>NC_062569.1:37098332-38392916 GCF_022837055.1 Prionailurus viverrinus
ACAGTGGCGAAGAATCAGAAGCCTGGAAAATATGCTTTCCCTTTGACCTAGCAATTCTACTTCTAGGAAGCCATCCTAAGGGAATAATCAGAAATAGACACGAGAAGGGGTGCCTGGGTGGCTCAATCAGTTAAACGTCTGGCTCTGGACTTCAGCTCAGGTCATGATCTCACAGTTCATGGATTCAAGCTCCACATCAGGCTCTGTGCTTACAGTGCAGAGCCTGCTTAGGATTCTCTCTCCCTCTCTTTCTGCCCCTCCCCCACTCTTGTGCTCTGTCTCTCTCTCTCTAGAAACAAATAAACTTAAAAAAAGAAAAAGAAAAGAAAAGAAACAGACACAAGAATATTCATCCTAGTATTGTGTATAATACGGAAAAACTCCAGACAACCCACACAGCCACAATAAGGAATCAGTTAAATAAATCTCTTTTCATCTTTATAGAAATGTTATCAAAGAATGTTTAATAGCATGGGATGTTGTTAACTCATACGATAACATGATACTTAAGTGTCCTCCTGAAGGGGAAAAAGACTGAAATATATCTATGGATTCATATGTAATTGCAGAATCAGTCTATGCTATATGTAATATTTTCAAATATTTTTTCATTGCAAAAGTAATGCATGCTCATGCGACTCACATCATTCTTCAAGGCCACTCCCAGAAGGTAATCACTGTCAACAGTTTACATTTACATTTTCAAGTGCTTTACAATTCACAAAACAAACATGTCTTAATTCTCACAATACTGTGATGTAGTTTTATTTTCCTGATTTTTACAGCTGAAGAAAAAGGCTCAAAATGGTTAAATCTGGAATACCATCACTATTCTCTGAAATACAAAATGTACATCAACATAAAGACTCATATTGTTGACTGGTCCTAGACCACCTTGTAGTGTCAGTTCTTTGGCCCTTGGGAGAGTTTTGAGGTGATGGCCTTCAACCCCCTCATGGTGCAGGAGTTATCTCTGCTCTATTCAGAGAGGTGGCCCTTCAGCCACTTCTTGCACATGCCCAGTGACAGGGCCCCTGCTTTCCGAGGGAGCCTCTTTCACTTCGTGGAGCTGAAACCTACCTGCCTGCAATTTGAATTCTCTGGCCCCAGTTTCTCTTCCGAGTCCAGGTTCTCTTGGTGAGTCCTGGCAAACCTGGCAGGGTATTGACCCAGAGGGGTAGAGGTAGCATTCTAAGAGGAGAAATGCAATCATGAAAAAGAAAAAGAGAGCCAGACCAGAGGTTAGACCAAGGGTCAGGTTTGAGAGCCAGCTTTTAGACCCCAAATAGAAAATGAGTCAAATGAACTGGAGGCTGAAGAAATAAGCCAGTTTGGAGGTTGCCTGTGTGTTAGGGCAAGCATGCTGGGATTGGACTGTATCCAACAACTAGCCCTACGTCAAGTTGGGCTTAGACACTGGAATGGTGCACAAGTCCACTTATTCTTCCGCATGACAGTACGCCAAGTATTTGTACCCCTGCCATCACAACTCACCTTAACCTTCTCTTGTAAACATCCCTGCAAAGTTCTGATGTCCTTTCCTATCCAGTTAATATTTATGGATATATGGTACATTGAATCCTTTCCTTGTTTTGTTTTTGCTTTTGTTTTTGTTTTTGGGGGGGGGCAGAGACAGAGAGAGAGAAAATCTTAAGCAGACTCCACACTCAGCGTATAGCCTGATGCAGGGCTCAATCCCATGACCTGGGGATCATGACCTGAGCAGAAATCAAGAGTCAGGCACTCAACTGACTGAACCAGCCAGGTGCCCCTGAATTCTTTCTTTGTTAATTTGGTTTTATTTAACTGTGTTCTCAGATCATTGGAAGAAAGTTCTATATACTTTGTTCATTGGGAGTGGGACACAAGGGACTTCACTAATAAGGGTTGGTAGATATCTGAGCATTTGTTGTATTATTCTTTATATCTTTGTGTTATATTAAATATCTAATGAAGAACATCTCAAGTCTCCTTAGAGGATGTGGGAGCACAACTGCTTCTACTCATGCACAAACTACCATGCTAGCTAAAGGGTAGCCTGGTAAGCTTCCATCTTCTCTGGGGTCTACAGAGGAATCCACTTCACACCCTAAAGGCTGGATGACCTCCATTTCTTTTCTTTTCTTTTTTTTTAAGTAGTCTTCAGGTCCAGTGCAGAGCCCAACATGGGGCTTGAACTCACAGCCCTAAGATCAAGCCCTGAGCTGAGATCAAGAGTCAGACACACTTAACTGATTGAGTTACCAGGCACTCCTGGATGACCTCCACTTCTAAGGAAAGCAAAGACTCTTTAATGAAACAGCTGGTTGATTTTTAGGTTTTGCTCTTTCCTTAGGCTTCCTCCTAATTTAGTGGAATTATAAGGAAGTGTGTTGATTATACCAAACCATAGAATGAAATACTTGATACTGAGCCCCAAGTGGTCCTTTCTGCACACACATAAACACACACATCTGCCTAATTAATGGACAGTATCCAAATTAGATTGAATGTGTTAGCTTGATAATTTGGCAAGACTAGTAGAAACTTCCAAGTTACATTCATTTTATAAATAAGAAAATAGAGAATATGAGATCTAGTGATATAATTATTCTAGTCCCTATAGTTTTGATTTAAAGCAAATCCCCCTGGGGCACCTGGCTGGCTCAGTTGGTAGAGCATGTGACTCTTGATCTCTGGGTTGTGAGTTTAGGCTCCACGTTGGGCATAGCATTTATTTAAAAAAATAAAAGAGGGGATGAGATCCCAGGGCATAGGTTGGTTGGTATGGTAGAAGTGCATGGAACTACTCTTTTGATTGCTGCTATTTTCTCCTTGGAAACAGGTAGGAGTCAGAAGGTGATAAAGAGGAGACACAGGAGAAGTGGAGGACTGAAGAGAAGAAAAATTGAAAACAGCAGTCTAACAAGGAAATGTTGGAGGACATTACTAAACACCCAATTGAAGTATTTGGTCATTAACTTAAAGTGAGGTGAGATGGGTGAAATAGGTAAAGAGGATTAAGAATACACTTATTGTGAGGCACCTGGGTGGCTCAGTCACTTGAGCATCGACTCTTGATTTTGACTCAGGTCATGATCCCAGGGTTGTGGGATCTAGCCTGGTGTTGGGCTCTGTGCAGAGTGTAGAGCCTAATTGAGATTCTTTCTCTCTCTCTCTCTCTCTCTAAAATATAAAATTTTAAAAAAAGGATCCACATCATGATGAACGCTGAGTAATGTCTAGAATTGTTGAATCGCTATATTTACACCAGAAACTAATATAACGCTGTGTTAATTATACTTCAATTAAAACCATTAAAAGTTTTTTAATGTTTATTTTTGAGAGAGAGAGAGAGAGAGAGAGACAGAGTGCCAGTGGGGGAGGGGCAGAGAGAGAGGGAGACACAGACTCTGAAGCAAGCTCCAGGCTCTGAGCTGTCAGCACAGAGCCTGACACAGAGCTTGAACTCACGAACCAGGAGATTATGACCTGAGCTGAAGTCAGATGCTTCACTGACTGAGCCTAATTTCTAAATTAGGCACAGTAAGAGATTGAAACAAGAACTAACAATAAAATAGAAGAATTATAACAATATAGTACTGTAATAAAAGTTATACGAATGTGATATCTCTATCTCAAAATATCTTACTGTGTTGTATTTGCCCTTCTTCTTGTGATGATGTGAGATGATAAAATGCCTATCTGATGAGATGAAGCAAGGCAAATGATATAGACATTGTGGTGTAGCATCAGTCCACTCTTGACCTAATGATTCCTCAGAAGCAGGACTATTTGCTTCCCAGCCTGATTGACCTTGGGTACCTAAAACCATGGAAGGCAAAACCACAGATAAAGAGGGACTAGTGTATAGAGATCAAGTATTTTTGATGAAAACTTAGCTTCTGAATTGATATGTACTAAAAGTATAAATCACACATTAGATTTCAGAGCCTTAGTGTAAAAAAAGAATATAAAATACAGTTGACCCTTGAACAACACCAATTTGAACTGTGTGGGCTCACTTATACATGAATTTTTTACTGTACAGTATTATAAATGTAGTTTCTCTTTATAATTTTATTTTTTAAAAATGTTGGTGTGTCTGAGTGGTTCAGTTGGTTAAGCCTCCGACTTTGGCTCAGGTCTCCCTGATCTCATGGTTCATGAGTTCAAGTCCCGCATTGGGCTGTCTGATGTCAGCACAGAGCCTACTTCGGATCCTGTCTTGCTCTCTCTCTGCTCCTCTCTCTCTGTCTAAAAAAAAAATAAGCATTAAATTTTAAAAAAAATGTTTACTTATTTATTTTTGAGAGAGAGAGAGAGAGAGAGAGAGAGAAAATGCATATCCATGCATGTATGCAGGGGAGGAGCAGAAAGAGAAGGAAAGAGAGAATCCCAAGTAGGCTCTGAGTTTTCAGCACAGAGCCCTACATGGTGCTTGAATTCATGAACCATGAGATCATGATCTGAGCCGAAATCAAGAGTCAGTCACTCAACCAATTGAGCTAGCCAGGCGCCCCTCCTTAAGATTTTCTAAATAACATTCTTACACTAGCTTACTTTATTGAAAGAATGGATAATACATATAACATGGAAAATATGTGTTAATCAACTATCTATGTTACTGGTAAGGCTTCCAGTCAAGTTAAGTTTTGGTAGTTAAGTTTTGGGAGAGACAAAAGTTATGTTCAGATTTTCAACTACACGGGGGGTCAGCACCCTTATAGCTTCATGTTGTTCATGGGTCAACTGCACCTTATTAATACTTTTTACATTATTACATGTTGAAATAATATTTTTTATGTATTGGGTTAAATATAATGTATTATTAAAATTAATTTCACAGGTTTCTTACTGAGTTTTTTAAAAGCAGCTACCAGGGGCACCCAGGTGGTTCAGTCAGTTAAGCATCTGACTTTGGCTTAGGTCATGATCTCATGGTTCGTGCGTTCGAGGCCAGTGTGGGGGCATCTCGCTGGTGTCAGGGCAGAGCCCGCCTCGGATCCTCTGTCTGCCCTCCCTCTCTCTCTGCCCTTCCCCAGCGCGCGCGCTCTCTCTCTCATGAAAATAAATAAACTAAAAAAAAAAAAAGACGTGAAGTCTGCAAGTCCTCTAGATTTCTTTCTACATCACATGTGTATCAACTCTGCTTTCTCTTCCTTCTACTAGACCATGAGTTGTTTGGGAACAGGAGCAGTGTCTTGTTGATCTTGCCTTTCCCAATGTGTAGTATGGTGCCTGCATCCGGGGGTGCTTATTAAGTGTCTGAACTACTGAACTGAATAATTCTATCTGACCTTCAATTCTACCTTAAATTATAACCTTTATGTAATTTACCTTACTTTTCATCCCCTTATATTTGGAAAACCTGTTAGTGTAATTTTATGCTACTTTATCTTAATAATTAACAATATTAGCTTTGTATTAAAAAGGAATTACTAGTTTGTTTCTTTTTTCCTAAAAAAAAAAGAAAGAAAAAAAAAAGAAAAGAAAAGCAGCTACCAGAAAGTTTAAAATCACATATGTGGCCCACATTACATTTCTGCTGGACAGTGCTGTTCTAGGCCCTCAGAATTCTCCTTTGGATCTTCTCCATCTGGCTGGCAGATAATGAGAGGGAGAAAGCAGAGAGCTACACGGGCGGTTTCCCTATTCCTTTGTGCAGAACTCAGTTATGATACCACACCCAACTCTGAAGGAAGAGGGCAAACACAGTCTGTTCAGGAAGGAGAGGAAGCAGCTTTGGACAGCAGCGAGCTGGCCTCTGGTACAGGTAGGGTGGAAGGACAAGATCACCAACGAGAGGCAGCTGAGGTGCCGACAGTCTGTTGGCAAGATTACTCACATGGGTTTTGATATTACCATGAATTTGCAAAGAGTGGCAGGGTACAAAACTCTTCAAGACCCCCAGGGACTACAGTTGATGAGACAAAGGGGAATATTTAATCTAGTGTGACAACACGTGCACCAGAGCTCAGAGCTTTGGAGGAAGAGGAACAATCATCTGGAAGAAGCAATCAGGGGAAATGAGGATATTTCTCCCACCCTCAGGCCCAGTGTCCCATAGTGTGCAGGGACGAGGAAAAAAATCCCCTCCGTGTCTTTACCAGAGGCTGATGTTCAGTGTGTGACCTTAAGTTACTTAACCATTCTTTTTGAGGTTTCCTTATCTTTTTTTTTAATATTGTTTCAATGTTTATTTATTTTTGAGAGACAGAGTGTGAGTAGGGAAGGGGCAGAGAGAGAGAGGGAGACACAGAATCCGAAGCAGGCTCCAGGCTCTGAACTGTCAGCACAGTGCCCGATGCGGGGCTGGAACCGGAACCATGAGATCATGACCTGGGCGGAAGTCGGACCCCCAACCGACTGAGCCACCCAGGTGCCCCTGAGGTTTCCTTATCTTAAAACAGGGATAATAATACTTATCTTATAGGGTTGTTGTATTAAGTACTAAGACACCTGTAAAGTATTTAGCATGTTGAAATGACGATATAAAACAAGTTCCTAACGTTGTACTTAAAGCACACTGGTTTCTTCTTTGTTTATATCTTCTTCCTTTGTGTATTTACTTTCCTTTGTGTGAGCATTCATCTGGCCTTGCCCTCAGATAAATGAAAGCAATCTGTTAGTTCTGCCCTTGTTCTAGGACATGATTCATTAGCAAAAATCACCAGTTTCATGCAAATTTATGTTGCCATTCAAAAGAAAGGGTCAGCTTTGATATGAGGTGAAACTGATTTCATCTCAGAGTGTAGTTTGGGAAAGGAGCACACGTTTCTTCTATAAATAGAACAAAAATATCATTTTCAAAAGGAGAAAGCTTTGTGTGTGAAGAGGGAAGTCCTGAGAGGAGGGTGTGGCTACTTTCCAAATCACAGTAGATGAAATTGCACAGAGACTTTTTTCTTACTGCCTAATATGGATTTGTATATAAATGGCCAAAGGAGGAAAGATGCTGAGCAGTCCTTCCAATGCTCACACCATTTCCAGAGCAGTGCCCAGAGAATCGAAGCCTTCCGTTAGTTGTCCGAAATAAGATCTAAGCAGGACATCCTGAGCATATGAATTAAGTTAGTGCTCTGCACTACTCTTTGCTTTCCTAGAGGGGACATCCTACAAATCACTCTTCAAATCTCACATCAGAAACTAAACAGCTCATCAGGCCTTCCTTTGAAATGTAATTGTGCTGAGAGACAGGTACCGGTCAAAGGCGCAGGCTAGGAAAAGAGGTAAGTGATCCTTCTGTTCCCCCTGGCTAGATGAGAACAGTGAAGCCAAGCCTCTCAGTTAGAAAGCTTCATCCCGTGTGTAATTTTTATTTATATTTATTTATTTATTTATATTTATTTTTTATTATTTTTTTAAAATATAATTTACTGTCAAATTGGCTAACATATCGTTATATGTGCTCTTGGTTTTGGCGGTAGAGTCCCGTGATTCATCGCTTACGTACAACACCCAGTGCTCATTCCAACAAGTTACTTTTATTTTTAAGTAGGCTTCATGCCCAGCCTGGAGCCCAACAGGGGTCTTGAACTCATTACCCTGAGATCAAGACCTGAGCTGATCAAGAGTCGGATGCTTAACTGACTGAGCCACCCAGGCACACTTGTGTGCCTAATTTTTTTTTTTAATTTCTTATCGGGGTACATGGGTGACTCAGTCAGTTAAGCGCCGGACTTCTATTCAGGTCATGATCTCTTGGTATGTGAGTTCGAGCCCCACATCAGGCTTGCCCCTGTTGGCACTGAGCCTGCTTTGGATCCTCTGTACCCCATTCTCTCTGCCCCTCCTGTGCATGTGCTCTCTCTCTCTCTCTCAAAAATAAAATAAACAAAAATTTTTTTCTGATCAGTTACTTGGTCGAGGAGAGAGCAAATCTGACCCTTTGCGATGGTTTTGTGAGTTTCCACCAAGTCTGATATGAAGGGCACTCTGCCCAATGCTGGGTGGGTCTGTGGGGCCTACCCTGTCCACCTTCACCTCGGTAGCAAGTCCCAATTTTTAAAATCAAAACTGAATCCAAAAGTTTGAGGCATTTCCAGGATGTGAAACGTTAATTTTTCAAAAGTTTCATTCACCTGGTGTTTCATACCACCTACACGTAAGTTCTCATCAAATCCTGTAAGGAAAGTGTTCCTGTCCTTGTTTTACAAATGAGGGAGATGAATCTTGGAGCAGTTTTGTCTTTTCCAAGTTCACACGGTGATAAGAAGAGAGCAGAGGGTCAAACTGACCCTCTGATGTGAAGCCCTGGGCTCTCACACAATGCCCACTCTCTGTCGTGATTAAAAACTAAACCGAGCCAAAATGAAATTAAGTACTGCTTCCTCATCTAGCTGATTTTATCACAGAATCACTGTGACCCATGAGTCATAGGGTACAGGGCACCCACTTTCTCTACGAGGTGGTAGCCATGGCCACCAGTGGTTCCTGGGCCCTCCCGAGGTATTCCCAGCGTGGGAAATCTTGGGCAACACGTGTCTAACGCAAATGGAAGAAAACTGCCCATGTCGCTCTGCCTGCGCCTGATTTTCTTAGTATTTTCTTCATGGTTCCTCTATATTAGCTATTAGTAACTTAGGAAGTGGGTGGGGTAGAGGGCATTTCTGTGCCTGATCATCGATCACTTAAAAAACCTGGCCGTCAGTTCCTCCCCCAAGTGCTGTAAACCTCACAGTTGATCCCCATCACTTGCAAATCCCCCTCTAAATTTTTAGCCAGGAATTAAGGGCCTATATAACCTAACCTACCATTCAAAGTTTATTTCCCTGGAATCCTGTGTAAAACTGTTTGCCCTCTCTAGCCGGTGCTCCCGGCCCTCCCAATCGACAGCTTCTTACAGTTATATTACTTCCCAGCCTTCAGGCCCTCATTCCAACCTCATCTCTTTAGATGAGACTCCCCTGACCTCTACAACTAGGAGGGATTCCTCCTTCTTCTGAACCTCAGTAGTAATAATGGTTTGATAGCTAACCATCATCTTATCTTATCAATAAATATTTGTTAACTGAATGAGTATTCCCAAACGGATTGTAAATCACCAGAAGGAGGTAGCTAGTTCTTTATGTCACCAATACAATGTGTCTGTTTCAAGGGGATGTGATTGATGGATGGATGGATGGATTGACTGATTTTCCTTCTGGTGTTTGCTGTTTGCATTTCAGGGATTAATCTATTACACCTGACTCAGGAGCAAGCACTGGTGAAAACAGTTTGGCCATTTTGTTATATCCTATAAACAATGGTGATTCTTTCTGAGAGCTAATGGTGCTAATGGGGCCTGTGGCCTTCCATCCTTTGGGTGGTTATATGAAGGGACAAATCAGATCTCTCTTGTTCACAGTGCACCGTGTACCCCTCTCAGGAGAATGGAGACCTGTGGCTGTTGTCCTGGCTATCCATCTGTCTGTGTTATCCCCTTCTATCTATGTATTCATTTACTGATGTTCCTAATGGCCATGGTAAAATCTCGGATGCACATCCTTTCAGTTTCTTGGCCTTTTAATTCCGTATCATTCAGCTATTTGATGATTTTTGGAAGATGATTTTTATATATCACCTATCTTTTTTAGTTATGTTCAAAGGATGAGTCTTTCAGAAATATTTAGTCCACTGATTTCAAAAATCATGATATTTTTCCCTTTGAAAGGTCAATAAGTAGTGTGTTGCAGCTGTAATGTCACTTTCTTAAATGTTGAATGTGGTGTTATTTTAAATCTTTAAAATTATTACAAAACTAAACGCAACATTAAAGTAATTATGACAGCTAAAAATGTCTCCAGATATTGCCAAGATGTCCCCGAGGGAGCAAAATCATTCCTGGCTGAGAGCTACCTTTCTAACGACTCCCTGAGTCCAATGACTTGAATTTCTTTGTTTCTGTTTCCCTACATGAAGGATTCTACTGGAGTCAAATATTTCATAAGGTATTGCATTAGAAAAAATTTGAACGTAGAAAAGAGAAATATACTAGTTGATTGAAATACATGAAATCTTAGAAATTCCAGATGTCCATAAGGATGAGGGAAATCCAGGAAAAAATTCCCTTGTCACCATTTGAACCACTTCTTTACTTTGAAAGTGGAAAACTAAAGAGAAATGATTAAGCATTTAACTTGCCTGTCAGGTAGCAACTATATTGCAGAAACCAAGTGGCTCCAATTGAGAAGGGAAAGGTCACTTTACGGAAGAATCATTTTATAGTTCCTAATGAAATTATTGATTCAAGCAAAGACTACCAATTGATGCTAAAGCCTCTATGAATGGGGTATTGGTTATTCATATGGTATGAAAGCGATAGCATTGGGGTTACTTTATGGCCATAAGAGATAAAAATATAACCATATAATGGAGGGATAGGCTAGTGGTCATTTAGTCTAGTGGTCATTTATCCCATTACCATCACTAATAGTGAGACAAGCAACTATTATGCATCTTTCTGATGTGATGTGATATGAAGTATACAGCACCACTTCTATTGCATTCTAGCCAAAAGTGTTTACCTTGAATCTAACTGAATGTTTATATTAACTTATTTACGTGAATTATAGGCATATAGGGACAAGCTGAATAGTAATATGGGGAAGCAAAGCTAAAATGTGGCACATTCTTTAGGACAACTGGCCTGGGCTCTTCAACAAATCAATGTCATAAGAAAAGGGACTGTTCTAAGTTAAAAGGTACTTTAAAAATATGACAATTAAATAGAACATGTAGTTCTAGATTGGTTTGTGATTTGTACTAACCAGCTAGAAAGGACATTTTGGGGCCAAATGAGAAAGTTTGAATGTGTGTTAAGTATCAGATAATATTAAGGGGGTCCCTGGGTGGCTCAGTCAGTTAAGTGTCTGACTTTTGATATCAGCTCAGGTCTTGTTCTCAGGGTCATGGTTTGGGCCCTGTGTTGGACTCCACACTGGACATGAAGCCTACTCAAAAAACAAATCAACATTAATTTTGTTAGATAGGAAAATGTAATTTTTGTCTATACAGGAAGATGTTCTTATTCTTTAGAAATACACAGTGAAGTATTTAAGCCTGTATGAAGAGTTTGGAACAACAAAGATTTATTTCTCACTAACACTACTTGGTTGTCTCAGGCCAGCTGCCACTCTTTATGTCATCTTTAGTCTGTCATGCAGGCTGAAAGAGCTGGTCTATCTTAGCACACTGCTCCAGAAGGAAAAGAAAGATGATAGAACCAGACCATGACTCAAAATGTGGGTTTCACTTCCACTCATATTTATTGGCTAACACAAGTCACATGGCTGAGTCTAGCATCAATGGGGTAAGGTATAATTCTCCTTAAGGGTGGGGAAGCAAAATTATTAATAATTAATAAGAAGAATTATTAAGCAGGATTATTAAGAAACCAATGACAATGAGAACAAAGCATCTTAAACTCTAAGTCATAACAAAATTGTTTCTCAGGGAGCAAATTGTAATGTTAAATCCAGATGTTAGAAAGCAAGAGAGACTGAAAACAAATGAACTTAGCTTTCAACTGTAGAAACTAGAAAAGAAATAACATATAAACCAAAGAATAGAGAGGGAAGGAATTAATAAAGATAAGATAGATAATATGAAATAGAAAACCAAAAACAATAGACTTAAATTCTATGTTTTGACAAGATCAAAACAAAGAAAGCCTTTGGCAAGTATTATCCAGTAAGTAAGAAAAAAAAAAAAGACACAATAAAATGAGAAATGAAAACAGGATGCAGAGATTAAAAAAATTTTTTTTATTGAGATTAAAAAAATTTTTACATGCTATGTGCAACTTTATTCCAATGACTTTAAAAATCTAGACCCTGAAGAGTGACTTTCTAGAAAAATGTAAATTACCAAAATTAACTCAAGAAATGAACTTACTTACCAAGGGGTGCCTGGGTGGCTCAGTCAGTTGTGTCCAACTCTTGGTTTTTGCTCAGGTCATGATCTCACGGTTTGTGGGATCGAGCCCCTTGTCATGCTCCAGGATGATAGCACAGAACCTGCTTGAGATTCTCTCATTCCCTCCCCTGCTCACATAGGTGCTCTCTCTCTCTCTCTCTCTCCCAAAAACAAACAACAACAACAAAAGTCCACACAGCCCATAAGGCTAAGTACTACTAAGAGTTTAAGGGGCAGATAAACTCCATAGAATATGAAATGTCTCATGGCTTAGTAAAAGTACAAAGCTTACCAATGGCAGATGATCACTTTTTAAAGATTCCATATGACTAAGTTCTGGTCAATGAGATGGAACAAGAGGGAGAGGGGGGTATGTGCTTTGGGGAAAGGTTTTCTTCTCCAACAAAAAGAAAGGGATGTCTCTGAGGAGACCCTACTCCTTCCTCCTGGCCTGGGGACATGTCCCTGTGGATCTGCTGCAGCTGTCTTGTCACCCTGAGGGAACACATGGCTGACCCACTGAGAATGAGATGGGAAGCCTTGGATTCTCCATGATGTTGTTGAGCATTGAACCAACTCTGGAACCCCCACGTGAGAAACATGTATTTTTGTTTTATGAGCCACTTTTAAAACAGTGGTTTCTGTTACAGGCAGCTGAAAATACCCTAATTAAAATATGTGAGCCCTATCAAACTTCTACAGCATAAGTACCCCAAGTGATATCAATGGTTTCAGAGCCCAGAAAAAAATGCAAGAGCTTTACAGCTCATTTTGCATGTATTTGTCCTATATAATGCTCATACTGCAACGAAGTATTTTCATATACCATTTCTAAAGGGAATTTTTTCTTTTAAATCCTGTGCTGTCATTGGTCTCTTGAACCCTTTCAATGGTAACATAGAGACAGAAAGCCCTTTAAGAAGATCCAAACGAATTATTATCTCTGAAATTGAAACACATTTTTTTTCTGCCAAGATAAACTTAGAGATGAAGCAGAATATATCATTTTCACATCCGTTTTTTTGCCTCTTGTTTTAAATAGCAAGATGATTATGACAATTGTTATGACTTCAATGATTATTAGTTCTTAAACTTTTTGTCTTTTATAAAGAATGAAAATGGGATTCTTGACCAAATGGCTATTACAGTAGGTTCATATTTTATTGAAATGTTTGTCCATGTCTTTATTGATCTTTAAGGTTCTTTCTGATTATATTATGAGGTGTTAGGTATTGCCAAGTTTATGTGGCCTGTCTTGTTTATATTCTTGTCAGCTGACACAATTCAATGTAAATAAGTTAATGAGTTGTTTTCAGTGAGATTCAGGGCATTCTATAAGTGTAATGGCTCAGGTGTGAAGTTTTCTGTTTATTAAAAATAAAAAAAAATTAAAGCTAAGTGATATATATATACCCCAAATGAAAATGCTAACACTCTCCTACCTGCGGTAGGTAAGTGATTGCATGCCAAGGAGGGTGAAACGTATGCAGAGGACGCAAGCAAGCATAGTTTAGGACTCAAGGTCAGACAAATCCAGTTATTGGAGGAAACAGAGGGCAGTAATCTCACTGAGGGACTGGGAGGGAAATGCAATTACTGAGGACTCAGGAACAGAACAAGAGTCAGCCATGAACAAGAAGGTAGGCAAATACCTCGTTACTAGAAACGTGGAAACAAAGGTCGAAGCAGTGGCAGGAAAGAGCAAAACCAACTGTATCCTGAGCCAGTGAGATTACCACCAGGGCTCTAAAGACCTCATGCCCACAAGTGTTCCGAGGGTTGGAGGCAAGGCTGATCCTGGAGGTGGGAGGTGGAGATAGGAGCAAGGCAAAACCTCCAAGTCAAGTTCATTACACCAGACAGGTGAACTACTTCTTCAGAATCTCAATTGCAATCAGGAAAGGGTGACAAACTACTGCTATAGGGAGAAGACCCATTTATCTCCTGGGTCTAAAAGGAGCTGAATCTGGAAAAAATTATGAAGACATCACATCTTATGTTTAATGTGTGTAAACTCCCTTCCAACCCCCAAGTTAACTCCAGTAATCCAAATACATTCATTTTATTTTGACATTTATTTATTTTTGAGAGACAGAGAGAGACAATTCACAAGCAGGGGAGGGGCAGAGAGAGAAAGAGAGAGAGACACACACAGAATCTGAAGCAGGCTCCAGGCTTCTAGCTGTCAGCATAGAGTCGGATATGGGGCTCGAACTCACGAACCGCGAGGATCATGACCTGAGCTGAAGTCAGATGCTTAACCCACTGAGCCACCCAGGTGCCCCCAAACACATTCATTTTAGAAGGCTGGCTCCCATCCCGAAGTCCAAAGTGCTTGAAAGACATCACCGAAATTAAGCCCTTCTTACGAAGCTCACAAGTAAACACCTCGCCCCAACCTCCAAAATAACTGTTTGAGGATCAGCTCTATTTGTAAATCTGCAGGACCCAAAAGGGAGTTTAGTGTCTGCTGGTATTAGCCTGTTTGAGAGAATCCATCCCTAAAGGCCACAGGTAGCAAGTACAAATGTCAGCTCAGAAGCCATGCTCTTGGGAATGTCCTACAGAAGAAGAGCAGGGAAGCAGGATGGAGACTAAAGCTTGGATTTGAGTTTCCTCCTGGCCAATGTGCGTTTATCTTAAAGATCCCACTTTTCTCTTGCGCTGCCATTTTTCCTCCTCAACAATACCTAAAGGATTTCCACTAAAATATTTGCTGAAGATATGGAGTCAAATCTTGGTAAAAATCAAGTTACATCTTTTTTCCTACTATTTTGCAAGTTGGATCAAAGGCCTGCTGTTGTCTTTCTCTACTTTTCCATTTTCTTCTCTTTTGCATTTCCTCTCTCACCTTCCAAGTGTACGTTAGGTGTGCCTGCTCCCGAGCAAGGGCGCTGAACAAGTTTACACTAGGAAGATCAGAGCATCCCCGTTGAACACCAAAACAGTTACTCCCCCCAGAAAAAGAAATAGAAAGAATCCTCAAGGCCCATAGATCTAGTGAGATCAATTTTTTAAAAGCAGCAGCTGTGCTTAATATATGGTACAATCACCAGAGCCCCCCCCACCCCTTTTCATGATGCCCGAGATGTGTAACAACTTCATTTGGTTATTTCAGAATGTTTTGTAAACAGGGCACAAAGAATGGTTAAAAACATTTCAGTTGTATTTGTCTCTCATTTTCTGCGTGTGTTTTCCCAAAGGCTTCTTTCTCAAAGTGACCCTGGAGAGGGGCCTTAATCATCTGTTCTCTCTTGTTGCTTCCTGCTCAGTCAGTGGGAACATTGAAATATATGAACATGCCTTGTCCCTTCCTATTTTGTATAACCCATGTGCTCAAGAGAGTAAGTTTTCAGATCTAACTCCACCCAGGACTTGGGTGGCATTTGGGAACCCAAGTCCAACCACTATATACTGTAACTACCTCTCCCCTCAACTTAGGTAAACCTTAAGTAAGTTCACCTTAGGTAAAAGTTGATCTCGCCCAAGAAATAGAATGTGCTTGTCTTTCTTTGGCCATTCAGAAAAGCAAGAATCTGTTTCAAATGTCACTGTCAAAACATAGTATCATTGTAAACCTTATATCCAAAACTGGATCACCTATATATCTTCATGATAATATTAGCCTAAGGGTTCTTAACCCTGGGCCCGTGAATGGGCTTTAAGGAGTCAACCTCCAAATTGTAAATGATACAGCTGGAAGATATGCCTGGGTAGGGTGTGTGGATAGTGGGATGCTGTTTTCTCTTCCTTTCCCAGAAACCCGAAAATGTAAGGAATGCGTCCTAAAATATGGAGGTTTTGGGAAACCAGTTTTCTTAATCTCTCTCATAATTCTTCCCCCAATCTGAGGTCCAATTCTTAGACTTTCCTCTTGCTTTTAAAGGGGAACCTGGAAATGGAGTGAAAAAAATGGAGTCAAGACCTCACATATAGGGGTGCCTGGGTGGCTCAGTCGGTTAAGCATCGAACTTCAGCTCAGGTCAGGATTTTGCCATTCATGAGTTCAAGCCCCATGTTGGGCTCTATGCTGTCAGCACAGAGCCCACTTCAGATCTTCTGTCTCCCTCTCTCTCTGCCTTTCCCCTCCTTGCTCTGTCAAAAATAAATAAACTTTTTTTTAAAAAAAAAGACCTCACATATAGTGAGCCCTGAAAAAATGTTAGTTGAATGAATCAATGAATGCACAAATGACTCTAGGCTGAGATGCTAGTGTCTGAAGGCATTTAAATAGAGGGCTGTAGGATTGGGGTGCCTAAGTGGCTCAGTTGGTTAAGTGTTGGACTCTTGATCTCAGCGCAGGTCTTGATCTCAGGAGCATGAGTTCACACCCAACATTGAGCTCCACACGGGGCATGGAGCCTACTTAAAAAAAAAAAAGAAAAAAGAGGATTGTAGGATTTATCTCCCTTTCCTTCTCCCTAACACTATTTGGAAATTTCTTTTTTTGATTAAAAACTTTTTTTTTAACTTTGACAGAGTGCATGCAGCATGAGTGAGAGAGGGGCAGAGAGAGCAGGAGAGAGAAAGAATCCCAAGCAGGCTCCCTTTGTCATCACACAGAGCCTGACATAGAGCTCGATCCCAGGAACCATGAGATCATGACATGAGCCAAAACCAAGTCGGACATTCAGCAGACTGAGCCACCCAGGCTCCCACTATTTGGAAATTTCTTAATCATGTGTTTGAGAGGGATTGACCCCACCCCAGGTGAACCCTTCTGGGCTAATCCTATCAGCATGTCCCATCTCCCTGGCCTTCACAGTTGGTTTAGGACAAATATAATCATAAGTCAGGGAAGTGAGGAGCCAATGAGACTACATTTGGGAGTTTTTATTTAGATTGCTAAGTCTCTTTTCTGCTGGATATGAACCTGGAAGTATGTAGGTCCAGAAGCTTCTGGAAACTGACCCTCAATAATGAAAGCAAGAATCCAGGATTTATTTAATCCATTTGGGCCCTGAGTCAAACCTTTCCTGAAGCCGGGAAAACCTCTGGATTTTAAGCTATGTTCACCTGTAAATTCTCCTTACTATTTAAATCCATCTGAGTTTGCTTTCTGTTTCTTGATATGGAAAGATCATTACCCAACATAAACTTACGTGCTTTGCAGGAAGTTGAAACACAATATGCATTTATGGGGATTTCCTAACTCCCAAACCATCACTTAACCCAAAGACCACTTTCCTCCTAATATTGCCAGTAAAGAAGAATTATATACTTGTACACAATGAATTAGAAATAATGAATTTGTGTAAAAGTAATTAAGTTATGGTCATAGAGTGAGTAGGTTGCAAAACAATAATTAGAATCAAGGAAATTGGATTCCCACGCCCCTGGAGACATTATCAAGTCTCTTAGGAAATAATGTTGAGATATTGCCTAAAGTGACATTTAAATTTTCCCTCATGTTCCTCTTAGTCAGATTGTGACAGATAGTTCCTGCTTAAAAGAACATAGTCACTTCTCTGACACAATTATTTTCCACTAAGAACAAAACATCACACTGAAGGGAAAAGAGATTGTAAATAATAAGCCAGCTATTTATTAATACTATCAGATAACACAATCCTGCCTGAAACTAGAAAATTGGATCCAAGTTTTGAATTGGTCCCACTTTGCCCTAGGAGTTGTCTGGCAAATGCACCAGAAGCCCACAGCTTATTTGAATAGAGGGAAATGAGTCTTGATCATGATTTGTGAGATATCTTTGTTCAAATAAAGATGGAATATGGATAGATAGAACCTTCTATTCTTTCAGACCACATTTCCTTATTCATAGAAAGATGCCCTAGACTCCAGGATATGGAAAGAATTTTGTTTACCATCATTATTCCTGACCTCTAAGGGGCAACATTTTTTTTATTTATAGAATTTCTGGAGAATCATAATTTTCCAGATTTTCAAAAGCCCCTTTTAAACTACTTTCTTGGCTTTTAAACACGGATATTTTTGATGGTGAGTGTTTGAGTTAAGGAAACAACAGTATAACAAATTCTCACCAGGAGCTGAACACTCTTTGATCACTTTATATGTCTCATTAATTTTTTTTTAAGTTTTATGGATTTATTTTGAGAGAGACAGAGATTGCACAAGCAGGGGAGGGGTAGAGAGTGAGGGAGAAAAAGATAATCCCAAGCACTGACAGTGCAGAGCCAGGTGCGGGGCTCAAACCCATGAACCGTGAGATCATGACTTAAGCTGAAACCAACAGATGCTCAAACGACTGAGCCACCCACGTGCCCCTATCTCATTAACTTTCTGTGGAGACTAAATTTCTCAGTCTCTGAGCATCAGTTTCTTCATCTACGAATAGTGGGGCTTAGACCAGCTGATCTCAAGGGCCTCTCCCTTAGAGACATAGCAGTCTATGAGCAATATGCTTATCCTACTGTAATGTCAAGAACTAGAATCTGAAACTACACATCCTCTGTAGCTTTTAGTATTTCATGGTAACAATCAGAAATAAACTGTCACATACAGAATGAAGGATTCTTCATGAAGGACTCTTAAGGAATCAAGTACCTCAAATTTGGCAGGAGCATTTATTTGAGTTTTATAAACAATAACAACAAAAGTCCTAGAGCTAACTTGTGAGATTTAGATGCTATCAAGTTATGCTATAAAACAATTATTAAATATGAGACATTATTCTTATAATTTATTTATTTTTGAGAGAGAGAGAGAGAGAGTATGCATGCATGAGCAGGGCAGGGTCGGTGTGTGTGTGGAGGGGGGGCGAGGCCAGAGAGAGGGAGAGAATCTCAAGCAGGTTCCATTCTTTCAGTGATGAGCCCAACGCCGGCCTCAACCTCAGAAACTGTGAGATCATGACCTGAGCTGAAATCAAGTGTCGGCGCTTAATCAACTGAGCCATTCAGGCGCCTGGAGACATTATTCGTAAATCTGTTTTGCCTTTATACAAGGAAATTGTTTCTGGCCCCTCTTTAGTTAGCACTCTTCATGAAAGAAGTAAATTGAAAAGTTGCAGTGCGTGTATTAATTCAACATAACACATGTGCAAGGAGCCTGACTATTCATTAGATGCCTTCATATGACACTCTTTTAGTTTCAAATTTGTGTTAAATTAGCATGCTGCTTTGCAACAGACATGTGAGACAACCAACAGTCACTGGAGACTGATGGCTTAGCTCTTTTCTTTTTTTCTTTTCTTTTCTTTCCTGGCGCTTTCTACCTATGATTGAAAGTTTTGTGTTTTTGACAGAGTCCTGTGGGTTAAAAAATTTTTTTCTTAGTTAAATTAAGTAGGAAAATCAATACAGAAACTAAATGGTGTATAACAGCCTATAATTTTGGTTTTGGCTTCATTTCCACACTTTTTAAAATGTTAGTTCCTACCCTGTCACTGAAGAACTTGTATCTTCCTTTAAAGAGGGAAAAAAAAGTTTGCAGGTAGGGATTGTGAGTCTCAGAGTTTTTAAGGGGACTCACAATCCCTATCTGCAAACTTTTATACTAAAGTGCTTTTACCCAACCCCTTAATTTCAACTATCAAAGCAGTACAACACATACATTGGTTTAAAAACAATTAAATAGCACAAAAGGATTAAAAATGAAAAGTACACATATCCTGTCCTCCATCCCACTAGAAAAACATGATATTCATTGAACTCCCTAGGAAATGACTTTAAATCCTGTTTAGCTTTATTTTATATGGTCACTGCTATGGTCTGAATGTTTATGCCTCCCAAAATCCATATGTTCTAATCCTAACCCCTAAGGTGATGGTATTAGGAGGTGGGGGCCTTTGGGAGGTGATTAGATCATGAGGAGCCCACATGAATGGGGTTAGTGCCCTCATAAAAGAGGCCCCAGCTCCCTCCCTGTTTGACCATGTGAGGATACAACTAGAAGTTTACAACCCAGAAGAGAACTTTCACTCAATGCTGGCGCTCTGATCTTGGTCTTCCAACATCCAGGACTATGAGAAATAAATTTCTGTTGTTTATAAACCACCCAGTCTATGGTATCTTGTTATAGCAGCCCAAATGGTTAAGAGAGCCACTGTCTCCTTAGCTCTAAATTACATGCTTATATACCTATTCTTTTTGGTCAGTTTTAAACACTGTTACCTCCCTGGAGAGGAAGATGATAAATGAACTATTTATGTATTATTTCCTACTTCATCCTCCAGCTGATATTTTGTTAGTTGCAGCATTATTTTAGTATTAAAAATACACAGCATTTACTTTTTTACTTCTAATTTTTGAAAAATTTACTATTGGGGCACCTGGATGGCTCAGTCGGTTAAGCGTCCAACTTCAGCTCAGGTCAGGATCTCACGGTTCATGAGTTTGAGCCCAGTGCTGGCTCTGTGCTGACAGCTCGGAGCCTGGAGCCTGCTTGGATTCTGTGTCTCCCTCTCTCTCCGTCCCTCCCCCGCTCATGCTCTGCCTGTCTCTCAAAAAAAATAAACACTAAAAAATTTTTTTTAATTTAGTATTTATTTTTTCTATTGGTTATATATTTACAACTTTAAAGAACATATTTATATTTTCACTTCCAGCTCTACCATCTTTAAACTCTTAACATCTCTCTCTCTCTCTCAATCTCTCTTTTTTAAAAAGACACATTTATTCAGTGTCATGACCAGACTATTACATTTAGCAATCAAAAGCAAGTGTTCCAAAAGAGAAAGGAAGAAAGAAAGAAAGAAAGAAAGGGAGGAAAGAAAGAAAATCTACATTAAAACTTTGTTGGAAAAGCGACATTAAAGGTTTGTTGGAAAGCTTTACACTTTCCGTAGAATAGAAACTAAAATAACCTGTTATACAATTAGTCACAAATACAGTCGTTGAGTTTTTTGCCCATACACATGAGTAGTGCCTAAAACATGTCTTCTTTGTTGCAGCAAGGCCCTGCCACCACTTGGCTGTTGTAGCCTGTAGCTTTTCTTGTCACTTTTCTGGCTTTTCTCTCCTGTTAAATTAAGTAGAAATGTTTCCTGGCAGTAATTAAAACCTTCTGCCACTGCCATAGCTGCTGCTGCTGCTGCTGCTGCTGCTGCTGCTGGAACCGCCATAGCCACCTTGGTTTCATGGTTTGGCAAAATATTGGCCTCCACCACCACCGGGGCCAGAGCTTCTGCCTCCAAAATTTTCTCCTTTCATAGGTCCAAAATGTGAAGATTTATTGTTGTAATTGCCAAAGTCATTATAGCTTCTGTCATCTCCAAAATTGCTTCAACCATTACCAAATCTGTTATAGCTGTCCCCATCGCCACTATATCCACCACCACCTTGACTTCCACCAAAGCCACCTCATCAGTGAAGTTTCCTCCACGATCAAAGTTGTAGTTCCCACTAAAACCACTTCCATGACCACCAAAGTTTCCAGAATCACTTCGACATCTTTAGCTGGATGAAGCACTAGCCGTCTCTTGCTTAGATAGGGCTTTCCTTACTTCACAGTTGTGGTCATTCACAGCATGGTATTTTTTTTAATTTGTTTATTATTTTGAGAGAGAGTACATGCAGGGAAGGGGCAGAGAGAGAGAGAGAGAGAGAGAGAGAGAGAGAATCCCAAGAAGGCTCTCACAAACAATGAGATCATGACCTGAGCCAAAATCAGAGTCAAACGCTCAACTGACTGAGCC
This sequence comes from Prionailurus viverrinus, assembly GCF_022837055.1. Lineage (NCBI taxonomy): Eukaryota > Metazoa > Chordata > Mammalia > Carnivora > Felidae > Prionailurus > Prionailurus viverrinus. The sequence continues at coordinate 37,119,826 of NC_062569.1, forward strand.
ACCCAAGAGCCCCCAGTATGGTATTTTTGAATGACAATCTTGTCCACAGAGTCATGGTCATCAAATGTCACAAAAGTAAAGCCTCTCTTCCTGCCACTGCCTCAGTCAGTCATGATTTCAATTACTTCCATTTTCCCATAATGTTCAAAATAATCTCTTAGATGATGTTCTTTAGTGTCTAATGCCACCAACAAAAACCTTTTTCACAGCTAAGTGGGCACCAGGTCTTTGAGAATCTCCTCTTGAGACAGCCTTCTTTGGTACCACAACTCTTTCATCCACCTTGTGTGGCCTTGCACTCATGGCTGCATCCACCTCTCCCACAGTGGCATACGTGACAAACCCAAAGCCTCTGGAGTGCTTGGTGTTTGGATCTCTCATTACCACACAGTCTGTGAGTGTTGCCCATTGCTCAAAATGGCTTCTCAGACTCTCATTGGTTGTTTCAAAGCTCAAACCTCCCATGAAGATCTACCACAGCTGTTCAGGCTCTTTGAGAGATTCTGACTTAGACATGTTGGTAGTGGCAGGGGAGACTTTAATAATACTCGTTAGCATCCACGGGCAGAAAGCAACTCTTAACATCTCTTACCTTATTATTTATTATGTAAGACAAAGAACACATCTACATTTCCCTTCAACTTTCTTCCTTCAACTCTCTCTCCATAGAAATCTCTTTTCACAATTTTTCTAAAGTTTATTTATTTTGAGAGAGAGCAAGCGAGCATGGAGGAGGGACAGAGAGAGAGAGAGAGAGAGAGAATCCAAGGCAGGCTCTGTGATGTCAGCACAGAACTGTAAAATCATGACCTGAACGGAAACCAAGAGTTGGACATTTAACTGACTGAACCACCCAGGCACTGCCCCCTCCGTAGAACTCTTGACTTCTGTCAACTCCACCATTACTTTCATATTGTTAGAATTTATAACATTTACATCTTGTTCTGTGAATGGCCATTCAATTGACACTAATTATTGAAAGTCAATAAACTGTAATTATACTATTTTGCTTATGTAAATAGCATTCGCTGTAGAACAAAAGGCATTAGTTAGAATAGAAAAGGCAAATCTATATCACTAGCCCGTGACACTAGGAGGGATTCTTCAAACATCAGGATTATATAATTAGATTTTCAAATACTCCATGAGAAGGACCAAATAATAGCACATTTTAGTTTGCTTTATATTTGTTCATATTTCTGCTAGTTTTAATTGCTTTCCATTTTTCCTCTTAACAAAGGAAGCACGTGCCTTCACCATATGACTAAATTTGTCTAGGATCTTAATCCCAGTCTTTGTAGCATGGAATCCACTTTCTGGCTGAGGACAGACATTCTTCTCAAGTTCGGTATCAGTTTCTCTGTTAGCCTGCTGTACAGCTATCCTTCTAGGCCTTCCTTTCATTTGGTTAGGGATTAGTGTTTCTTGGGTCTCAAGTTTTTCTTATTTGTGAATTCCTTTCTCTTTGTACTGATTGATCCTTAATTGATTTTTTTCAGAAAGAATTTTTGAAAGGTGAGCTTTCTGAGTTCTTCATGTCTTCATTTTATCCTTACAGCTGAATGATAGCTTAGCTGGTTATGATATTCAGATCCTCAGAACTCTGATAGCCATGCTCCACTGTCTTCTGGCACCGAGTGCTTTTGATGAGAAAACTATGAGTACCAATTGTCTTTATTCCGTTATAATTGACCTGTTGCTTGTTCTCTGGAAGCTTTTAGAATCTTCTCTTGGTATTTAATGTACTATAAACTCACAAGTTTATAGTGAAGTATGGGTTTATTTTCATTTATTTTGCTTGGCACTCAGTAAGCCCTTTTACTCTGAAGACTCCTATCTTAACTCTAAGAAATAGTCTTCTATTATTGCTCTCGTTATTTTTTCCCCTGCATTTTCTTGTCTCCTTCTGAAACTATTAGCTGGCTATTACCCTCCTGGATTTGACCCTGTATAGTCTTTGGACTTTTAAAAATATTTCTTCCCCTCTGTATTTTTGCTTTACACTTTGGGAGATTCCACCAACCTTTTCTTTCAGCCCTTATGTTGATTTTTTTTTTTTAATTTTTTTTTTTCAACGTTTATTTATTTTTGGGACAGAGAGAGACAGAGCATGAACGGGGGAGGGGCAGAGAGAGAGGGAGACACAGAATCAGAAACAGGCTCCAGGCTCTGAGCCATCAGCCCAGAGCCTGACGCGGGGCTCGAACTCGCAGACCGCGAGATCGTGACCTGGCTAAAGTCGGACACTTAACCGACTGCGCCACCCAGGCGCCCCCCCCCCTTTTTTTTTTTTTTTTTTTTTTTTTTTTAATTAAAGGACTTTGGGATGTCTGGGTAGCTCAGTCGGTTAAGCATCCGACTTCAGCTCAGGTCATGATCTTATGGCTTGTGAGTTTGAGCCCCGTGTAAGGCAGCTCAGAGCCTAGAGCCTGCTGTGGATTCTGTGTCTCCCTCTCTCTGCTCCTCCCCTGCTCGCGGTCTCTCAAAAACAATATTAAAGAATTTTTAAAAAGGAATTAATTATATTTTAAATTTCCAACAATTCTCTTTTCTTTTCTTTTCTTTTCTTTTCTTGTCTCTGATTGCTCCATATACATAAACTTGTTTTATGGATACACAGGCTTCTCAAATTTTCCTTAGGTTACTAATGAGAATACACACAAAAAAAAATTAAGTAGTTATCTATTTCCTGTGAAGTCAGCTTCTTTTTAAATAGTTCCTTTGAAAATATTAAAATTATACCTCCTTGTGGTTATTTTTCAATTAAGCGAACCAGAAAAATGTATATCAGGAAAATTGCCTAAACTTTTCTCAGTTAAAAAAACAAGTTCTGGGGCGCCTGGGTGGCGCAGTCGGTTAAGCGTCCGACTTCATCCGGGTCACGATCTTGCGGTCCGGGAGTTCGAGCCCCGCGTCAGGCTCTGGGCTGATGGCTCAGAGCCTGGAGCCTGTTTCCGATTCTGTGTCTCCCTCTCTCTCTGCCCCTCCCCCGTTCATGCTCTGTCTCTCTCTGTCCCAAAAATAAATAAACGTTGAAAAAAAAAAAAAAACAAGTTCTATTTTGGAAAATTTCAATCATATACAAAGTAAACAAAATATAATGAACTCCAGTACTCATCACCCAGCTTCAATAAATATAAACATTCTGCCATTCTTGTTTCACCTGTACCTTCCCCTTCTCCTATATATTTTTATAACCAAATTATTAATTGATCTTCCACATTGAGTTAGTCATTTGAATTTATTTTTCATTTAGTAAACTATCCTGTTATATCGTATCATACATTTTTTCGTAAGTCACCTAATATAGTGAATGACAGTATTAAAAATTATAACAAAACTCCCTCCCATTTAACAGAGCACTTTCTATGCCATATACTGTGCTCACGCTTTAAAAAAACACTGGTTCATTTAATTTAAGATGATTAGTTGCCCTTTAATCTGCAAAGGATGTAGAGATGTTGTTTGTTAAAGGATTAATCAAAAATTAAAATTGAAACCGATGTTTCCATAAAGAGAATTGTGTGTTCATGACTGTGTTTCTTAGGTATAATAAAATGCCAACACAACTGGAGATGCTGTTTGTAAGGAAGGACTAATTCTAAAGAAATCTTTTTTTTAATGTTTTATTTATTTATTTATTTTTGAGAGAGAGAGAGAGAGAGAGAGAGAGAGAGAGCGCACATGTGAGTGCAAGCAGGGAAGGGCAGAGAGAGAGAGGGAGGCAGAGAATCCAAAGCAGGTTCCAGCCATCAGCACAGAGCTAGACGCGGGGCTCGAACCCATGAACTGTGAGATCATGCCCTGAGCTGAAATCAAAACTCAGACACTTAACTGACTGAGTCATCCAGGTGCCCCTCTAAGAAAACCATAATATCTATTCTCTAAGGGACAAATAATGGTCTTTCGGTGATTTAGTACCGTATTAGCATGAGATATAATACCAAATTATAAATAAGATGCTATAAGAACTGAAATACTTTTTTACTGTGTACATAATTCTAAAATTCAGGAATAAACCAAGAGTTTTAGCAAATTGAGAGCCAAAATATCTTGTTTATGCCCATAGAAGGCAGAAAATGGGTTCTGCTGAGGGGGGAAAATATTTAACTAAGTGTCTCACAACCGTTTCTCTCATTTTCTCTCATTCTGCCTTGTTTAGCTTTATGAAGTTTCCCCAGAGCTCTGCCATCATTCGCTGGTGAACCAGTACTGGGTAGTTGAGGGAAGATGGGGATTTGAATCAATATACTGTTTTTTGATAGCTTTTTGACTATGGGCAAGTTACTTAATTTCTCTAAACCTCAGTTTCCTCATTTACAAAATTAGGAAAACAATACCTCCCTCTTAGAGTGTTTGTAAAGATTAAGAAATACACACTAAGCAAGTAGTACAGGGCCTAGGACTTAAATATGTATAAATGATCATTATTATTCCTGTGGGATTCATAGGATGCTCTATGCTACAGGCAGGGTAGCCAGATTTGGCAAATAAAAATACAGGATATCCAGGTAAATTTGAATTTCAGGTAGATAATAATTTTTTATTATATCTAAATATATCGCAAATATTGCATGGAATATACTTATACTACAAACATTATCCATTGTCTATCTGAAATTCAAATTTGAGTGGGCATCCTGGCAAAATAGCTTCTCTTTTAAAAGGGCAACTTTTAAAACAAACTTATACGGAATAAAGCTGTGATTAAATTTGATATTTCACCTGCTCATACTTGGTAGTCTCCTTCCTCCAATACACTCAGTATTTTCTCTTCCAGGTAACGCTCAAGCATCGTATATCAGAGAAACAAACAGTGCCCGTATTTTGGAGCAGAATGTCGACTTTCCCCCCAAATTGAAATCTGTTGGATCGGTTACTCTCCTAAACTAGGCATGGGTTTTAAAACTACTTACTGAATTATATTTGCATTTAAATCTTTATTTGGAAAACCACAAAGCACTACATAGGATAGTCATATTGAGGACCACTAAAAAATATACAAACTACAAATCCCTGACAGCGCTCAATAGCTCTGAAACACTATTTCAAATGTTCTCGTTTTCTTTGTGTGCACCATGTTTTCTTTGTGTGCACCAGGTTAATTATTTTTCAAACTGTGCTTGTGACTAGCACGGAGACCCACAAGATAAATGAAGCAGATGGGTTTTACATTTTATTCCAAGCAGACCGTACAGCTTAACCTCTTAGCTAGACTAAAAAGCCTGTTATCCTACCGGTATTTTGGCTAATTTGTAGTTAGATTTTTTAAGGAGATAAAATACAGCTTTCCTAAGCGCAGGGGTTGGGAATTACTTTGTGGTAATATATTCTTCTATCTCTTTTCCACTTGCGGGAAATGTAATCCATAATTCCCTGCTTCAACAAGCAACGTGAGGCAATGAGAGACGCCGGAATGTCTTCATCCATTTACTCCTTTAAAGCATTTGCAGGCTGTGTTTAAACTTCCAGGTATATTATAATGCAATTATTCCAAACGGTACTATATGTGCCACATTTATTTCCTCATTCATGATTTATTTGCCAGTACACTAGAAGCAGTGCTCCATTTGTTTTTCCTTAAAAACACGCACCTTCTGCTCAAACTCCCTATTTCCTTTCCTCCCGTCGCCAACAGTCGCAGGGCGCTGTACTCTTCAGCTCCATCTCGTGTAGAAAAATGTCGACTGCACCCTCAGCCCGGACCAAGGGGCGCATCCACTAGTGGAAAAGATGCAAAAGCCGGGAACTTTACTTAGGCGTCACCACTAAACGAAGAAATGATTTCCTTTTAAATGCCGTCTCAGAAAAAAGCAGGTCTTTAGAGCTGACAGGAACCTCAGGAAAGCACATATATTGATTTCTTTGATAAATTCAACCGAATCTGGAGAAAAGCATACTCCGTTTCATTAGTACTGACGTAGAGTGAAATTTCCATCGAGCTGCGTGCAATTCCTGGCGAAATCCTTCCGAAGAGCCAAGTAAGGGCATTCTCTGAGCGGCAGTCGTACTACACTGGATGCCTCACGGGATCCTACAGCAGAGTTTACGCACGTCAGAGAGCCCAAAGGAGAACGCCTCGAGGCGGTTTGGGAGGCCGGTCGGCGAGAGGGTGGTGAAGTCCTCTCCTCGGTGAAGACGACTCGAGCAGACAGGAGTCGTTTCCGCGTTTTGGCCCCACGCTGCCGCAGGCAAGGCGCTGAGGGGCCGCCGGGCCCCGGTTGCCCACAGCATCTCCCCAGAGTTCTCCTCCTGAGAAACCTGCGGGTCACGGACGCCCACCTTTTGCTTGTTAATGTAAATGTGCTTACGAAGCCCTCGTGATTTTTAAAGTTGCCATGTGTGGTTTTTGCTTCCTCGGACCAGGGCAGAGGGAGCCCCGAGCGTCCCTAAGCCTGGCGGGGAGGCGCGGGGCGAGGGGGGCGGGGCGAGGCGGGGCCGGGGCCCGGGGCGGGGCGTCCTCTCCGAAACCGGCCGCTCCGGGCGGCGGCGGCGGCAGCGGCGGCGCGGACCGAGCGGCGCGCGGATTGGTTGCGGCGGGCGGAGACGTCAGGCTCCCGCGGCCCGAGCGGCCGCCGGGCTAGCGCGGCGCAGTAGGTTCGAGTGCGTACCGCAGCGCGGAGGTGTCCTTTGCCGTCCCGCTTTCCGCCGCCGTCGCCGGGCTGTGCCGCTTGAAGCGGGACGCGCCTCCGCGCTCCTCGCCGCCTCCACCCACGCGGCCGCCGCTCCCCTCGCCGTAGGCACACGCACCATGACGAAGAAAGAGAAGAAGTCCTTCAACCAGAGCCTAGCCGAGTGGAAGCTCTTCATCTACAACCCCACCACCGGAGAGTTCCTGGGGCGCACCGCCAAGAGCTGGGGTGAGCGGGCGGCGGTTGGGCGCCGGGACCGGCAGCGGTCCGGGGGACGCCGGGCGGGGTGGGGTGGGAAAGGAAAGGCGGGAGGCGGCTCCCCGCGCGGGGGCCCCCAGAGCAGCCACAGCCTCCGCCGCCCACAGCGGTGTTCGTCCCGGGCCGCCAGACTGTCGTACGGGCGGTGGCGGAGGAGGGGCAGCGCGGCCCCATTCATTTCTAGCGTGGCGGGCGGGCCGCCGCTCGCTCCCGAGGCAGCCGGGCCCGCGGGCAGCCTCGGCCGGGCCGCGCCGCGCCGCGCCGGTTCCTTCCTCCCAGCCGGGAGCGGGGCGCACGTGCTGCCCAGGCCTGCGGCGCCGGAGGCTGGGGACCCCTGCCCGGAGCCGAGTCCCGAGCGTGCGGCAGCCGAGAGCCCGGGCCTCCTTTGTACGGAGCGCGCGGTCCGGGAGAGGCCCTGGCTGAGGCGGCCGGTGGCGCCGAGCGGTTCGGGGAAGCCAGACCCTGCCCCACGCCCGGGGAGAGGAAATTTCCACTCTCGCCGCTATCTTGTGACTCGTCCACGCTGCCACCCCGGTCGGAAGAGTGTGAGTGAGTGTTAAGTGTGTGGGTTGCATCTTTGTGCCGCGGTTAGTTAATCACACAAGTACTTGGTACACGCAAATGCACTTGAATTCGGACAGTGAAAAGACCATTAAAAGGGTTGGTTCCTGCCTAATTCCTTTTTAATTAGAGACCTTTTCTTCCTGGCAGAGAGGCTTCTTTTGGGGAAAGTAAATCCCAGGGGGAACAGTTTTTGTGCCTTCAAAACATGTGATGGTTGTGTATGTTAGCAGTTTTTCTGTGTATGAGTTCTTTGTTTTAAAAGGCATATTTAAGCCATCCACCAGTGGAGTGCTGCTTTAGGGTGCGTTTTTGCTTTCCGAAAATTTATATTAATTTATAATTTATATTGAATAAGCACTAGTGTTTTGTTTTGTTTTTGCCTTTTAAAGAACACCTTGTTAGTAGGTCTTGACCTTTTTTTTCTGAGTGAGAATAAATTTCTAGAGTTGAGAACTATTTGGGCACGACATTTTTAAGAGAAACAGGGAGAGGGTAAATTAGCTATGACTCAAAAAATAAACTGTTGCTTTTGACTGAAATTGGCTCCTCCAGAGTGGAAAGGAGGCTTAAAGTCCTATCACAAGCTGAAAGGGGCCTTGGAGGTTTTTTAGCCCAACCCCCAGTTTAGAGATGAGAAAAATGAGATCTAGAGAGGTTGTGATTTTGCTTTGTGTAAAATTACATATTCCACAGAGCCAAGAAAAGAACCCAGTTGTCCTTTAATCCTAGTCCAGCAGTTTTATTATTTTACAGATGCCTTGCCTAACTAACACTCAAGATTTTTATTTAGATAGCTGTCTTTTGGGAACCCACTAATGTGAAGAGGAAATAAATCTTGCATCCGGAGTTAAATGGGGGAAAAGTGGTGAACAATTATTGCTTCTAGAATGTGCTACCATTTTGCTGAAGGAATTTTTGAGTGGTGGAGAGGGATTAACTTTTGTAGACTACTTCCCTCAGTGCCTTCTTTCCAGTAATAAGTACCTTCATTTTATGTAGAATGACATTTCTTAATGCAGGTAGTACTTCTTACCTAACCTTTGTATTTATATGATGTTGAAGTTGAGATTTTATTGAGTATATGTATTTAAGTAAATAATAGGCACAAACTGTCAAAGTGTAAAGGCATTATATAAGAGTTACAGTACTACAGGTAAAGTTGGGATTCGTTTTAGAAGGATTAAGGGAGACTTATTCAAAATTGAAAATAAGGGTTATTCTTTTTTTTTTAATTTTTTTTAACATTTATTTATTATTGAGAGACAGAGAGACACAGAGCATGAGCAGGGGAGAGGAAGAGAGAGGGGGAAACACAGAATCTGAAGCAGCTCCAGGCTCTGAGCTGTCAGCACAGAGCCCGACGCAGGGATCGAACTCACCAACTGTGAGATCATGACCTGAGCCAAAGTCAGTCACCCAACCAATTGAGCCACTCAGACGCTCCAAAATAAGTGTTATTCTTATCAACAAATAATACATTTCTGCGTTTATTGGAGTAATAGTAAACCAGTGCAAAATGGCATAAATTGCCATCCATAATCCTATCCCAACATAAGGGCATCTCTCTAAGGATATATGTAGGTGTGGTGTGTAGAGGCTGAAGTCCATACTCCACTCTCCAGGCTGTGTACCCTTGAGCGTGGGGAGTCTGCCTAGAGAAAAGGGTATCTTGTTCTAGTTCTAATTCTTAGAAAGGCACTGTATGGGCTAGCTGCCTGATCTCATCACCACAGAGATACCCACTGTTAATATTTTTGATACATATCTGGCCAGACTTAAATGGGTATAATGTCAATTTTTTTTTTTTTTAACAAAAAGAGATCCTACAATAAGTGTTGCTTTATAGTGTTTGGAATATATTGTGGGCACCTTCCCATGTTAATAAAAATCCGTATCATCATTTTTAATAGCTCACTAATGTTCTATTATATAGGTCCATGTACTACCATGATTTTTTAAAGCAAACATGTTGATTAACATGTATATCTTATGGATGCATGGGAGATACCCAGGGAAATATGAGTAACTCCTGATTTTTTTTTTTAACCAGTACTTTATCGTATGTACTGGTCTCTCCTCCGCCCATTCCCTCCAGCCTTGCATGTACATTTCTGCAAATTTATTTCTTGATATATGTTTCTACTAGTGCAATTTCTAGGTTGTATTTAATATGTGTACCCTTTACATTTTGGAAATAAGTTACTTTTTTTTTTTTTTTAAGAAACTCATTTGCAAATTTTTTCTAGTTGCTTTTGAATTTCATTGTAGGGTAGGGGGGAGATGGTTATGTGTTTGTTTTTTGGGTTGACTTTGGTAAAGTTGCAGTGTCTGCTGGCCTATAGAAAAAAGCCTTCTCTACCTCAAAGATTTTTTTTTTTTAATGTTTATTTATTTGTGAGAGAGAGACAGAATGCAAGTCGGTTGGGGCAGAGAGAGGGAGGCACAGAACCTGAAGCAGGCTCCAGGCTCCGAGCTATCAGCACAGAGCCTGAAGTGGGGCTCGAACTCACGAGTTGTGAGATCATGACCTGAGCCGAAGTTGGACGCTCAACCGACTGAGCCACCCAGGCGCCCCTACCTCAAAGATTTTATAAAGACATTCATTTAACATATTTCCTAATTTTATTTTTTACATTGAAGTCTTTAGTACATTTATCCCATCTAATTTGAGGTTCTTCAATGCGTGGGATATATTAAAAGCACTCATTTAAAGAGCAATTTTAGCATTTATACTGGGGATAGAGAAAAATACTGGAGGTTATTCCATATTGTCTTTATAATATTTTTAAAAACTTCATTCATTTGTGAGAGAGACACAGCGTGATTGGGGGAGGTGCAGAGAGACCAGGAGAGAGAATCTCAAGTAGGCTCTGCACTGTCAGCACAGAGCCCGATGTGGGGCTCGAACTCACAAAACTGTGAGATCATGACCTGAACCAAAACTAAGAGTTGGACGCTTAACTGACTGAGCTACCCATGCGCCCCACATTGTCTTATTTTAAATGACCATATAAAAGGTTTTTTTTTAAGATTTTATTTTTTTTTTTAAGTAATCTCTATACCCAATGTGGGGCTCAAACCCATGACCCCAAGATCAAGAGTTGTGTATGCTGTACTGACTGAGCCAGCCAGGTGCTTCTATATGAAAGATTTTGAGTTGCTTCTTGTATGTTTGGCAGTTTCAAAATGCTCGCCGATATAAAATCACTTCAGTTGATTTTCACAACAACCTTCTAAAATGAAGTGCACTATGTAGATGATCAAAGTATACCTAGAGCTGGTTTCTTATGCTGAACAGTAATGACACATCAGGAATTAGTAGTTGCCATGTATGAAACTGGACAAAAAAATAGCATCTTGTGGCTTATGTTGCAAATACTAAAACTAAATGCATTAAATATAATTAGAGTGAAAGATAGCTTAGAAATCATCTATTATTTAAACTGTAACAGACCATGTGTTGCAATTAACATTTTTAAGAATAATGAAATAGAGGGGCGCCTGGGTGGCTCAGTTGGTTGTGCATCCAACTTCCGCTCAGGTCATGATCTCGTGGTTTGTGTGTTCAAGCCCCGTGTCGGTCTCTGTGCTGATAGCTGGGAGCCTGGAGCCTGCTTCAGATTCTGTGTCTCCCTCTCTCTCTGCCCCTACCCTGCTTGTGCTCCGTCTGTCTCTCTCTCTCAAAAATGAATAAATGTAAAAAAAAAAATTTTTAATAGTGAAATAGGATAGTAAAAATACCAGTTTATTCTGCCTGATAAGTTTATTCTAAGGAAACATGTTCCATGAAACTTTTCTGTACTTTATATATACAGATACCTTGAGTAAAATGTATTTCTTATTGTGGCTCACAGTCAAAAAAGCTTGAAAGCCACTAATGTAGCCCTATGTCCTCATTTCATAGGTGAGAAAGTTGAACTTGTAGATCTGATTTGTCCAAATTTACTCAGCGATAGAATCCTTGGCCTTTAAACTACCTCCAAGGCCAGAGGCTTTTTTTTTTTTCTTTTTAAACTATGCTGTGACTTGATGTCATTTAACGACATCTGCTGTGGGCTTCTTTGGAGTTCATTATCTGAGGGCTGTCAGTAGATGCTCTATATTAATATTAACTTAAAACTTGAGTTACTGATTTCCAAGCATACTCGGGATTCTGGACCAAAAGTATTAACATCTACGTTTTGTTCATGTATCTTTTCTTTTATTATAGATCTACGAAGTGCCATTTTCTCAGTCACCTGCTCCCATTCTGGGTCATGCCTCAGTAAATGCTCTGCTTTGGAGATCAGACTCCATCCCATCTTGGGTGTCTGACTGTAGGGGAGAAGGCAAGTGTGTTTATTTTCCCAGTATCACATAGTTTTGTAAGATGTTGTTCTTTGTCCTGTGGAGTGTGACATACTAAAGAAACTTTACAAAAATGTGCGCTGTTGGGAAAGTAACAGGACTTGCCTTACCCTGTGTGCAGGCTATAAATGAAGGTCAGTGGTGGGTGTGGCAGCGGCAGCAGCAGAGGCATAATGAGCCATCACCCAGCAGGAGACAGCACTTCCTGGACTGGTAGTGGAAGGGAGGGGACGGGGTAAGTTTGTGTGTTATGTTCTAGATGTTGTAATTACAGTAGTATGTGCTTTACTATTGTTAAAGACCAACCTTCCTCTACCCCCAAAATTTGATTCTTTGAAACTGACTTTCGAATTTATATCTGTAGAATTAATTACATTAAAAGAAGTTTAAAAATCTTTCTATCTTTAGTCACAATATTTCCATGATTTGTCGTGTTTAAGGACCAATCGTGTAATGGAAAGAGAAACATTTAACGTTGAAAGATAAGTTTATTATTTTTGAATTATGCATTTATTGCATTAATTTTGAAGTAAAATTAATCTGTAATCTTTAACCACTTAGAATAAGCACTATTAACATTTTAATAGTCTGTTTCTTTTTTGTAAATAATTTTTTTTTATGTATAAGTAAAAATTTAAGTATACACTTAGATAGCTAGTTTTATCTTAACTTTTGATGTTTGAGGGGATGGTTTTTACTCCTCTGCCACCTTGGGGGCATAACCTTGGGGTTATGTGTTGGGGATAACCTTGCCCCACTCCATCACCTCTGTGGGAAGTGTTCACACTTCCTCTTAGAATTTATGTATTCTGGTGTCTTCAGTTATTCTATGTTGAGACTTCCATATCTACATCCCTAGTTTGTATGGTTTTTTTTTATATTAATATAACCAACTGCCTGTCAGAAATCTTCAATTGGATGTTTCATAGGACTGTGGAATGTTCAGTACACTTCTTGTAAATAAATCTCCATTGTCCTCGGGGGCTCCTTAGTATGACACACACACTATAATCTTGCTGACTTATTTCTCTGTCTACCATTCTCTACCCCTTCTGGGCCTGTTTCCTAGCTTCTGAATCTCTCTCTTTGACCTTGGCTTGGGTATTCAGATGTCAGCTTTGATAGCCTGATCTCTGGTACACATCTTTGAATGCCTATTTGCCTTAAGACTGCATCAAGTGCCTGTGTATCCCACAATATTTTTTTCTATTATAGCATTTATGACTTTATGTAGTAGTGTTGCCTGTTTACTAGACTATACATTCTTATTTACTCGTCTTTGATTCCCTAACATTGAGCCTTTTGCCCAGCACTTAGTAGGAAGGTAATAAAAATAAGTTGAATGAGTGAGCTCTATTATGAAGTGTTCCCATGTAATTAGTCTTTTACAACATTTTAAAAACTGTTTTGGTATTGGTGTATCATAGTATAAAGGTTCCCGCATGTTTGGGCATCCCACTACCCCCCCCCCCACCCCCCGTTTTGTTTATTTGTTTGTTTGTGTGTTTTAACATAGGCTTCATGCCCAGTGTGGGGCCCGGACCCATGGCCCTGGGATCAAGACCTGAGTTTAGATCAAGAGTTGAATGGGGTGCCTGGGTGGCTCAGTCGGTTAAGCGGCTGACTTCGGCTCAGGTCATGATCTTGCGGTCCGTGAGTTTGAGCCCCGCGTCGGGCTCTGTGCTGACAGCTCAGAGCCTGGAGCCTGTTTCCGATTCTGTGTCTCCCTTTCTCTGACCCTCCCCTGTTCATGCTCTGTCTCTCTCTGTCTCAAAAATAAATAAACGTTAAAAAAAAAAAATTAAAAAATAAATAAATAAAGAGTTGAATGCCCAACTGACTGAGCCAGCCAGGTGCCCCTACCACCCCCACCTTTTTAATAGCATTGTGTTTTCATAGAAGTTCAGAGGAAGCATCCACTTAACTTTCTTGTTGAAGATTCAGCTGAGTTTGTGACTGCCTGAGTGGGGCATCTGATTAGGATAACAGAAACAAGGTGATTATCCAGGTCTCCTGCTTCCTGCTTTATTGCTCTATTTAACCTTTTATACTGCTCTTATGAGACCTGCATAAAGACCTGTGTGTGTGTGTGTGTGTGTGTGTGTTTTAACTTTTCTCAGATTTAATGGGCATTTATTTAACAGTAATGTCCTGCGTCCTGCAGGGTGCTTTACAAATAATATTTCTAAAAATAATCCTTTGACTTAGCAGCCTCCCACGTATCTGTTTAAACTTTGTTACTGATTGTGGACTGGCTCTTATTTGTGACTTCTTAGTATTTTGCTGATGCCATAGTAAGGTATGACTCACCCTCATCCAAAGGTACTTTTCTTTAAAAAAAATTTTTTTTTAAGTTAATTTATTTTGAGAGAGACAGAGAGCTAGTGGGGGAAGGGCAGAGGGAGAGAGAATCCCAAGCAGGCTCTGGGCTGCCAGTACTGAGCTCGATGTTGGGCTTGAACCCACAAGATCATGACCTGTGCAAGAGTCTGACGCTTAATGGACTGAGCCACCCAGGTGCCCCAGCATAAGGTACATTTCTGTTGGTAGATTCTGGCCCATAAATAGTTGCCCTTTGTGTGCCCTTACCACCCCCCTCCCCCAGTATCTCTCATAATCATTTTCCTGATACACTCTAGTCTGTTCTACCTTGTTTCCTAAACGTGTATTTCTCAGGTGCTGTCTTTGGCCTTGTTTTTTCTTCATCTTCTTCCCTGGCAGTCTCATAAAACAACTGCAAAGATCACTCACACATTTTACTTACTGGTTAACATCTCTCTCAGATACAGTTGCATCCTGCATATCCCATAAACCTTGAGAGAGAGAGGCTTAGATATCTTGACTAACTCTGTAACTAAATTACCTTATATGTCACCTTGCAAACAGAGCTCTTTTTTCCTTCCTCTACTGAAGTTCTGAGTTGCTCCTGTATTTGCAATTTTTGAAAAGAAGGTCACTATCTTTTTTGTCATTTGGGCTCTAAGCCTGTCCAAGTCATGCCAGTTCTATAATGTCTCTTAAGTCTGTGACCCACATCCTCATTGCCACTACTACAGTTAATTCAGGAATTAATTTACTCTGCCCTATTCCTCTCCCATCCCCATATCTTATGAAAACCCACATTCAGAGGGGGTGCAGGGTGCCTGTTTTCATAGCTTCATAATACTAACCACCTGTTTCAAATTTCATAGTCCTTAACACTTGCATCAACCCTGTCTCCACTGTATCAGGGTCTGGTAGTACCTTTTCTTATAAATTCCCTGATGAAGGCACCTGGGTAGCTCAGTCGGTTAAGTATCTGGCTCTTGTGATTTCGGTTAGGTTATGATCTTGTGGTGGGATTGGGCTCCGCTTTGGGATTCTCTCTCTTTACTCCTGCCTGCCTCTCTCTCTCTCTCTCTCTCTCTCTCTCTCTCTCTCTCTCTCAAATAAACATTAAAAAAACTATTAAAAAAATAAAACTTAAAGCACCAGATGAAGAGCTTTCATAACTTTTCCAAAGTTGTTCCAAGTTCAAATAGACCATTGGCTTTACAGCTTCTACCTGCTTCTTAAAACAAAAAAAGCTATAGTGTTATTGACTTTGGGGAAGCTCATAACTTCTGATGCATCTCCAGAAAAACCCAAGGAATCAGTTGGAATCATTGTGACCTAAACCACTGCAACTTCACTGCTGTCAGGTTATTTTTAAGGCTACAGCTTTGATCATGCTACTTCCCATACCCTAAAATTGTATTTGGATCCCCACTGTTTTCAGAAAGTTTAAATAATTTCCAGACAGCCTGGCATTCCGGGCTTATTACATACTGGGTTAGAACTAAGTTTCCAACCTTATAACCTGTCATTTCCCACCGTACTCTACATATACCACATGTCATAGCCCAAATGGGTGGATCTGAGGGCCCTTGGTCTGGAATGCTCTGCTCATTCCCTCCCCCATGCCCTTTCATCTCTGCATCGAAAATTCTTTCCTACTTCACAGATCTAGCTTGAGTAGCAGCTGTCATAAGCTTTCTCTGATGTGCCCAGATGAAAATAATACCACATTTATCTCCTGTAACACCTAAAACTTTGTATCCTGGATTATAGTTGTTTATGTACATTGCTCTTACTAACTAGATGTTCTCACACATCAGGATTTCATTTGCACATCCCTGTAGCATCTGGCACATAGTAATAGTAAGCACTTACCTTTTTTTTTTTTTTGATGCACAAATTGTCATTTAATCAGTTTCATCTTGAGATTCACCTATTCCTTGGGCTAAAGTTGAAAGTATTGTTGGGCTAGTATGGCTACACACTGTGAAAGTCTTATTCGTGGAGATACTTGTACATAAAGGCATAATTCCCCATAACTTACCATGATTCTGCCCCACTAAAGTAATTCATTTTGAAGTTTCCACATAGGGCACTGTAGTAAAAGTGAGCCTGTGGGCATATATGTTTTTTTACTTCATGAACCTTAGAAGTATATCAGTATTCTGAGATGACCAAACTAGGACTCAGAATATAGACCTAATTTTTGGTTCCACACATCCAGCTAAGCTTAGATAACCCATTTAAAATCTCTTGGTTTTAATTTCTTCTGTAGGAGAAAAGTTGAATGAGAGAGTTTCAAATGTCATTTTGAAATGAAAAAAAAAAAAATGTAAATGCTTTAGAACAAGAGGTGGCCAACTTTTCCTTTAAGGGACCAGGTAGTACTTTAGCCTTTGCCAGCCCACTGGTGTCTGTTGCAACTACTCAACTCTATTGTAGCTTGAAAGTAGCTATAGACAATGTATAAACTAATGGACCTAGCTATGGTTCAATATTTGATTTATAAAAACAGGCAGCACCTGTGGTTTGCTGACCTCTTTAGAAGTTAGTGTCAGTGTAGGCTAACTCAAGAAGTCTGGGCTGGTATTAGATGTAGACTCTTGGCTTTGTTCTTTTTATATAATGAAAGTAACCCTGTTGGTTGAATTTTTACAATACAGATGTGAATAATCAGTAAGTCCACGGTCTTCTTCAGCTTCTTTCCTGGGTAACCACTGTTAACAGCAATGATTTTTAAAATGTAATACATGGTATATCCACTTTGGATAAAGGTCTGGTAGTTTTTTATAAAAGTAAATACACATCTACTCCATGACCCAGCAGTTCTACTCCTAGGTGTTTACCCAAGAGAAATGAAAACATAAGTTCACAAAAATACTGGTACAAGAGTATTCATAGTAGCTCCAAACTGGAAACACTCCAGGCGTCCATCAGCAGGAGAGTAGGTAAACAAACTGGTATGTCCAAACAGCAGAATACTATCCAACAATAAAAAGGAACGAACTATGGATACACAAAACATGGATGAGTTTCACAGTCAGGCTGGGCAGGAAAGAAGCTTTGCCTAAGAGAACACATATTATATGATTTCATTTATGTGAATTCTAAAGCAAGCAACACTTAGCAATTGCTGGAAAAAAGCCCAGAATGGTGTTTACCTCTAAGGTGGTGGTTGTGGGGATTGGGAGGGGGCACAAGAGAACTTGATAGGATGGTGGTAATGTTCTGTATCTTACTAGGGACTTGGATCATACAGAATGTAGTTGTCAAACAACCCCCCCCTTTTTAAAAATTTTTAAAAATTTAGTTAACATATAGTATATTAGTTGTAGGTGTACAATACAGTGATTCATCAGTTCCATACAACACCAAGTGCTCATCACAAGTGCATTCCTTAATCCCCATCACTTGTTTTACCAGTCCCTCTACCCACCTCACTTCTGGTAACCATCAGTTTGTTCCCTGTAGTTAAGAGTCTTTTGTCTGTCTCTCTGTCTCTGTCTGTCTCTCTTTTTCCTTTGCTCATTTGTTTCTTAAATTCCACACATGAGTGAGATCATATGGTATTTGTCTTTCTCTGACTGCCTTATTTATTTATTTATTTTTTAAATTTTTTTTTTCAACGTTTATTTATTTTTGGGACAGAGAGAGACAGAGCATGAACGGGGGAGGGGCAGAGAGAGAGGGAGACACAGTATCGGAAACAGGCTCAAGGCTCTGAGCCATCAGCCCAGAGCCCGACTCGGGGCTCGAACTCATGGACCTCGAGATCATGACCTGGCTGAAGTCGGACGCTTAACCGACTGCGCCACCCAGGCGCCCCTCTGACTGCCTTATTTAACTTAGCATTGTATTCTCTAGCTCCATCCATGTTGCAAATAGCAAGATTTCATTCTTTTTTATGGCTGACTAATATTCTGTGTGTGTGTGTGTGTGTGTGTGTGTGTGTGTGTGTGTACACACGCGCACACACACACCCACACTACTTTATCCATTCATCAACTGGAGGACACTTGGGCTATTTCCATAACTTGGCTATTGTGGATAATACTATAAGCATTCTGGTGCATGTATCCCTTTGAATTAGTATTTTTGTATTCTTTGGGTGAATACCTAGTAGCGCAATTCTGGATTGTACGGTAGTTCTTCTTTTTCTTTTTCTTTCTTTTTTTTTTAAGATTTTACTTTTAAGTGATCTCTACACCCAGTGTGGGGCTTGAACTCACAACCCCGAGATCAAGAGTTGCATGCTCTACCGACTGAGCCAGCCAAGCACCCCAGTAGTTCTATTTTTAACTTTTTGTGGAACCTTCATACTGTTTTCAGAGTGGCTGCACCAGTTTACATTCCCACCAACAGTGCAAGAGGGTGGTTCTTTCTCCACATCCTTGCCAACACCTGTTGTTTCTTGTGTTGTTGATTTTAGCCATTCTGGTAGGTGTGAGGTGATATCTCACTGTAGTTTTGATTTGCATTTCCCGGATAAGTGATGTTGAGCATCTTTTCATGTCTTTTGGCCACCTGTATGTCTTCTTTAGAAAAAATGTCTATTCATGTCTTCTGCCCCTTTTTGGATTATTTGTTCTTTGGCTGTGATGGTCAAAACCTGTCTAATGGCACATTAGAGACTTGTGTATTTCATTAAGTGTAATTTTTCCCCTCTGTTTTAGTTATTATGCATGATGAAGTGTTTAGGACTGAAGTGTACATACTGACGTCTAGAACTTGAAATGCTTTTAAAAAATAAGTGGTGAATAGATACAAGATATAGTAGAATGTTAACGGTAGAATCTAGGTGAATTTCTGGATGTTCATTGACATTTGACCTTACTGTGTATGTATAAACAATGCTAATAAATACTAAAGAAAAAAATATATGAATACATTTATGTGTTTCTCCTGACTGCTTTCCACCAGTTGTGGAGTCTCTCCTATAGAGAATGATTAATGATTGTTTTACCAGTTTTCCTACTAGTCCTGTTTCAGTGCATTTAGATATATGTATATACTTATTTGTGTATGTGTATATATATGGAATATGTAGGAATAAGTAATTTTCCACTTTTACATGAGTAATAGGAAGAATGTATGTTTTTAAACTTGCTTTCTCCCTTCCCCTGTCACTTAATGTGATTTGACTGTGTTTCCATGTCAGTATTTATTTCATTCCTTTGAATCATTGTATAATCCATAGTGGAGAGATATATATCCAAGACATATATTTTCTGTTATGAATATTGAGATTGTTTCCAGTATTTCTCTTAAAAATTGCTGCTCTGTATGTGTGCCACAATTTATCTGGGCTAGATACTGAATATGCCACTTTATGGTAATGGAATATATGCTTTTTTTTTTTTTTTTAACTCGAGAGGGCACAAGTGTGGGAGAGGGGCAGAGGGAGATAATGAGAGAGCATCTTTAGCAGGCTCCTTGCTGAGCCTGGTGTGGGGCTTGATCCCACAACTCTGGGATTATGACCTGAGCCAAAATGGAGTTGGACACTCAAATGACTGAGCCACCCAGGTGCCCTAGTATATGCTAATTTTTATATTAACATTTACTGTCCTCCAAAAAAGCTGTACCAATTTATACTTCCACCAGCAGTGGATGAATGGACCAGTTTCCCTTCAACTTTCTGAGCACTGGATATTATTACTCTTTAAAAAATTTTTTTTGCCAGTTTGATGGGAAGGTAACATCTGGTTGGTTTATTTTGCAATCTCTCTGATAACTACACCTGAGCATATTTTTGTTTGCCCAGTTTCCTTTTTTTTTTTTTTTTTACAATCCCTCATCTCTTTGCTCCCTTTTGTCTAATTAAATAATTAATTTTGATGCAGAGACAGTGCAGGTGGGGGAGGGGCAGAGACAGAATCATAAGCAGACTCCCAGCTGCCAGCCCAGAGCCCAGGGGAGGGCTTGAACTTGGGAAACTGTGAGATCATGACCTGAGCCCAAACCAAGAATCAGAGGCCTAACCAACTGAGCCACCAGGCGCCTCTTAATTTGTTTATTTAAAAATACTTGTTTTTCATTAACATTATCACAGATTTAACATTTTTTTATAATTTATTTAGTTTATTCACTTTGGGAGAGAGCACCTACGCAAGTTGGGGAGGGGCAGAGGGAGAGAGAATGAATACCAAGCAGGCTCTGCACCATCAGCGTAAAGCCTGGTGTGGGGCTTGAACTCACAAACTGCAAGATCGTGATCTGAGCCGAAGTCGGTCGCTTAACTGACTGAGCCACCAGAAGTTTAATAGTCTTTTAATGGGCTCTTCCTAATCACTTACCCCAAAAATATGTTGAATAATCCATCATTTCCTCACTGATCTGAATTGCCAACTTTCTTACATACAAAACTTCATCTTACGGATCGTTTCTTGGATTTTGTTGATTTGTGTCTCTGTTCCTGTGTCCTTATCACACTGTAGTATGTAAGCTGTATGTGAGCGTTTGTAAAATAAAATACATGTGTGAGGCGTGCCTCTTCGGTGGTGCAATCAGTTGAGCATCTGACTCTTGATTCTTGAGATTCTCTCACTTCCTGTCCCTCTGCCTCTCTCCTCATGCACATGCATTCTCTGTCTCTAAAATAAAAAATAAAGTGGTGAAATTTGTGTGGATACTGAGTGTCCAGTTTTGGTATCACATAGGCTGGCCTTAAAGTAGGGGTGCCTGGGTGGCTCAGTCGGTTAAGTATCTGACTCTTGATCTCAGCTCAGGTCTTGATCTCAGGGTGGTGAGTTCAAGCTCTGTGTTGGGCTCCACGCTGGGCATGAAGCCTAGTTTAAAAAACAACAACAAAACACTTAGGTAACTTACAGGGCATACTAAAAATATAGTTTATCTGTAGAAACAGTCTATTCTCTGAAAATTGAGAGAACAGTTAAAGCCATTTGGACGTGTATGTGTTTTAGGGGTAGAGCTCTGTTTATTTTTTGTAAAAACTTCTGATTTGGAAATGTTTATTTCCTAAAACAATCGTATTTCATTTATTCTCAAGTTTGCTAATTGAAACTGGTTTTACTGATCAAGTTAAATATTTTTGCATTTCTATTTTCATCTTTATTCTTCCCTTTCCTTGAATTTATTTTAGTCTTGAATTAAAACCTGGCTTGTTGTTGTTGTTAATCTTGTGTTTTAGTGAATGAATGTAAGGATTTTTGTTTGCTTTCTGCTCTGAATATATTATTGTTTTGAATTTTGAATATTTCAGGTTTCATTGTCTTTTTTTTTAATTTTTTAAATGTTTTATTTATTTTTGAGACAGAGAAAGAGAGACGGAGTACTAGCAGGGGAAGGGCAGAGAGAGAGAGAGAGAGAGAGAGACAGAGAGAGACAGAGAGAGAGAGAGAGAGAGAGAGAATCCGAAGCAGGCTCCAGGCTCTGAGCTGTCAGTGCAGAGCCTGACGGGGAGCTAGAACTCATGAACCATGAGATCATGCCCTGAGCCATAGTTGGAAGGTTTAACTGACTGAGCCACCCAGGCATTCTTTTTCATTTTTTTTCTTTTAACGTTTATTCATCTTTGATGATGGAGAGAGACAGAGAGTGTCAGGGGGAGGGGCAGAGATAGAGGGAGACACAGAATCCGAAGCAGGCTCCAGGCTCCGAGCTGTTGGGACAGAGCCTGATGCAGGGCTGGAACCCCCAGATGGTGAGATCATGACATGAGCTTAAGTCAGATGCTTAACGGACTGAGCCACCCAGGCATCCCAGATTTGTCTTTTTAATCCAAGGACTAAATAGAAATCCATTTTCTAAATTTTTGTTTTAATTTCTAATATATTTACTTAAATTTTAAAGAATGTGGCTTTGATTTTTTTTAAGTTTATAAATTTGGGTTTTTTTGTGTTTTGTAACTTGTCATGATCCCTTTAGGGACAGTGTTGCAAGTTTGTAAAGAGTTTATTTTCTGGTGGCTACAAAAGTTCTGCATATATTAGGTAACTGTTAGTTGTGTTTTAAAAATAGTTACTGTCCTTTTTGTTATTACTTACTTCATGTGTGGATTTTTGGGAGAGCTATGTTAAAACCTCTATATAGGATTGAGGTAATTTTGTAATTTTGCCTTTGCTTTACATATTTTAAGCGATTTAGCATCACAAAGGCTCATGGTTGTTATGCTGCATCTTCTTGATGTGTTTGTATTTTTATTAATAAGAAACATGTTTGTACTGTTCATGCTTTTTGACTTGAATTCTAGTTTGCTTAGAGTCATAATGTTACATCTAGATTTCTTTTTGTTAGGCAAGACCTACTTTGTTTTCAACCATTAGGTGTAATTTTAGGTTTCTTCCATTAATAGCATTCAGTGGATTTTTTTAACTCACTTTAAGAATGTTTTTTAGGGGCGCCTGGGTGGCTCAGTTGGTTAAGCGGCCCGGGTCATGATCTTGCGGTTTGTGGGTTTGAGCCCTGGGTCGGGCTCTGTGCTGACAGCTCAGAGCCTGGAGCCTGCTTCCCATTCTGTGTCTCCTTCTCTCTCTGCCCCTCCCCCACTTGTGCTCTGTCTCTCTCTATCAAAAATAAATAAAATGTAAAAAAAAAAAAAAATTAAAAAAAAAGAATTTTTATTATTTGACTATTAATTTCTTTGTCATATTTTTGGATTTTGTTATTAAATTTAAACAAATTAAAATTTTTAACTTTATATAAAATATTAATGAATATAGTGACAAAAGGAGATCATTGCTCACCTGGCAAATGATGTGTGGATTGCAGAGGGGCACAAGGGCTCTTTGGAAGTGATAGAAATGTTCTGTATCTTTCGTGGTAGTTTCACAGATTATGCAACTGTCAATACTCACTGGGATTATACAGTTAAAATTGATAAAAGTTATTCTATCTAAATTATTCCTCAAACCTGAAAAGGAAAAGAAATTAAAATCAACACTTAGATGTTGCCAGTAAGTCTTACTGGTTGCTTTGCTCACCATTGTTTTATGTATTCCTCTTAGATTTTTAAAGAAAACTTTAAAAAATGGAAATACACAATTAACTTATTTTGGAATTCAGTCTATGATCTTTGTCCTCTTTTTGTGAAGTTAGATATTATGTAAATAAATTGTTTTTCAAAAAAAGAAAAGAATGATGGTGTGCTAGAACTCAAATCCTCCTTGGCTACATCCCCAGTCCCAATCCTGAACCCTTCTTCCCTTATTCAGAGGTCACCGCTGTTTATGAATTTGATTTGCAAGTTTCTGTTCCATTAACAAAGACTCTATTTTGTGTATATTTATAAAAATATAATTCTTTTGAGTGTTTTAAATTTAAGTATGTGGTATATATCATTTTGAGATTTTTTTCCACTTGGAGTTTTTGAAATCTGTTTCATTCCTTTTTTAATAACTGTTTATAGTTCTCCATACATTATGTTTTATTTCTTTGCTTTGAGGACACTTGCATTGCTAGCAGTTTTTTTGCTATTGCCCTTCAGTTTTTTGTATTGCATAACCAATTCTTACAGTTAGGATATGAGGTTAGTAAATTTTCTCAGTCTTTGTATGTCTGGAGATGTCCTTTTGTTTATTTAGTTGGTTGATCTTTTAGTTTACAATCATTCTTCCTCAGTTTGGAATATATCTCATTTTTGGCCAAGAAGATTCAATTACAGTTCTCTGTCTTAGGTACAGCCTGTTTTATTTTTTTAGAAGCATTAAGAAATTTCCTCTTGTTGGTATTCTGAAATGTTTCTAGGTATTGGATGTTTTCCAGCATTTTTCAGTCTTTTCCAGTTACTTCTTTGACAAAATTTGTTACTTCTTTGAGCATTCTTTCACTTCTCTTTTCTGATGGAATTCCTATTAGATTTGTTGATGATA
This sequence comes from Prionailurus viverrinus, assembly GCF_022837055.1. NCBI lineage: Eukaryota > Metazoa > Chordata > Mammalia > Carnivora > Felidae > Prionailurus > Prionailurus viverrinus. Next base: position 37,143,773 of record NC_062569.1, read on the forward strand.
TTCTGGTTCTGTCCCCCATATCTCAACAATTTCCATACATTCCCTCCCTCCTTTTGGGGATTGTTGTAGAAAATCTTGGCTTGATCTTTTAGCTCATTGAATTTTTCCTTAGCTGGCCGATTCACTAGGTTAGTCTTCTGTTTTTGTTATTTATTTGTTTTTGGGAATAATTTTTGTTAAGTTTTTATTTATTTATTTTGAGAGAGAGAGAATGAATGAAATTGAAAGTGGGAGAGGGGCAGAGAGAAAGAGAATCCCAGGTAAGCTCCACACTGTCAGCGCAGAGCCTGATGCTGGGCTTGAATCCATGAACTGTGGGATCATGACCTGAGCTGAAACCAAGAGTCGGATGCTTAACCAACTGAGCCACCGAGGGCCCCCTCCTGTATTTGTTTTTTTAAACAGCTTTATTGAAGTATAATTGACATATAGTAAGCTGTACATATTTAAAGTGTACAACTTGAGTTTTGACATATACTGGCATATATGTGTATACAATAGTGTACTCATGAAACTATGACTAATCAAGATAACAACCATAATCATTACCCCCCAAATTTCCTATTGCCCCTTTGTAATTGATCCTCTCTCTCTACCTCCCAAGTCTCCAGGCAAAAGTAGAGCTGCTTTTGACACTTCAGTTTGTATTTTCTGAAAAATTTTTTTTAATTAATTTATTTTTTTTTTAACGTTTATTTATTTTTGAGACAGAGAGAGATAGAGCACGAACAGGGGAGGGGCAGAGAGAGAGGGAGACACAGAATCTCAAACAGGCTCCAGGCTCTGAGCTGTCAGCACAGAGCCCGACGCGGGGCTCGAACTCACGTACCGTGAGATCATGACCTGAGCCGAAGTCAGATGCTTAACCGACCGAGCCACCCAGGCGCCCCTGTATTTTATGAAATTTTAAAAACATGGAATGTAGTTTATACTCTGTGGGTGCAAGAAGGGGATGACTTGTTTCATTTAGTATGATTATTTTGAGAAATAGTTTAAGAATAGTATTCCATTGTATGGATATACCAGAATTTACTTATTAACTTATTCGTTGATGTGCATATGGATTGCTTGTACTTTTTAATAATTACAAATAAAGCATCTATGAATATCCATATACCTTACTTTCTGAACATGTGCTTTTTATTTTTCTTGGTTAAATATCTAGGAACGGATTAGCTGGATCCTATCATAGATGTATGTTGCTAATTTCAAAAAATTGTCAAACTGTTTTTATAAAATAGGGCTTTTATTTCTTTTATACTCCTACTAGCAGTGTGCGAGAGTTCAGTTGCTCCACTCCTGAGCCACCACTTGGTATGTCAGTCTTAAAGTTTTCCAGCATTTTTGGTGGGCATGAGCTAGTGGTGTTGGTTTGCCCTTCCTTGATGACTAGTGATGTTGAGCACCTTTTCTTGAGCTTATTTTTTGCAATCCTTACATCTTTGATGAAGTTTTGTTTCAAAACTCTTGTGCATTAAAAAAAAAAAAATTTGTTGGGGCGCCTGGGTGGCGTAGTCGGTTAAGCGTCCGACTTCAGCCAGGTCACGATCTCGCGGTCCGTGAGTTCGAGCCCCGCGTCAGGCTCTGGGCTGATGGCTCAGAGCCTGGAGCCTGTTTCCGTTTCTGTGTCTCCCTCTCTCTCTGCCCCTCGCCCGTTCATGCTCTGTCTCTCTCTGTCCCAAAAATAAATAAACGTTGAAAAAAAAAATTAAAAAAAAAAAAAATTTGTTGTAAGAGTTCTTTGCTAATTCTAGGGGCAAGGAAGTCCTTTGTTGGTTACATGTTTTGTAAAAGTTTTCTCCCAGTCTCTGGTTTGCTGTTTTATTTTCTTAGGTGTCTGGATTTTTCTTTAGAGTTTAACTCTTCTCCAGGTCAGCTTATCTAATGAGCTTTTTATTTTAATAATCAGAATATGAAATCTGATTTTTAAAAATTGTCCTTTCACCTTCTGTATTTTAAATTCACTATTTTTTCCCCCTTTGTTTTATTTGCACCCACTTCTTCTGGGTATTACTTTTCTTTGTTGAGCTTGGTACTTTATCAGATTAGCTTTTTCTGAAATCTTTGGTACTTATTGGGTGTGTACTCCTGCTCTTTGTATTTAGACTTTCCTCTCTCGAGAAACGGAATTGTAGGTAGCAAATGTTAGCCGAGAGCTGGTCTAGGTATGGGAACTCTCTACTCCGTTAGGTTTTCACCAATCCTTCCGGACATTGCCAAGTTTTTCAGCCCAAGCATCCATACTCCCTGCTCCCACTCTGGAGTAGATGTTATTGCTACTATTAGTTGCTTGACACTGGGAGCAAGTGTGTATTGGGGGGTAGGAGCAAAGTTGCACCCAATCTGGCTGTTCCTCCTATGGAGTCCGCTAGTTCTCTGGTCTTTGACTCAGAGCTCACTCCTCTTCTTCATCTTTGGTGAGCCAACTCACTTATTCTTGGAGGCCTTCTCTGATGAAATCCTTTTCTTTCCTCTCCCTGCTAGAGACAGTTCATTCTTTCTCTCTCTCTCTTTCTCTTTTTTCCTCTAGCCCTTGATGTCTATAATTTTTTGCTTATAGGTCTGTCACTTGTGATAACTGAACTCTTGGAGAGAAGGAACAGATCTTACTCTTTGTAAATTTCTATCACCTGGAGCAACACAGAATGCTTGAAAGATAGATTTTTCAGACAATGGGAGTTTTGATTATGAAAGGTAACAACTTGGAGCATGTGGCTGGCTCAGTCAGTAGAGCTTGTGCCTTTTGATCTCACGGTTGTAAGTTCACGCTCCACGTTGGGTGTAGAGATTACTTAAAAATAAAATCTTGGGGTACCTGGATAGTTCAGTCATTTAGGTGTCTGACTCTTGACTGGTTCAGGTCATGATCTCATGGTTGTGAGATCTAGTCCCGCATTGCGCTCTGTGCTGAGTGCTGAGCCTGCTTGGGATTCTCTCTCCCCTTCTCTCTCTGCTCCTTCCCCACTCACGCTCTGTCTCTTTCTGTCTCTCTCTCAAATATGAGTCAACATTAAAAACATTTTTTTAAATTAAAATCTTTAAAAAGTTAACAACTTGAGGCCCGCCAGGAAGAGCAGACCAGGTAAAGGTACCACATGGAGAGGTACTGCTCTGAATGTTTCTCTTATGGTAGGTTAATCTTCAGCAGGTTATTTAATCTTATTTAGTTATTTTATGCTACCATGATTTTAATAAATTATAAAATATGAGTGCAAGTATACATATACATTTTTTTATTATAAAGATAGTATATGCTCATTAGTTAAGAAAACTTTTTCAGTAGGAACAAATGTTTTATGTTTTTTTTGTTGTTGTTGTTAAGATTTTTAAGTAATCTCCACACCCAATGTGGGGCTCAGATTTAACAGCCCTGAGATCAAGAGTCACATGCTCCACTGACTGAGCCAGCCAGGCACCCTGGAACAAATAATTTTTTGAACAAGTGGTACTGGGAAAACTGGATATCCACATGCAAAACAATGAAATTGAACCCCTTCGTTATACCTTATACAAAAATGAACTGAAAATAGATCAAAGACCCAAACCTAAGAGCTAAAAAAAATCTTAGAAGAAAACATAGATGCGCGTCTTCATAACTTTGGATTAGGCAGTGGTATCTTTTATTTTTTCTTCTTTTTTTTTTTTTTAATGTTTATTTATTTTTGAGACAGCATGAACAGGGGAGGGTCAGAGAGAGAGGGAGACACAGAATTGGAAATAGGCTCCAGGCTCTGAGCTGTCAGCACAGAGCCTGACACAGGGCTCGAACTCATGGACCGTGAGATCATGAGCTGAGCCGAAGTCGGACGCTTAACCGACTGAGCCACCCAGGCGCCCCTAGGCAGTGGTATCTTAAATATGACACCAAAAACACAAACAACCAAAGAAAAAAATAGATGAATTAGACTAGTCAAGATTAAGAACTTTTCCAGGGTGCATGGGTGGCTCAGTCGGTTAAGCATCTAACTCTTGATTTTGGCTCAGGTCATCATGATTTCACCAACATTGAGCAGTGGAGAGCCTGCTTGGGATTCTCTCTGCCCCCCCCCCCCACCTCCAACTTCACTTGCTTGCGATAATACATAAATATATGTATTTATATACATATAAATAACATTTCTAAGTTTTAAAAAATTTAAGAACTTTTCTGCTTTTTTTTTTTTTAATATTTATTTATTTATTTATTTATTTATTTATTTGTGAGAGAGAAAGACACAGTGCAAGTTGGGGAGGGGCCGAGAGAGGGAGACACAGAACATGAAGCAGGCTCCAGGCTCTGAGCTGTCAGCACAGGGCTGGTTGCGGGGCTCGAACCCACGAGACGTAGGATCATGACCCGAGCCGAAGTCGGACGCTTAACTGACTGAGCCACCCAGGCATCCCTAGAACTTTTATGCTTTTTTAAAAAGTTTCTAAAATGTTTATTTTTGAGAGAGAGAGAGAGACAGAGCACAAGTGGGGGAGGGGCAGAGAGAAGGGGAGACACAGAGTCTGAAGCAGGCTCCAGCCTCCAAGCTGTCAGCACAGAGCCGGTCATGGGGCTCAAACCCATGAATTGTGAGATCATGACCTGAGCCAAAGTCATAACCAACTGAGGCACCCCAACAATTTTTCTGCTTTAAAGGACACTATCATGAAAGCGAGAAGCAACCCATAGAATTGGAGTCAACAGTTAGATATCTGATGAGAGGCTTGTATCTGTACTATATATAAAGAACCTTAGAACTCAAATAAAAAGATAACCCAATTTAAAAATGGGTGTAATACAGGATGTAAATACACAGTTCTCCAAAGAACATACCAATGGCTGATAAGCTCATGAAAAGATACTCGACATCATTAGCCATTAGAGAAATGCCAGTTAAGCCCACAATGAGATACCACTTCACACCTACTAGTATGGCTGTATAAAAAGACAAGAAGTGCTGAGGAGAATGAGGACAAATTGGAACGCTGCTGGTGAGAATGTAGAATGGTACAGCTGCCTTGGAAAACAGTCTGGTACTTAATCTAAGTTACTATAAAACCTAACAATTCCAGTCACAGGTGAATGGACTGTGAATTATACCTCAATAAAAAGCCACTTTTAAAAATTCAAATATACAAAAGATTTTGAACTTGCACTTTTCTATGCCATTGTGTTTTTTTATTATTATACTTGCCTCTCTTTAAAAAAATTTTTAACTGTGAACAGAATGCTAATTTATTTACAAAGAGGAAGTAGTTTCTAATCATCAGAACTCTGAGGAGAGGAGTCTTTGTAGTAGCTGGGGTACCATCAGGTAACTAGGAAGTTTGCAGAAGTTAGGGAATCAGATCACATGGTCTTTAAGTGTGTTGAGAGGATATGTATGTTCGGGCCTTGATAAAGCCTAGTAACTCCCTTGTGCCCAGGTTATGTGTGCTGGTATTGTGGAATAAAGAATTTTTATGGTCTTTTCCCAGGTGCCTCGAGTTTTGAAAAACCCTTGGAATTTCCAGACTGGAGTGTCTATGTTATGCTAGCAGAGTGACTCCTGGTGGGCCCCTTCGTAGCTTCTCTGGAGGCTGGTCCTTAGAAAGACCAACCCTATGATTAGAGGGCTGGGACTTTGAGCTAACCTGACTGAAGGGAGGGAAGAAGAGGGGGCTGGAGATTGGGTTTAATTACATGGCCAGTGATTTAATCACACTCACATAATAAAACCCCGGTAAAAACTCTAGACCCTGAAGCTTAGTGGCGCTTCCAGGTTTGGGAGCGATTAATGTGTTGGGAGGGTGATTCCCAGAACATTCCTGGAAGATTGGGTGTCAGAGACTGCATTCCATCCCAGACCCCTCTCTGTTTGTGTGGGTGTCCTTTATAACTAATCTTAAGTAGAGCCCTTTCTGGGTTCTGAGTCATTGTAGCCAATTCTGAAATCTGAGGGAGCATTGCAGATCTCCTAGATTGGTAGCCAGTTGGTTAGAAGTTCAGGTGGCATCTGAAGTAAGGGCATTCTTGTGGAGGGCCATGCCCTAAGCTAGTGGAGTCTGTGCTACCCTGGGTGGTTAGTGCTGGAACTGGATTGTTGAACACCCGTCGGGGTTGAAACAAAGTGGCCGGTCAGGACCTATTTCTCCTTCCCTTGGGTGATACAGAATAAACCTTGGCCAGATTTTTTGCTGTTTAGTTTTCTTTTATAGAATCCACATTAATCTCATTTATGAAAACATTTTTTTTAGAGTAAAATGCATTTGATTAGGTTAAGACTTAAACCTTAAATTTAGCCTTAAAGCCTAGTTGCAGTATCATTCCAAAAATATTTCTAGTTTTGTTGTTGGCCTTTTTCCCCCGTGAAGTTTGCTTTTGTCAAATATCTGGACTTTTACTTGCCTTTCTATAATGTGAATAATTAGATAGGTACAACCGTCACCCCTTTTTTTTGTATGGGAGTAGATACTTGCCCAGGGTCACAGCAGAAAAGTGGTCAGGCCAGGATTTGAGCCTAAGTCTGACTCTAGCATAGCCTGTGCATATACCCACCCTGCTCCATAACCTCCTGCTGCATCTGTCCTGTCACCCTTCCCCTAAACAAAATTAAAATGAGAGAGAAGAAAGGGATTTAAAAGTTGGGGCTTCTCAAGGAACAGAAATGAGAGCAGAGGAAAGTCCGTTCCTGTGTTAGAGAAGGGTAGAAGTTTAGTCATTGACAGTTCTGTAATGTGCCCTTAGATCTAAGAGTGTAAGTACAGAAGTAGCATTTGTTGTGCTTCTATATATGCCATTAGAACAATGTGATAATATAAAAATACCAATTACAACACGAAGCTTTTTGGTATTTGATATTTATTTAAAAATTTTTTTAACATTTATTCAGTTTTGAGAGACAGACATAGACCGTGAGCAGGAGAGGAGAAGAGAGAGAGAGGGAGACACAGAACCTCTGTGCTGACAGCTCAGAGCCTGACACGGGGCTCGAACTCAAACTGTGAGATGATGACCTGAGCTGAAGTCGGAGGTTTAACTGACTGAGCCACCCAGGTGCCCTGATGTTTATTTTGAATAAACGTCTTTGGTTATAATTCTGTTGACCTCAGACTATTCAAAATGCTGATGTTTCTTCAGAATTTAGTGCATGCCAATTTCTTTTGTTCCTTAATGACTTAAGGAAATTCTTGAAGGATTTTAAGCTGGGAATTATCAGTAGTATAATAAGCACTATTTAGGCTTCATTTGCTGTTTCCTACTTACATTAAGTAAAACTGAGGCAGACGTGGCACACTGAACAGATTATGTCAGCACCATCCATTACTGACTAGGGTGCCTCCAATTTGATCCCCATCAGTATGTTTGCTAAGCCTATCAGCAAACTGCCTCTAAGGAACTATATATAAGAGCGGTAATTGACAACTTGTGTTTTTCTGGTATTTTTCTTAGTAGGAGAAAAGAGGTTAAAAGTTGATAAAGGTAGGGGTACCTGGGTGGTTCAGTTGGTTAAGTGTCAGACTTGGTTTCGGCTAAGGTCACGATCTCACAGTTCGGGAGACCAAGCCCCATGTCAGGCTCTGTGCTGACAGTGTGGATCCTGCTTCAGATTCTCTTTTTCCCTGTCTCTCTGCCCCTCTGCCACTCATACTCTCTCTCAAAATAAATAAATAAACATTAAAAAACAAAAGTTGATGAAGTATTGCTACCCTTGGGAGTGATCCTTCATATATGATATTCATAAGAGATTAATTTTAAATATTAGGTGTGGGTCTTGGCAAAAGGAACAGATTCAGGTAGAGAAAACTCATTTTAATGCTGGAAACCACGTCTATATTCTTGTTTCTACACTCCCTACATTCAAAATTGACTTAATAGCCACTAGTATATGGCATCAGATTTGGGACATGGTTATTAATTTGTGTATTTTATGAACATAACTCTTTATAGGAACTTTCAACACTCTTTTTCATTGTGTAGTGGTTCTTTCGAAAGCCTGTTTGGGTATAGCTTGTTCATGTCTGCTTTATGTTTATTTGCTTTGTAACTTTTTATAAATTTCATTTACATTATTTTTCCTGGAAATTGAAAATCAGATTTTGAAAATGGTATAATATTTTGGGATGACTTAAAAACACAGCTAAATAATTAAACTCTTACCACTTTTGTTTTAAACTTCTCCAGTTTCATACTTACTGCATCAGTCAACATACTACTATGGCCTCATTCCACCTCTTTTTGTAGTTTTATTGAGTGTGGAACAGTCTACACTTGTTACATTTTATATATTTTTTAAATATTTTAATATAGTATTTTATATATTATTTTATAATGTATAAATATATATATATAAATATATATATTTATATAAATATTAATAACATAACCCTGGTCTGTTGAATGCAGGATTTTATCTGTTCCTATAAACATCGAGATCTGAAAGAATCCTTTCTCCTATATCTTATTAAATTAGCTTTTGGACTCTGCATGTGTTTCATTTCCCTGTATAGTAAATTGAGCACTACTTTGATATTGGTCTTCCTTTTCTTTTTCTGCAACAGGATTGCTGTATGTGGTAGGATAGTGATGCTATCTGAAGGTCCTCCTGCTGTCCTATCTTCCTTCTGTTCTCTCGCTCCCTATTTTGGCCTGCTGGTAATTGGGGCAAGGGAGGATGGGTGGATTAAGATGAAATTGCTTTAACTATTTCCCCTTTACTTGAAGGGAGGGGGGCAGTCTCCTGCCCACATTTAAGAAATAAAAATTATCTAGTTTTCGGCACAATCTGTTTTGGGGTTGTGGAGTCTTTTAAAAATCAGAAAAACATTGTAGAGCATTTTTCCGGGAGGAGGAAAATGGATATATTAAGAAATATATTATTATAAGAATCTCAAACTCTGAAGGTAATCCTTGCCTGGGGGTGGTGGGAGTCCATAAATTATAGGTCAGGAACCTCTGCCGTAGCCCCTTTGCTGGTGATAGAGTCAGGCAAACAAACAAGTAGATTATTAAGACTAGGAAGTAAAGCTGATGTTAATTCAACTCCGGGGAATTAGTGTTTCTCACTATTGCTGTATCTGGGGATTTATTATCCTTTGATCAATTTTTAAACACTTAAATGTAAATGTGTGGCTTTAACAACATATCCTAATATGTAATCTTCATGGTGAACTCTTCTGATGTTGGAACTTTGAATGTGGACATTTGAGAAAAGTAATTGATTTTAGATGTTCCTAAAATAAATCACTGGCTTAGGATAGATCTGTTTTAGTGTTTCCAGATTTTGAAGGAAAAAAAGACTAAGCCCTTGATGTTGAAACTTGGGTATGCCAACTCTTGCTTTGTGCTTAGCAGTAGAATTGTGAAGTCCCATTGGTTGGGTCACTTGTCCTATCATTGCTTTTGCATGAGCCTTCCACTTGACTAGTGTTTCCTAAACATCATTTATTGAATACCATCTTCATGATTTGCCTTCTGTGCACATTTCCTGGCTGTTAAGTCCATTCACTTTATAAAACTTAAATTTATGCAAATAACTATTGTGAAATATGGGATTGAAGTGCTAATTCCTTTCTGTTTGCCACTTAAAGGAATATGTGCATATAGGGGTTTTATTCCACCTGAAATCATCTTTTATCTTCCTAGAGGACAGCAAGTCCATCTTGGGAGACATTCCCCATGTGCTAGAATTTTAAAGCTCTGACCTTGAACCAGAGTATGATCTGTAGAAGCTATCTGTACTTGAAAGTATCAGTGGAGATGAGGGGTCATGGGATGGGTGGGTCCTGCCTGCTGAAATACCCTTTGCTTGGGCAAATGTGTATTGTTCTGAATATGGAGATATTTGGCTGTGTGCATGGCAAAGCTTGGAATCCTAGCTTTACAACAGTTGGTTTCTTTAACGTGTCTGCCCTCCCATTACCCCCACACATATGCACTGTGTGTGTGTGTGTATCTAAATTTCCTAAGTTTTATTTTCTTTTGCAGGTTTGATCTTGCTCTTCTACCTAGTCTTTTATGGGTTCCTGGCTGCACTCTTCTCATTTACAATGTGGGCTATGCTTCAGACTCTGAATGATGAGGTTCCAAAATACCGTGACCAGATTCCTAGTCCAGGTAATTATATTGCAGTTATTGTGGCTTTTAACAAAATTTGGTTATATTTTTTTCTTCACTGTAAATTTTTTACATAGGTAAAAAAAGTTAAGCCTTAGGGTTAGGTAATGTGAAAATTTTGATTTTTGTTGTTAAATATTTACATACTGATAAAAAGACCTTTTATATTTACATACTGATTTGAAAACCTATTCTATTTACGTAGTGATATAAAGACCTGAGCTGATAAATCTTGAGTCCTTTGCCAGGAATAAGCAGAAATGAATATTGACAATTATAGTGAAGCCAAATTTGATCAGTATGGTCAATGGATGGCTTTTGCAAATATTGTATAGCATTTTCACTTGGCCTTGAGTAATTTACTTACAAAGTAAACATTTTAGCTCTAGCTTGGGCTAGAGCATCAGTCTTAACAAAGCTTCATAGTTCATAGTCTTAACAAAGCTTCATTAAAATGGCTTAATATGGAAGTGGTAAGAAAAATAATGATACATCAGAGAATAAAATGAGTATACTGTTACTGTGTTCAATTCTTCTCTGTTGTCTTAAGGAAAAAATACTCTCCAGGGTTGCCCACTACAGAAGAAAATCTCAACTGAAACACTAATTTGAATGCCAGCTTTACCTTCGTTATTGGACATGGCCGTTCAAGGTGCTGGCACTTTCTATAGAGGAATATAACAATGTGCAGAACTCCAGTATAAATAATTCCCAAAAATGTGAACAACCTTTAGAGATACTAGAGAAGGGCAGGCTTCTCATGGAGGACTGGGATTTGGACAGCAGGCAGGGTGGGCAGGCAGGCCAGTGAAGGGACGAGTGTAGTAGAATGTTTCCTTTTGGAGCAGTGGTTCTCATCCAGCAGTGATTTGCTCCCCAAGGGCCTTGTGGTTGTATCTGGAGACAGTTTGTATTGTTACACCTCGAGAGATGCTGCTAATGAGCAGAGGTCAGGGATGTTGCTTAACATCCTACAAGGCACAGGACAGCCCCCTGCAACAAAGAGTTGTCCAGCCCAAAAGGTCAGTAGTGCTAAGGTTGACGAACTCTGAACTAGATCTTGGCTCATCGTATGGATTTATGAGCCATATCAACAGCCAGACTACACCACTTTCCCCAGCCATCTTTTCTTGAACATTTTGTTCTAATGACTTTTCCTTGGTTTGCTGTTAACATTTGTGTAAACATCAGGAATCACTCTTTTCTCTTTTTTAGTTTATTTGACCAAGTATCAGAGACTTAACTCCATACTCATTTTTCCCTCACCTCTCATTGTAGCATTTTCTTCTACCTAGACTAATCCTAAGATAACTATTTTTCTTGCTAAGTTATGTGACTTTACTACCAGTGAACATGATCTGATCTATTTCAGAAATAAACTGTTTACAATTGCATGAATAATATAAGCAATAAGATGTGTTCCATATATTCAAGTTTCAAACCAAGTTCCTTAAAATTATTTACAAGTATATTATAGTACTTAAAGTCTTATCATTACCTTAAATAAATATATATGTACACACATACATATGTATATATAACACTGGATGAATATACATTAGTTTGTTACAGTATTCTCTTTTTTTTTTTTTTTTTTAATTTTTTTTTTTCAACATTTATTTATTTTTGGGACACAGAGAGACAGAGCATGAACGGGGGAGGGGCAGAGAGAGAGGGAGACACAGAATCTGAAGCAGGCTCCAGGCTCCGAGCCATCAGCCCAGAGCCTGACGTGGGGCTCGAACTCACGGACCGCGAGATCGTGGCCTGGCTGAAGTCGGACGCTTAACCGACTGCGCCACCCAGGCGCCCCTACAGTATTCTCTTTACAAAGGGATTAAGGATAATATTTTTTCTTCCTACTTGTACGTTCTGCATTATATGCAGTATTTAATACACTGGTTTTTTTGCATTGACCATATTTAATTTTTTAAAAAAAAATTTTTTTTAACGTTTATTTATTATTGAGAGACAGACAGAGACAGAGTGTGAGCATGGGAGGGGCAGAGAGAGGAGGAGACACAGAATCTGAAGCAGGCTCCAGGCTCTGAGCTGTCAACACAGAGCCCACCGCGGGGCTCGAACTCAAAAACTGCAAGATCACGACCTGAGCCGAAGTCGGATGCCCAACTGACTGAGCCACCCAGGCGCTCCTTAATTTTATTTTTAAATAACATTATTTCCATAATATTGTTTCTACCCGGTAAAATAAATGCTGGTTTGAAATTGGTACATAAAATATACATACATATAACATAAACCCTGCCCATCACACCCCAACAAACATGCACATTGTATGCACACATTCCCATATTCCAGTGGTTTAAATTGTAAGGTGATAGAGGAGTTATTATAGTTTTTGCATTCCGTTGATGATCTTCATTTTGAGTAAGATAAGACTTTATTTGGAGGACTTTAGCATACCGTGTATAAAATCCACCTGTACTGTACATGCCTGCTTTGGTTTTTTACTTAAGAGTTTCAAACACGTTGTTAAATAGCAAGTTACTAGGGCTCCAAGAGCATTGTTAGGCAAGGTCTAAGAAGTAATGGGTATCAGAAGTTCAGTTTTAGGGGCACCTAGCTGGCTCAGTTGGTAGAATATGTGAGTCTTCATTTTGGGGTTGTAAGGTCAAGCCCCACTTTGGGTGTAGAAATTACTTAAAATAAAATCTTGGGGCACCTGGGTGGCTCAGTCAGTTGAGCATCCGACTTCGGCTCAGGTCATGATCTCACAGTTCATGAGTTCGAGCCCCACATCAGGCTTTGTGCTGACAGCTCACAGCCTGGAGCCTGCTTTGGATTCTGTCTCCCTCTCTCTCTGCCCCTTCCTGGCTCATGCTCTGTGTGTCTCTCTCTCCTTCAAAAATAAACATTAAAAAAAAATTTGCTGGAGAGAGTGTTTAAAAAAATAATAAAATAAAAATCTTTTTTAAAAACTCAGTTTTAGACTTTCATGTCTTAAAGTTTTTGCAAATTGAATCATTGAAAAATCCCTTAGGAGCACCTGGGTGGCTTAGCCATTAAGCGTTTGACTCTTGATTTTCGACTTAGGTTATGATCTCATGGTTCATGAGATCAAGCCCAAACATTGGGCTCCCTGCTGAACAGCACAGGGCCTGCTTGGGATTTTCTCTCTCCCCTCTCTCAAAATAAATACAATCAGTCATGTAGGGGTGCCTGGTTGGCTCAGTCAGTGGAGCATCCAGGCTCTTGATTTTGGCTCAGGTCATGATCCCAGGGTGGTGGGATCGAGCTCTGTTGGGCTCTGCACCAAGTGTGGCACCTACTTAAGATTCCCTCTTTCTCTCTTTTCCTCTGCCCCTCTTCCCTGCTCATGTGCGTGCTCTCTCTATCAAAAAAAAACCCATTAGTCATGTAAAGGAATGTAATCTTTCGTATAAAACACAGATATCTTCATGTGTTTCTTTAAAATTTCTTTAGTTTAGGGACATCTGGGTGGCTTCAGTCGGTTAAGCATCCAACTCTTGATTTGGGCTCAGGTCATGATCTCACGGTTTGTGAGTTTGAGCTCCATGTGGGGCTCTGCCCTGACTGTGGAGCCTGCTTGGGATTCTCTCTCTCTCGCTTTCTACCCCTCAAATAAACTTTAAAATATATGTGCCTACATATAAAATAAATACTTAAAAAATTAAAGTAAAATTTCTTTAGCAATCTGAATATTTTATGTTGGGTTTTTCTTAAAATTAGGGGTTTTTAATACAGTTATTTGCAAGCTGCCTTGATTCTCTTACTTTTTTACTTGCAGGATATTATATCCTATTCCTGCTATAAAACCTTAAAAATAAAAGCAAACAATTTCAGACATATACAGATGGTCATTTAATATACTGGACTGTAAGATGTATTATTCATTAAATACTTTTATAAGAAGTCATAAAGTTTTTGCCCAGAGATGTTGCAGTGGATGGAAAATCAGGCATAGGGGATTATCTAAATCCAAGTGATCTCTGGTTTGTTTATGTAAGTGAATAGGGAGTTTAATTGGGAGGTCTTTTGTGTTGAATATAGAAGATTTGCTCTGCTATTTAGGAACATTGTTTCATCATATTTGGGTAGCATTGCATCTAGTTTAACTCAAGATCAATGCAAACCAATACAGGCAAGGATTTAAAAGAAACTGGATCTGATCTAAAATGTTAACACTATTTAAAAAAAACAAAAAATAACAAAAAAAGAACTAGAGATCTGTGAGCAGCAGTTTTAATGGAAATCAAAACAACCCTTGTCATTTGTATATTTTCAGATTCAGTGCAAGGCATAGCATCTCTAATAACTTTGGTATGGGAAATGTTTAGAGGCTAGTGAAAATGTTAGGATTGTTCTTAAGCCTGGGTGCAAGGCTGAATTAATAATCTAGATCGGATGCTTTTAAAACAAAGAAAGCGTACATTAAAGTTGGAAGCCTGATTATGTTTCCTTACAGATAAGTATGCTTACATTTTCTTTTCATAAACTCATGCAACATGTTCTGTATACATGGGTGTTGACTTCATATGAAATTGTTGGTTATATGCCAAATTCAATATGTGAAAACCACATTTGAATTATAGAGCAGTGTTTATTATTGAAGGAAGAATATTCAACCATAGAGTTAAATTTTTATAGGCCTCTTCCACTGAAAAAGTTTTATGTATGTTTCCATACAGTTGTAATTTGAATGACTAAAGTGCTGAGACTGATTTGCTAAAACTTTTCTGATTAATAGCAAATTGACAAAACCTAAAAATATTTGATAGAAAAATGAGTGCAGGAAGTAAAAAGTAAAATTTGCCTCTTTTAAAATCAGGAACAGAGCAATTATAATTTAACTGTAGATTATCAGATTTCAGGGAGGTTTTTAATTGGTAATGCCTGAGATGATTTTGCAGATTTCCAATTCTCTTCATTTTAGATGTCTGTACCTTCATAATCAACTGAGAAGTTCTTGATAATTTCAGCATACCTATGAACACAGTTTTCCATGTAATTTACTGAGATCTGCCCCTTAGGTATAAGAATAAGCAGAAAGAAGGGAATTTGCTGCAGTTAATCTTCCCCCTTTTCTTTTATCTCTGTATAGGACTTATGGTTTTTCCAAAACCAGTAACTGCATTGGAATATTCATTCAGTGCGTCTGATCCAGAGTCCTATCAAAGGTACACTGAAGACCTTAGGAACTTTCTAAAACGTAAGTATTTTTGTTAGAGTGAAGTAAAAGATTTTAGGTACTGAGAAACTGGTACCAAATAATGATTACTTTTAGAAACCTCTTTCTTAGAGTCTGTTTTACCTTTTGTTTTGTTTTGTTTTTCTCTTAAACTCAGTCAACTGAGAGGACTGGCAAGTACATTTTATAATTAGTCATGAGAATATTCTAACTTATGAAAAGACATAGGGGTCTAAGCTCAATGGGCAGTTGAATTTGACTTTTCTGTATTAAGTATATGAATAAATCTATTGAGACATGACATTTATATCTGCATTAAAAAGCATTTGACTAATAAAGCAAACTGAATTATACAAAATAATGCCTCTAAGCATTTGGATCTTTTGAATCCAATGTAGTACTTACTTGTGGAGGGAACAAGGAATGATGTTTGTTATTTAAAAACAAAACAAAACCAGGGGTGCCTGGGTCGCTCAATTGGTTAAGCATCCAATTCTTGATTTTGGCTAAGGTCATGATCCCCCGGTTTGTGGGTTCTAGCCCTGTGCTAACTGCACTGAGCCTGCTTAGGATTCTCTGTCTCTGTCTCTCTCTCACACACACCGAAATAAATAAGTAAACGTAAAAACAGAACAAAACCAGGGGTGCCTGGGTGGCTTAGTCGGTTGAGCATCCAAATCGTTATTTTGTCTCAGGTCATGATCCCAGGGTTGTGGGATTGAGCCCCACAGCAGTGTGGAGCCTACTAAGATTCTCTCTCTCTCTTCTTTTGCCTCTCTCCCCCACTCATGTTCTAATTTAAAATAAATAAATAAATAGGGGTGCCTGGGTGGCTCAGTCGCTTGAGCATCCGACTTCAGTTTTCCTCCTGTTTGGTTTAGCCTACCTCTTTGGTGTTACCATTCACATGAATAATCATCACATGCCCTGGCCTGTTGGTTCATGATCACCTCACCTCTTCCAGATCTACATTCATTCCTGAGAACACGTAGGACCCCATTGCCAAAATCACTGAGGCTTTCCTGACACAACCTTGTAGTTTAATTGTTTAACTTTCCCTCACTATTCTACCTCATTGGGACTTCCACTTCACTGACCCTTTTATTTTGTCCCATCCTTTTCTCCCTAACTTCCCTTTTTAGTAAGCTTATTAATTCCATGGTTTTTCATTTCACTTTCAGTTTTGCCAGTACTCTAAAATCCTTTGCCTGTCAGTCTGTCATAAAATGCACATGCATGAAGCCACATAGTTCTAGATGAAACCATATAATTCCTGAATGAAGGCCCTTCCTTTGAGCCTGCCCCGAGCAGGCTGCTGAAGGCTTTCCATGGGACTATTTAGCACTGCGAATACTTGACCACCTCCCTCAAATATTTCCTGGCAATCCTGCTGAATTTCTCTGGATAATTCTTAGAGGATTATTTCCAATTTCTATTCAAACCTCTAACCCTTTTCCTCTATATAGAACTCACTTCATATAACTTGCTTCCCTGCTTCAAAAAGTAATGGAAGGATTTAGATGGGAACTCCTGCAGTTTCCTCATTACTAGAAAAGCCAACCTACAGTTACAGCCATTTTGTGTGTGATATTTCTCCTGCTCTGAGGCCCTTCCTTGCATAGGCCACCTGTACTGGTCCTGCTTTGGATCTCTTCCTCTTCCATGGTCTTGGAAGCATTGTTTACTCTCCTTTTCCTGTATATTTAGCCTCTCTTTATTGGATCCTTCTTGTCAGCATGCAGAATTCCTCAACTTCCTCTTATCTTAAAAACCTCAATCCTACACCATCCATTTGACTTTCTAAATCTTTACTTGATAGTTCTTTAAGGATGTTTTTGTGAGCGTATAATCCATGGCTTAAAAATCAAATAGTAAAGAAAGTTCTGTAATGAAAACAGTTTCCTGCCCTACTCTTTTCTAGCTGCAGTCCTTTTAATTTCCTCGACAAATATTTTTTCAAGGCTGTCTTTATGTCACGCACTCTTTGAAGTTTAATCAGTGAACACAGGAAAAAAATGTGTGTTCATGGAGCTTGTAGTCCAGTGGTGTACAGGAAGGTGATGAGTGCTGGGGAGAAACATGAAGCAGAGAACGGAGATGGGAAGGGTTGTAGTTTTGAACAGGGAGGTCCAGGAGGCCTCATGGAAGGGGGCCCTTAAGGAGGATATCAAGATGAGGGAACTGACCTGAAGCTTATTTATAATGCCCAGCACATTCAGGGTTTATCAGGAAAGCTGGAGGAGCTGGATGGAGTAAGCCAGGGCAAGAGTTTTAGGAGGTTAGGGAAGTAAAGGATGGGTTGTGTGGGTCCTTAGAGGCCATCACTAAGTTCTTTGGTTTTTACACTGACCAAGTGGGAGGTTTTTAAGCAGGGAATAACATCATCTCACTCCCAACTTTTAAAGGATCACTCAGGCTGCTTTTTTGAGACTGTGGGTTGAAGGGTACAGGGAAGCTAGTCAGGAGGCCATTACACTAACCAGATGAGTAGAATGGTGGCTTGGCAAGAAAGGAAGCAATGGAGGCTGTAAATGTTTTTTTTTAACCTTTCTTTATTTTTAAGACACAGAGAGCAGGAGAGGGGCAGAGAGAGAGACAGACAGAATTGGAAGTAGGCCTCAGGCTCTGAGCTGTCACCACAGAGCCCAACTCAGGGCTCGAACTCACCAATTGTGAGATCATGACCTGAGCTGAAGTCGGACTCTCAACCGACGGAGCCACCCAGGCCCCCCCCCCTTTTTTTTTAAACCTTTATAGGCTGTGAGTAATTTGATTCTGGATACATGTTCAACAGGAAAGAACTTCATGCTCTTGAAATTTCTCTTATGGTATTTTTTTCTGTATTTCTGTTATACTTTGCTTCTAGCTGTTGATTTATCACTTTTATATATTGTCTTTACTTCCTGCCCTGACAGATGAGCATTTACTTCACATGCCTCAGACACTCCACCCTACAACCCAGTTTAGTAATTATTATTTTTAGTTTTGCTATTGGTTGCCTTTCTATACTTAATCTTTATGTCTTATTCCATCCTCTATAGACACTCTTTTGGCTCCCTTATTTGCACACTGTTATTTGAGGTATCCTCTTAAGTCCTTTTTTTTTTTTTTTTTTTTTTTTTCCTGGAAAACTCTTTAGAGCTTTTCCCTTCCTGCCAGAGTCTGTACTAGTAACTGTTTAGAACTTTACTATACAGCTGTCATTTTGGGACTTTTTTTTTTTAATCACTTTAGCTGGATCCACTGTTTCTTGGCTCCTGCCTTTTTTCTTAATTTACTGCCTAGTTTTGGTGAAGTATATTTATTCTCAAATAACTTAATAAGAAAAGATACATGAAATGTAAATTTTGAGTCCTTTCATTTCTGAAAATGACCTCAGTCTGCATTTATAGGTGGTAGTTTAGCTGCATCTAGAATTTTAGTTACTTTGTATTGCCTTTTTGTCCTCCACAAGGCTGGATTTTTACTTTGTTTTTATATGTATTTCCTTCGGGTTCTAAAATTTACTTTAGTTTCAGTCTTTAAAATACCACTTCACTGGGGGGCACCTGGGGTGGCTCAGTGTTAAACATCTGACTCTGGATTTCACTGTCTCACAGTTCATGGGTTTGAGCCCTACATGTGGCTGTGGGCTGACAGTGTGGAGCCTGCTTGGGATTCTCTGTCTCCCTCTCTCTAAACTTAAAAAATAAAATAGAACTTTACTGGGAACTTGATGGAGATCTTTCAGGATGAAGGCTTAGGTTAATAAATTATTATCTTTCAAAAATAATTTCACAGAAATTACCTTCTATTAATTACTTTGATCATTTCCACAACTCAGTTTTCTGGTTCTTTCTAGAACTGTTCTCTTAGTTGGCTCTTAGTTCTCTTGTTTTTCTCTCATTTTCTACTTTTTCAGTTGTCATTGCTGAGTTTTAGGAAAGCCTTTCTGCTGTTAAAGTGTACCATCTCTGGTTAAAAGATACATTGTCTTCTTTTTTCTAATAGATACTGCTTACAATTTGAAGTTGCATTCTGTTCAAATTACCTCTTTACTTTTAGGTCTTTATAGACACACCCACTCATTGACCTTTTTCTTATTTTAGACTTTCCTCGGGTGTATAGGGCTGTTTGGTTACGCTGTCTGGGGTCAGTGACCTGTCTGTGTCCCCATGATACCTTGGACTTGGGGGTAGGGGGTTCTTCATAATGTGACCATCATACAACCCCCTGCATTGTGGTTTTGTATGGAAGTAGAACATGGCACAATTAATACAAAAGTGGTCACTGAACGAATGGATATATTACCAAAAAGTGTATGCAGTAAAAGCCCGTGGGGAAAATTGGTGAAAGCCTTGAATATCTCTTGCAAAATGTTTTTTTTTTTAATTTTTTTTTTCAACGTTTATTTATTTTTGGGACAGAGAGAGACAGAGCATGAATGGGGGAGGGGCAGAGAGAGAGGGAGACACAGAATCAGAAACAGGCTCCAGGCTCTGAGCCATCAGCCCAGAGCCTGACGCGGGGCTCGAACTCACGGACCGCGAGATCGTGACCTGGCTGAAGTCGGACGCTTAACCGACTGCGCCACCCAGGCGCCCCGCAAAATGATCTTTATGATTGTGCCACCAGAGTCAAAAAGTGATGAATGTCATATGATAGGTACCTCTTGTGTTATAAAAGTTTACCCCACCTCCCAAATATTTGAATCATTCTTTTAAATGAGTACATAATTCCAATTATCATCTAATTTTTTATATATATAAGATGAAACTAAAGATTTTTGACAATTTTTCCCCCAAAGTAAAGATATGTACTTACTTGTAAATACATTTACTTTGCAATTTTTGTTCCTGTTTTGGTTGAATTCATTTTAAGTGACCTTTTTCTGGTACCAGTTGTACCCACATACCAACAGTTCTTATTGAGGCAGTGTGGTAGATCTTAACTATTTATTAGTATCTTTCAATAAACACACTCATTGAGGGCAGGGACCACGTCAGGTTTGCTCACTGTTGTGCCACTTTTGCCTAAAACTGTGCCAGTGTGGAGCAAACAGCAGAAAAACCATCGTGTGTCTCTCCCTCTCCTTTCTTCCCCATCTTCAAATTGTAACCATTCTACTCCTTTATCACTGAGTTTATCTAAGATGTTACCTCTAACTTAATATTAACTCACAGGTACCTTTGATGCTCAGCTTTGTTGTAGTCCCTGCCGAAGAGCGTTCATAGCACTCTGTGTCTGTAGGCCCTTCAGTTAAAATTGTGTGTTTTCCCTGTTACATTGTAAATTCCATAGGGGGAGAAGTGGCAATGCCTTTTTATGTTCTCACCTTTCTTTTTAAATTGGTGTATAGTTTACACATAATGTTACATTAGTTTCAGGTGTACAGCATAGTGATTGGACAAGTTTATAGGTTGTCATTATCTTTTTGCGCCATGAGCTTTCAGATAATGCAATAGTCATGGCTGGCGCCACCTGATGGTAACAGAAGACATTGATCTGTAATCCAGTTTCTTATTGTTGAATGCAGTAAACATCTGAAGTGTTACAGCTTAGTAAACCTGTTAAAAGTTGGACAGACTTAACATTCTTTACCTAGAATAATAATATGGTAATTAGCATGTTCTTTTTGTTTTTGAAGAGTGTTGTCCAAAGGATGATGTGTTCCTAGTTGTATTTAAGATCTATTTCTAGCTGATCTATATATGCATATTTGTTTTTTTTTTAGCATATGATTTAGAAGAACAGAAGAATCTCACAGCTTGTCCTGACCGAGTGCTTTTTGTACAGAAGGGTCCAATTTATCATGCATGTCAGTTTCCTGTTGCCTTACTTGAAGCATGCAGTGGTGTGGATGATCCAGAGTTTGGCTACTCCAGAGGAAATCCTTGTATTCTTGTGAAAATGAACAGAGTATGTACCTATATTGCTGCTGCTGCTTTTTTTCTAATATCCTCTATTGAGTAGCTTGGAACTGTTTTTTTCTCATTTAGGGGTAACTTGCATAAAAGGTTAGCAGTGATACTAATTGACCTTTAGAAAGTGAATACAGCAAAAACCAAGACTGGTTTATTAAATCAATCATGGATTAGGGAAGTAAAACAACTTCCGCTTTTCCCTTTTTAGTTACATGCATTTAGGCATAGGTTAATGCTTCAAGGGGCAGGTATTCCGGTTGTCATACATAAAGCATGGTTTTATTAACGTGCAGTGCTCATCTTTGAATCCGGTTATAAATTTAAAATTCCATTGAGAATCTATTAGGCTTTAGTTTAAACTTTGAACATTTAGTAGCAAAGCATAGTTTTATAGTGTATGTACATATAATTAAAAAGTAGAGATACAAATAAAATTGCATTATAATGAGCTCAGTGGGGTGTTAACGGTTGTAACCAAAGTAGTAGCATTTTGCTTTGGTGTCCAGAAGATGTTCCTGAATTATATAGCCATTAGAAAATTTTGAAGCTCATTAGCTTCTCTGTGTGTTAGTAAGTATGACCTGGGAGTCATTGTGCAAAAGAAGATGCTTTTCTTATGTAATAAGTGATCTCTAACCCCTGTACATTTCTGCTCTATAAATATTGTATTGCAGAGCTGTGTTCTGACACAGTTACCCTATTGAGGCCTGCAAGGTCTCCCTTGAAGAATGAGGTTATTCCTGATCATTTACTCCAAGAAAAGGCAGTTTCTTAAACAGGTGGAGACCTCTCAAGATCATGAGTTTATCACTAAAGTTACCCTTGATAAGCCAATTGCTACCATCTCTTGGCACTGCTAAATAAAGAGTTTCCCTATAGGAAGAGCCAGCTAGACCCCGACGTACCCAGACTGACACCCCTCCGGTCTCTCCTCCTTTCCCCACATGGACAATGACAAGTTCCTAATTATCCCATCGTACTCTAGAGATCGTTCTGAAACATTGCCTGACACATAGTAGGTACTCAAGAATAATTATAGTCGAATGTTTCAGCAAGACTTCATTAAATTAAAGTTAACCAAATAAGCCAAGAGTAATGGGATACTTGACAGTCTAGCTTGTAAGATGAAGTAAATGTATTTACCTTAACAGAAATGCCTTTTAGAATCCCAGCCTTCCAGAAGTGAATATCTTCATAAAGTCTAGATTCCTGGAAAATCTATTCCGAGTATAAAGCCAAGAGAAGTTCCAGTTCCTTCTCCTACAGGACCAACCTTCCAAGCTTGTTTTTCTCTTTCAGTATGTCCTCTTTGAATGCAGAGGGTCTGAGATTATACTTGGCTGATGGGACATGGCTTTACAGGGCATGACAAGATGACAACATCAAGCTCAAGTATGGATCATTCATGAGCTATGCATGCTGAGTGTAGCAGGGGATTTAATCCCAGTAGAGTTTGTTCCAAAGTCCTCACATAGGCAACGATAGTTAAAGATGTTGATATTATTTAGGTTCCATAATACTTCCCTCTTGGGAGGAATATTTACATTTACAGGCATTCGCATGTAAAATGAATATAACCTCAAAACATAAAAAGATCCTCCCACAAAATAAGTATCTATTGCCATTCAGAGTTAGTTATATCAGCTACATACATGAAAGTAGCTTTATTACGTAGAACTGAATGGTACTGTGTCTTAAAATGGGATTCATCCCAGTGTATGCATTTTTGTGGAATAGATCGATGGGGAATATGGTAAGGCTCCATGCAAGCTTTATGGAAACAAATGTTGAGGGTTTGACCTAATACAGTTTCATGAAAAACAGTTTTATTGTGCTTCTGCAATTCTTACGTTTGCATTAAAAGTTTCTGTTTGCTTCTTGGTTTAAGGGTAGCAAAGTGCAATACTGTGTTTTATTCAGGAACTGATTTATTTTCTGCACTGCCCCAATACAATAAGACAGCAAATTGGTAAGATTATTATATTAAAAAGTCCATTGTAATCCTCTACACAAGAGTAAAAGGCAGATGTAATAGGGTTTTAATACCTAGAGTTGATATGCATCTCAACCCTTCCATCTTTGGGTCCCTAGCAACAACGCAGGAGGTTCTTTCATATACATTTGTGATGTTTCAATTAGTTTTTCTTTTCCTTAGATAATTGGATTAAAGCCTCAAGGAGAACCAAGGATAGAATGTATTTCAAAGGTTAGTATTCAAAAAGCTTTAGTATATCTGAATATTTTAAAAGTCTGTGAGTCTTAGTCATTGTTTTTTCTTCCTGTCCCTTTTTGAAAGTCCTCTGTAGTGCCAATCTTAGAAGAATCAAATTCCACCTAACTTTGGGTGTAGAGCCCTTCTCTACTTGCAAATGATAATTCCTAAAGACGTGTTTTCCATGAGCATTGATTTCACAGACACTGCCTTTGCATATACCATCTTTCATTGATTCTGAGATCACTTTTTTCTAGCTTAATAACACTGAAATTGGGGATGGCCTTATAGTTAATTGCATCTTAATACTGTATCATAAGAGTTTTTTCTATCTTAATAGTACATAAATCGGTGTACATCAATGGCATCTGAGATTTCAGGAAAGAGGATACATTTTCCTTAAGGTGGAGGCAGTATTTTTCTCTCCTACCCCTACTTTATTTTCTTCCAGAGTGCTGTGAAGTTTTCATCTCATAACTTCTTTTGTTTTCTCTCCATGCTGCAAGTGCAACTAAGACAAATATGTAAATTGATGGGTAAGAGTTCTAAGGAGAAATGTAAAGTTCTACATTTAATTTTATTGTTGTGCAAAATATTAGCATTCCAGCTCTAAATCTATGTCAAAGGTATTTTACTTGAAATGTTACTTTGAAATCACTTCTCAAGTTGTTTGTGAAGAAAATTATATTCCTTTTCGCCTTGAATGGATTTCTTATGGGGGCAGAAATCTCTTGCTCCGTGGTTCTCAAATTCATTCATGCATCAGAACCACTTGGAGGACGTTTTGGGTCCCATTCCCAAAGTTTCTGACTCCCTAGTTTTGGGGTGAGGCCCAAACTTGGCATTTCTAACTCAAGTTTCCAGGTGATGGTGATGCCTATGGTCTGGGGCTCATGCTTTGAGAATTTCTGCTTTAGAGTATCCTTACTTCTTTTGAGTATTCACTATTTAGACTAGAATAAAAATCCAGAAAGTTTGTGGCTTCTCATCTGGGTTGAAGTATAAGTGTGTGAATCCTCGGCAGTTCCCTTTACCTCCTTATACTAACATAGCTCAGTCAGTATGCTGCTTACAACCAGATGCTACATCTAAGCTGAGCTTTTCTTGATAAATCCTGCTGAAAATGAAGTAAGCATATGCTAGTATCTCTTAAGGTGAAAAGGAAGCATTATGGCTATGAGATACATTTAGAAAAAGCAACTATTCTGTTCTTGCTTGCAAGCTTTCCAAGTAGGAAGTTTCTGAGGCTCAGGTGCCAGGCTCCGGCCAGCTTAGATGTGCTACTTTCGTGACCACGTAGGACTGTGTATCTGGACGCAGGAGCTTTTGCCTTTGTGTGTGAGTGGACCACACTGATAAGCTTGGAGCAGGGGCTCTACGGGGCCAATGCTACTAAGAAAGGAAAGCACATTTTGGCCAGAAGGCCAAAAGCTTTAGTAAACTTCTTTCCTAAGATTTCAATTTTGTTGAACCTTTGGGCAGTATAAACAACTCCATGTAACTGTTCCCTTAGGGTTTAAACTGGACTTCTATCTATTGGATATCCTTTGCTTCTAGAATAGTTGGTGGAAATGTTAATGAAAAATCCTGGTCTAATGACTCAGATTTCAGTTTGTTGTCCCTTTTGCTTTCAAGAGTTATGTGTAAAGTTCATAAACTAGAGGGGCATTTTGTTAATTGAGTTGTGGAATATTTTTGTTTTTAGAAAGCTTGCCAAATTTTGCCTAGTACTCCTAGGTTAGTCACAAAGGAGTAATGGGGGGGTGCGTACATTTTAGAGGTGGTTCTGTAGAGCAGATGGCCGCATTTATTGCACATCATCATAGTTGCTGTTTTCCATTATATTTGTCTTTATCTTGTACTCTTAAATTTGATCTGCTTTAATTGCGTTTATGTAAGAGTTCTGAAAATACTGAAATATTGAGGACAACATGCTCTTGAGCATTTAAAAGATGGTTCCTACAAAAGATGGAATATTCCTTTTGTCATTTTTTCCATTTTTTTCTATAAAAATAAATCCTATTAATACAGAAAAATGCAGAAGAAAAAGGTAAATGCCTACCCATTTCCAATTTGTGTTCTTCAAGTCTTTTAAGGGTGGCGACTGTATAAAAAAATGTGATTTTAAAACTTTGTTTTCAGTGGAACTTAGTGACTGTCAGTTGCTCCTAGTTTCTAATATGATGTCATTCATATACTTAGAAAACTGTGACATGTATGCTTCACCCTAAAGTATCTCAGTATTCAGATATGCATAATTTCTAAATGTTTATTTTAACAGAAGGTATAAAAAGTACAAGTTTAAGTAAAAGCCTGCCAATGTTACGTTTTTGGTACAAACCAAGAGAACAATGAAGAGTCACCCCGGGTGATCTTGAGCATGTCCTCTTAACTGAGCCTCAGTTCCCCTCTTTGTAACTGATCCTGCACACTTAAGGGTGTTGGACCTAAATGAGGTCAGTGTAAGTTAAGTGTGGTGTCTGGCTGGAATTTCCAGCTCAGTAAACTATAACTGAAAGAAAACCTCCTTTATGTGTTGGGGAACATCTCTGTTTCTGTGAAGTAGGCTCATGTATTAAGAGAAAATAGGTTAAACAAAAGCAATTAGTACAGAAGGGCACTCATCACAGTGATTATTTTTTAATTATAGAGTACAAATGTAGGGTGGTGACTGAACATGGTTTTTACTGTTTCTCTTAGCCTTGTCAGCTTCTGTGGGGTAGCATCACTCTGTGCTTTGTGCCATGTTGCTTTGTCACTTGTTCCTCACACGTGCTACTCATGCTAGAGAAGCAGAGTAGGACTTCTCCTTAGAGGAGATTCTTAGTTTTGCTATAGTGTTTCCTGTGTGCTTTACAAAATAGAAATTAGGATGCAAGCATTTTCTAATATTTTAATTAGCGCTTAGTAAACTTCCACTGATTTTAGTCCATGTCATCTACTCATTGTGTGTTAAAGTTACTCATTAAAATTAGTCCTATTCAGAATGTGTTACTTGAGAATTCTCTATCAAGAAGAGATGATAATAGAGATATCATCATGAGTTGGATTGTGAAGGATTAACTTGTATATTTTATGTCATGTTTATTAGTTTAAGTACATGGAATATAATTCCAGTAATTTCAGTACTTTGATTTACACGTGCTCATAAATTCAAAGGTATTTAAATTGGTTGAGAAGACTTTTGTCACTTGCGTCATAGTTTACCCTTCTGGTTACCATTACTAAGCACAGAAAACTTTCGACCTGCTGCCTCCTAGGCCAGCCACACATTCTACAGTGTGGAAGCACAGTATTTTAAGTCATTTCAGGAATACACTGGTCCATACAGACTGGTGCATTCCTGCTGTCAGTGGCTGGAGAACTGGCATTTTAGTTGTTAGAGGCAGATAAGATTTTAGGACAGTGTATGAATAGATGTTGGGCTGTGAGTTAGAAGGGACTCTCATGGAACAGCATGTAGGGTCTATCAGGAAATGTAAAAAGAATCAGGATAGTTTAGCACATCTGTTCTCAAAAATACACTTGTAATTAATGCAGTTGGGATAGCATTGTAACATCATCATACTGTTTATAATTGATACTGCCTTAATATACATTTTGGTTTTTGTGACCTAAAAAGGGGTTTCTTTTGTTTTCTACTTTAGAGTGAAAACACAGCAGCTCTATCAACTTATCCTCCCAATGGAGCTATAGATTTAAAATATTTTCCATATTATGGGAAAAAACTGCATGTAAGTACTTAGAAGTTCATAAGTGGTTGTGACTCTTGGGAAGTTGGTACATCTGTACTAAAATATCACTTGTCGGCAGACACATGTTCTGTGTAATTTGTGTATCTTCTATTCTGGTCTTCAAATGGTGATGCCAAGTAGAGGTTCCCCACCGCCAATCTACAGTTCAAAACGTAAGACTTAACGATAAATTTTCAAAATATCATTTTCTCTTTCGTTAAGAATTTGCTTAGAGAGTATACAGAGGTGAAAAAACAAAACGGATAGAATAGTACAAAGAATTTCTGTAGACCGTTTACCTAGATTTCCCAGGTGTTAGTATTTTACCTCATTTGTGTTTCCAGTCTCTGTAATTTTTTTCCTAAACCTTTTGGGACTAATGAAACATGTGCCTCTTGTCCTAAATGCTTAAGTTTTATTTTCCTAAAGACAAGAGGACTGTCATCCAATCTACAGACCTAGTCAATATTTTACTAGTTGTTCCAGTAGTGTCCTTTATTGCAAAAGAAAAAGTGTTTTCCCAGTGCAGGATATCTCACTGTTACATTTTTGGTCACCTGGAACAGTTCCTCAGTCTGTTTCATGCCCTTGTACTCTCTTAAATGAACACAGGCCTTTTGGTGCCTGTTTTGTTTACATTCCTCAACTTGAGTTTGTCTGATGTTTTTCATGATTATGTAAAATTTACATTTTTTTGCAAGAATGCCTCGGAAGAAATGTTTTCGGAATTAGCATATCAGGAGGGATTTGGTATTGATTGGTCACATTAGTGGTGATAGTAATCTTAAACACTAACTTGATTAAGGTGTTATCAGCCAGGTGTTTTTTTGTTTTTTTTGTAATCAGTAAATATTATGTGGAGAGAGTAATTGGAGAGTCTACACAGTTCTGTTTCTCCCTTCACTTGAAGCATGTATTGATTCTTGCCTGGGTTGTTCCCAGATGTTTTCTAATTCCATCTTTTCCTTTATCCATTTACAGGGTGGCATTCTGTTCTGAGAAAGAGCTTTGCCTTCTTGCCACCATTTATTTCCATCTGTATATTGTCATGGACTCATTATCTGTTCTGTTTATTTTGATGCTAAAATTGTCCCAGATTTGGCCAATGAGAGACCTTCAGGCTGGTTCCTATGTCCTTTAGACATGCTTCCATGATTGTTTCTAGCACTGTAAGACATTCCAGATTCATCTTGCAGTTTCTCTGCTCCAGTCCTGAAATCAGCCCCCTAGTTCCTTTTAGTGAAGAAATGTATCTAGAAACCACAGTGATGGTAATATAGTTAGGAATATATTTGCATCAGATTATACAGCAACCGTCGCAAGGATATAGGAGATCTGGGTAATCAGTAGAGTAGTCCTTGGGTGAAAGAGGAAACTCAAACCAAGATTATCGAGAATGTCTAAAAAATGATCATGATTGACACAACCAAATTACAACCTATGGGATACATCTAAAGCCTGATAAAAGGCACAGAACGTACATGAAGTTACTGTAGCATTTGAATTAATATGTTTTCCTTTATTTGCCAGGTGAGTTATCTGCAGCCATTAGTTGCTGTCCAGGTGTCCTTTAATGCTAGCAGCAGTGCCGTAAAAGAAGTAACAGTCGAATGCAAGATTGATGGATCACCCAACCTAAAAAACCAGGATGATCGTGACAAGTTTTTAGGACGAGTTGTGTTCAAAATCACAGCACGTGCATAGGAGTTAGGATCTCCACAGAGTAAATGTTGTGTTGTCTGTCTTCGTTTTGTATCAGCTGGACCTGCCATTCTAGAATTTTGAGACCACCTTGGAGAAAGGTGGGGTGGTGCATGACACTGGGGTAACATCCTAACATGCTTCCAGATCATAGTGTTCGGTGTCCTCTGAAGTAACTGCCTGTTGCCTCTGCTGCCTCTTGAACCAGTGTACAGTCGCCAGATAGGGACCATGAACACCGATTCTGAACATGTAGTACAGGGGGCTTATTTTTATGTGGGTTAATTGCCAAGTGTCTAAAGCTTAATGTGCTGTGCTATGTAAATATTTTATAGATTTAACACTGGTTAACTTCCTATTTTGATGCCAGCAAAGTTGTAGGGATAAAATGGTACCTGAACAACATCAAGTGACTTTCATAGCTGCAAGAAATGTGGTGTGAGGAGAACTTCTGTATGTGAGGAGGAAAAAAGAAAATAAAAGTGGATTTGAAAGGTTGACTTGGATGTTTTGTAAAATTATTTTTTACATGCTGAATTAGTCTGTGGATCTTTTTGATTAAGAGCACAAACTTTCTGTTGTAAAACATGTAAAAAAATATATATACTGATGGGTTTATTTTTAGTGCTGGAACTAAAATCTGTTATCAAGTATTGTAGACCATAGATGAAACAGCATTTTTAAGTTAGCCACTATGAATATGCACCTAATTTTTTATGGAGTTAAATTCATATGATTTAAATTGTACAATAGTTTGTGAAATATATTGTGACTGCTTTTATTTAGCAGACTGTGGACTCTAATAAAAAATATAAATTGTGAAATTTAAAAACTTGGAACTTATTCAAAGCTTCAAACCAGCTTTATTTCAGCATGCTTTAGTGTCATGAAATATCTTCTCCTCCAGTCAATGTTTGTAATGGTATGATTGTCATAATGTGAGCTATTTTCTCCTCTGTTGAAAGGTATGCTTCCTGTATCATCTCTGGGTTTTGTTTTGTTTTTTTTTAAGCCAGTTTTGATTTTTATCCTTAATGCTAAAGCTGATAATCTTGAGGTTTTCTTTGTGTTGGTACAAGCCAGGATGACACTGGTTTGTGACACAACCCAGCTGGTTCAGGAACAGCTATCTGGAGAAAACATCAATGCTCCAAGTGGTCTTGGCTAGCCAAATGGCCTTGTTGACCCAGTGGCAGCCTCTCTGCCACTAAGATCTTCGTGATAACAGATTTTTGTTTTAGAAGTCTTCTTTGCAACTAAAGAAAATGATTCTTGGAGCTGTTAATGACAGAAACAACTTCTGGGCTTTGATTTTCCATTCTGCCCTCTTTTAAGAGTGGAAAACAATTTCAAAAACGCTACAGTGCTAAAGCAATGTCATGAGCTACAGCTAGAGCATCACTTTAGCTGGTCCCGTGTGAACAGGTCTTCAGTTGTTGGTTGTGGAATTCATATTATTATGTATTCAGTTAAATTTGTATTTTTGTGTCTTTGGAGTATAACACAGATTGAAGTTGTGTTCTAATGAGCTTAGATAAAAACAAACTAGTTCTCAGAACATGAAACAAGAATGGAGATAACCAAAATGGGGAAGTGGGTTTTGTAGAGAATACAAATAGGATATTCACAGAAGTGACTAAATCATATTTGTGCCTCCCTGGTTCAGGAGTTTGGGCATGGCTCAGCCCCTGATTGCTGCATGAGTTCAGCTGACCTCCCCAACTCTTCCTAGCTCTCTTCTACTAAAATTAGGGTTTTTAACAATGATCACAGGCCTGCTCTGTGCCAGGTTACTGATGTGCCAGACTGAGGATATAGAGATGAAGACATGGTCTGGAAAATGAGAGGGAAATAGGCCCTGGGACAAGATGTGGTGTAATTACAGTAATGGCAATTATGTGCAAGGGTCCAAGGAGGTGGGTTATGACTCCTCTACAAAGGTCCCTCTAGAGATGTGTTTTGTGGAGGGGAGGGTTGGAAGGAGCTGGGCCTATATGATGAAGATGAAGAGTTTGGGAATGAAAGGGACTCTGGACACCATCTGAGTCTGCATTTCTGCTTCATTTCACGTTTTCCTCAGAACTTCACCAGACCTCTTACATGCAGATTGATTCCATAAGAGACTCTATATGCAACAATTTCTTAAGTCATGGCTATTCTGCTTATTCATAGATCACAGTTTGAATAACAAGGGACCAAAGGAATAAAGACAACCAGACTTGCATCCTTGGTGATTGGATCCAGCACTGGTTTGACTAGTGGATGGAGAAAAATTCAACTGTCAGCTGACTTTAGCTAATACTTAAAAATCCAGCAGGTTAGGGGCTCAGGGTCCAAGATGGCAAGGTAAAAGACCCTGAACTCCCTTCCATGGACACAACCAAATTTATACATATTTATAGAGCAATTTCTCCTGAAGACAGCTAACTGAATAGCTGTAGAACAAGACAGACCACATAGAGAATGGTAAGAGAGACAAGACTGTAACAAAGGGAAACCCCAACCCTGATGCTTGCCATGGGGTGGAATAGTACTACAAGACTGAACACGTATGTCTGAGGGCACAGAAAAAAAAAAAAGAAAGCTGTGATTTAAAAGGGCTTTGAGAGTATAAAAATTAACAGCATTAGAACTCTACCAAATGGATGGGACCTATTGGAACTCTCAGGGTTGGAGGGACTGGTGATTGCTACCATCTACATTCACCCTTCACCTTGATATCAGATGGGAGCAGGGTCCAGGCACTGTCATCAGCCTACTGTCAGCCCGACTACTTGGCACCCCTTAGCCCAAGGCAGCCCGGTGTGGTGCACACCAGAACACTCCTGATCAATG
This sequence comes from Prionailurus viverrinus, assembly GCF_022837055.1. Taxonomy (NCBI): domain Eukaryota; kingdom Metazoa; phylum Chordata; class Mammalia; order Carnivora; family Felidae; genus Prionailurus; species Prionailurus viverrinus. Next base: position 37,175,391 of record NC_062569.1, read on the forward strand.
CTCACTACAGCACCTGTCTCAACAAGGTGACCAGTCTGAAGCATCCTGGAACACTCTAGACCCACACCACTTAGGCTCCAGACAGCTTGCTAGGACACTCCAGTGGAGAGTCCCAGGACCTCCATGCTCCTGCTCATTTTGGCCCCTGCCACCCCATAAATGTGCCCCTAGCCCATGGCACACAATGGCTCCAAGCTCCCCACCAGGACACCCTGGTGTGCACTCACTTTAGCTCTAGCTGTCCTGCCAGAGAGTCCCAGGACTGCCATGGCCTGTGCCAACATCAGCTGTCAGGACACTCTGGATGGAAACTCACAGGACCACCCCACCCTGTGCCCACTTCAGCTTCAACATCCCAAGGGCAACCCCATCATGGAATACCCCCAAGAACCCAGCCCATGCCACCACAATTCTAGGCAAACAACCAAAGTTGCCAGAAATTCAGCCTGCACAAGGGGACAAGTATACACGAGACCAGTCCTTCAGTCCTTCAAATTTAGGAGAAGTAGCTATTCTAATTCAGAGAAAAACAAAGTCAACCAAAATGATAGGAATATGCTCCATATTAAAGAGCAAGACAAAACCAGAGGGAGAAAATGAAATCAAAAGGAGATAACCAGTCTACCTGATACAGTGTTCAAAGTAATGGCCATAAAGATGATCACTGGACTGGAGAGAAGAATGGACATGACATATTCACAATTTCAAAAAGAGTATTAAAAAGAGCCAATCACGGTTGAAGAAGAAAATGAGAAATGCACTAGAAGGAATCAACAGATTAGAGGATACAGAAGAATGGACTAGTGATCTGGAGAACAATCAAAAGTAAACACCCCTCAAAATAAGAAAAAGGGGGAGGAGTTAAGATGATAGAGTAGTAGAGGGACCCTATACTTGCCTCATTCCTCAAACACAGCTAGAGAAATACCAAATTCTTAACATCCAAGAATCGATCTGAGGACTAAGAGACAAACTGCATAACCAGAGAGAAAAAATAGGCCACATCGTGTAAGATAGGAGATGTGGAGACAGGACTTGGGAGAGAAAAGAATTTCAGGTACTGTGGGCAGGAAGGAGCCCTGACCATGGAGAGCAGAGAGCAAGCGAGCACAGCATGCAGGGCACTGCACGCAAAAGACAATTCCCCAAAACCATTGACAGGGAAAATTAGAGGGGCTGATTATCAAATTTTTACAAGCAGCAGAACTAAAAGTCTGAAGTTATAGAAGTCTGCACCATTGCTGGGGTATAGCCTGGTTGGCATAGCACTACTCCTGTAGCGAAGGAGGGCAGAGGCCCAAGAGCAGACAGTGTGGTCTGAGGATCCCCTGGGTCACACTTGGAGAGATCATTCCCCTTGGAGTGCTTTTGGAAGAGATGGCACTGGTTCTTGGGACAAAAGAGGTGGTGGATGCCACTGAGCTGCCCTGTTCATTCGTGTATGAGTAGAGGCACCTACTGAGGGCAGTGAACCTGGGCACCTGCTTTTTGCTGCACTTTACCATAAACTCTAAGCCCCTGTGCATTCCTGCAACTACCTTTCTAAGACAAACCAGCACCAGCCACAGCATAGCAAGACCCTTTCCCAGAGGATCAGTGCTGGTGTGCACCATGCCAGGTCCTAAATTTGACTTTTGAAACCCAGCCAGTGTGCCTGAGATGAAACACAGGAGCACTGTGCTGCTGGGTGGGCAGATGGCTCAGATGCAGACAGGGTGAAGGCAGCGATCTGAGGGATGCCTGGGACACATGAGGGAAGATTGTTCACTCTTCCGTGAGCACTTCCTGAATAGTAGAGAGCATAAACTCCCCTCTAGGGTGCCAGAGAGCCAGCTGACACCATTTTTACCCCTGCCCATCAACATGGACTGACTTTAGTGAGCAGCACAGCATCTACAGTAGAAGCTTGAGTCACTTACACAAACGTTCCCCTGAACTCTACTGGTTCTTCTGGACTAGGGCAAGTGTACCTGAGAATCAGAGCAGCAGCAGGCCTCTCCCCCAAGAAGACCAGCACAAACTGCCCCCCAAACCCTCACATGCACCAAGTCCACTGACCACAGCGTGCTCAGCTCTAGGGGAAATAGGATCTAGTTTCTTGTAACAAACAGACCAAAATACACCTAGCTAAAACATCCTACACAGTGGACAACGTCCAAACAGTCCCCACTGCAGGCAAGAAGCTCTGCAGAAGACTGATCTGAAAGAGTAGCAAAAACCTAACAGCCAAGTGCGCACAGCATACACCAGAAACACCTCTGATGCGTCAGCCCCTGGACAGAATATGACTTTTTTTTTAAATGTATTTTAGTGTTTATTTTTGAGAGAGAGAAAGAGAAAGAGAAAGCAGGGCATAGAGAGAGGGAGATAGAGATCCAAAGCAGGCTCCAGGTTCTGGGCTGTCAGCACAGAGCCGAACACGGGGCTCAAACACACAAACCATGAGATCATGACCTGAGCCGAAGTCAGATGCTTAACTGACCGAGCCACCGAGGCACCCTGACTTTTTCTTAATGTAGTCATTACTCTCAGGAGCAGGAAACATAACTGGCATTCCTAACACACAAGAGACAGAGACCTAGACAAAATGCCAAGATGGAGGAATTCATTCCAAAAGAAAGAACAAGAGGTCTTGGCCAGGGCTCTAATCAAAACAGATGTAATATGCCTGAACCAAAATTTAAAATGACAATCATACGGATACTAGCTGGGTTTGAGAAAAGCATAGAAGACACCAGGGAGTCCCTTACCACAGAGATAAAAGACCTAAAAACTAGTCATGCCAAAATAAGAAAATGTTGTAACTGAGATGCAAAACCAACTGGCTATAATAACCACAAGGATGGAAGAAGCAGATGAACAGACAAGTGATAGACAAGATAAAATTATGGAAAATAATAAACTGAAAACAAGAGGGAAAGAAAAATAATTGGATCACAAATGTAGACTGGGAACCCAGCAACTCCATAAAGCATAGTAACATTCCTATCATAGGAGTCCCAGAAGAAGAGAGGAGAAAAAGGGACAGAAGGTTTCTTTTAGCAAATTACAGCTGAAAACTTCCCTAATCTGGGGAAGGAAACAGACATCCAAATCCAGGAGGCACAGAGAACACCCATGAAAATCAACAAAAGCAGGCCAACACCAAGACGTATCATAGTAAAATTTGCAAAATACAGAAATAAGAAAGAATGCTGAAAGCATCAAGGGAAAAGAAATACCTAACTTACAAAGGAAGAAAAGGTTAGCAGCCAATCTCTCCACAGAAACTTGGCAGGCCAAAAGGGAGTGGCATGGTATTTTCAACATGCTGAATTGGAAAAATATGCAGCCAAGAATACTGTATCTGGAAAGGCTGTAATTCACAATAGAAAGAGAGATAAAGAATTTCCCCAAACAAAAACTAAAGGAGTTTGTGACCATTAAACCAGCCCTGAAAGATATATTAAAGGGGACCATTTAAATGGGAAAGAAAGAACAAAAGCAACATAGATGGGAACAAAGAAAATCTAAGGAAACACTGACTTTACAGGTACTACAATGGCACTAAATGTGTATCTATCAATAATTTTTCTGAATGCAAATAGACTAAATGCTCCAATCAAAAGACATAGGGTATAGAATGGTTAAAAAAAAATCTATACGCTGCTGCCTACAAGAGATTCATTTTAGACCTAAAAAGACCTCCAAATTGAAAGTGAGGGGATGGAGAACCATTCATTATGCTAATGGACATCAAAAGAAAGCCAGAGTAACCACACGAACGTCAGACAACTAGATTTTAAAACAAAGACTGTAACAAGAGATGAAGAAGGGCACGATATCATAATAAAGGGATCTATTCAACAAAAAGATCTAACAATTGTAAATATTTATGTCCCTACCTGCAGGGAACCCAAATATATAAATCAATAACAAATATAAACTCATAGATAACAATACAGTAATAGCAGGGGACTTTAACACACCACTTACAACAATGGACAGATCATCTAAGCAGAAAATCAACAAGGAAACAATGGCTTTGAATGACACACTGGACCAGATGGACTTAACAGATCTATTCAGACAATTTCATCCTAAAACAGAATACACATTCTTTTTTGGGTGCACATGCAACATTCTCCAGAACAGATCACATACTGGGTCACACATCAGGCCTCAACAAGTACAAAAAGATTGATACCATACCACGTATATTTTCAGACCACAACACTATGAAACTTGAAGACAACTACAAGAAAAAATTAGCAAAGGCTGCAAATATATGGAGGTTAAAGAACATCTGACTAAAGAATGAATAGGTTAACCAGGAAATGAAAGAAGAAATAAAAAATATACAAGGAAGCAAATGAAAATGAAAACATGACAATTCAAAACCTTCGGGAGACAGCAAAAGTGCTAAGAGGGAAATATGGAGCAATACAAGCCTACCTCAAAACCAAGAAAATTCTCAAATACACAACCTAACTTTACACCTAAAAGAGCTAGAAAAGGAACAGCAAATAAAGCCAAGAGCCAGCAGCAGAAGAGAAATAAAGATTAGAGCAAAAATAAATGATATAGAAACAACAACAACAAAACCAGTAGAACAGATCAATGAAACTAGGAGCTGGTTCTTTGAAGAATTAATAAAATTGATAAACCTCTAGCCAGGCTTATCAAAAAGAGAAGGGACCAAATAAAATCACAAACGAAAGAGGGGAGATCACAATCAACAGCTCAGAAATACAATTATAAGAGATTATGAAAAATATGCCAACAAATTGGGCAATCTGGAAGGAATTAATCAATTCCTAGAAACATATAACTAAAAAACTGAAACAGGAAAAAACAGAACATTTGAACAGATCCATAGCCAGCAAAGAAATTGAATCAGTCATCAAAAATCTCCCAAGAAACAAAAGTCCAGGGCCAGATGCTTCCCAGAGAAATTCTCCCAAACACTTAAAGCAGAGTTAATACCTGCTCTTCTCAAACTGTTCCAAAAATATAAATGTAAAGAAAACTTCAAAACTCATTATACAAGGCCAGCATTACCTTAATTCCAAAACCAAAGACCCCACTAAAAAGGAGAATTATAGGTCAATATCCCTGATGAATATGGATGCAAAAATTATCCACAAAGTACAAGCAAATCAAATCCAACAGTACATTAGAAGAGTTATTCACCATAATCAAATGGGATTTATTCCTGGGTTGCAAGAGTGGTTCAATATCTGCAAATCAATGTGACACACCAAATTAAAAAAAAAAAAAAAGGAACAAACACATGATCCTAATAGATGCAGAAAAAGCATTTGTATTTGACAAAATACAGCATCTATTCTTGATAAAAGCCCTCAAGAAAGTAGGGATAGAGGGAACATACTTCCACATCATAAAGGCTATATATGAAAGATCCACAGCTAATACCATCCTCAGTGGGGAAAAACTGAGAGCTTTTCTTCTATGGTCAGGAACAAAATAGGGATGTCCACTCTCACCACTGTTATTTAACATAGTACTTGAAGTCCTAGCCTCAGAAATCAGACAAGAAAGAAATAAAAGGTATCCAAATTGGCAAGGAAGAAGTCAAACTTTCACTATTCTCAGGTGACATGATACTCTATGTTTAAAAAAAAAAACAAAACCAAAGACTCCACCAAAAAATTGCTAGAACTGATACACAAATTCAGCAAAGCCACAGGATACAAAAATCAATGTACAGAAATATTACATTTCTATACACCAATAATGAAGCAGCAGAAAGAGAAATCAAGGAGTCAATCCCATTTACAATTGCACCAAAACCATGCAAGATACCTAGGAATAAACCTAATCGAAGAGGTAAAAGATCTGTACTTTGAAAACTATAGAACACTTATGAAAGAAATTGAAGATGACACAGAAATGGAAAGCCATTCCATACTCATGGATTGGAAGAATAAATATTGTTAAAATGTCTCTACTACCCAAAGCAATCTACACATTTAATGCCATCCCTATCAAAATGCCAACAGTATTTTTCACAGAGCTAAAACAAATAATCCTAACATTTGTATGGAACCACAAAAGACCCTGAATAGGCAAAGCAATCCTGAAAAAGAAAAGCAAAGCTGGAGGCTTAATTCCAGATTTCAAGCTGTATTATACAAAGTTGTAGTCATCAAGACAGTATGGTAGTGGCACAAAAACAAGACACATAAATCAATGGAACAGAATAGAAAACCCAGAAATGGACCCACAACTTTGTGGTCAACTAATCTTTGACAAAGCAGGAAAGAATATCCAATGGAAAGTCTCTTCAGCAAATGGTGCTGGGAAAACTTGACAGTAAAATGCAGAATGAAACTTGACCACTTTCTTACACCATACACAAAAATAACTTCAAAATGTATGAAAGACCTAAATGTGAGACAGGAAACCATCAAAATCTTAGAACTAACATAGGCAGCCACCTCTTAAAAAATTTTTTTAATGTTTATTTTTGAGATATAGAGAGACAGAGCATGAGTGGTAGAGGGGCAGAGAGGGAGACACAGAATCTGAAGCAGGCTCCAGGCTCTGAGCTTCAGCACAGAGCCCTGTGCAGGGCTCCAACTCATGAGCTATGAGATCATGACCTGAGCTGAAGTCAGACGCTTAACCAACTGAGCCACCCAGGCACCCCATGGCAGCAACCTCTTTGACCTTGGCCATAGCAACTTCTTACCAGACACATCTTTGGAGACAAGGAAAACTAAAACAAAAATGAACTATTAGGATTTCACTATGATAAAAAGCTTCTGAACAGCAAAGGAAACAAAGAAAAAAACTAAAAGGCAACCTACAGAATGGGAGAAGATATTGGCAAATGATATAGCTGATAAAGGGTTAGTATCCAAAATCTACAGAGAACTTATCAATCTCAACACCCAAAAAACCAAATAATCCAGTGAAGAAACAGGCAAGACATGAATAGACATTTTTCCGAAGAAGACATACAGATGGCTAACAGATACATGAAAAGATGCTCAATATTACTTATCATCAGGGAAATATAAAAACCACGATGAGATACTACCTCACATCTGTCAGAATGGCTAAAATGAACAACACAAGAAACAACAGATGGGGAGGAGCTTGAAAAGTCAGCTGACTCAGCACTGGGCTAGCCAGGAAGTCCAGTGATAGCTTGACTGCTGTCCTTAAAGAGATAGCAGCCTGCACAGAGGGGCAACATAAAAACAGCAGTTTACCCAATGTCAGGCGCAAATGAGAGGTCTGTTCATTCTGATTTTGGAGTGTGTTGGGGGACTGCTTTGAAAACAGGGGAGCTGGCATCCACCATTTCCTCCCCTGCCTCTCAGCTTCAATACAACCACCTGTGGGAGGTGGGGCTGCACAGACACTTGTAGCCTAGGCCCAGGGCTCAGGGAAAATTTCGTTAAAGCTGCACATGCACCATGTCAAGACACTGGCGACACAGCCATTTCTGCACACCAGGTCCAGCTGCACCCAGCTAGTGCATCGCATCCAGCCATGTGCCTGCAGCCACCATGGTGCACTGGGTCTAGCTACACCCAGCCTCACAGACCCCAGAAACTGCACTACTTTGTGGGATTCAGCATACGACTAGTGGCCCAATGCAGATTTTGCTAACATTGCTGCGCAGCTCCCAAATTATCCGACAGGCACACCCCCTCAGCACTGGCCTAGGTCCCACTACCACCAAAGAGAGGAAGCACAACCCAAAACAGGCAGAAAGGAAAAGTGACTCAGACTCAACAGCAGGGTAAAATCAACACACATAGAATATTCTCCTAAAGCACCAGGTTCTGGTGTGAACAGAGGATACTTCACTGCAGGGCACTCCAGGACTTCCTCTTCATACAGTCACTACTTTCTAGAACGAAGACACAGCTGACTTTCTTAACACATGGAAACGGACACAGAGAGGCAGAGACAGATTTATCCCAAGTACAGGACGAGGTCACATCCAGAGATCTAAGCAAAACAGATCGAAGTAACATGCCTGATAGAGAATTTAAAGCAATGAGCATAAGCATATTCACTGCATCTGAGAAAGTAGTGGAAGACACAAGTGAGATCCTTAACACAGAGATAAGGAATAATATAGCAGACATAAAGGGATGAATAAACAAAATAAGAGACACATGTGATGGAATGAATAGCAGATGGAAGAATCAGAGAAATGAATGAGTGACCTAGAAGACAGAGTAAAAGAAAGTAATTAAGCTGAGCAAAAAAAGAATTGCAGAAAACGAGAAGAGACTTAGGGAACTCAGTGACTTCATCAAATATAATAACATACATATTATAGGAGGAGGATAAGAAGAAGAAGAAAGAAGAAAGAAGAAAGAAGGAAAAAGGAAGAAGAAAGAAGAAAGAAGGAAGAAGGAAGAAGGAAGAAGAAATCAGGAAGAAGAAGAAGAAATCAGGAAGAAGAAGAAGAAATCAGGAAGAAGAAGAAGAAGAAGAAGAAGAAGAAGCAGCAGCAGCAGAAGAAGAAGAAATCAGGAAGAAGAAATCAGGAAGAAGAAGGAAGGAGGAGGAAGGAGGAAGAAGAAAGGAGGAGGAGAAAGAAAGAAGAAGAAAAAAGAAAGAAGAAAGGAGGAAGAAAGAAGAAGGACTAAGGAAGAAGGAGGAAGAAAGAAAAAGAAAAGAAAGAAGGAAGAAAGAAGAAGGAAGAAAGAAGAATAAAGAAGAAGAAAAAAGAAAGAAAAAGAAGGAAGAAGAAAGAAGAAGAAAGAAGAAAGAAGAAAAAACTAGAAAGAAGAAGAGAGAAGGAAGAAGAATGAAAAAGAGAGAAAAGGGGGAAGAAAATTTACTTGAAGAAATAATAGCTCAAAACTTCCCTAATCTGGGGAAGGAAACAGACATCCAGATGCAGAAGGCACAGAGAACTCTCCTCAAAATCAACAAAGCAGACCCCCACACCAAGACATACTGTAATTAAACTTACAAAATATAGTGATAATAAAAAAAATCTTAAAACACAAGAAGAAGTCATTAACTCACAAGGGAAAACCCTTAAGGCTAGGAGATTTGTGGACAGAAACTTTGAATATCATGCTACTCCCTTCTGGCTTGCAAAGTGCTGAAAGGGGAAAATCTGTAGCTAAGAATGCTTTATCCAGCAAGGTTGTTATTCAGAATAGAAGAGATAAACAGTTTCCCAGACAAAAACTAAAGGAGTTTGTGACCACTAAACCAGCCCTGCAAGAAATGTTATTAAAGGGCCTCCTTTGACTGGAAAGGAGAGACCCAAAGTGACAGTATACAGGTAGAAAACACAAAAGCAGTAAAAATAAATATTTCTGGAAAAAAAATCGGTCAAGGAACTCACCAAAAAAGAATATAAAATAACATACCAAAAATGTGAAGAAACAAAGGATTCAAACTTAAATGCTCATCAACTTATTATAGACTGCTACATGTACAAGAGGTTATAAACAAACCTAAAGGCAACCATATGTCAACAACTAATCAAAATGCAAAGAATAAAGAGAAAGAAATCCAAATATATCACTAAAGAAAATCAGCAAAACATGAAAAAGAGAGAGACAAACCAAGAAACAGGCGCTTAACTATAGAGAACTGATGGTAACCATAGGGGAGGTGGTAGGGGGATGGGTGAAATAGGTGATGGGGGTTAAGGAGTGCATGCACTTAGTGATGAGCACTAGATGATGTACAGAAATGTTGAATCATTATATTATACACTTGAAACAACCACTAAAAAATAAAATTTAAAAAAAAAGAATTTTTAAAATTAGGATATGGTAGTTTAAGCCATCACTTTGACAACATTCAGGTTATATAGGACCCAAAGGAGAAGACCAAGAGAATGGGTAAGAGTATTTATTTGAAGAAATGACAGCTGAAAATGTCCTTAACCTGGGGAAGGAAACACACATCAAGTTTCAAAAAGCACAAAGAGTTCCAAAAAAGATAAACCCAAGGACATCCACACATGACACATAATAAACAAAATGTTAAAGATTGAAGAGAATTTTTAATGCAGCAAAACAGAAGGAACTTGTGATGTAATTAAAAAAAAACAAAACAAAACACAATGGCTAAGGTGGTGGAGGGGCAGCCAGCCCACCTAGCAAGACAGAGCCCCTGAGTCTGGCTTGCAAAAGAGGAGGGGCTGGTCGGAGTGTGTTCCGACAGCCAGCAGGACTTAACATCTGGAATGTTATAAGTCAACAGTTCTACTAGGAGAGCGGGAGGGAGAGTTGTTGAGTCCCCGAGGACAGAGCTCAGCTTGGTGGGGAACAAAGGTGCTGGGAAGTGCGATCTCCCTCGCCCATCCCCCAGCCAAAATCCCAAAGGGAATTAGTTGCTGTCCCGGAACTTGCTTGCACAGCACAAACACCCAACGTTGTGCTTCTGAGGATCCATCCCTCCGACGAGCCTGCCTCCCTCCTGGCACCACAGGGCCCCTCCCGAAGCAGACCACCGAAGGCAAAGCGAGCTGAGTCTGCCCCTCCTGCCCCTGTGCACTTTGCGGATCCACCTGGCAGTGTGCAAGTAGCCCAGACAGGGGCCACACCACTGCACAGTGAGTCCTGCCCCTGGGAGAGGGGAAGATAAGGTACACACCAGTCTGACTGTGGCCCCAGCGGTGGGCTGGGGGCAGACATTTGGTCTGACCACGGCCCTGCCCACCAACACAAGCTACTCAGGACAGCATAGGAGAAGTCCCCTGCAGTTTGGAGCCACCACAGGGACTACCCAAAATGACAAAACGGAAGAACTCTCCTCAAAAGAAACTCCAGGAAGTAGCGACAGCTAACGAACTGATCAAAAACGATTTAAGCAATATAGCAGAGAATGAATTTAAAATAATAGTCATAAAATTAATTGCTGGGCTTGAAAAAAGTATAGAGGACACCAGAGAATCTATTGCTACAGAGATCAAAGGTCTAAGAAACAGTCAGGAGGAGCTAAAAAATGCTATAAATGAGCTGCAAAATAAAATGGAGATGACCACAGCTCGGACTGAAGAGGCAGAGGAGAGAATAGGTGAATTAGAAGATAAAATTATGGAAAAAGAGGAAGCTGAGAAAAAGAGATATAAAAAAATCCAGGAGTATGAGGGGAGACTTAAGGAACTAAGTGACATAATTAAATGAGATAATATATGCATAATTGGGATTCCAGAGGAGGAAGAGAGAGGGAAAGGTGCAGAAGGTGTACTTGAAGAAATCATAGCTGAGAACTTCCCTGAAGTGGGGAAGGAAAAAGGCATTGCAATCCAAGAGGCACAAAGAACTCCCTTTGCACATAACTTGAATCGATCTTCTGCACGACATATCATAGTGAAACTGGCAAAATACAAGGATAAAGAGAGAATTCTGAAAGCAGCTAGGGATAAACATGCTCTAACATATAAAGGGAGACCAATAAGACTCGTGACAGATCTGTCTACTGAAACTTGGCAGGCCAGAAAGGAATGGCAGGAAATCTTCCATGTGATGAACAGAAAAAAATGCAGCCAAGAATCCTTTATCCAGCAAGTCTGTCATTTAGAGTGGGACAGATAAAGGTCTTCCCAAACAAAAACTAAAGGAATTCATCACCAGCCCTACTAGAGATCCTAAGGGGGATCCTGTGAGACAAAGTACCAGAGACATCACTGCAACCATGAAACCTACAGACACCACAATGACTCTAAACCCATATCTTTCTATAATAACACTGAATGTAAATGGACTAAATGCTCCAACCAAAAGACATAGGGTATCAGAATGGATAAAAAAAAAAAAAACAGGACAACCTGGAAGAAATGGACAAATTCCTAAACACCCACACACTTCCAAAACTCAAACAGGAAGAAATAGAAAGCTTGAACAGACCCATAACCAGCAAAGCAATTGAATCAGTTATCAAAAGTCTCCCAACAAATAAGAGTCCAGGACCAGATGGCTTCCCAGGGGAGTTCTACCAGACATTTAAAGCAGAGATAATACCTATCCTTCTCAAGCTATTCCAAAAAAGTAGAAGGGCAGGAAAACTTCCAGACTCATTCTATGAAGCCAGCATTACTTTGATTCCTAAACCTGACAGAGGCTCAGTAAAAAAAGAGAACTACAGGCCAATATCCCCGATGAATATGGATGCAAAAATTCTCAGTAAGATACTAGCAAATCGAATTCAACAGCATATAAAAAGAATTATTCACCATGCTCAAGTGGGATTCGTTCCTAGGCTGCAGGGCTGGTTCAACATTCACAAATCAGTCAACATGATACATCGCATTAATAAAAGAAAAGAAAAGAACCATATGATCCTGTCAATCGATACAGAAAAAGCATTTGACAAAATTCAGCATCCTTTCTTAATAAAAATCCTCAAGAAAGTCGGGATAGAAGGAACATACTTAAACATCATAAAACACATTTATGAAAAGCCCACAGCTAATATCATCCTCAATGAGGAAAAACTGAGAGCTCTCTCCCTGAGATCAGGAACATGACAGGGAGGTCCACTCTCACTGCTGTTGTTTAACATAGTGTTGGAAGTTCTAGCACCAGCAATCAGACAAGAAAAGGAAATCAAAGGCACCATAATTGGCAAATATGAAGTTAAGCTTTCACTTTTTGCAGATGACACAATATTATACATGGAAAACCCGAAAGACTCCACCAAAAGTCTGCTAGAACTGATACAGGAATTCAGCAAAGTCGCAGGATACAAAATCAATGTACAGAAATCAGTTGCATTCTTATACACTAATAATGAAGCAAAAGAAAGACAAAGAAGCTGATCCCATTCACAATTGCAGCAAGAAGCATAAAATACCTAGGGATAAATCTAACCAAAGATGTAAAAGACCTGTATGCTGAAAACTATAGAAAGCTTATGAAGGAAATTGAAGAAGATATAAAGAAATGGAAAAACATTCTGTGCTCATGGATTGGAAGAAGAAATATTGTCAAAATGTCAATACTACCCAAACCTATCTACACATTCAATGCAATCCCAATCAAAATGGCACCAGCATTCTTATCGAAACTAGAACAAGCAATCCTAAAATTCATATGGAACCACAAAAGGCCCCGAATAGCCCAAGTAATTTTGAGGAAGAAGACCAAAGCAGGAGGCATCACAATCCCAGATTTTAATCTCTACTACAAAGCTGTCATCATCAAGACAGCATGGTATTGGCACAAAAACAGACACATAGACCAATGGAATAGAATAGAAACCCCAGAACTAGACCCACAAACGTATGGCCAACTCATCTTTGACAAAGCAGGAAAGAACATCCAATGGAAAAAAGACAGTTTCTTTAACAAATGGTGCCAGGAGAACTGGAGAGCAACACACAGAAGAATGAAACTAGACCACTTTCTTATGCCATTCACAAAAACAAACTCAAAATGGATAAAGGACTAAATGTGAGACAGGAAACCATCAAAACCCTGGAGGAGAAAGCAGGAAAAAAACCTCTCTGACCTCAGCCGTAGCAATTTCTTACTTGACACATCCCCAAAGGCAAGGGAATTAAAAGCAAAAATGAACTACTGGGACCTCATGAAGATAAAAAGCTTATGCACAGCAAAGGAAACAATCAACAAAACTAAAAGACAACCAATGGAATGGGAAAAGATATTTGTAGATCACATATCGGACAAAGGGCTAGTATCCAAAATCTATAAAGAGCTCACCAAACTCCACACCCGAAAAACAAATAACCCAGTGAAGAAATGGGCAGAAAACAGGAATCGACACTTCCCTAAAGAAGACATCCAGATGGCCAGCAGGCACATGAAAAGATGCTCAACATCGCTCCTCATCAGGGAAATACAAATCAAAACCACACTCAGATATCACCTCATGTCAGTCAGAGTGGCTAAAATGAACGAAACGAGACTATAGATGCTGGAGAGGATGTGGAGAAATGGGAACCCCCTTGCACTGTTGGTGGGAATGCAAACTAGTGCAGCCACTCTGGAAAACAGTGTGGAGGTTCCTCAAAAAATTAAAAATAGACCTACCCTATGACCCAGCAATAGCACTGCTAGCAATTTACCCAAGGGATACGGGAGTACTGATGCAGAGGGGCACTTGTACCCCAATGTTTACAGCAGCACTCTCAACAATAGCTAAATCATGGAAAGAGCCTAAAAGTCCATCAACTGACGACGGATAAAGGAATTGTGGTTTATATACACAATGAAGTACTACGTGGCCATGCGAAAGAATGAAATATGGCCTTTGTAGCAACATGGATGGAACTGGAGAGTGTGATGCTAAGTGAAATAAGCCATACAGAGAAGGACAGATACCATATGGTTTCACTCTTATGTGGATCCTGAGAAACTTAACAGAAGACCATGGGGGAGGGGAAGGAAAAAAAAAGTTAGACAGGGAGGGAGCCAAAACATAAGAGACTCCTAAAAACTGAGAACAAACTGAGGGTTTATGGGAGGTGGGAGGGAAGGGTGAGTGGGTGATGGGTATTGAGGAGGGCACCTGTTGGGATGAGCACTGGGTTTTGTATGGAAACCAATTTGACAATAAATTTCATAAAAAAACAAAACAAAACAAAAAACCCAATACGGTCAGGGGTGCACCCGGGTGGTTCAGTTGGTTGAGCATCCAACTTCATCTCAGGTCATGATCTTGCAGTTCGTGGGTTTGAGCCCCACGTTGGGCTTTGCACTGATAGCACAGAGCCTGTTTTGGATTCTCTGTCTACCTCTCTCCCTCAAAAATAAACAAACATTAAAAAAAATTTTTTTTAGACAACAAGGCTGACAACAGATTTTTTAAAAAAGAAACACTGCATACCAGATGGAGTGCCATGGTGTATTCAAACTGAAGAAAGGAAAAAAACTAAAACTAAGAATACCCACTCAGAAGGGTAATTGTTCAGAATTGAAAAAGAGTTTCTCAGAAAAACACAAGTCAAAAAAATATATCATTACTAAAAGAGCCTTACAACAAGTTTTCAAGAAACAAAAAGTAAAAGATAAAAGGACATAACCATATGTAAGAAAATTAGAAAAAGACAAAATTTTGTGAGTAAAAGCATATAGCAAAGTTACTAGATAAATAACAAAAACATTTACAAAGGTTTAAAAAAAGTACCAAAATCAATTATATCTTAAAAATTAGCTATGGATCTCAAGATATAAGAAATATAAAATAGGACATGTAAATAAATTGAGTATGGGGGAGTGAAAATGAAGTTGACTGAAAATATATTCAAACTTAAGTGACCATCAACTTAATATGTACGGCAATATGCTTAGGATGATATATATAAACCTCACATTATTCACAAAATAAAAAGCTATTATACACACACACTATACGCATATATATATATATATATATATATATATATATATACATACACATACACACACATATGTGTGCATGCAAGCATGACATGAGTCACTAATAACAATCAGAGCAAGAAATGAACTATAAAAATAATTTTTTACCAAATTAGCAAAAAGCAATCGAGTATCAGTAATTACATAGAGTGTAAATGGTCTAAATATTCCTGTCAAAACCATAAAATAATTCAATAGATTTAAAAAAAATCTGTATGAAGCAAACAAGAAATTCACTTCATACCTAAAATCATATACACATTAAAAGTAAAGAAATGGAAAATATCCTATGGCATGGATGGAAAAAAAAAAAAGAAAAACCAATACTTATAGTAGATAGTGAGGGTTTGAAAAGAAAACAAATATAAAAACAGACACTGATGAACAATACATAATCATAAACCCAAAAAAAAAGCCCTTAAAATATTACAGAGACACACTGAAAAATGTTCAAAAGTAGGAGGAACACTTATAGCAAAAAAGAGTTAACCCATAAAGCAACAACAACAAAAAAAATTCAACCCATCCAACATTATGCTGAAAATTACAAAGAGAAGAATGAACAAAGCCCCAAGTCAGCAGAAAGAAGGAAATCATAAAGATCTGAGCAGAAATAAAGAAAACAGACAGAAAGAAAAGAAGAACAGAAAAGATCAGTGAAACCAAGAGCTGGTTCTTTGTAGAGATAAACAAAAAAGATAAATTCTTTGGCCAGACTCATTAAGAAAATAAGAGGGAGGACCCAAATAAAATCTGAAATGCAACAGGAGAAGTGACAACTGACACCACAGAAACAGAAAGGATTAGAAGAAATTACTATGAAAAATTATATGCCAACAAACTGGAAAAGCTAAAAGAAATGGGTCAATTCCTAGAAGTATACAGTTTCAACTGAATCAAGAAGAAACTGAATCAACATACAGAATCAACTGAATCATACAGTTTTCAACTGAATCAACAGACCATTTGGTAACAAAACTGATTCAGCAATCAAAAAACTACCAACAAACCAAACTCCAGGAGCAGATGGATTCACAGCTGAATTCTACCATATACTAAAAGAAGAGTTCATGCCCTTTCCCCTCAAACTATTCCAAAAAATACAAGAGTAAGGAAAGCTCCCAGATATATTCTAATGAGACCAGCATTAACTGATACCAAAACCAAAGACACTTCAAAAGAAAAAAAAACAAAAAAAAAAAAAACCAAAAACAAAAACAGGACTAAGAAGAAGAGGAAGAAGAGAATGAAAAGGGAGGAAGGAAGGGAGGAAGGCAGCAAGAAGGAAGAAAGAAAACTACAGGCCTGTATCACTGATGAACGTAGATGCAGAACCCCTCCACAAAATATTAGCAACCCTCATTCAACAATACACTTAAAGGATCATTCACCACCATCAGGTGGAATTTATTCCAGGGATGCATGGATAGTTCAGTACCCACAAATCAGTCAATGTGATATAGCACTTAACAAAAAGGAAGGATAAAAATCGTATGATCATCTCAACAGACAGAAAAGACATTTCACAAAACATCTGTTCATGACAGAAAACCTCAGCAAGGTGGATTTAGAAGGAACACACCTCAACACAATAAGGGCCACCCAAAACAAAACCCACAGCTAACATCGTACTTAGTGGTGAGAAAACTGAGAGGTTTTCCTCTAACATCAGAATGGGAGAAGAATGTCCAATCTCACCACTTGTATTCAACACAATGCTGGAAGTCCTAGCCATAGCAATGTGACAAGGTAAAGAATTGAAAGGCATCCAAACTGGTAATGAAGGAGTAAAACTATTTGTACATGCCATGATACTATACATAAAAAATCCTGAAGATGCCACCAAACAGCTAAGGAAACTCATAAATGATATCAGTTACGTTGCAGTACACAAAATTAGCATACAGAAACCTACTGCCTTTCCACACACTAAGAATAAAGCAGCACAAAGAGAAATTAAGGAAACATTTGTGATTACACAAAAAGAATAAAATACCTGGGGACAAACCAAGCCAAGGAGGTGAAAGACCTGTGCTTTGTAAACTTCAAACATTGATGAAGGAAATCGAAGATAACACAAAACAGCAAGATGTAGAATGCATGCTCATGCTTTGGAAGAATATTATGAACATGCCCATACTACCCAAGGAAATCTACAGATTCATCACACTCCCTGTCAAAATACCAAAAGCATTTTTCATGAACTAGTGCAAATAATCCTAAAATGTATATGGAACCACAAAAGACCCTGGCTAGCCAAAGCAGTCTTGAGAAGGAAGAACCAAGCTGGAGGTATCACAACCCGAGATTTCAAGGTATACTACAAAGAATCAAATAGTAGGGCATGGATGCAGAGGTAGACACACAGGTCAATGGGACAGAACAGAGAGCCCAGAAACAAACCCAGGCAGATATGATCAATGAGGTGAGAATAAACAATGGGGGGAAAGACAGTCTCTTCCACAAATGGTGCTGGGAAACCTGGACAGCTTCATGCAAAAGAATGAAACTGGACCACTTTCTTACACACCATACACAAAAATAAAACCCAAATAGGTTAAGGACCTAACTGTGAGGCCAGAAACCATAAAACTCCTAAGCACAAAGGTCTTTGACAATGGCCTTAGCAACATTTCTCTAGAGATGTCTACTCAGGCAAGGCAAACAAAAGCAGCAATGAAACTATCAGAACTACATAAAAATAAGGACTTTTTGTGCAGACTAAACGAAGAGGCAACCTACCAAAAGGGAGACAATGTTTGCAAATGATATATCCAAGAAGGGGTTAATATCCAAAATATATAAAGAACTTATTCAACTGAACCTTATAGAAACAAATAGTCTGATTAACAAATGAGCAGGGGAACTGAATAAACATTTTTCCAAAGACATGCAGAGAGCCAGCAGACACAAGAGGGAATGCTCAACATCACTAATGGTCAGGGAAATGCAAATCAAAACCATCATGAAATATCACCTCACACCTGTCTGACTAGCTTGAAGCAAAAAGACAAGAAGTGACAAGTGTTTGCTAGGACGTGGATAAAAAGGAGCCCTTGTGCACTGTTGGTAGGAATGTAAATTGATGCAGCCATTGTGGAAAACAGTATGGAGATGGTTCTTCAAAAAATTATAAAGCACACCTATGCTTACTACAACATTATTTACAATAGCCAAGACGTGGAAGCAACCTAAGTGCCCATCGAGAGAGGAAGAGACAAAGAAGTTTATACACTCCAATGTATATGCACACGGACACACACAATGGAATATCACTGAGCCATATAAAGAATGGATTCTTACATTAGCAACAACATGGATGGACTTACTGGGTATTATGCCTAGCAAAATAAGAGAAAAAGACAAATACCATACTTCACTCTTATATGGAATCTAAAGTATAAAACACACAAACCATAGAATTAGGTCCATAAATACAGAAAACCAACTGAGAATTTTCAGAGGGGAGGGGCATGAGGAATTGGGCAAAGTAGATGAGAGGTGCAGGCTTACAGTTATGGAATGAATAATTCATGACGATGAAAGGTACAACACAGGCAACACAGTCAATGGCACTATAATAGTGTTCGATGGTGACAGATGGCAGCTACCCTTGGGGCTGAGGTTAGCATAACTAACAGAGTTGTGGCATCATTATGTTGTAGACTTGAATCTAATGTAACAATGTTTCTCAATTATACCTCAATAAAAAATAGAAATTTTTTTAATAAAATAAAATTCATTAAGTATATTTTATTTCTAGTTCAAGGATAATTGTGCATTAATTTCTTTAGATATCCATGCTGGTTTATACTTGGAAGTTTTTTTATACTCTCTTTAATTTTGATCACTTTAGTGGGTGGCAAATAACAAATACAGTATGGTTTATTTGGTCCCATTTTGTATATATAGGCATTCACTCTTACACCGTGTTTTTCTGTAAAAGATATTCTTTAAGTAGGTCTTCTGTAATTTGTCCTGTACCTTAAGCTCTGTTGTCCTTTCTCAGTGTGAATTTTCCCCATGTGTGCAGTGGTGAGAGGAGAAAAGCTTGTTTGCCCTCTTTGCATAATTCAAATAGAATAGGACTGCCTGTCACTGCAGTCTGTGCAGAAGGTACAGTCTGTGAGGAGGTGTTCCCAGGTTCCCTATAGAGTCTGCTGGAAGAGATCACTTCAGCTTAAATCCATGATCACTCATCTTGGAGAAAGAGGAAAGCAGTCTTGGCTTTAATTCACATTTACAGGGGCGCCTGGGTGGCTGTTGGCTAAACATCCAACTCTTGATTTTGGCTCAGGTCATGATTTCACAGTTGGTGAGATCGAGTCCCACACCAGGCTCTGCGTTGACATTACAGAGCCTCCTTGGGATCTCTCTCTCTCTCTCTCGCTCTCTCGCTCTCTCTCTCTCTCGCTCTCACTGTCTCTGTCCCTCCCGTGCTTGTGCACACTCTCTTAAAATAAACAAACTTAAAAAAATTCACATTTACATTAGATCACTTAGAAATGTGAGGCAGATTATTTAACTTCTGCTCTGCAGTTCTTTCATGGTAAAATGAGTGTAATGCCATCTTTCAGGGCTGAGCAAATTAAATGAGGAAATATATACATGGTGCTATCATGTAGAAGTTTACAATTGTTAGTTTCCAAGGGCTCACCCTCCTTAAGTTTACAGATTTGTCGGAGTGTTTCTTTTCTGATAACTGGAAACAGTGTGCACCACTGCAGTGTTGATGTGGAGTGATTGTTTATCATGCACACAAAGAAGTGGTGAAAATGGAGTTGAAAGTCTTCTCTGCCTGCCTACAGCTTTGTGCAGAAGGTATGTAAGACAGGAGGGGGTCACAAATATGGGAACCTGAAAGTTACTCCATATGGAATTTTTAATTTCACTTGCTTTTCTTGCTTTAGTGAAGTTGTCAGTTTGGAATTTAAAGAAGACTTAAAGAGAGTTTGCTAAATGGTGTTCCAGATCCATTAGTTACCACAAGGAAGGAGCTGTGTTTTGAGCAGTGTATCTGCATGTGATCCTCAATGAGATTAGCCTGAGCATGTGCTAGTGCTTCAGGAAGGGAGAATCTGCCCACTGGATGCCTCTGTTCATGCTGTTGGTTGCAAAGGTAGATCAGAAATGACTAGAAAGCAGTGTGTTTGCTCTCTGAACAATTTCCTCAAATCCCAGTGACTACTGTCCTTCAAATAAGCTTCTTTAGACCAATTACACTATCATGTTTCAAACTTAAAAACATTTTAGGGGGGCGCCTGGGTGGCGCAGTCAGTTAAGCGTCCGACTTCAGCCATGTCACGATCTCGCGGTCCGTGAGTTCGAGCCCCGCGTCGGGCTCTGGGCTGATGGCTCAGAGCCTGGAGCCTGTTTCCGATTCTGTGTCTCCCTCTCTCTCTGCCCCTCCCCCGTTCATGCTCTGTCTCTCTCTGTCCCAAAAATAAATAAACGTTGAAAAAAAAATTAAACAAAACAAAACAAAACATTTTAGGAATGGAGGCGCCTGGCTGGCTCAGTCAGTGGAGTGTGTGACTCTCAATCTCAGGGTTGTGAGTTTGACCCCCATGTGGTATGTAGAGACTAGTTAAAAATTTTTAAATCCTTTAAAAAAATCATTTTTGGAATGATATTTGGATTTCCTTTCAGGAGCCTGGAGCACAGTCTTTGACCATTGTCAGAGGTGGCAGGATTTGATGGGCTTGCTTTTTAGAAACAATCAAAAATATGGGGTGCCCAGGTGCCTCAGTTGGTTAAGCATCAGACTCTTGATTTCAGCTCAGATCATGATCACACAGTTCATGAGATGGAGCCCCATGTCAGGCTCTGTGTTCACAGTATGTAGCCTGCTTGGGATTCTCTCTCTCCCTCTTTCTCTGCCCCTCCCGAACCCACGCATGTGCTCTCTCAAAATAAATATTAAAAAATAAAGAAACAATCAAAAATCACTTGGGAGTCAAGACCAGTAAGGGTTGGTATTTAAGCATGAAAAACAGAAAATAAAGTAATTCATAAGAAAGTGTCCCCTAAATCAGTCTTTTCAAATTATTTGTGTGGTCTTGAGGTAACTCTTAAGGGCCTTCATGAGAACAAATTGGATGTGACTGGTGACCAACCAGCTAGTGATAGACTATTAGCTTTGGATTTGTTTGAAGACATGACCAGTCTATCCACTCAAACATGTGTCTCTCTGGAATTCGAAAAATTTACAATCCTGTTAATGGCAAGAGACCTCAAGAAAACCAGGAGGCTAGGCTGCTTGTTTAGGTGAACTGGGGTGGTGCAGAGCTCCTGAAGGCCTCCTGATGACCCTTATGCTTCCAGTCTCCTTCTGTCCTTCTGTCACATCACAGTCACAGGTCTCTAATGCAGGGGACCAATGGTGAGTGAAATGGCAGGCATGGGTTGCCACATTTTTTGAGACTTTTTCCTTGTGATTCTTCCTCTGGGTGGCTGAGAACAGCTAGGAGTGGTGTGGCAGGGGATGGACTATGCAGAATTATGTGTACCCTCAAATAAGAGCTCTCCTGGGGTGGAAGAGAATCAAGATATGCTGAAAGACACTATATGGCAGAGTGGAGGGTGGGCAATGGCTAACTGGAGTGAAACTGAGAGTCAAGGAAGAAGAAACAAATGGGGTATGGCAGGTAGAGAAGCGGACAGAGACGACCAAAGACTCAGAGCCTTTGGGAGTACCCTTTTGAGATGATTAATCTCAACTGGACGTATTGCTGATGATCATTGCGCTAGGCAGAATTTTGGCCCACATGACCTTCATCTTCGGATGTCATGCCTGTGGTTATATTACCTAGCAAGAGGGAAATTAAAGTTATAATCAGCTGATCTTACAGAGATTATCCTGGATTATCCAGGGGAACCAATGTAATCATGGGAGCCTGAAGCAGAAGTCATATCCAAAGTATGAGAAG
This sequence comes from Prionailurus viverrinus, assembly GCF_022837055.1. NCBI lineage: Eukaryota > Metazoa > Chordata > Mammalia > Carnivora > Felidae > Prionailurus > Prionailurus viverrinus. Next base: position 37,197,661 of record NC_062569.1, read on the forward strand.
TTGTTGTCTTGAAGATGAAGGGGGCCACACACAAAACAGGATAGGGAAATCAATCCCAGAAGCTCAATACTCCTCAAGCCTTCAGAGGAGAGCCCAGCCCATCCAACACTGTGACAACAGCCTTTTGACACCGAGCATAGAACCCAAAAGAGGTACACTTGGCCCAGAATGCTGAACACACAAATGGGAGAGATAATAAGTGAGTACCGTCTGAAGCCACTAAATTTGTCATCATTTGTTGTGGCAGCAAATAGAAAGCTAGTACGATCATTTTCTCAACGAAGATTATATACTCCATCCTAGTACTTCTCAAACCTAGTGTGCATGTGATTCATCAAGAGATCCTGTTTAGGGCTGAACAGCATGGAAGTGTTTTTTGCATCTCTCGTCCCCAAAATGCAGCCAGATCAACAGTAAACCATCTTGCACACCCAGAAAACTGATTTGAGGATTAAGACAACAATCTGCACAACCTGAACCACAGAACTCAGCAGGTACGTGGCATAGAGAAGTGAACTGGGGGAGAAAGAAGCCACCCAGGGCAGGGAGCTGTTTTTGCTTGTGGAGAGAGGACGGAGACAGGGTGAGAGTACAGGAAAGCACCACCCCTTGCCCAAAAGCAGCTGGAGAGAAAAGGAAGTACGCAAGGGACTGAACAAAAAAAGGGAGAAAGGAGAGGGTTTAAATTCCATTAAGACTCTATAGACAGGAGGAATGCAGAGTCTGAAACTCTGCAGCTTGATAGCTGGTGGTGCTCTGGCAGGAAGGGTGAATCCCCAAAAGCAGAGAGTGTGGTCCTCAGGCCACACAGGGAGAGGCAGTTCCACTGCTACGGGGACATTTGGTAAAGGTTGTGTGGTCTCTCCAGAGACCAAAGTCCCAGCGAACCCTGGAGAACAACCACATTAACTGGTGTTGGAACAAGGATATTAAGGGAGAAGCCTGGTGCCGGAGGCATGTTGCAATTTACCGTAATGGAAACACTGCTGCTACACCATTGCGTGAACTTCTTCTGGGGCAGGCTGGCACCCAGCGTCAGCCTCCAGTCATCAGCAGCAGTGTGGTCTCACAACTGTCACCGGCGGTGGGTACCCAGTCAGTGCTCGATGAGAGCCTCCCCCAGAAGGTCAGAATGGGTCAAAACTGCAGTCCCTCAGAAGTGAGGGGTTAGGAAGCACAGTCGCATCTGAGATAAAATTCAGGAGGGAGGTGCTGCCTAGCAGCCTGATGGCTTAGTCATGGACAATGTAGAAGTGGGGAGTGGACAGAAGCTGGAGATAGAGGAGGGGTGCTTGATTGCCGGTCGGGGAGAACAGATTTCCCATACTAGAGATGGGTAGTTGGGTGATGCCATTTTCACCCCTCCCATGCATGCGCATACATGTCTACATGCACCACAACAATCCACCCCAGTAAGCTGAACAGTGCCATTTAGTGGAGAACAGAGCCATTAAACTAAGCCCCACCCTACTGGGCCAACAGCACTCTTGACAAGTCTCTCTGTCTGCTTAGTTTATGGACTATTAAGTGCTTCATAGTTTGACTTCTAGGGGAAACTGATGTAATTTCAATCGTATTTCAGTCTGTTCGCTGATATATCTATTCAATGAATACAGAAAGAAAATATTTTTATTTTCCATTTTTATTAAAAATATTTTTAATTTTTTCTACTGTATTTTTTTACTTTTTGGTAAATTTTTAAAATTCTATTTTACTTCCATCATTGCATTTTATTGTATTAATTTTTTCAAATTTTCAAATGTTTTCACTTTTTTTTTACTTATCTTTACTTTTTTTCTCTCATCTACCAAGCTCCTTTCAACAACCAGACCAAAACACACCTAGACTCTAGCATCCTTTGCTTTTTTGTCTGTTGTTTTAAAATTTTTAATTTTTTTTACCTTATTATTTCCTTTTATCCCTTCATAATGACAAAACAAAGGAATTAACCCCCCCCCCCCCCCAAAAAAAAAAGGAACAGGAAGAAATGACAGCCAGGGACTTAACACAGATACAAGCAAGATGTCTGAACCAGAATTTAGACACACAATAATAAGAATACTAGCTGGGGTTGAAAATAGATTAGAATCCTTTTCTGCAGAGATAAAAGAAGTAAAATCTAGTCAGGATGAAATTAAAAATCCTGTAACTGACCTGCAATCTCGAATGGATGCCATGGTGGCAAGGATGAGTGAAGCAGAGCAGCGAATTGGTGACATGGAGGACAAACTTATGGAGAACAATGAAGCAGAAAAAAAGAGGGAGACTAAGGCAAAAGAGCACAATTTAAGAATTAGAGAACTCAGTGACTCATTAAAAGGAATCATAGGGGTCACAGAAATGAAGACAGAGAAAAAGGGGTAGAAGGTTTATGTGAGCAAATCATAGCAGAAAACTTTCCTAACCTGGGGAAAGACACAGACATCAAAATCCAGGAAGCACAGAGGACCCCCATTATTCAACAAAAATGGACCATCAACAAGGCATATCATAGTCAAATTCACAAAATACTCAGGCAAAGAAAGAATCATGAAAGCAGCAAAGGAAAAAAGTCCTTAACCTACAAGGGAAGACAGATCAGATTTGTAGCAGACCTATCCACAGAAACTTGGCAGGCCAGAAAGAAGTGGCAGGATATATTCAATGTGCTGAATCAGAAAAATATGCAGTCAAGAATTCTTTATACAGCAAGGCTGTCATTCAAAATAGGAGAGCTAAACAGTTTCCCAGACAAACAAAAACTAAAGGACTTTGTGACCACTAAACCAGCCCTGCAAGAAGTTTTAAGGGGGACTCTCTGAGGGGAGAAAAGATGGGGGGAAAAAAAGAAACCAAAAGCAACAAATACTAGAAAGGACCAGAGAACACCACCAGAAACTCCCAACTCCACAGGCAACATAATGGCAATAAATTCATATCTTTCAGTCCTCACTCTAAATGTCAATGGACTAAATTCTCCAATCAAAAGACATAGGCTAACAGAATAAGAAAACAAGATCCATATATATGCTGTTTACAAGAGACCCACTTTAGACACCTTCAGATTTAAAGTAAGGGGATGGAGAACCATCTATCGTTCTAATGGTCACCAAAAGAAAGCCAGGGTAGCCATACTTATATCAGACAATCTAGACTTTAAAATAAAGACTGTAACAAGAGATGAAGAAGGGCATTATATCATAATTAAGGGGTCTATCCATCAAGAAGATCTAACAATTGTAAACATTTAGGCTCCAAACGTGGCCACCAAGAAGCTGTAATAATTGTAAACATTTATGCTCCAAACATGAAACAACCAAATATATCAATTATTCATAAACGTAAAGAATCTCATTGATAATAATACCATAATAGTAGGGGACTTAAACACCCCACTTAACAGCAATGAACAGATCATCTAAAGAGAAAATCAACATGGAAACAATGGCTTTGAATGACACACTGGACCGGATGGACTTAACAGACATAGTCACAACATTTCATCTTAAAGCAGCAGAATACACATTTTTCTCCAGTGCACATTCAACATTCTCCAGTATAGATCACATACTGGGACACAAATCAGCCCTCAACAAGTACAAAAAGATCAAGATCATACCGTGCATATTATCAGACCACAATCCTATGAAACTTGAAATCAACCACAAGAAAAAATTTGGAAAGGTAACAAATACTTGGAGACTAAAGAACATCCTACTAAAGAATGAATGGGGTAACCAAGAAGTTAAAGAGGAAATTACAAAGTTCATGGAAACCAATGAAAATGGTAACACCACAACCGAAAACCTCTGGGATGCAGGAAAGGTGATGTTAAGAGGAAAGTATATAGCAATCCAGGCCTTCCTAAAGAAGGAAGACAGGTCTCAGATACACAACCTAACCTTACACTTTAAAGAGCCGGAAAAAGAACAGCAAATAAAACCCAAAACAAGCAAAGGACACCAAACAAAAATTCAAGCAGAAATTAGTGCTATCAAAACCAAAAAACCAAAAAACAAACAAACAAAAACAAACAACAAAAAAACAGTTGAACAGATCAATGAAACAAGAAGCTGGTTCTTTGAAAGAATTAACAAAATTGACAAATCCCTAGCCAATTTGATCAAAAACAATAAGGATCCAAATAAATAAAATCAAGAATGAAACAAGAGAGATAACAACCAACACAGCATAAATACAAACAACAAGAGAGTATTATGAGCAATTATATGCCAAAATGGGCAATCTGGAAGAAATAGACAAATTTCTAGAAACATATGAACTACCAAAACTGAAACAGGAAGAAATAGAAAATTTAAACAGACCCATAACCAGTAAAGAAACTGAATTAGTAATCAAAAATCTCCCAAAAAACAAGAGTCCAGGGCCAGATGGATTTCCAGGGGAATTCTACCCAACATTTAAACAAGATTTAACACCTATTCTTTTGAAGCTGTTCCAAAAAATAGAAATGGAAGGAAAACTTCCAAATTCATTTTATGAAGCCAGCATTACCTTAATTCCAAAACCAAAGACGCCACTAAAAAGGAGAACTACAGACCAATTTCCGTGATTAACATGGATGCAAAAATCCTCAACAAGATACTAGTCAACCAGATCCAACAATACATTAAAATAATTATTCACCATGACCAAGGGGGATTTATACCTGGGATGGTTCAATATCTGCAAAACAACCAATGTGATATCACATCAATAAAAGAAAGGACAAGAACCACATGATCCTCTCAATAGATGCAGAGATAGCACTTGACAAAATACAACATCCTTTCTTGTTAAAAACGCTCAAGTAGGGATAGAAGGATCATACCTCAAGATCATAAAAGCCATATATGAAAGACCGACCACTAATATCCTCAACAGGGAAAAACTGAGAGCCTTCCCCCTAAGGTCAGGAACAAGACAGGGATGTCCACTCTCACCACTGTTATTCAAGATAGTATTGGAAGCCTTAGCCTCTGCAATCAGACCACACAAAGAAATAAAAGGCATCCAAACTGACCAGGAGGAAGTCAAAGTTTCACTCTTCACAGATGACATGATTCTCTATACAGAAAACCCAAAAGATTCCACGAAAAACTGCTAGAACTGATCAATGAATTCAGCAAAGTTGCAGGATATAAAATCAACACACAGAAATCGGTTGCATTCCTATACACCAATAATGAAGCAACAGAAAGAGAAATCAAGTAATCAACCCCATTTACAACTGCACCAACAACCATAAAATATCTAGTAATAAATCTAACCAAAGAGGTGAAAAATCTATACACTGAAAACTATAGAAAGCTTATGAAAGAAAATGAAGAAGACACAAAAAAAAAAAAATGGAAAAAGATTCCGTGCTCCTGGATAGGAAGAAGAAATACTGTTAAAATGTCGATACTGCCCAAAGCAATCTACATATTTGATGCAATCCCTATCAAAGTAACACCAGCATTCTTCACAGAGCTAGAACAAATAATCCTAAAAGTTCTATGGGACCAGAAAAGACCCCAAATAGCCAAAGCAATCTTGAAAAAGAAAACCAAAGCAGGAGGCATCACCATCCTGGACTTCAAGGTATACTACAAAGCTGTAATCATCAAGACAGTATGGTACTGGCACAAGAACAGACACTCAGATCAATGGAACAGAATAGAGAACCCAGAAATGGACCCACAAACGTATGGCCAACTAATCTTTGACAAAGCAGGAAAGAATATCCAATGGAATAAAGACAGTCTCTTCAGCAAGTGGTGCTGGGAAAACTGGACAGCGACATGCCGAAGAATGAACCTGGACCACTTTCTTTTTTTTTTTTTTTAATTTTTTTTTCAACGTTTATTTATTTTTGGGACAGAGAGAGACAGAGCATGAACGGGGGAGGGGCAGAGAGAGAGGGAGACACAGAATCGGAAACAGGCTCCAGGCTCTGAGCCATCAGCCCAGAGCCTGACGCGGGGCTCGAACTCACGGACCACGAGATCGTGACCTGGCTGAAGTCGGACGCTTAACCGACTGCGCCACCCAGGCGCCCCAAACCTGGACCACTTTCTTACACCATACACAAAAATAAACTCAAAATGGATGAAAGACCTCAATGTAAGACAGGAAGCCATCAAAATCCTTGAGGAGAAAGCAGGCAAAAACCTCTTTGATCTCGGCCACAGCAACTTCTTACTCAACATGTCTCTGGAGGCAAGGGAAACAAAGCAAAAATGAACTATTGGGACCTCATCAAAATAAAAAGTCTTCTGCACAGCAAAGGAAACGATCAGCAAAACTAAAAGCCAACAGAATGGGAGAAGATATTCTCAAACAACGTATCAGATAACGGGTTAGTATCCAAAATCTATAAGGAACTTATCAAACTCAACACCCAAAAAACAACCCAGTGAAGAAATGGGCAAAAGACATGAATAGACACTTCTCCAAAGAAGACATCCAGATGGCCAACCGACACATGAAAAAATGCTCAACATCACTCATCATCAGGGAAATACAAATCAAAACCACAGTGAGCTACCATCTCACACCTGTCAGAATGGCTAGCATGAACAACTCAGGCAACAACAGATGTTGGCAAGGATGCAGAAAAAGAGCATCTCTTTTGCGCTGCTGGTGGGAATGCAAGCTGGTGCAGCCACTCTGGGAAACAGTATGGAGGTTCCTCAAAAAATTAAAAATAGAACTACACTCTGAGCCAGCAATTGTACTACTAGGTATTCATCCAAGGGATACAGGTGTGCTATTTCAAAGGGGCACATGCACCGTAATGTTTATAGCACTGCTATCAACAATAGCCAAAGTATAAGAAAGAGCCCAAATGTCCAACGATGGATGAATGGATAAAGAGATGTGGTATATATTTATACAACAGAGAATTACTCGGCAATCAAAAGGATTGAAATCTTGCCATTTGCCACTATGTGGATGGAACTAGAGGGTATCATGCTAAGTGAAATTAGTCAGAGAAAGACAAAAATCATATGACTTCACTCATATGAGGACTTTAAGATACAAAACATGAACATAAGGGAAGGAAAGCAAAAATATATAAAGAGGGGGAGGACAAAACGTAAGAGACTCGTAAATATAGAGAACAAACAGAGGGTTACTGGAGGAGTTGTGGGAGGGTGGATGGACTAAATGGGTAGGAGGCATTAACAAATTTACTCCTGAAGTCATTGTTGCACTATATGCTAACTTGGATGTAAATTAAAAAATAAATTATTTTTTTAAAAGAGAGAGAGAGAGATTGATCCTGTTTAAAATGCACATGCTGAGGCGCCTGGGTGGCTCAGTTGGTTGGGCGTCTGACTTTGGCTCAGGTCACAGTTCCTGAGTTCGAACCCCGCACCAGGCTCTGTGCTGACAGCTCGGAGCCTGGAGCCTGATTCAGATTCTGTGCCTCCCTCTCTCTATGTTCCTCCCCTGCTCTGTCTCTCTCTCCTTCAAAAATAAATAAAAAACATTTAGAAAATTAAAAAAAAAATAAAATGCACATGCTGATTCTGCACAATCTGGAGTGAAGCCTGAGATCTCCACTCCTAACAGCCTTCCACACTACTGTTGCTCTGAGGGGCGCATTTGAGCACAAGGCTCCTGTGTACCACCATGGCCAGTGCAGTGCCTGGAAATTCAGAGCCAGAAAAATGAGGGAGAAAATGGGAATTGAGGGAAGAAATGCCTGGGATAGCAAGTGTTAAGCTGTGAAATAACATTCACGAGGAGTGAGAAGGAGAGGTGCCCTGGGTTGGTGGGCCCCTGGCTTTTGCATCTTTAGGTCTTTGGCCTACAGCACTGTTACCCTGGTCTGTTCAGCCTAGCAGACAGGGCTTGGCTGTGGATGGGGCATTTTCATGTCCTTCGCTCTTTTCTGTGTCCCTTTGTAGGGACAAGGGCCTGTAGCTATGGGTCCAACTTCCTAAGGATAGCATGATGTATACTTCACTGTTAACAAGGTCTTTTCCAGCACCCCTTTTCTCCCAACTGAATAGGAGGTAAGCTTCTGGAGGCTACCAACTGGGAGATGAAGAGAACTCCCCTCACTGACCAAGAAAACTGTGCAAAGTTGCAATCAGTCTTGCAATCAGAGAAGGAATAGACACACTCATGAACAACAACTAAGTTTAGGGAGCACCCAGTGTCTGTCAGTACCATACCATGAGCTTGGGACACGCCGGGGATTAAAATAAGATTCCCGCCTTCATGGAGCTGACATTCTAGCAATCACAGCCTGGGTGACACTACTTCTGGTAAGCTGAGTGGGGTCCTCTCTGCTCTTACAGGAGAGTGATGGTCTCTGGAAGCTACAAGCTGAGGCCAGAGTAAGCTTGAGGTGCTTGCCCTCATGCTGTGCTCACCTCCTGTCACCAGGTAGGCGGATCTGGCCCTCAGCCAGCACTGAGTAGGTCTGTGGAGCCTCTTACTGAAAAAAATGTGTTGAAATGGATTTTAAATGCCTTTAAGTTTCATTTATTTTTGAGAGAGAGAGCATGAGGTGGGGAGGGGCAGAGAGAGAGGGAGACACAGAATCCAAAGCACAGAGCCTAACACTGGGCTTGAACTCACAAACCATGAGATCATGACCTGAGTTAGACACTTAACCAGCTGAGCCACCCAGGCTCTCCTAAATGCCTTTAAATCCAGGACCACCCAGAGGGATGGCAATAACCACAACAACATACCCATGATCTGCGGGATGCTTGACTTTTACTTTAAAGATAAGTTTTACTCTAAAACAATAAAAGACTGTAGAAGATTCTATCAGATCCTTAACAAATAACTGCAACGGACAAAGTTAGCCTATGCAGCAAGCAGAAATTTCAGCTCCTATGAATTAGAAAAGAATATGCTGTGTTGTTGGTTCACAGTCTCAGGAGCTTCCTGGGTGAAATCTGAAATCGGCCCCCGTATGCGGAGGGCAAGGAGAGGCGGGAGAAAGAAGCAGCTCACTCCAGGTTGGTAGGTGGCAGTTTTGGTAAGCAAAGGGAGCTTAAATTTAAGGCCCATCCTGGGTGGTGGCAAGATGAGTGAATCCCCACACCTGTGTGCCAAATCTTGAGGTGTACGGAAAGGCCTTAACTAGGATCAGCCGTGTATACCGTGCAGGTGTTCTCGACAGCACATCATTATCTTAAGGCTATGCCCTGCAGCAGCCTCTGGGAGCAGAAAAGGCAAATGGAACCCTTACATTTCAGGGACAGGGGAGGGGGCGAGGAGCCCAGGCCCAGCTCATGGGCCAACTGGTGGTCATGTCTTTTCAGCGAGCTTCCCCAACATGTTTACAGGTATGTTGCAAATATATGAAACCAAGACGTTATGGTTTAAAAGGAGCGCAAGGGCTCTTTGAAAACCTCATATATGATACTTTGACTATCATCAAAGGACTAGCATCCTTCAGAGAAATAGCTACTTTAAAGAGGGGCTGTCCCAGAATCTATCCAAGGGAGTTTGTTAATAAGCTATCTGAAGTAAGGTGGTTCCGTAACATAGAACCCCCCAAGCATCAGCCAGATTCCAGGAGCCTTGGGCTTCTGTGGCAGCCTCACTAGAGGAACCCCAAATGGTGGTTTCCTCCTGTGGTGAAGAAACTGCAGATGCAAATGGTAGCCACTGGCTCATGTTCTCTTCATCTGAATGAGTTTTCTTGGATGTCTTTTCCTCAGTGAACCTTCTGATTAGGGGTGGCCAGGTGGTGGAGGAGATGGTCACAGTCTGTGCTCTGAGCTCTCACAGGGGCTGAGTGCAGACACACCCAATCCAGTCTTTTAGATGATGTCTTGGCACGCTTTTAACTTCTCCAAGTACTAACTTGCCATCTTTTGTGGATCTCTCATAGGGTCTTTTCTGACGGAGCGCCCCATGTCCACCATGTCTGCTGGGGCTGCGGCCCTGACTGCCCCCTGCCTTCTAGCAACGTGGCTCTCTCTCCACCGTGCTGTCCTGCCCCGGGGACGTGGCTCAAAGCTCATCCACGCTGTTCCAAGGCCTGCCTAGTGCAGGTGGTGGCCCTTTGCTGATAGGTGTTTCTTTGTTGAGTTCAGACTTGACCATTCCTGCTATTTTGTGACGCCAAATCGTAAGTCTTCAAAGTATTTTTCCTTTCCTGTGACTGTCAACCCCTCAAGGCCAGAAACCTGCACTCTAGTGGTCTTTGTTCTCCCCTCACAGAGGATGCCAACTATAACATCCCAGCATCTAACGCACTCCAGGCACATGCACTTGTCACCCGTTGTACTGACTTCCGGCCATATTAGCTTGGCCCTAGTTCCTTAGGGATTTTCCTCAGAATTCAACATTGCACTATAGCACCAACTACTTTCACCTGAAATGCATGTGCGGCAAGGAGGCAGAGTCGAGGCTATCCTTCTACAAGGGTGGAAACTGAAGCCAGCAAAATGATGTAACAGCCCAGGGCCCTCTCTGGCTTTTTACTGGAGCCCACACTGGAAATTCTGGTCTTAGCTCCAGACCTACTGTCCCATGAATTCCAGCATTTCGATTTGATATTAGAAAGTATGCATATCTTTATAAGCACCTCCCTGCCCCCGTGCACTCCACTGTTTAACTTTTTTTTTTTTTTTATCCTGTGCAACTGTCCAAACCGCACAGATCTTTGGACTGGACTTGACTCCTTCAAGACCCAGAGAACTGACCACCTCCCGCCACTACCACCAACTCTTTGCCAAATGACAGACAACCTGTTTGACCTGGATTTTTTTTTTTGTATAAAGCCTAAGCAGTACACTTACCAGATTTGAAGACTGCCTTGGAGGTGCTTGGAGTACAATCCTTAAGAGCACAATTTGGAGTGGGGTGCCTGGGTGGCTCGGTTGGTTGACCATCCAACTTCCACTCAGGTCATGATCTCTCAGTCCCTGAGTTCCGGCCCCACATAGGGCTCTGGGCTAACAGCATAGACCTTGGAGCCTGCTTCAGATTCTGTCTCTCTTTCTGCTCCTCCCCCACTCATGCTCCGTCTCTGTCTCTCTCTCTCAAAAATAAATATTAAAAATTTTAAAAAAGCACACAACCTAGAACTAGACAGAATTAACTTTAAACATAAAACTGCCAGTTAGTTTATTAGCAAAAACGGGTTTATTCCGGGGCACCTGGGTGGCTCCATTGGTTAAGCATCTGACTCTGGATTTCAGCTCAGGTCATGATCTTGAAGTTAGTGGCTTTGAGCCCCATGTCAGGCTCTGTGCTGCTAGCATGGAGCTTGCTTAGGATTCTTTCTCTCTCTCTCTCTCTCTCTCTCTCTCTGCCCCTCCCCTGCTCGTGCTCTCTCTCAAAATATATAAACATTAAAAAGGGGGGACTTATTTGGAAATAGCAGAGAATTGCAACCCAGAACAAACAGGCAAGGCAAAACCACAGAGAAGTTCAGAAGACAACACAGAGGAAAGCTCTTTTATAGAGGAAAGGGGGCAGCTGGGAGACGCTGTTATAAAACAAAGTCAAATGGAGTAAAATGGGAGCTCACAGTATCGTGGCTTTTCATTGGCTGAATTGTGACAGTCTCTCATTGGCGGGGCTGTTCCAGGGGGAGGAGGAAACCTTTCTTTAAGGTTTTTAAAGGATAGTAAAGTGGTATCCCCTTGCAAGGAGCTTCTCTTCCTGTTGGGGCTGCAATCCCCGGCAGTGGTAGGGCATGAGAACTGCCTCTCCTGGTCTCCCAACTCCATTCTAAATGAGTTGCCTTTTTATTAATTTTCATAACTGTTTAGGTTTAAATCCTTTCTCAGCCCCTTGCTCAAGCTGTTTCTCAGAGTTTGGGTTTGTAAAATAAAGCTAAGTGCTTGAAACAGTGCCTGGCAATTAATGCTATAGGTGTTAGCTATCTATTATTGTTGTTAAAGATTCGTTATTTGGGAAACTATTTCTCCCCTCCTGTGCGTCGTGCTCTGGCCACAAGAGCCTTCAGTTTGGCTAGGCACATTCCCTACACTCATCACCGTCAGCCATTTGGCTCCAGTGCCAGCTCTTCAGCTTTGTAGACTTGCTCTGGGTGTGTGGGAGTTCCTGGGGAGTGGAGAAGCACTCAACCAGTCAGATTAGTCACTAATTCAATTTACAAACTAGTGGCTACAAGAGTTTCTCCTTAAGAGAAGTATATCTCTGGCCTATTTTTTTGTTTATTTATTTTGAAAGAGTCCAAAGGATGGGGAGAGAGAGAGAGAGAGAGAGAGTCCCAGGCAGGCTCTGCACCATCAGCTCAGGGGCTCGAACTCACGAACCATGAGATCAGGACCTGAGCTGAAATGAAGAGTCCGATGCTTAACTGACTGAGTCACCCAGGTACTCCTATCTCTGGCCTATTAACACACCCATGGGTGCAGAGGATAGGAGGCAAACAGGCTGTATGTGACCCAGGAGGCCTTTTAAAATGGGCATTTGACTGATACCCCTGGATTCAGTTGAAATTTTAAGCCGGGGATCTAAACGGGACTGCCTTTGAACTTAAGGATGGAAGTGGGGTGAATGTTTGACAAACCTCTCAGAACTCAGGCTTGGAGCAGTAGCCTGATGCCTTGTGTTGGCCACTCTAGTGTAAGGCTTTTCCCCCTCCCTGGATGCAAAGATTGGGTGTGGAGACCTCTCTGGCTGCAACTCCAGGTTTGAGATCCTCTCTCTGCAAGTGATTTGGTCTCTTCATGAACCTTGGGATGGTCACACACCTTTTCTACTGCTAGAACTTCTCTTGGGAAGCTATTACAGATAAGCTCACATGGAAACCAGCTGGGAGGTATTACGGACTTTTGGATGTAGTTCTTAGTCATCTGTTTTGAATATATAAGAAGCTCATTCCCTCCCATGCGCTCTTCTCTAGGCAAGTGTTCTCTTGTTAGCAGCTGCCCACACTTAGGTATGGAAAAATCCAGTGGCTGCCGGTTAGAACAAGTGTGTTAATGGCAGCAAGCGGACAACTAGCTGGTAAAGGACTGGGGGAGGGGAATGAAGCAGCTGTTTCAGTTTTGAAACATGGACCATACTGGCTTGGGACTTACCAAAGATCTGCAGCCCTCATACTTCCATAGTGTTTTCTTGGCTCATAGCAAATTAACTACTGACCTTTCCAGGCAGGAGAGAAAAAGAGTACAGTATGTAGGGGCCTGGGTCAGTCGGAAAAGCAGCTGGGTTGGTAGGCTAGTGCTAGAAAAGATGAGGCAATCAGTCTCTTAGGAAGCAGAAGCGGGGTGACCGAGGTCTTGTGCCTCCTCACATTTCCTCCCTAGGAGTCAGGGTATTTTTTCTGCTTAGATCAGCTTATTTGCTACTGCTACCCACTTGCTTCCAGAGCCAGGCAAATGCCTCACCTTTGCAACTTTTCACTCTTTTCTCTGTCCTCTCTTGTCTCAATCCGGCAGAAGTAAGAACACAGGGTGGTAAGTGGCCAATTGTTCAAACCTACCCAGGTTTTGGCCAGATCATCTGTGCTGAAGGGGAGATATTTGTTTATTCAAAACTAACCAAAAGGTGAACATACTTTGAAAGAGTGTATAGGTCACTTTTTTCTTCATTCATGCATTCAGTAAAGACCAAGAACCTATCATTATATATCAGCTGCTGGACCAGACCCTGAATTTACAAAGATGAAAGTCCATGTATAACAAACAACTTCATGATTATAGGTTACCGTTAGAGAATTTCTAACTTCCAAGGAAAAAGATTTTCACTGGTTTCCCTCACGTTGACAAGTGAAGCTTGAGTATTCCCGAGTGGGGTGGGCACTGGCTTACGATTCCTGAGCTTATGAGCAGCAGTGACCTTTCCCCACTCCTCTTCCAAGCAAGTGTTCCTGCCATGGAGGACCTTCACACATCCCCAACCACCCACAATGTCTGTGTGCATGTGGAGAGAGGGCCACATGCACGCAGATATGCACAGTACCTTGTAGGAAGGAGGAAGGCCGGCGAGGGTGCGTAAAGTACACTCCCTACTTTCCCCTACTGAAGGGTGTCTCTGCACTTAAAACTATGCCAAGAAAGTTAACAGACTGTCAATCGCAGAGTGTGTTCTAACACCCCTTACTGAACATGACAAAATCCTACAGAAAATTTGGAATTTGGTTATAGGATTATGCATTATTTTATGGGATTTGGAATTTATGTACATCTATGCAAAGAAATGTCACCAAAATTTCTAAAATGGCAGCCCATGCAAGAGCATCAAATGAGTAGATTGTGTTAATGGCTGGTCTTGTCAATTCATTAATTTACACTCAGCAGGACTTTAATTCAATCAGGGACTCCTAGTGCAGCAACTGGTATCGTTGAGTCTTGCAACAACCTAAAGAAAACACAACACAAAGGGGATTGTGCTCCTGTTTACCAACCGCTACAGCTGGTGATGGTTTTCATCACCTGCCCACCTGAAGGAAGACAGAGCTGCTGGTTGTTGATGGGCCATTGCCCTCCAGCACCTCTATGGTCTGCATGGCTGGCGATATATGGGTGTTGCAATCTTTAATTCCTATGCTTATTCTGCTATGGTAGTCAGCTGAGGAAGGTCATCGAAAAGACATGGCCACCAGTTGAGACATGAGTTGGACCCTGGCATTCAGAGGCTCTTTACTCCCTCCCCTGTCCTTGGAATGGGGGTTCCACTTGCCTTTTCCACTCCCAGAGGCTGCTCCAAGGACACAGCCTCGATCTAGTTGGGAACACCTGCACAGTATGCGTGACTAAACCCAGTTAAGCCCTCTTTATATGACCTTCTAAGATTTGGTGAGTGGCCATGTGATCCATTCATCTTGCCGCCACCCAAGACAAGCCTTAAATGTAGGTCCCCTTTGCTTATTAAAACTGCCACCTACCATCCTGGAGTGGGCTGCCTCTTTCTTCAGCCTCTCCCAGCCCTCCATCTATGAGAGCCAGTTTCTGATTCCATCTGGGAAGCCCCAGGGGTTGTGAATCAACAATATCTCCCCAAACTTTTTCTCCCATCAGTTTCAGTGTCTGTCCTTTGTCCTGATGACGGGGAGCGGTCACAGCCTGCTCTAGCAGGCACCTACATCCCTGGCCAAACCCCAACTCAGCAACTTGCTTATGTTTTTGCCCTTCTGGCTCTGAGAAATCTTTCAGAAGGGATTCAGGATGGGGAAGAGATGGGAGGGAGAAACTCTCCTTAGCAGGAGAGTTTGGCCAGGCCTGTCTTTAACCTGTACAATCAATGTATAGACAAGTTTTCTGGCACAGGCCCAACAGGGAGGTAATGGCTGCCCTTCGGATAGTGATCCTTAACCAAGAGGTTTTAGAAATGTTTTCTTGAGAAACCGTCTCTAGAAGCCCTGGGATGGGTGTTGTCCCTTAACACGCACTGTCTGTCTCTGAAGACTCCTCAATAGGGGTTTGCATCCTTGAAACCAAGGTGAGGAAGCCAGAGGCCTGGGACCTTCCAAGCTGCCTGCCTTCCCCACCCTGCTGCCAGGGTCTGAGTCAACACCACAGTGAAAGTAGCAGGCAGTGTCTCACACTCTGCCCTGACTTGTCCGCCTGAAGAAGGTAGAAGAATGACAGGAACATGGAGCCCCTAGTAGGAAAAGTGGTTTGATGACCTGCGTCTTTTTACATGCCTTTAATTTGACTTTCAAGAGGGCCTACTGTGCTCATGTTTGGTTCTTGTTCTTAAAAATAATTTTCAAAAGTATTTGTTAAAATAATCTGTCAGGGGCACCTGGGTGGCTCAGTGGGTTGGGCATCAGCTCAGGTCATGATCTTGTGGTTTGTGAGTTCAAGCCCCATGTCAGGCTCTGTGCTGACAGCCTGGAGCCTGCTTCAGATTCTGTGTCTCCCTCTCTCTATGCTCCTCCCCCACTCACTCTCTCTCTCAAAAATAAACATTAAAAAAATTAAAAAAAATAATCTGTCATTCTCATTCACATCTTTAACTGTAAACAGTGATTTATAAACTGAATTTTGATAAAACTTGAGCAACCTGTCCATCTTTTAGATGACGACAGGCAGGCTAGAGCCCTTCATGAAGGACAGCTGGCCACTGCTCTGCGGGGAAAGGCCTGGGCTCTATTTTAGGGACACATTACAAAAAGCAGACATTACCTAGATGTTTTAAAAACATCCTGATGGGGTGTCTGGGTGGCTCAGTCAGTTGAGCATCCAACTTAGTTTTGGCTCAGGTCATGGCCCCAAGGTCATGGGATTGAGCCCCACAACAGGCTGAGCACGGAGCCTGTTTAAGATTCTCCTTCTCCTTCCTTCTACCCCTTCGGCCAGCTCAAAGTTTCCCTCTGTAAACAAAAACAAAAACAAAAACCATCCTATAGGGGCGCCTGGGTGGCGCACTCGGTTAAGCGTCCGACTTCAGCCAGGTCACGATCTCGCGGTCCGTGAGTTCGAGCCCCGCGTCAGGCTCTGGGCTGATGGCTCAGAGCCTGGAGCCTGTTTCCGATTCTGTGTCTCCCTCTCTCTCTGCCCCTCCCCCATTCATGCTCTGTCTCTCTCTGTCCCCAAAAAAATAAATAAACGTTGAAAAAAAAAAAAAAAAAAAAAAAACCATCCTATAAAGGCACTTTTTGTTGTGTCCGAATTGAAGATCCATTACAAATCTGCATTCACTGGAGGCTTAAAAATAAGTCTATTTATTTATTAGCAGAACTTGAGAATGATTCCCCAAAAGATTGCATCTTTCAGGATCCTCATTTTCTTTCTTTCTCTTTTTCTTTCTTTCTTTCCTTTTCTTTGTTTTTTTTTTAATGTTAATTTATTTTGAGAGAGGAGAGGGAGGGGCAAAGAGAGAGGGAGGGAGAATCTCAAAGCAGGCTCACAGCTGTCAGTGCAGAGCCCAATGTGGGGCTCCATCTCATGAATCATGAGATCATGACCTGAGTAGAGATCAAGAGTCAGACACTTAACTGACTGAGCCACCCAGGTGGCCCAGAGAGCATGATCTCATTTTCAAACCTGGGTGCAATTCTTCTCAAAATTTCTAATTGAGTCCTGGCTTTTAGGAGCCATGGCCAAGTGCTAGGGCATGAGAGAAGAAAACAAATCTCCTGGACTTAGTATGGTTGGCCTCTTGAGCAAGGCAGGAGATAAGCAAGCGAGAAGGAAATGATTGGGAGATAGTCACTGTACCTGGTGGCAAAAATGTCATAACATGATTTGCATGAAAGTGAGAAAGTGGTTATGACTAATTCTACTTTGCATTAAGTGGGATTGGTTTCACCCCCCTTCTGATACAGTTCTTCACCACGGTGCATTATATACTCTGAAAAGATTTCCTGAAACAAGTTTAAGCAAGGAGCTGGAAAGGTCTCCCAGCAGGAAGGTGGAGCTGGCAGTGTTCACGAAGCTCCTGGGCATTTGGCAATTGTCCACAGCAAGAACAACAGATGAAGACCTCCTGACAGGCAAGAAAGCTGGGAATGTTGGTGGTGTCTTTGGGCGTAAGCATTAGTAAGCAGAGCTAGTGCTCAAATAAAGGTGCAGAAATGGGAGAGGTATGGAGCTACAGAAGTAGTTCATCCATCAGAAGGAATGGGGAAAAAACAGCTTCTATGAACAGGAATCTAAAAAGACACATTGATTGTCAGATGGGTTCAGACTCTGGAAGGAGACTCTCTCAGTTGAGGCTGTCTGCACTCTGATGATTGTCCCCTCAGGCAAGCCCACCTCATCAAAAGCTGGTTTTGAAGGGAACCAACTCCTGGGCTCTGCAGACATCTTCCCTGGTCAGCGCTGTGTCTGGCGACTGTGATGGCTACCAACAACACTCCCAGCAGTCCTTCTCAACATCCCCCACATGGCCACAACAGCTAAAGCACTTTCTCATGGTCAAAGAATCCAGTAGTTACTCCCATAGGTCCTTGGACACATTAACCAAATGGCTCCAAGAAGTGGCTACTAGGGGATGGATAGAAGGAGCAGAGGGCATACCAGCTCTGGTTTACCACTCCAGGAAATCCCTGGGACAGGAAGTGGGCATTGGCTCCCCATTTCAACACTAGGTGTTCCACACCATCATTTACTTGGTCTACTGAACTCAGGTGAGTCTTTACAGGAAGGTACCTTCTGGGCATTAACATTCAAGTGAGTGCTTCCTCAGCCATTTCCTAATGTCTCAAGACCTGGCCCCATTGTATGGTCCCCAAATTGCTCTGAACCCTTCTGTACCTTCTTCCTATCCATGTGCCGACCATATACTCTGCTTAGCCTGTTGGAACAAAGGAGACAGACATTACTGAGAGCTCGTGCCTCTCCCTGAAGCAGGCAGACTGCTTGAACAGGTGCCGAGGGGCTATTATGGTTCCTGAGGCCCGGAACCTTGACATTCCACTTGAGGCCTGGGAGCATCGCATTTTGTACTCATCACTGCAGTTCTCACTGATCCTGGTTTGGTGTAAAGAGAAGTTAAGAAAGCATCCCCCCCCGCCAAATGTATTCAGGCCAATGATTTCTGGCACTTTGAAGACATTATTCTTTGTGCTACAATCTTCACAAGTGACCTTAAAAAGATGTACAATCATAGAAAAACCTTTAAAATATCTGACATATTTCCATCACAGGTGGGACAGGTGGTGTCCATGTACTGAAGAGTGCTCCTGGGAACACCACCTGCAGAGTGGGGGAAGCAGGAAGCTGAACCATGATGCAGTTGTTGGAGGAACTGCCCGGCTCCATGAGGAATTCTGTAGTTGGGAGGGTGCTTCAGATACCCCACACTGGAGCAAGGAGGCTAGGCTTTAATACCCTCACTGGCTGCATGTGGGCATAGCTTCGGGAAGGGTAGCTCTCTCCTGAGGGCACTTCCTGGGTGACTGAAAGGGAGTGTCGTGGTCTAAAGGAAGGGAGCTGGGCAGCAAACAATATCCACTAACCCCCCATGGGCCCACTAATAACAAGAGACCAACATCATTTAAATGATTTATTTTTTCTATAGTACATCTCATTCAAATCATAGAATAGTCTGACCCATCTTTTTTTTTTTTTCTCAAGCACAACTTACACTCATCTCAGATGTTTTTTCTTTCTTTCCTTTTTTAAATCTTACAGGATGGATAAAGATACACTTTAATGGACAAAAACCATCACTCAGAGTTTTTAAAAATACAGTTTCCCAGGGTCCACTCCCAGAGCTTCAGAGTGTCCAGGGTGGGTCCTAGGGAGGCAAAATCTTAAAACTCTCCCCATTAATTCTGCTGCAGGTGGTCCTTGAACCATCCTTAGAGGAACACTGCCTAGGACCTGTCTGTTATCTATTGGAAGCAATTTCAGGAAATCCAGGAATAATTAAGTATACAGAAATAGCTCTTCTATAAAATTTCCATATAAAAATAACAGTATTTATTTACAAAGTTTGAGATGCTATAAAATAATACATCATATTAGGTTAGGTACTTCAATCTAATAAAGTCTACGTTAGGCAAGTCAGATGTGGTGTCTGCATTTTCCCCTTACTTCTCTTGTTTAAACTGCTTAAAGCACGTGGCACCACAGTGTTTCCTTCATGCAGAAAAAAAAGCAGACCTATACTTTCTGGAAATAAAACCCAACAGCACATGATCAGAGTAAAGCATCTCCAAATGAAAAGTTGAACCAACTTGTGATTTGGGCTCACAGCCTCTTTTTGTCTAAAAGTCAGGTGTGGTGGTGGTAAACCAGATACCTCAGGGAACTCAGTGCTGAACCATGGTCCTCAGAGCTCAGGCCTACCTACCAAGCAGCCAGCACAGCTGGCTGGTTGCGAGTTCTGCTTTCAGGACACTGAAAGGCTGAACCTGCCATGGTACTATGAGGAGAAAGAGAACTACAGTGTGCTCAGAGAAGTCTTTTAGCAGAAAAGTATCTGGGTCCTCTACATTTTAGTACAAAAACAAAACAAAACAAAACAAAAAACCTTTGAACTCAGTCATGAACAAGCAAAATAAAGAATCAGGCCATTTGTTATTAGGTGGTGCCTGGAACGCTGAAGATGATGCATGGTAAGTGCCAACATGGTGAGTTTGAAGCGATAAGGGGTTTTAAAACCGAAACATGATCTGGGGAAGTTTCCTGGTCATGCTGAGACACATGGACAGAGAAACAAGCTAACGTGGTACACAAGGGTCCACTGATAACCCAACCTCTCAAGCCTCCTACCAATGAGCATCATGCAGGATGGTCTTTGCTCGTGAGGAATGAATTTCTTCCCAGGCGTGAGGTCTAAGCCTGGGGTCTTCCAAGTTGAGAGAGGCCCAAAGCTGACACCATGGCCTCATGCTGGGGACTTGTGGGTGGAGTCCCACTTCTCCTCAGCTGTTTAGCACTTGGTGTGACAGAGGACTGGTGCTAATCCAAAGGCTGTTTGGAAGGACCGTGGTGAGGGTGTGGTCTCCAGGAGGCCGTGTGGCCCTCAACGGAGGAAGACATTCTGGGTTGTGGTACAGACTCTGCCAGATAAGCTGAGGGATGTCAGGCAAGTCAAGCTCTCAGATTGTTTCTATGAGTGGGGTGGAAGAGATGTTCTCTTCCGTTCTGAGACCCTTAGTGGAGAATGGGGGAGTCCAGCTCCTCTGTTTCATCTAACACTGGCTTCCAATGCAGCTATAAGCTGGGAGGCCCAAAGTCCAATCTGCTGCATTAGCAAGGGGTGAAGACAGCATTGACTTCTACAGCCCTTTATGTAAAGCAAAGTCTGCGTGAGAATGATACAAGATTTCACCTTGACTGAGAGAACAGCTGCACAGAATGCACATAAGAAACGAAGATACTTTCTGCTGTCTTAGTCCTATCACGAATGGACACCTGCTGCAATCTAAGTTTCCGTACTTGTCAGAGGTCCCCAAGGCATAATGGGAGGGTCAAAGTTTTGTGCCCCCCACTTTTTCTTCTTTAGCATGGAGTGAATGTAGATGTGGGGGGGGGGGAATCTCAAAGGTTATGGGAGTGTAACTTTTCAGAGATACCTTGGAGGGGCTAATTCCTGAGAAAGATTATAATGTATGTGGGTATTCAGTTTGAATTTTTCTTAAAAAGGTAAGATCTTAATCCAACATCAGACTTTCCCCTTTGGAGTAATAGCATGGCTTGAATGAAGTTAAACTAACTGAACGCTGTATCGACTGTGATTTAGAGGGCAGGGAGGCACATTTCTGAGGGTCAGACAGCATGGTGCAGGCCCCTGACACACTCCCCGTGGGTCTTTGACAAATACACATTTATGGCCATCAGTGCCTGGGACCAGTGCCTTGGGTCATGAAAATGGGGAACCTATTTGTGAAAACATCCTCAGGGAGTCTGTGGCTCCACTAAAACCAATCCACATGCAGAGTAAAAGATTACCTTTTGTGTATCTAATATAAAAAGAAGACCTTTGCGTATCCAACAGCTTGAAAAACTAGAAGAAAACACCTAGAGAAATGATTGCTTTTTTACGGTATAGGTTCCATTGCCAGCTATGGA
The DNA here is from genome assembly GCF_022837055.1 of Prionailurus viverrinus. NCBI lineage: Eukaryota > Metazoa > Chordata > Mammalia > Carnivora > Felidae > Prionailurus > Prionailurus viverrinus. Next base: position 37,219,050 of record NC_062569.1, read on the forward strand.
GCTAATACTGAGAATGTCCTGGATTAGTTAGAATCTTCTCTTGGTCTATGGATACTGCTGGTAGCTAAGTTTGGTTTTCTTTTAAATCTTAAAAATTCCTTAACAAACTCCAAAACGTATGCTTCAACCTGGAATGGTGTGACTTTGGAATTCAGTAGGGATTCCAAGTACATGTTACGGGACAGAGTTGTGTGGTAAGAACATACAGAGACGTCAGTCTTTTCAATTGTCTGACTCAGGACAAACGTCACTTTCTCAGGGGGGCCTTCCCTGGCCACCCCCAGGCAAAGTGGCCTTTCCCCCACTGTCTCATTACCCGGTCATATTTTCCCTTAGCACTAATCATTCTCAAATGTTTTCTGTTCTGTCTTCACTCAAATACCTACTGGAGGATTCAATCTTGCCACTCACTGTCCCAACTCCCACCCAGTACTCCCAGCTAAGGAGGCACAAACTTAACGTTCACATCAGATTTGTTGGGTAGAGACCCTTCTTCCACAGGCCTGTGGATAGGGAGCCAGAGAGGTATTTAAAGGGCCCTTCCAGTGAATCCCTGATAAAGTTAAACAGGCTTCTCTCTGAGTGTGGTTATGAGAGAAACAGCTCTGGCAGCTCCCTTCCTTTGTAACTGCTCCCAGGAACAGGCACTGCTGCTGCGTTCTGACTCCCCAGGGCCGAAGTGACGTCTGTACTTGGAACAACACTGTTGTCTTTTAAAAAGAGTCATGGCGGGGGCACCTGGGTGGCTCAGTTGGTTAAGCACTGAATTCAGCCCAGGTCATGATCCTGCATTAGTGCGTTCAAGCCCCGCGTCGGGCTCTGTGCTGACAGCTCGGAGCCTAGAGCCTGCTTCAGATTCTGTGTCTCCCTCTCTCTCTGCCCCTCCCCTGCTTGCACTCTGTCTCTGTCTCCCCAAAATAAATAAACATTAAAACATAAATAAAAAAGTAAAAAAGTTGTGGCTTAGCAAACAGCCGAGTGATAGATGGCTAAAGTGGGCCACGTCTTTGTGAAATACCTCCATTTTAATTTTTTGATAGGAGCTCGTTTGCATTTGAGGACTGACCGTGGCTTTATTTTTCAAGTATGGCAGGGTTATGATTACAACTGTAAATTTTGCGAATAAGCGGAGTTATCCTTTCATCCTGGTAAGATAGCAGACATGTCGTACATCTATAAAGAATTAAACTGAAGGAAACAAAAACTGTGGACGTGATCTGTGAAGTCTTCCAGGGACAGTGCACATCACTGAGGTGAGGAATCACTGTGTTAGCACCTCCATTCCTGCCCCCTCCCTGACACCCGCTCTGATCATAAGGCACAATTCACATCAGCACTTACTAAAGCTGTTTTCATCACATGCAAAGACTAAGTGGATGAGACAAATTCTTAGTGGGTAGGGTGAAGGGAGGCTTGGGTAGGTACCCGGGTGCCTTCAGCACTGCCGTGGACTCTGGCAGCGTGGCCTTCCCACACAAGGGTCAGATGTGGCAGGTCTGGTGCCCCCTGTACAAGTGCTGAAGGAAACAGGAATTTACTGACCGAATGCTACTATGCACTTGAAAGGGTTAATAGCTGAACTGACCCTTGAGGAGGAAAAGGCCTCTTAAACTCCCCAAAGAGTAGAGTATAACCAGCACCTTCGGGAGGGGTGTGTGAGTGCGTGTGTGTGTGTGTGTGTGTGTGTGCGCGTGCAACCCCCAAGTGCTACTCCTATAGAGAATCCTGGATATGGTAACAATCATTTCCTAACATTTTGTTACTTTGCTTTCTAAATGGAATTGTGATTAAGTGCTGAATTTTTCAAAAATCTGTTTGTGAGAGACACAGAAGAATAACAGAAGTTATCTTTCTAAACATGTCAACCTACTTTTCTGCTCAGGCAAGGCTTTACGCCAACATGTACTGGAGACTACGGTGCGGTGCCAACAGATGTCCTCCGCGGTAACCGAAACACCTTATCGAGGGATGGAGATCACCTCCCACCAAAGAGCACACACTTATGGCCAGCGATGGGACACTAATAATGTTAAGAGTCTTTGGTTGCTTTAAAAAAACAAACAAACCTGTATTTTATCAGTTTGAAACACTACTGCAGCAGAGACAGAGAGAGAGAGAGAATAGAGAAGGGGGTGGCACCCCAAGAACTCCAGCAAGGACTTTGCTATTTGGTGGAGGAATGATTAGTGTACCTATCACAAACACTGATGTACAGGTCTTGGGACCTGTACACCATATTTTGAAGACTAAAGAGCTAGCTGTGGCCCTTTGCTCAGGGCTCCCTCAAGTATAGGGATGCGGGTACTAAAGGGTCAGTAAAGGAGGCGGCAGTTTGGAAGGAAACTTGGCTTTACCTGCCTGTGTAGCTGATGGTCTTCAAGTCAGAAGTATCTTGGAGGCCCTCAGGGACCTGCTGCAGCCTCTGCAGTATTTCGGACCCCTCCCGTCCACCCAGACTGAGATGCCCCAGAACTCAGGCTGAGACACAATTCTCTAAAAGCTGCCTAAATCTCTCTGCGCCCTTGACCCCTCTTGAGTTTGCACTATGGCTTATTTCTGACAGAATGAGTGTTGTCTCAAGGAACTTCAGTTAAAGCTGCAGGTCCTCGTGTATTAATTTTCATGGCCTTAGTAACAAAATTTTAGGTCAGCCAAATCTTTCACCGCTGGCTCACTCTAAGCAGAGTGGCAGAACTTTAAGAAGGCATCAGAAGGCATCTGTACTTCCCCCATGGATTTAGAAAAGAACTGATTTGGGATGGGCTTGGTGCTGGGCCCAAAGGTGTTAGATGCATAATCCAGAGGCATATCCAAATGAGTTGAGTCGAGTTATTTTCCATTATTATTTGCTCTTCTCAAGGCCTTAGTGTGAAATTAAATCGAGGTTAGGCCATGCTGGCGGAATATTCACTCCCCTGAATATTCAGAGGGGCAGGAACTGTGAACACACCAGTGCAGTATGCCCAGCGACATCTTTGGCTATGAAATAACAAACTGTATACCGCACTGCTATAAATCCAATCGTTTGGAGTGATCAACATTTGTCGGTGTCCCTGTGAAACGGTGAATTATCGGGTTAATGTGAAATGCAATTTAGCCAGGAATAAACCTGATAAGGTAATTTTGATGAATGAAAATGTACAAAAGGTGACATGTACAGGAGAACGTTGCTGTTCATATTCTTGAAACAGACTTTAAAGACAAGTAATGACATTTGGTTCATGTTCACAAACTGCACATCGAGTGGAATCATACAAGTACTGCAGGGAACTAGAAGCAAGCAATTCGGTCACAGGAATCCGTCTGTTTTGTTTTAAATGAAAAAGCTATATGAAATGCACAGCTTTGATTAAAACTATAGGTACAATTTCCTTCTCTGTAAAACTCCAGATTTAGAATGCTGGCAAAGGCAGTGCTGGCAAAGTATTTAATGCACGTGGAAATGCTATTCTATTTTGGCTTCCAGAAGTAGCCCTAAAAAAATTCTATGCACCAATGCATTGGCTAATAATGATCATTTCAGTTTTACTATAAATTATTCTACATGTCACTTAAGTACTTAAGAATCAGCGCTTGCTCCTTTCTAGAAGCCGTCTAAGGCAGCTGATGCGTAAAGCACATCAACCAGACTTTCAGCTGGCTCAGCGGTTCAACCTGTGCTCCTCACACCACGAGGACTGCCACCTCCGCCCTGCGCTGTCCCGCTCACCCGCACTGGGATCTTCTCACGTTCATTTCTGCTTGTAAAAGGCAGCCCAGGCAAGGAAGAGAAACACGACAAACATGATGTCAAGGACTGTTCATTACAGCAATCCTGATTCTAAGGAGGGTTACGTGGGTGTGGGGGAACACAAAGACCCCACCTCGTGGAAGATAAACGAGCTTCATTCATGCTGCCAATTCCTTAGGGACTGTCCCCTCTATCACCTCAGAAAACCGCTTTGTCTGCGGTGTGATCTATTGCTCTGTTGTTTAAAGTTCTCGTTCACGCTATGTTAGCTTTTTTCATCTCAATCCTCTCAGCCTTCACAGAATTTGCTTATTGTGTTTCCCTAGTTTTCACTGAACACACAGTGCAAACAAAGGCAAAGACTGAAGCAATCATTTCAAAAACAAGAGCTCACACTAAAAACACACATGAGCATCAACTAGTAAAACGTGGGTTTTCTCCTGGCTTTATTCTGGGGAGGAGGAATCCTCCTCGTCATCTTCCTCGTCTTCATCGTTGAAGGAACAGGGGGTCTCGCCTCGGGACTCAGAGCAGTGAGAGGCCGCACTGCTGGACTGGTGACTGTTTGGGGCAAGGAACTGCCCGGTTGCTAAGGCCACTTCAGCATCCAAGCACAACCCTTGGTTTACGCTAGCAAATGATTAAAAACACAGAAGCTCATTAATGTGGCAAATGTTTTAAGCACTGTAAAATGTAGGAATCAAAACATGGGAAAGGAGGTGCCACTGGGGAGTTCTGCCAAAAGCTGCTCGAGACCTGGGATGGCGGTGACCCACGGGGAGGGTCAGGGCCGCGTGGCTTCTCTTCTTAACCCTGAAAAAATACGTACCTTGATTGGGACAAGGTGGCACCAGTGGTCAGGTCTAAATTTGAAACTGATTGGGTAGAGTTCAAAAGTAGTCCCTGATTTAACCAAGAAGGTCCTGTGGAGATATCTACAGGAAAAAACAAAAACAGAAGATGTAGGCACGCTGAGAGCTCTGTGGCTGCTGCTGTTACAGTCTTAAGGAAGCACAGACAAGTAAAGAGACGAGCCTGATTTAAATCACAGCTAGGTAAGTCTCCTGCCCTGGGGAGAACCCAGGTTTCTTCAGAGTGGAAAAAAAGAAATTTCTAGGATATAAGAACAGGAAGAAAATACAGGAAGGCAGACTACAGTGAGGAACAATTCAAATTAAGCCAATCACAGACACCCATTCTTTTTTCTTAAATAACACCTGGAGAGGGTAGCTCAGAGTACAGTGATTGCTGAACTATTCCTGGACACCTACTGGCCTCACCAACCAAAGACTCTGGTGTTAAAAGTCAAGCCAGGAGTGGGTAAAAAGAAAGTCAAATCAGAAACAGGTAAAGAAGGACAGACACATACATGTTTGCTAAAACCCCCACTGTACCATCTTTTCACATGTCCCTGAGTGAACTCAGGGCTATTACTCATCAACGATCCATTCTTTATCCTGGTATCCTTGGCTTTATAACTCAAACAAGCCTTTATCTTATTTTTTTAACATTTATTTATTTATTTTGAGAGAGAGCGAGAGAGTGTGTGAGCAGGGGAGGGGCAAAGAGAGAGAGAATCCCAAGTAGGCTCCAGGCTCAGTGTGGAGCCTGACACGTGGCTCAGTCTCATCAACCACGAGATGATGACCTGAGATGAAATCAAGAGTCAGACACTCAAATGATTGAGCAACCCAGGTGGCCCAAACCAGCCCTGCGTTAAAAGCCCTTATGTTACCCAGTCACATTTTTAACGGGGGTGAGACAGGCATTACTGTTTTAGTCTGCAGAAAAGTATATCCTTGCAATCTTATTTTCTGTGCATATACCATATTTCTCCAATCACAACCCTGATAAATTCTTATTGTAATTTTATTTAATACTTGTCACATTATCCAGAACATTAGCTCAAAGAAGGCAGTGACTGGAACATGTAAGATCTAAATGTTACTGAAGGCATGACATGAGTATAGTCTCTTCCAACAGTAAGTTTACAAAAGAGGTGGAAGAAATAATAAAAAATGTATTCCTAAAAAGAAATTCTTTGACTTACATGACATTACAAAATAAGACTGAATGTATACTCAGAAAGTATAACCTAGTAATGAACGTTTATTAGAGTTAATTGAAATTGTTTGGTAATTAATTACTGTGCAAAAACAACAACAAAGCAAAACAAAAAAGCCCCCACCACTCTATGGACTGGCTTAGGAACCCTGCTATCCTAGTACTGTCTGACCAAGTGAGAGGCTTCCTATGTAGGAAAAAAGGATACTGAATGATTAATTTTAGAATGGCTGTGTGAACCTTTTCTTTAGAGGCTAAGGCAGCTGTGGAAAAAAAAAATTCAATTCTAAGAGGAATAGCAGACTTTAAATATATTAAATAAGAACAAGCCTGTGCAAGATGAAATTAAAGCCAGAATCCTGTGGTGAATATTAATTAGTATATATGGAAACTTTGTGTCAGAAGACAGCTATTTACTTGTTTCCAAGTGCATACCACATTAAATTTTTCTTTTTCACAATGGCTTTGAAAAGCCTACATTTCTTTCACATTATCATAAGATCCACACAATAGTTCTCACAATCTTACTCAAGAGCCATTCTGTCCCTCTGCACACTAAAGGCACACATTTCTTCTTTTAAAGTAACCAGAAAGTCTACATCCCAGTCTGCAAATGAGGTCACAAAGAGATCAAAACCACAGAGCCCGCCTAATTGCCCTGTGCCTTTTCACTGAGAATAAGTTAAAATAAAGTTCTGGTGATTTATTGAGTAAGCCCTTTCTTCAGACCCTGCTGGACTGCCAGTATGACTGGGCTGCTAATAAAACAGCAGGGCCTACTCTGGGGTGGGGGGGTGGGTGGGAGGAGAAAGGAGCGTGGGGGGGTGAAGATATGGAGCGAGTTGACTGAGGGGCAAAAGAAGGGATCACACTTGCAGCAGGTGGATGGTGCCAGTTTTAAGAACCAAATCCAACAGAAGCCAAATCTCAATCAACAAACTCTTGTGTTTTGACCAAAGGGCCAAAACCATAAAACAAAATAAGAATGATGGGCACCTGGCTGGCTCAGGTGGTAGATCATGCAATTCTCGATCTTGGAGTTGTGAGTTCGAGGCCCACACTGGGTATAGAGATTACTTAAAAATAAACTCTTTAAAAAAAATAAGAGGTGATGGGTATTGAGGAGGGCACCTTTTGGGATGAGCACTGGGTGTTGTATGGAAACCAATTTGTCAATAAATTTCATAAAAAAAAAAAATAAGAACTACCTCTTTGCTTATATTTGATTTAATATACCTTAGAGCTAATATTACAATGCCTTCAGAAAGTGATGTGACATTCTAGGTGGTAATACTGAAGGAAACTAGCAAAAAGCAAAGGCAGAAAGCATTGTTGATGCATCCAAATTATATGTGCAGAATATACCACAGTCTTAAGAATTACGACAATCATAAAGATTTCTGAATCAGTGAAAAAAATATGAATTCTAGAACACGCAAAACATACCGTTTTTGTTTTCTAGTATACTCGGTACACTCTTTTTATTATTATTTTTTTAATGTTTATTTATTTTTTGAGGGAGAGAGAGACGGAGCATGAGCACAAGAGGGGCAGAGAGAGATGGAGAGACAGAATCCGAAGCAGGCTCCAGGCTCTGAGCTGTCAGCACAGAGACCAACGCAGAGCTCAAACACACGAACCATGAGATCATGACCTGAGTCGAGGTCGGATGCTCAACTGACTGAGCCACCTAGGTGCCCCTACTCAGTACACTCTTAAAGCTCATAATAATAATAAATAAAAAACCTGATGCAAAAATGGGCAAAAGATCTGAATAGACACTTCTGCAAGGAAGATACACAAAGGGCCAATAAGCACACAAAAAAGATGCTCGACACCATTAGTAATCAGGAAAATGCAAAATAAACCCACAGTAAAATACTACCTTTTGTCTACAAGGATAGCTATAATAAAAAAGATGGACAATAACATCTAAATGAAAAGTATGTGGGCAACATGGAACCCTCACACACTGCTGGTAGGCTTATAAAATGGTACAACTGCTTTTGGAAAATAGTTTGGCAGTAACTCAAAATGTTAAATATAGAGTTACCATATGACCCAGCAATTCCACTCCTAGGTATACAACCAACAGAAGTGAAAATTTATGATCACCCAAAAACTTGTACAAGAATGTTTATAGCAGCATCATTCATAACAGCCCCAAGGTGGGAACAATCCAAATGTCTACCAACTAGTGAATGGATAAATGAAACACGCTTTTATTCATAGAATGGCAATAAAAGGGGGGTGAAGTACTAACACATGCTACAGCATGGATGAACTTTCAAAACATAATACTATGTCAAAGAAGTCGATCACAAAGCCTACATATTTATGAGCCCACCTATATGAAATATCCAGAATGGACAAATCCGTAGTGACAAAGTAGATTAGTGGTTGCTAGGGCTGGGAGGAGTGGGGAGTGTGCTAATGTGTGTGGGGTTTCCTTCTGAAGTGACAAAAATGTTTCAGAATTAGTGATGACTACACAACCTTGTGAATATACGAAATACCACTGAACTGCACGTACCATCGGATGGTGAATTTTACGGTAGGTGAATTAAGCCTCAATTAAAAAAAATTAGGATACCATTTCACATCCACCTGATTGGGAAATCAGAACACTTCCATCCTGTAGGTGAGAATGTAACTTGTGAAATCAAGCTAATAAGGCTCTGGCATCATCTGGTACAGCTGAAGCTGCAGGTGCCTCTGACCCAGCAATCGGACGCTACACGCGGGCATGCGTGCACTAGGTTATCGCTAGAGGAAGGTTCAAAGCAGCACTGCTTCAGAACACCAACAAACTGGAAACAAAACTAAAGGCTTATCACCAGTAAAATGAACAAATCAATCATGGTATAGTCATAGAATAGAATTCTACAGACCAGTAAAAATCTATGAATTACAGCTACATGAAATCATGTGGATGGATGAAAAGAACATGATGTGGAGTGGAAAAAACCCCTATCTCTAAAGAATGCATCACTATGATCCCATTTACATAAAGGGGAGAAATAGGTAAAACTGAACAATAAATTGTTTCCAATTTATTATATGTTTGTATCTCTAAAAAAAGCAAGTGATGATAAAAAAGAAATTTAAGAGAATGGTTACATTTAAAGAGGCAGGGAAGGACACAGAATGGACTTTAATTTTCTATGAGGAAGGTTTTAACAGGTCGGGGTTTGGCATTTAATCAGGGACAACGTGTGAAAGTGTTAATTAACATACCTGTGATATAACCTTCTAACGCCTTCGGCACCAGTGATTTAGCAAGTTTCAGATCCTCTAGAGAGCATTTGCCTGACTCCAGGCCAAAGGACATTCCCATCCGCTTCAGTACTTCTATGTCATCATGGATCTCAAAGGTGTTGTCAAAATTAAAAAGATATTCAAACCTGCATCAGAAAACAAAGTTAGAATGTGTTTCAGTGGCATAGAGGACATCTGCACAGTGCTGTACTCTGTACATTATACAAAAGAATGAGGGCCTACATTCATCCTCAGTACTCGAAACTTATCGTTCAGAGCAGTAAGAGTCATTCTGCTGTGTTCAGGGGAATGACATCTCAAATACGCCACTTGCCCAATTAAAACAACTTTCTTATGATAGACAATAGGAGTCCATAAACTTCAGCCCTCATTAAGCTGCTGCAAACAGGGGTCAGAAACTTTGGTCTAAATCTAGCACTATTCAAAGTTGCCTTCAGCTTTTTCAAAAAGGTAAAATAGTAAGAAAGCCTTTCCAGTTTAATATAAGACATCCCTACTATGAATTGGCCTATATTAGGTTTGAGAAAGAAAACCATTTTGAATGCTTACTTCATGTTCACGAATCAAGTGTTAGCTGTACCATACTTTAGATAAGTAATAAATGGAAGACTTTTAACAAACGAACCAAAACTCAAATCCTGTCTTAAGAGCCTAAGAAGTGAAATATCTTAAGGAAAAAGTACCACATAAATATATAGCACATTTTCCCAAATGTTCTTGAAAATTACCAAATCAGGATGCCCGGCTACCTGATACATGCTTTAAAAAAAAAAAAAAAAAGGTTAATGTAGGAGAACACGGTCCTTTTGACTCCTGGGCTTGGCCCAAGGGCACCTTCACCTATAGGCCTCAACCCTACAGGGACAGAGTGCAGATGAAATGTTTTGGGACAATGGTGGGTTTATGCTGTCATAAAATTCTTAATTAAAATCATATGAAGGTAAAAATTATTTATGTTAGATTTTAGATCAGGGCAAAAATTACAATTGAAAGTAAAATGCCATGTTTAAATAATCTGAAGAATATAAAGCTGAATAAAGGACATTAACAAATTTTCATAAAAAAAACCACAAAACACAGAAAATCTTAAGTGTGTGCCTGTCATAGGGATGACCCTTGGCATAGGTTAAAAACAGATGGCTTTGTAAATTTAATCCCCTACATGAAAAAGCCTCCAGGCTAATTAAGGGGGAAAGACTGCATCATCAAAGTAACTGAAAGACAAGGCTTTAGGGACCTACCTTGAATAACAAGTTTCTACAAGCAGCTCAGAGCCTCTTCCCCTTACTCAGGGAAGGGCCGGGCAAAGGCAGGAGTCAGTAACCACCCACGGATGGAAATCTTACCAGGCCCTAGCCTGGGGTGAACAGAATCTATAATTCCCTGAGACCAATGGTTCCCAGATATTCCTGCTACCCTTTTTAGACTTAGAAGACTAAATGATGAAGAGAATTTAATAATCCCTCACAAAACAAGAGGTAACTGGAGAGAGGAAGTAGAATTCTAAGTGTGTTTCTCCTAAAAATGTTAAACATTCTCTAGGATTCTCAGTTTTATGAGAATATGTTAACACAGTCCCTTTAGATGTAGGTTTTTGTGAAGATTTACAAGTGTGTGAATAACACCGTCATGCACCATTTACTGAGCAGTGGGCTAGGTCCTTTAAGACTTTATCTACAACTTTTGAAAATCTGCAAGTTAAATACTGTAATTCTTACTTTTGTGGAAGAAGCACCAGATCTCAGAGAGTTTAAAAAACTGTAGCTAGAGGAAAGACTGAAAAATGGAGATTCTGACTTCATAGCCTACTGGGTCCCTATTTCTAATGGGGTCTAGGGTCTTAACTATCAAATACTTTTAAAATCCCTGCTCACTGTTTTTCTTCTTTTTCTTTTTGGCACCTTCTTATTTAAGTGACCTAGAATCTCTGTATGCCATCAAGATAAATAGGGAAGCAACACTGCCCTAGAAAAGAGTGGTAAAGACAAGGCCAAGCCCAAGGGCAATGTTGTAGCTCAGAGGAGACCAGAGGTCCCAGTCTCCGCGGACAGTTTTGGGCCATGCCCCTGGTACTGATGTAATTACTGAGCCCTCTTTCGCTTTCAAATGAATCCCAATTTGGTCAATAAGTTACATACTGACTCCTTGTAACAGCAGCAAATATTTATAAAGGGCTTGCCTTGGGTCAGATCCTTTATAGACACCATCTTATTTAATCCTCACAACAAGGCCATCATGTGATAGAGGCCTTGGAATCATCCCCTTTAGTTCTTCAGAAAACTGCTCAGAAGCAGCTAAGTGGGGGGGAGCCACAATCCACACTTGGATCTATCTCCCTCTACACCCTATTCCCTTCACTATCTCAGGACCCCAGTTGCAGCCTAAAGTCCACTGCTTTTTCATGAAGGGTAAAATAAATTACAAACTAATTCTTAGCAGTACTTTCTAAAACTGCTACTTCTCACTTGCTATGATAAGTATCATCAATCTTAGTTAAAATGTAAAACATTACAAATAGAACTACCATATGATCCAGCAATTCCACTTCTGGGTATATATCTGAAGGAAATAAAATCACTTTTTCACAAAGACATCTGCACCCCCATGTTCACTGCAGAATTATTTACAATAGCCAAGAGACACAGACAACCTGACTGTCCACTGACATACGAATAGATAGAGAAAATGTGGTGCGTGCGGTGTGGGGGTGTATACATGGAATATTTGGCCATAAAAAAGAAGGAAATTCTACCATTTGCAACAATGTGGATGGACCTTGAGGCATTATGCTGACTGAAGTAAGTCAGACAGAGAAAGACTGATACTGTATGATTTCACTTATGTATGGAATCTAAAAAATAAAAATGAACTCATAGATGCAGAGAACAGATTGGTGGTTGCCAGAGGCGAGGGTGGGAAGTGTGTAAAATAGCTGAAGGTGGTCAAAAGGTATAAACTTCTAGTTATAAAATAAATAAGAAAAAAAGAAAGCAGGGGATGCATCTAGCATTTTCATGTCCATTAATTAATAAACAGAAGCACACTCAACTACGGTACAGCAAAACAAAGAAACAATTGCTTTAATGCCGCACGCTCATGTATAGTATTTCTACAATAAATGAGGAAAGTGAATCACCAGTGACCTTACCTTGTCCCAGGCCCTCACGCATGGTCTACTTTCAGGCAGTTACTTGCCCAGAGTTAGCACATAAGCGTACATATGTGCGCATCTTGCCTGGGCTCCAGGCTCTATTATGTATCTAGCATGGGCAGAACGGTGCCAGGCACACAAAAGGGCTGCAGAGAGTGAGTGAGGAAGAATGCTCCATGTCTGCAAAGGTGTTTCTCCTGCCCCAGGACGTCAGCCTTGGAGGCCTCACATTAGGAAGTACACCCTTCTTTATGTTGCAAATGACGGGAATACATTACCAGGAGGCCGGCCCTACTCTCTTCCCCTAGTTCTCCACTCACTTGTCACTGGAGATGCTGCAATCTATGACTGTTTTCCTGCTTGTATTGATGATTATAAATGGCAGCTGAATGGTGGAGTTCAGAGCTGGAGGGCCCTGGTTCTGCTGTTCATTTTGCCGATTTCTCTGAACCAGGTTTTTGAAAGCGATTTGCTGTAATGATCAATAAAAAGAATATGGTCATTTGATGTGGATAAATGAGTTAGAATTAAGTGAGTTAAAATAAATGCATTTAAGAAATAGTTTAAAATTAGAGTATTTAATAAGGCCTTCCACCTATGAGTTCATTAAAATTAAATATTTAGGAAAGAAGATTAGAATGATCTAACTCAGATACATTTCAAGGGAAAAATTACGTTTAAATGATGGTGAACATCATCCTAATGTAAATAATTGGGCCCATGGTTTCCACCATCCACAGAAACAGGATCTTACAAATCTGGGAGAGCCCCATAGCGCCTTCAACTCAGAGTGACGCAGAGAGAATGACACTAAGTTGAACTTACATCTTCCATTTATCTAACACAGACTCTTGGGAGTTTAGGGTTCAATACAGCTTTCAGACAGTCTAGCTCAGGGATAAAGCCAACTATATAAAGCCACAGCATCCTTTCTTCACACGAAATCTATGGGACACCCACTACATAAAACCCACTATATAAAAGTAGCGTTGCTCTGGCTGGTGCAGTGGGGCAGGGAGTCCAGAACTCAGCTGATCTCTGCCCTCGCTCACCCTTTAGGTTCCTAGGGTACCTCCACAGACTCCACAGCCTCAGGGCACAGCTGGAATCTGGGTCAACCAGCTCCCCACCTGACATCTTCCAGATGAGAAACTGAGGCTTAGCACTTATAAGATATATCAAGGCCTGAACCTTTATACTGAATCTTGCTGCTACTTTTAATATAACCATTACTTGCAAGTCAAAGAAATGAGTGTCCATCCCACTCCCTTTTAATAAGGCAAATGTATCATAGAATTCCACAGCTAGAAAGACCATGCAATTCAACTTTTCCATCTGCTCATGAAACAGAGTGGTTTTAAATGCTCCTAAAGTCAGATCCATTCATTCCATCAGTGTGTCCCATCTTCTCACCCAGTAGGGATGAATTTAAGGTACTTTCTATGTTTCAGCAATCTTATCCTAGGATTGTTGATCTTAGGTTTAGAGCCTTAACAAAAGTTTGATTAAGATTATTTTTATCTTAGAGGTGCCTGGGTGGCTCAGTCGGTTAAGCCTCTGACTTCGGCTCAGGCCACAATCTCATGGTTCCTGAGTTCGAGCCCCGCGTTGGGCTCTGTGCTGACTGCTCAGAGCCTGGAGCCTGTTTCAGATTCTGTGTCTCCCCCTCTCTCTCTCTGCCCCTCCCCTGCTCATGCTCTGTCTCTCTCTCCCTCAAAAAGTAAATATACATTAAAATATTAAAAAAAAAGAAAGGGAACATTTACTCTTAAAATGCACAAAACAGATGGGACACCAATTTATTCTAGCCCCAACAGTGTGTCCAAAAATCACTATCAATATCAATCACTATCAAAAAACTATCATTGTCAGTACTATCAAATGTCATCAAATACTATCAATATATCGTTATTTTCTGCTGAAGAATGAGGGCTGTTTTGTATTTATTGCTTAATTTACTTAATGTTGAAAAGAATATGCTATTACTGTAAACCTGAGAAAAAGAATGAAATGTCTGCCCTTCCTCCAATGCCATCAAATGATGCTGTTTGGAAAAATTTCCCAGCAGTTGTGTGGCTTAAAGAAACTCCCATGGTCATGTGACTGCAGATACTTCTGGGGCTGGTTGAATGCAGTGTTTCATAAAGTGGATTACGAACGCATCAGGGATGTGGGACCTGAAAGGGCAGCATCGGAGTGGCTGCTGCACTGTGGGGCCATGGTGCGCTACCACGGCCAGGAGAGGTGGCAGAAGGACTACAACCGCCTCCCCACAGGACCTCTGGACAAGTACAAGATTCAGGCAATTGATGCCACTGACTCTTGTATCATGAGCATTGGATTTGATTACATGGAGGGCCTACACCATGTTGAAAAAATAAGGCTACGCAAGTGTCATTATATCAAGGATGACTATTTGGAGAAACTTGGCAAACTTGAAAATTTACAAAAGAGCGTATTGGAAATGGAAATAATTTCATGTGGGAATGTCACAGACAAAGGCATCATTGCTTTATATCACTCAAGAAACCTGAAATATTTATTGTTAAGTGATCTTCCTGGAGTAAGAAAAAAAGAAAACCTTATCCGAGCCTTTAAGACAGCACTGCCTTCTCTGGAACTAAAATTAGACTTGAAGTAAAATAATCATATTCAAGAAGTATCGTATTTCAACATAAAGTATCGTATTTCAACATAAAGTATTATTTGAAATTGTTGATCCTAAACATCATAAATACTCTATAATCATCAACAGACCCTAAGGATATCCAATCATGACATTACAGAAGCAGAGTCCATCATGTAGAAAATAAATATTCAGATATGACTCACTGAAGTTACTAAGTTGGAAGTAAAAATATATGTACATTAAATCCTTCTAGGAAAAATGGAAACAAGGTAGCAGTTTAATTCTAATATGTTCCTCATTTTATATAGAAATCAGTACAGTATGTAGATACTGACAGAGTTCTTTAAAGTGATTTAAATGTGCAACACAGATATTCTTTATTGTATTTTATCAGTAATTTATGCTAATGTTACATTTTACTTTAAAGCTATTGAAGCATGTTACTATAAATGTATATTTATGAAAAACTGAAAGCTAAGTTTCAGATTCATTGATGAATTATGAAAGGCAGTCATTGGTTGCTGAGGCATCCATATTGCTTCCCAGGATTTGCATTCATTTCTCATGACGCTACGTTCCTTTGTTCTTTATAACCTACACCTTTCTCTGAACGAATAGTTTCTGACTAATTTGTCTATTTTGTAAGCTTAGTGGGGTGTTTTATTAAAACTAGACATAAATATTTGGCTGAATTCAAATAGTTTTGCCAACTGCAGTAGAACAAAGGAAATAGTCATGAAGATCATACTTTTTGCTTAAATTAAAATATTGCTTTAAACCAAAAATTTTGACATGCCAATTAGAAACTAATTTAAATTTCGCCATATATGTTGGGTACTGCTTCCTATGACTTCAAGGGACATCAAAAAGAAGTATAAACACAAAATTCAATTTATATCTAGAAAGCAGTGATAAAGAATATCACAAATAGGTAAAAACAGATCTTTATTTTCACCTGCCTGAAATGGCCCTGGTTCTATTATTGTTAATTATAGGCCAACTTGTCTGTAGATTTCTGTATGTCTGGTTCTTGAATATAAAGTCTTGAATAGAACCTTAGCTGGAAATAATTTTAAAATGAACACTGTATGATGCAGAAAAAAAAAAAAGAATGAAATGTTTGAATACTTCTGCCTAGATTCTCTTCCCTTCTACTAGAAAAAGCATCTCAGCAGATGCTCTCATACTTTGCCTAGCTTTGTGGCCCTAGTGCCACGAGAGGGTCTCAGTATAGGAGGGAATATAAACAGTAAGAAATAAGAGTTATTATATATTTATCACTCACTGTTCATTGTTATGTACACTGAACAGCATCAGAGATTTTCCAGGTGAAGAGAGCAGTAATAACATACACAATGTTACTTTGATAGAAAAAAGAAGAATCAACTCCCATTTGTTTTGGACTGATTTCCTTATTTGTTGCCCTTTGATTGATTTCCTTCAGCCTTTTGTTCTTTTCCAGGCTCATTAACGGCAATTTCAGAGGCTGAACAGTTTCAGGTATGTTCAGACATTCATTTTGTTGTGCACTATTAGCAGGTCCTGGAAAAGGTTTCAGGGCTGGTAAGGACAGTTGTATGGATGGGATATCTGGATTACTTATAGGTGTAATTTACTCAGGCCATTCCTTTCCTACACTTCCAAGGATAAATGAGAGGTGGTGGCAGGTAAGTAGAATTTACCTGTGTCACGTGATGTCAGTGAAGTGTGACATTAACTTCTTAAAAATCAAGCTAGCTTTGCCATGGCAAATTATTAATGTTCAGGCATGTGTTTAATTTACTTTCTATGACAACTTCATGAATGTTATTTGATGAAGGAGAGAAAAACAAAACACTAGCAGGAAATAAGCTGTATGTCTGTCTACCAGAAGACCAGATAGTACTTTTTCACTTGGGCACCTGGGTGGCTCAGTCAGTTAAGTGTCTGACTGGCTCAGGTCATGATCTCACGGTTTGTGCATTCAAGCCCCGCTTCGGGCTCTGTGCTAACAGCTGGGAGCCTGGAGCCTGCTTCAGATTCTGTGTCTCCCTCTCTCTCTGCCCCTTCCCCCACTCACTTTCTGTCTCTCTCTCAAAAATAAATAAACATTAAAAAAAATAGTGCTCACTGTACAAAGATAAGCAGAGGAAAAAATATTCCATTTGATTCTTTTTATTTTTTTTTTAAGTTTATTTATTTATTTTGAGAGAGAGACAACAAGCAGGGTAGGGCCAGAGAGAGAGAGTTCGGGGCTCAAACTCACAAACTGTGAGATCATGACCTGAAGTAAGTCAGATTCCTAACGAACTGAGCCACCCAGGCACCCCTCAAATTCATTCTTTATGAAGGCTACCTAGGGATGTAAACGTCCCACATACCTGAGGGTGATCGTGCCTAGTACCATTCTTACTGATAAACAGATAATTACAGGCATACTATAAAAAAAAAAAAAGGTTTTTTTAGTAACATTATGTCAAAAAGTAAGCTCCAAAATGTTCCATGAAGGTTTTGAAGAAATCTAAGGACGACATGGCACAGAGGTGAGAGACTGTGAGCTAGTGGGAAACAGTGCAGCGACAGGGACAGCAGAGGCAGCTGGGGAGAGAAAGTGACAGTGTGGGTTAGAAGCCAGTGCCTGGCAGGCCAGATCTCAGAAGGGAGAATTCCACAAGGAGGAGCACAGGAATAAACCGTCAGCTTTCAAGTTTGTTTTTTATTTTCTTTTAAGCTGCAGAACACTCTCTTCAAATTTTTTTTTCAATATATGAAGTTTATTGTCAAATTGGTTTCCATACAACACCCAGTGCTCATCCCAAAAGGTGCCCTCCTCAATACCCATCACCCACCCGCCCCTCCCTCCCACCCCCCATCAGCCCTCAGTTTGTTCTCAGTTTTTAAGAGTCTCTTATGCTTTGGCTCTCTTCCACTCTAACCTCTTTTTTTTTTTTTCCTTCCCCTCCCCCATAGGTTTCTGTTATGTTTCTCAGGATCCACATAAGAGTGAAAACATATGGTATCTGTCTTTCTCTGTATGGCTTATTTCACTTAGCGTAACACTCTCCAGTTCCATCCATGTTGCTACAAAGGGCCATAGTTCATTCTTTCTCATTGCCACGTAGTACTCCATTGTATATATAAACCACAATTTCTTTATCCATTCATCAGATGATGGACATTAGGCTCTTTCCATAATTTGGCTATTGTTGAAAGTGCTGCTATAAACATTGGGGTACAAGTGCCCCTATGCATCAGTACTCCTGTATCCCTTGGGTAAATTCCTAGTAGTGCTATTGCTGGGTCATAGGGTAGGTCTATTTTTAATTTTCTGAGGAACCTCCACACTGTTTTCCAGAGTGGCTGCACTAGTTTGCATTCCCACCAACTGTGCAAGAGGGTTCCCGTTTCTCCACATTCTCTTCAGCATCTATAGTCTCCTGATTTGTTCATTTTGGCCACTCTGACTGACATGAGGTGATATCTGAGTGTGGTTTTGATTTGTATTTCCCTGATGAGGAGCGACGTTGAGCATCTTTTCATGTGCCTGTTGGCCATCCGGATGTCTTCTTTAGAGAAGTGTCGATTCCTGTTTTCTGCCCATTTCTTCACTGGGTTATTTGTTTTTCGGGTGTGGAGTTTGGTGAGCTCTTTATAGATTTTGGATACTAGCCCTTTGTCCGATATGTCATCTGCAAATATCTTTTCCCATTCCATTGGTTGCCTTTTAGTTTTGTTGGTTGTTTCCTTTGCTGTGCAGAAGCTTTTTATCTTCATAAGGTCCAAGTAGTTCATTTTTGCTTTTAATTACCTTGTCTTTGGGGATGTGTCAAGTAAGAAATTGCTACGGCTGAGGTCAGAGAGGTTTTTTTCCTGCTTTCTCCTCTAGGGTTTTGATGGTTTCCTGTCTCACATTCAGGTCCTTTATCCATTTTGAGTTTATTTTTGTGAATGGTGTGAGAAAGTGGTCTAGTTTCAACCTTCTGCATGTTGCTGTTCAGTTCTCCCAGCACCATTTGTTAAAGAGACTGTCTTTTTTCCATTGGATGTTCTTTCCTGCTTTGTCAAAGATTAGCTGGCCATACGTTTGTGGGTCTAGTTCTGGGGTTTCTATTCTATTCCATTGGTCTATGTGTCTGTTTTTGTGCCAATACCATGCTGTCTTGATGATGACAGCTTTGTAGTAGAGGCTAAAGTCTGGGATTGTGATGCCTCCTGCTTTGGTCTTCTTCAAAATTACTTGGGCTATTCTGGGCCTTTTGTGGTTCCATATGAATTTTAGGATTGCTTGTTCTAGTTTCGAGAAGGATGCTGGTGCCATTTTGATTGGGATTGCATTGAATGTGTAGATAGCTTTGGGTAGTATTGACATTTTGACAATATTTCTTCTTCCAATCCATGAGCACGGAATGTTTTTCCATTTCTTTATATCTTCTTCAATTTCCTTCATAAGCTTTCTATAGTTTTCAGCATACAGATCTTTTACATCTTTGGTTAGATTTATCCCTAGGTATTTTATGCTTCTTGGTGCAACTGTGGATGGGATCAGTTTCTTTATTTGTCTTTCTGTTGCTTCATTATTAGTGTATAAGAATGGAACTGATTTCTGTACATCAGAAATTCTGTACATCTGAATTTGTATCCTGCAACTTTGCAAAATTTATGTATCAGTTCTAGCAGACTTTTGGTGGAGTCTTTCGGGTTTTCCATGTATAATATCATGTCATCTGCAAAAAGTGAAAGCTTGACTTCATCTTTGCCTATTTTGATGCCTTTGATTTCCTTTTGTTGTCTGATTGCTGATGCTAGAACTTCCAACACTATGTTAAACAACAGCAGTGAGAGTGGACCTCCCTGTCATGTTCCTGATCTCAGGGAAAAAGCTCTCAGTTTTTCCCCATTGAGGATGATGTTAGCTGTGGGCTTTTCATAAATGTGTTTTATGATGTTTAAGTATGTTCCTTCTATCCCGACTATCTCGAGGGTTTTTATTAAGAAAGTTGCTGAATTTTGTCAAATGCCTTTTCTGCATCGATTGACAGGATCATATGGTTATCTTTTCTTTTATTAATGTGATGTATCATGTTGATTGATTTGTGAATGTTGAACCAGCCCTGCAGCCCAGGAATGAATCCCACTTGAGCATGGTGAAGAATTCTTTTTATATGCTGTTGAATTCGATTTGCTAGTATCTTATTGAGAATTTTTGCATCCATATTCATCAGGGATATTGGCCTTTTTTTAATGGGTCTCTGTCTAGTTTAGGAATCAAAGTAATACTGGCTTCATAGAATGAGTCTGGAAGTTTTCCTTCCCTTTCGATTTTTTGGAACAGCTTGAGAAGGATAGGTGTTATCTCTGCTTTAAATGTCTGGTAGAACTCCCCTGGGAAGCCATCTGGTCCTGGACTCTTATTTGTTGGGAGATTTTTGATGATTGATTCAATTTCTTCACTGGTTATGGGTCTGTTCAAGCTTTCCATTTCCTCCTGATTAAGTTTTGGAAGTGTGTGGGTGTTTAGGAATTTGTCCATTTCTTCCAGGTTGCCCAGTTTTTTGGCATATAAATTTTCATAGTATTCCCTAATAATTGCTTGTATTTCTGAGGGATTAGTTGTAATAATTCCATTTTCATTCATGATTTTATCTATTTGGGTCATCTCCCTTTTCTTTTTGAGAAGCCTGGCTAGAGGTTTATCAATTTTGTTTATTTTTTCAAAAAACCAACTCTTGGTCTCGTTGATCTGCTCTACAGTTTTTTTAGATTCTATATTGTTTATTTCTTCTCTGATCTTTATTATTTCTCTTCTGCTGCTGGGTTTGGGGTGTCTTTGCTGTTCTGCTTCTATTTCCTTTAGGTGTGCTGTTAGATTTTGTATTTGGGATTTTTCTTGTTTCTTGAAATAGGCCTGGATTGCAATGTATTTTCCTCTCAGGACTGCCTTCACTGCATCCCAAAGTGTTTGGATTGTTGTATTTTCATTTTCATTTGTTTCCATATATTTTTAATTTCTTCTCTAATTGCCTGGTTGACCCATTCATTCTCTAGTAGGGTGTTCTTTAACCTCCATGCTTTTGGAGGTTTTCCAGACTTTTTCCTGTGGTTGATTTCAAGCTTCATAGCATTGTGGTCTGAAAGTATGCATGGTATGATTTCAATTCTTGTATACTTATAAGGGCTCTTTTGTGACCCAGTATGTGATCTATCTTGGAGAAGTTTCCATGTGCACTCGAGAAGAAAGTTTATTCTGTTGCTTTGGGATGCAGAGTTCTAAATATATCTGTCAAGTCCATCTGATCCAATGTATCATTCAGGGCCCTTGTCTCTGTATTGACCGTGTGTCTAGATGATCGATCCATTTCTGTAAGTGGAGCATTAAAGTCACCTGCAATTACCACATTCTTATCAATAAGGTTGCTTATGTTTGTGAGTAATTGTTTTATATATTTGGGGGCTCCTGTATTCGGTGCATAGACATTTATAATTGTTAGCTCTTCCTGATGGATAGACTCTGTGATTATTATATAATGCCCTTCTTCATCTCTTGCTACAGCCTTTAATTTAAAGTCTAGTTTGTCTGATATAAGTATGGCTACTCCAGCTTTCTTTTGACTTCCAGTGGCATGATAAATAGTTCTCCATCCCCTCACTCTCAATCTGAAGGTGTCCTCAGATCTAAAATGAGTCTCTTACAGACAGCAAATAGATGGGTCTTGTTTTTTTATCCATTCTGATACCTTATGTCTTTTGGTTGGCGCATTTAGTCCATTTACATTCAGTGTTATTATAGAAAGATATGGGTTTAGAGTCATTGTGATGTCTGTAGGTTTCATGTTTGTAGCGATGTCTCTGGTACTTTGTCTCACAGGATCCCCCTTAGGATCTCTTGTAGGGCTGGGTTTAGTGGTGATGAATTCCTTCAGTTTTTGTTTGTTTGGGAAGACCTTTATCTCTCCTTCTATTCTAAATGACAGACTTGCTGGATAAAGGATTCTTGGCTGCATATTTTTTCTGTTCATCACATGGAAGATTTCCTGCCATTCCTTTCTGGCCTGACAAATGTCAGTAGACGAGTCTTATAGATCTCCCTTTATATGTTAGAGCACGTTTATCTCTAGCTGCTTTCAGAATTTTCTCTTTATCCTTGTATTTTGCCAGTTTCACTATGATATTGTCGTGCAGAAGATCGATTCAAGTTACATCTGAAGGGAGTTCTCTGTGCTTCTTGGATTTGAATGCCTTTTTCCTTCCCCAGATCAGGGAAGTTCTCAGCTATTATTTCTTCAAGTACCCCTTCAGCACCTTTCCCTCTCTCTTCCTCCTCTGGAATACCAATTATGCATAGATTATTTCTCTTTAGTGCATCACTTAATTCTCTAATTTTCCCCTCATACTCCTGGATTTTTTTATCTTTTTCTCAGCTTCTTCTTTTTCCATAATTTTATCTTCTAGTTCACCTATTCTCTCCTCTGCCTCTTCAATCCGAGCCGTGGTTGTCTCCATTTTATTTTGCAGATCATTAATAGCATTTTTTAGCTCCTCCTGGCTGTTCCTTAGTCCCTTGATCTCTGTAGCAATAGATTCTCTGCTGTCCTTTATACTGTTTTCAAGCCCAGCGATTAATTTTATGACTATTATTGTAAATCCACTTTCTGTTATATTGTTTAAATCATTTTGGATCAGTTCATTAGCTGTCGTTATTTCCAGGACTTTTTTTGATGGGAATTCTTCCGTTTTGTCATTTTGAATAGTCCCTGGAGTGGTGCAGGGCTGCGGGGCACTTCCCCTGTGCTGTCTTGAATAACTTGTGTTGGTGGGCGGGGCCACAGTCAGACCTGATGTCCGCCCCCAGCCCACCACTGGGGCCACAGTCAGACTGGTGTGTACCTTCTCTTTCCCTCTCCTAGGGGCGGGATTCACTATGGGTTGGCATGGCCTGTCTGGGCTACTTGCACACTGCCAGGTTTGTGGTGCTGGGGATCTGGCGTATTAGCTGGGGTGGATTGGCAAGGTGCACAGGGGCGGGAGAGGCAGGCTCAGCTCGCTTTTCCTTCGGTGATCCACTTCGGGAGGGGCCCTGCGGCACCTCTCGCTTTTCCTTCGGTGATCCACTTCGGGAGGGGCCCTGCGGCACCGGAGGGAGTCAGACCCGCCGCCAGAGAGATGGATCCGCAGAAGCACAGCTTCTGTGTTCGGTGTTTGCGCGGTGCAAGCAAGTTCCCTGGCAGGAACTGGTTCCCTTTGGGATTTTGGCTGGGGGATGGGCGAGGGAGATGGCGCTGGCAAGCACCTTGGTTCCCCGCCAAGCTGCACTTTGTCGTCCGGGGCTCAACAACTCTCCCTCCCGTTGTCCTTCAGCCCTCCCATTCTCCGAGCAGAGCTGTTAACTTATAACCTTCCAGATGTTAAGTCCCGCTTGCTGTCAGAACACACTCCATCCGGCCCCTCCGCTTTTGCAAACCAGACTTGGGGGCTCTGCTTTGCCGGCAGGCTGCCCTTCTGCCCCGGCTCCCTCCCGCCAGTCCGTGGAGCGTGCACCGCCTCTCCGCCCTTCCTACCCTCTTCCGTGGACTCTCGTCTACGCTTGCCTCCGGTGAATCCATTCTGCTAGTCTTCTGGCAATTTTCTGGGTTATTTAGGCAGATGTGGGTGGAATCTAAGTGATCCACAGGACGCGATGACCTCAGCGTCCTCCTACGCCATCATCTTCCCAGAAGCCTCAAATTTTTTTTTTAATGTTTATTTTTGAGAGAGAGACAGTGTGAGCAGGGGAGGGGCAGAGAGAGAGGGAGACACAGAATCTGAAGCAGGCTCCAGGCTGTGAGCTGTCAGCACAGAGCGTGATGCAGGGCTCGAACTCACGAACTATGAGATCCTGACCTGAGGGATATCGGGCACTTAACCGACTGAGCCACCCAGGCGCTCCCAGAATACAATCTTCAAATACAACCTTATTGGAAATCCTGTACGAAAAAGACATAAAATGCTTGCTCCAGCACTGGCTCCTCAGGTAGGTCCAATGGGGTTCAGTGTGAAAAGCAGACACGGAACAATAAGGAAGAAAGAAATGCCCCAATCAGGGTGGAAACATCACCTCCCGGGCTTGCTGTGTTTGGGCAATCTCTGCTCTGTCTGGGGCTATTCCTCTCCCGGCCCTACTTCCTTTCCTATTTCCTTCTCAGATTATACATAGGCCCCTGCAAGGGCTCAACGGTCTTCTCTTGCTGCTCTCGTGTATCATGAACGTGAAACAAATGAACAAATATTAGCATCTAGAAAGTAAAAAACAAAAATGTGGAATATTTAAAAATACCTAACCATACTGTGTCCATTAGACAAAGGGAGTGCTTTAGAAAAAAAACCTGCAAAAAAAGAAAGAAAGAAAAAAACCTGCTACGATATTTGGTAACTTGTTACCTTTATTTCTGAAAAGTGGATTACATCAAAAATTAAATAGGATCTAACTTTTGTCAAGTCAAAGTGGATTTTATGAGTGGTTGAAAACTCTTCATATACAGACAATTTGCTGATAAAAAAAAAAGCATAAAGACCCTCTGGCTCATTTTAAAAAGGGTTTCTGATTGCACTGAAAATGACCCCAGTGTACTACTCAAAGTGAATTTTCCTAGCAAATGCAATTACCAAAAATAAATTTAAAAAAAATTACATGTGATTCTACTTCACATGACTTTATACATTGGCTCTATTATATTGAAAAAAACTTCAAATTCCAGGCAATTATCCAAAACACTATAAATATAGGGATCCTTATTACACTGTAAAAATTAACTTTCTTAAAAGAAAGGCATTTTAGCTTTTGGTATTTCTACGAAGCTTACTGAATCATTACATGTTATTCTATTATTTACAGATAATAAGTATGACAGGTGGATTTGATTATTTTACTCAAAGAGCCTGAAGTGTAAGCAGTCTTACTTCTTGACATTCCAAATCAGGGCTAACATAATAAACACACAGGAAAGGACTCCTGATATGGTTTCTGTTCAGAGTAAGAATAAGTATCAAAAGTAAACCGTTGCATATATAAGTCACACACAGGGCAAGTGAGCTGCCAGGGAGCCATGACGATGGTGAGAGGTGGAACCTTCATAAAGCTAGACCATGGAGATGGTGGTGAGCTCAGATGTGGAGGGGTTGCCCTAGTGTGGTCCCATCAGGCACTACTCAAGGCACCCAAAGTATTATACACTGACTCTAAAAGCAAGTAAGCAGAGCAGCAGAATACAGGCGGGGAAGAGAATGAAAACTATCCCGACATCTTTACCTGCAGGAGAAGTTCTTGCAGCTGGGCCCGCTTCTGCTTTATCCGTTCTATCCGCCTCTGCTTCTCGATCTTTAAAACATGGGTTATGAAAGAACATGAGCATACGTGGAGTATAAAGTACTGCCTACCTTTCAGTTATCTGAGTTATCAAGAACTTTCCTTCAACCTCCATCCATTTTAACTACCAATATCATTACTGAGGAGCAGGGTTAGGGTTAGGGTAAGCAAGTAGGCATGATAGCAGAATTGTGGCAACTATTATCTATAATGACATCCATCCACTTAATGAACACTTGGCATGCAGTACTTGTTGCTATTGTTACTCAAGTTCTAATCAGAGTAATAGCTAACATTTAGTGAATACTTACTCTAGGTGCCAGCAACTCAACCAAGCACTTTACACACATTATCTTAATTCATCTTCACAAAACCCTATGAAGTAAGAAGTACTGCGTTTTGCATGTAAAGAAACGGAGGTGTCGAGGGTTAAGGAACTGCCAAAGGTCACGTAGTTACTAAGTGGCAAGAGGCAGGATTTGAACCTAAGCCACCTGGTT
This sequence comes from Prionailurus viverrinus, assembly GCF_022837055.1. NCBI lineage: Eukaryota > Metazoa > Chordata > Mammalia > Carnivora > Felidae > Prionailurus > Prionailurus viverrinus. The sequence continues at coordinate 37,244,721 of NC_062569.1, forward strand.
CCAGAGACTCTATTATTAATTATTTTGCTACATTAGCCCCTCACGTAAAGAATCAGGGAAGATCTCATTTAAGATCGCAGTTTAACTGACTTTTAAGTGGGCATAGCTCCTAATACAGTTAGCCTGCATACTCAATACACGATTCCAACCTGTAGTAAGGAACATGCTTATGGGGCAAATTTCCCAGCTTCACACAACCATTATTTTCCTCACTCTTTCTGAATTTTCTCTCAGATGACTTCCTCACTGTGTCTTTGGGCAAAAGTCAATGACATCAAATATAACATTTTTCTTGTCTACTCCAACCAGGTTTCCTTTTTTTTTTTTTTTTTTTTTTTTTAATTTATTTTTGGGACAGAGAGAGACAGAGCATGAATGGGGGAGGGGCAGAGAGAGAGGGAGACACAGAATCGGAAACAGGCTCCGAGCCATCAGCCCAGAGCCTGACGCGGGGCTCGAACTCACGGACCGCGAGATCGTGACCTGGCTGAAGTCGGACGCTTAACCGACTGCGCCACCCAGGCGCCCCCAGGTTTCCTTTTTTTAAAAAAAAAAATTATTTTTGAGAGAGAGAGAATGAATGAATGGGGGAGGGGCAGAGAGAGAGAGAGAGAGAGAGAGAGAGAGAGAGAGAGAGAAAGGATCTGAAGTGGGCTCTGAGCTGACAGCAGACAGCCCGACACAGGGCTCAAACTCCCAAAATGTGAGGTCTTGTCCTGAGCCAAAGTTGGGTGCTCAATTGACTGGGCCACCCAGATACTCCCCACCTCCTCTTTTTTTAAATGACAAGCATGTTTCTTATTTGCTCTGTATCTACTCTAGTATGCACCGGGAGCATCCTCTCATCCTCTAACCACTATACCACTTTCATCCCAAATTACTTAACATTCACTCAAAAATCTGTGTGGCTTTCCATATCTGAAAAGATGTTGTAAGACTTTGTATCTGTATCTACAGCTGGGACAGGCCAGGCCCAGCCACTACCTGCCTCTCATGCCCCCCATCTAACACCAGGCTAAGATGTATCGATTCTACCTCTAAAACATTTCTCCAACTTCAGGCCACTGACTTGACTCAAAACATCTCCAATCCACCCCCTCAATTTCCCTCCTCATCTTCCATCAGTTCAACTTCCATCAGTTCAACCCACCAGCAGGGTGATGCCTTAGAATGTGTCCTATCAGCCCTCTTTATAATTCTTTCCACTGCTTACAGGATCAAGTCCCAAAGCCTCGTACTTAGAAAGCTATCCCCTTTAGCCCTGCCTGCACTCTGCTCACACCCAGCTGTGAACAGCCCATGCGGGGCCTCTGGAAGGCCCTCCCTGCCCTAAGCCTCTGGGCAAACACCTACATCTCCCTCATAACTGAGCTCAGCGATTTTCTTCTTTCCTTCGAAAAGCCCTCCATTATCTCCCTTTCCAGAGCATCTGTACATATGTCTTTCACAGGAGTAATCAATCAGTTTTGGTAACTCCTTTTGACTATTTTTCCTTTTATCAGAATGAAAGCTCCTGGGGTCAGAGATTTTGTCTCATATAATCTTTGGGTAAACATGCAGGAACTGCTAAAAGATTTTTGCTTATTGAGTCTTTGTTATCAGCTTAATATTACTGGCAATAAAAATGATCCTCAAATTCCACTGCATGAGAAAGAGAAAGAGAGGTTATTTCCACTGTAGTGTATGTATAACATCCCATAACTTTTGATGAATGTCTAATTTCTCCATCTACAAGTATAATAATACCAAATAAGTTTTGATTTGCTGAGGGAAAAAAGGGATGGAGAAAAACATGAAACTGACCATATTTATCTCCAGAAACTATAGGTAACCTCAATTTATGGCCATGATAGTACAATTATGTCAAACCAATTTAAAATCAGTAGGTTGGGGCACATGCTCATATAGGACAGATTTTCTATAATGATTAAAGTTAATGGAATAAAAATGTTTCTGCAAACATCATCCCAAAATTCATGCAAGCTGAACATTGTATCCTTTGTGATAAAGATACCAATGAAATATCATCTGGTTGTTACGGATTCTAGGGTCAAAGATAAAAGTTTATTTATTTCTTTTTCTTACCTTTTTTTTTTTAAATGTATGAAATTTATTGTCAAACTGGTTTCCATACAACACCCAGTGCTCATCCCAAAAGGTGCCCTCTTCAATACTCATCACCCACCCTCCCCTCCCTCCCACACCCCATCAGCCCTCAGTTTGCTCTCACTGTTTAAGAGTCTCTTATGCTTTGGCTCTCTCCCACTCTAACCTCTCTCTTTTTTTTTTTCCTTCCCCTCCCCCATGGGTTCCTGTTAAGTTTCTCAGGATCCACATAAGAGTGAAAACATATGGTATCTGTCTTTCTCTGTATGGCTTATTTCACTTAGCATAACACTCTCCAGTTCTGTCCATGTTGCTACAAAGGGCCATATTTCATTCTTTCTCATTGCCACATAGTACTCCATTGTGTATATAAACCACAATTTCTTTATCCATTCATCAGTTGATGGACATTTAGGCTCTTTCCATAATTTGGCTATTGTTGAGAGTGCTGCTATAAACATTGGGGTACAAGTGCCCCTATGCATCAAAGATAAAAGTTTAAACACAAGAAGTGAACAGCCAGTTTGATCCTATTTATTTTTTTTGGGGGGGGGGGGATCTATACAGCAAGCATTTCATCAAATATTATTTCTATTCATGAATTATCAAAAATCTATTGTATAGAGTGCTCAGAATTAAACTATAATAAAGTAAGTATCTTCTCTAAGAAACAGTAAAAATCAAGTCATTTAATTTCTATGTCCCTCAGTTTCATCAGGAATTCAAACTATACATCTTTCTAAATCTCCTTCTAGTTCTAAAATCCTACACAGAAGAGTCTGCTTAAAAAAAAAAGGAAAAAAAGGCATAGTATACATGTACAATTAGAAATATTTTAATATGTATTTCTAAATTAAAATGCCTCTTATGTAAAATAAAGCAAACTACTATCTATAAACAGATTTTGCTCACTTACCTCAAGATTTTGACATTCCTGAGCAGAATTGGTAGGCAGGCCAATCCACTTGATTTCTTTTTTTTCCTTTGAAATTATGTTCATTGCCATTAGCACATTTAAAGCATCATAAACTCTTCTCCTAATATTCTTCTGGTCATAGGCCTGCTAAAAAATAATTTTTAATGAGTGATAAACTTCAAGGGTTAAGATATAGTCACAGGATATTAAGATATTTAACTAATATTATTATTATTGTAACTTTAGAGTGCTTAAAGAATTCCATAGCCAGTGAAATACCCTTCAAAAGTAAAGAAGAGATAAAGATACTTCCTAACAATCTAAAACATAAAACAATCTCAAAAATAAAGATTATGACACCCACAGATCTAAATTAAGAAACACTAAAGGGCCTTCTTTAAGCAGAATAAAGACGGATAGGATCTAAGATGGGAGTTTGGAGACACAGTATGTGGAATGAAGACCACTTGAAAGGTAAATCTGTGGGTATATCTCAATTAACCTCATTGTATAAAACAATACATCTTGTGGAATCAAGAATATATAGAGAACTAACATACATGACAACAGTATGTATATCAGAGGGGTAATGTTAACGTGGGCTGAAACCCTGCATTGTCTGGCAGGATATTAGACTCTGAAAAGAATGCATGTTTCAAGCTCTAGGTGAACAGTGCTTTCAAGTATGTGGTTCAAGGACTAGTACTGATCTGCAAACTATTACGAGTCTACAATGAAAACAGGGAACTTGCACAAAACATCATTACATAGAGCACTAAAACACAGTTTACTTCAGCTGATTTTTTGTTTTGTTTTGTTTTGTTTTTAATGGCAGCAAGATTTTCTCAGTGAAAGAGACTGTTTCAACTTAGATTGTGGAAAAAGTCCATTTTATTGTGGACAAGCAGTTCCTAAGAACAAAATCCAATCAATCAAATGCCATGATAATAAAGGATGCTGGAGTACACTGAATCCATTTAAGTACAGAACTAAACTTATATAAATAGGAGATTTAAGTTATAGAACTGAGTGTAAATATTAGAATTCCTGACACTGTAGGGGCACCTGGGTGGCTCAGTCACTTAAGCATTTGACTCTCAATTTCAGCTCAGGTCATGATCTCATGGACTGTGAGTTTGAGCCCCATGTTGGGCTCTGTGCTGACAGCGTATAGCCAGCTCGGAATTCTGTCTCTCTCTCTGCCCCTTCCCAGCTTGTGCGCGCACTCTCTCTCTCTCTCTCAAAATAAATAAATAAACTTAAAAAAACCCTGAAATTCTGACAGTTTAGAAATAACAATAATATTGGGGCGCCTGGGTGGCTCAGTCTGTTAGGCATCCGGCTTCAGCTCAGGTCATGATCTCGCGGTCCGTGAGTTCAAGCCCTGCATCGGGCTCTGTGCTGACAGCTCAGAGCCTGGAGCCTGTTTCAGATTCTGTGTCTCCCTCTCTCTCTGACCTTCCCCTGTTCATGCTCTGTCTCTATCTCAAAAATAAATAAACATTAAAAAAAAATAAAAAATAAAAAAGAAATAATAATATAGTAAAAAATATGAGGAAGAGGCAACAAATTAAGTCTGCTTATGTTCTCCTTGATATTTTAAAGGGTTTGGGATTCAACACAGATGAACTATTCAGACAGATGAACTAAGTAATAATAGAGGTTTGGCACAATATATTCATTTAAAGTCATAATAACAACCATAATAATATTATTCTTTTAACAATTATCACGAATATAGTCAATCTGAATCCTGTGGTAGAGAGGAAAAATAGGAGATATAGTACATATAAATATATTAACTTTTTCCTCTTTATAATCAACATACTGGTACAGGTGATAACAAACAAAAGAAATAAAATATTGAAGTTACTTAAAGTCATAAAGATAATCAACTAAAGAACTAAAGACTACAAATCTTCCAAATTATCAAAAAAAATAACGCAGAAGGGAAGAGAAAAAAACCCAACCCTTGCTTCTATTCAGGGGTGGGGATAGGGATGGTTAGTAAAAATGTATGTTGGATGATGAAACATGCTAAGAAAAAATGCCTCAGTACAGTGACATCTGAGTGAAAACTGGAGGAGAAAAACCATATGGTTCCTTAGCAAAGACATTCAGACAAAGGAAATAGCAAGTGTAATAGTCTGATAAGAAGCATATCTGGCATAGTCACCCCAAAACAAAAAAATAAAAAACCCACCAATCTCATTCATGACCAGTGTAAAACTCCTAATTTTTCAGGAAATTATACAGAATTTGATTGAATTCAATATCCATTTCTGATTTGTTTTAATTAAGAAAAATGAAAGAGGGGCGCCTGGGTGGCTCAGTCGGTTAAGACTTTGACTTCAGTTCAGGTCATGATCTTGCAGTCCGTGAGTTCAAGCCTCACGTCGGACCCTGTGCTGACAGCTCAGAGCCTGGAGCCTGCTTCAGATTCTGTGTCTCCCTCTCTCTCTGCTCCTCCCCCGCTCATGCTCTGTCTGTCTCTCTCTCTCTCTCTCTCTCTCAAAAATGAATAAATGTTAAAAAAAAAAGTTTGTAGAAAAATGAAAGAAATGTTACGTATGCTATAGTGTAGTAACTGAGACAGTGCATAGTAGCAGATGAGATCAGAGAGGTAATGGTGGGCCAGGTCACATAGGGTCTTGTAGAACATTTTGAGAACTTTCACTTTCACTCAGAATCAGAATGCCATATATCTTCTCTACAGATGCCAGAGAAAAGAAACATCTAATGGCTCACAAGAAAAATCTCAAAGTGATCCAAAAAATATAAATAGTTCCACTCACAGTCTCTGAACACAGGTAATAAAAGTGAAAATTCAGACAAACAAACAAAATTCCCTATCACCTGGAACTATACAAATTCTAATGCCATTCTTAGGTCAGAGAGGAAATTAAAACCAAAGTTGCAGAATATCTAAAGTATAACATTATATCAGAATCAATGGGATATGGCTAAAGCAGCACACAAGAGGAAAAGTCACAGCCATAAAGATTTTCATTATTAAACAAAAATAATAAAAGTAAATAAAGTATACATCAGAGTCTACAGGGTAGAAAAGTAACAAAAGTAACTTCAGGAAAGAGAAGAGAATATTAAATGAAGGTTAAAAAAAGAAATTAACTGCAAAACAGGAGGGTCAGTACAAATTCAAGAGATGGTTTGTTGGGAAAAATAACTGCAAATAATTAAAAAAAATTTTTTTAAATTACTGTTTATTTACTTTTGAGAGAGTGAGACACAGCATGAACCAGGGAGGGGGAGAGAGAGAGGGAGACACAACTGAACTCACAAACCTCAAGATCACGACCTGAGGTGAAGTCGGAAGCTTAACTGACTGAGCCACCCAGGTGCCCCTGCAAATAATTTTGAGAACACGAATGAAATGGAAGATTTCCTAAGAATATATAAAACACCAAACTGAATCTAAGAGAGAAAGAAATTTTTTTAATGCTTATTTCTTTTTGAGAGAGACAGAGTGTGAGTGGGGGAGTGTAGAAAGAGAAGGAGACAGAGAATCTGAATCAGGCACCAGGCTCTGAGCTGTCAGCACAGATCCCGATGTGGAGCTGGAACTCACAAACCGTGAGATCATGACCTGAGCCGAAGTTGGAACCTTAACTTACTGAGCCACCCAGGTGCCCACAACTGAGTTTTTAATAGACATGTTCATGTATTATTTTTTCAATTAAAAACAAGACAAAATTTTCTAATTGACTTGGACACAAAGAAACACCAAAGGACTCAGAAACATCTCCAAAGTCATTCAAATATAAATGTTTCTTTTGTAACCCCCAAAACTACGTTTTAAAAATACATGTTCATCTTTATGTTTAAGTATATAATAAAAGAATCCTTTCTAAAACAAAACAAACAAAAAGTCAACAACAAAAGAACTCCCCAGAAGACAATATGAAACCCTCAAGTAAAGGAGTTGGGGATTCCCTAGCTTGTCCGAGTCCTTAAATCAAGGACATAGTCACCCCAGAGATACACTGTTCCATCACTCATCACATCAACGTCAAGGGAATGATCTACCTACCGAATCAGCTGCCAAATGGTTATTTGAATTGGTGAACTCTGATACCAGCTCATCAGCCACTTCATTATATGATGTTGTACCTTTCCGCTGAACTTTCTCACACACTTTCATGGAAAAATGTCTCAAGCCTTTTCCATTTTTATCTCCTTTTTTGCTTCGTTTACTAAAAGAGAAAAATATATTTATACACCAGACTTCCTTTACAAAAATATAAAGTAATGTGAGAATATAGTAATATGATGTTTGTTTCAAGTGGTAAATTTTAAAGAATTAAAAAAAAATTTTTTTTGTTTATTTATTTATTTTTGAGAAAGAAAGACACAACGTGAATTGGGGAGGGGCAGGGACAGAAAGAGACACAGAATCCAAAGCAGGCTCCAGGCTCTGAACTGTCAGCATAGAGCCGGATGTGAGGCTTGAACTTGTGAACTGCGAGGTCATGACCTGAGCCGAAGTCGGACGTTTAACCAACTGAGCCACTCAGGTACCCCTCAAGTGGTAAATTTTAAACTGAATTAGAAATGAAGAAACGTTTTTGAACTTACAATGTTATATATAAACTTATAATGCTTTTGCCTTACAAGCTTAATAAAGTATGAAGTTAGAGTGCTTTTCTACACACATCATTCATTTATCAACAAGTATTTACTGACCAGTAACTTACTATTATGTGCCAGGTACTGTTCTACACACTAGGAATAAATCCATGAAAGGAACAGACAAAAACACTGCCTAGCCTAGTAGAGTTTACATGCTTACCTTTTGGTATTCTATGTATGCTACAGTTCTATTTCACCTAAAATTAAAAGTACCACTTTCATCAGTTTCATTTATCTACTAAATTTTCAAACAGAGGTCATACTATTAATAACAGATCTGAGTCTTCAATTATTTTAAGTTTGGTTAATGCCTAGGCCCAAACTTTGATAACTTACTAACATTTTCAGGGGTTCAATTTAATTCTACTAATTTCTGAGTGCCAACTATATGCCAAGAACTGGAATAAGGACTAGAGCACACAAACGACAATTGAGGCAAAATCCTTTCTCTCAGTACTGAGTCTTGGCAGACGGGAGAAAGACAAAACAGACCTAAAAGGACAGAGAATTCCAATATAGTAAGGTAAGTGCCACGTCAGTTACTTACAATGTTCATGGGAATTAGGAAGAGGGACATCTCATCTAACCTAGAGGAGGAAGACTTGCTGGGGTAAAAGCCAAATGAAAACAATAAACAAAATGAAAAGGCAACGTACGGAATGGGAGAAAATATTTACAAACCCTTTATCTGATAGGGGGTCAATATCCAAAATATCTAAAAAATTCCAACAATTCATTAACAAAAAAACCCACACATCCAAATTAAAAAATGGGCAAAAGACATGAATAGAAACTTCTCTGAAGAAAACACACAAATGGCCAACAGCTATATGAAAAGGTGCTCAACATTGCTAATCATCAGAAAGCTGTAAATCAAAACCACAATGAAGTATTATCTCACACCTGTTAGGATGGCTATTTTTAAAAATTGACAGAAACAAAAGGTAGGTGTTGGTGAGAATATGGAGAAATTAGCACCCTTTTACAAATGGAAAATGGTACAGTTGCTATGAAAAAAGTATGAAGGTTCCTCAAAATATTTAAAATAGAATTTCCATATGATCCAGAAATCCCACTTCTGGGTATATATCCAAAAGAAGTGAAATCAGGATCTCAAGGAGGCATTTGCACTCTCCTATTCACTGCAGCATGATTCGCAATAGCCAAGATATGGAACCAACCTCAATGTCCATAGGTAGATAAATGGATTAAAAAATATGGTTTATACATACAGTGGAATATTATTTGGCCTCAAAAGAGAATGAAAGCCTGCCATATGCAGTAAACAAGGATGAACCTGGAGGACATTATGCTAAGCCAGTCACAGAAGGACAAATAATGCATGATTCCACTTGTATAACGTGTCCCACACAGTCAAACACATAGAGGCAAAGAGCAGAATGGTGCTTGCTGGAAGGAAAGGGGAAATAGGGAATTGCTCAACAGGTATAAAGTTTCATTTACGCAAAATGAGCAAGTTCTAGAGATCTGCTGATACAACCTAGTGTCGGTAGTCAATGATAATGTACGCTTACAAATTTGTTAGTGGTAAATCTCATGTTAAGTGTTCTTAACACCAACACCAGCACCAGCACCAGCAGCATCACCACAAAGATAAACATGCACTTGATCACGTCCCACTAGTATAATTATATTCACTTATAAATTATTTACATGTTCTGTGTTACATACCTTAAGAAATAGACTAAATGTATTTTTTAAAAGAATGAAGTAAGGATATCTACTTTCTTTTTCCCAAATTCCCAAAGAATCACGTGGCCATTCACTGTGGTCAGACTACTGCTGAAATACTGGGAAGACATTAAAGGTGTTAAGTGGGGGAGTGACACAGTGAGATTTTTAGTTAGGCAGAGATTCTGGCTGCAAAGTAGAAGATGCACTTACGAGGGGCAAGAGCAGAGACAGGAAGAACAGTTGAGAGGCAAGCCAGGCAAGAAATATCAAGTCCTGAAACTGGGGCAACTGGTAGGGTTGGATAAGAAGAGACGGCTTTGCATAAATTTTAAAGATAAAAATCAGTAGAAGGAAGTGACTGATGTGAACGGTGAGAAAGAGGGAAATAAGAGAATGACCCTCAGGAAGAGGCATCATTTACTGAGATCAAGGAGACATGAACAAGTTCATGAGTTCCATTTTAAACCTGCTCATCTGCACAGTCCAATACCTAGGTATACTCACATGCAGCTACTGAGCACTTGAAATCTGGGAAGTCTGAATTGAGATATGTTTTAAGTATCAAATACACACTGAGTTTCAAAGCTTGTATGAGAAATCAATGTAAAATATCTGAGTAACCTTTACATTAATTACATGTTGAAATATAATATTTTATTTGTTTTTTAAGGTTCATTTTGAGAGAGAGATTGTAGGTGAGCGGGGGAGGGAGGGAGAGGGGGAGAGAGAGAGAGAGAGAGAGAGAGAGAGAGAGAGAGAGAGAGAGAGAGATAGAGACAGAATGTCCCAAGTAGGCTCTTCACGGTCAGCACAGAGCCTGACATGGGGCTCAAACTCATGAATCATGAGATCATAGCCTGCGCCAAAATCAAGAATCAGACACTTAACTGACTGAGCCATCCAGGTGCCCCTGACATATAATATTTTAGATACACTGGATTAAATAAGAGATATAAAAATTAACTTCAGGGGTGCCTGGCTGGCTCAGTTGGTAGAGCACGCAGCTTTTGATCTTGGGTTTGTGAATTTAAGCCCCATGTTGGGTGTAGAGATTAAAAATAAAATCTTATCCCGAGATCATTATTACCCTATATATTAACTAACTTGGATTAAAAAAAAAATTATCCAGACACTAAAAATAAATAAATAAAATCTTTAAAAAAGATTTAAAAAATATTTTATTTATTTATTATTATTTTTTTTTAATTTTTTTTTCAACGTTTATTTATTTTTGGGACAGAGAGAGACAGAGCATGAACGGGGGAGGGGCAGAGAGAGAGGGAGACACAGAATCGGAAACAGGCTCCAGGCTCTGAGCCATCAGCCCAGAGCCCGACGCGGGGCTCGAACTCCCGGACCGCGAGATCGTGACCTGGCTGAAGTCGGACACTTAACCGACTGCGCCACCCAGGCGCCCCAATATTTTATTTATTAAATTATTAATAAATTAATAATTAAATTTATTTATTTATTTATTTAAAAAATAAATAAATAAAATCTTTAAAATTTTTAAATTGTTATAAAATTAAAAGTCACATGTGGTTCCTATTACATTTCTATTGTGGGGCACCTGAGTGGCTCAGCTGGTTAAGCATCTGACTTTCACTAAGGTCATGATCTCACAGTTCATGAGTTCGAGTCCTGCATCAGGCTCTTCTCTGCTAGCAGCTCAGAGCCTGGGACCTGCTGCGGATTCTGTGTGTGTTTCTCTCTGTCCCTCCCCTGCTAGTGCTCTGTCTCTCTCTCAAAAATAGTAAACATTAAAAAAAAAATCACATTTCTATTGGTCAGCAATGATACAGAGTCTGACATGTCAATAGAATTTCCCAATCAATATATTCGATAGTTAAATATGTAAGTCTCACTTTGTAAGTGAGCTTATAGGATAGGTCACTTACAAACTTATCAGCATGTGTACCATGCCAACCTTCTTCCTATCAGTCTCAAAGGATTAGGTATTCCTCTTTGCTTTTAAATCTAACCTTTTTTAAAGATAACAGCTTTATTGAAATATAATTCACATACCATAAATTCCATTTTTTAAAGTATACAATTCAGTGGTTTTTAAGAATTATGCAACCATCACCACAATCTAATTTCTTCACCCTAAAAAGAAATGCTGTACCCACTGACAGTCATACATCACTCCCTAGCCCCTACTATTCTATTCTCTGTTGCTATGGATTTGCCTATTTGCCAAAGTCAACTTTTCAACTTGAGTTTTTTCACTCCAGTGCTTCTGTTTCTGTATTTGCTCTCCTTTGAGCTGCTCTATCCAGTGTTTGTTCTTAATATATAACTTTATTGTGAAACTGGAATCTGATAAAGACTTCAGATCCAACTGCCACTTTAAAGGTAATACCAAGGACAGAAGAACATGTTAAATTACACTACAGGGATGCAATAAGCAAACTTTTTTTTTTAAAGTGTATTTATTTTGAGAGAGAGAGAGAGAGTACACATGAGTGTGAGCAGGAAATAGGGCAGAGAAGGAGGGAGAGAGAATCCCAATCTGCTTAGCATGGAGTCTGACGTGAGGGGCTCATCTCAGGAACTGTGAGATAATGACCTCAACCGAAACCAAGAGTCAGATGTTTAACCAACTGAGCCACCCAGGTGCCCCAGTAAGCAAACTCTTTAGGCTTTCTCTTTAGGATACATAAAGTGGTTTCTTCAATTAAAAATCTGTAAGGGAGGGGCGCCTGGGTGGCGCAGTCGGTTAAGCGTCCAACTTCAGCCAGGTCACGATCTCACGGTCCGTGAGTTCGAGCCCCGCGTCGGGCTCTGGCCTGATGGCTCAGAGCCTGGAGCCTGTTTCCGATTCTGTGTCTCCCTCTCTCTCTGCCCCTCCCCCTCCCCCGTTCATGCTCTGTCTCTCTCTGTCCCAAAAAAATAAATAAACGTTGAAAAAAAATTTTTTTTTAAATCTGTAAGGGAAAAAAAGAGGGAGGGAGGGAGAGAGAAGGGGAGTTAGGGGGGAGGATAGATACAGAAGGGGAATCTACAGATTTTATAAGACATATAAATTTATTTCAAATAGACTGTAACACACACACACACACACACACACACACACACACACACACACCAGTTATAGGGGACTCTGGGAAAACAGCAATAGCAGTATAGTTTTCAAACTCTCCAAATCCCCATACAAAAAGAGAACAACTAGACAGCAAAACCAAAACTCCATGATAACACTTACAACAAAAGGAAAGGGGTCAAGCAGTTATCCTGCTTTCTTATAGGAACTGTACCTGCAGGTAAATAAATAGTAAAAGAGGGAAAGTGTCTTTATATAAAAATAGTGCCAGTAGTTAGAATAACACTAACTGCAACTCACAAGAAATTAAGAGTTATAACCATTAAACACTGGTTGTGTTACCATCATTAAAAAAATGAGACAATGGAAGAACCCACATCATCTGTAGTCTTGCCAAGGATCAAACACCAGTCTACAAAGCCACTGAATCCTACTGTCAAACTACACGAAACACCGAAAACAGGAAGATACTGAGATGCACATGAGTATGAAATCAAGAAGATCTAGACTATGGGAAACTGCAGAGGCCAAATAGCCTAGTTTCAACAACTAAAGTATAAGGAAAATAAGGGGACAGAAGGGAAATCTATATATAAAAGATAACTTTTTTTTTAAGATAACTGTTTTCTTAAACTTTATTTATTTTTGAGAGACAGAGAGACAGAGCATGAGCAGGGGAAGGGCAGACAGAGAGGGAGACACAGAATCCGAAGCAGGCTCCAGGCTCTGAGCTGTCAGCACAGAACCCGACACAGGGCTCGAACCCACGAACTGTGAGATCACGACCTCAGCCAAAGTCGGGCACCCAACTGACTGAGCCACCCCAGGCATCCCTCAACTTTTTAAAAAAATGGACAAGACTAGGGGCGCCTGGGTGGCGCAGTTGGTTAAGTGTCCGACTTCAGCCAGGTCACGATCTTGCGGTCTGTGAGTTCGAGCCCCGCGTCAGGCTCTGGGCTGATGGCTCGGAGCCTGGAGCCTGTTTCCGATTCTGTGTCTCCCTCTCTCTCTGCCCCTCCCCCGTTCATGCTCTGTCTCTCTGTCCCCAAAATAAATAAAAAACGTTGAAAAAAAATTTAAAAAAAAATGGACAAGACTAAAATGTGCCAAAGGATGCACATTTAGGTAATAAAACTATTTAAAAATGCAAGGAAGTGATTACTATAAAAATAGGGATAATGGTTAATTATAGGGGAGAGAGGGTATATTTATTTGCATGGGACATGGCTTCTGGGTTATACTTCTTGATCTGGCGATGGTTATAAGACTGTTTGCCTTAAAGTAATTCATTAGTCATACATTTGCTTTTTGATTTTTCTGTAACTGGTATTTATTTATTTTTTAATTAATTTATTGTTTAATTTACATCCAAGTTAGTTAGCATATGGTGGTGCCACAATGATTTCAGGAGTAGATTCCTTAATGCCTCTTACCCATTTACACCATCCTCTCTCCCACAACCCCTCCAGCAACCCTCTGTTTGTTCTCTATATTTAAGAGTCTTTCATGTTTTGTTCCCCTCCCCATTTTTATATTATTTTTGCTTCCCTTCCCTTATGTTCTTCTGTTTTGTATCTTAAATTCTTCATGAGTGAAGTCGTATGGTATTTGTCTTCCTCTGATTTCACTTAGCATAATACCCTCTAGTTCCATCCACGCAGTTGCAAATGGCAAGATTTCATTCTGATTACTGAGTAATACTCCATTGTATGTATGTATGTATGTGTATATATAAATATATATGTATGTATATACATATACATATATCACATATATGTATATACATATTCAGTGCACATACATGTATATACATATACATATATCACACACCACATCTTCTTTATCCATTCATCCATCGATGGACATTTGGGCTCTTTCCATACTCTGGCTATTGTCGATAGCGCTGCTATAAATATTGGGGTGCTCATAGGCCTCTTTGAAACAGTATACCAGGTATCCCTTGGATAAATACCTAGTAATGCAATCGCTAGGTCAGAGGATAGTTCTATTTGTAATTTTTTGAGGAACCTCCATACTGTTTTCCAGAGTGGTTGCACCAGTTTGCATTCCCACCAGCAGTGCAAGAGATCCTCTTTCTCTGCATCCTCGCCAATATCTGTTGTTGCCTGAGTTGTTAATATTGGCATTCTGACAGGTGTGAGGTGGTAACTCACTGTGGTTTTGATTTGTATTTCCCTGATGATGAGGGATGCTGCTCATTTTTTCATGTGTCAGTTGGCCATCTGGATGTCTTCTTTGGAGAAGTGTCTATTCATGTCTTTTGCCCATTTCTTCACTGGATTATTTGTTTTCTGGGTGTTGAGTTTGGTAAGTTCTTTATAGATTTTGGATACTAACCCTTTATTTGATATGTCGTTTGCAAATATCTTCTCCCATTCCGTCGGTTGCCTTTTAGTTTTGCTGATCGTTTCCTTCGTGTGCAGAAGCTTTTTATTTTGCTGAGGTCCCAATAGTTTATTTTTGCTTTGTTTCTCTTGCCTCCAGAGACATGTTGAGTAAGAAGTTGCTGCGGCCAAGATCAAAGAAGTTTTTGCTTGCTTTCTCGAGGATTTTGATGGCTTCCTGTCTTACATTGAGGCCTTTCATCCATTTTGAGTTTATTTTTGTGTATGGTGTAAGAAAGTGGTCCAGGTTCATTCTTCTGCATGTCACTGTCCAGTTTTCCCAGCACCACTTGCTGAAGAGACTGTCTTTATTCCATTGGATAGTCTTTCCTGCTTTGTCAAAGATTAGTTGGCCGTAGGTTTTTGGGTCCATTTCAGTGTTCTCTATTCTGTTCCACTGATCTGAGCGTCTGTTTTTGTGCCAGTATGTAACTGAATTATATTTTACCAAAAAAACCCCAGCAAACAAAACATGACATTTGAAACAGATAGAAATTTGAATACTACATATTTGATATTAAGGAATTATCATTAATTTTCCTAGGTATAACAATGATATTGTAGATATATTTAAAAAGGAGTTTTTTAAGATACCAGTACAGAGATTTATGATGAAAATGATAGGATGCCAGGGATTTGCTTTACAATACAGGAGGGAGTATATACAAAATGAGATATGCCATGAATTGATTGTTGTTGAAGTTCAGAGATATGCACACATAGGAGGTTCACGATACCAGTCATCTACTTCTGCATTTTAAATTCTCTAAAGTAAATAGTCTTTTAAAAAGAGAGAAAAAAGAATGGTTTGAGCATATCTTTATTTACAATGGTTTAGTCCTATCCTCAGTTTCCTATACTCAGCTCAGCTTTCTCAGGAAGGGGTGTTTAAACATCACAATACCCTATTAATATAAAGGACAACTCAACATATACAATATGTAACTCTGGATCCTATTGCAGTTCTCATCTAGATGAGTGACAGAACCATCCACCCAATCACCCTAACCCAAAACCAGATTCATCCTACATTCTTCTAATTCCCTTTCTAATGAATCAATCTAATTGTACCAAATCTAATCTACTTCAAGGCCTAACTAGCTTTTGAATTTCACTTCTCTAAGTTCTCACTGCCCTAGGTTCAGGCCCTCATCATCTCTCTAAGAATATCACTAGAACCTTATAAGGGTTCTCCTTTGTGCTGTCTAGAGGCATTCCAATCCCTCCTCCATAAGGCCATTATGGTGATCTTTCTACGTAAACTGGATCACGGCCTATTCAGTTTAAAATCAGTGGTAATGGCAAATAGTAAATACTTACTGAATGCTACGTATGTGCTAGTTACTGTTCTAAGTAATTTCATTTTTTAAAAGAGTCTACCAATTCCCATTTGCTACATATATTTTCACACAAAGCCCACTCTATGCTGATTTGCCCTCAGTGTTTGGGGTATTTAGGATACAAATGACTAGCCATATGTAAATATGTATAATTAGTACAAGGTGGGCAAAAAAAGTAAATAAGAACTGTTAAAAATAGTGCATGAGTTATTTCTGAAAGAAATATGTTGTGTATGGGGTTTTATATTTATGCTAAGAAGTGGATAATGGTTTAAGTAAATAAAATTCTCAACTCCATGTTTATAAACTTTTTAAAAGCCAGGGATGGAGCAGGGTTGTTGTTTTTCATGTAATTCTAGGTCTTTTTTAAAAAGGGAGCAATAAGAGGTGCCTGGGTGGCTCAGTTGGTTAAGCATCCGACTTTGGCTTAGGTCATGATCTCACAGTTCATGGGTTCAAGCCCTGCATTGGGCTCTGTGCCAACAGCTCAGAACCTGGAGCCTGACACAGATTCTGTGTGTGTGTGCGTCTCTCTCTGCCCCTCCCCCACTTGTGCTCTCTCAAAAACAAATAAACATTTTTAAAAAAAATAAAAAGGGAGCAATAAGATAATCATAGCATAGTGTAGGGCGATCACCTGACTAATTTGCCTTCTATTGTCAGACATGGAATATTTTAAAGGAAGAAACTAAACACAGTCCTTAAATAGGAAAAACTAGACTTTCAATAGCTGATGAACATGACCTTGAAACAAATACAAGACCATATATAAGAATTTTATAAGATTAGTTCAGTTAATGAAATAAGATTTAATTATAAAATATAAATAGAAAGTAAAATAACTTTATAAGATTTTTTAGGATTTTATAAAAATGTATTTTTATATATTTTATAAAAATATAAAAGATAAAATAATTTTATACAATCAGTTCATGAACTTGAAGAAAACGGGTTAAATACCAACATCGGTAAACTATTTATTAGCTATGTATTTTGAACAGTTTACTTCATTTAGCTCTGATCCATGATACTCCTCTGCCTGAAAAACAGAAACACAAGTGCCTGTCTCACAAGGCTGCTATGAGGAAGGATTAAACTCTTCATGAGTTACCAGAATTTTCATGAGCAACACAAAACTGAAGGATACTACTCAGCCCTGGCTGAATCAAGAAATTAAACTTGGCCAATAAACACATAAAAAGACGCTTAACATCAATAATCATTAGGGAAATGCAAACAAAACCCCAATGAGATTAGGATGGCTATTATCAAAACCAAAAAGAAGTGTTGTGAGAATGTGGAGGAACTGGAACCTTTGTACATTGCTGGTGACAATGTAAATGGTGCAGTAGCTATAAAAAATACTATAATGGTTCCTCAAACACTTAAACATAGACTTACCATCTGATCCAGTAATTTTACTTTGTGTTATTACAGCTAAAGAAATTAAAAATAGGGACTCCAACAGATACTTCTTATACCCACCTTCACAGCAACAATATTCACAACAGTCAAAAGGTGAAAACAACCCAAATGTCCATCAACATATGAATAAACAAAACGTAGTACATGCATATAATGGAACATTATTTAGCCGTAACAAAGAATGAAATCCTGATACATGCTCTAACATTAATAAACCTTAAAGACATGGTAAGTAAAATAAGTCAGAGATGAAAGAGTAAATACTATATGATTCCTCCTACATGAAATAGAAATAGTCAAGTTCATAGAGACAGATAGTAAAACTATGGTTACTGGAGCTGGGGGAGGGGGAAGTGGGAGTTATTGTTTACTGGGTACAGGATTTCAGTATGGGATGGTGAAAAAGTTCTGGAGATGGATAGTGGTGAACAATAGTTTATTATTTATTTACTCAGTGGTTCTTTTGGCTTTAAACTTATTTATGTTTTGTTGTCTTTTATGCTCAAGTGTTGATGGTGTCATGGCTTCATTAGCCAGTATATTTTTGTAAAATAAGATGCCATGGTTTTAGCATTTTATCATTAGTTATGGCTAAAAACCCAAATTCAATATAGAAAGGATCATGCCTCTCAGCAAAACATTTACAAATTCTATTGTTCTTCATTCTTTAAATCACTCCCACTTCAAATCTGGTTTACTTGAGAAAATAGTTCAGGAATGCTCGTTTCGCCATCATAAAATGAGAGTTAAAGACAAAATAGTATAAAGTTTGCTTTCTAATGTAGTTAGTAATTTTATTTTATCTTATTTTTTTTAAGTATATTTTTGACAGAGAGCGTGCGCGCGTCTGCACGCGCGCGCATGAGTGTGGGGGGGCAGAGAGAGGGAGACACAGAATCTGAAGCAGGCTCCAGGCTCTGAGCTGTCAGCACAGAGCCCGATGTGGGGCTCGAATTCACAGACCGTAAGATCATGACCTGAGCTGAAGTGGGATGCTCAATAGACTGAGCCACCCAGTCGCCCCTGTGGTTAATAATTTTAAATAATAAACTTAAAACTAGGCCTATTTAAAAATTTTACATAATTGTGAAATGCTATAAAAATAAATGCCAAAAAAGTATACATTGCACATGTATTCTGTGTGATTTTAAGTTCCGTTACACAAATTAACCTTAAAGAGTAACTCAAATTAGGTCAAACACCTAAATGTAGGAGCAAAAACTATAAAACTCTTAGAAGAAAACACAGGCTAAGGCTTCATGATTTTGGCTTTTTCAATTGTTTTTTTTTTTTTTCAACATTTATTTATTTTTGGGACAGAGAGAGACAGAGCATGAATGGGGGAGGGGCAGAGAGAGAGGGAGACACAGAATCAGAAACAGGCTCCAGGCTCTGAGCCATCAGCCCAGAGCCCGACGCGGGGCTCGAACTCGCGGACCGCGAGATCGTGACCTGGCTGAAGCTGGACGCTTAACCGACTGCGCCACCCAGGCGCCCCTCAATTGTTTTTTAAAGATGACACCAAAAGCATAAGCAATACAAGAATCAAAAAACATATATTAAACCCAACCAAAATTAAAAACTTTGTATTTCAAAGGACACCATCAAGTAGGTGAAAAGATAACTGAGACAGAATAAGACATTGTTTTGCAAATCATATATCTGATAAGGATCTTGCCTCTATAATACATATAGAACTCTTACAACTCAATAATTAAAGACCAAAGGATTTAGAAAGACTTTTTCAAAGAAGATATATAAAGGTCCTATAAGCACATGAAAAGATGCTCAACAGCATTAGCCATTAGGGAAATGCAAATCAAAACCATGATGAAATATCATTTCACATCCACAAGGATGGCTCCATAAAAAAGACAAATAATAAGTGTTGGATAGATGTGGAGAAATTGGAAGCTGTTGCTGGTGGGAATGTAAAATGGTACAGCCACTCCAGAAGACAGCCTGTCAGTTACTCAAAAGGCTAAAGAATTACCATATGACCTTGCAATTCCATTCCCAGGTATATATATAAAAAGAAAAATGAAAACTTGTTCACAAATGTTCAAAGCAGCGTCATTCATAATAGCCCAAAAGCAGAAACGACTCAAATATCCAACTTTAATGAACAAATACACAAAATGTGGTATATCCACACCATGGAATAAAAAGGAATAACATACTAATATATGCCACAACATGGATGAGTCTTGAAAATATGCTAAATAAGGGGAGCCTGGGTGGCTCAATCGGTTAAGCATCTGACTTCAGCTCAGGTCATGATCTTACAATTCGTGGGCTCAAGCCCCATGTCAGGCTCTGTGCTGACAGCTCAGAGCCTGGAGCCTGCTTCAGATTTTGTGCCTCCCTCTCTCTGCCCATCTTCTGCTCATGCTTTCTTTCTCTCTCAAAAATAATAAACATTAAAAAAAAAAGAAAATATGCTAAATGAAAGAAGTCAATTACAAGCTTAACCAAGGCAGAGAGTCCTATTTCCTTGATATCAATTCTGTTAAGTTTCAGCCCCGGGGAAGAAATGTCTTTGGTGTAATATCTATGTGTATGGAGATGAAATGGGAGGTACAAAGGGATTTGGAAGATTGGCAAACTTCAACTTGCTAGGTGCTCCTTGGATAATCTTCATTTCAGTGCCCTCATTACCTCCCTCACTAATTCACTCTCACTTTTTTAAAATTAAAAAATTTTTTAATGTTTATTTTTGAAAGAGACAAGTGTGAGTAGGGGAGGGGCAGAGAGAGAGGGAGACACAGAATACAAAGCAGGCTCTGCACTGCCAGCACAGAGCCCGATGTGGGTCAGAACCCAGGAATCGTGAGATCATGACCCAAGCCGAAGTCAGATGATCAACTGACTGAGCCACCCAGGTGCCCTATTCTTGCTTTTTATACTGTTACCTCTAAGCCTAGAGCCCCTCCATTTCAGTCAGTATAGGGAAGAATGGTTTCCATTTCCAATTCTGACTTCTCCAATGCATATTTTGGGATGTGAAATTCTCTACTACCACTTGTCCTTTATTGTAATCACACTGGCTTTCATCTAATTGGAAAATCTGTATCTTTACCACTTTTTATAGCACTTTTAGAGATATACTTCCTTTTATTATTTTTTACATGAAAATTTCGATAGGATTTTAGGGTTTGGGGTATAAACATGATGCTCAGTCTATCATCTTAAATTGGAAGCTCACTATCTTTGTTTTTTTTTTTTTTTTTTTAAGTAGGCTTCACGTCCAGTGCAGGGCTCAATGCAAGGCTTGAACTCTCAACCCTGAGATCAAGACCTAAGCTGAGATCAAGAGTCCAATGCTTAGGGGTGCTTGGGTGGCTCAGCTGGTTGAACATCCAACTTCAGCTCAGGTCATGATCTCATGGTTCATGGGTTTGAGCTCTGCATCAGGCTCTGTGCTAACAGCTCAGAGCCTGGGGCCTGCATCAGATTCTGTGTCTCCCTTTCTCTCTGCCCCTCCCCTGCTTGCGCTCTGTCTCCCTCAAAAATAAATAAACCTTAAAAAAAATTAAAAAAAAAAAAGAGTCTGACATTTAACCAACTGAGCCACCCAGGCGCCCAACTCACTATCTGAATCTTAGAGTTTACTTTACTTAAGTTTTCTCAGAATCGAGCTATTTGGAACACCAGGACCCTCTTTCCAAATAACATCAAAATATGGCTATAGGGTATAAACACTATAATCTCTATTAGTTTATTAATCTAATAAAGAAACCAGTAGGAAGTGTTCTTTACCAAATAAAGCCAAATTGAGAAAAAAAAGGAAAATAAATAGAAAATAAAACTACTAATATGGTATAGTTTGAAATGCATGTTAACTTTTATAACTTCGTTTGAAGAATTCAGATGAATTATACCCAAAGAATATTATCTTTCCAGGTGCTTAACTAGAACCTATAACCACTGTCTTTTTATATTTTCCCAATAATTTATTTTTATTTACAAAAGTAATAAAAACTTCATTTCCCACTTAAATGAGCCAACAAGAATATGTAAATCAGCAAAATAATTTCATGTGGTAACTTAGTAAAACAATTAAAAAAAAACTCTTTACTTTCCTGGAAGTATGTATCCATTGTGTTGGGTATGGGTGGAAGAGGAGGTGTGAAATGGGAAATAAATATTTATTCCTTATGGATCTTCATTCTCTCCCTCCTTGTGTTGTATCATTTAGGCTTGCGACCACTTATGTGCTAATGATACTACTTATATACTAATGATACCATCACTTAGATAACTAATAAACTTATTGAACTTCATTATGTCTAAAACAAAATTCTTCCCAAACCTACTCCTAAATACAATAAATGTAAATGGCATCAATATTCACCTAGCTGTTCATGCAAAACAACCAAAGCTATCCTTTATTTCTCCTCTTCCTTCCTTTAATCTATCAATACATTTTGTTGGTTCTATGTCTATCATTTATCCATTTTTTTTCCCATCTCCACTGCCAGGCCACTGTCCTCTGCAATAGTCTTCTGATTTTCCTGCTTTTGTCCTTGTCTCCTTAGAATCCATTTACCCCTCAGTAGCCAGTGACTTAAATCATGCCATTTCCCTGCTGAAAATCCTCCTTAGAACAGAAACCAAACTCCCTACCAGGACCTACAAAGGTCTTTCATCATGATCTGAACCCTGCCTACCTCTCCACCCTCATGTCATATCACTCTGCTTTTCAAACTATCTCCAGGCCACTGTGCTTCCCCAAATACATCAACCTGGTTGGGAGCTTTACATTTGCCACTCCCTCTGCCCAGAATCCCTGTCTCCCCCACCTCACCTAATCTATTTAGCAGCCTGACTCCTTTGCATTCAAATATCACCTCCCTTGTGAGGCTTTCTCCAAGGTAGCCACAATCACTTTTCTTATTTTTTTTGTATACCACTTACCGTAATCTAAAAATAATCTGGGGTGCCTGGGTGGCTCAGTTGGTTAAGCATCTGACTTTGGCTCAGGTTATGATCTCACGGTTGTGAGTCTGACCCCATGTCAGGCTCTGTGCTGACAGCTCAGAGCCTGGAGCCTGCTTCAGATTCTGTGTCTCTCTCTTTCTCTCTACACCTACCCTGCTCATACTCTGTCTCTCTCAAAAATAAACATTAAACAAAATTTTTAATAAAAAAAAATAAAAATAATCTTATTTGCTTATTATACTCCCCCCCCACCATACAAACTCTCTAAGGGCAGACTTACCTGTCTTGTTTATTATTCTCTCCAATGCTTAGAACATAAGTTAGTAGATATTAAAAATGTTTGCTAAATGAACAATTTCATAAACATCATTGAAGCTGTACACATATTGACTATACTGATTTTGATTACTATTAGCTTATTACAGTTTACATTAGTTAATTATAAATTATTAGTTTATTAAAAATAAGTGGAATTCTAACTTTTCCACCAACAAAAAGATATTGAGATTACATGAGCCTACAGGAAGAATACAACACTAGCGTGCCAAATCTTCATTTAAGACAAGAACAAAGAAAAACACCCACAAGCTGCCATTGCCGCCTGTGGGGCACCCAGGACCTTCTGAATCCCTCAGCAGAGGTCCAAATGGAAAATTAGATCTGGAAGAGATGCATGTAGAAGACACCATCAGATTCTGTCCAAAGGAAGAAAGAGAGAGTGAACAAACATCTTTCAGGATTAAACCCCCAGACAAGAACAGAAAGGGGATTTTCACAGCTTCTTCTACGAGCTCTCTGAAAAGAAGTCCAGTGTATCAGAATACAGGGAAAAAACTAATGAGAATCCCTCAAAGGATCCTTTACCTACCAAACAAGATTTCTTCAGAAACTGACTTGCTCTCACAAATGACCTTGACAAAGGAACAGCTGTGTAAGACATACTTAAAGTTGCACTGTCAAGTGGTAAGATGCGGATAAAAACATTGAACGTATCCCTATATACTGATGTATAAATCCCTGAAGAAAACAAATACAAATACTTACAGATATAATACTAAATCAACATACAAAACATTGAAGAGATAAAGACTAGTCTATGGTTGAGAGCTGGCTTTTTGAACCTCAACTCTGGGAGAAGGGAAACAAAGATGTTTCACAGCGTTACAGAAGAACACAATGCATTTGGAGGAAAATAAACATTTGTAAGAAAAACAATAGGGGTGCCTGGGTGGCTCAGTCAGTTAAGTGTCTGACTCTTGATTTCAGCTCAGGTCATGATCTCATGGTTCCTGATGAAGCCCTTGTTGGGCTCTGCACAGACAGCATGGAGCCTGCTTGCAATTCTTTCTCTCCTCTCTCTCTGCCCCTCCCTTGCTTGCATTCTCTCTTTCTCCCTCTCTATAAATATAAATAAATAAACATTAAAAAAATCACATGCAGTAATCTTCGTGACTTGATTGTGGGGGTGGGGGTGGGATTCATTGTAGAAAAGTTACATTAAAAAATAAAAAGAATAAAAATCACTAGAAAAAAGGTCACTGAATCATATGCAAAAAGGAAAAGTTGAATCAGTGTTTATACCAACAAACTCAATCTGGCACTTTTATATGTGATCTTTAGAGGTCTCTCTTATGAAGGAGTGTAAATAGAATCATGTTTTTTATATTGTTGGCAGTACATAAGGGCTACCAATCATAACAAATGAAAAGTACTATTTTAAGGCCTTATGCATTGCTGAATACATCATAAGAACTTGTACTGCTGCCCTTTCCAGGGATAAACACAAAGACCAGCAGGAGCTAGAAAGAGGAATTTCCATTAGGAAGAAAAGAATATATTTCCCCATATATTTCTATATGATATAGCAGTTCCTCAGACATGATTTTATCTGTTCAAAACAATTAAGAACCAAGAAGCAAGCAACAAATGCCACAAAGGAACAGAAGTACAGCCAGTCCCAATGCAAGAAAACACACATTTTAAAAAATATATATCGCCTCAAGGTCCTCACTCAGAGTCTTCTCATTTTTATTTTAGACTGAATGTTAACGCATTTGGCTACCTAGTTTCTCAGGGCACAGCAAATCAGAGGTGGCAAACTAGAAAAGAGATAAGACAGGAAACTATTTATTATTCTGAGAGCAAATGACCTAACAAAAGAACAGAGATTAAAACACCACTGGAAAAAGGAGTTAAAAGATCTTAGAATCAAAAATCAAAAATCAAATTTAGAAAGCATAGCTGGGGAAGTTTTATTTAAGACAGTAAGTAACAACCTTACAGAATTCCTGCCTCGAAGACAACAGGTCTTATTTTAATATAGTGCCACACTGGGGCACTATAGAGCCCCTGGTGGCTCTTATATAGAGCCACCTGGGTGGCTCAGTTGGTTAAGCATTCAACTCTTGATTTTGGCTCAGGTCATGATCTCAGGGTTAATGAGATCGAGCCCCACACTGGGCTCTGTGCTTACAGTGCAGAGCCTGCTTGGGATTCTCTCTCTCCCTCTCTCTCTGCCCTTCCCTGCCTTGTGTTCTCTCTCTCTCTCTCTCTCTCTCTCTCTCTCTCTCTCTCTCAAAAATAAATAAACTTAAAAAAAAAAACCCAGCACAACATTAATATGGTACCTCATGTAGTGGCTTGCATGGCATACTGAACTTTAATGACCCTACATGATCGTTTTTATTCCTGGAGTTTCTGACTTGGTAGACATTCATACTGCGTTCAATACTCCACAGGTGATTCTTTTTTTTTTTAACGTTTTATTTATTTTTGAGACAAAGAGAGACAGAGCATGAACGGGGGAGGGGCAGAGAGAGAGGGAGACACAGAATCGGAAGCAGGCTCCAGGCTCTGAGCCATCAGCCCAGAGCCCGACGCGGGGCTCGAACTCACAGACTGCGAGATTGTGACCTGAGCTGAAGTTGGACGCTTAACTGACTGAGCCACCCAGGCGCCCCTCCACAGGTGATTCTGATGCACACTGAGAAACACTGTCCTAATAGTCCAAGGAAATGTTATACTGTACTCGACTCATTAGTTAAGAAAGAAGTGAGACTTTACTACAATCTTTAAATGTGTTCAATAAAACTTCTTTTTAAAAAATCTGGGCATGTTGAGGTAATGTCGAATATTCACTTTGGTAGGACACTTCATCCTCCAAAAGGAGGGAGAGGGCTAAATAATACACTACCAACAGCCAATCTACTAACAGGATGATTTCTTTTGAACCTATGTAAATATAATGAATTTATGTAATGACAAATGAAATACAACACTCACTGAGGTATAAAATAATGGCAGAAACTCAATTAAGTCCTGTGAAGAAAAACATCTCTAATTAAACTAGAATCGTCCAGACATCAAACTCCTCTCTACATAGTAGCATCTCTCAAACAAAACACTTAACGCTTATACTCACCTTTCTGAAAAATCAGAATCTATAAATTCTCTAGCTCGTTTTCTATCACTAAAAAGAAAAAAAAAGATAGCATAAAAAGAACAGGTATTTAAACACAACTTTATTTTATGAATAATTTACTGTAACTTGTCTAGTTTCACAGCAAATATATCCAAACACAAAACCTAACAAACATGAAAGATATGTCCATAAAATAAAAACTATAATTTTATCATAGGAGTAAGAGATCACAACATAATAAAATTTATCATAGGATCAAAAAGACCACAATATAATACTGTAGGCTGAAATGAGCTCGAGGAATATGGGAAGAAATGTTGCAGACTTAGAAAGGCACAGAAAGTATGACTCATTCCAGAACAACAGAGCAATCATTCCACCCCTAATATGAAACACAGCTGGGCTGAAAATACCCAAACCCTGGCCATCTCCAAAGCAGGCCAACACGACTGGCACAGGCGTGGCTTTCATGTTATAATCTCTCAAGGCTGTGCAGAAATCCGAGGTAACTTCTAGGTCCTCGTGTATTAAGGACTGAATAGAGGCCATGGGATTACAGGTGATGGTGTTTCATCTCATTTGATAGTGGAAAAGGATGTATTCATATGAAACTATTCTGTCTCTAATGTGTGTTTATATGTGTATACACATGAACATGTATATGGCTTAAAACACTTTGCCAGGATTATTTAACATCCTGGGAACAAGAAAGCTCTTACACAACCAAAATTTACTGTCTGCTAACTCACAATTGTAAGTCAAACAGAACTACGAGTACAGTATGTCACCATGAAAATAACTTCTAAAGTGACAAAATGAAGTTTTGAGTCCTTTATCTTAAGATTTTTTTCTTTTACAGGACGATTAAATGGTAAAATGATAAGGAGCAGAGAAAGGCTGGGTAAGGGTATTTACAGGCAGAGATGAAACATGTAAAAGTTTAATACTAAAGTGGTAAATGAATAACGCAAGGGATATTGATTTAACTGTCCAGTGTTTTAAAAGGATCAAGAAAAAACTCAATAAAAATTTTAATGTATTTGGCTTCTTTTCCCTAGTTCCTTTTCTGGTTTTGAAGGAAATAAAAAGTTACAGGAAATTCGGAGGATAGCCAACACTTAATATATAACTCTTTTCTTATGTTTATTAAAACAATGTAGTTCGTGCATCTCCAAAGCAGCTAAATGTGATAATCATAAAAACAGTACTTTTTGAGAGGTGAAAAAGTCAGAAGACACAGGTACAAATTATTGTATTTAAAAATGATTGCTCCATATTGTATTTAAAAATGATTGCTTCATATCTGAGATATAAAGTGAAATAAAACAGGTGATTTTAAAGGCCACACATTAGTTTTTAAGGACTAGACTAACATGAGACAAGAACAGAAGACAAGAGAGTGAGAGGAAAAGATCACAGCTTAAAAAAAGTTTTAAAAATGGTAACTTGCAACAACAGTCTTACCCTGGGACCCAGCCAGTAGCTTCTGCTATGTGTGTCTGAGTAACCATTGCTGGTGCAGGGGTATATGGACTCCCAATCAGAACACTTCCTGAACTGGTTAGTCTCTGTGGTGTGCTTATAATCTATAAAGTTAGGACACAGAAAATAATATTCTTAATTATAAAGAAAAGCATACATGTAGAAAATCATGTTGACTGCTAAGCTACATATAAGGAGGAAATCTCACTGCCTAAAATGTACTTAATATCAATCATCTAAATCATAAACTTTGATTTGCTTATATTCTAGGATCTTAAAGCACAAGTATCTTGAATAGTGATATGGTTTCAGGTTTCAGCAAGTGAACAGCAATTTGGAAGGATTAAGTTGGTAACTAACAATGTTTTAAAAATCAGAAAAGCAAGAAGCTTTCTTTGAAATTACAGAACCTAACTGCAGTTGAACTTGATGTATTCAAACTAGGGCAACAGTAAATTGGATCTTCATGTCCAAATATATACAAAGGCATTATGCAATTTAGCTTGTTATTATTATATTTATTTAAAAATTTTTTTAACATTTATTCATTTTTGAGACACAGAGTGTGAGTGGGAGAAGGGCAGAGAGAGAGGGAGACAGAATCTGAAGCAGGCTCCAGGCTCTGAGCTGTTAGTACAGAGCCCAATCTAGGGCTCCAACTCATGGACTGCAGGATCATGACCTGAACTGAAGTTGGACGCTTAACTCACTGAGTTACTCAGGTGCCCCATGTTTTAAATGTTTTTTATTTTATTTTTTATTTTTTTTTCATTTTTTTTTAACGTTTATTTATTCTTTTTGGGACAGAGAGAGACAGAGCATGAACGGGGGAGGGGCAGAGAGAGAGGGAGACACAGAATCTGAAACAGGCTCCAGGCTCTGAGCCATCAGCCCAGAGCCTGACGCGGGGCTCGAACTCACGGAGTGCGAGACCGTGACCTGGGTGAAGTCGGACGCTTAACCGACTGCGCCACCCAGGCGCCCCTAAATGTTTTTTATTTTTGAGAGAGAGCATGTATGTGCACATAGGAGAGTGGGGGAGGGGCAGAAAGAGAGGGAGACAGAGGATCTGAAGGGGCTCTGCGTTGACAGCAGAGAGCCTCATGTGGGGCCTGAAGTCACAAACCAGGAGATCCTGATCTGAGCTGAAGTTAGAAGCTTAACTGAGCCACCCAGGCTCCCCACAATTTGGATTATTATACAGATGCAATTTTATCTTCTTTTTCAAGAGCATTTCCTCATGTCATTAAATATTCTTTGAAGACATTTTGTTACTAATTTTTTTTTAATTTGAGAGGGAGCGTGAGGGAGAGCCTGAGTTGGGGAGAGAGAGACAGAGAGACAGAGAGAGACACAGAGAGAGAGAGAGAGAGAGAGAGAGAGAGAGAGAGAGAATCCTAAACAGGCTCCACACTCAGCTTGGAGCCCGAGGCAGGGCTCAATCCCACGACCCGGTGATCACACCCCGAGTCGAAATCAAGAGTCAAACACTCAACTGACAGAGCCACCCAGATGCTCCTCTTCAAACACATTTTAATGGTAAAACATTTGATTTACTGTTCCCTACTGTTAGATACATATGGATATTCAATTATCCAATAGTATAAACAATACTGTGATGAACATTTTTGTACAATGATCTTAGCCTTAATTTCTATTTCCTAAGGACAGACTCCAGAAAGGTAACTAATGGAACTAAGGATACAGACATTTAAAAAAAGTTCTTTGATATATGTTACCAAAATGCTTCTTAGACGTCACTGGTAAATAGACCATGTTTCTTTCCAAAAATGTTTATAATAATTAATACAAAAAACAATTTAGTATTTTAGTAATATCTTTAAAAGTAATTTTGTCAAAAAATTAAGGGCATGCTCCAGTGAATGGGGATGTTCATGAAACAATATTGGCCCCATGTGAATAACTGTCAAAGAATGAGCTGCTGGGCACAAAGGGATGCTCTTTCTTTTTTTTCATTCCAACCCAGAGGCACGGGACTGCCCCTACCTGGGCAACCCCAGATCTTTGGATTTTCTAAGGGAAGAGATTCTATTTTTGTATACTTTTGAAAATTTCCATAATAGTAAGGTTCTGTTTAAGTCCCAATTAAGAGAGAAAAGCATCTATGTGAGCAACACATAATTTTTAAATGACAGATCTTAAAAGAAATAATTCTACTTCTACTGCCTTATGTAGGTCAAAATATTAATTAATTTTTGTCTCCCTGATCAAATGACACCTGTTTCTGCAAGCTGGGTCTAAGTCTAGTCATTAAGTTAGTTGCTAATGTGCTCCATAAAGAACAAAGAGAAGGATCCATTTGCATTTCAAGTTCAGTTCAGACTTGGTTTTTAAATGTTTGTTTATTTTTGAGATAGAGTACATGCAGGTGCATAAGCAGTGGAGAGGCAAAGTGAGAGGGAGAGAGAGAATCCCAAGAAGGCTCTGCGCTGTTAGCACAGAGCGGACCTGGGGCTCAGGCCCATCAACCACAAAATCATGAGCTGAGCAGAAATCAAGAGTGTGGGGTTTAACCAAGTGAGCCATCCAGAGGCCTGCAGACTTGGTTTTTAAAGTCTCATCAGGGTGCCTGGGTGGCTCAGTCGGTTGAGGGTCTGACTCTGGCTCAGGTCATGATCTCACGGTTTGTGGGGTGGAGCCCTATATCAGGCTCTCTGTGGTCAGTGTGGAGCCTGCTTTGGATCCTCTCTCTGCCCCTGTCCTCGTTTGCTCACACATGCACACGCTCTCTCTCCCTCAAAAACATTAAAAAAAACAAGAACTTATTAAAAAAAAATAAAGTCTTGCCAACATTTATTCATTTGCTAAATATTTAAGAACTTTAGTTACCTCTGTTTGTGTGTATTTTGTGAATTTGGGGCTAGGGAGATATTACTATATACAAATGTCTAGGAAATAATTTTAGTAAGTTAATTCTATAGATAAGAAAATAAAAACAAAAGACAAGAAACACTGATAGGTATCTGGGGAATTCTGATTCTCTACTATATTCCAAGGACTATTAAATAAGGAATTCAGAAGTTTACCTCATGAAAAAATATGAATACTGGACAATGTGTTTGTACCTCCTACCCCCTCTACACATTCCACCTCACCTCCGCACCTCCATTTCAGCGTACCATCTTTAAGGGTAGAGTGAATGTTTGCAGAGCCTCATACACTGCTAGGAGATATTCACAGAAAAGGCACAGCAAATACTTAATGAACTGAAACCAAAGACTTAGCTCTTAAAATGAAAATAAAGGAGCTTCTTTATTCACTGGTATGCCAAAGGTCTACATAAAATCCAGTAAGGAAATACTCTACAATATAAAGGATATCATTCTCAACAATCACTAACTACATCACACATTCAAATGTCCTATATCATGCCGACCTTGAGTGTGAAGCTTAAGAAGGAAAATCTGAGTATTTGATGAGTCTTTGTCTACTCTATTTCTAGAACAGGAGACAAAACAAATCTAAGCATTCCGATTTACCCTTGAAATAGACTGCATAATTTGTGCAGTATTATTTTTTTTATTTCAGAGAACGTGCAAGTGGGGGGAGGGGGCAGAGGGAGGGGGGAGAGAGAGAGAGAAAGAGCATCTTTTTTTTTAATGTTTATTTATTTTTGAGAGAGACAGAGAGACAGAGCTCGAGCATGGGAGGGGCAGAGAGAGAGAGAGGGAATCCGAAGCAGGCTCCAGGCTCCAGGCTCTGAGCTGTCAACACAGAACCCAATGTGGGGCTTGAACTCATGAACTGCAAGATCATGACCTGAGCCAAAGTCAGACGCTTAACCAATTGAGCCACCCAGGAGCTTAGACTTTTAAGAAGACTCTGTGCTCAGCATGGAACCTGATGCAGGGCTTGATCCCACGATTCTGGGATCATGACCTGAGCTGAAATCAAGAGTTGGATGTTCAACTGACTGAGCCACCCAGGGGCCCCTGTGCAGTATTATTACTAAATTCTTTTTCTATATCTGTTATCGGTAGCCTACAGGCTCAGTTTACCCGATTTAAAGGGCTTTGTAGAAAAGTAAAGATGAAGAGAGGATGAAGGAAAATAGGACACAGAAAAAAACTAGTTATCATTACTGAGAAGGGTATGTTCTGGCTTATTCTTTTCTTCCTCAATGTTAAACTGTCAGCTGATATTCTTTGCTGATCTGAGAGTGATTAACAATACTCTATTCCTTTCTCTCAGCACAGTGCCTGGTGTGTCCTTAATAATAGAAATCCTTAGTAAACATTTCCTGAATGAACAAATTGGAGGAATGATGGACTTGAACTAAAATGACAATTTAGAAGTTCGTGTGAGATGCAATGAGTTCCTAAATTAGGACAATGACAGTGAAACTTAAGAAACAAAATCAAAGAAAAGTCAACAGAACTTGATCAACCACTGGACCCAGGAAAATTACATAGGTGATGGTCCAGATATGCTTTATTAAAACTGAACCATAATTGTGAAATCCCAAGTTGAAATTAGAGGTAATTACTTCCTATATTCTATTGATCTAATAAGGAAAATGAACACTTATTTTAAATTTAAGTGCCCACCTCTCCCCATGCCCAAAGACATCTTTAATTTAAGTGTAATTATGTGGTTTTTTTGACAATAGATTACAGATGGGTTATGAAAATCATACAGCAACTGAACCTCATTCTGAAGATTTTCTGCCTTTAATCAATATATCTTATGTACTACTGCCATCTACAGTAAGAGCCAAGAGACTGTAGTTGCCTTGTACTGTAGCTACACTGGTGGGAACAGCATAAAGTATGGACTTGTCCAATCACTACATTGTACACCTGAAATTAATGTAATATTGTGTGTCAATGATACTTCAATTTAAAAAAAGAAAGAAAAACTAAGGGAATATCTGTATTCTGAAGGGAAAAAAATCTATATAATTATAAAGGATTATAATAAAGGATTTCATTATTTCACAAAACTTTAGTTTTCACTATAAGAAACATGTACTTAAAAATTTTTTTTTTAATGTTTGTTTATTTTTGAGAGAGAGACAGAGCACAAGTGGGGGAGGGGCGAGAGAGAGGAAGACACAGAATCTGAAACAGGCTCCACGCTCTGAGCAGTCAGCACAGAGCCTGACGCAGGGCTCGAACCCACGAACTGTGAGATCATGACCTGAGCCAAAGTCGTATGCTTAACTGACTGAGCCACCCAGGCTCCCCAAGAAACATGTACTTTTTAACCATGTTAAAATACAGTTATGAGATTATCATACATACGCTGTGTGTGTGTGTGTGTGTGTGTGTATAAAACAGGATACCTTTAAGTAAAGGGCAAGTATCCCAAACTAACACAGTTATTGCTAAACTAGTTTCTATTAACACAGAAAACTACTCTCTTCTTGGGGCTATTTGAAATTTCTGTCTACCATTAAGACTTGGCTTGCAAGGAGACATGTGAAATTTAAAGGGCAAGTGGAAAAAGACAACTGTAAGAAGCAAATGGGTGAGGTTTTAGTCAAGAATTTTTCAACTTAAAAAAATGCTTTTTTAATCACAGATGAGAGATTGAGGGTGAAGGGACAATATTCGGAAGAGACAAGCAACAGAAGAGAGAAATGGCACTAAGTGGGATTCTACAACAATTAGGAGGTCAAAAAGAAAGCTCTCATTCCTGTCTAAGAACTAAGAACTGTAAAAAGCACCTCAGAATTAAGGAGACAAATAAGGCCTGGCTTAAAGAGCCCCAATCTCCTTCCCTTCTTCTGACCTTTGTTTTGCTGACTCTCAGGTTTGTAGTAATGGAGTAAGACCACCTATCATCGTCAAAACTGAAGTATAAAATTACTTCCATACACATTAGTTCAAATGGACAATGGAAAGAAAAACTGTCGCCAAAAGAGGAATTCAAATTTGAGCCGTAGCAGTATCACTAAAATACTGACAGGAAACAGTTTCTCAAAACAGAGGAGTACTGTAAGGATGAAACTTGTAAGAGTTTGGGCATGTTTATTTAATTTTCATGTTTATAAAAAAGCCTTTCAAAATACAGACTTTAAAGTCAGGTGCCTTATCTCATTTGCACCCACTGCAGGGGCTGGTGAGAAGCAAAAGCTCAGTAATGTCTGAAACATACCCTGAACTACCTTCAAATGGGGACACTTACCTGAGCTTAAGTCTCCACGTGGTTTGGAGCTAGATTACATTCTTCACATACTTAGAGTAAATTGTGTAAGATCTTTGGCTTGAATTTTTTAGATAATTAACAGTCCTCAAGTGATCAAGAAAAATGTCATTTCTAGAATGTCTTAAAATCTCAAAGATTTGCTGAAGTCACTAAGTATGTTAAAATATATTTTTGCCTGAATAATGTTGCACTCAACAGAGTCCACAATAGTGAGTATTATGGGCAAAATGTATCCTTATTGCTCTATAGATGAGAACATACGCAAGAGCTGACAATGAAGGTTTACTATTCAAGTGTTTACATACTTTTGCTAAAGGTGGGTGAGACCATTACAGTAAGTAGTTTTTAGAGAAATTGCATGCAACTTTGTTTATAAATAAAGCTTTCTAAAAGTGCTGTATAGTTCAAGCTCTAGCATAATTAAATAATTAATGGAATACCTTCAGAGAAACAGTTAAATATTTTTCATTTTTCATTCATTATTTCTACTGCCAAAGATTAATAGCTCTCAATATAGATGAACTACTGGGTCATATTCAATTCATAGGACAGTACGCAGTTTAGGGCAATAAAAGTTATTTTATAAGAAAAAAGAGAACATAAAACTTACCAGATTTGAACCAATGTAATCAAACAATTTAAAAACAAGAGAATCCTCACACAGGGAGCAAAAAAACCTTGATATTACACATCCAGAAATCACATATTCAAATACATGAAAATTAAACACTGAAGAGCACAGTGGCTTTCTTTTTCTCAAGATTTAACCAGTTATATTCAGATGAAAACAAAATTTTTTCAAAAAGTGACTGAGTTAAGAAATGAACGGGAATTTTTTACCTACAGCTTTAAATTTTAAACTTTAATTTTAAATTAGTCTTGCCCACGCAAAATTTCCAATTCTAAGATTTGATGATTTTCTTACCATTTGGGGTCCAACATTCACATTTATTGGTCCTAAGGTTTTTGGTAAAATCTTTGTTGGTGAGTTGGTGCTGGAAACTGGAAACGCAACAAATGAAATGTTACCTGAAATGATACCAAATATGAGGTTAATGTCTGCAATATCAAGGCCACCTTCTATCTATACATTCATGCTCCTAACCCCAGTTTTGCTTTAGTAATTATAATTATCTTAATAATTTAAGTTATATATAAGAAGCTTTACTGAAAAGCCATACTAATGATTGCTTTCTTGTAGTGAATATGATTACTTCTGCTGAATAGGAAAACTATAAAATAAATAGTTCAGTCTGCCTGACAGTTAGACTTTTAGTGGGCTTTTTGAGGAAAAAACATAATGCAATACATAATGCAAATCACAGTTTATATCACAGTTGAGAAATCCAGTTAGGTCTTTATTAGGTATCATAGAATAAAAAGAAGTATGAAGTAGAATATGAAGTAAAATATCCATTAGAATTTATTTATATTTATAGTAAAATAGAAAATAGTTATACTAAAAATTAACATGTTTTCAAAATGAGACCATAGTTTTTTGAGGTTTTATACTAGAGAAAAAAAAAATATGATGCTACCTAGTTAGTGATATCGGAAACTATGGGATGTGTACAGTGTTTTCAAGTGATTTCAACACTTTAAATCAAAAAAAAATTTTTTAATGTATGTTTATTTTTGAGAAAGAGAGACGGAGCATGAGCAGGGTTGGGCCAGAGACAGAAGGAGACACAGAATCCAAAGCAGGCTCCAGGCTCTGAGCTATCAGCACAGAGCCCAAAGTGGGACTCAAACTCACAGATGGAGAGATCATGATCGGAGCTGAAGTCAGATGCTTAACAGACTGAGCCACCCAGGCGCCCCTCTTTGAATTTCAAATTAAGGCAGCCAAGTGCTACTCCTGAGATGAAAAACTAACCTATAATTTTCTGAACTGTATCAATTATTAACTCCTCTGGACAAACTTCAGTTTATCAATGTTTTTCTTAGTAACCTAATATAACAAAAGAGATCACCCAAGAAAGTATCTGAAAAAGGTTCAATATTGAAACTCTGGGGGAAAAAAATGACAATTAAGGAAACCAGGCCATCAGGCTATATTATAGCTTCTCTTCCTGGACCTGTGAACCTATCTGCACCCTCACATATTTTTACTTCTTTCTGAGTAGAAATTCTCAAATTACTTTAATGTCTCTGCATGTCCTGTCTTCTCAGGGGTCTCACTCATCAATTATTTACTCTGTCTCCTGAGTTTTCGACTGCAGCATTGGCTTCTCCCTTTCAGTTTCTTTCTCTGATCCTCTATCATTTTCCCTCAATACCCACATTTAAAAATAAAATTCCTTGGGGCGCCTGGGTGGCTTGGTCGGTTAGGCGTCCGACTTCGGCTCAGGTCATGATCTCACTATCCGTGAGTTTGAGCCCTGCGTCGGGCTCTGTGCTGACAGCTCAGAGCCTGGAACCTGTTTCA
Organism: Prionailurus viverrinus; assembly: GCF_022837055.1. Taxonomy (NCBI): domain Eukaryota; kingdom Metazoa; phylum Chordata; class Mammalia; order Carnivora; family Felidae; genus Prionailurus; species Prionailurus viverrinus. The sequence goes on from NC_062569.1 coordinate 37,280,744, forward strand.
GATTCTGTGTCTCCCTCTCTCTCTGCCCCTCCCTTGTTCATGCTCTGTCTCTCTCTCAAAAATAAATAAACGTTGGGGCGCCTGGGTGGCGCAGTCGGTTAAGCGTCTGACTTCAGCCAGGTCACGATCTCACGGTCCAGGAGTTCGAGCCCCGCGTCGGGCTCTGGGCTGATGGCTCAGAGCCTGGAGCCTGTTTCCGATTCTGTGTCTCCCTCTCTCTCTGCCCCTCCCCCGTTCATGCTCTGTCTCTCTCTGTCCCAAAATAAATAAACGTTGAAAAAAAAAATTAAAAAAAAAAATAAATAAATAAATAAACGGTAAAAAATTTTAAAAAATAAAAAAATAAAAAAAATAAATAAAATAAAATTCCTTATCTTTTTCATGCCCACTCAGCAAGGTCTAATACACAAACCTGCTTCGCCTTCATGTCCTCAGTCTTGGTATATGACTGAGTCTTGGTAATATGATCAAAATCATCCCAGTGACCCAATCCAGAAATAATCAACCCCACCTCATTCAACTGACCACTGTATCCTACTTGTTATCTTCTTACTCTGGTTCCTTTATGCTGCTAGCACTTGTTTAATTTGCAACTTTATTAAATCTGATTCGAATTACATATACCCTCTAACTCAGTGATTCACCATGGTGCCTGTGTAATGGAATTATCTGGGACTCAATAAAAAATACCAAGGCCTCAGTCCCACCCCCAGAGCTGCTGATAAAACTGACTGGGAGTGAACCTGGGCATCAGACTGTTGAAAGTTCTCTAGATGGCTTCAGCATTGCAGCCAGGGCTGAGCACTACCATTCCACCTGGAAATGCTACTTCAAACAGCTTTCCTAGCCCCTCCACACATCTGTAACAAACCCGTCTTTCAACTGGGGAAACTGCTCTGGACACTCCCCTACTTTAGGCCTTTAAAGATTCCAAACATGTCCAATGCCTCTCAGACTCTTCAACATGGCACAACAGCTCTTATCTGGAGATCTCACCCCTGCCTCCCTTCGCAGCTTCATCTTCGGCTACTTCCTCCACTCTAATCAGGTTAAATATTTTGCAGTTCCAGAAAGGCTCCAGCTCAACCATTCCAGCTTTGGCACACTCCTTTCCTTCTGCTTGAAGTCTCTCTCTGCTGGGACAACTTCTACCTCCCAGCACTTCAAAATGGCATGCCAAACTATTTCCTAAGTCATTATTGTGTGTCAGAGTCTGCTCCAGAGGCTTCCTATACATATGTGTGTGTGTGTGTATATCATTATATGTTATATACATATATAACATATATATGTACATATATATTATATGTACATATATATATATCATTATACACTTAGGACAACAGTGTAAAATGTATTATTAGAGACTCCGTTTTACACATGAAGTAATGGAGACAGAGTGAGGATAAATAATTTCTACAAGGTGGCTATAGCTCCACCTCCCAAGCCTCTGCTCTGTGTGTCACCTCCTCCTTAAAAGCTGTCCCCAGCCTCTGTGGTCTAGTTCCTGGATGCCCTTCTGACTTTTCACAAAACCTATGATAGTTGCTTGTTCTAGCTACCATTTACATAGTTCTAAGTGGGCTATGTCTCTAAGCTTTGTAATCCTAGCATCTGGTTTAGTCCCTGGCACAAAACAGATGCACAAAGCTATATAACCATTTGATTAGCATAGACTGGAGCTATCTATCACCTTTTCTAATCTGGATACCATATTTCCTGTAATATAGCCTAAGCTTCATTTTTTTTTTTTTTTGTGACTTTTTAATAGGTGCCATTACTTATACTGGGTTTGAAATAAGTTAAAATGCTAGGTCCTTTGTTTATTATTTTGAACTGGTATATCAAATAAAGTTTCCTTGCTCTGTAACCATGAAACTGATTTTTGTTTTTTATATAAGATGCATATCTTACCAATTGCTAAAGATTAAGGTTATATCAAACATCCTAAATATAGTTGTTCACCACTTTAGAATTCACCCTAACTGGATAGTAATAACCTATGATTCTACAGGGAGGAACAGCTATGGAATTGATAGACCAGTGCCATAAACTCAGTCCCAGGTAGGACAGGCATATGAGGAAGAGCACAACACTGAAAAGTCTGATTCTCAGATTTATTTATTATTATTATTTTTTAATGTTTACTTATTTTTGAGAGAGAGAGAAAGAGTGAGGGAGGGGGGGGGGCAGAGAGAGAGGCAAACAACAGAATTCAGAATTTGAAGCAGGCTCCAGGCTCTGAGCTGTCAGCAGAGAGCCTGACGTGAGGCTCAAACTCACAAACTGAGATGATGAACTGAACCCATGTCAGACGCTTAACCAACTAAGCCACCCAGGTGTCCCTCACATTTTTTTTTTAATTAAAGTATGGCTGACACGCAATATTACATAGTTTTAGGTGTACAACATAATGATTTGACAATTACATATATTACAAAATGCTTACCATGATGGGTGCAGTTACCATCTGTCACCATACAACATTACTACAATACTATTGACTACATTCCCTTTACAACCCTGTGGACTTACTTATTTTATAACTGGAAGTTTGTACTTCTTTTGTTTTTTTAATGTTTATTCATTTTTGAAAGACAGAAAAAGTGTGAGCAGGGGTGGGGCAGAGAAAGAGGGAGACACAGAATCCGAAGCAGGCTCCAGACTCTGAGCTGTCATAACAGAGCCTGACTCAGGGCCCGAACCCACAAAGTGCGAGATCATGACCTGAGCCAAAGTTGGATGCTTCACTGACTGAGCCACCCAGGTGTCCCTGGAAGTTTGCACCTCTTAATCCTTTTGACCTGCTTTATCTATCCCCCACCCTGTTCCCCTCTGGCAACTATCAGTTTTGTTCTCTGTATTTATGAGTCTGTTTCTGCTTTTATTTGTTCATTTATTTTTTAGATTCCACATGTAAGTTAAATCATGTGGTATTTGTCTTCTCAGATGATTTTAAAAATTGACCTCAGTGCTGTTGAATGTTTAAAATGAGATCATCACTGACATACTGGTAGAAACAAAAGTCAAAAACTTGCAAAAAACAGTGGAACAAGAAACACAAAAAGACAATTAAGGTTAGGGAACAAATTGACTCCAATTTTAAACCTAACAGTAAAGAAGAATTAAGAGTATAAAACTTTGGTCAAAACAAAATGAAAAACATCACTAAAGCCAAATCTGTTATGTCAGTTAATACCAAAAGAATTTAGAGGGAACTTCATAAATTTGACAAATTGATTCTAAAGTGCATCTGGAAGAATAAAGACAAAGAGAACAGCCAAGAAAATTAAAAAAAGGAATAACAGGGAAGAGGGGAACTTTAGCCTACCAGATTTCAAAATTATTACACAGTTGAAGTGATTGAAATGTGCTATTGCTAAGAAGCAGATAGAAAAACCTTGACAAAACAGAAATTAAAGTCCAGAAATTATTGCATGTATATATGAAAATTTTATATATGGCAAAGGTAGCATTTTCAAATCAGTGGGGAAAGGGTGGATTACTTAAAAAATGTTTTTGCTTGCACATCCGAAAACTAATATAACATCGTATGCCAACTATACTTCAATTTAAAACAAAATAAAGACACACACCTGAAAGAAATGTTTCTGAGACAAGAAGTGTCCACCTGGATAAAAGAAACCTTAGATTTCAATTTCTTATCTTGTACAAAAATCAATTCCAGAAAGATCAAATACTTAAACATAAAAATTAAAGCCACAAAAGTTATTTAAAGAAATATAATAATAGTTTTTTATAATTTGGGAATGAAGAAGGTCCTTCTGATCATGTTACAGAATTTAGAAATCTTTAAGTTTATTTACTTTCGAGAGAGAGAGAGAGAGAGAGAGAGACAGAGCATGAGCAGGGGAGGGGCAGATAGAGACGGACACACACAGAATCCGAAGCCGGCTCCAGGCTCTGAGCTGTCAGCACAGAGCCCAAAGCGGGGCTCAAACTCACAAACTGTGAGATCATGACCTAAGCTGAAATCAAGACACTTAAGTGACTGAGCCACTTAGGCGCTCCAGAATGTAGAAATCTTAACTGAAAACAGACTGACAGACGTGACTACCTAAAAATAAATATTTTTCTAAATAGCAAAAGACCTAATATACTTAAAAGACAAGTCTCAGACTTGGTAAACAAATTTGCAACACATAGGTCATCCTTAAAAACTTTTATTTATTTAACTTCCCACTTATATGTCAACAACAATAAAACAGTACCTCAATACAAAAATAAGCTTGAGTACATGAAGAAACCCAAATTATCTAGGATATGAAAAGATTCTTGATTTTAATGAAAAATTTAACACTTTTTAAAAAAGAAACCTTTTCAGGGCGCCTGGGTGGCTCAGTCGGTAAGCGTCCAACTTTGGCTCAGGTCATGATCTTGTGGTTTGAGTTCGAGCCCCACGTCAGGTTCTGTGCTGACAGCTCAGAGCCTGGAGCCTGCTTCGGATTCTGTGTCTCCCTCTCTCTGCTCCTCCCTGACTCACACTCTGTCTCTCTCTCACAAATAAATAAACATTAAAAAAAAAAATTAAAAAAAAAATAAACCTTTCACCTACCAGGTTGATAAAGATGAGTAAGTTTGATAATGCCCTGAGTTGGTAAAAATGTGGCAAAATGGGTACATTTAAAAAATATTTACTTGGCACCTACTATATGTTAAGTACTTATGCCAAGCATTATGGATATTCAGTGCAAATGACACCATCCCCCGTGCTCAAGGGGCTAATACCCTAGTGGTGGAGGGGGTATTAAAGAGTCTTTCTGGAGGACAGTAATTAGAGAGGAATAATGGGTCTGTGAATTAGAGTACAAAATTTTAAATAAGCCCTTTAAAAACAATTATATACATTTTAAAGCTTCTTTCCACTTCAACAAATGTCCTTTCAACTGCCCTCCATTGCCTAAGTGGCAAGCTGACCCTTGGCCTCTTCATCCACATCACAATTAATAATGGGAACATCCTGTGACCAGCAATTCCTCTGCTGGGTATATATCCTAATAAACTAAGCCGATAAAAACAATTATACATGTCCTAGGATTGCAGCATTATAGATACAGGCAAAAACCTAAAAACAATTTAAATGTATAAACATCTTTTGGTACATGTCTATGATGGAATATTATACAGTCCCTAAAACAAAATTACAAGTATATGTTTGCCATGGAAAACGTTCTCATTATAAGAGATTATGATTAGCAGGATTCCATTTACCTACCTACATATACACATAAATTTATATAAGCATATAAGGTATGGCAAGGTAAACAACAAATGTAAGAGAGGTTATGGTGAGGAGAAAGGTTTTACTTGGTTTACACTTTTTTATTACTTGAAAAAACATTTTATGAACATGCATGTACTTGTTTTATAATTTAAAAAGCCACTGCCATTCTGGAGGGAAAAAATAGAGGGGAGGGAGGAAGGGAAAGCACGTGAGAATCAGTCATAGATGTTGAAACAACATAAAGATCTAGAAATGAGGTATCTGTGTTTTATAATTAGTTAAAATGAAATCTGCTTTGGAAGTAGTTAAAGGCGCCCCACTGAGATTTCAGTAATTGTAATATTCAGAAATAAAAGCCATGTATTTAGACGTTGTTCACTTTCATCAAATCAATTAGGTTCAGCAGCAGAAAGAAAATGTTTAAAATTCTGACTCAAGGGGTGCCTGAGTGGCTGAGTCGGTTAAGTGTCCGACTTCGGTTCAGGTCATGATCTCACAGTCCGTGAGTTCGAGCCCCGCATCGGGCTCTGTGCTGACAGCTCAGAGGCTGCAGCCTCCTTCAGATTCTGTCTCTGTCTCTCTCTGCCCCTCCCCCACTCACACTTTGTCTCTGTCTCTCTCTCTCCAAAAATAAATAAACATTAAACAAATTTTTCTTGAAGATTAAAAAATTGTGTGACTCAAAAGGATGTATTTAAATAGGTTATAAACATCCAATATCCCCAAATTTCAGTCAGGTCAAGAGAAGTAAACCAAAGCAAGTCTAAAGAATTTTTCCTAAGTACCTGGCCTTAATTCACAGCTCCTTGGCAACAGGGGCCTGACACTGTCCAGAAGCCAATTTCTGGCAGTTGGTGTATTTATTAAAAACAAAAATTTAAAGGCCTTCCTGGATTTTGGTTCTGGCAATTCCCTGAATTAACTAAATAAGATCAATCACCTAGGGAAGTGGCTTGGAAAAACAGCTGAAAACTTATGCCAAATCTTGGCACAGGCACACAATTTTGGCTCAAAATTTTATTTCAATTTTCTAAGTAATTACAGTCTTTCTGTTTTCCATTAGAATTGTCTAGACACCAAAGATTTCTTTCACTCGTAATTCTTTACAGGGTTCCAGTTACAGTTAGTCACCTTCAATATTCAATTAGAATGAAAAATTCAGTGAAATAACTGTGGTTTGTCTACATGATGCCAGTATAAGTTATTTTTTCACAGTACTGACTCTCTGGGGAAAAAAATTTTTTTGGCTTGAATTGATTTTTGGAAAAACCATCACCTAAGCCTATATCACATCCTTTCTAGAAGAACCAAATTAGTAAGTTACCATAAGAAAAAATATGGCTATTTTATGGGTTTATAAATACCTCAAATCAGAAGTAGTGGTATATCCCACACACATACACAGGGTCCAACTTCAGCTCTAAATAGTTAGAAAATGACCTAGCTTGTGGTGGTGTAGGTGTTCATCCAAGTTGTACAACTCCAGGCTAAAAGGACTAGGATTTGTTCCATGCAAATTATACCTTACTAATAAAAATGATGGGAAAAAAGTGACTTAGGCAATTTCATACTCATTAGTAAGAGGCTAATTATAGATTATGCAATCCTTTTGCTTTCTTCCCTCAGATAGTTACTTGCCTTATTCCCTAGCTTTATTCTAGTCTCTGGTTGGTCATCATTTCAGAGATGCCTGACCACTGTATACAAGTACTTCCTAATTTACTATGGTTTTTCACTGGAGTACTTATCTCTATACGATATATTGCTTATTAGTATTTACTTGCTATGGTGGTTATTATCTGCCTGCCCACTCCCAGAATTTAAGTTCCATAAGGACAGGGGCTTCATTATCTCATCCACTGCTCTATCTCCAGCACCTAGCACATGGTGCCTGACAACATAGTAGAGTTCAACAGATATTGCTACATGAATGAATGAATACATGAATGTTTGGATGGAAGCATATGATACAGATTCAGGAGACGCGTAAGTCTCGTCCCATCCCCAACCACCACCTAACCATTCCCTTTCCCAGTGATAGCTACTGGTGCCAAGTTGTATATAACCTTCCAGAAGGATTCTAAGCATATACAAACATATATACACAACATTCTTTTTTCCTTCCCATATAGTTGTTCCCATATATCAGTTTGCATGTGCTTTCTTCCCCACTTAATAACTGTATCTTAGATGTCTCTCCAAACCCATATATATACTTTTGCCTCAATATTTACTTTGCTAGCTACACAGTATTACTTTTTATGGTTCTAGAAGTTTATTGATCAATCCCTTAGTAATGGAAAATATTTTAGTATTACAAACATTAACAAAATCTCTTATTACTGCAAATAATAATGCAATGACTATATGTGTCTTTACACACACTGGATGTATGACTGCAGCAATTCACCCTCCATACAGAAATATATAAAAATGTTCATTTCCACATATCCTTACCATCTCAGTGTGTTAAACTTTGTCAACTTTTAAATTGAAAACAGCCTCTCATTTTGATTTTAATTTATTATTATGAGTAAGGCTGACATGTTTTAAGTCATCTAAATTTTCCTTCCTGAAGATTTCCATCTTTCTATTGGCTGTTGGTGATTTCTTTTTTAGCGGCAGACCCTCTTTAAATATTTAAAAAAAAAGTATACTTTGTTATATCTGATACAAATATTTTTCCCAATTTGACATTTGCCTTTTGCTTTTATATATGATTTTCTAAGCACATTTTTAAAGAAGGTGGTCAATTTTATAGTAATTCTTTCCTTTTGTGACTTTTGTGTCATACATAAAAAGGCCTGTAAGTATGTTTAAATATAATAATGAAGGTCATAGCAAAGTTTATTTATCTTTATTCTCCTCCTTGGAGGTGCACATTATACACAGACATACTACATTCTACATATCTTACAGGCTTGGTATTTCCAGTTGGCTATGCTGTTCTTTGAAATTAGCTATCATTAAGATTGTATTAAACACACCCCACGTTTTCTTATACTTTAATGCCTTCATTTAAAATTTTACATCCTTGCCTCATCTGGAATTTATTCAATGTGAGAAGTAAAAGATCCACTCCTCCCCCGCAAATGGTTACTTTTAATAATCTACTTTCCCTCCCTTATGCTGATATGAAACATTACTTTGATTGTTTACTCATTTGGGTCAATTTATTAACTTTCTATTCTGCTCCACAGATCTGCCTATTTATGTGACAGTATCACATGCTTTTATTTCATTCGTGATTAACATTTCCACCAGAGAGTAAGCAGAGTCAGAAATGGAAAGTGTCAAGCATTTCTTTCTTTCCTGCACTAACCTTTTAGCTATTTGTTAATAAGTGTTATAAAGAACTATCAATTGGTTTCAAATACAGTACTAATGAGGTCAAGTCACAGGTTGATTCTAGAATAGGCCAATTCATTTTGCAAGCAGAAAAGATTCCACACCTTAAGACTGTGGCTTTAATTTCAGCCAGCCATCTAGAAAGCCATATACATCACTGAAGAGTGGACTAGAGAGAAACAATACGGATGGCTTGGAGGATATCTATCACTTTTATTTGACAAGTAACTCAGGCTCAATAGTTCCACACTCTATCTTCATAAATAAAACACATTAATAACTCATAGTTATTTCAAAAGACAGCATATCCAACTGGAAACACCAAAATTGTAAGATAAGTAAAATAGAGCATATCTACATAACCATAACCACAACATTGCTGCAAATGGGAGGTATGAGAAACAGAAGATAAATTTTCTAGTATCTCCAAAGTTTAATAGTTAAAGTGACCTCTAGAATCTCCCCCTCTGTACTTGGTTCTAAAATGGAATTCAAGCATTCTATAGTGCAGAGATAAGGACAGAAGATCTGAAATGCACATTCCTACAGATCATAGGCAGGGAAGAAAAGCCTCACTGTTTTTGCAGCTGTTAGAACACAGAACTTGTAGGATTCCCCCAAATGGACCATCTAACCAAAATCTTTCCTGGATCCAAAGAAAGAACCCTTGAAATGGCCCTAACAAGAAACAGGCTCTTGGCCCTAAGGGCATGCTCCTAAATGGGTCAATAAATCTTTCTGTCAGTCTTTCCTACATACTTTGCCTAAAGGATCAAATCTGTTCTCTTGGCTTTGATAAGCATTTTTACATGGAGGACACCTTTGAAAATGATTTGCTGTTTCTCTGGTATCTAAAACCATAAATGCCCTGGATTCTTCACTTTCAAAGGAGAAAAGAATTTCTTCCTTCACCTTCCCATATGCCAGTATTTAAACAATGCCTCTTCATTTCTTGAATGAACTTAATTCAAGCTCTGATATCTGGAATATTATAGTTGTTTTCATTTAGTTCCTCAAACCTAAAACATCTTTGAACTCATTTAATCCATTCTCACTAGGTTTTCTTTGTAGGACCTTTTCCTTTCCTAAAATATACATATTTTCCTTTCTTTTCCTTAAATATATATTTCCTTAAAATATATATTTTTTCTTTTCCTTTCCTTAAAATGTATATATTTTAAGTTTATTTACTTATGCGGAGGGAGAGGCAGAGAGACAGGATCCCAAGCAGGCTCCACAGTTAGTAGAGCCTAACGCGGAGCTTGTACTCATGAACCATGAGATCATGACCTGAGCCAAAATCAAGAGTTGGACACTTAACTGACTGAGCCACCCAGGTGATCCCTTTTCAATATTTTTTAAATGTCTATTTGAAAATATTGGTCTCATCTATAGGTTTGATCCTATTGCTTTTTCACTGGCTTCTTTATCTTTAGTTAAAACATGTCATTTTGGGGGCGCCTGGGTGGCGCAGTCGGTTAAGCGTCCGACTTCAGCCAGGTCACGATCTCGCAGTCCATGAGTTCGAGCCCCGTGTCAGGCTCTGGGCTGATGGCTCAGAGCCTGGAGCCTGTTTCCGATTCTGTGTCTCCCTCTCTCTCTGCTCCTCCCCCGTTCATGCTCTGTGTCTCTCTGTCCCAAAAATAAATAAACGTTGAAAAAAAAAATAAAAAAAAAAACAAAACATGTCATTTTGTCCTTTTTCTATGATCTTGCTCAGTAAAGGAAACCTTTAAGTCTTAATTTTCTCATTTCTTTTTACATGCTTAATTAGAATTTCCATTTTTTGGACAATATATCTTCTGATTAATACTTGAATAAGTTTACCATATGGCCTCAGACAGCCTGGCTCTTCCAATCTTTCATAGCAATTCTTCCCAAATGTGCCTGGTCATAAGATGCAAAGGGGGTGGAGGGGGCTAGTGTGCTTTTTATTCAAAATGCACATTCCTGGGCTCCACTCAACATCTAAAGAATCAGAAACTGGGTGGGAATGCATATTTCTAACAAATATGGGAAAGACTGCTTCAAGGTTCCTTTTTCTCTTTGTTCGAATTAAGGAAGTAATAGAGTATAAATAGACTCTCTATTACACTTATCTCTGTTTAAACTTTACAAAAAAGAAAGGTGAGTGACCCTTTCTTTAGTGTCTCCTTCTTAAATGGTACAACTTTTCAATGTTTAGCATACATTTAACCACTACTTCCAGCACCATCACCACAGCCAATACACCCACCAGATGGCACACGGGCACTGCGTGCATGCCTAGTAAAAGAGTGAGAGGAAGAGAGCACATTTTATCTTACACCAACAGCCACTGAATGGCTAGAGTAGATCAAGGCAGCTGTGTGCAACCACAAGGATCAGAATTTACAAGGATCAGAATATACAAGCACCCTTAATCATCCTCATGAAGAAGCTCACAACCCCTTTAAGATGGTAACCTGCCCCACACCATGTTAACAAATGAAATCATTTAAAATTCACAGTCAAGAGAGATATTATCCTAATTTTATAAAAGATGGCAATGACTACAGATGGACCTACAACTTAAAAGTTGCATTCTTAAATTTAAAACTTTAGGACACCTAAACTCAAAAAGATCAAAGACCACCCATGAATTAGAGTTTTTCAAAGCAGTTCTGTTCCCTAGCAAATTAAAAAGGGCATCAATGTATTCCATAATACAATACTCAAAATTGCAATGATCAATATTACTTTACCGATACGTTCCATTTGAGAGCTATTATCAAAGCTACATCTAAATCATATTTTGAAGAGCAAAAACATCTTAAAGTCAGACATCAATATCAACAATAATCGTTTAATCAAAATCTTATTCATTAAAACATTAAAAAAAAAAGATTTTGCAAATTTTTATAAATAGGTTCCCTGGGTCTACTTGACACACAGTAAGTGCTCGGTTAGCAGTCTCTTCATTTTTCTGCCAGACAAACTGCCAAAAGAGTGACAAACTTTGCACCATAAGTGAGCAAAATGTCCAAAACAAAGGCCCCTACTGATGGTCTTTAGCTTCAGAGTCAAGATCCAAAAGTTTATTTGCAAACTACTTGCTTGAAACTTGGTAGAAAGAAGTAATGCTACCATTACAGGATAGGTTCCTGGATTCATCCACAAGAGTTAACTCATAATATACTTGAAGCACAATATTCATACTATTTTATCTGCTCCTAAACAACGATGTAAAAGATTTTCCTTTTCAAAAAATGCAGGGATCAGGCAAATCTTCCCTCTGACCTCCACTTCAGAAAAAAAGGAGATTTCCAGGTTGCTGTTGTTTCTAATTGCACACATATATGTAAGGCAGAAAGAATGTCTACACCAGTCACTCTCTGGGTATTCCAACTTGGAAAACAATGCAATAGGTAAGGCTCAGAATCCCCCAGACCTCAGGTTTGTCCTGAAGAGTTCAAATATACAAGGCAAGAACCACAGATAACTCACTCTAGAAGTCTGCTTTCAGTGTATTGCTCTTAATTTGAAGGGTTAACAGTCTCAGAGATTTGTGTTGTTGCTAATGCTGCTAAGTAATCTACTGCCATGCCTACACTTATAAGCACAAGTGATGCACATTTTTGATAACTACAATCTACAAATTTTGATAACTGTATCACATGTGGGGCCGTCAATATTTTTTTAGGGCTATTTCATCAAACTTACCTATTACTTTGGTCACAATTGTAAAAGTTCTTACTTTAGTCATACCTGTATAGTTTGTAAATCCATTTTAAACTCCGTAAATTATTTTACTTATCCTAGAGGAAAAACACCCCTCAACTGCTACCTACTGCTATTCCTTACAAAAGCAAAATATATGAAGATCAATTTGAGAATTGATATAATTATAATCTTAATTAAAACAATGATGCGAAAAGCTTCAAAATCTCTACATTCTGTCATCATTTGAAACAAAGAAAACCTTCAGGGACACCAACAGATCCCAGCTAAGAGCAAGGGAAATTTTTAATAATCTCCTTGAATGTTGATATCTTTTCCTGTCTTCTCTTTATACCAATTAAACATTCAGAAAACCACTCAATATTTGCTCCTTACACAAACTCTGAACTGTGGTTCACAGAATTTTTTGGCTATTATCTATTCTTACACTGTAATTTTACAGTGTAGGGCATGGCAAAGTTTTACCAAGTGCCTAATTTGTGAAAGATCTGGTGCTCAGGCCTGGTTTTTCAAGAGCTAACTTTAAGAAATGAATCAAGTTGTAATGTGTATAAATGCACACTACACAATAGCACGGAACTTCTCTTTGTTACTTGCAAATGGAAAGGTTTTTACTCATTATGAATTCCACAAATTCAAAAACTTTTTTTTTTATTTTGACTGCTTTCATTACATGCATATTGCTTCCAAGCTCTTCCTTTGCTGCTTTTTTTTTTTAAGCAAATAAACATTCTTCTCTGTCCATTAGCAACCAATCTAAGCTTACTATCTTTCTTTTTAGAGGCTATTTTTAATTAAACTTAAAATGTTTCTCCCGCATTTCTTATTCAAAGATCTTTTTTGGAGTAAGTCTCATGCTTCTTACTGAAGATAAAAGTCTCTCTCACTGTATGTAAATAATGTTTCATAATGAAATTTCATCTTGAGCCTCAGTACCTATTGTGCAATTACAAACTTTTGCAACCTAAGTATTCCTTATATATTTTATAATACTAAGTTTTTTCCAAATATTCTTTAGCATTTAATGATGAATTTTTTCCATAACTTAAGTGCACTAAAGTTAACTTTCTCACATTTCCATTAATTACACATTAATTTTTTAAGATTAAAAAAAGCCTCTCCAAAAGGTATGCTACTCAGAATGTTACTCTACTGATTCTCAAATTCTAAGTATAAAAGAATAAATTTTAAATGACTAAGTTCTATTTATCCCCTGATTAAGTCAGATTTATGATCTCCCCTCCCCATTCCAGCTACTGTGAATTTTGAATAAAACAACCTCAATTGTAACAGAAGAAACATCTGTTGCTTTTTTCTTCATAAGGGCTTTCCTAACTGAAAGAAAGGCTCTCTGCCTGACCTCCTCTTCCACTCCCCCTTCCCACCCACACTAAGTTCCTTAAAACTCTTTTTTAAGTAAATGTATTATTTAAAATTTTACTGTATCTACTTAAAATGTCATCATTTATCCAGAAACATTCACTTCCTTATTAAAATTCAAAGAATGAGTATGTTATATACATAAAAAAATAAGGGATGTGACTGGTAGAATATTAATTGTAACTGAAACGCAGACTTTCGAGAGGATACTTGAAGTGATCAACTCAATCAAGTTGTCACACATTCCGGGCTCACTCAGTATTGTTTAGGGTTAAGATTTTCTTCATATGGGATCTTGCATGCTATATTTTCTTTGCCAATCTAACGCTAACATAATGGCAGTCACTACCCCAAGAGGCAGACACCAAATGGTGCCACCCACACTCTCACACTGTGCCTCATAATAAACCATAAAGCAGTGGAATGCACCGGCCCCTTTATGAGCAAACAATGCCTGAGCTTCATTAGAATACAGCTGACATTTTCAAAGCACAAATACTTTTAAGAAAAAAGTACTAGGAAAGAAAGGAATGAAACAGCTATAAAAGCTGAAATATTTTTTTTTAAGTGTCAGGTTTATTTCAAAGATCCCGAGGAAGCATATTTTGCTGTTGACAATGTGAAAGTTTTCATAAATAAAAAAATGTAGAGTTAAGGTCAAAGCTTATGTTATTAACTACTGGAAAGAAATGAAAGTAAAAACTATCATTTGAATTGCAGTCACAAGTAATAACTATAAAGTACCTTCAGAATTATTCAATTCCTCAAATGCTTTCTTAGTTCTTGAACGAGGAAAAGTGAGCTCCAAAATTATTTTCACATTTTAATTGATTTATATAAGTAACTGAGTGATAAACTAAGCTTAATCTACCCCTCCCCCCCCACCCAACCCAACCCCCATACCCTGTAGTTTTCCTGTCTGCAACAAGCAAGGACGTCTTGAATTCAGCGTGCTCCTGGCTGTTTATCAACTTAATATTGTTGCTGTTGGAAGAATATAAAATAAACGCGGTAAAAACTCACCCAGCACTAAGAAACAAAATGATCTCTCTTACCTGGTCTAAAGAAGCATGCCTCTCACTGCAGTACCAACAACACTCTACAGTCTTTGTTACCATTCAGTGGAAACTTGAGACTGTGTCAGACATAAGCAATCGAGCGCAGAAAAGCTCAATTTAAAATACTCAATAAAACTAAAAAGATGCTCAAGAAAACCGTTTAGGTAACTGGCTTTCAAAAGACATATGAGAACTGTCTAATGCAACAAAGATCATTCAAAAGAAACTGGAAGTGTAAGTCTAAAGACACAAAGGGGCTTTTTTATGTGCAGAATCTTACTTTCTCATTAATTAAAGGTTGTTTTAAAAATATGCCTAAAATAAAAGTGGTAAAACGATAAAATGGCTAACTTCAAGCTAACATACTTTAAAATATCATTTAAACTTTAGCTAAAAAATAAGATTAAACTTACTCACGAAATCTGCATAATTCGAACTGTGCATGTCAGGGTATTTGCTGGCTCCAAAGCAGTCACAAAGCAGGAGACCTTAATGCATCTTGAAAGCAGAGCAAAACCACCATAAGTATGGGGGGGGGGGGGGGGGGGGGGCGGGGGGGTGGTGAGGGGGCTGGGGAGGAGAGACTCTTGAAAAACTGGCTGGGGCTTTTCAACCTGTAATAACTGTCTAGCTCCTCTGGGAGGGGAAAAAAAAAAAAAAAAAGTCCTGGTCCTGCCCCCTGAGATAGGAGGCTATGTTTCAATGCCAAAATGAATGACAGGCCCATTTCTGATATCAACAAAGAGCAGCTTAGTTGTGCTCCATTTTTTTTCACTTTCCCACACAGTTAGAAGTTCCAAATTTTTCAGGTTAGTATCTTTGTATCTAGGGTTAAGTACCTTTGTCCATTTTCTCAAGAGAACCCAATTATGTTTTTTAAAACAAAAAAGTTTTAAAAATGATTAATTAAAAATATATACCTAATCATCTTACTCGGTTTTTCCTAGGCAGGAAGCTAAACAAAAGATGACCTCTGAAGTTCCTTTCTAAATCTACCCTTTGCAATATAAGATCACCGTATGACTATTAATATTAATAAGCTTTTTCTGCATCCTGACATGTGGGCACAAGGGGAAACTAAAAGTAGGTAACAAACATAGAAATAAAGTAACTGAGATAAAATTTTCAGTTAGCTAGATGTAAAAATCATTTACTAAAGTACATGTGTATGATTATACAAATTGAAATCAATAAACACTTTGAACAATGACATACATTTACTTAATGCCTATTATGAGCCAAGCACTACTTGGGGCTCTGAGGATATAGCAGTAAACACAACAGACAAAAGCCAAACAAAAATCCTTATCTTCAGTGAGCTTATTAGTTTATATTTCAGTTCCCTGAATGTACAACTCTCCTAGATAGACTAAGATAGCTCTCTGCTTCTTTGATTAGTTCCCATCTAATCTGAAATAGTCCCCTCTGAAAGTATGTCTTGACAACAGCTTCAGGAAGGGCAAGGATTCTGTGCTTTCTTCAGTGTTACATCCTTAGTGTCTAAAACAGTGCCTATTAGACCTTCAAACAGATATATAGTAAATTAAATAGATCAAAAAGAGCTTTTCCTTAGTCCATCTCTGCAGACTATGCACCATGTATTATTTACACTTACATGCACGAGGGTATTAATTAACTTGGGTTGCAATTACATAATAGCTTAAAACTGAAAACACAACCTATATGGCCCTGTACCTTTTCAGAGTCTAAAATCTGTTTTTGCAGGGCACCTGGGTGGCTCAGTTGGCTAAGCGTCAGACTTCGGCTCAGGTCATGATCTCGTGGTTCGTGGGTTGGAGCCCAGCGTCAGGCTCTGAGCTGATAGCTCAGTGCCGGGACCCTGCTTCAGATTCTGTGTCTCCCTCTCTCTCTCTGCCTCTCCCCGACTCGCACTCTGTCTCTCTCTCAAACAAAAAGTTTAAAAAATAAATAAATAAAAATAATAATAAAATAAAACCTGTTTTTGCTATCAAATGTGAGGTCACTGTATTTGAGTAAAAGAATCATTCAAAAAATTCTATACAGTAACTTTTTGTGGATTACCAGATTTTAGAGCAGTCTGAATAAAAAAAGAATCTTGGAAATTACATAGCATCCCATCAGTTTTGTGTGTGTGGAAATAACTTTAAACTCTCCTTCTCATCATTCTTGATTGTCTTACTGTAAACCAGTGAGACACAGAAAATAAGTGTACACCTCTACCCTGTCAAATCAGCCAGAAGTCTTGCACATGTCACTCAAGGCCAGGATATTCAAGGGCTATATACCGTCACACCTATTCTGGTAGAGTCTTAAAACAAAAGGAAATTAAACTTCTCAGCACTCAGATACGCTCATCATACTTCCAAACAGAGTATTCCTCCCTCCCTCTGTTCCACCTCTAGAGATGGACGATGATTTAAAGTTCAAATATAAACTACCTGGAATATTCACATACTTAGCATGTGTTCTAACAATAAATCTAACAGCACCCCAAGGTCAGGAAGACATGCAATGACTGAAGTCAAGTCATGGGTGAGATAAGGTGGAGCCACAGCAGGATTTCGTCAGGAATGGCTCCTGCAGAAGCGAGTTTTCTTTTCCCTAACCATCATTCATTCTTTCCTTCAAGAAGTACTTATTAAGTACTTATATATCAGGCACTGAGCTAGGCAACAAACTGATCTGCTCCCTAGAACCCTCATATCTACTCCATAGATGTGACCTTAAGCCTATTCCTATTCCTCCATGTTTCTGCTCCCTATTTGCCTTCATTGCCAGTGCCCTTTCTTTATCCAGTCCCCGGAACTTCACTTTCACTGCCCTTTGATCTACTCCCAAGCCTTTAGGCAGGCAGCACAATTAGTAGCTTCTGTGTTCCCTTATGACTGTATCACACACTGGGGGGGAATTAGGAGTCTTCCTACCAGCATAAGAAAATGCATCTTGTGTGGGTCGTCTCAAACAATTTCTCCTTAATCTTACTTAGAAAATCCACTTAAGCATTGTATTATTTATAACTACTAAATATCTAGAAAACACCAAATGGGGCTAGGGATTCCTTCCCTCAGGTTTATAAGCTAATTTATTCAGACTAGAGTTTGCTATGCTTATTGGTAACTTGATGAAATATCAACCACATTTTATAGATCCCTTTCTGATTCTATAAGCAGAAATGATACTATGATAGCACAATAATAGTTTTTATTTGCCTATTCTTGCTAAAATAACTACCTATCAGATCCATACTGTGAGGGAATGGAAATCACCTATGCTAATTTCTTATACTCAATCACCTTTTGAAATAAAATGTCTAATCTTCCTGATGAGAACTACATCTAATGCAAAGGGTTCCTGCTACCTCTTGCAGGGATAAGTGATAGTTGCTTAAAAACACCTTGTGGTAAAGTAACTTCACCTTCACTTGGTCCTCTTCCTCTTCCCACCTTTTAAATATAGATGTTTTTCAAGGACCTATTCTTGATGCTTGTTTCTTTAAGATTTGCATTCCCTCTTTAAAGGGTATTAGCTATTTCTCTGGCTTTATCACCACTCTGTAGATGACAATGAAAATTTATACTTCTACCTCTAGGCTTTCCTATTCTGCTCTACTCTAAACTCTTATTTATAACTGCCTACTGGACATCTCTGTCTCTATGTCCCACACTCTCAAGTCAATTTCTGCAGTAGTGAACGCCATGTCTACCTTCCCAAATCAGCTCATCCTCCTATGTCCCCCATTCTCATTAAAGGCATATTCATCCAAAATAGAAAGTGATTTTCTATTCTTGTCTCTTCCTCACCATTCAAATGCCCACATTGTTTCCAGTGTTTTTCCTAAACCACACATCATTTTCCTGGTTTAAAAATGAAAGAAATAAGAAATACAACTGATGACCTCTGGATTACTCTATCAAAAATAGTGGTAGCCTTAAGCCACATGTGGCTATTTAAATTTAAATTGATTAAAGTTAAATAAAATGCAAAACTCAATTTGTCAGTTGC
This sequence comes from Prionailurus viverrinus, assembly GCF_022837055.1. NCBI lineage: Eukaryota > Metazoa > Chordata > Mammalia > Carnivora > Felidae > Prionailurus > Prionailurus viverrinus. The sequence continues at coordinate 37,299,458 of NC_062569.1, forward strand.
ACTATACACATGTTGGGTCCTCAACAGCCACATGTGGCTAACGGCTTGCAGATACAGAACATTTCCATCATCATGGAAAGTTCTATTAAACATCTCTGGTCTAGACAATAACAGCAAACTACTTAAAACAGTAATCTAAATTTTCCTTGATTTGGCCCATTATCTTCTATCTTAGAAGGTATCAAACCTTATCTTCTACCTAAAACTTAACCACAACAAAAAACCAAACAACCTGATTCAAAAATGGGCAAAGGACTTAACCATTTTTCCAAAGAAAATATACAAATAGCCAATATACACATGAAAAGATTTCAATATCTCTAATCTCTAGGGAAATGCAAATTAAAATTATAATGAGGTATCACCTCATAAGCATTAGGATGGCTACTATCAAAACAACAGAAAATAAGTGTTGATGAGGATGTGTGGAAATTGGATTCTTTGAGCACTGTTGATGCAATGTAAAATGTACAGCTACTATGGAAATCAGAATGTTGACACCTCAAGAAATTAAAAACAGGATTACCATATGATTCCACTGGGTCAACTCCACCTCCAGGTATATAGTCAAAAGAATTGAAAGCAGGGCCTAATAGAGACATTTGTACTTCCATGTTCTTAGCAGCATTATTCATAATGGCTAAAACACAGAAGAACCCCATGTGTCCACTGATGCACGAATGATAAGCATAATGTAGTAAATACATACAATAGAATACTACTCAGCCTTAAAAAGGAAGAAAATTCGGGGTGCCTGGGTGGCTCAGTCTGTTAAGTATCCTACTTCAGCTCAGGTCATGATCTTGCACTTCGTGAGTTCGAGCCCATTGGGCTCTCTGCTATCAGCATGGAGCCCACTTTGGGATTCTCTGACCCCCTCTCTCTCTGCCCCTCCCCACTTGTGCTCTGTGTCCCAAAATTAAATAAACATTAAAAAAAAAAAGGAAGAAAATTCTGAGACATGCTACAACACAGATGAACCTTAAGGACAGTACACTATGTCACATAGAGACATATTGTAGGATTCTACTTACATGACTACTTAGAGTTGTCAAAATCATAGAGACATAAAGCAGAATTGTGGCTGTCAGGGGCTTAGGGAGGGGAGAATGGAGAGTTACTATTTCATGGGTAAAGAGTTCAGTTTTGCAAGATGAAAAATTATGGAGATGGATGGTATGATGGTGGCACAACACTATGAATGCATCGGTACCACTGAATGGAATCTTTAAAAATGGCTAACAGGATAAGTTTTATATTATGTCTATTTTACTCTAATAAAAACATTAAAAAAAAAAAACAAGGGGCGCTGGGTGGCTCAGTTGGTCAAGTGACTGACTCTTGATTTTGGCTTAGGTCATGATTTCACAGTTTGTGAGACTGAGCTCTGTGTTGGGCTCTGGCTCCACGCTGTCAGCACGGAGGCTGCTTGGGATTCTCTCTCTCCCTCTCTCTCTCTGCCCCCCCCACTTGTGCACACACACTCTCAAAATAAATATGTTTTAAAAATTAAAAAAAAAATGTAGGAACAGGAGCAGAGGGCATATGGGAAATCTGCACCTTCCCCTTAATTTTACTATGAACCTAAAACTTTGCTGATAAAAGAAAGTCTACTTTTTAAAAAACACATACAACAGTCTTGTGAAAATGTCTTTTCTCCTCTGCTTTACTTCTTCAGTCCACCCACTCCTCTGCATCCATTAGTAGTTCCACCTCTATTATAAGAGCTTCTTTTACTTCTTGAGTCTAACCCAACCTCCTACCTCTATATTCAACATTAAATACATTAAAATATCAAGACCAGGACCGCTAAGATCAATGTGTTATAAAAATAATTTTGGTACAATCTACATTAATTACATGACGATTCTGGGTTTTTTTTTTTTTTAGTTTATTTATTTTGAGAGAGAAAGAGAGAGAGTGAGCTGGGGAGGGGCAGAGAGAGACAGAGAGAGAGAGAGAGAGAGAGAGAGAGAGAGAGAGAGACAGAGAGAGAAAGAGAGAGAGGGAGAGGGAGAGAGGGAATCCTAAGCAGGCTCTACGCTGTCAGTGCAGAGGCTGATGCGGGGTTCAAACATGATCATGACCTGAGCCTAAATTAAGAGTTAGACTCTGAATGAACTGAGCCACCCAGGTGCCCCAAATTACGTGATAAATTCTTGATGAGATGTAAAATTAAGTCAGTTCATTCAATCTATGCATATTTACTAACTGTTCACTAACTGTTACGCCAGCCTTAAGCAGGGGATCTAAAAATACACTGGAGAAGGAAAAAATATAATCCTTAGCCTCAGGAAGTTACAGTTTAATGGAGGAAACACTATACACAAGCAAGCAAATATAAAAATGCCAACTACATCCATTACTAGGAAAGAAACTAGTGGTATCAGAGAGCTGGGAAGTGATATTCCACGTGTGTTCTTTAGACAAAGTGTTCTAGGAAGGTCTCTCTGAAGAAGGTGATATTTAAGCTGCAACCTGGAGGACGAGGAGGTGTCAACATGGTAAAAGCAGGGAGAGGAGCATTTCAGGCAGCAAAGAACCGTGAAAAGGCTCACATAACACCTATAATCTTAAAAGTAAAGCAAATAAACTGAGGAAGCCAAATAAAATTCACATGAGGGATTGCCTCTAGGAGAAAAGTAACTGACTAATTTTTATCTTTTGCACAAAATAGTAGAAGGAAACTATTTCTTATTTTCTTGTCTGAGGCTACAGCAAAGAACATGGGGAATGAATCAGGATTATGGATGCCATTCTGAGAAGTCTAAAAAGGAACACAAGGATTATCAGACCTCAACAAATATTCTCTAAACACATCATGAATGTACAATATTCCACTGTGCAGATGTGTCATATTTTATTTCCCTATAAGTGGATATTTACACAGTCTCTATATTTTGCCATTATACATAATTATGTAGTAAACACTTCTACACTCAAATCTCTTATTTTTTATTTTATTTTTTTGTATTATTTTATTTTTATTTGAGAGAGAGAGACAGAGAGACTGTGTGTGTGAGCAAAGGAGAGAGGCAGAAGAATAGAGGGAGAGAATCTTCAGCAGACTCCACACCCAGCATGGAGCTTGACATGGGGCTCGATCCCATGACCGTGAGATCACAACCTGAGCCGAGATTAAGAGTCAGACGTTCAACTGGCTGAGTCACCCAGGTGCCCCTCAAATCTTTAATTTTTTTCTAATGACAAACTCCCAGAAGGGTTTTTACTAGGTGAAAGCATATCAACTGTTTTCAGGAGTTTGATGTGTATTACCAATTTGCTTCTCGGAGGACTTATACTGACTGACACTCCTAACAGAAGTAGATATGAAGAATAAGAAATAGATAAGAAGATGAGAATAAATACAAGTAGACTAAGAAGTGGATAAGAAGAGGTGCCTGGCTGGCTCAGTCAGTTAAACATCCAATTTTGGCTCAGGTCATGATATTGCAGTTCGTGACTTCAAGTCCCATGTCGGGCTCTGAGCTCACAGCTTAGAGCCTGGAGCCTGCTTTGGATTCTGTGTCTCCCTCTCTCTCTCTCTCTGCCCCTCCCGTTTGTGCTCTGTCTCTCTCTCAAAAATAAATAAACATAAAAAAAAAAAAGAAGTGGATAAGATATGAAGATACCAATTTCCCACACTTTTGCCAACAAGGTCAAAATTTTAAAGAAACTTTTGTTAATTCGACAGAGGAAAAAAGATTTTTTTTGAAATAACTTTTTACATGATGTTCAAAATTTGGACATGCACATTACAGAAAAACAGAAAATACGTAATTAAAACACCCAGAAATAATTATAATTAATGTTTTACATACATATATCAAGTCTTTTCCTATGCTACATATTTTTCTTTTTCTAAAAAAAGCAGGGGGAGTGATCATGCTATATCCATGCTGGTTTAATTTTTTTAATATAATAAATTATTTAGTTTGTAACATCTATAGAATACCATCATACAACAGTGTCACATGCTCAATTAATTATCTAACTGCTTCCAATTTTTCATTCTTATCAACAATGCTGTGGTAAATATTCTTTGCCAAAATCTTCCCACAGATCTTCTTTAATCAGGATAAATCCACAGAAGAGAAAATCTGAGCCAGACTTTGCCTATTTTGAAGATTTTTGATAGGCACTGAGCAAATTATCCTCCAGAGAGGTTGTATCACTCTGAGTCCCTAGACCATCCTCTACTACCCCAAGGTGGGTATTAACAACAACAAAACAGCAAAATCTTTGCTGAACTGACTGGCAAACATTGGCTTTTGTTATTTAAATTTGCATTTTGGGGCGCCTGGGTAGCTCAGTTGGTTAAAGCGTCAGACTTTGGCTCAGGTCATGATCTCACAGTTCGTGGGTTCGAGCCCCGCACCAGGCTCTGTGCTAACAGCTCAGAGCCTGGAGCCTGCTTCTGATTCTGTGTCTCTTCCTCTCTGGGCCCCTCCCCTGCTCATGCTGTCTCTCTCTGTCTCTCAAAAATAAATAAATGTAAAAAAAAATTTAAAATAAAATAAAATAAATTTTCATTTTGATTACTGGTCCAGTTGAATACATGTTTATGTTTTTATTATCCATTTACATTTCTTTTGTGAATTTTCCATACTGCTACTGTTTTTTTCTTATAATGCCAATATTTAATGTATTTATTTGTTTTATATGTAGTTATGTTTACTAAGCCTCTGCTGGTTTGTGAAGTTTCTCAAATCTGCCTTGGTTTTGATGGCCTTGACAGTTTTGAGAAGTATTAGGCATTTTGTACAATGCCACTCAATATGGGTTTGTCTGATTTTTTCTCATTGTTAGACTAGGGTTATGAGTTATAGGGAAGAAGATGTCATCACATCATATCAAGGGCACCTGCTATCAACATGACTTATGGCTGAGAAAGTGAACTTTGAGGATTAACTGGCTAGGGCTATTTTTCTAGGTGTCTCCACCATAAAGTTACTCTCCCACCTCCACCCTTTGTTCCCATAAACTACAATTTGGAAACACCACACTAAGTGCAGCCCATATTCAAGGCAGGGTTGGAGAGTTTACGCTCTACCTCCTTGAGGGAGAAGTGTCTCAATCAGTGTCTAAGTAAATTATTTGGAATTCTGTATGGAGACTTGTCTCTTCTCCCTCACTTATTTATTCAATCACTATTTATATGAGTATGTACTCATGTATTTTTATTTTTTTAATGTTTATTTATTTTTTGGACGGGGGAGGGACAGAGAGAGAGAGAGAGAGAGACAGAGACAGAGGATCTGAAGCAGGCTCTGTGCTGACAGCAGAGAGCCCAGTGTGGGGCTCAAACTCATGAACCATGAGATCATGACCTGAGTGGAAGTTGGACACTTAACTGATGGAGCCACCGAGGCGCCCCTCACGTATTTTTATTTCATACCTTAGGTTAAAATCCAACACTGCCCTATTTATTTTGCTGCTCAAATTGCTCCACTTTTGGCCGCTGGGAACTTTTTCAAGTTGGCTCCTGTGTCGCTCTGCAGGATCCACTTTTTTTGGTAGCACTTCCTTACTTTCTGGTATAATAAGGCACTCCAGCTTCATCTTGTGTATTTCCTGCCCCAAACCTAGGTTAGCTATTTTTCTATTTTATTTTTATTTTTTAAAATTTTATTTTAGAGAGAGAGTGTGAGAGTGCGAGTGGGGGAGAGGCAGAGCGAGAGGGAGAGAATCTCAAGCAGGCTCCAGGTAGCACAGAGCCCAACTCGGGGCTGGATCCCATGAGACTTGAGATAATGACCTGAGCTGATATCAAGAGCTGGACACTTAACTGATTGAGCCACCCAGGTGCCCCTACATTAGCTATTTTTCTAAGGAGTCTTAGAGAATAGTATTAGAAACCAAAATCTGGGGGTCCCTAAGTGGCTCAGTCGGTTAAGTGTCTGACTTTGGCTCAGGTCATGATCTCACGGTCATGATCGTGAGTTCGAGGCATGTGTCGGGCTCTGTGCTGACAGCTCAGAGCCTGGAGCCTGCTTCAGATTCTGTGTCTCCCTCTGTCTCTGACCCTCCCCTGTTCATGCTCTGTCTCTGTCTCAAAAATAAATAAATGTAAAAAAAAAAAAAAGAAAAACAATTGCTTTTTCTGTATATCACAGCAATAATAGTAACTTAAATATCACTTGGTATTTCCTTCATCTGCTAATACAAATATTCCAGACCCTACAAAGTCTCCAACAGCCCACACAGATTTCTGTGAGCCTCTAGAGCAGTGATCCCCAGCCCTGGCTGCATATTAGAATAGACTAGGAAACTTACATCCAAGTCACACCTCAGAGCAACTCCATCTGAATCATTGAGGGCAGGACTAAGGCATAAATATGGCTCTAAAGGAATCAGATGATTTTAGTGTGTATCGAAGCTAAGAAACACCACTTTAGTCTTTTACGTGGCTTCATTAAAAGCTCATTCCTAGTAAGTATTGCTGAGTAATGCTGCCTCCACTAGGGACACATCACCTCCCCCTTCCTCTGTGGGAACACTGGTAGTCTATGAGATGCCAAAGTTTCAAGTTTTGCCTTTTCTGAAATAAGGAAGAATATTTTGCTCCCTTACTATATTATATTACCCTATAAGGGATACACATAGACAGTACTGCTAGCGAGTTAATAAGATCACTCTCATGAAATTATATTTTAAAAGCTAATTGTTTTGTTGTTTCATAAAAATTTACACCTACCCTATTCTCTTAAGAGTCACACATGACTTGAATAGGTCTGGCCATAAGACAAACTCTACTACCATTATGCAGTATTAAGAATTATTTCTAGGGCACCTGGGTGGCTCAGTTGGTTAAGCATCTGTCTCTTGATTTCAGCTCAGGTCATGATCTCACAGTTCATGAGTTCGAGCCCCGCATCGGGCTCTTGTGATGACAGTGCAGAACCTGCTTGGCATTTTGTCTCCCTCTCTCTCTGTACCTCCCCACCTTTTCTCTCTCAAGAATTAATTAATTAATTAACTAATTAATTAAAAAAGAATTATTTTCCCTTTCTAAAGACCAACATTTTTCTTGAAGGTTCAAACCTCTTTCTTCCCTTGACGCACACTGAACATAATCACAGCAATACTAGAACCTAAACCTAGCTCAACTTCTGACTGACTGCCTCAATCCCATAAACAAATGGCCTAACAAAAGAAGTGTGCCCATTTCCAGGCATAGGTACTATTTACTTCAATCTCCACTGTTCTTTTATATGAAATGTCTGGCATTAAAACTGTAACACACCTACAATAGGGGGGAAAAAACAATTGCAAGAGATCAATCAATCAATTGAAACAGACTTATATATGACCCAGATTTTAGAAACATAAGACAAGGGCTTTAAAATAACTATTTCAACTTTCTCATTATTAGACTGGACAAAAATTTCTTCCTCTCTTTAATCTTTAATCACTTTGATAACTGAGAATATAAACCAAAACACTAACAATGTATTATAGGGTTGTAATAATGTAAAAACAAAATGTATGCTAACAATGCACAAAAGATAAGAGAGTAGAAAAGGAAGTATACATGGTATGGTAACATTCTTTGAAAGTAGACTGTGACAGGGGCGCCTGGGTGGCTTAACTGGATGGTTAAGCATCCAATTTTTGACTTGAGCTCAGGTCATGATCTCACAATTTGTGGGTTCAAGCCCCGCATTGGGCTCCACACTGAGAGCAGAGAGCCCACTTCGGATCCTCTATCTCCCTCTCTCTCTGCCCCTCCCTTGCTTATTCTCTCTTGCTCTCAAAATAAATAAATAAAACTTAAAAAAAATTTTTAAAAAGAAAGAGACTGTGGTAACTTAAAGATGTACTCTGTAAACCTTAGTGCAAATACTAAAAAAAAAAAAATTAAAACGAGGTATAACAAATCAGCAAAGTAGAAAGTAGAAATAAAATGGAATCACAATAAAAATACCTAATTTATCCAAAATAAATAAAGGGGGAAAAAAAGGAAAGGAATAGAGAACAGAAGGGACATACAGGAAGAAAAAAAAAAACAAAACTAGCAATATGGCAGATTATTTTTTTTAATATGAAATTTATTGTTAGCAATATGGCAGATTTAAATCCAACATCTCAATAATTACATTGAATATAACTTATCTAGAGACCCTAATTAAAATTCATAGATTCCCAGAACAAGCACTGTTACCAGGGATAAACACGGGTATTACATAATGATATGAGAAAACAGCACAAAAAAACCAAAATAACATATAACAATCCTGACTGTGCATGTACCCAACAACAGAGTTTCAAAATATATGTAAGAAAGTGACAACTCAAAGAAGAAATAGAAAAGGCACCATTAAAACTGGCGACCAACATTGCTCTCTCAGTAATCAACAGAACAAGTGGACACAAAATAAAGATATAGAGATTCTGGGGGCACCTAGGCAGTTCAGTCAGTTAGGTGTCTGCTTTGGCTCAGGTCATGACCTTGGAGTTCATGGGTTCAAGCCCCATGCTTGGCTCTGTGCTGGCAGCTCGGAACCTGGAGCTTGCTTTCAGATGCTGTGTCTCCCTCTCTCTCTGCCCCTCTCCTGCTTGCACTCTGTCTCTCTCAAAAAATAAACATTTTTTTTAATTTTAAAAAAAGATATGGAAAATCTGAGAAACACTAGCAATCAAGCTGGCATCATTAATATTTATAGAACACTCCATTCAACATCTGCAAAATCCACAATCTTTTCAGTACACTTGGAACATTAACTGAGATACGCCATATGACAGATCTTGAAGCAAACTTCAAAACTGTAAAACAAAGGATGGTCTCTGATCACAAAAGAATTAAATTAGAAATCAATAACAAAGATTTCTGGAAAATTCCCAATTAAACAACACATTTCCAAATTCATTGAAGGATACAAACTACCAGAGCTCACTCAAAAAGAAAAAACAAACAAACAAAAGAAACCCCCAAAACCAAAAAAAACAGACAACCTGAATAGCCCCATACCTATTACAGAAATTTAATTCCCAGTTTAAAACTTCACCACAAAGAAAACTCTAGGCCCAAAGGTCTTCAATGGCAATTTCTACCAAACATTTATGGAAAAACTAATCTAATATTATACAAACTCTTCCAGAAAACAGAGGGGTAGAAAACATTTTCCAACTCATTTGATAAGGCCAGCACTAACCAGATACAAAACCAAACAAATTACAAGAAATTCCAAACCAATATCCTTCTTGAACACAGTTGCAAAAAACCAGTTAATTAAGCCTTAAAAAGGAAGGAAATTCTGATACATGCTATAATTAGACAAACCTTGAAAATATTATGCTAAGTACAATAAGCCAAAGAACAAATAATATATATCTCCACTTACATAAGTTACCTAGAATAATCAAATTCATAAAGACAAAAAGTGAGACCCAATGGTTACTAGCGGCCAGAAAAGGGGGAATAGGGAATTATTATTTCATTGGTATGGAGTTTCTGTTTGGGATGATGAGAAAAATGGTGATGGATAGTGGTGATAGTTGCACAACAATGTGAACGTACTTAAAGCCACCAAATTATAAACTTGAAGATAGGGGCACCTGGGTGGCTCAGTCCGTTAAACGTTTGACTCTTGATTTCAACTCAGGTCATGATGTCAGTTTGTGAGACTGAACCCTGCATCAAGATGCTATTCAGCATTGAGCCTGCTTGGGATTCTCTCTCTCCCTCTCTCTTGGCCTCTCCCCCGCTCACATATTCCCACATATGTGCTCTCTCTCTCTCCCTCTTTCAAAATAAATAAATAAAGTTCAAAAAGAAAATGGTTGAAATAGTAACTTTTATGTTATGTATATTTTACCACTATAAAAAAGATTCTTAACAAAATGTTAGCAAATGATACAGCAATAGATAAAAAAGGATATTACATTTTGAGCACATGGTGTCTATCCAAGGAATGCTGGCTGGCACAGACACTCCAAATCTATTCTAAAAAGCTAGCAAAAGTAATACATTTTAGTAAACTAGTGAGTTTAGCAAGATTGCAGGTCTCATTATATACAACATACAAAAAACAGAAACGAGTAAACTTTACTGCATGTAGTTACCTCAATAAACCTGACTTAAAAAAAAAAACAAAGCAACAGAGGGGTGCCTGGGTGGCTCAGATGGTTAAGCATCAACAGTGAAAATGTACTTAAAGCCACCAAATGACACATTTGAAAATGACTGAAATATGGGTGCCTGGGTGGCTGAGTTGGTTAAGCATCAGATTCTTGATTGTGGCCCAGGTCAATAGCTTGAGGTTGTGAGATCAAGCCCTGCACCAGGCTGGGTGTGGAGCCTGCTTAAGATTCTGTCTCTCCCCCTTCCTCTGTCCCTCCCCACTACTTGTGCATGAACGCGCAGGCAATCTCTCAAAAAACCAAAAACCAAAAACCAAAACAAAAAAACAAAAACAGAAAACCAAATAAATAATAATGGTGCCGGTGAACCTTCTTATCTTGTTTCTATTTTAAATGGGAATTCCCTTTCTAATGGAAATGTTTTTAACATGATATTGGCTAATTAACTTGAAGATGGACTTTTAGGTGACTCAGTTGGCTAGGTGTCCCACTCTTGATTTCAGCTCAGGTCATGATCTCACAATTTGTGAGTTAGTGCCCCGAGCTGGGCTCTGCCCTGATAATGTGGAGCCTGCTTGGGATTCTCTCTCTCTGCCCCTCCACTGCTCTCTCTCAAAATAAATAAACTTAAAAAAAAAAAAAAAAAAGATGGACTTTTAGAAAATATATAGTTTAATCTTTTAATTCCTACTTCATCGAGATTTTTTAAAAAGTGACCCAATTTTTAAAACTGTAGCCCGTAAAGTATTTCAGACAAAAATATGTCTCCCATTTATCTACTTATATAAATGTATTATCGGTAATTTCTTATCATACTTTCTTGAAACAAATTCTATCTGGTTCATGCTATATAGTTCTCTTATGATAATGTCAATTTTATTTGCTAATAATTTGGTTGTTTGCTTTAATAGTTGTGTGATTGGTTTGCTACTTTCTGTAGTGTTACATTTTATTATGTGAGTTAAATTAGTTTTTCATGCAATGGAAGCCTTTGGTTTTACAGTCTGCACGTTTTATCGGCTGAATTATATATTCACAGCAACAGGAGAAAAGCTTACCCATTAATACTGTGAGAAGAGTCTTTTTAAAAGTGATTTTGAGGCGGGGGGCAGGGAACCTGGGTGGCTCAGTCGGTTGGGCGTCTAACTCTTGATTTTGGTTCAGGTTGTGATCCCAGGTCTGTGAGATCAAGCCCTGTGTCAGGGTCCTTGCTGAGCATACAGCCTGCTTAAGATTCTCTCTCTCTCTCTCTCTCTCTCTCTCTCTCTCTCTCTCTCTCTCTCCCTCTGCCCCTCTCCCTTGCTTGCATGCTCTTTCTCTCTCTCTAAAGAAAAATGAGTTTTGGGGATAATAATATTTATTATTTCTTCCAACCTATTAGAATTCAAGTTTTCTACTTTTTAACGTTTATTTATTTTTGGGACAGAGAGAGACAGAGCATGAACGGGGGAGGGGCAGAGAGAGAGGGAGACACAGAATCGGAAACAGGCTCCAGGCTCTGAGCCATCAGCCCAGAGCCCGACGCGGGGCTCGAACTCGCGGACCGCGAGATCGTGACCTGGCTGAAGTCGGACGCTTAACCGACTGCGCCACCCAGGCGCCCCTCTACTTTTTAAAATAATCAATTTTGGGGGCACCTGGCTGGCTGAGTCAATACAGCATGTGACTCTTGATCTCGGGTTCAAGCCCCATGTTGATGGTGTAGAGTTTACTGAAAAATGATAAAACAGACTTTTTTAAAAGTCTATTTATTTATTTTGAGAGAGAGAGAGAGAGAGAGAGAGAGAGAGAGAGAGAGAATGAGTGGGGGGAGGGGCAGAGAGAGAGAGAATCCTAAGCAGGCTTCACGCTGTCAGTGCAGAGTCCAATGCAGGGCTCAAACTAATGAACTATGAGATCATGACCTGGGCAGAAATCAGGAGTTGGACACTTAACTGACCATCCAGGCTCCCCAAACAGACTTAAAAAAAAATAGATTAGAGGTATGTAAATGGCTCAGTCAGCTAAGTGTCCGACTCTTAGCTTCAGCTCAGATCATGACACCAGTTTGTGGCTTTGAGTCCTGTGTCAGGCTCCAGGCTGACAGTGCAGAGCCTGCTTGGGATTCTCTCTTTCCCTCTCTCTCTGCCCCTCACCCTTCCTTTCAAAATAAACAAACTTTAATGTTAACATATTCAATTTTGATCATTTATATTTCCCCCAAATAATTTCTTTCATCAGTATTTTCAAATTTTTAACATAATTGCTATATGGTAATTTGATAATTTTTAAAAATTCTATATAAAGATTCCTCTAATATTCTAACATTAAACTAAATGACTTCCTAGAGTTTGTTTATTACCAGGACAATTTACCTGGATTTTTGTTTTACCACTTTTCTATCTTCTGATTTTGCTCAATTTTGTCTTTACATTTATATATTCCTCCTCTTGCTAACCTTTGTTTAACTTTGGGAGGTGAATTCATTGTTTCATTCCATTTTATTATTTTTTTTGAAGTTTATTTTTCTAGTAATCCCTACACCCAATGTGAGGCTTGAATTTGCCACCCTGAGATCAAGAGTTGCATGCTCTTCCAACTGAGCCAGACAGGTGCCCCTCATTCCATCTAAAATTTTTTAAATTTTATTTTGAAAAGAGAGAGAGAAAAAGCATGAGTGGGGGAGAGGGGCAGCGGGAAGGAGAGAGAGAGGGAGAGAGAGAATCTTAAGCAGGCTCCACGTTCAACATGGAGCCCTACATGGGGCTGGATTTCATGACCCTGGGATCATGACCTGAGCTAAAATCAAAGAGTTGCATGCTCAACCAACTGGGCTACCGAGGCACCCCTCCCTTTATTCCATTTTAAAATAATAAAAGCACATAAACAGCTTTGGCTGCATCCCATATATATGTGTATAGGTATGTATAAATAAAATTATAATTTCCTCTTATTTTTAATAGTTGTTGCAGTTTAGTTTTCCGCTTTGATTTAATAGCTTTTTGGAGAAAGAACTGACAAATGGGCTTCATTCATTAATTTCAAGTTTATTGCATTTTGGCCAGATACAATGGTCTATCACATTCCTGCTCAGTAAGCTACATTGATATTTTTGTCTTCTAGTATGACAACTGTCTGTAAATACTCTATGAATGCTTGAGGAGAGGGGTTATTCTCTGTTTCTAATGTACTCAGTTTCAGAGTTGAATTAATGTGAGGAAGGTTTTCATTTAGGGCAGTGGCAGAGATGGGAAATTGGTTATATATGGGAAATTAATCACATAAGTAAACACCTAAAGGATAATGGAAGACAGGACTTCTCGAAGACTGTTTAGCTTGAAAGCAACTACCAAACTGTCTTCCAAAGTGCCTGCATCATTTTGCATTTTCTGTAACAATAAATGAGAGTCCCTTTTGCTCCACATACTTATCAACAATTTGGCATTGTCATCTTGTTGGATTTTAGCCATTCTAAAAGGAGTATAGTGCTATTTCACTGTTGTTTTAGCTTGCAATTCCTTATTGACAAATGATACTATCTTTTCATTTTCTTCTGTATACATCCTTTGGTGAGGTGTCTGCCCACTTTTCAATTCAGTTGTTTGTTTTCTTATTGTTGTTGAATACAATTCTTGTTATTATTCTTTTCATATTTTGGATACCTATTTAGGTAGTCAAGAATTTCTTACCCAAAGAGAAGTCTGGCTTTTGTCCTTAGTTCCTGGGAGGTAATCTCTAAACTCTTAAAACGTCTTGCCTGATAAAAGTGTTTAAAAATATGATAAAGGGTGGAGGCTTTGAGTCATATCAACAATGAGACTTAGACTGGGGGTGTTTGAGTCACATCAACTAACCTACTGAGGGACTGGAGACAAATGAGTCACATGAACTGCTAGTCAGGTTTAGGTGATGGAACCCCAAAAAAGACTCCAGACACCAAAGCTCATGTGAGTTTTTCTGGTTGGCAATACTCTGTGCAAAGCTGTCAAGCATCAATATTGGTAAAGTAACACTGTCCATGTCTCCATGGGAAGAAGACAACTGGAGGCTCCACATTGGTACTTTTCTGGACTTTGGCCTATATGCCTTTTCACTTGACTGGTTATTTTTTCCATTTGAGAGAGAGAGAGAGAGAGGGAGAGAGAGAGAGAGAGAGAGAGAGAGAGAGAGAGAGAGAGGAGAGGGGCAGAAGGAGAGAGAGAGAATCTCCAAGCTGAGCATGGCACCTGACACAGGACTCAATGTCATGATCCTGCGATCATGACCAGAACCAAAATCAAGAGTTGGACACTCAACAAACTAAGCCACCCAGGTGCCCCTTCACTTGAATGATTTTAATTTGCATCCTTTAGCTGTAATAAGCCATAACCATGAGTAAAATATCTTTCAATGAATTCTGTGAGTCCTTCTAAACCTACCAAACCTGAAGGTAATTTACGAGACCCTTGAACTTGCAACTGATGTCAGAAGTAAGGGTAGCCTTTTGTGCACTGCTCCCTAACTTTGCAACTGGCTGACTTTGTAAAGTCCTTCATCAGATATGTTTTGCTGTTGTATCTAAAAAGGTGTTGCCAAACCCAAAGTCACCTAGATTTTCTGCTACTTTTCTTCTAGAAGCTTTATCTTTTTAGGTTTTACATTTAAGTCTATTAATCATGTCCAGTTAATTTTTGTGAAAGGTGTAAGATCTATGTATAGGTTCATTTTTTTGCATGTAAACTTCAATTGCTCCTGCCTCATTTACTGAAAAGACTCTCCTTTCTCCACTGAATTGCCCTTCCTCCTTCCTGATCTTCCTCAAAGATCAGTCAACTATATTTCTGGGCTCTATATTCTGCTTCATTGATCTAAATATCTTTCTTTCACTTATACTACACTGTCTTGATTACTGTAGCTTTATAGTAAGCATCAAAATCAGGTCATGTAAATCTTGGATATTGTTTTTTTGACCCAACTTGAGTCTCTGTCTTCTAAATGTATATGTTAATGTATTCATTTTTATTCTCATTGATGATAAGGTGGTCTTACATTCTATCACTCCATTATTCTTGCACCTCTTTAATATTATCTCCTTTATTTTCTGCCCTTTGCTAATAGGCAAATGTGTAGACATTTTCCTTTTCCTAATAACACCATAAATATTGTTCCATTGTCTTTTGCTATTTAATAGTGAACATAAACTCTTTGATTAGTTTTATTTAGAGCTTTTGTAGCAGTCTCCTTTTCACCTTTTGCCTGGATGCTTACAGCGTATCTTTTAATCCTCAAAATTTTCAACCTGTTATATCTCGTATTCATATATCAGTGAAATCCTTCCAATTATAAACTTAGGCTTTCTTAAGTTCAAGGATGTTGTCATCTACTTCACCTTTGATTATTGCTTCTCTTCTATTTATTATTCTTTTATTCAGGAATACTATTCATCTACACATTGAGTCTTTATTCTTTGTACCTGTCATTTTCATCTTTTTTTTTAATGTTTATTTATTTTTGAGAGAGAGGGAGAGAGAGCATGAGTAGGGGAGGAGCAGAGAGGGAGACAGAGGATCTGAAGCACGCTCTGAGCTGCCAGCAGAGAGCCTGATGAGGGGCTTGAACTCACAAGCCATAAGATCAATACCTGAACCAAAGTTGAATGCTCAACCAAGCCACCCAGGCTCCCCTTTGTCATTTTCAACTTTTTGATCCTTTTCTACTGCTGCATTTGAGAAGACATCCTCCAACTTCTCTTCCACATCACTGACTTGATTTTCACACTATCTTTTGACCCCTTCATTGTGAATTTTAAAAGTATACTGAATTTCAGTATTTTTATGAGTTTTGTTGAGTCTTGAAGAAATTTTAAAACAGAAAAATACCAAGAATGAGTCAAGAACCTTTGTCATCATCCTTATTTCCTCTAGCTCAAGAGCCCTGGAGTCAGTCTATACGGAATCAAATATGAGACCTCCCTCTTACTAGTTGTAGGATCTTGGGGAAGTAATTTAAACTATTTATTTAAATTTTCTTGAGAATACTCATTTAATTAGACTTAATTAACTAATTCATGAGCAGTTTTAATACAGTATGTTATACTCAATAAATATTTAGGTATTATTACTATAATCTTTGCTGATATCTTGACTGGTTCCCTTCTATGTCAATCTGTTGTCTTTAACATTCCATTTCAGATTCATTAAATAACTTTGAGAAGAAAACAAATACCACCTAATATCTTGTTTTTTCCAAGTACAATTTTGCTCTGTGTGTCAAGTATAAGATTTATTTATTTTGCAGTTTCTTAATAAGCCCATGATGGCTTTAAAAAAAAAATCAATTATTTGAAGGTTGAGCAAACTATCCAGATTTGATGTTTGCTAAGAAAAAAGTTAGATAAATTCTAGTTAGTTTCTCCCCTTTACTATCCACTTCAGTATTACTTGACTTTTAACTCTCAGTTCTTTATCTGGAGAAAAGATTGATTCATACAACTCAGTCAACTATCTGGTGATATGCAGTCATATACTATTGTGGCTCTCATCTATTTTGGAAATTAAGGATTCTTTGAGGATCCATCAGAATCATATACTTTCTCTCCAGCACAAAGAATTTTGTTTACCAGTTTAGTCTGTCATGCCTTGAAGTCAATACGTGGATCCTAGGTTAAGGATCCCTTGACTTACCATTTGCTCTGATGAACTAAGGAAGGCTCTCCTGATCCTGTTGCCTGGTTATGTGGTGTATACAATTAGCAGTTTAATCCCGGATACTTTGAAACAGGACATAGTTCTTCCCTAATCAAAAGCAGAGCTTGGAGGGGCGCCTGGGTGGCTCAGCCGGTTGAGCAACCGACTTCGGCTCAGGTCATGATCTTAGGGTTCATGAGTTTGAGCCCATCATGGGGTTCTGTGCTGACAGCTCAGAGCCTGGAGCCTGCTTCAGATTCTGTGTTTCCCTCTCTCTCTGCCCCTCGCCTACTTGCACTCAGTCTCTGTCTCTCAAAAATGAATAAACGTTAAAAAAAAAAAAAGTTAAAAAAAAAAAGCAGGGGTTGGGGTATTTGGGTTAAGCATCCAACTTTTGATTTTGGCTCAGGTCATGATCTCACAGGTTCATGGCATCTGTGAGATCTCTCCCTCTCCCTCTCTGCCCCTCCCTCTCTCAAAATAAATAAATAAACGTTTTTTTATTTTTTTTATTTATTTATTTTTTTTTTTTTTAACGTTTATTTATTTTTGGGACAGAGAGAGACAGAGCATGAATGGGGGAGGGGCAGAGAGAGAGGGAGACACAGAATCTGAAACAGGCTCCAGGCTCTGAGCCATCAGCCCAGAGCCTGACGCGGGGCTCGAACTCACGGACCGCGAGATCGTGACCTGGCTGAAGTCGGACGCTTAACTGACTGCGCCACCCAGGCGCCCCAAACGTTTTTTTAAAAAAAAAAAGGCAGGGCCTAACTAAGTAAGAGTTGTTTAAGCTGGTGGCTGGTACAAGAGAGTTCATAAACTATCCTCTTTACTCTTACACATACTTGAAATTTTCCAAAAGGAACACTTCATTTGTGTTTATTTGAGTATGGCCTGAAAAAATGCATACCAGCCCCATGGATTTTCTCCTCTCTGTCCTTTCCTACTACTATTCCCTTTACATCCGAAAAATGTGCCCAAACAAGTTCACTTCTGCCTTTACAGAACTGCGGTCACCAAGGGAAGTAGAGAGGTAATGATAAGAGAGATGGGAGGGGAGAAAGAACCCTGGATGCTGCAGATAACAGTTGCAACACACAGTGGGTAGTTGCCAAGTTTCTGGTTGGCAAAGACCCTACTTCCTTAAGTTGTAGGTATGCAACAGAGATGGGTAGAAAAATCTACCTTTTTCCTGCCTGTCCTTGCTACTGGCACAGGAATCTGTCTTCTACTGACAGAAAACTCCTAATGCCTGATATGTTCTAATTTGTACTTCTAGTTGTTCATTCTATTTATAACTCTGTTTCTCTATATTTTCACCTATTTGACCATGGGATAACAGAGAAGATTAAGTTGGGTACTTTGGTTAAGCATCCGACTAGCTGATTGCCTGCTAAGCCCAGCTTCCCACAGTTGAATTTTTGAGGTTAAAAGGTCCTACACTAATCTGGCACATATGCAACCTGGGAACAACAGATAGGTGGAAGAGATAGCTTCTGATCTACTCTTGCTTCCTTTAACTCTCACACATACTACAATTTCACATATATATAAATGTTTATTGATATTATTGAGCATATAGAATAGACCATAGAAAAAAAAGAAAAGTACTATTTTCTCTCAAGGAAGCTCTAGCCCAGATTAACAACAGCTAGAAACTGCCAATAGACGTAAGGTTTAAACAGAAGCATTATAGCAACCAATTAGAAATATTCAAACTCCAGGGCATCTGGGTGGTTCAGTTGGTTAAGCGTCTGACTCTTGATTTCAGCGTAGGTCATGATCTCATAGTTTGTGGGTTCGAGCCCCACGTTGGGCTCCATGCTGAGCATGGAGCCTGCTTGGGATTCTCTCTCTTCTCTCTCTCTTCCCCTCCCCTGCTCGTGCTCTCTCTCTCTCTCAAAATAAACATTAAATATATATATATATATATATATATATATATATATATATATATTCATTCAAGTTCCTCCACAATAAAGTACACATGATAAAACTTAGAAATTGGTGAGCTAGTATGCCAATTATCAGAGACACTCTCAAAATAAACTAAAAAACAAGTTAGCATACAAATAATATTAAAACCAATTAATATAGTGAGGTAGACTGAGATTACTTTGAATTCCCTTTGCTCTCATCAATAATGTTCTGTGTTCATAGTCAAAGATTTCTTGAAAAAGACATGAACATAGAGCAATGTGTTTAAAAAGTCTGCCCACCAATCTGAAACATGTGATTTGTTTATTTTATTTGAGTGAGAGAGAGAGAGAGAGAGAGAGAGAAAGAGAGAGAGACAGAGAGAAGGACAGCATGAGTAGGGGAGAGAGAGAATCCCAAGCAGGCTCCATGCTCAGCACGGAGCCAGATGAGGGGCTCAATCCCATGATCCGGGGATCACAATTTGAGCTGAAACCAAGAGTTGGATGCTCAACTGACTGAGCCACCCAGGCACCCCTGAAAGATATGATTTGAACTGTCTCTACCACTTGGGAAATAAGTTAGTGGCTCTGAGTTTCAGTTTTCTCATCTCTAAAATGGATATAATAATAGTACTATCCTTGTAAGGAAGTTGTGAGGATTGTATGAAATATCGAACATAAAGAGCTTAACACAAGGCCGTCTGGCTGGCTCAGTCTGTAGAGCATGCCACTCTTGATCTGGGAGTTGTGGGTTTGAGACCCACATTGGGTGCAGAGATTACGTTAAAAAAAAAAAAAGAGCTTAGCACAACTTCTGGCAAATAGCACTTCAACACACAACAGACTTTTTGTAGTAAGTAAATTGGCTTCCTCTTTCAGGGTGTTAATCCCTTGAAAAGTGCTGAGATAAAACAAGGTAGTAATTAAGGTCAAATGGTACTTCGGGCAAAAAGTAAAATCAAAAGCAAAAAAACCCAAAAACATAAGTAAATAGAGACCAAGATACCTAAAAAAATCTAAACAAAATTTCAGCGAATTGAATCCACGAATATATAAAGAGAAAATATATCATGGCTAACTGGAGTTTATTTCAGGAATCCAATGTTGATTTAATATCAGAAAAATTTTTTAAAAAGAAAATCAATCTGTGTAATTCACTGTGTATCAAAAGAATAAAAAAGAAAAACTACACTATCATCTTGATAAATACAGAGAAGGTACTTGACAAAATTCAATAACCATTTGTGATAACAACTTTTAGTAGTCAAGGAATAGACATGAATCTCTTCAATGTGCTAAAAAGGGAACTACTGAAAACCTATAGCTAAAAATCACACTAAATGGTAAAAAAAAATTGTTGCTTTCTCCTTATGATTAGGAACAAGACAATGATGCCTATTTTCATTAATTCAACACTGAAATATTCTTCGTGCAGTAAGTCAAGAAAAAGGAAAAGAGACATAAATATAAGAAAGGAATAAGTAAAACAGACAAAATGTTGGTCTATGTGGAAAATTCTATGGAACCTATAACAATTTACTTACACTGAGTTTATTAGCAAGGTCACAGGCAACAAGATCAATATATAAAAATCAATTATAGTGGTGCCTAAGTGGTTCATTCAGTTAAGCACCCATCTCTTGGTTTTGGCTCAGGTCATGATCTCATGGTTCATGGGATGGGGCCACACGTTGGGCTCTGGGCTGACAGTGCGGAACCTGCTTGGGATTCTCTCTCTCTCCCTTTCTGCCCCTCCCCAGCTCACATTCTCTCTCTCTCAAAATAAATAAATTTAAAAAATCAATTGTGGGAGCCTGGGTGGCTCAGTCGGTTGAGTGACCGATTTCGGCTCAAGTCATGATCTTGCAGTCTGTGGGTTCAAGCCCCACATCGGGCTCGCACTGGAGCCTGCTTCATATTCTCTCTCTCTCTCTGCCCCTCCCCCACTCATGCTCTCTCTCAAAAATAAAAAAACATTAAAAAAAATCAATTGTACGTCTGTATTCCAGCAATTAAAAAATCAGATACTGAGGGGTGCCTGGGTGGCGCAGTCAGTTAAGCGTCCGACTTCAGCCAGGTCACGATCTTGCGGTCCATGAGTTCGAGCCCCGCGTCGGGCTCTGGGCTGATGGCTTGGAGCCTGGAGCCTGTTTCCAATTCTGTGTCTCCCTCTCTCTCTGCCCCTCCCCCGTTCATGCTCTGTCTCTCTCTGTCCCAAAAATAAAATAAAAACGTTGAAAAAAAAAATTAAAAAAAAATCAGATACTGAAATAAAAAGATATAATTTATAATAACATGAAAAATATAAAATACTTAGCAATAAATGTAACAAATATATGCAAGCCCTATATAATGAAAACTACATTTTGCCAAGACAAACTATAGAAGAAATAATGGACAGATAAACCATGCTTATAAATTGGAAGATTCAGTATTAAGACACCATGTGTTTCCAAGTTTATCTACAGATTCACCTCGATTCCAATCAAAATCTCAACAGGCACTTTTGTAGAAATTTACAAACTGATTTAAAAAGGTATACAAAAATGCAGAACACCTAGTATAGTCAAAACAACTTTGAAATAGAACAACGTTGGAGGACTTACACTGCCTGATTTCAGGACTTTAATATACAGGTAAAGGAGAGTTTCTCCATGTTGGTGCTACTGACATTATGGACTGGCTAATTCTTTGTGATGGGGAACTGGCCAGTACACTGTAGGATGTTTAGCATCATCCTGACCTCTACCCCTATCAAAGGCAAACTGTTCCCTTGCCAGAGTTGTAACAGTCTAAAATGTCTCCAGACACTGCCAAAGTCTCATGGGGGGCAAATTTGCCCTTTGTTGAACTACCGAGCTACATGAAGAAGCGTGTTATTGACATAAAGATAGACATTTAAATCAGTGAAACAGGCAGACAGTCTCTCCTCTGCTGTCCTTCCCACCACTCCCTCGTGGCATATTCAATAAACTTCTATCTCCTTAAAGCACACGAGCAGGGGAGGGGCAGAAAAGGAGGGAGACAGGATCTGAAGCAGGCTCTGCACTGACAGCAGAGCCCCGGATTTGGGGCTCAAACTCACAAACCCATGACCTGAGACCAAGTCAGATGCTCAACCAACTGAGCCACCCAGGCGCCCCCAAACTATTTTTTTTTTAATTTTTTTAATGTTTATTTTTGAGCAAGACAGAGACAGAATGCAAATGAGTTAGGGACAGAGAGAGAGAGGGAGACACAGAATCGGAAGCAGGCTCCAGGCTCCAAGTTCCAAGCTATCAGCACAGAGCCTGATGTGGGGCTCAAACTCATGAACTGTGAGATCATGACCTGAGCTGAAGTCGGATGCTCAATTGACTGAGCCACCCAGGCGCCCCCCCAAACTATTTTTTTAATTGATAAATTACACATTAAAATATAAACCATGTTTGTGCCCTAAAACTTACTGTTAAGAACATAAAAAGGCAAGCTACAGGCTGGGAGAAAATATTTGTAAAATACATACATCTGATAAACAACTTGTATCCAGAATAAGACAATAATCTGACAAAAAACCCAATAAAGAAAAATGGGCAAACAATTTAAACAGCTGCTTCACCAAAGAAGATATGCTGATGGCAGGGCACCTGGGTGGCCCAGTTGGTTAAGCATCTGACTTCAGCTCAGGTCATGATCTCAGTTTGTGAGTTTGTGCCCCATATTGGGCTGTCTGCTGTCAACATAGAGCCCGCTTTAGATCCTTTGTCCCCCTCTCTCTGCCCCTCCCCTGCTCATGTTCTCTCTCTCTCAAAAATAAAATAAACATTAAAAAAAAAAAAGAAGATATGCCATGGCAGATAAGCGTATGAAATAGTCATTAAGGAAATGCCAATTAAAACCATACTGAGATACTATACAAACCCACTTAAATAGCTAAAATTAAAAAAAAGGCCAACCATACCAAGTGCTGACAAGAACACAGGGCAACTAGGACTCTTGTACATTGCTGATGGGAATGCCAATTTGTACAGACAATTTAGGAAACATGTTTGGCAATTTCTTATAAACATACACTTACCAGATGACCCAACAATTCCACTCCTAGGTATTTACCTTAGAAAAACAAAAACTTGGGGCACCTGGGTGCCTCACTTGATTAACAGTCTGACTCTTGGTTTCAGTTCAGGTCATGATCTCACAGTTTGTGAGAGTCCCACATCAGGTTCTGTGCAGACAGCATGGAGCCTGCTTGGGATTCTCTCCCTCTCTCTCTGCCCCTTCTCTACTCACTCGCACTGTCTTTCTCAAAATAAGTAATTAAACATTTTTTTAAAAATAAAGAAAAATAAAAATTTATGTCAACACATAAGCTTGTATTCGAATGTTCATAGCAGGTTTATTCACAGTAGTCCACAAGTGGAAACAATACCAATATTCATCAACTTGTGAATGGATAAACAAATTGTGATACATCCACACAATGGAATACTAATCAGTAATAAAAAAGAGCTACTAACACACACAACATTAATAAATCTCAAAAGCATTAACCTCAGTATAGGAATCCAGATACAAATGGTATTAATAAAATATCCAAAATTATTCTATATAGCTAAAAATAATTCTGATTTTCAGTAGCTTTTTGTAGTTATATTAATCACTGGCATTTAACTACTTTTTATTAACTTACGCGTTTAGCCTCAAATCAACTATACACCTTCTGCCATAGGGGTTATTGTGTATGTGTGTGTTTTTAATGTTTATTTATTTCTGAAAGAGAGAGAGACAGAGTGTGAGTGGGGGAAGGGCAGAGAGAGAGGGAGACACAGAATCAGAAGCAGGCTCCAGGCTCTGAGCTGTCAGCACAGAGCCCAATGTGAGGCTTGAACCCACGAACCATGAGATCATGACCTGAGCCAAAGTCAAATGCTTAACTGACTAAGTCATCCAGGCACCCCCATAAGGGTTATTGTGTATCTCCGCACAGCACTTCACAATACTACTACACATATGTGTATCAATGCACAGGCTCCATAATTCTCATTCAATAAAGCAGTGGAATGTAGTACACATATTACAATAGAGTCAGAACACCTGGGTTCAGATCGTGGCTGACTACATGGAGTAACCTGGGGTAAGTCATTTAATCTACATGAGATTCACCTTCCTCATTCATTAAACCGAAAAGCATTGGGATGAAGTGCAGAAAGAGTGTTGGGAACCCTGGAGTGCTACAATCAGTAATCCCAATGTATGTGAGGTCATAGTAAGGACAGAAATCTCCTGAAGAGCAAAGGGCCAAAAGTCACACTCAAGCTTGATTTTTCAGAAGAACCACAGACTGAGAAAGGGGGGGCTCATGACCCTTTTGGATGTTAAGCAGAAGATATCAGAAAAGTTACTATAGGGATAACTGGTTTGTGGCAGACAATCAAAGAAGCATCCATTTTCGAGCCAATATAATTTTTTTCTATCACTGGGAATAAGATTCAACAGACCCTACACATAGGGAAAATTAGCTGTTTTAGACTGATATAAAACAGGTTAGTTTACTCTACTGACGTATTATTCCCACAGTAACCTATTTCAGTAAAAGAGAAGTCACAGGTTCTGATATTTGGTATATGAAATTGGCTGAGAATCTACAATTGGTGGAATTATGAAAGCCTGTAAAATCTAAAGCCAGAATCACTCGAGGAATTACAATATGGCGGGACTGAGAAGCTTCATAGGGATTTCCTGTATACCTACCATGTGTCAAAAACATGTGCAAGGTTACATATTTTATCATTTAATCTTTTACACTAGCCCTTACAAATTAGTTATTTTAGAGATGAGATTATTATTCCTGTTTTAGAGATGAGAAAGTTGACATTCTGAAACGCAATTTAGTAATCTGTCTAAGCAGTCACCATTAGTATGTGGCAAGGCTAAGATTCAAACTCAGCGTTTGATTCCATGTCCTTACCATTACTTAAAACCTATTACCATTATATAAAAAGTCCAGCTTCCAACTATTGAAGCTAGCACAATTCCTAGAAAATAGCAGGCATAATAATCTTTGCTTTTTTTCCAAGGTAGATAGGAGGCAGATATTATCTTAAGGCAGGCAGGAAACAGGTATTACCTCCAGCTATCAGAAGGGGAAACTAAAACTTAGATATAAAGTGATACAGCATGTTTCTAAATCATGGCATTCTAAATCATGGCGTTTCTCTGTATTAGCATTCTCTGACCTTCATCCTGATAATGATGATGAAGGAGAAAAAATGGAGGAGGAGAGAAGTACATGCAATTACAAGACCAAGTGATTTCATTCTTTGAATGGCCCACAGATATTTATTGAGTACCTATAAACGTCGTCAAGCCAGGGCTTGGCACTGGGGATACAACAGTGAATAAAATCAACAAGACACAGTTCTTACCCATAGGGAAGTTTTACCCTAGTGGGAAGATACTGACAACTAAATGGAAAATTTAAATATAGTGCAGTAATGCAGAAACAGGATAGCACAGGGTGCCAAAGGGGCAGAAACAAGACAACTAAACACAGAAATTTAGTAGGGTTGCAGGACATTCAGTTAAATTTGAATTTCAAATAAACAATGAATACTTTTTCAGTAGAAGTATGTCCCAAATACTGTCCTGTATTTTTATTTGCTACATCTGGCAACCCTAGGTAGGGATGGTATTTAGAAAAGTATCTCACAGGAAATGATATTTAAGATGAAAACTGAATTGTTACTTGTCTTGAATGAATTTGGACGCTGAAAATGTTTATCAGTTGTTGGTCATGTGGCAAGGATCTGAAATCTCCTGCCAACAGTCAGTGAGGAACTGAGGGCTCTTACCAAGATCCACGTAGTAAGCCATCTTAGAAGTAGGTCTTCCAGATGTAGCCCAGCCCTCAGACGACTAAAGCCCTGGTCAACAGCTTGATTACAATACATGAGAGACCCTGAGGCAGAATCACCTCATTAAGCCATACTGACCCTCAGAAACTGTGTGAGATATGAAATGTTTGGTGTTTTACACTGTCAAGTTTTAGGATATCTTGTTATGTGGCAGTAAGTAAGTAATGCTGTGCCCACTAGAAGAGTTCTGCATCCCAAAATAATGGGCCTACACTAGGACCCCATCATGCTCATTCATTGCTGAAAACAGCCACAATTAGTGTGGGTGGCCTCAGCAAGAATGAGGTGGTGGATCCAGAAGGGCCACAGCTGTGACTGTCACTCAATTACACCTCCCATCAGGAGATCTGAATGGTGTATTTCCATGGTCGCTACAGCATCATAAAAGCTTATGAAGGAGAGCATGTCCTTCCAAAACAAAAGAAAATCTTTCTAAAAGAACAAAACAGAAATATTTCTCTGAGTGCAGCTCAGTCACCTGAGAGAACTGTGTAAAAACAGAAGGAAAAGCAAAATAACAGAGTAAAGTAATAGAGCAAAGAAAAATCCAGGTCTTGGATTAGCTGTGGTTCTCAGCTTGATTTCATGTGTGCTAAGAATTAATACTGCTCTCACAACCAGGAAAATAGTTCGTTCCTGGGTACGTTGTGTTGACTCTCCCATCCAGAAGGGAATTTCTGAAACTTAAGGATAATGTACAACTGAAGAGCTGGGAGCTGTGGCTAATTAACTAATCCAGAATTTCTGAGAGTACTTTGATGAAACAATTTGAGTGTTATAAATTCCATAAATTATTCTATTCCAACAGATCAAGTTTAAGTGATTTCATTCCAACTATCTAATGTAAACAGAAAAAATTCAGAGAAAATCATTTGTCTTTTTCCCCCTAACACAGGATGAGTTGAAAGGGAGTGGGTAACAAGTGTAGAACCTAATATGACTATAGGCAGATGCCAGAAGTTTTCTTTGACCACAGCCCCCAGACTCAGCCCTTGGCTTTATAATAAAGTTTTCTATCCAAACTATCTCAGAGTTCATGCTATTATGACATATTTTTCCCCAGGCCAGTTCAATACCAACGAGCCTAGTATGTTAGAATCCTTTAAGGTCTGTGTTCCAGATATATCAGATGTCACTTTTTTCTTTATGGCCTGCAAAACAGTCACAATTGTTTTATAAGATCCCCAATTCAATATTCATAGAAACTGAGACAAGGACATTGTCTTAATGGACTTACATCTCCAGGATAGTTAATTCACCAATCTACATAAAGCCTTATCTAAACTGTTTTCTAGAAATTTTATGTCTTAACATTTTTTGGTATTCTATTTTAAAAATACCCAATTCATTTAAAATTTACCTTGGTATACTAATCTTAGATATGAAAAGAGAGAACACAGCAATCAAAGCAAATAAAATCTAGAGTATCTTTGAATTCGAGTAGCTGATACTATAAAGCAATAGTTATTCAGTTATTTTTCTCCAGAATTAGGTAGCAATTTTATATATTTGCTTTGATTAAATACATAAAATTGATACACATATTAAACAAAGCCCTGAAGTTTCAGGCCTAAGACCCATGCATTTTCTCTATGGCTATGCTAACACATATGGTTAAGATTTTCCAATGACTTGTATCCAATGTTTCTTAACAATTGTTGGTTCATAGTGAGGTCTAAAGATCTGGAACCAAAAACCAAGGAAAGCTTTAAAAATCAGCCAGGAAAACCATCAACAATTTCTCGAGGATTAGCTGTCTTTTCTAAACAATACACTATACAATATTTTGTGATCCAGAGTAGAAAAAAGTTGAGAAAAAAAAAAACATTCAACACAAAATTCATTAATATCATCTAGGATAACAGATGTTACTTAGACACGGTTTCATTGTTCCTACTCTCTCTGCCTCCAGCTTTCTTTCCACATATTTGGAACTTCTTTAATTTTCCTCTTCATAAAACATCATTTTTTTCTAGTTCTCTTCATTCATAAATAATTACTATATAATGTAGAATTTCTTATTTCACTGATTATCTTGAGAGAAAGTGCCACTTTGAAAAACTTCATTAACAACAACTTTCTCTTACTCACCTCAAATACTCCTTTGTAAACTAGAGAGCCAAAATTGGAGGGGAGGAGACAACAAGTGGAAACACCAACAAAATGTGAAAAGAGAAGAACTTCACAGAATTTCGTCACTGTTTCATCTACTCAATAAACAGATATTAAGCTCCTGTGAGTCAGGTATTATTTTAGATACAAGTCCTCCTTTATCTCAAGAGCCTACCATTATAATTTAATCTTAAAATACCAACAAGGCTAATAAAATTACATGTATATCAAATTATTTTAAATATACTAAATACACTAAAATTTTTATGTATTTTAAATACATTAAAATTAGCTAAATATATTAAGTAAAATTATACATACACACACACATAGTTGTTTTGGTGGAGAAGTTTAGAATTGTTTTGTGCTTTCCACCTTGTTCTAAAGATTCTGACAACAGAAGAAAGGAATCAATTCTGCTAATTATACGTGTAGAGTTAGGAAGAAGGTATTGGTTGATAAAATGAAAAAACCAAGATGTTAAGAACATTTCAAAGTTATCAAAGCTCTAAAAGTGATATAAGAATCTGTGTAATGCTTTATAAATATTTTATTTGAGTCTAGCAATGTTCCTGATTACAACAGCCAACAAAGTCTATCAATCTACTCATTTGTTTTTGCCAAAAAACCTTAAAACTCATTCTGCTGAAAGGTTTTCATATGAGAACATATCTTCAATTTTATAACTGAAGTCACAATGAAATAAAATTCAATTATAAATATACACTTGACAGATTCAAGCCAAATTTCAGTAGATGTCATATTACAGGTCATTATATTATTACTTCAGTCTTACTTCCAGTATTAAATGTATGCTATTTTAAAAATCCACATCCATGGCCTTGACTCATTATAGTATCCTTTAAATGCACATAACGCTTATAATATAATTCTTGAAATTCATCTCCCTGGAATGAAACGAAATATATCTGGTACAGAACTGTAAACTACAACAATGTTTTATCATAATTTATAGCCAAACTATGGGAAAGATTCTTTACCTCATTAATCGTCAGGGAAATGTGCACAGTGCATTACCACTACGCACCCACCAGAATGAGTATAAGGAAAAAGATGAAAAATACTAAGATTAACAAAAATATGAGCAATTGGGAATCTTCATATATTGCGACCTAACAGGGTAAATTGGTAGTATCACTTTGGAGAAAGTCATCTGGAAATATCTACTAAAGCTGAAGACATATATTCTAACCAAACAATTCCAATCCTAGGTATATGCCCTAGAGAAATTCATGCACGTGTTCATCAAAGGACAGAGATTAGAATGTTCATAAGCTCATTAACTGTAATATCCAAAAACTGAAAACTCCCTAAATGCCTGATGACATTAGAA
This sequence comes from Prionailurus viverrinus, assembly GCF_022837055.1. NCBI lineage: Eukaryota > Metazoa > Chordata > Mammalia > Carnivora > Felidae > Prionailurus > Prionailurus viverrinus. The sequence continues at coordinate 37,328,463 of NC_062569.1, forward strand.
TAAATAAATAAATTATGGTTTATTCACACAATGGAATATTACATAGCACTGAGAAAGCATTAACTACAACTACATACAAAATGGATGAATCTAAAAACATAATGTTGAGCAAGAGAAGCTAGTCACAAAAGAATACCATATGATTCCATATATAAAGCACAAAAACAGTAAATAATAAATCTATGCTATTAAAAGCCAAGACAGATATAACTTTAAAAAAAGAACATTTTTATTTACTATATAATTTATAAAGAAGAGGAGGAGAAACCAGGTTAAACGTCAGATTAGGCAAATTTCTAGATGTAATTTTAAAAACACTGTGTTGGCAACAAAGTTGTTTAATACCGTTAAAGCATGTTTCTTGATATTTTGCCTTTGGATTTGGCAACTCATGCACATTTATGTTGGTCACAAACAAGACAAATTCAAAAATAAAAACATTTAAGATGCGAGTTTCAGAACTAAATTCAAACTGGCAATCAAAATGATCTTCCCTTAGTGTTGTGGGTTTGAACTAACCAAAACAGCTGTTACCAATAGTAAGCAAGATGGCTATCTCAAGTTAAAGCCTTTATAGAAAAGGTTTTCTTCCATGAGAATACAATGGGCCATATGGGAATAGTAAACAGAACAATCAGATCAACTCCATTTTAAAAATACTAAGTAAATAATAAATCACATAAAGAAAGACCTTTTAATTTCAACACTACTCTACTCTGCCAACTGAGTTATAAGGTAATTCACTGGAAGTGAATATTAAAATAATATAGAAACAAGCTTGCAGATATCCTTTCCTCTCAAAAGAAGAATATCAGTTTATCACCTTTTCATAAGAAACAATGATTTCAAGAACTATAAAAAAAATAGGCATCATCATATTAAACTCTTTATAACAAAGCAATTTATATGAACTACCAGAATAGAGAATAAAGTTATTTTTATTCATTTGATTGTGACTCACGTATAACATACTGCACTATCAAACCTATTTATAAATCTACAACATGCAATCAAAACACAAAGCAAAGTTATGTAATTCTACCTAACCACAATATACATTGTGAAAGCAGTTAACAGGAAGATAAAAGATGTGGTAACCACAGCCCATTTTAAAACACTTTAATTTTTTTTGTTTTGTTTTAAATCAGGAACACTTTTATTTTATTTCCAAAAGGTAATTCTTATTTAATTCTAGTGTTTAATTACTTAATATGGCAACCTAACACTATTATTTAAATGAAGCTTTCTTGTAGACAAATATAGGAAAAATACAAGAGAGAAAAAAGATCAGATGATACAGGTTCTTCAGGAAAAGCAAGCTACTGGAATGAGCACGTCAATAAAACTATTTGTAGAATGGGATAGTTGTCTATTTTCAGATCATTAAGATATTTTTAAATATCCTGAAACCAAACCCAGATTCAAAAGGCAAAGCCAGAACCATTCACTGTGTTTATTAAAACACAATCTCTTACTAAGTCTTGCACAGTAAGAGAGGCCAAACTCACCCTAACATGACCTTAGATTTAGAACCCTGCCAGAGAATCTTTATAGAAATAGCAACCAAATGTTGCTTATACCTACTGTTTAGAGTAAAATAAAATAAAATAAAATAAAATAAAATAAAATCTTACTAGATATTTCAGGACTTAAATCATTAAGTAAACTCCGAGAAAGAGCCTATGGGCAAACGTTAGTAGCCTTTTACATTAAACATACAAATCTAAATTATGTAAGCTAATTTACTTTTAAGAATTTGAACAGTGAAATAATCTTTAACACCAATTCCCTACCCTTTTCACCTTTCTAACTCCTTTTAAATTTTTTCTTATCAAGAAATAAAGTGCTCACATTCCTTTCTTGGCAGAAATGCACTATTAAGGTCCCTATAGGGAGCCATTCCAGCAACACTTTTTGTGAAACTGTGAATTCCTTCTGTTCCTACTGCTTTGCCCACAAATTCCTTTATTCCTGTTCCCAGGCTATGAAGATCTGTTCAAAAATGTTACAAAACCTGAAACAATTAGTTTCACTACAGATATATGTACTCTGACCCTAGCTGGTTCCCTGTTGCTACTCAGGGATCCTACAATCATCTCTTGACTGGAAAGGATTAAAAATAGCACAGAACAGGTTCTAAGCAATAATACTCTCCAAATGGAGAATTTAAAAGATTCTCTCATAACTAAGTGGTATTTGTCCAGAGAATTCAAAGTTTTTGTGACATGTAAACATCAATCAATGTAATTCACCATATTCATGGGCTATAGATACCCCCCCATATAATCATTGTAATAACTTAGTACAGAAAAAACAACAAAATCCAACAACCATTCGTGATCAAAACACTCAGAAAACTAAGAATAGAAGGAAACTTACTCAACCAGATGGAAGGCAGCTATGGGAAAGCTCTACAGCTAACATCATACCTAATAACACAGACTAGATGCTTTCTTTCCTCCTAAGATCAGGAACACAGCAAGGATTTCTGCTCTCACCATTTCTATTCAACTTTGAACTGGAAGTCCTAATCAGTGATATCAAGAAGGAAAAAGAAATACAAATTGGAAAGGAAAAGTAAAATTGTCTTTAATCACAGATGACATGACAGTATATGTAGAAGATTCTAGGGAATTTACCCAGACCTCAAGTTATATTACAAAGCTGCAGTAATCAAAACAATATGATACTGTCACAAAAACAGACACATAGATCAATGGAACAGAATAGAAAACCCAGAAATGGACCCACAATTATATGGCCAATTAATCTTTGACAAAGCAGGAAAGAATATCCAATGGGAAAAAGGATGTCTCTTCAACAAATGGTGTTGGGAAAATTGGACAACAACATACAAAATAATGAAACTGGACCACTTTCTTACAGCATACACAAAAATAAACCCAGAATGGATTAAAGACCTAATGGGAGACCTGAAACCATAAAAATCCTAGAAGAGAGCACAGGCAATAACTTCTTTGACATTGGCTGTATCAACTTCTTTCTAGACATGTCTCCTGAGGCAAGGGAAGCACTAGCAAAAATAAACTACTAGGACTTCATCAAAATAAAAAGCTTCTGCAAAGCAAAGGAAACAATCAACCAAAGGCAAACTATGGAATGGGAGAAGATAATTGCAAGTGACACCTGATAACAGGTTAGTATCCAAAATATATAAAGAACTTATACAATTCAACACCCCCAAAAGGGAGAGATGTTCCATCATGGATAGGAAGAATCAATATTGTTGAGATGTCAGTTATTCCCAATTTGATGTACAGATTCAATACAAACTCAGTCAAAATCCCAGTAAGTTATTTTGTGGATATCAACAAACTAATTCTAAAATTTACGTGAAAAGGCAAAAGACTCAGAATAGCTAACATTGCCACTATTCAACTTTAAGACCACTATCAATCCACAGTAATGAAGACAATTCGGTATCAGCAAGAGACCAGGAAAATAGATCAATAGAATAGAAAAAAGAGCCTAGAAATAGAACCCCATAAATATATTCAACTCATCTTTGACAAAGGTCGAAGGAGATTCAGTGGAGAAAGGAGTCTTTTCAACAAATGAAGCTGGAAACACTAGACATCTACATGCAAAAAAAAAAAAAAAAATTAGAAATAAATCTTACACCTCTAACAAAATAAACTCAAAACGGATCACTGACCTAAATGTAAACAGCAAAATTCCTAGAAGAAAAACAGGGGCACCTGGGTGGCTTAGTTGGTTGAGCGTCCGACTTTGGCTAAGGTCATGATCTTGAGGTTCGTGAGTTCAAGCCCTGCATCGGGCTCTATGCTGATAGCTCGGAGCCTGGAGCCTGCTTCAGATTCTGTGTCTCCCTCTCTCTCTTTGTCCCTCCCCTACTCGTGCTCTGTCTCTTTCTCAAAAATAAACATTAAAAAAAAATTTTTTTAAAGCCCCAGGAGACTAGGAAAGTGCTTTTGAATTTAGTAATGACTTTTTTTTTTTTTAAGAAGTCTCTGCACCCAATGTGGGGCTTGAAATCATGACCACAATATCAAGAATCACATGCTGTACTGAATGAGCCACCCAGGTGCTTGTGGCAATGACTTTTTAGATACAACCAAAAAGCATGATCCATGAAAGAAAAAACTGCCAGGTTGGACTTTATTAAAATTAAAAACTTCTTTGTGAAAGACACTGTTTCTCTACCACCAGATAATGAATGTCAAGTCTTTGTGTTTTCTTACAAGAAACATTATGTGTTTGTATTACACTTCTATTTAAACAAATGGTTATATATATAGTACACTGTTCTGCACGTAATAATGTGTCTTTGTAGATCATTCTATATTAAAAAAAATTTTTTTTTAAGTAGGCTTCACACCCAGCCCAATGTGGTGCTTGAACTCACAACCATAGATCAAGACCTGAGCTGAGATTGAGTAGGAGGATGCTTAACTGATGGAGCCACCCAGGCGCCCCCATTCCATACTTGTACATAGCATTCTCATTCCCAAATTTATATCTGCATAAGTATTCCTTTGTACATATTGAACACTATTTAATCAAATCTTACCAATGAACTTAAGCGTTTCCAATATTTTGCTATTACGTGTAATACTGCAAACATTAAGCTTCACTTTCCCTGTTTGCTAGCACATCAGTAGAATCAATTCTTAAAACTGGGATTGATGGGTTATAGGAAATGTGAAGATAAATCAATTACAGTACTCTGAAATTGCTTCCCATAAAGGCTGTACTAATTTATGCTCCTACCAGCAGTGTAAGAGAACATGTTACCTATACTCTTCACAACAGTGTTTTATCAAACTTCTTAATACTCACCAATCTTATAGAGTGGAAAGTGGTATTCAGTGTACTTTCAAATTACACGTTTTACGAATGAGGTACAGTACCTTTTTATCTGTGTAAGAACCATTAATATTTCTTTTTCTGTAACTGTTTATTCATAACTTTCTTTTTAATGTTTATTATTTTGAGACAGAGACAGAGCGTGAGAGGGGAAAGGCAAATAGAGGGAGACACAGAATCCAAAGCAGGCTCCAGGCTCTGAGCTGTCAGCACAGAGCCAGACGTGGGGCTTGAACTCACAGACCATGGACCATGAGATGATGACCTGAGCTGAAGTTGGATGCTTAACCAACTGAGCCACCCAGGTACCCCTTATTCATAAGGTTTGCCCATTTTCTAAAAATTTGGTTGTTGGTTGGGTTTTTTCCCTTGTTTCACTATACAATATTCCTTTCTTCCCTTTAATGCCTTGAGGCTTTTAGTGGATTTTATTTTATATCAATATTGTTTTGCTCATTGTACATCTTTGGCCATTTCTTATTTTCAATCTTTCTTAGATTTAAGAATTCTGAATATATTTTTAGTTCCAAAACAACTTTTTCTATGTTGCAACTGTATCCTCTTGAGAGTTTTCATTCCCTTTTCTATTACAGCTTTCTCTCATCTTTTCCATTAGCTCTGTTTCCACAGGAGGAATCTATTTGATTATTCAGTGATTCCCTCTTTCAAGTTGCTGAATTCATTTTAATAGGCTGAACTTTTAATAGCCATAGGGTATTGCAATCTCTTGGAAAGTGGAGAACTGGCAGTCAGTATAAGATATGCATATTTTAAATTTGATGTGCAAGCAATGAAGGAGCTGGCAAAGTGGAATTGCTCTGCTGAGGTTATAAAGGAACAAGCGGGGAATATATGGCAGGCCTCACTTGCCTGCAAAGACATGAGCAATTCATCCCACAAGTGCAACCCTCCTAGCAGCTGCTGATCAGGCAGCTTCCCAGAGGACTGTGTATAGCTTGCAGGCAAGTATGGCCTCTTTCCACATGCAGAAATATCCAAACGTACAGACCACCCGACAGCATGCACCTCCCAGATAACTGAGAGATCCTTCGTCTTCACCAAAGATACTGATGGACTTTCGACACCACACAAAGTGAAGTTGTATGTCACAGGATTTTTACCTTTCGTTTTCCTCAATAATGAACAATTACATGATTCATAACCAGGACATACAAATACTCAATTGCTTTTAAATCCTCTACTACTCGCCTGGTTATGACTGAATATAATTATCTTCAGGCTTGTTCTTATTTTAATTAATTAGTAATTTTTAAGCTCCAACTCTTAGGTATGTGGCCTAAGACAAAAAGTTCAGAAACCTTCCTCACTCTAAATTCCTTAACACTTTGTTCAAAAAGTTTTAAGGTAAGTTCCTTCTACGCTTACTTCTCAACGTTTAGATAAATAAACATTTTTATTACAAGTCTGGAAACATGGCAAAACAAACTCTTGCAATTCAGTATTTACTGAATATAACTGTGCTAGACACCAAGCGAGATTCTGAAGACAAAAATAGGAAAAAGGACCCTGCTCTCAAGGAGCTCAGAGTTTAGCAAAAGAAAAGGACAATCTATTAAGAAATACAATATAATGTGATAAGGACAATAATAAAGTATGTACAGGGTCCAAAGGTTAACTAACAGAAAGGAGCTATAGTAACAAGGAGCTACAAAGGAATTCATGGTCAGCTAGATTTTAAAGAGTAAATAGGAATTTGCCCAGTGGTCAAAGAAATTATAGACAGAAGGTAAGGACATAACATTCTTTCAACGATGTTCCTAGTTTGAGACAGATACTGTGGGATAGATAACTTTGAAATACTTGTCCTAGAGATACCATGATGAATTAAGAAAAAGTCTTTGACTTACAGAGTCCGGGGAGGGGGACAAATAAGTAAATGAGTCATTAAAGTACAGTGTGATAAATACTACAAAAGGGATAAGGAGAGAGTATTAGAGGCTTATGGGCCAAGTGGAAATAAGACGTAAACTTAGATGTGAATAATGAACTGAAATTAGCCAGGTGTAGTATGTGTCAGGAGTGGAGTAGAAGACCATGTCAGGGATCACAGAGTTCCAGGCACAGAGAGGTGTGTACAGATGGACGGAGACAGACAGAGACAGAAAGTGAAAGAGAGAACATAGTTCAAAGTGGCAGAAGAAGAGGTATCTGAGATAAGGCTCTGGATAAAAGCAAGAACTCTAACATGAAGGATTTTTTTATTTGATTTTTTTTTTTAATATTTTATTTTTAAGTAATCTCTACACCCAACATGGGGCTCAAACTCACAACCCTGAGATCAACAGTCACATGCTCTACCAACTGAGCCAGCCAGGCGCCCCAAGGATCTTTCAAATCAGAGTTTAGACTTTATCTTGAGGGCAATAAGGAACTACTAAACTAATTTTTTTAACATGGAAAGACTGTTGAGGTTTGTGTTTGAGAGCTATACTACAGTAATGAAACAGAAAGAAAGAAATCTGGAAGTAAATACAACAGTCGCAGTAATCCAGGAAACGATTTATGGTAGTCTGAACTAAGATATTAGCAACAAAGACAGAGAAAACGGTTGGGGAGGACTGAGAGACTGAGGACGCAGAATCAACAAGCCTTATAAATGATTTGACTGGAAGCAGAGAGAAAGAAAAGGAATCAAATATGAGACCTCAATTTCTGGTTTAGGCACAGGGTGGATGGTACTACTATTCAGTAAGACAAGGAAAAGGGGAAAGCAGGTTTTGAGAGGGTAAAATAATTACTTTAATTCTGGAGTTTGAGCCTGAGATGCTTTAAGTTACTCAGTGAAGGCATCCAATAAGCAACTGGCTATATAAAATCTCAAGACAAATTTGGGTCAGAGATATAGATTTGACAACAGTCCATATACAAAGTAAATGATAACTACAGCAATGATGAATAGATGAAATTGCCTGTGGAGAATTTACAAAATGAGAAAAAAAACCTAAGACAAAACCCCATGGAAAACTAACATTTAAAAAATTTGTTAATGTTTTTATTTATTTTTAAGAGAGAGAGAAACAGAGCACAAGCAGGGGAGGGGCAGAGAGAGAGGGAGACACAGAATCCGAAGCAGGCTCCAGGCTCTGAGCTGTCAGCACACAGCCCGATGCAGGGCTCGAACCCATGAACCACGAGATCATGACTTGAGCCAAAGTTGGACACTTAACTGACTGAGCCACCCAAGTTGCCCCTGGAACATTAACATTTAGGAGACAGAGAGAGAGCTAGCAGAGTAGACTGAAAGAGAGCAGATAAAAAGGAAGATGAAAATATTAATATGAGGAAAAGGAGCAAGCACTTAATGAATGCTTACTATGTGCTAGGTGTTGCTTGTACTAAGTGATTTATGTGCACTAACTCATTTAATCCTTAGACACTCTCTAAGCAACTTATTGCTACCTGCTTCATTATAGATGTGGATACTTTGGTTTAGGGAGATCAACTTGCTCAGGTTTACACACTTGGTTGGGTGTAAGAAGTACAACCAAGATCAGATCACACTGAGTCCTCTAGAGCCCTTGTTCTTAACTGCTACACTATACTGCTTTCTTATGCAAGTCTTAAAAAGTGTGGTATCACAGACACATAAACACCAGTGATTCAAAAAGAAAGGCACAATCCCAGTAGCAATGAGTTCATCCAGCACCGAGATCTTGGTTTCTAATAACATTCTCCATTAAAAGGAATCAGGAATCTTTGGGAAAATGGCTGATCTGAGAAGTAGGCAAGAAATGAGCCTGGAACATCTTGGAGTGCTAAAGAAATAAGTGCTCAAAACAAAAACAAACACAAAACCACACCCACAACAAGGGACATATGCCAAAGGAACACAGAAAACCAACTGTGGCCACAGCTGTATCAACTCAAGCAGAAAATTAAGTAAGTATTGGACTATAACCCAGAGTATAAACGAAATATCAGGTACAAACTAAATAATATAAATCAAGCATTAAATAAATAAGTGAAGAAACAAGAGAGAAGAGACAAATCTAGGGTGCAAAAGAATTCCAAATAAATTATGTAGATACTCCCCCTCCCAGAAGTAGAGCAACCTCTCCACTTCTCAAATATGGGTTCCACATAATGACTTCCTTCCAAAGACTACAGTATGGAAAGGGGGAGAGGTTAAAAAGTCACTTTATAGTACAGAAGCAGGACAAACATTACCTCAGCCAAGTGATCAAAGTTCACATCGACAATGATAAGTCATGTTGATAGTATGGACCTTTGATACGCTGTGATGAGAATGGCACTTTATCTCTGTGGTTCTTCTCAAAAACTCATAACTCCAATCTAATCATGAGAAACACATCAGAAAAATCCCAATGGAGGGACATTCTACAAAATACCTGACCACTCCTCAAAACTGTCATTAAAAACACAGGAAATCTGAGATACTGTCATAGCCAAAAGGAGGCTAAGGATGATGGTCATGAAATGTAATGTGGTATCCTGGATGCTCTCCTGGAACAGAAAGAGAACATTAGCTAAAAATTAAGGAAATCTGAAGAAGTTGGACTTCTGTTAATTAACATATGTTGATTTTGGCTCATTAATTGAAAAAACTGTACTAAACCAATGTATGATGTTAGCAGTAGGAGAAACTGACTAAGGGGTTTATGAGAACTCTCTTGAACTCTCTCCATAATTTCTCTGCATATCTAAAACTATTCTAAAAGTAAAATATTATTTAAAAAACAGAGGGGAAATTAACTGCATGAAATGCTGATAAACAACAAAGAAAAAAAACAAAGATCAAGAGCAGTTTCAGTGGATTACTGGAGTCAAAGCCAGATTACATTGGGCAGAGGAGTAAATTAAAGCTGAGAATGGGATTATAAGTGTATAGCTTTTTCCAGAAGTTTGACAATGAGGGGAAGAACAAATCAGAGCTGGAAACAGACATCAAGTTAAAGAAAGTGGTTGGTGTGGTTTTTTTTTTTTTAAATAAAGGTATAATTCACATACCAAAAATTTACCTTTTAAAGTACAATTCAGTGGTTTCCAGTATGTTCACAAAGTTGTATAACCATCACCACCATTATCTATTTCCAGAACATATTTCTTACTTCAAAAAGAAATGATACAATCAAACAGGCCCTGAATATATGAAATATTTTGATGAATAGGAGGACTTCACATTGTTAAGGTGTCAATAAAACTGAAGCGATTTACAGATTCAATGCAATCTCGATCAAAATTTTAACAGCCTTTTTTTTTTTTTTTACAGAAATGGAAAAGCTGATCCTCAAATTCATGTGGAATTACAAGGAATCCTAAATAGCAGAATAATCTTTAAAAATAATAAAGTTAAAGGGCTCTCACTTCTCAACTTTGAAACTTATTACAAAACTACAATAATTTAAAACATAATGGTACTGGGGGTACCTGGGTGGCTCAGTCAGTTAAGTGTCTGACTCTTGGTTTTGGCTCAGGTCATGATCTCACCATTCTGTGAGTTTGAGCCCCACACTGGGCTCTGTGTTGACAGCACAGAGCTTGCTTGGGATTCTGTCTCCCTCTCTCTCTGCCACTCCCCCCTGCTCTCTCTCTCTCAAAAATAAATTAATTAATTTCAAAAACCCCATTATGGCACTGACATATGGACAGACATATATACTAAGGGAAAATAATAAAAAGCCCAGAAATAAACCTTCACATATATGGCCAACTTATTTTTGACAAGGGTGCTAAGACCCTGACCTCTATTATAAACAGTAATAGAAAAACTGGTTATCCATATGCCAATTTGATCCTTACCTTACATAAAAATTAACTCAAAATGGATCAAAGACCTAAACTAAAGAACCAAGACTATAAAATTCTCAGAAGGAAGCACTGAGGAAAATCTTCATGACACTGGATTTGGCAACCATGTGATGGATGTGACAAGAAAAGCACAGACAACAAAAGAAAAAACAGATGAACTGGACTTCCACTAAATAAAGAACTTTTGCACATCCAAAGAGATGATCAAGAAAGCGAAAAGACAACCTACTGAACAGAAGAAAATATCTGCAAATCATTTATCTCGTAAGGGATCAATATCCAGCATACATAAAGAATCCCTAAAACACAACTCCAAAAACTGGAGTAGACCTCTCAAAGAAGATATATAAATGGCCAATAAGCACATAAAAAGATGCTCAACACGACTAGTTACTAAAGAAATGCAAATCAAAATTACAGTGAGATATCACTTCATATCTACCAGGATGGCTATAACAAAACAAAAAACAAATAAATGTTGACAACGATGTGGAGAAACTGGAACCTTTGTGCACTGTTGGTAGGGATGTAAAATGGTACAGCTACTGTGGAAAACAGAATGGTAATTCCTCCAAAAAATTAAAAATAGAATTACCATATGACCCAGAAATTCCACTTCTAGGTATATACCCAAAAGAATTGAAAGAAGGGTCCCAAAGAGATTATTTGTAGTCCCTTATTCATAAAAGCATTATCCACAGCAGCCAAAACACTGAAGCAACCCAGGTGTCCAGTGATGGATGAATGATAAGCAAAAGTGGTATACATACACAATGGAATAGTATTCAGCCTTAAAAAGGAAGGAAATTTTGACATACACTACAATATAGATGAACCTTGAGGACATTATGTTAACTGAAATAAGCCAGTCACAAAATGACAATTACTATTAGGATTCCACTTACATGTGGTACCTAGAGTAGTCAAAATCATAGAGACAGAAAGAACAGTGGTTGCCAGAGACAACAGGGAAAAGGAGAGTGGGGGGTTATTGTTTAAAGAGTATAGAATTTGAATTTCACAAGGTGAAAAGAGTTATGGATATGGATGGTGGTGATGGCCACACAACATGAATGTACTTAATACCACTTAAAAATGGTTAAAGTTGTAAATTTGATGTTCTGCGTATTTTACTACAATGACAAAATTGGGGAAAAATGAAAAGCATTAAGGCTTGTGGTGTCTCTTTCACTGTTTCATACACATAATTAAATTCTCACAGACATTCTCATTATTAAGCTAGATTTTTTTTTATACTGAAATACAGACTTCTCTACTCTTCTCTCCAGAGCATATAGCCTACCTTGGACATAAACCCTTTGAGGAAGCTGATGTTTCTCTCATAGCTATGTGTATATAATGACATCTATTTTGTTCCTACCTTTACAATGAAAAATTTCAAACATATACAAAGGAAGAGAGAAAGGAATAATGAAACCCCTTATAGCTATCCACCCAGCTTAAAATACTTAATCAACTCATAGACAGTTTATCTATAATTCCACTCACTTTACTCTTCTTCCCCCAGTGGATTATTGTGAAGCAATTCCAAACATCATATCATTTCAACCATAAATATTTCAGTATATTATCTCTACATACTAAAAGATACTGATGAAAGATACATACTGAAAGATACAGACAGTGTCCTGCATAAATTCCTGTACTGGTGGGTCAGATTTCTGATATAAGCATTCCTCCAGTAAACCATATATTAGATACAGAAATGTTATGTATATTCATTCATTCTACTGTACTTCCTTACAAGTTAAACTACTAGGATGTAGGACTATCAAACAAGAAAATCATGAAAAAAAGTAGCTTGAACAGTTAGTTTCAACAGCAAGAGGATCACTTATCAAGGGTGGTCTTAGAGACCTCTTAGGAAAGAGATGGAGAAAAGTAACACAAATATCACACACCTCTCAGAACTGACTTTCATACAATATAAGTTATTTGGTATATTATAACACAACCCAGTGATATTATATAACAATCATTATATGTAAAGTAATACTCATAGCTGCATATTTTATAAAACAAATGCAATCAAACTGGCTCAATGCAGAAAATTTCTATTCAACTGTCCTTACCTTTTGTTGGACTGAGATTCTGATCTATAAATCCTCTTAGTTCTGCATTTGTGGAAGGCAAACCAACCTGAATAAAATAGTTTTAAAAATTAAAAATAGAATCTTAAGTATTATGTGATCATTTAATAAGTTATTTTATACCTTCCACTGAAGATCCCATGTAAAATAATAAACAGCCACATAAAAATGAATTAATTATATCAACAACAGGAGTAGAAATTAAAAGAAAATGTTGCTTGCAATGGGAAAAGCAGGAATTGTACAGATTAAGATAAAAATCAATGAAATAATGTTACTTGTGAGCAGAACTGAGACCTACAGATTTTACTGATGGTTTTTTTGAAAGCAAGTTGTGGCAGCCATGAAGCTGCCAACAGATTTACCAAAATTCCATTTTCATGTTGCCCTTAATTTTTACTGTTCATAATCACTGCCTATTATGCATTTTTCAACATTGTGATATGTAATGGATCAGATAAAGACCATTAATACTATACCACAGAGGTGAGATCTACTGGTCTCAAATAAAACTGCTTGGGCTCATATTCTGGTTCAGTAAGACACATGGTCATGTTCAAATCACATAAGCTCTCTATACCTCAGTCTTCTGAACTGGTGCTAGAAGTGCTTATCAGTTTAGGTTATTAGAAAGATTAAGATAATTCATATAAAGCATCTAGCCCAGTGTAAGGCACAAAGTGCTCAATTCATGTTAACCTTCATTACTATTAATATGATACCTGGGGGCTATCTATAACAAGTGTAACTATAAATTCACCTTGAGGCAATTTATTTCATTTAATGTGATGGCCACTGGACTTCTTGGAATCATAGAGCTAAATACAGTAGTATCATCAAACAGAGTTTAAAAAATTTATTATAGAGCCAGGAATGAAAAAACTCTACATTTTTGAAAACTTGACATAAAGCAAGATTCTAATAAGTTGTTCTACTATTACTATTATGCTATTGTTTTAATCCTTGTAGATTTGTAATCTACCAAATGCTAACTTGGTACCTCAAACATCCTTTCAAAGTACTACCACACTGAAAAGATTTTAAAGCACACAAAGGTTTATAACTTTATGTCTGTGCACTTGTGTTGTTTTTAAACTACACACTGTATTAGCATTATATATTCTTCATGAGAACTCATTTGATACTTCACAATTTCACAATGTAAGAGCTAATTATTTCATTATTTAATAATTGAAATGCACTACTAATAGCTGTTTCTTTTTGTCAAGAGATATGTTACCAGAAATATTTCTACATATCATTCACATCATGGAAAAGTAATTCTGATGCAAACCTAGTTCTCTCATTGAATACCAAATTTTTATGACAGCAGCTGAGCAGAAGACATCTAAAATGCAGCTTCTTAATCCTATGTATATAATGGTGCAGATACTTAATTCTATCTAGCTTCTTATAAGTATGCTATTAGAAGTAAACCCTTTGCAACAAAATTTGCAACAAATTACCACTACATGGATCTCCAGAGTTGTTCACAAATATTAATGGCAAGCGTTTACTTGTAAATGCCAAGAGTTTACTGTGGCATCACTAACATGCCGCCCTTTTATAACAAAATTTTTTGCTATAAAAAGAGAAAGACAAAACTTTCATTGGTGTTGTACTGTAAAAAGAAAGCAAAGAAGGCGAAGACAGACTTTAATATTCCAACGTTAACACAATGTGATCATTTAATACATGTGTTACAATTATTTCAAAAGCATTAGTTTATACCTTTTTGTTACTAAACAAAGATAACGGCAAAAACCTCAACTGAAACCACATATTCACAGTGGAGAGAGTTCACAGTTACTGAGTTACTGTTATGCTTAAACACCTGCTCTTAATGGCCAACTTCTGCAGAGTGAAGCAGTGAATCAATTTGGAAACTTTTAAACAGAAGTACATTTGCATCTTAATAACCAACAAATTACACACTAAAAAGACAAAGGTCAGTTGTGGGTCAATACTATATGCTGATTTGGGTCTAGTAGATGGAGAAGTGTTTGTATCTAGACTTTAAATAAACACTAAAATTAATTTAATTAAAATTTCAAAAATGCAATAATTTCTGCTTTCATAAACAATTTATAGTTTAAAGACAAAGAAAAGGATTATTTGAGAATAGAAAAAGTTGGCTAGGAAAGGCATTTAAAAACAGCCTTTTTCCTTCTTCTACTTAAAAAGGATATAATAATAATGGTTCACAGAGCAAAAGAAAAAGGTGAACTCATTTTATGTAAAATTTTTTACCTAACAAGGTCCTGAGAAAAGTCTTCTACTGGGTTATTCAAACACTGTGCTGCACACTGTAAACAGTCACTAAATGTCTGTAGAATAAAAAATATCCAAGCCTAGTTTTTAAGAATAAAACCATATTTCCCACTAACAACATTATAATTTCATTGACAATAACATATTTAGATTGACAAAACTGAAAGACAACAAGATTCGGAGTGAGATGATTTGTATTCCAAGTTCAGCTCTGACATTTACAAGCAAGGTGATCTTGGAACAATCACTGCAAAATGGAGCTGACAAAACATGTGCACAACAAACTCAGAGAGCTCCTTAGATCAAATTAAATAATTATGTGAATATGATTATTAATGAAAGCAATGCTCAAGTGTGGATTGTTATTCAAATGGTAATGGTAATGGCTTTTAACTTTTCAACACTGACAGTCAATTCATAGGAGATGCAAGTGACCAATGAATGAATGAACATACAGCATACCAGTCTGACCTAGCTAGTAATAAGGGAAATGAATAAATTACATACCATTTTTTGCTGATTATACTGACAAAGATTAAAAAGAAAATAACGGGGGGGGGGGGGGGGCGCCTGAGTGGCCCAGTTAGTTGAGCTACTCAGGTCATGATCTCACAGTTCATGAGTTGGAGCCTAGAGCTCACTGCTGACAGCACAGAGCCTGCTTCAGATCCTCTGTCTCCTTCTCTCTGCTCCCTCCCCTGCTCGCATGCACGTGCTCTTTTTCTTTCTCTCAAAAATAAACATTAAAAAAAAAAAAAAAAAAAAGAAAGGGGAATGGCACTCTCATATACCACTGATGAATATATAAATTGGTGCAACCTTTCTGAAATGCAATTTAGCAATATGAAACAAAAGCCCCCAAAAGCACACACCCTTTCGGCCAGTAATTTCATTAAGACTTTGCCTTATGAGAATAATCCAATGAGTAAGCAAAAAAAAAAAAAAAAAAAGAAAAAAGAAAGAAAGAAAGTTAAAAAAAAAAAGGAAATAACTTGGGGTGCCTCAGTCAGTTAAGCACCCGACTTCAGCTTAGGTCATGATTTCACAGTTTGTGAGTTTGAGCCCCACATCAGGCTCTCTTCTTTCAGTGCAAAGCCCGCTTCAGTTTGTCTGTCCCCCTCTCTCTTTCCCTCCTCCACTCTCCTTCACTCTCCCTGTAGAAATATAAATAAACTTAAAAAATATAAAAATAGAGGGGCGCCTGGGTGGCTCAGTCGGTTAAGCGTCTGACTTCGGCTCAGGTCATGATCTCAAGGCTTGTGAGTTTGAGCCCCGAGTCAGGCTCTGTGCTGACAGCTCAGAGCCTGGAGCCTCTTCAGATTCTGTGTCTTTCTCTCTCTCTGCCCCTTCCCGCTCACTTTCTGTCTCTCAAAAGTAAACAAACATTAAAAAAATTTTTAAAAATATATAAAAATAGAAATAACTTAATGGCCAATATTAAGAAAGTATAATGCCTATTTAGTAGATAACATAAAACAGTCATTTAAAATGATGTTGCAGAGATATTAAGATAAGAAAAGACATTCATCACAGAGATTAAGCTAAACAGTAGGTTACAAAACAGCATGACATTTTTATTAGAAATATATACATATATTTTTTACATACACACACACTTGTATATATACCAGATGTCTTCCTAGGCAAAATTCTGCTGCTAATCTCTATGCCATTTCCTTATCTGTATTTTCTAATTTTTCTATAATGAGTATCATGGCTTACATTTTTAAAAAATGTTTTTTATTTATTTTTGAGAGAGAGACAGAGGATGAGTCAGGGAGGTGCACAGAGAGACAGACAGAGAGAGAGAGAGAGAGAGAGAGAGACATTGAATCTGAAGCAGATTCTAGGCTGTGAGCCATCAACACAGCTCAATGCGGGGCTCAAACCCACGAAGCATGAGATCATGACCTGAGCCAAAGTCGGACGCTTAACCAACTGAGCCACCCAGGCACCCCAAGGCTTACATATTTTTTAAAAGATTATTTGACAAGGCTCAAAATACACATCAAATTACCTTCCACATTCTTGATTGTATATTGAGGGAGCTTAAGTGAGAACACACCTGCATTTGTGGTCATGAAGCATATCAGTGGCTACCAGGTACCATTTGACAACAATTTTATCTCGGAAACAGTGACTATATTGCCAGCTTTACAGAACTTACTTTTTGCAAAATGACCCATCCCACAATCCACGTAGTTCCAGTATGGCTGTTAATCCTTGAGCTTCAATTGTGCTATTTCAACAAAAGTGGACCCATGACCCAGACCTGGCCCACTTCTTTCTCCACTTGTCTAACTGAACATGTGGGCCAAGCAGGGTCAACCAAAGCTCCTCCATGGAATCTGAAATATACATGCTAAAAAAGAAAAGTTCCCTCTCTTCTTCTGATATAAGAATTATAAGGCCAGTATAGGGTATTCTGCTACCATATAGAGCCAAGAGATGTAAAAAGGGAGACTAGATCCCTGACACCATCATGTGATCCCCTGAATCCAGATATGTTTGAAGCCACACTACTCCAAACTTTTCAGTTATGTGAATCAACACATTCCATTTTTTGCCTTAAGCTATTTTGAATAGGGTTGCTATCATTTGTAATCATGAGACCTACTATGTCATGGATAAGGCAAAAACAACTCTTCACAAAAAACCTGCTCTCGTAAGAGAAATGTAACATGAGAAACAGAAAATAAGGATGTAAATATTTGAGTATGTGTTTACTAATGCCTCTCTAAGACCTGCGTGTGTGTCTGAACTACTGAGTTAAGTGCCAAATGAGTCTCCTGCTTCTACTACGCCCCTCTTCAATCTATTGACTCAGCAGTCAGGACAAACTTTCTAAGATGGTAAGTCAGGTCATGCAATTATCCACCAAATCTCTAATGGCTCCTTACTGACATTTCAAATACACACCCAATGCCCCAGTCCTTGAGGGTCCACATGATCCAGCCCCTGCTTCCCTTCTGACTTCATCCCCTACCACTATCCCTTGCTTAGTCTGTTCCACTTATAAAACTGGTCATCTTGCTGTTTCTTAAACAACCACACCTTTTCCTGCCTCTACCTGGAATGATCTTTTCCCATATATTCATATGATTGGCTTCTTCTTGGATTGAGACTCAAGAGCATTGTCTGAATGTCATGCCCTTAAAGAGAACTCTCTGAACACCTGAGTTGAAAGAGCTCTCCCTTGCTACCATCACCCTCTTTCTTCTTACCCTATTTTATTTTTCTTCGTGACATTTATCATTACCTGACAGTATATATGTATTCACTGTCTTCTCTCACTACACAATAAGCCCAAAGAAGGCAGGAGCCTAGAACAGGATCAGGTACATATATTTGGTGGGTGGGGGAAGAAGGAGAATGAATTGTTTGTGGCACTGTGAACTAGTATAATCCTTTCAGTAAGTATCTTGACAAAACATATTAAAAGCCACAAAAATGTTCGTATCTATTGCAGAATAGGTAGTAAACTTGATTGGCTATTTTCAGACAGTCTATTCCAATTCTTTCCCACATACATTAGCCTAATGTGAGGTTTGACTTCTCCATGTCCCTAACTCAAAGGTATCAAAAGACCATCAGCTCATCACTTATCCCTCTCCCCCTAGGATGCCATAGCAGAAAGAGAAATATGTTGCTCACTGTTTGATTTCTTCCAAATATACAAACAAAATAATGGGAGTATAATCATCACTGGTTCAAATGTTTTATGCTACTTTAGGGAAACAACTTTTAATATAGTGAATTGTACATATGACTAAGAAGATGATATATGATTCAAGGCACATTTTAAGCCAAAATATGCTTGCTATTTGAATGTTAACCATCTTGTGGTTCAGGGTAACTTTTACCTCCCCTTTTTCTAAAGGAGAAAAAAAAAATCAGGATAATATCCTATAAGAAAATTCCCTATACACAGACTAAAACTTTGTTTCTTCTTTCCCCCCAACAGCACTTTAACAAATATGTAACAGTCTTAGATTAAAGCCTACTACTCCTGATAATTTATCCTAATGAAATTAATTAAATGATAATGAAACAAAATCTATATCTGCTTACAGCTACTTATAGCATGTCAAAAGCAAAGTTAATAATAGGAAAATAGAGATAAATAATTAAGGTGTTTTTTTTTTTTTAATGTTATTCTTTAGATGTATAACAGGCAGTATTTGGAACTGTCTGGCTTACAAAAGACCTTTCCACACAATAGAATGCTGGCTCTTCCTGGTCACGATTAACTAAACCACTAGTAGACATCACACTTGAGCAGTGTCAGAGGTCCACCCCAAGGAGTTTGGAATTGGAGCTCACGTGGGCAGACAGGATCTGTCAAGCTGCCTCCTTCCTTTCCTTCACACCTCTCTCTCTCTGAACAGGCTGGCTCTGTAACACATATATTGAGATGCTGCCTGGAAAACTAAGGAGCATGATTTGCAGAGAGAGAGGGAGAGAGTATGAAGCAGATGCACACAGACAAGCAGAGTTAATAAATGAAAACTAAACACTGCTTCAGTTCCTGGTAGATTTCAAGTTCCTGTACTCAGATCTTTCTGAGGGCCCACTAAATTCCTACTCATAAATTGTTTGAGACATTCCTGTATCTTTATAATAAATTCCCTTTTTAAGGTAGCCTAAGCTGGTTTCTGTTACATGCAATCAAAGATTCCAACATCACAATCTGGGAACAGTAAAGCAATTGTAAGTTATTTCCCTAAATGTTGTAGTATTTATTTTCTAGCATAATCCTCACATAACTGGAAACAAATCCATTGATACAGCCTGACAATAAGAAAATAACTTGAAAGGAAGTAGATTCAGAAATGATAGCCTCAAGCAGAGGAAACAAACTGAACGAGTTCTCCAAAAAATCCAAAATCTAATGTCCCCTCAGGAATCATCTCATGGAAGATAGCAAGCTTCTTTTGAACAATATCCAGTATACATATTCCCTTATGTCCACAAGAAAAAAACTGGGCCAAAGAAAACAGTGATCTTCTAAGTAAAAATCTCCAGCAAGCACGAAAACAAATTTATTACAGTACCAAAAAAGGAGAGGGGTGGGAAACTTTCTACAGATGGAAATTTTGCAGCTGTTGAGAAGACACAACTTGGCAGCAATTTATAAGAATGCTACTGTGTCCAGTAGAATGCTATATTCAACAGCACTAAAGTTTACTATCTTGTTCTATGCATAAACAAAAACAATTATAAATTAATGCCAGTAAAATGAACTTGATTAATTAGAATAGTGAAGAAAATGTACATAGGGAAAAGTACAACTCACATTAAGAATACTTACATTTAAAAATTTACAAATACTTACATTTTTTGCCGTCATGTCAAACTGTATTCGATTTAAAATTCTGTAAAGCCATTAAAAAACAAACAAAAAACAAAAACAAAAAAACTTCGTCTTCAATAACTCCTTAAAAGAACATCCTGTTAAAAGGGGAAAAGAGAGGGAACAGTAATATAATAACAATAATAATAGGCAATGTTCATGTCATATTTACCAAGTAACATGCATTGTTCTTTAAGGGGATCATTCAAATTAATCTTCACAACACTATGAGACATATACCATTTTAACCCTCATTTTCCAGATAAAAATTTGGGCTTACAGAAGTTAAAAAATTTGACCAATCAACTCAGCTAACAAGTGATAAAACCTGGGCTTTGAAATATCATACTATGTTACTTTAGATAATGCAATGAAAGAAACACCAAGGCTTATTGGAGAAATAGCCAATTCCAGAGCTGGGGCAGGAGATGTACAAGATATGACTAGAACATTTTATTGTACAGTAAGGAAGAGCTCAAGAAATGATGGCGATATATCAAAAGTATACAGGAGCCAGCCTAAAGGGCCTACAACTGGACAATCTGGAACAACTGAGCACAAAAGTATACAGTGACAGTAACTGATTATGACTATAAACTCTTTGAATAAAGTAACGATCCAGGACTGCATACTGATAAAAAGCAGATTAAACGAAATAATGAGGAGGAAGGGAAAGCTCTTCTTTGCAATTCAATACCAACTAGTAAATAGAAAGGAATAACGACGTAAGAAAACCACCAATTTGTAAACATCATAATAACTGATTAGACAAGGATCATTATTGGATACTACAACTAGTGGGTGAGAAAAAGGATATTTACACAGTCTTGAAATATCACCCCACAAAATATCTACTAATTCAAATTTTACAGTGAAGAAACCTGACACACACCGCATAGCCAAAGTAATCAAACCTATCAAATAACCACCAACAGTGGCACAAACCAACATCACGCGTCTCCACAAGTGCACTGAGATGGATATAATATCACTTCTGAGGTATTTCCATCCAAATGCATAACCTAAATCTAATCATGAGGAAATATCAGAGAAATTTAAATGGAGGGTCATTCTATAAAATAACAGGTGAACTTTTCAAAAATGTTACTGTCATGAAAGAAAAAATAAAAAAAATTGACTAACAGTCCCGATTTAAAAAGACAAAAATCACATAAAAATTAAATTCCAAGTATGAGCCTGAAGTGGACTCTGGACCAGAAAAAAATACTTACTTATGAACACCATTATTAGGGCTACTGGAAAAATTGAAATAGAGTCCACAGACTGGATAATAGTATTGTTTCAGTGTTCCATTTCCTGCTTTTGATCAGAGGACCATGGGGATTTTTAGGTGGATGTGCTTGTTTTTAGAAAACATACACCAAAATATTTAGAAGTGGAAAGGTATGATAGCAGCAACTAGCTTTCAAATGATGAAAAAATATATATAATCTGTATATAGAGATAAAGTGGGAATGATAAAACAAATGTGGCAAATGTTGGCAACTGGTTAATCTGAGAAAAGGGTATTTAGAAGTTATTTGCCCTACTTTTGCCAACTTTCCTCTTATTTTACCATCATTTCAAAATTAAAGCTTTAATAAAGAAATTTAAGGGGAAGGAAAAAATAAAATTTAATTTGGAAAAGACCATAAACAATAGGAGCTTGAAGAAACAGGAACTCCAAAATGTCCATCTCATACACTAGAATTGGAATCTATAAGTAAAACTTTGTAGGCAAAAAAAAAAAAAAAGTATTCTTACTTTTCTTATTTTTTAACTTTTTAAAAATGTTATTTATTTTAGAGAGAGTCCACACATGCAAGAGCAGAGGAGACAGAGGGAGAGAGAGAATCCTAAGTAGGCTTCACGCTCAGCACAGAGCCCGACATGGGGCTCCATCCCACAAACTGGTGAGATCATGACCTGAGTGGGAAACATGAGTTGGACACTCAACCAACTGAGCCACCCAGACACCCTGAGCATGGATTTTTTTTTAATTTAGGCTCAATCTCAGCTCTGACACTTAGCTGTGTGACCTTGAACAAAGTGACTTAACCACTTTGAGCTTCAGTGTCCTCATTTGAAAAACAGGTATACTGAGTTTTTCAGGGTTATGTTAAGCAGTAAATTAGGTACAATCTGTCCAAATGAAAATCATCAGATCCACCAAGTTAATACACCAAATTTTATTCATAAACACTGAACATTCCTAATCACAAAAAGTCAATTTTATTTATTTTATTTAAAAAAATTTTTTTAATGTTTAGTTATTTTTGAGAGAGAGAGAGACAGAGTGCGAGCAGGGGAGGCGCAGAAATAAGTTCTGGGAGACACAGAATCTGAAACAGGCTCCAGGCTCTAAGGTGTCAGCACAGAGCCCGACATGGGGCTTGAACTCATGAACCACGAGACCATGACCTGAGCTGAAGTCGGACACTTAGCCAACTGAGCCACCCAGGCATCCCATGAAAAGTCAATTTTAAATATTTCTAAGATTACCTTCTGACCTATTGAAATGTATTTTTTTATTCTTTTTTTTTTTTTTAACGTTTATTTATTTTTGAGACAGAGAGAGACAGAGCATGAATGAGGGAGGGTCAGAGAGAGAGGGAGACACAGAATCTGAAACAGGCTCTAGGCTCTGAGCTGTCAGCACAGAGCCCAATGCGGGGCTCGAACTCACGGACCGCGAGATCATGACCTGAGCTGAAGTCGGACGTTTTAACCGACTGAGCCACCCAGGCGCCCCTGAAATGTATTTTTTTAATGTTTATTTATTTTTGAAAAAGAGAGAGACAGAGTGTAAGTGGGGGAGGGGTAGAGAGAGAGAGGGAGACCCAGAACCCAAAGCAGGCTCCAGGCTCCAAGCTGTAAGCACAGAGCCACACACAAGGCAAGGCTCGAACCCACGAACCTCAAGATCATGACCTGAGCCG
Source organism: Prionailurus viverrinus (assembly GCF_022837055.1). Lineage (NCBI taxonomy): Eukaryota > Metazoa > Chordata > Mammalia > Carnivora > Felidae > Prionailurus > Prionailurus viverrinus. The sequence continues at coordinate 37,351,775 of NC_062569.1, forward strand.
AAGTCAGAAGCTTAACCGACTGAGCCACCCAGGTGCCCCTAAATGTACAACAAAAAATAAGGAAGGGTTTTCCATTCAAAGTTCCTGTTAAATTTTAGAAACCTGCTAGATCTATCTAAGGCAGATATTGTTGCCTATCCAGTATCTTTCCCTCTTCTTCCTTAGGAGAAGTTGAAGGTGGCAATATGCCCAACTAAAGAAAAGTACTACATTCTCACTCTCCCTTTCAGATGTGCTGATTGTATGCCATAATCCTGGTCAGTGAAATATAAGCAGACATCATTGGGTTGAGCTACCAGATTCAACTAGTAAATGTCCTTTTTCCCTTCTCCCATTTCTTCATTCCAGAATATGGTTGTAATGGTCAGAATTGCTTCTAGCTTCATTACAATATTCAGTATTCAGTATGGTACTGTATTTCCTAATGGCTGGGCTATTGAGCAACACTGTGATATTCACCCAACTAAAAGAAAAAAACTAACAGAGCGTTATTATTTCAGCACACAATAACAAGTGGCTACCAATAAAATACTTCTTAACCACATTAATTAACTTTAACTTAATTTTGTTTAGTATTCCCTTTGTATCCTCTCACCAGAACTAAGTACAAATTAAAACCTCTAAATGTTACCTAAATGATAAATGTTTGAAACAGAGCCAAAGCACATGGATTTCTTGAGTAAATTTACATTAACCTCTCTGTGCCTCAATTTCTTCATCTTTAATATAGTAATAAATAGCACTTAATTCAACAAGTCAAGATAACACATGGCCTAGCACAGTGTAAGCCCTCAATGTTAGAGAAAAAAGTAGTTTGCTGTTTTCTCATGACAAATTAAGGTTTCTTCTTCCAAAGTAAATAATACATAATTCACATGTAGTAGAAGTAAAAAATACCACACCATAAATCTAGTTTAAAAAGGAAATAATGTGTCTAATTGTGGTTAAGAAAAACTCTTCTAAAATTAACAAAAGTAGGCAATAACTTTATTCATTGATTTATTTATTCATTCAGTAAGCACTGAACACTATGTGCAAGGCACTAATCTAGGCACTGAAGACATCGTAGTAGATGAAAGAGCAAGCATAACCCTTCAAATGTAATTTAAATTATGTAAAATTACATTAAGAAAAATGTTATAAAAAGAAATGGGATTATGATAGAGATCTGCCTCATTCAATTAAAAATGAAGAAGTATGCTATACTGCCTTTGAGTGAGAGCGTATAGCCTTTGATTTAAAAATACACATTTCTAATAAAAAAATTTTTAAATACTAGATAAATACATAAACAAACAAACAAACAAACCACATTTCTAGGGCACCTGGGTGGCTTAGTAGGTTAAGCGCTGACTCTTGGTTTCGGCTCAGGTTATGATCTCACGGTTTTGTGGGTTCAAGCTCTGCATCAGGCTCCACGCTGACAGTGCAGAGCCTGCTAAGGATTCTGTTTCCCTCTCTCTCTCTGCCCCTTCCCCACTCGCACTGTCTCTGTCTCTCTCAAAATAAACTTTTTTAAAAAAGTAAATAAATAATAAATAAAAATGTACATTTCTAAGTATTTTTAAAGCTTTTGCTTTTAAACATTGTCTTCAATCTAAAATTTATTTGCAACATATGATTAAAACCAAGTATCTAGAAAGTAAATACACATGGCACTGAATATTTCAAGAAATTGCCATCTTTGGTGGCACTGGTGATTTTCAAAGATAAACCAGCCATGTGCACTGATGCATTATGTTTTATCCTAGCTCAACAACTGTATACTTTTTCCTGTCACTAAACTCTTCAGTTGGTTAAAAAATAAGTTGGATTTCTTCTTCCAGCTTCATGAACACATTATGTCAAGCTCAAAAAGTCAATCTTTGTGACCTCACCATCTGCCATGATCTCTTGTCAGTTTCAAACAATGCAACTCCCACAGATGGTCTCAAAATGCAAATCCTTTTCCTTCCCAATCACAATTAGCAGCTCTGGCCACAAAGCCTTTTAAAATGGTACAGCACTAATCAAAATAAGGAGAAGGAATAATTATGGGTAAGTCTGTAGGATTAACATCACCTAAATCTGGGTATGTAGACTTTCTAACACTGCTGAAAAAGAGGCTATGAAAAAATTACATTTCAGCAAAGGGAGCATATTTAAATGAAGACATTACTAATTTTAAAAACATGCCCATGTTTCAAAGTCTGGAGAACATACAAAACAATAATCAAATATCTAAAGAAACAAATAATCAGCCATGATCCCACCTCTCAGAGGCAACTACAATAAGCTTTGGGTATAACATCCTTCGGTGTTCTCTTTCTGCACTCTTGACTCCCGTAAGTGGTATTAATGAGAAGATATTTTCATACAAAGTGGTAGTATGTAACTCTTTCTTAGGTGATGAGCATTTCCAAACACTCTCCTAAATGCTTCACAGGCATGATTTCATACCATTCATACCACAACTCTATCAGATAAATATTATTACATGTTTAAGATGACAAAACTGAGCTTTAGAGAGTTGAAGTAACTTGCCTGGTTAACCAACTGTGTAAATGGCAATGCCGGTATATCAACCTGGGATCTCAGACCAGTAGACATGTTCTTAATTGTTATGCTAATTTCCATAATATATCTGACTTGAGATATAATAGATTCTCAAAATATAACAAAACATGCAATTACTATTACAATACATGTATACAAAAGGATAATTTACTACACCAACAACATCCTTGAAAGTTTCATATGACACAGGTCACATATCTTTGGGTCAGGTTTTAACCTTTTTTAGTTCTTTCTCTTTTTTAATTTCAATATTAAATTGAAATTTTCTTTATTTTTGAGTACATAAGTAAACTTCATTTTTTTATAGCTACATAGTATTTCTTTACATCATTGTATCGTAATTTATGATATAGTCCCCTAGCGATGGACATTTAGATTTCCTAAGGCTACAAACTGGTGTCAGTAATCACATTTTAATGACTCAATCCTTAATGTTTGATCTGGTCTCCGACTACCTCTCCATCTCTGTGTTGAGTCACTTCCTCTCTCTGATCTAATTCTACTGGTCTTCTGTCAGTTCCTCAAAAACATGCTCCTCCTGCCTCAGCACACATGCTGTTTCCTCAGCCTGAAATATTCACCAAAGTTAATTTCTATCCTTTAGATTTCTTCTCAATGTCACTTCCACAGGGAAAACTGTCCCTCTCCTGCTACCAGATTAGGTCAGGGTCTCCCTCTATTTACCCTCTCGTACGTTCTTCTTTCACAGTACACACCAGCTTGTCATTATCTATTTATTTGTGCAATTATCAGAATGTGGCCTATGTCTGACAACTAAAGTATAAGTTTCATGAGGACAGTGACCCTATCTGTTCACTATTATATATACCCAGTGTCTGGTACATGGTTGGAACTCAAGTGATATTTGTTTTTTGTTTGTTTTAAAGAAAATATTTATTTGATGAATTACATACTCAATATTTTATTTTTTTCATCCTTTAATAGCATGATAATCTCGGAGCACCTGGCTGCCTCAGTCAGAAGAGCATGCAACTCCTGATCTTGGGGTCGGTCATGTTGGGTGTGGAGACTACTTAAATAAATAAATAAATAAATAGAATGATAATCTCATCTAACAATGACTTGAAAGCAGAAAATGAAAAGATTTTTAACCATATAACATATTTACACCTCTGAAATGTCATTAAGCTATATAGGATAATTTTGAGTGACAATTTTCTACCATGAACAGAAAGGTTTTTTTGGATCCAGCAGTGTATTTGTTCATTAATTTTTTTTTTGTTATAAGAAAAATATTTATAAAAGGACATATTTAATTTCACTAATTTTTAAGGTGAAAACAACAGTACACAAGCGTAAAATCTGAAAAACACTTTTACCAAAAGCTACTCTTCCAAAGAACCATCAACATTTTACAAAGGAAAAGAGGGGCACCTGGGTGGCTCAGTCGGCTGAGGGTCTCACTTTGGTTCAGGTCATGATCTCCCGGTTCATGGGTTCAAGCCCTGTATCACGCATGCTCTATGCTGACAACTCAGAGCCTGGAGCCTGTTTCAGATTCTGTGTCTCCCTCTCTCTCTGCCCCTCCCCTGCTTGCAGTCTGTCTCTCTCTCATGAATAAATAAACATTAAAAAAAAAATCTTTAATTAAAAAAAAGGAAAAGAAAATTGGTTTTATGTTCATTGCTTATTTTTTAAGTTGAAAAAAATTTTCCAGTGTTACATAAGCTTTTATTCAGGATCCTGAGCAACAATAAAAACTGATTAATACTATAAGCAATCAATAACAACTTTTAACAGTCTTCTACAGACATGCAGTGAAATGATGAATAATGTTGTCTCAGCGCTACTCATTCATTTACTTATTCAATAAATACTTACTGAATGTCTGCTGCATGTCAAACACTAGGCTGAGCATTAAAGATACTACAAGAAACAATAACAGTCCTTGCCTTTGTGGAACCTACATTTAGGCATTAAACATGCATTTTATAATTAACTACTTTATGACAATTACTGTAGGTGCTACTACAGTAGGCAAAAAAGATGCAAAGGAAATATGTACACTAAAGGACTGGGCCTCCAGTGGTTTTAGAGATTTCTTTCAGGAAGTGAAGTCTGAGCCAAACTCAACAAACAAGCAAAGTTTGTAAACCAGAGGCAAAGACAGAGGGTACAACATAGCCAGAGGGAACAACCAGCAGCACAGGGAGATGAATGCTCATGGGAAGAAAAGCCTATGGGAAGTTGCAGAAACTGAAGGAAGATCTAGGTACCTGAAAACATAGGGCAAATGGGAGGGCTGCTAAGAGATGACACAAAAGCCAGAAAGAACAAAAAGGTGCACAGTGAAACGACATCTGATTAGTGGGAAGCCTCAAAAAGATTTTAAGCAGGGAGCCAAACATCTGAACCAGAGAGACACTAAATTATGTTCACCAAAGATTATGTAGAAATTACTTGCATCCTGATTATTTAAAAACTAGCAATATCAGCTATATTCTGGAATTCTTTAGTAACTGAAATGCTCGCTCACTTCTTGGGTACATCAGATAAGTTTATAATTACCATCCATAATCCATTTATCTAACAAACTTGACTCAAAGAAACAAAACTCAAAGCAAATCCCAGAAATGAGAGGAAAAAAAAAAAAAAAAAAGGTCTCCAGCCTTCAAGTTAGCTTTCACAAAACCCATGCACTAGTCAGTAAGTCAAGTCCTCAGGCTTTCCTTCATGTTATTAATTTTAATTAACATAAAATTCTTATTAAATTTGCTTATCTTGATTTTCAGGCGTCAAGCCAATTATATCCAGTAGAAAAGATGCAGTAATAGGGGAACAAATGGTTAGCTAGTGTTAGGGATGAGTACATTAGCAAAGTAATTCATAACTGATAGCTTAATACTAAAGAAAGATTAGACATAGAATTACATTTCACCAAGTAAATTCACTGAAGTACAATTCCTTCCTTATTCCCTGACAAAATTGGGACTTATGACATGTTCCTTATATGTGCTTCTATATTGAAACCTAAGTGATATATTTGTTTCAAACATTTTCATAGATTATAACATTTATTACCAGTTCTCACTCATTGAAAACAAGTCTACCCTGATCAAAGAAGCAATTTTAGAAGATATCACCCAAATTTAAAACAAAATCACATCTCAAAATCGTGCCAAGACCTAACAGAAAGGTTCTTTAGTGCAAGCCAAAATTTTTTTTTTTTTTTGCAAGCAGTGCAAGCCAAATTTTAAACCATTATTCATTTATGTACAATGACAACACGGATTCAATCACTGGTTGCACATACGCTCTTCAGCAAAGTCACATTTCCAGATCAACACAGCTTTAGATTAGTAATACAAATGTTAAGACTTATCCCAACTTGATCCATCACAACAGGCCAGGTGAGTTTTTTGTTTTTTTTTTTAAATTTTTTTTTTCAACGTTTTTATTTTTATTTTTGGGACAGAGAGAGACAGAGCATGAACGGGGGAGGGGCAGAGAGAGAGGGAGACACAGAATCGGAAACAGGCTCCAGGCTCTGAGCCATCAGCCCAGAGCCCGACGCGGGGCTCGAACTCCCGGACCGCGAGATCGTGACCTGGCTGAAGTCGGACACTTAACCGACTGCGCCACCCAGGTGCCCCGCCAGGTGAGTTTTTAAAATATCATTTAGGTAGTAACAAATTTAGACAAAGTACTGTACAAAGAACTGTGCAAGCATCAAACGTTCAATTTACCCAAGAGTGCACAAAGACAAAATTGGAGGCAATCAAAAAGGAGTAATCTGTGAGGAAAATAGTACAATTTCCAATTGTCATTTGGAATACCACTGTACTTATATAGGTACCTAATCTATATTCAAATGAAAATGAAACAATTTTAAAATCAGCATCATCATAAGAGCTATTTACTATATAAGTCCTCAAAATAACTGTGCAGAATAGTTATTCCATTTTAGGGGGTAGTGGTGGGGGAGAGGTACTGAGTCAGAAAGCTTAAATAACTTCCCCAAGGTCACAGAGAACCAAAATTTACAATAAAGTTTACAGAAATGAGATGTTACTATATATATGTTTGATGATATCATGAAAAGATATCATGAGTTCCAAGCAGTTTTCATTTTACATTTAAGATTTTTAGGAGATTGAAGGTTTGTGTTATTTACAAATGTTGAAGATATAAACTAAATACTACACAGTTTAAAATGATCTAAAAGCAACTTCTGGGAAAATGGCAGGTCATAAGAACATTTGTCTTACGTGCATGAGCTCCCATCCTTAAAGATAATTACTGCATAATTTTAATTTGATTTATTTAGTATTTACTAAATATTTAATAATAAACAAAAATTAACATTGATTTAAAAAAAAAAGAGGACAGGAAAGGTAGAAAGTACAAAAAGGTACAGAGTGAAACGTCATTCTCCCAATGTTATTCCTCCATCTGCCTATTTCCTACCTATCTCATTTATACCTCTGTATGGACAAGTCTCAATACTTAAGTTTCTGATGTATCTGCCCCAGGTTTTGTTTTGTTTTTTTTTTTTCAATGTTTATTTATTTTTGGGACAGAGAGAGACAGAGCATGAACGGGGGAGGGGCAGAGAGAGAGGGAGACACAGAATCGGAAACAGGCTCCAGGCTCTGAGCCATCAGCCCAGAGCCCGACGCGGGGCTCGAACTCCCGGACCGCGAGATCGTGACCTGGCTGAAGTCAGACGCTTAACCGACTGTGCCACCCAGGCGCCCCTCTGCCCCAGGTTTTTTTAAGCATATACAGGTAAAATGAAAATGGTCTAGTTTTCCTATTTTTTAAAAAAGCTAACATTTAGTTCTGTATCTTGCTTTTTTTACACTTAACAATTGAGATCTTGCCAAATCAGTACAAAGAGAATATCCTTATTTCCTTTTACAACTGCCTGTAATATAACATTTAACCAGTTCCCTCTTGTTAGAATTTGGGTCTCCAATCTTTCCTATTATAAGCAATGGCTCAATGAATAACCTTATACACACATAATTTTGTATGTGGAATTCTTTGATCTAATGATATATATACACTTATAGAAATGTTGCTAAATTGTCCCCAACAGGTGTGAAAATTTGCATCCCAACCAGCAGTATATAAAAGTACTTGTTTCGCCATAGCTTCACCAGTACAGAATGTTTATTAGTGTTTATTAAAAGATTTTTTAGATGACATTTACTTGCAATTTTTTTGTTCTTTTTCAGTTTATTTGATGATCATTACTTGTCTACTTTTTTTTTTTATGTTTATTTTGAAAGGGGGAGGGTAGAGAGAGAGGGTAAGAAAATCTCAAGCAGGCTCCCTGCTCAGCATGGAGCCCAACATGGGTCTCAGATCTCATAACTGTGAGATCACGACCTGAGCCAAAATCGAGTCGATCACTTAACCAACTGAGCCACCCAGGCACCCCTACTTGTCTACTTCTTGATTTAGCCTTTGCAATGTGCATCTCCAATTCTAAGAAAAAAACAAAAACCAAAAACTTGTCAGTGTTTTTACTGGATGTCAATCCTCCCTAAATTAACTTAATTTAGAAGTTTCACATCTTAAAAATGTTGAGTCCTCTTACCTAAGAACAGAGTATATATTTCCATTTATTTAAATCTGCTTTATGCCCTTCAGGGATATTTACAATTTTTCCTCACGTAGGTGTTATGGGTGGAACTGTGTCCTGCAAAAAGATATGTCCAATTCCTAATTCCTAATCCCTGATACCTATGATTGTGACCTTATTTGGAAATTAGGGTTTTTGTAGATGGAATCAAGATAGGGTGAGGGCACACTGGAATTAGGGTGACTCCTAATCCAATATGACTAGTGTTCTTTAGAACAGGAGAAGAGAGGGGCACCTGGGTGGCTCAGTCGGTTAAGCGTGTGACTTCAGCTCAGGTCATGATCTCACGGTTCATGAGCTCAAGCTCCACTTCAGGCTCTATGCTGACAGTTTGGAGCCTGGAGCCTGCTTCAGATTCCGCGACTCCCTCTCTCTGCCCCTCTCCTGCTCACACTCGGTCTCTCCTTCTCTCTCAAAAAATAAATAAACCTTAAAAAAAGTAAAAAAGAACAGAAGAGATAAAGACAAAGACACAAAGAGAAGTCAGCCATGTAGAGATGGAGGCAGAGACGGGAGTTATACTGCCACTAATCAAGAAATGCCTGGAGCTACCAAAAACTGGAAGAGACAAGGAAGGATCCTCTCCTAAAGGCAGCAGAGGAAGGATGGTCCTGCCAACAGTTTGATTTTGACTTCTAGCCTATAAAACAGTGAGAGAATAAACTTCTATTGTTTTAATCCACCTAGTGTGTGGCACTTTGTTATGGCAGCCCTAGGAAACCAACACACTATGTTTTATACATTTCTTTTTATAGCTATCCCCAGGTTTTGTTGTTGTTGTTTTAGCTGGCTGTTGTCCTTTTATACATGGAATTCTCCATCATAGCCTCCAAGCTGTTTGTATGTAATAAAGTTACAGATTTCTATTTGCTAATTTTATACCTCACTACAAAACTGTATTTTTTACTATCTGTAGTAGTTTTTCACTTGACTCTTGGGTTTTTCAGGTATAAAATTATATGAAACTAGGGATTACTGGATCTTTTGAGCTTATAGAACAATGGAGGTAGCCTGATTACTAATCTCTCTCAGCTTCCCCAAACAGATAGAAAATAAACAAGGAGAATAAATAAAACCACACAGGACTCGTGCCTTCAACATTATCATTACTAAGAGGCAGAGATTACAGCAACCTTTAAGTTAGGTATAAGTAAAGGAAAACAAATAAATTCTCTACCTTCTAGTCTGTGGATACAGAGAGTGAAAGGAGGCTATGAAGATTCAATGAAAAAGAGCACAGGGGTACAAAAAATTCAGAGGAAACACATACAGAATTACCCCAAAGAGTAAAATAATTAAGGTGAAAATACTGAACACAAGGTTAGGACTTAATAGTTCATAGCTCTAGTGATGTGAAAGTATCTAGAAACCACTGAACCAGCAGTGGTAGCCCCCCAGAAACAGTGCTTCTGGCGGGAACTTGCATATACAGATAGAGAGAGGAGGTGGTAACTCTTGCAGACAAGGCATTTAATGGAAAAAAGGCAATAAGAGGGAGAAATTAATTACACATCCTACAGAAACAAAATGGGAACACGACATACCAACCCTTCTTCTACCCTTTTCCTGCACCACCAAAACCACAAATTCATAAAAAAAAAATAAAAAAAAAACTGAACAGAATAGGGAAGAGCAGCAGAAGAACCTTAAAACTAGACACACTTTGTTCACAGAAGGAAGAGACACAAAAGTAAGTATATGCCTACTAAAGTATTGCAACAATCAGAAAAATACAAACAAAAGGTTTTCTGTTGATAGTTTTCTCTCCCAGAACCAATCATGGAGTTGGGAAAAACCAGCACTCACTTCAAACTGAATTAAATATCTCCAAACAAGAATTTGAAGATCTGAAAAAAAACTTGAGTCAGAAATACAAAAACAAAAAATCAAAACACACAAAAACAGAAAGAAATTAGAGTTGAACTCCATCAATAGAAGAAAAGACAAAATCATATAAGAAATGAAAAATTAAATTACTGGGGTACCCAGGCGGCTCAGTTGGTTGAGCATCCACCTTCGGCTGAGGTCATGATCTCAAGGTTTATGAGTTCGAGGCCCACATCAGGCTCACTCCTGTCAGTGTGGAGCCTGCTTCAGATCCTCTGTCCCCTTCTCTCTGCCCCTCCCTGCTCATGCTCTCTCTCTCAAAAATAAAAATAAACACATTAAATTTTTAAAAAGAAAAATAAATTATAAGGCACACATGAGAGAGAATAGATTTTAATGAAAACTCAATAAATGTTGTTGAAGAAAAGGAAGAAAATGATAAAGAGAATGAAAATGACATAAAGAAAGAAGCAAAAGCGTCAGAGAGAAACTGTCTGAAATGGGTAACAGGAAAAGAACATTAGTATTATTGGTGTCCCTACTGAAGAAAATGAAATTAATGGGACAGCACTAACATTGTAACTATAACACAAGAAAACTTTCCAGAAATAAAAGGCCTGAATCTACATATGGAAAAGGCCTATCAGATACTTGAGAAAACTGATCCAGAATGATCAATTTGTACACATACCCTTGTAAACTGTTTAAAGAAAAAAAAAAAAAGAGCAAAACAAAATTTTATGGCATCCAGGCAAAATGATAAAACAATTCACAAAGATAAAGGCAAGGGAATTAGACTAACATGAGATTTCTCAAAAATAACATATAAAGCAAGACAACAGTAGAGCAGTCTTTTCAAGAAACTTAAGGAAAGAAAATGGAAACCAAGGATATTATACCCTGCTAAGCTGTACTTCAAATTTCAAGGACATCAAAAAGCAGTTTTGGGGGTATGCTCCTTGACATTGGTCTTGGCAATGATTTTTTTTTTGGGGGGGGGGGGTTGACACCAAAAGCAAAGGCAACAAAAGCAAACATGAACAGGTGGGACTACATCAAACTAAAAAGCTTCTGCACAGCAAAGGGCACCATCAACAAAATGAAAAGGCAACCTACTAAATGGGAGAAAATATTTGAAAATTATATATGTCATAAGGGGTTAATATCCAAAATATATTTTAAAAAGCATAGAGTTCAAAAACAAAAAACAATCTGATTTTAAAATGGGCAGAGGAACTAAACAGACATTTTTCCTACAAAGACATACAAATGGCAAAAGGGTACATGAAAAGGTGCTTATCACTAATTATCAGAGAAATGCACATCGAAACCACAATGAGATACCATCTCACACCTGTCAGAATGACTGCCATCAAACAGAAGAGATAAGTGTTAGTGAGGATGTGGAGAAAAGGGAAGCCTCGTGCACTGTTGGTGGGGATGTAAATTGGTGTAGTCACTATGGAAAACAGCATAGAGTTTCCTCAAAAAATTAAATTAAATTTTAAAAAACTAAAATTGCCATATGATCCAGCAATCTCACTTCTGGGCATATATCCAAAGGAAATGAAATCACTAAACCCACTATCTCAAAGAGATATCTTCACCCCCATGTTCATCCAGCATTTATGAAAACCAACACATGGAAACAACCGAACTATTCATCAACAGATAAATGGATAAAGAAAATGAGATGTGTATATACAGAGAGTGGAATGTTATTCATCCTTTTTTAAAAAAATTATTTTAATGTTTATTTATTTTTGAGAGAGAGACAAACAGACAGAGTGTGAACAGGAGAAGGGCAGAGAAAGAAAGAGACAGAGAATCCAAAGCAGGCTCCAGGCTCTGAGCTGTCAGCACACAGCCCAACTCAGGGCTCAAACTCACAGACTACGAGACCATGACCCTAGCTGAAGTCGGACACTCAACCGACTGAACCACTCAGGCGCCCCGAATGTTATTCATCCTTAAAAGAGAAGGAAATCCTGCCATTTGTAACAACATGAATGACTTTGAGGGTGTTATGCTAACTGAAATAAATCAGAGAATAACAAATACTGTATAATCTCACTTTTATGTGGAATCTAAAAAAACTGAACTCATAAAGACAGAATAGATTGGTGGTTGCCAGAGGCAGGGGGTGGAAGTTGGCGGTGAATTAGGTGAAGGCAGTCAAAAAGTACAAACTTCCAGTTATATATTCTGAGGATATAATGTACAGCATGGTGACTACAGTTAACAATACTATATTGTATATTTGAAAGTTGCTAAGAGAATAAATTTTAAAAACACTAATGGCAAGAAAAGAATTTGTATTAACTACATGAGATGATAAACGTTAACTAAAGTTACTGTGGTCATTACTTTGCAATATATATACATATTAAATCATATGTTGTACACCTTATACTCAGACAATGTTACATGTCAATTATATCACTAAAACTGGGGAAAAACCCAGTTTGAATATGATGTAACCTAACAAATACTATGCACGTGTGCCCTTTCTGAGCAATCTATTAAAGGATTAGCTTTACCTAACCAAATTATGTCTGGAAAAATTTTTCAAGAGGACTTCCAGTGAGCATTTTATATACTCAATTGTAGACGTAAAACTAAAACACGACTGGGATCATGGAGGGAAGGACAATATGTAAACAGTACATGCTTTGACAAAGTATAAAAAATGCAACTAAAAACTGTTAGGAGAGAGCAAAGAAAAGGAGGAAAGTAAAGTAACATCATTGATTGTTACATATTTAATGGGTGAGAGTCAAAGAATACCATTTAAAACTGATAGTAAAAAGTTAAGTTTAAAAAAAGGAGATAAGGATGTGGACAAAGTGGAGCCTGGTCCACTATTGGTAAGAATATAAAATGATGCAGCCACAGGGACACTGGGGTAGCTCAGTCGGTTGAGCACCCAACTTTGGCTCAGGTCACGATCTCATGACTCCTAAGTTTGAGCCCCACGCTGGGCTCTCTGCTGTGAGCACGGAACCCGCTTCAGATCCTCTGTCCCCCTCTCTCTCTGTACCTCCCTCACTTGCATTCTCTCTCTCAGAAATAAGTAATAAACATTTAAAAAAATGGAGCAGCCACTGTAAAAAACAGTATGGAAGCTCCTCAAAAAGTTAAAAATTAAAAATAGAGGGGCGCCTGGGTGGCTCAGTCAGTTGAGTGTCCGACTTCAGCTCAGGTCACGATCTCACGGTCCGTGAGTTCGAGCCCCGCATCGGGCTCTGGGCTGATGGCTCAGAGCCCAGAGCCTGCTTCCAATTCTGTGTCTCCCTCTCTCTCTGCCCCTCCCCCATTCATGCTCTGTCTCTCTCTGTCTCAAAAATAAATAAACGTTAAAAAAAAAAATTAAAAAAAAAATAGAATTGCCACATGATCCAGCAATTCCACTTTGGTATACACCAAAGAACTGACAGGAGGGTCTTGAAGACATATTTGTACACCCATGTTCAGAGCAGCATTATCCACAACAGCTAAAACATGGAAGCAATCTGTGTCCATCAATGGATGAATGGATAAGAAAAATGTGATATATACAGAAAAACTAATAGTATCCAGACTTTAAAAGGAAAGAAATTATGACATGTCCTACAACATGGATGAATCTTAAGGATATTAGGCTAAGTAAAATAAGCCAGTCAAAAAAAGACTAGCACCAGAGGCTGGGAAGATAGTAGAGTAGGAGGACCAGAAGCTCGCCTCATCCCACAGATACTAGATAATGCTCACATCAGCAAAAATAACCCAGAAAATGACCCAAAAACTGGCACAACAAACTCTGCAACCAAAGATCGAGTAGAAGCCACATCAAAGAAGGTAGGAAGGACAAAGGCTCAATCTGGAAGAACAGACCATGGCTATCTGCAGTAGGGGGGGAGCTGTGGTACAAGGAAGGGGGAAAAACAGACTAGCACACCAGGGAGACGGCACATAAAAGATGAATCCTCATAGCATTTGGCTTTGAAGGTGAGAGGGGCTGGGGCACCTGGGTGGCTCACTTCGGCTCAAGTCATGGTCTCAAGGTTTGTGAGTTTGAGCCCCTCACTGCACTGACAGCAGAGAGCCCACTTCGGATCCTCTGTCTCCCTCTCTCTCTGCCCCTCCCCCACTCATTCTCATTCCCTCTCTCAAAATAAATAAATAAACTTAAAAATTTTAGTGAAGTTAAATATTTTTTCATGGTTCGTGAGTTTGAGCCCTATGTCGGTCTCTCTACTATCAGCACAGAGCCCACTTTGGATTCTCTGTCTGCCTCTCTCTCTGCCCCCTACCCTACCCACGCATGTGCACTCACTCTCTCTCTCAAAAATAAATAAACATTAAAAAAAGAAGAAGAAAAAAAATCTTAAAAAGAAAAAAGTGAGAGGGGCTGAATTTCATGCGTTCTTAAAGCCAGTGGGACTTAAAGGCTGGAATTTGAAAACTCAGCAGGCTCAGCTCTGGGAGAGCCCTAAGAACTAAGGAAGTTGATGTCCCATGCTAAAAGAGACAATGACAGGGGTACCTGGGTGGCTCAGTTAGCTAAGCATCCGACTTGGGCTTAGGCCATGATCTCATGGTTTCTGAGTTCCAGCCCCGCACTGCGCTCTGCACAGACAGTGCTGAGCCTGCCTAGGATTCAATCTCTCCCTCTCCCTGCCTCTCCCCTGCTCGCTCCCTCTTTCAAAAGAAAAAAAAAAAAAGACCAGTGACAAACAGCCTCCAGAGATACAGCATAGAAGCTACAGTTTGAAAAACTCCTGGGGCAGACAGGAGGGAGTTATTTACTCATCTCAGAGCAGGTCCTAGAGACGCAGTGATGCAGGGAGAGAGACCTCTCCAGGAACAAAGGTGCTGGCAGGTGCCATTTCCCTCCCCTGTCTCCCAGCACAAAGCACATGGCTACCTGTAAGAACCACGTCAGCACCAACACTCACCACCTAACTTGCTCACAACAAGCCTCGCTCCTCCATGCTTGGGCAATCTGCCCTTCCCAGTCACACTGCCTGAGTCCCGGCCCTGCAGGTCCCTTCCTCCCAGAAGACCAGTGCAAACCTTGCCAACACCATGTATCCAACATGAGCGTTCTGCAAGGCCTAAGTACTGGTGACAGCAGCAGCAGGTCTCATTTCACAAGCAGAAGTTTTGGCTGGGACCAAACACTGCCCACAACAGGTAAAAGGAGGTCTGCAGATGACAGGACTGAAGAAAAACGCACACAAGACACAACAGCCAGGCACAGGCAATATATACAGGAGACACTCCCTGAAGCACCAGGTCCTGAGGAATGGGACACTGCACAGCAGGGCATTACAGAATCTCTTCTTCACATGGATATTATCTTCAAGATCAAGAGATGCAGCTCACTTTCCTAACACATAGAAACAGACACACAGAGTTAGACAAAATGAGGTGACAGAGGAATATATCTCAACTGAAAGAACAGGAAAAAAACCATAGCAAGAGACCTAAGCAAAACAGATAGAACTAATATGCCTGACAGAGAACTGAAAGCAATGATTATATAGATACTCACTGACTTGAGAAGAGAGGAAGACATCAGTGAGACCCTTAACAAAGAGATAAAAAAGAACCAATAAATGATGAAGAACACAATAAATCAAATTAAAAATACTTGATGGAATTAATAGCAGGCTACAGGAGCAGAAGAACGAATTAATGACCTAGAAGACAGAGTAATGGAAAGCAATCAAGCTGAGTGAGAGAAAAAAGAATACGCAAATTGAGAATAGTCTTGGAACTCAGTGATGCCATCAAGTGCGATCACATTCACATTAGAGGGATCCCAGAACAAGAAGAGACAAAAGAGAGAAGAAAATTTATTTGAAGAAATAATAGCTGAAAACTTCTCTAATCCAGGGAAGGAAACAGATACCTAGACCCAGGAGACACAGAGATCCCCCAACAAAATCAACCCTAGGAGGTCGACACCAAGACACATAGTAATTAAAACGGCAAAAAGTAGTGATAAAGACAAAATTTTTAAAGCAACAAGTGAAAAGAACACAGTTGCATACAAAGAAAACCCCATAATGCAAGTAGGGGATTCTTAGGCAGAAACTTTGCAGACCAGAAGGGAGTGGCATGACACAGACAAGGTGCTGAAAAGGAAAAATCTGCAGCCAAGAATACTCTGCCAGCAAGGCTATCATTCAGAATAGAAGCAAAGATAAAGAGTCACTCAGACAAACAAAAACTAAAGGAATTCATGACCACTAAACCAGCCCTACAAGAAATATTAAAGGGGTTCTTTGAGTGCAAAGGAAAGACTATTGGTGAGAGTATGAAAAGCTGGAAATACAAAAACAGTAAATATAAATATATCTGTAAAAATCAATCAAGGAGTCCACAAAACAAAAGGGTGTGTAATATGACACCAGATACCTAAAATGTGGCAGGGAGAGAAGTAAAGAATGGGCTCAAACTTAAGTAACAATTAACTTAATACAGACTACTATATGCAGATGATATCATATATAAAAACCTAATGGTAAAGAGAAGTCAAAAACTAGTAATAGATACACAAAAAATAAAGGGAAAGGAATCCAAGTATATCACTAAAGAAAGCCAGCAAAGCATTAAAGGATCAGAGAAAAAAACTACAAAAACAACCACAAACAAGTTACAAAATGGCAATAAATACGTATCTATCAATAATTATTTTGAATGTAAATGGACTAAATACTCCAATCAAGAGAGATAGGGTGATGGAGTATATTTAAAAAAAAAAAAAGACTAATTTAAATGCTACCTTCAAGAGACTCATTTCAGACCTAAAGACACCTACAAATTGAAAGTGAGGGGATGGAAAAACATTTATTTTGGAAATAGACACCAAAAGAAAGCTGGAGTAGCAATACTTTTATTGGACAAAACAAACTTTAAAGCAAAGATTGTAACAATATATAAAGAAGGACAGTATATAATAATCAAGGAGATAATCCAACAGCAAGATATAACAATTATAAATATTTATGTACCTAAAATGAGAGTACCAAAATACATAAAACCATTAACGACAAACATAAAGGAACTAATCAATAATAATAATAAAATAATAGCAGGGGATGTGAACACTCCACTTGTATCATTAGACCAATCATTCACACAGAAAACCAAAAAGGAAACAGTGGCTTTGAATGACACACCAACCAGATGGATTTAACAGATATATTCAGAACACTCCATCCTAACACTGCAGAATATGCATTCTTTTCTAGTGCGCATGGAGTATTCTCCAGAATAGATCACATATTAGGCCACTAAACAAGTCTCAACAAATTTAAAAAGACTGAAATGATACATGCATCTTTTCTGACCTCAACACTTTGAAAGTAGAAATCAATCACAAGAAAAAATCTGGAAGGAACACAAATAATGGAGGTTAAATAACACGATACTAGGGTGCTTTGTTGGCTCAGCTGGTAGAGCCTACAATTTTTGATCTCAGGGTTATGGGTTCAAGCCCCACACTGGGTATAGAGCTTACTTAAAAACAAACAGGGGAGGGGCGCCTGGGTGGCTCAGTCGGTTGAATGTCAGGCTGTAGGCTCAGGTCATGATCTCACAGCTCTGTGAGTTTGAGCCCCGCATCAGGCTCTGTGCTGACAGATCAGAGCCTGGAGCCTGTTTCAGATTCTGTGTCTCCCTCTCTCTCTGCCCCTAACCCACTCGCATTCTGTCTCTGTCTCTCTCATAAACCTTAAAAAAAATTTAAAAACGGGGGTGGTGCCCGGGTGGCTCCATCGGTTGAGTGTCCAACTTCGGCTCAGGTCACGATCTCACAGGTTCATGAGTTCGAGCCCCATACTGGGCTCTGTGCTGACAGCTCAGAGCCTGGAGCCTACTTCGGATTCTGTGTCTCCCTCTCCCTCTACCCCTCCCCCACTCATGCTCTTTCTCTGTCTCTCAAAAATAAAAGAAATGTAAAAAAAAAAAATTAAAAAACAAAACAAAACAGGGGCACCTGGGTGGCTCAGTTGGTTAAGCATCTGAATTCAGCTCAGGTCATGATCTCCCAGTTCATGAGTTCAAGTCCCACACTGGGATCACCGCTATCAGAGCAGGGCCCACTTCAGATCCCCTGCCCCCCTCTTTCTGCCCCTCCCCTGCTTGCACGCTATCAAAAATAAATAAAACATTTAAAAACAAACAAACAAAACATGCTACTAAACAATAAATGGGTCATATGAGAAACCAAAGAAAGCAAAAATTACATCTAAACAAACAAATGAAAATGGAAACATAGTGGTCCAAATCTGTGGGATACAACAAATGTTGGTGAGGATGTGGAAAAAAAGGAACTCTAAGTGCACTGTTGGTGGAAATGCAAACTGGTGCAACCACTGTGGAAAACAGTATGGAGGTTCCTCAAAAAGTTAAAAATACAACTACCCTACTATCCAGCAATTGCACTACTGGGTATTTACCCAAAGAATACAAAAACACTAATTCAAAGGGATACATGCACCTCTATGTTTATTGCAGTATTATTTCCAAAAGCAAAATTATGGAAGCAGCCCAAGTGTCCATCAATAGATAAATGGGTAAAGGTGTAGGGTGTGTGTGTGTGTGTGTGTGTGTGTGTGTGTAGATAGACAGATAGATAATTATTTAGCCATAAAAAAGAATGAAATCTTCCCATTTACAACAAAATGGATAGAACTAGAGTATAATGCTAAGCAAAATAATTCAGAAAAAAGCAAATACCACACGATTTCACTTATATCTGGAATTTAAGAAACAAAATTAACAAAACAAACAAAAAAAGGAGAGACAAATCAAGAGACAGACTGTTAACTATAGAGAAAAAACTGATAGTCACCAGAGGGGAAGTGGGGAGGGATGGGTGAAATGGGTGATGGGGATTAAAGACTACGCTTAACGAGATGAGCACTGAGTAATGTACAGAATTGTTGAATCACTATACTGTACACCTGAAACTAATATAACACTGTATGTTAACAATACTGGAATTAAAAGACTTAATTTAAAAAAATCAATACATATTATATATTATAATATGTTAAGAAATCCAATATACATTATAACATATAATATGTACTGAATATTATAACATGTAATATATTGATTCTACTTACATGAGGTACTTAGCGTAGTCAAAATCACAGAGACAGAAAAGAGAATAGTTGTTGCCAGGGGCTGGGGGATAAGGGGTGCGAATGAGGAATTACCAATAGGTATAGAACTTCGGTTTTAAAAGATGAAAGGAGTTATGGATATGGGGGTGGTGGTTGCAAACATTACAGATATACTTAATACCACTGAAGTGTATACTTAAAAATGGCTAAAATGGCAAATTTTATGTTATGGGTATTTTAACACAATACAATTTTTTTTTTTAATGGACAGAAAACAAAGTCGATCCCAAGCCAAAAAAAAAAAAAAAAAAAAAAGTATATAAAAAAATGAGCAAGAATAGCCAAATTTTGGAAACACAGAGTAAGGTCTAGCCCCACCCAATTATTAAAACAAGTTATAAAATTACAATAATTAAAATATTATACACTGTAAATGAAAAGGCATATAGTTTGATGGAGAAAAAGTCTGATAATAAACCCAAATCCTTATGGATTTCTTTATCGAAATTGAGTGTGTATCAAAATTGACTCTTCAAATCAGTGGGGTTTAAGTGGCTTAAGTGTATTATTAAATAAATAGTGTTGAGATAAGAGATAATTGAGTAACCATCTGACAAAAAATTAATTGGAACGATAATTTTCACCTCATTCAAAATAATTCCAGGTGGATCAAGAAATTTAATGCAATTTAAAGAAGAAAACATGGAAATTAGAGTTCTTAATCTCCATGTGTGCAAAACTTTCTAACTACAAACCCAAACCCAGAGTTTATAAAAGAAAAAAACCTGATATAAATACAAAATATGGGTATATATATTTTTTTTTGCCTTTTAAAGAAAACACCACAATGCAAGCCATAGGAAAAGGCAACTGGAAAAAAGTGTTTGTAATTCACATTACAGAAAAAGAGTTAATTTCTATACTATAAAAGCTATAAATAAATAGAACATGAAGAGCCTTAAAAAAATGGCCAAGGCTTTATAATAGAAAATACAAATGGCTTTAAACAATTTTTTTAAGTTTGTTTCCTTTTTTAAATTAAAAAAAGTTGTAATCTTATTTTAGAGAGAGTGGGAGCAGGGGAAGGGGTCGGGGGGGAGACGGAGGGAGGGAGAGAGAGAGAAAGAGAGAGAGAGAGAGAGGGAGAGAACCTTAAGGAGGCTTCACACTCAGCACAGAGTCTGACACGGGACTTGATCCTGTGACCCTGGGATCATGACCTGAACCGAAACCAAGAGTCAGATGCTCAACCAACCTTTAATGTTTAAAGGTCCCACAAATGGCCTTTAAACATAAAAAAAAAAAGTTCAACCTCTCTCATAAGAGAAATGCAAAATAAAGTTGTAATATTCAATATCAAAAATATTGAAACTGGTATATTATATTGAGAAGGATGGAGAAAAACCGACTTTTTCATACTTTGCTGGTGGTAGAATAAATAGGTACCATCTTTTCAGCGGGTAATTTCACCATGTCACTGAAAATCATAAATACGTATATCCTGAGTTTTTTTTCTATGGAGTCACATGATACCATACACACACACACACACACACACACACACACACGTATATACACATACACATACACATACATATATACACATACACACAAGGATAATCACAATGGTGTCATTTTTAGAGCAAAAGATCTTTTGGTTAGGTAACAGATAAACCCTAACTGTTTACCAATAGTAGACTAGTTAAACAAATCAAGTCCTAGAAAAAGGAATAAGGGAGCACACTGTGTACTGATTGAATGGCCTCCAGTTTATTCAGTGAAAAAGACTAAGTAATAGAGAAGTATGTGTGGCATACCGGCATTTGTATAAAAAGACCATCTCTGAGACCACAGTACTGGCTGGATATATGGCAAAGAGTAGAAAGAATACATTTTTTTTTCTTTTCTTTGATTAATACTAATGAAATAGTAAGATGAGCTACTGATGCCCTTTCTACATTTTGTATTTTATACCATGAACAAAAACTACCTATATAATAAACTTAATTCTTAAAATTCTCAATTTTCCTTCATATAGAAACAATGTTTGTTTTCATGATATAAGAAATAATTGTCTGAGCTTTAGAGAAACAGGGTATGGTTTTTGTAATATTTTAGATAGAATCCTCTCTTGGGAAACTTGAAAAGACATAGTTATTATATTGTAATCAAATCCTGTGTAAAGAAAAGTCTTTGTCTACAATAGCACAGAGAACAACTAAACAAGACCAAATTCACTAAAGCTGACACACACAGATAAAATTACAGAACACAGTTTTTAAAAAGCCAGAAGATGGCGATATTACCTCATTAAAGTCCCACTGGTACCAGTCTCTAAGCTTCTGATCCTTTGTTATTAACAAACCTGATTTTCTTCTTATGTCTCCCTCCTTGCCTTCCTGCATTCCCTCCTATATTTACCTATCCTTCTACTCTTCACCCATGATATGAAACTGAAATAAACATAAATGGAAAAGGAAGATAGAAGAAATTCCTGAATTTATAACAATACTATTTTTAAGCAACTATAACTAACTAAAATGTATTATCAGGTTGTTTTGGTTAATTATGAACACACAGGTTTATATCCATTCTCTCCTGAAACTACACTAAAATGATATAAAACGACTGAAAAAGGATATAGCTATCAAAAAACCTTTCTGTACATCTATATAATGAAAGGGAACCACAGCCAATGAGAGACATAAATAAAGCTGTTTGAAGCTAGATAGAGGACTGGTGAATAATAATTGACTTGGTAAAACACACAAGCCAAACCTGAGCATATGACAGTCGGTGAAGGTATGAAACCACTAAAAAGCACAACAGAAATGCTCAAGAATTGGAGACATTGGAAGGTAGGAGTGTGGCTTGGGGCTGAAAATAAGAATATCAAGTTAAAAGTTTGAATAAGGGATAGTTTTTACCCAGATGCCTTACCATGTAACCAAGAAACTACCTCTTGTGCACCCTAGCAAGACACAAGTGTTTATGTTCTTAAGGTACTGAACCAGACAAGATGTAGAAATCAAGTACACATAAGGTTGTGTGCCACATGATACCACAAAGAGATTAAATGAAGATTTACATGCTGAATGGTGGACCAAGCCTTATTTTCCAAATCAGCTTCAGAACACAGCCCAATCAAGCAGATTCCTCCATGGGGAATCTGACCCAAGAGAAAAGACCTGCAATCATTCAATCACGCTGTGTTAAGACTTGCAGTTCACAGCTCCCCATACACAGAAATTTTACTCAGCTTTTTTTACTCCCTCATTCTTTAATCTGAACAGATGGCTAAACTTTACTGAACAATTGAGAAAACGCCTTGAATGTGAAATGAAGAGATCAAATAAACAAAACAATGGTAGACCAAATTAATAAACAAAATACAAAAGAAAGAAAAAAGAAAAGAAGGACAGAGAGGGAGAAAGAAAAAAAGCAAAAGAAAGGGTAAGAAACACAAAGTAGAACAAAATGTTAAAAAAAAAAAATTAGAACACCAATTCAGAATGTCCAACTACAAAAGTATTACAGAAAAGGAAAAGAGGGAAAAAGGAAAGAAATTATACAAAAAATATGAGATTGCTGTTTCTGGCAACACAGTGAAATAAATGATCTGTAAACTTCACCTTAACAAAACATCTAGAAATGGAGAAATCAAATAAATACTCCCTCAAACACTGAGCTCACAAAAAAACAAAGCTTTCAGCTGCCACGGAGGAATTTGTCAACGTAAATAACCAAAACTTTTGTTTTTAATGGCTTTACAGTGACAAGGGACAAGGCCTTGGGAACCACATGAAGTTAAGAGTTAGAATTGAGGCTCCCCACCCCCTTAAACACATTCTCAGTGAAAGAATGGACTAGGGAGGGGAGAAAAAAATCAACCAACATTAAAGAAAAGACAAGAAAATGTCTCCCTCTAGCTCTAGACTCTGGGAACCAGGGGAATAAAAAGATCTAAAAATCCACAGATTCAGATTTCACAATGGCCTCCAATTAAAAACAAAACAAAACAAAAGCAATTCATCCAGACACAGCAAAACATTAAAAGAGATCTTAAGAGCAGGCAGAGGATGATACCAAAAGTATAAGCAAAAAAAAGAGAAACAGGATTTCTTGAAAACTTTAAAATTTTGTGCATTAAAAAACACTATCCATGGGCATTTGGGTGGCTCAGTTGGTTAAGTGTCAGACTTAGGCTCAGGTCTTGAGCTCGCGGTCTATGAGTTCAAGCCCTGCGTTAAGCTCTGTGCTGACAGCTCAGAGCCTGGAGCCTGCCTCAGATTCTTTGTCTCCCTCTTTCTCTGACCCTTACCCACTCACACTCTGTCTCTATCTCTCTATATCAAAAATAAATAAACATTAAAAACATTTTTAAAAATATTTTTTAAAAAAACACTATCCACAAAGGAAAAAGGCCACCCCCAGAATGGGAGAACACATTTGCAAATCATATATCTGATAAGGGATCAATATCCAAAATATAGAGAGAATACCTCAAACTCAAAAAAAAAAAAACAACAACCTGAGTCAAAAACAGACAAAAGACTTGAAAAGACCTCCATAAAACCACAGTGAGGTACCACCTCATACCCATTAGGATGACTACTATCAAAAAAATAAAAGACAGAAAGAAAACAAAAAGTGTTGTGAGGATACAGAAAAACTGGAATTCTTATGCATAATTGGTGGGAATATAAAATGGTACAGTCTCTGTGGAAAACAGTATGGAAGTTCCTCAAAAAATTAAGAATAGAATTATATGATCCAGCAATTCCACTTTTGAGAATACACTCAAAAGAACTGAAAGCAGGGTCTCAAAGAGACACTTGTACACCCATGTTCACAGCAACATTATTTACAGTAGCTAAAAAGTGGAAGTAACCAAAGCGTCCATCAACGGATAAACAGACAAGCAAAAAATGCCATATATCCGTACAGAAGAATATTATTATTCAGCCTTAACAAGGAAGGAAATTCTGATATGTGCTAAAACATGGATGACTCTTGAGGACACTATAACAAGTGAAATAAGCCAGTCAGAAAAAGACAAATACTGTATGATTTTACTTATTTAACTTACATGACCACTTAGAGTAGTCAAAATCATAGAAAGTGGAATGGTGGTTGTCAGGGGCTAAGGGGAGGGGAGAATGGGGGGGGGGATTACTATTTAATGAGAGTTTCAGTTTTTCAAGATGAACAGAGTTCTGGAGATGGTGGTGATGGTGACACAACAATGTAAGTGCACTTAACACTGAACTATACACTTAAGAATGGTTAAGATAGTGCGGCACCTGGGTGGCTCGGTTGGTTACCTGTCTGACTTCAGCTCAGGTTGTGATCTCATACTTCCTGGGTTTCAGCCCCATACTCTGATAGTGCAGAGCCTGCCTTGGGATTCTCCCTCTCTCCCCCTCTCTCTGCCCCTCTCCCACTTGCTTTCTCTCAAAATAAATAAATAAACTTAAAAATAATGGTTAAGATAGTAAACTTTATGTTTGTGTATTTAACTATAATAATAAAAAAATAAATAAAAAAACTCTGGGGAAAAATCAGGCAGAGAGAAAAACAGACAGTTAGAAATGTCTGTTAGACTGCAGAAGAAATGACAGACTGCAGAAGACTTCTCAACATTAAAAGCAAAAACACTGTGAAGTAAATCCTCAAGGTGCCAACTAAAAGAAAATAATAGCAAACTAAAATTTTAAGCTATTTTTTAAAAATAAGGGTGAAATAAAGGCATTTTCAGTGAGTTTATCATCAGTAGATATTCAATAAAGAGATATCCAAAAAATATACTTCAGGAAAATGGAAACTAAACTGAAACCACAGTAGAAATTCAAGAAACAGGAACAAAAGAATTAAAAAACAAAGGAGTATATATAAACAAACATCATCTGTACAATAGCTACACTGAATAATTTTAAAAGATGAAAAAGGTGCAGGGGGGAACAGGAGGAAATACAGCTTAGACAACAATAACATAAGAAGGGAGAAGTCTGATCCAAATGAAAGAATTCTAAGGGCCTGGTATTGTTTAGGAAATACCATGGTAAATTAAATGTGCTCACTAAAAATGTAAAGGCAACCAATGAAAGTATAAAAGAATAATCAAAAGCATGCAGGAAAGGAGAATAGAAGCAGCACAGAAAAAGCAGTATAAATAGATGGTAGAGAAACACAAATACATAAGTACACTCATTAGTTAAAAGATTGTCACACTGGGTTTAAAATAAACAACAAAAAGCAAAACAAAATCCAACCGCTCTTTGCAAGAGGCATGCCAAAAGCATACCTTCAGAGAAAGTAATAGAATGAAAACAGAAAGACAATGTGACTCTATAAATAGACAAATGGTCTTTATATTAAGAGCATTACAGAGGATAGAGAGGATGTAATGATTAAAGGTTCTTTACAGCAGGAAGACACAAATACTCTAAATTTCAAAGTATTTTATAACATAGTTTACAAATGTTAAGGCAAAAAATGAGAAACATACAAGGAGAAATGGAGAAATCTACAATTATATAGGAAAATTTTAACATATCTCTTAGAAATGATGAGCCAAATAGATACAAAATTTCATCAACACACTTAGTTTGAGCTAAGTAAGAGGGATATATAGAAACCAGCCCCCCTCCAAATGAAAGAATACACATTGTCTTCCAAAGAATTCTCTTCCAAACAGTGCCTCATTTGATGAGGTCAGCATAACCTTTACACCAAAAACCAGGTAAGAATAGAACCAATAGGGGCACCTGAGTGGTGCAGTCAGTTAGGTGTCTGACTTTTGATCTTGGCTCAGGTCATGATCTCACAGTTCATAAGTTTGAGCCCAGCATCGGGCTTTGCGCTGACGGTGTGGAGCCTGCTTGGGATTCTGTTTCTCCTCTCTGCCCCTCCCTGCTTGTGCTCTGTCTCTCTCTTACTAAAAATAAATAAATAAACTTAAAAAAAATAGAACCAATAATGTTAAGTTACAGTTGAATTTAACTAATGTATAGCAACAAAATAAATACAGAAAAACAAAAAAATCAATGAATACTAGGAGGATTATAATAGTAAAGACAACCCAATAGCAAAGATGAAATACTTAAGAACAGATTATTAGAAATGTATAAACCTTGCATGAGTTTTATGTATGAATTGAAAACATAGGTCTACACAAAGCCTGTACATGAACGGTCATAGCAGCATTATTATAATAACCAAAAAGTATAAACAAACCCAAATGTCCGCCAACTGATGAACAGAGAAACATAATGTAGAATATCCACACAATGGAGTATTATTTGGCAATAAAAAGGGGATGGAGTACTGATACATGCTACAGCATGTAAAAACCTAGAAAATATTATATTAGGTGAAAGAAGCCAGTCACAAAAGGCTGTATGACACCATTTACAGTAAAACCTTGGATTGCAAGTAACTTGTTCTGAGAGTGTTCCACAAGACAAGCAAACATTTCTAATAAATTTTAACTTGACAAACAAGCGATGACTTGCAATACGAGTAGTACACGATACCAGATGTCACATGATCACAATCAAGCCAATGGTTCTTCTCTCTCTCTCATTGCAGGATTATGGGTGATCATCTCCCATGTTTGGATGCTCAGTCTCAGGCCATGGTGTTTGGCAGACATCAGTGATTTTTTTAGAATATTGGAAGGTGCCCATAACTGGTACTAGTGTATTTTTTGTCACTTCAAAGCACCTGTGGACAGTCCTCTTCTTTTCCATACAAGAGTAAGCTTAGGAATGATTTGCTCCATTCTAGGTCAGGCTGCCAGCAGATATAGACCCATGCCTCTGCTGTCTTATTGCCAGTTACTTTAAATACAGTATATGACAAGAGTTTAATACTATACAGTAGTCAACATCTGTGTGAATGTATACAATGACCCCTAACCAGAAAAAGGTTGAAAATAAAGACAGTAAGAAGGTGAAGATGATTATAAGGTGAAGATTATGGTGGAAGTTAAGAAGGAAATCATTGAGAAGTACCAATGAGGTATGTGAGTGGCCAAAAATGCAAGAATTTATAAGAAGTCTACATTGACCATTTGCACAATATTAAAGAAGAAAAAAGAAATAAGGGGGCTAGATGCAGCAAAAGGAGTCACGCAAGTATCAAAGCAACAGCCATGTGTTCTGGAAGATGGAGAAAAGTTGCTTCTGGTTTGGATAAATGAGAAGCCACTAGCAAGTGATACTGTGACCAAGAACTTTATCTGTGGGAAGGCAAAGGCTTCCTACATGGAAGTAAGTAAGTAAACTGCCAGGTATGTCAACAGAAAACAAAGAAGGCTTCAAGGCAGGCAGGGGATGGTTTGATAACTTTAAGAGAAGAAGTGGTATCCATAGTGTTGTGAGGCATGGAGAAGCTGCGAGTTCAGATGCTGGGGCAGCGGAGGCGTTTGCTACCAAGTTCCAGAAGGCCATGGTTTCCGAATGTTACCTGCTGAAGCAAGTTTTTAACTGCGATGAAACAGGGCTTTTTTGGGAAAAGGTGCCAAAGAGGACCTACATTACAGAAGAAGAGAATGTAATGCCCAGTCACAAGCCCACGAAAGACCATCTCACCCCCTTGTTTTGTACTAATGCAAGCAGGGATTTCAAAGTCAAGCCCTTGCTCGTGTATCACTCTGAGATCCACAAGCATTCAAGAAATGCAAGGTGCAGAAGAGACAGTTAAAGGTTATGTGGAGGTTCAACAGCAAGGCTTGGGTCACTCATATCTTGTTTGTTGAGTGGATCAACAAGGTCTTTGGTCCTGCACTGAAGAAATACCTTTTAGAAAAGAATCTGCCACTCAAAGCCTTGCCGGTTATGGATAATGCTCCTGCTCATCCTCCAGGCTTTGAGGACAATGTACTGGAGGAATCTGAGTTCATTAAGGTCAAGTTTCCTCCCCCAACACCACTCCAATCCTCCAGCCCATGGATGAGCAGGTCATTTCGAACTCTAAAAAGCTTTACACCAAAGCACTGTTTCAGCAATGGTTTGAGGTGACCAAAGGAACAAACCTTACCCTGTGAGAGTTTTGGAAAAATAATTTCCACATTGTGAACTGCTTCAAGATCATCAATAAAGCCTGGGATGGGGTCACCAAGAGAACCCTCAATTCTGCTTGGAGAAAACTGTGGCCTGATTGCATTCTTGGACATGACTTAGAGGGCCTTGCAATGAACAAACAGGAGCCACCAGCTGTCGATAAAACTGTGTCCTTGGGGAAGAGCATGCGACTGGAGGTGAATGAGGATGACTCTCAAGAGCTGGTGGAGGAACATGGCCAGGAGCTGACCACCAACGAACTAATGGATCTGCATCATTAGCAATAGCAAGAGGTTTGGAGGAGATCTCGTCTGCAGAGGAAGAGAAGAAAAAGGAGGAGGAATCCCTCACTTCAAAGGAGATTAGGGAGATGTGTAAAATGTGGGAAACAGTGCAAAATTCTGTAGAAAAGCACCACCCGAAAAAGGCTGTAGCAGTGCAAGCAATAAATCTGTTTAATGACAATGCAACGTCACATTTCGGCAAAATTCTCAAAAGGAGGCAAAAACAAGTATCATTGGATAGGTTCCTTGTTAAAGCTGCACAAAAAGAAAAAGATTCTGGGAGTACCTGGGTGGCTCAGTCAGTTAAGCGTCTGACTTCGGTTCAGGTCATGATCTCACAGCTCATGAGTTCGAGCCCCATGTTGGGCTCTGTGTGGACAGCTCAGAGACTGGGGCCTGCTTCTGTGTCTGCCTCTCTCTCTACCCCTCCCCCACTCACACTGTCTCTCTCTCTCTCTCTCTCTCTCTCTCAAAAATGAATCAACATCAAAAATTTTTTTAAGAAAAAGATTCCAGTGAGCCAAAAGATAGCAGTGATTCCATAGTGATAGTGAAAGTCGTCCTACACAATAACCCTCCTCTCTCTTGTCTCTGTCACACCAGCCACAAAGGTTTTCAAAGGTAAGGGCAGGTTAATTTGTTTTCTTTATATTTTGTATTTTCTTTATTATTCTGTATTATATTACAGTGTTGTAATCATTTCTATATGAATATTTTTGGGGTGCAGAACAAATCATCTGAGTTTCCATTATTTCTTCTGGGGAAATCTGCTTTAATATCCAAGTGCTTTGGATTACAAGCATGTTTCCAGGATGAATTATGCTCGCACACCTAGGTTTTACTGTATATGAAATATTCAAAATAGGCAAATCCACAAAAACATAAAGTAGATTAGCTGCCAGAGGCAGGAGGGAAAAGGGGCCTGGAGAGTGACTGCTAATGGGTACATCATTTCTTCTTGGGGTGATGAAAATGTTTTGGAAGTGAGTAGTGGGGATCATTGCACATAACCGTGAATATAAGAAGAATGACTGAATTATACACTTTAAAAGGTGAATTTTATGTGAATTATATCTCAATGAAGCTCTTTTTTTTTTTTTTAATGTTTTTATTTACTTTTGAGACAGAGAGAGACAGAACATGAACAGGGGAAGGGCAGAGAGAGAGGGAGACACAGAATCCGAAGCAGGCTCCAGGCTCTGAGCTGTCAGCACAGAGCCCGACACAGGGCTCGAACTCACGGACTGCGAGATCATGACCTGAGCTGAAGTTGGACGCTTAACCGACTGAGCCACCCAGGCGCCCCTCAATAAAGCTCTTTAAAAAAAAAAAAAAAAAAAACCTATTTAAGGAAATTTTTTAAAACTCCTAAAATAAGAAGACATAAACAATGGGAAGTCCCATCCTGTTCTTGGTTAGGATAACTGAACCTTATAAAGATATAAATTCTCCCCAACTTCATTTATACATATAATATAATCCCTGTCAAAATACTAACGAGCCATTTTATGAGGTTAGACAAGTTGATATGGGGGGGTGGGTACCTGGCTCGCTCAGGCTGTACAGCATGCCACTCTTAAATCTCAGGGTCTTGAGTTCAAGCCCCACATTGGCTGTGGAGCCTACTTAAACAAAACAAAACAAAATAAAGTTGATGAAAAAACAAACATGCAAGAATAACCAAGAAAGCAATGAAAAACTACGAAAACAGCCTTACCAGACATTAAAAATACTATGTATAGCCTCTATAATTAAATATAATCTGTGGTACAGATGCATGAATTCACTAGCAGATCACTGAAATAGGATAGAAAGTCCAGAATTAGACCCAAATATACATGAAAATTTAGTATATGACAAAAGTGGCAGCTCCAATCACTGAGTAAAGGTGGACTTTTTTTCTTCAGGTGACTTTTGAAACTGTGGTAAAATACACACAAAATAAAATTTACCTTTTTGGGGGAAGGGTTGTTTTAGTTTAAGTTGTTTTATTTAAGCCTGACATGGGGCTTGAACTCATGACCCCAAGATCAAGAATTGCATGCTCTACCAACTGAGCTAGCCAGGCACCCCTAAAATTTACTATCTTAACCATTGTTTAGTACGGAGTCCAGCACATCGAGTACATTCACACTGCATGTAACCAATCTCCAGAACTCTTTTCGTCTTGAAAAACTGAAACCCTATAACCATTAAACAATAACTCCACACATACTCCTTTCTCCCCAGCCCCTGACAACCATCATTCTACTGTCTCTATATTCTGACTACTCTAAGTAGAATATAAGTAGAATCATACAGTATTTGTCTGTTCTATAATTGGCTTATTTCACTGAGCGTACTGGCCTCAGGGTTCATCCACGTTATAGCATGTGGCAGAACTTTTTTCCTTCTTTAAGTCTGAATAATATTTCATTTTATGTATATGCCACACTTTGCTTACCCAAATTCATCTGTTAATGGACACATGGGTTGCTTCTACCCTTTGTAAACATCGGTGCACAAATATCTCAAGACTCTGCTTTCAGTTCTTTCGAGTATATATCCAGAAGTGAATTGCTAAAGCATATGGTAATTCCATTTTTAATTTTCTGAGGAACTTCCATACTATTTTCCATGGTAGCTGTTCCATTTTATGTTCCCATCAACAACAGTGTACAAGGGTTCCAATTTTTCCACATCCTCACCAACACTTGTTATTTTCTCTTTTTCTTTTTTCTTTTTTTTTTTTTGATAGATGCCTTCCTAAAAAATGTGAAGTGGTATCTCATTGTGATTGTCATTTTCATTTCCCTAATAGTTAATAATGTTGAGCATCCTTTCATATGCTTGTTGGCCATTTGCATATCTTCTTTGGAGAAATGTCTATTGAAGTCCTTTATCCATTGTTAAATCAGGTTGTTTGTTTTTTGGTAGGAGTTCTTTATAGAGTCTAGATACTAACCCCTTAAGAGATATGTGACTTATAAATATTTTCTCCCATTCCACAGGTTGTCTTTTCACTCTGTTGTTTGTGTCTTTTATAAGTTTTAAATTCTGATGCAGTCCAATTTACCTATTTTTTAAAAAAAATTTTTTTTCCAACGTTTATTTATTTTTGGGACAGAGAGAGACAGAGCATGAACGGGGGAGGGGCAGAGAGAGAGGGAGACACAGAATCAGAAACAGGCTCCAGGCTCTGAGCCATCAGCCCAGAGCCTGACACGGGGCTCGAACTCCCGGACCGCGAGATCGTGACCTGGCTGAAGTCGGATGCTTAACCGGCTGCGCCACCCAGGCACCCCCAATTTACCTACTTTTATTTTTGGTACTTGTGCTTTTGGTATCAGATCCAAGAAATCTTTGCCAAATCCAATGTTATGAAGTGTCTTCCCTATTTTTTCTTCTAATAGTTTTGTAGTTTTAGCCCTTAAATTTAGGTCTTTGATTCATTTGGGGATAATTTTTGTATATGATATCAAGTAAGGTCCAAGCTCATGCTTTTTCAAGCAGAAATCCAGTTTCCCCAAAATCATTTGTTGAAAAGGCTGCCAAGGGTCTTAGTACCCTTGTTGAAAATCATTTGCCTATACATACAAGGGTTTAGTCTGGGCTTTTTATTGTATTCCACTGATTTACATGGCTGTCCTTATGCTAGTATCATATTGTTTGATTACTGAAGCTTTATAATAAGTATTGAAATTGAGAAGTGTGAGACCTCCAAGCCTTGTTTTCTTTCAAAATTCTTTTGGCTATTCAGGGTCCCTAGAGATTCTATATGAATTTTAGGATGGATTTTTCTGTTTCCATAAAAAACATCATTGGGATTTTGATAAGGATTGCATTGAATCTACATCTCACTTTGTGTATTTTAACAATGTTAAGTCTTCCAACCACGAACACAGGTTGTCCATCCATTTGTGTCTTCTTTAACTTCTTTCGGCAATGTTTTGTAGTTTTCAGCATACTACGTTTTGCCTCTCTGGTTAAGTTTATGCCTAAATATTTCATTATTTTTCATGCTATCTTAAATGGAATCTTGTTAATTTCCTTTTAGAATTGTTCACTGTGTTAGTGTACAGAAATGCAACTGATTTTTGTGTGTTGTCTTTTTATCCTGTAACTCTGCTGAATTTACCAGTTCTAACAGGTTTTTGTCTGCAAAATCTTTAGGATTTTCTACATATAAGATCTCACTGTCTATAAACAGAGATAATTTTGCTTCTTTTTCACAATTTAGATGCCTTTCATTTCTTTTTCTTGCCAAATTGCTCTAGCTAGCAATTCCAATACTATATTAAATCGAAGGAGTAAATGCAGACATCCCTGTCTTATTCCTGAACTTAGAAGAAAAGCTTTTAGTCGATCACCACTAAGTGTTGATATTAGCTGTGGGCTTTCCCTATATGGCCTTTATTTTGTTGAGGAGCTCTCTTCTGTTCTTAGTTTGTTCAATGTTTTTATTATGAAAGACTGTTGGATTCCCTCAAATGTTTTTCTGTACCAGTTAAAAAGATGAATTTTTAAAATTTTCTTTTAATGTTTGTTTATTTTTGAGAGAGACAGAGACAGAATGCGAGTGGGTTAGGGGCTGAGAGAGAGGGAGACACAGAATCCGAAGGAGGCTCCAGGATCTGAGCTGTCAGCACAGAGCCCAACGCAGGGCTTGAACTCACGGACTGTGAGATCATGACCTGAGCTGAAGTTGGACGCTTAACCAACTGAGCCACCCAGGCACCCCAAAAAGATGAATTTTTAAATAAAGAGTGCTAGGTAGTCATTTTGGAAAAGAAAATTAGAGCCATATCTCACTCCATACACAAGAATAAACTCCAAAGGATTAGAGAACTAGACGTAAAAAATGAAACAGGTATCCATCGATTTAACCAAGTGGCCAAGGTAAACATCACTAATGATAAAACACATTGACATGAACCCCTTGAAATGATGCTCTATGAAAGAATGACACATCATGTCAAAGTCATGCAACAAAGAATGCAGTAGTCTTCAGAAAAACTGAAGACTACTGGAGAATAGAGAAAGCTAAATAGAAATAACAACTAAATGCAATGTGGGAACCTGGATAGGATCCTGGACCAGAAAGTGTTAGTGAAAAAAAAACTGATGAAATTCAAATATGGTCTGTAGTTTAGCTAACAATATCGTACCAATGTTAGTTTCTTGCTCTTAATAATTATACTATAATTACATAAAATGTTAACATTAGGGGAAATGGGCTGAGGGATACAATTAAACTCTCTATACAACTTTTACAACTTTCCTGTAAGTCTAAAATCAGTTCAAAATAAAAAGTTTTTGTTTTTTTTTTAAAGAAACACAGCAGTAATTACACCATTAAGAGTGATAACCATCAAAAGAACTAAATGTAGATGTGGTTAAAGGTGGTTTTACCAATCCATGCTGTTAGAGGTTAGGATAGTTCCCTGGGGGCTGAGGGGTTCATGAGTGCAAAGGGATACTAGGGTGCCAATAATAGTCTGTTTCTGAATCTAGGGTGCTGGTTACGCAGCTGTTGCTTAGTGAAAAATGGCGGAATTTTAAAAATCAACCACCTTTCAATTAAAAGAATAGTTTTTTAAAAACATGATTTTAACTCTAGAGAATGGGACTAAAAATATGAAGAAAGCCTTTCTTTTAGAAAACTTTAAAATTGGTAACAATTAAATATTAATGTAAGAAGTCAAAAAGTAAACCTGAGACCCTAAGCCCAGAAGAATCCAGAAAGCACAGTTGGCTGACTTTATTTCCTCACCCTTAGCCACCAGATCTCCTAGAACACACTCTTAAAACTAACAGTGGAGCGGGGGGAGGGGCGCCTCGGTGGCTCCGTTGGTTAAGGGTCCAACTCTTGGTTTTGGATCAGGTCATGATCTCACAATTTGTGAGTTTGAGCCCCACACTGGGCTCTGCACTGACAGTCTGGAGCCTGCTTGGGATTCTCTCTCTCTGTCCCTCTCATGCACTTGCTTGCTCTCTCTTTCTCTCTCTCTCAATAAATAAACTTAAAAAAAAACACTAACAGTAAATAAAATAGGCAGTGTCTTAATGAGGACTATCAGACACATAATATTCACACACAGTAAGCACCAGAAAATGTAAACTATAGAAACTTCCAATACTGGACATACAAATATTACAACCACAGACTGGTTAATTAAAATAGATGTAACTATTTAACTGCATAAAATTCATCGAAACAGCTTTAGCACAACATGAAAAACTGCTTCATATTCTGCCTATTGTTCTAGCAACCCTAGTAAATAATTACATGGTAGGCTGAAAATTATTCTAGAATCCCTTGAGGTAATTAAAATGATAAAAAATAATGAGGAAAAGTTTTACATAAAAGTAAGTTAAATTAATGTAATAGCTGTCTATTTTCACTCAAAGCCAATCTGAATCAAACTGTTTCTTTTCCAGGGTGAAACTCTGGAGTGAATTTTACAGAAACAGGAATAAGTATTAATAAGTCAGAGACTTTTCATACTAAGACAGTAGATAAGACAGCCAATCTGAGCTCCATTCAGCAGTTTGTCAGAAGGCTTCGATATATGCCTAAAGTCAAAAAGAAAAAAATCTTTTTGTGCTATATTTTCTACTTTGATGAAAGGATACATACTATCATTCTTATTTTCGAATACATTTATTTTCTTGTTGCATATTCAATTTACCAGACACAAAATGAATTAGCCACCATATCTGTGATTATGAACTGCATGG
Organism: Prionailurus viverrinus; assembly: GCF_022837055.1. Classification (NCBI taxonomy): domain Eukaryota; kingdom Metazoa; phylum Chordata; class Mammalia; order Carnivora; family Felidae; genus Prionailurus; species Prionailurus viverrinus. The sequence continues at coordinate 37,386,960 of NC_062569.1, forward strand.
TGCTCCTGTTCTGTGACTAACAATGAACACGGTCACTATTATTTGCTATTATATTTTTATTCTTCTTACTTTCTGAAAACACTTTTAGCCTTTTTCTCTTCTTTCATCACAAGTTCAAGATTTTGCATCGTTTCATTATACCCATTTTATCTTTTAGACTACATAATTTAATTTTTGAATAATTCAAAAGGACAGGTGATACAATATAGAACTCACAATAAAAGAAAAATTTTTATATTAAAAGAAGTTAGGTTCATGTCTTATCTAAGTGTGTAAATTTTTTTTCATTTTTTAAATGTTTATTTATTTTTTTGAGAGAGAGACAGAGTGTGAGGGGAGGGGCAGAGAGAGAGGGAGACACAGAACCTGAAGCAGGCTCCAGGCTCCAAGCTGTCAGCACAGAGCCTGACGTGGGGCTCAAACCCACAAACTGTAAAATCATAACCTGAACTGAAGTCGAAGGCTTAACCAACTAAGCCACCCAGGCGTCCCAGAAGTATGTACTTATTTTTATTCACAGCAAACAAGACAGTATAACAGATTCCCATAGCTCATAATCATGATTTAACCAATTAACTGAAATACGGCTGAATTTAAAATATCTGTCATAAACATTACACGTAAAGAGAAACAAAACGTCTCTTTCTTAAAATATAGTAAAAGACCCCGAATAGCCAAAGCAATCTTGAAAAAGAAAACCAAAGCAGGAGGCATCACAATCCCAGTCTTCAAGCTATACTACAAAGCTGTAATCATCAAGACAGTTGGGTACTGACACAAGAACAGACACTCAGATCAACGGAACAGAATAGAGAACCCAGAAATGGACCCACAAACGTATGGCCAACTAATCTTTGACAGAGCAGGAAAGAATATCCAATGGAATAAAGACAGTCTCTTCAGCAAGTGGTGCTGGGAAAACTGGACAGCGACATGGAGAAGAATGAACCTGGACCACTTTCTTACAAAAATAAACTCAAAGTGGATGAAAGACCTCAATGTAAGACAGGAAGTCATTAAAATCCTCAAGGAGAAAGCAGGCAAAAACCTCTTTGATCTTGGCCACAGCAACTTCTTACTCAGCACGTCTCCGGAGGCAAGGGAAACAAAAGCAAAAATGAACTACTGAGACCTCATCAAAATAAAAAGCTTCTGCACAGTGAAGGAAACAATCAGCAAAACTAAAAGGCAACCAACAGAATGGGAGAAGATATTCGCAAACAACATGTCAGATAAAGGGTTAGTATCCAAAATCTATAAAGAACTTATCAAACTCAACACCCAAAAAACAAACGATCCAGTGAAGAAATGGACAAAAGACAGGAATAGACACTTCTCCAAAGAAGACATCCAAATGGCCAACCGACACATGAAAAAAATGCTCCACATCACTCATCATCAGGGAAATACAAATCAAAACTACAGTGGGATACCACCTTACAGGTATCAGAATGGCTAACATTAACAACTCAGGCAACAACAGATGTTGGCGAGGATGCAGAGAAAGAGGATCTCTTTTGCATTGTTGGTGGGAATGCAAGGTGGTGCAGCCACTCTGGAAAACAGTAGGGAGGTTCCTCAAAAAACTAAAACTAGAACTACCCTACAACCCAGCAATTGCACTACTAGGCATTTATCCACGGGATACAGGTGTGCTGTTTCGAAGGGACACATGCACCCCCATGTTTATAGCAGCACTATCGACAATAGCCAAAGTATGGAAAGAGCCCAAATGTCCATCGATGGATGAATGGAGAAAGAAGATGTGGTATATATATATACCATGGAGTATTACTAGGCAATCAAAAAGAATGAAGTCTTGCCATTTGCAACTACGTGGATGGAACTGGAAGGTATTATGCTAAGTGAAATTAGTCAGTCAGAGAAAGACAAAAATCATACGACTTCACTCATATGAGGACTTTAAGATACAAAACAGATGACCATAAGGGAAGGGAAACAAAAATAACATAAAAACAGGGAGGGGGACAAAACAGAAGAGACTCATAAATATGGAGGATAAACTGAGGGTTACCAGAGGGGTTGTGGGAGGGGGGATGGGCTAAATGGGTAAGGGGCACTAAGGAATCTACTCCTGAAATCATTGTTGCACTATATGCTAACTAATTTGGATGTAAATTTTAAAAAATAAAAAATAAAACTACAAAAAAATAAAATAAAACATAGTAAAAGAAAAAAATATATAGTAAAAGAGTGACACAGTGAAAGGATAATCAAAAACAATAGCTAATTTTGAAGTCACTCACTTATATGTGGATGAATTCATAACACTCTAGAAAAAACAGAAACTATACTGGAAAGGCCCAACTAAGAAGCTATAAAGATTCTGGGCTCGGGGCGCCTGGGTGGCTCAGTCGGTTGAGCCACCGGCTTCAGCTCAGGTCATGATCTCACAGCTTGTGAGTTTGAACCCCACATCGGGCTCTGTGCTGACAGTTCAGAGCCTGGAGCCTGCTTTAGATTCTGTGTCTCCCTCTCTCTCTCTGCCCCTCCCCCACTCATGTTCTGTCTCTCTCTGTCTCAAAAATAAATAAAAACATATAAAAAAATTAAAAAGAAAAAAAAGATTCTGGGCTCTTGAATGTTACAGGAGTAAAACAGTATGTTAGCAAGGCAATACAGTGAAGCGGCTAGCATTACAATCCTACAGATTCATGTTTCAGCCCCAGCTCTGCCATTACTGCTTTTCTGATCCCAGTAAAGCAACCTGTGTCCTTATCTGTAAAATGAAAGACAATAAAATCTATCTCATACACTTTGGGGGAAGTTTAAATGAGATCCTTATCACATAGTAGGTATTGGGTAAAGTAAGCCATTAGGAATTCATAATGAACACAAAGTACCCAGATTATGGATCTTTATCTTCTTACTTAATCCTAAAAAAATATCTCATGGTCTTATATATTTTTCAGATTATGAGGAATGGCCTTGTAAACAAGATTTAATTTTTCTCAATGAGCTGCTTATATTAACAGAATCTCTTATTTTCTTTACTTACTATGATCTCTCTCACATCTCTCTTGGAATCTCCTTGTTATAAGGAAGAAGTGTTTTGCATGTAGAGATCCCTTTCTAAAAATTCATTTCCTTAACATTATTTCACATGATTTTTGCTTAGCATTTCAGTTTCTTGAAATTTATTCTTATTTTTTGTCACTTGTGTCAAGAGAAGAAACTCAATGGTTTTGAACTCTTTCCCTAGAGCATAACTTCAACTAACCTACATAACTAGTAACTCAAAAGAGATCTTTCTCAGAGTTGTAGTATCTGATATTCCAGATTACCTCGAGAATAGCAATAACAGTAAAAGATACAATAACAATAAAAGGAAATAATTTGATTTGGGAAGAGAGAATAGTAGCTATGTTTACAACAACCATGATACAGTATGTCTGGGACAATATGAACTTAAAAGCAAAATTTCAGGCAGAATGTTAGTATCAGTAAAAATTTTATTGCTTTTCATACTTAATGATGGAACTTTTCACACAGAGTTTCAGTTTATGTTTCTTGGAATGCCTGCACAAATTACCTGTTTTTCTATTATTCTGTTACCTACAAACACTGATTTATTCAACTTAAAAATACATAATCAATCATTAGGCTTACAAAATTTTTCTACTTGTATAGATTTTATAGCTAAAAATGTATCAATTAGTGCAGAATTACCAACCTGACAGGTTTTTCAAACACTTATTAACCTAGAAATCACTTTATTGACCATCATTTGTTACTTATATATGTTATTACAGCAACTGCTTATCATCACCTTTCTTTCCTTTGAAGAGCATTTAATAAATCCTTCTTTTTTATACTTAGTTTTATATTACCACCACAATTTCAAGGATGCTGTGAAGAAAAACTTAATAAATTGATTTTTTAAGTGTCCACTCTGAAGTGGACTATAAGAGAAGTTAGTGCTACCAGTTTTTTGGTTGTCTTTTTTTTTTTTTTTTTTTTTTTTTTGAGGGGGGTCTGTCATTGTGTACTTCAGAGGATGGAGCCTCTGAGAAGTAGGAATAGGTTTATACAACCACTTTTCTGCTTTTATTTATTTATTTTTGTTTTCTTACCTTTTTATTGAAGTATAGTTGACACACAAGGTTACATTAGTTTCAGGTAGATAACATAGTGACTCAACATCTCTGTATGTTATGCTGTTCTCACCACAAGTAAAACTACCATCTGTCACCATAATTATAGTTCCACTGACCATATTGCCTATGCTTACTCATATACCTGTACCTCCCACTCACCTTCACCCCCTTTTGCCCATCCCCCATTTCCCTTCTCCTTCTAGTTTTGATTAAATATTTTATTTTGGCAGTTCTGAAATACATACTATTTTCCCACATTTATAGGTTTGCCATTTTACAATCTGATTTAACTCAACTAGAATTGAATTGGCCACTTTAACAAACTCATCCTTAAGTAACAACATACTTGGTTCTTTTTAAAGTGAAATGGAGTCTGTTAAAAACTTATTATGCTTATTATGCTTATGAGTATTAAAAAAAAATATTTCTGGTTCTTCAAATACTTTCCTCTATTCTATCTTTCCCTGCATTTAGAATTCTTGAAGGGCTGAGTTTGTATCATGTTCCTTTGTCAACTCAGTGCCTACAGTGTCCATAACATAGTAATCACTCCATTATCTGTCTACTAAGTGACTCACACAAAGACCAGCCGGTGGAGAGCCACCATCTCTCCATGCCTATCTGCCTGATGGTTCATATCATCCCTAAGAATAAGAAAAGTTAAAAAGGTGGAGGGGGGTTGAATTTAAAAGGACAATAAACAGAACAAGCTAAGGAAGTTGGGAATGACTCAAAGTCAGAAACTGAATTATTCCAATGAAGAAGAAAAGACTTTAAAGAGATCCAAGCATTTAATTTTTTTCAAATGTTTATTTATTTTGAGAAAGAAATAAAGAGAGAGAGAGAGACAGCACCAGTGGGGAAGGGGAAGAGAGAGGGAGACACAAAATCCCAAGCAGGCTCCAGGCTCTGAGCTGTCAGCACAGAGCCCAACGTAGGGCACGAACCCAAAAACTGCAAGATCATGACCCGAGCTGAAGTCTGACGCTTAACTGACTGAGCCACCCAGGCACCCTTGACATCCATGCATTTTGTTTTATTATTTTTTTTAATGTTTGTTTACTTTTGAGAAAGAGACTGAGCACAAGTCAGGGAGGGGCAGAGAGGGAGGGAGACAGAATGGGAAGCAGGCTCCAGGCCCTGAGCTGTCAGCACAGGGCCCGACGTGGGGCTCAAACTCACGAACCACTAAGATCATGATCTGAGCCGAAGTTGGGTGCTTAACTGACTGAGCCACCCAGGCACCCTGAGATCCATGCATTTTTAAAAATAAGGATGCCAAGGGCTATAATGCTTAAGCATTAGAAACAAAAAAAAGATTAGAATAAAGAAGGTCAATAGGAAGCTACTGCTGCTGTCCAGAGAAGAAGGCCCAGGCTATGATAACAACAGTAGTAACGGAGAGAAATGGATGTGGATTATTCCTTTGCTTTAGCCATCTCTATTAAGAAACATTCTCTCAGATTGGATGGGGTGAAACAAACACTGGTATTCTGTGTAAAAGGGGCATTTAATAAATTTAATCAATGAGTTAATGAAAACCAAAGCTCAATATGAATGAGAAGATTAGAGAGAGTTCCTAACTGCTCCAAGTAAACTTTCAATAAGGTATATCGCTCCAGATGAAATTTCCACACAGCTGCTGGCAACTGTTCAGAAACTACGGAAAGCAGGAGAGGTTACCATAAGACTAAAGACAGGATATGTAGTACTGCTCTTCAAAAAAGGAGAAAGGTGACCCTGCCAACTATCGATCATTGAAGTTAAATGTAACTCTAGACAAGATTCTAGAATCATTACCAAGAGAAGTTTGAACACAGAAGATAGTAGCCAACATACACTACTGGAAACCAGTATAGTGGTTACGGACAAATAATGACAGATTAGTGCTCTTTTCCTGACAGTTACTGAACTGATAGGATTTTTTTTTTTAATAAAGTATATAAAATTATTTGGGTTTTAGGAAGGCAATTATTAAAGTTTCTTATATATTCCTTGTGAAAACTTGGAAATATCTGAGGTGAATAATGTTAAGTTAGCTGGATTTCTAACTGTCTGAACAACTTGAACCAAAGAATTAATTAGTTTTTTTATCACCCTTAAGAGAGGTCACTAGCAGAGCAAGAACTCTGTTCTTGGCCCTGCCTACTCAACATTTTAATAAGATCTGCAGGAAGGCAATGTCAGCATTATCACACTTACAGTTTACCAAATCTATTGATAAATAAATAAGTCCACACATATCATATGACCAAATCAGTTTCTAAAAAAAATTTAACTTTATTTATTTATTTTTGAGAGAGAGAGAGCATGCAAGAGAGTGCACGTGCACGCACAAGCAAGGGAAGAGCAGAAAGAGAGAATCCCAAGCAGCCTCCATACTGTCTGCGCAGAGCCCAATGCAAGGTTTGATCTCAGAAACAGTGAGATCAAGAGTCAGACACTTAACAGATTGAGCCGCCCAGGTGCCCCCAAATCAGTTATTTTTTAAGTCAACAGAATATAACCAGTCTGACAAGATAAAGTTTAATATGGATAAATATAAAGCCCTACCACAAAAACACTCTATTAAAGAACTGGAAGAACATAAACAAAACAACTCAAGAATTTTAGTTGACTACAAAATCAGTAATAATGGGTAATATATACAGCATTTAAATGTCAGGGACCATTCTAAATATTTTATATATCTTTCATTCATTCCTTGTAACAATCCTATGAGATAGGCACTATTATAAATCCCATTTTACAGATGAGAAAACTGTGGCCTAAAAAATGTTTACATAATTTACTCAAGGTCAACCAGCTGATAAACTGTAGAGCTAGGATTTAAACCCAGGCAGGCTAGCTCCAGAGTCTGTCTTCGCCAGGACATTATTTTGAATTAACAGTGCAATATGGTTGTCAAAGAAACAAATCTACTCTTAATCTTAAAGTATATGATTTAAAATCAGAGAGGTAACTTACGGTCTTCTCTACAGGTTAATATCTAGGAGTATCACACTTTTAACAAGAATACGGACGAACTCAAACAAATCCACAAATAAGGCATCAGTATTGTGAGAAGACTCAAATCAAACCAACAAAATGATTAGAAGAGGTTAAGGACAGAATATTTTGTCTAGAGAAGAAAAGAATTAATGGGACTATAATAAGTATCTTCAAATATTTGAAAACCCACTAATGGAAGAGAGAACTAGAACCAGTGAGAATGTAATTTCTGATTCAGCAAAGGAAATCATATAAAAACTGGAGTTGTCCAAATACTTTTGCCTCAGAAACTAGATAACTATGAATCTTCTCTCCAGAAAAATACACAAGTACATATAATTTTGCATAAAATTACAAAAGTTCACAAATCTACTTTTAAATCCCCACCCCTAGAGTAATATATCCCAGATCAAAATGGAAAGGATTCAAGAAAAGGCAAGTATATTTAATAATCTTTAAAATTCATTACAACTTACAACTCTATTATCTAAAAAACTCTCAACTCTATGCTTTCTAGTTTCTTCTGAGATCCATCATAATGCACATTGCAATAAGAGTTTAAACTATGATGACAAGGTCAGAAAAAAAGTGAAATCAAATTTGCCAAGTGACAATATAAACTTGACTGTGAGTAAATTCATACATATATGGCTTATAATTTAACCTTTTAAAAAAATACCTAAGTTTAAAGATTAAAAAAAATATATGCTAATGTACTACTCTCTATATAATATTTAAGGCCCAAATTAGCAATTTCCCCCCTCTGCTTTTAAATTTTCATTTTAAACTCTCCCTTTCTATCCTTTGTTCTGGGTTAACTGTTAAGATTCACAGACAAAGAAACAATAAACTAGAAGTCAGAATATTTAGGTTCTAATTTACTACCTTTGCCATGAATTTGATTTTTGCTTAGTTTGTTTCCTCACTGTGTTCCAAAAACTTTCAAATATCTAAAAAGGGCTTTAAATATACTGTTTTGCAATGTAAATATAAATAAGTCATCCATTTTTTACAAAACATAAATTATCAACAGCCAGAAAACAAAGCCAGTCTTCCTATCATGTTTAAGGGAAAAAAAAAAAAAAGAAAATGTGCATTCACATTTCAATTCCTAATTATAAAAAACAATCTTTGAATCCTTTAGGGTATCTTTTAGTGTATAATTTTCATCCACAAATGCTTCTCACATTAAGGATAAACATCTGTACATCCAATTTCAAGCTGTATTGAGAGCACATAACTCAGTTAAGATTTTTGGCTGCCAGGGAAAAACTTGAAGGTGCCAGTTGGACTACATATTTAAAAGAGTTGGGAGAAAGTTACATGATCACAGAATGGTAATATGAAGCATTACACACTTGAAAATTCTGTTTTCCCTCTTAAACAACTAGAAATAACGAGAACCCAAAAGTAAGTTTAATAAGTGTTTGGCCTTTATTAAATACAGGTGCCACATTGCTGCAACTCTACCGCCAAAACAGTGCTACAGACACCATGTCTGCCAGTAGACTAGACTCTAGTTCCAGGCACAAGATGTTCCAAGAAATAACAAAAGCATCCAGAGCCAGTACATAGGGTGGGTCTAGGCATTTGATGTTTTTCTCCTGGTGCTACTTGAGAATGGACACTACTATTAAAGATTTATTACAGTAACAGGACAGTGATAAAGCTTTAGCTAAATTATAGGCTAACCAAGGAAATGGAAAAGCAACATGGGATGTCAGATCAACTAAGTTCCTTTTACATTTAACTTTGAACACAGACTGGGTCATGATTACACTGTACAGAGGACAGATGAATAACTGTAACTATATTTATTAGGTGAAGATAATTTCAGACCATTAAGAGAAAAGGAGAGTGGCCCAGAAAAAATTAGGCTATAGAAGTCAAATGAAAAGACACAAAACTAAGATTTAGGGGAGAAAGGGGAAGGAAGAGAATGAGCTAACTAACTTACTAAAAAGAGAGCAAATAAGTGGGACAGGGAGCCTTAGCCCTAGGAGACTGAATGAGGAAGAGAAACGTATCAAAGGCTCAAAGGGAGCTTCAGCAGTAAATATGGAAAGGGATGAGCCTGTTAACTGTTTCAACAGAAAAAGAGAAACAACGCGGGGCACTTTTCTGAACGGGCATTCATGGAGGGCCATTATAAAAATGCCTAACTCATGCAGGGCACTTAATATGTGGTGCGCCGTTCTAAATGCATTCCACAGATTAGTCCATTTACTCCTCAAAACACCCGTAATAGGCAGTGACTACTATTTTACAGATGAAGAAGCTGAGACCACACAATGCAAGATAACACAAGCTGGTACCAGTGACTGAGCGCTCATCCACTTAGCTGAACCGTCTCTCTGAGAGATCCTACAAAACCTTTATACTTTTCTGTGGAGAGGATTTGGCTCTCTGGAATTTCTCAAAGGAGTCTGGGCCCCAAAAGCGATCCTCTACTTTAAAGAAAAGTTCCCTTCTGCGGGATAGGAGGTTCTTTCAAGTTCAAAGCTTTAGAACTCTGAAATACACCTGGTAGAAACAGATGGAGGCGTGTGACTCATGAAAGGCTGAAAAGTCAGAAAACCAGACTTAAAAGCCATCGTTCTGCCCTGAAGACCTGCAGAGACCGAGAAAGTAGAAAGCAGCCCTTCCTCTCTTCCACGAGGCATGACACGGGGACGTTGCCTCCTCCCAATCTGCTGTGTGTGTATGGGGCGGGGGAGGGGGGCTCGCCGGTTTCCGACTCCCCCCAGACACTCAGGGGTTACTCGGCCAGGCCTGGGAGAACGCGTGAGAATAAACAGATGGAACTCGCGGTAACGAGGGGGCCCCGAGGCGAAGGGAGGGAAACCTGCCCAGGAACACGCCGGGCCGGGTCCAGAGGCCCTCGGCACGCGGCCCCGCGCCCTCGCCCTGGACCTTACCGCCGCTCGGCTGCAGAGGACGAGGCGGCCTCTCAGGGTTGTTCTTCCGAGCCTGGGGCGCGGCTTCGGCGCCGCCGCTCCTGTGCCGCCCGCGTTAGGCGGCGGCTGGGTCCCGGCGGATACACACTCGGGGCAGGGGTGGGCGATCCGCGGCCTGCCCAGGGGAGGCCCTGGAGTTCGAGGCCGTGGGACGCCGACCGTGCTTGCGCCTGCGAGCCTGCCCAAAAAGGAAGGGTCAGAGCGCGGCCGCGTGCCGAGCAGCAGTGGTTGCTGCAGCCTAGATCACAGGCTGCTTCGTCCGCCCTCACCCAACCCTGCCACTGCCCCGCTTCCCCCGCGCAAGCTTTGGCGGCGGAGCAGCACGGTGGGTGCCGATTGGCTCCCGGATGTGTGACGTATGGCGCCGGTCCCTACGGATTGGCCAGGTCGGCGGTGCGTGCAAGGAGTAAACAAACCCCGCCCCCAGGCTTCCCAAAGAGGGGAGGGGGCCGCTAGGTGAAGGGGCGGGACCTCAAGCAACCCAGTCCCAGCCTTGGGTGCTCACAGGAGCTTCCCAGTGGGCGCCCCGCGCTGACACCAACACTCAGTTCCCCGGCCGCCTGCGGGGCGGGCTGCAGGCCTGAGGCCTAAAATTTATAGACACGCCCTTTTCCCCTTCCTTTACCTCGGGCTTGGGTCGGAATCTCGACTTTTCCATCCAACCCCATCCCCCAGGCTCGAAGCAGGAAAACCCCATGTGTCTTGGAAAAGGGGGAACTAAGGTGGTAACATATGGGTCCCCAGGCCTTTGCTGGCTCACCCCTGGGGAGCAGCGAGGAGGGGGTTGGGGAGGAATAACTCTGAGGCACGTGTGGCGCACCCTGAAATTAATTATTCAGACAATGGGTTAGGGACCACTGGGGACGTGAGTTCTTCAATATCCGGGCAAGCAAGATCCACACCAGGCCAGGTCACCATGTCACTTAGAAGCTAAAGAGAAAATTGCGGCCCACACTCCCAAATACCCATACATTTTGTTAAAAAATGAGAACACTCTGCCTATTAATTCAGCGCCTGTGTGAAAAATCACCTATGAGCTTACATTCTAGTGAGTTGGGAAAGAAAATACGCAAAAGAAATAAGCAAAATGTAAACTATTACATGCTGATAGGTGCTATGGGGCGGGGGGAATAAGCAGAGAAAGTGTTTGAGGGATGACTTTTTATTAAATAGGGTGCTCAGGGAAGGGCAGAAAAGATGCCATTTAAGGAAATACCTAAAGGAGGTGAGGGAGGTGAGAGAGTACCTTTGGACTTTTCTCTGGGGTGGGGTGGAGACAATTTCTGCATAATTGTACATAGATAAACTCCTAGGAGTTCAAGAATGCCAAATGCAGTACTCCTCCTCAGACTGATTCTAAAATGCAAAAGCCCCAGCGGAGTGATTACTGAGCATTTTCCAGTAAAAAATCAATAGGATTAGTCTAGTTTTGACAGAAATGTTATTAAAGTTTCAAGTTAACGAATACTTTTCAAACACTCTATGCATGATACAAAAATGAGCAAGACAGGAAAAAAAAAAAAAACAACCCTCCACCCTCAAGGAACTCAAGTCTATCAGGGGAAATGGATTGTAAACCACTTCACTACAATGTGTAAACCACGATAGACACATGTACTAATGCGAATAAGATGGGTGGATGTTATTAAGGAGCTGTAACTTTCGCAGGATTTATCTATTGCGAAAATTCAGTGCTTAATTTTGGAGGAGGGCTATGGCTATTAGGGATTCTCTAATCTCTTTATAAGTTTCTAAAATGAGAGTCTGAAAACAATATTAAGTTGAACCGTATGAATTGCTAATATTTGGCAATTTTCATATGGTTCAACTTACTCTTATAAAGTTAATATAAGGATTTTGCTCTGTAATATATATATGTAGTAAGTGTTCAATAAATGATGGCAATTATGATCAATAGATAATACTGTTTTTGAAAAAAAACTATTTAAAAGTCAATGTTTCTTCCAGCACTATGAAATAAAATGGGCAGTGAAAGTTTCAAATTTTCCATATACTGGTTTGATCTAGCTGTGAATTTCCATGACCTAATCAGGGTATGCTGTAAAAGACACTAAATGCTAGTTTCACAGCAGGCCAAGAAATTCAGAATAAGGAACAGCTTGGTTTTGAAGCCAAAAACTGAAAATTCTCCAGAACAGAATAAATTGTCAAGTTGCCTCTGGGAGGAAAATTCATGTAAATCAATTTTTCGTTCCCACTCACAGTTCCAATTTAGCAATTTGCACAACAGTCAGCTCTCTTCCTTCTCTTTTCCCCATTAAGGGATCTTATTTCCTTTGAAAAGGAAAATAAAGCTTCCACTATCTCCCATGCCAGAGAGTAGATGTCTGAAATATGACAGAACACATATTGATTCTGCAAACACTTATTAAGCACTTATTGTATGCCAAGAACAGTGCAAGGCTTTGGAAATACACATATAAGTGCCCAAAGAGCTCCATTCACGGGTATTCCTTGTGCTTGGAATAATCCCCCAGTTCACCCACATCTCAGCTACATATATGCCTTCTCATCTAAGCTGAGATTACTTTCCTCTGACTTCCCATCTCCAGCTCTAAAATTTTTTGCTTTCTAACATTCACCAAACTCGTAATTACTCATTTAGTATCTGTATTTTGGAAGCTCCTTGATAATTCTGATTCATGTCATCCTATTCACTACCCTTTCCTCAGTGCTCAAGGGAAGCTCAGTAAGTTTTTATTGAATGGATGAGAGTGCCACAGCCCAGCACAGTTGGAAAGAGGAAAGAAGCAGAAATAAATAAAGTCTCTCCTTACAAATATTTGGGCCAACAAAGAAAGGATCATGGAAGAGACAGATCTGTTACAGTTAAACCTGAGGAGCTTCTATGAGCCGCCCCCTCTCCTGGTGCTGGAGGCTTGCTTGCTTTCTCTTTCTTTCTTTTTTCTTTCTTTTTCTCTTTCTTTCTCTCTCTCTCTCTCTCTCTCTCTTTATTTGAGAGAGAGAGCGCACGCGACCAGGGGAGGGCCAGAGAGAGAGGGAGATACAAGAATCACTTAGAGATCTTATTAAAATTCAGACTCTGAGTCAGTAGATCTGATGTGGGGTATAGAGTCAGCCTTTCCAACCAGCTTCCACCTGGTGCTGGTGCTGCTACACCAAACATCACACTTTGAGTAACAGGTCCTTTGATGACACCTTTTTATTATACAAAAAGATCTGTGGTTGTCTGGACCGTTGCAGATATGACTTTTTTTAAACAGCATCCTGTTTTCACACCTAATCCATCCAGTGACTGACAAAAGAAATAACACTTAAAAATGTATTAAATCAAGACCTTGTCTTCCAGAAACTGTCCTATTATGTACAGTTTAATCACGTTAATAGGGCACAGGAGAATCTAAGCCTTGGAATTTTCTCAGCCAGGGACACAACCTTCTTTTCAGTTCATTTCTGGAATGACTTAGTTGGTTAGGCCAGTGGAAGGATTTCACAGTCACTCTTTTTTTATTTATTTATTTTTAACGTTTATTTATTTTTGAGACAGAGAGAGACAGAGCATAAATGGGGGAGGGTCAGAGAGAGGGAGACACAGAATCCGAAATAGGCTCCAGGCTCTGATCTGTCAGCAAAGAGCCTGATGCGGGGCTCGAACTCACGGACGGCAAGATCATGACCTTAGCTGAAGTCGGACGCCCAACTGACTGAGCCACCCAGGCTCCCCCACAGCCACTCTTAATAAAAGTAACCACTTCTTAGTATCAAACCTAAAATCTTTTTATGATAAAATATTTTATCCTAAAAATATAAAGTATAAGGAATAATGATAAACCCTATGTACCAGCTTAAGAAATGGACTAGTAACACCACTGGGGCTCTGTGTGTGCCTCCCCAGTGTGACCCTCCACCTTTCTCTCCCCAAAATAACCCTATTCTGAATTGCAATCTTCTTGGTTTTCTTGAAAATTTTAACACATATATATGTAACTCCAAGCAATATATTGCTTAGTTTTGCATGTTTTTGAACTATGTATATTTGGGGTCAAACTTTATTACTCATCTGCAAATTATTGTTATTATTTGCTCATTTCCTTTGAGTCATCTGTCTTGACATAGTTCATTCATTTTCACTGATGGAAAAAACAACAAAATTTACATAATCCATTCTCTGATAGGTATTTGGGTTTTTTCTCTATTCTGCTGTTATGAATATACTTGTACAACTCCTTTGGAGATGTGAAAGTTTCCATAGGATTTTAGTTATGTACAGGGGTGAGAGTCAAAATATTTAACAACTGGTAATACATAAATCTTTACTTGTTCTCCTTCCCCACTCCCACTCTGAGACAAATTCTTCTGTGCAGGTGGTTTATTTTGGAAAATGATTCCAAGGAACAGGAATAGGGGCTGGGAAGCTTGAAACATGAGGGAGGAAAAGCCAATCCAAGGCTGTTTCTGAGATGATCACCTGCTGGAGGCCACTGAGGCTTGATAGTGAAGATTCTGCAAGGGCCTGTGAAGAATACACCTCAGAATTGTCCACTTAAGGGGTGTGTATTTGTATACTGGCTCCCATCCCCATTGTTTAAAAGATGGACCATAGGGTGCCAACTCTCTAGCACCTCCTGGTTTGACCATAGGTGAAAATGACAGAGTGAATTCAAATCAGTTCCAAGTTGTGAGGCGGAGAAAGCCCAGCCCAGAAATTATGGTGATGCAAGGTGCTGTCAGGTTATACCTGGACAGCTGATTGCTGCAACAACTGGAATAAAAAGGTGGGCCAAGAGGATGTCAAGTGGACCAAAAGAAGACCAGTACTGATACAAATAATTGAATAATAAATGGAGGATAAGAGACAGCTCTTCCTTATGGTAGAATTCTAACAAATAAATGTAGAGAAATAATGCAAGTAGAAAATCACGATTATTAGGCAAATAGTACAGGAATGATTGTTGCCACCAAGAAACGACCACAAAGGCTTAAACTAGTGAGTGAAAGTGTAATGGGAAACAGGATGTTTACCTGGTCTAAAACGATCCCACAAGACACTTATTAGCCACAAAGGGGTGAATAGTAACCTTACAATGGCAGATCAAGGTTAATGTCATCAATAAGACTACATGCTAATGGCACTGAGAAGGCCACATCGCTTGTGCAGCATTCTAACAAAAACGCAGAGCCTTAACCTAATCCTAAGAAAATATCAGGCCAACCAGAATTGAAGGGTATTCTGGAAAGTAACTGCCAGTACTCTTTAAAAATGTCAAGAAAAAAGAGACTGAGGAACTGTCAGATTGGAGGAGACTAAGGAGACATGAAAATAAGTGCAATGTGGGATCCGTGATTAAATCCTGGGCCAGAAAAAGGGCAGTAAATTGGAAAATTGACAAGATCCAACTAAGATCTGTAGATTAGTTAATCCTCTTATATCAATGTGAATGTCCTGGTTTGAGTAAGATGTTAATTAGGGGAAGCTGGGTGTTGGGGGGAACTCTGTGTGCCATTTTCACAACTTTTTTGTTAAGTCTAAAATTATTTCAAAATACAAAGCTAAAAAACTAAATACTGGGGGATCTTATTAAAATACAGAATCCAGGGGCACTTGGGTGGCTCAGTTGATTGAGCATCCAACTTTTGATTCTAGCTCAGGTCATGATCTCACAGTTGTGAGATGGAGCCCCATGTTGGGCTCTGTGCTGTCAGCACAGACTGAGATTCTCCCTCTCTCTCTGCCCCTTCCCCACTCACATGTACTCTCTCTGAAAATAAAAAACAAAACAAAATAAAATAAAATAAAATAAAATAAAATAAAATAAAATAAAATAAAATAAAATAAAATAAAATAAAATAAAATACAGGATCTGATTTAGAAGATCTGGAATGGGGCCTGAAATTACATTTTCTGAAAAGCACTTTGGGGACACTAAAGCTACTGGTCTCAACAACGTATTTGGGACTTTTCTTCCCCCCATTGTGTTGAAGTGAAACTGATATGCAATTAACTCGCAAAAAGTAAACGTAATTTGGTGAGTTTTGACATATGCATACACCCATGAGACCACTGCCACTATTAAGATAATGAATTTATTGTTGAGAGTCAATTTTACATGGCTCTCTCATTTGTTTGTCTTACAAGAAGAGGCACTGAGGCCTTTGTCCCAAAATACACATCTCCATCCAGAACAGAGGGCATTTTTGCTTATTATCCACTATAATAAAAATAGTTTCCTCTGGAGTAAGCATTGGACATGTTTACTTGCAGCCCATTACAAAAGACTCAAATTTCCTCAGCTTGAGAGTCCTCAGCTGTACAGAAGACTCAGTGTGTGCACAGCATCAACCTGGACTGCTCCATGTAGGAGTTGAGTGGCAAAGGAAACCAATGTAAATATGAAGATTGTGATGTTTGCTATGCCATGAGTAAAAAGTCCTTAATCTCTGACCCAGGAGTCTCCTATCTTCTGCCAATATCCATAGAACTGTGGGACACTAACTTATTACTTTCCAAGTAGAGTAAAAAAAATTTTTTTTGCCTTTCTTATTCTTTTTTTTTCCAATATATGAAGTTTATTGTCAAATTGGTTTCCATTCAAGTAGAGTAAAATTTCAAACTCCTTTTCAGTTCTTGACAGCATTTGGTGATGAAGCCGAGATGCTGACAGAGACTGGACTTTCTAGGAGAGACAGGACGAGAAGCTTGTGGACTGCATGAGGATACAGGAATTTCCTAGTATCTGCTAGCTAATGTTCTTACCCAAGTGGCAGGTGAGAAGGAAGGGAAATTAGCAAATCTAATATATCTGCCCTAAAATCTTCACCTCTTAATGGGTTCTGTTCCTTTTTCTAAGTAGTAAAAAACCCATCATTATTCCCTACCATCCCCATTTTTTCCTACAATTTTTTACAATTGCAAGGTTCTTTAAAAATATTGCTATAAAATAGATAAATTTCGGAAAAGTCAGCTCCACATTATCTCCATAATAGCCCCTTTCCTTATCCTCCTCTTTAGACTAATATTACTCTGACCTAAAATAAAATTGAAAGAAAACCCCTTTACTCTATTAAGTGAATGTCTATCATCCTTCAAATATCCTACTTTGGAATGATACCATGGTCTCCATTACAGTCAAGGAATGGAATCCAGACTGACTGAATCCTTCACCATCTGGATGTCACTTCACCATACTGGATGTGTATGTGTGCAAACGCGAAGCAATGAACAGAGAAAGACTAAATAAAAATGGCCTTAAAACATAATATGTATAGAAAAATCATTTACTTTTTCATTGTAGTTTCCCAAATAATTTTAGGTAATTTTCAGAAGGGATTTTTAACTACTAGGTTGATTCTATCATATTAGTATTTGAATTTTTCCTCATTATTTAAAATCTAAGTATTTAAAAATACAGTATATTGTCACAACAAATTATAGCATCTTTTTCCCACCGCAAAGGATTAACCCTCTTCTCTAGTAATTTCCCTTGTGCAAGAATGTAGAATATAGAATGATAAGTCTAACATGATCTAAAGAGGCAGGGTTACAGAAAACCTTTCTTCTCTGACCGTATTAAGCTCACATTTATCTTGAGTAACAATTGAGTAACATATGCTTATTTCTCTGTGACCTTCTTAATGTGCAAAAACCAAAACAGGAAATAGTATTAAAGAATTTCCAGGTAAAATTAAAAAACAAATCCAAAAGTTAAAGTGGAAAAAAGGTAAGGGAAAAACTTACATAATACATTTCTATTGCAATGCATCCTAGATTTTAACTGTAGATCTTAACATTGATTTATGAGGTTCTCAATGACTATTTAGTGTAATTCTGAAATTTGTAAAGAACATCAGAGAAATAAGATTACAAATTTGTTGATGCATATGAATTACAATCAAAATTGTCTTGCACAAATAGGGAAATTTCAAATTAGTTTTCCACAAAATCATTCTGAAACATTTATACAAATCAGCTTATTTTAAATAAAAATGATTACAAACATTATGATAGCTTATGTACAAAATATGTATTTGTACACCCTATTTAACATTCTAAGGAAAAGTATCCTTGAAACTTTTTTGCCATTATACAATATTACGACTATACTACACGAATACAGAAAGCATGTGAGAACTCTTCTGCTCCCTACATTATAAAATCACATTCAAATGCTGTATACACTTTGCCTAGAAGGATTTAGGAATGTTACTTAATGACTTCTTAAGTCACTGGACTGATTTTAAAGTTTTTTCTTTTTTTTTTAGAGAGATTTAATCTAAAGATGGCTCATTTAGCAAACACCCCAATTAGCAAATGGACAAAAGATATGAACAGGTATTTCACTGAAAAGGATAAACAGATGGCAAAAAAGCACATGAATAGATGTTAAGCATCATTATTAATTAGGGAAATGCAAATTAAAACCACATTGAGAAAACTTGACACCTATCACTGTGGCGAAATAAAAAATTGTGACACCAAATGCTGGTGAGGATATGGAGAAACTGGATCTCTCATCCATTGCTGGTTGGAATGTAAAATGGTACTGCTACTCTCGAACAGTCTGAAAGTTTCTTGGAAAGATATGGCTCATTTAAACTCAAACCTTACATCATTTATATCCTAAATAGTATAGATATCTGTACAGATACAGCCACTTTATTTCAATAAACCAAATTTATAATAAAGGGGGGAAAGGCAGTAGAAATAGAATACAGAGAACTTCAGAAATAATCTGACTCTTCAGGTTCCTGTCTCTAACATTCCCACTCCCAAGATCATTCCTGCATTCCCCTAAGGGCAAAGGTCCCATGGGAATGTGGTGACAATATAGCCAGTAACTTAGAACCGATGCTGGTACCAAAATATTTATGGCTATGAGGCTCCAAAACTTAAAAACATGTGATTCTGGATCACCTATTTGACTTCTCTGGGGTTACTATTTTGACTGGTTTGAAACAGATGACCCAGTATTGGGTATGCAAGATGATTCTGGGACCAGGCAAGTCCAGAGTATGTTTTAATTCTAACTGAGAAACATGATCTAGATTTCCCAAAGGGATTCAGAGTTTTTGGGGGTAGCTCGGAGCCCTCTAGGCTATCTCTGGATGACTCTAGAATCACTTCAAGTCGAAGAACTCCAGGGTCCTCTTTTCAGAGAATTATAAAATTCTTGCCAAACTCTTGGATTAGATTATTTTTAATTAAAGCCTGGTCCCCAGTAGAAGTCCTCTGCAGAAGGGGCTGTTTCTGAAGTTACTTCCCTCTAATGCCAGAGGGTTTGGTATTCTTAAGATTCAATCGGTGAACTGTATGCAATCAAATACACAAAACCTGTGAATGAACAGGCTTTAACCATACCTTAGAAAGTTGATATAACTATGTGTATTTATAGATGTGTATCTCTACACAAATATATATGCAAATATATAAACATGAAGAATTTAAAAATAAACAGTATGAGGATTCTAGCTCTCCTAAGTTGACCCTTGAACAACATGGGGGTTAGGAATGCTGACCCCCTGTGCAGTCAATGTAAAATTTTTGACTCCCCCCAAAACTTAACTAGCCTACTGTTGACCAGAATCCTTACCGATAATATAAACAGTTGGTTAACACACAGTTTGTATCTTATATGTAGTATACACTGTATTCGTACAATAAAGTAAGCTAGAGAAAAGGAAATATTAAGAAAATAATAAGGAAAATACATTTACAGTATGGTACATATATTTATGGAGAAAATCTACATATAAAGTGGACCTGCACAGTTCAAACCCATGTTGTTCACGGGTCAATGCTGTCCTTCTTAATCCAACAAAACATATTTTACATGCAACAAATATAAGCTACTTCCTATCAACAAATGCATGTAAATCAAGGATAAAATATATGCGCAAAAAAAAGTTGCACTTATAAAGCAAAAATTCACCCAACCAATAGGAAGGCACAGAGTTAAGTTGTGGAAATAGACATGGTTTCTGCTTCTGGGAAGCTTCCAGTTTGATAGAAGTGTTGCAAGGAGGCAGATAAAAGAGTGATCATCTCTTTTGTTCAGAGATGAAAAGGAAGCAAAAAGGCAGATCACATCAAGATGGTTTACAGACTACATTAATCCTATACTGAAGTCATCAACCCACTCTTCAAAACCACAGAGGATGCAGGCATGGGGATGAGGGTGAGTGGGTAAAAACAGCAGAAGGCAATTACAGCATAAGATTTTTTTTTTTTGCCTTAATAACCAGTAAAGTAGAAACACTATTTAAGATACGACCACCTCTTTTTGCCAATAACCATTTCCTAAGATAAAATGAGGCAGAGAGAAAAGGAGTGTCACAGACACTACATCTGCAGAGTCTTCAATTTTCTTCTAATAGTCTATATTAGTGGTTCTCAATTGGGAGTGATATTGCCTCCTGAGGTCCATCTGGCAGTGTTTGGAGACATTTTTGACCACCGCAACTAGGGGGATGCTACTGGTAGCTAGTGGGTACAGATCAGGGACACTGCTAAATATCCTATAATGCATAGTACAACATCCCAAAATAAAGAATTACTTGTCCCAAATGTCAATAACGTTGAGATTGAGAAGCCATATTATGGTTGGATATAAAAAAATTAAAAATCAGTAAGTCTCAGTATGAAAGCAATTAGTACCACTTTAAGAAGGATTGTACAGAAACATTCTCTTCTGATAAGATAGCTACAGATCTCCTAAAAATACCTGATTGATCCATAATAGGAAAATAAAACATGCTGAGAAATCTTAGCACAATTTTTTTTAACTGCAAATATTAGCATACAAATGAAAACAAACTTGGAAGATGGAAAGGATAATTATTTTGCTCAACTGATTTTGAATAGCAACTGTTTCTACAACTACAAAAGCAAATGTGGTCATGTTCCTGATTTAGGTCAAATCTGGCAAAAGATTTACTAAACTGTGTCACTAAAAAACAATGCGAGGTAGTAAAAATAAATTAACTCCTAGACAAACGGAAAAATTAGCCACTGATTTTTGAGATGCTCAATTCTGATGAGACATATTCTAAGTTACTCTCTCACATTACGTAAAAGGTATTTAACCTTTATTTTGTGGTTTTATGATGTAAAGAAGAATGTGAAAAAGAAATGAGCTAACAGATTTTTAAGTATTAATAATATTACAATTCAGTATATCTTAATACAGAAAGACAATTCTTTCCTATGAAACCATACCCACTGAGAAGCAGAATCTGTAAGAAATAGTAAAACAGCAGAGATGCTTGCATATGATCTGATATTGGTTAAAAGGCCTATAAATGCTCACTAAGCTTTGTAAAAAGGACATAAAAAATGAAAAAGAATAAAAGAACACTATCTACATAATGGAATCTAACTTGTTACAGTAACAAAACACCTCCACTTAACAAAAATATTTCCAAATCTTAGTTAATGGAGTTAATGATACCATTGGCTATAATGATTCCATCAAAAATGTTAATACTTCAAGAAGACATAGTTCACTGAAATAGAATTTGGTGAAATGCAATGTGGCCCCTAGATCTCTATCACATCTGTCACTGAAATAGATACATGTGACAGCAACCACAAAATTCCCTGCAACAGTCACTTTTTAAATTACATTAGTATTTAACAACTAGTTCTAGAACAGTAGGACTTCATGTGACAAAGCCTGACTAAGAGAGAAATAAATTCATTATTGCTACAAGTCTAAATGGAACCTAGCCCAAATAGAGAGAGGGCCAAACAGTATGAGAACAGGTTGGAAGGTAGTCTCCTTCCATAGGACAATTTTACACCAGGCCTAAAGCTACTCACAACTCTGATTCTTTTACATTTGTTTCTATCAAGAAAGTTTGATATTGTAGAACTGTCCCTGCTCCTTTCTGTGGAGCTCTGGCCCAGGTGGTTATAGGGCAATGGATATACTCTGATTACCTCTGTCTGCTACCCACTGATGTTATCTGAGAGAGATGAGCAGATTGGACAAAAATAAAAGATATCTGGACAAGTTAAATACCGCAGTGAAGGCAATTCTTATGTCACCAATGAATTAGGGCACTTTCTTCAAATTAAGCACTGTCAATTAGGCACTTAATAAAAGCAAAAGACATTTATGCAAGCATCTCAACAACAAAGATAAAGAACAGGAAAAGAAAAGCAAGATTTATATTCACTAGCTGGATTTTGAAAAACAAAAACAAAAACGGGATGTTATACTTTAGGCAGAAGTTTTTGAAAGAAATGCTGTTTGAGAAAGAAAATATCTTCTTGTTCCTGATGAATCAAGACCCTTTTTAGTTTCATTAACTAAAGTTATTTTTCCAATACATACAGAATGTTCAGATTTTGGTTAAACAAGTAAAAATTAAGGCAGTGTCTTTAAGCCCAATAAAGGAAAGAACTGACTAACAAGTAAGCCTATCTGTGGGGCATATTGAGCTCATATTTGGATACGGTACTGAACAATTATGGTTTTAAATATAAAATATTAATGTTTCAAAATTTCGGCATTTCCTCATTCTTTCTTTCTAGCTGCGTGAACTTCATATAGCCCATTTAATTTTAAAGAATTAAAGGAACACTTGTCACTTAGTTTTGGAACAAAACATGAACGGTGCTTGACCCAGAACTAGTAACTCAGATAGCAAATGTTTGTATAGATCACTGACCCCGTATAAAAAGGAGGAGGACCCATAGCTGTAAAAATATGGCTGGAAATGGCTAATGTCCTTTGGAATTTACTATAAAACAGAAGATACAAAGTTTTGAGGTACTGTTGCCTTACAATTTACCAAGGTTTATATTAAAAAATGAGGGATTTTTTGTTTTGTTTTCAAAAAAGCACTGTTTTTTTTTTCTCTCAGGTTGCAAAGCTCATCTTAAATCTTCTCAGTCATCGTCATATTGGTTATTATCCCTGAGCTGTGTCTCATCTGCATGTCACATCAACCAACCATTCCACTTAGTGCTGCATCTTGTTATACCAATTCATGGAGCGTTTCACTGCTTTGACCCAGTTTTCCATACTCATTTCATATTCTTGCCATTTCTTCTGTGGCTTGAAAACCACTTCACTTTGCCTCAGTTTCTTTAGTTCCTCCTTGTCAGTCCAAAACCCTATAGGGAGAAAAAAATTACTCTCAAATTTTAAGGCAAATAAGGAGTCCATAAAGTTTATCCACAAACCTATGTGAACTGGTACACAGATAAACAACTATTGTTTAATTTATTTTTTTAACAACTATTGTTTTAAAACACAATCCAAAATATTTTGCTGCTTTTGAATTTTGTTAGATTGACTATCCCTAGGAATAAACACACCAGGATTTCACAATCTTTTGTTTCTAACTATCAGCTTTATTTCTGTGTGGCATGTTGCCAAAGCATGTCTAGAGCAACCTGACCCTGTCATCATTTACTTTCATAACTTGCTAGAAGGAAAAAAACAAAAAACAAAAAAAACCCTGAAAACAAACAAAAACAAAAACAAAAAACCCTCCACAAAAAACAAGTAAGAAAGAGTATACTTTCTTTTTACATAATTAAAAAACTAAAGATAAATTAAGATTTTTGTCATATATCCTGAGGTACGAGGCAACTCCCTGGGATACTCATAAATCCAAAGTTGGGATTGAATATAATAAGTAGTGTCTTTTTCAAACTACTGTATTTCATCATGATAATATTGCTTTGGCATATATTGTTCTTCACAAAGAGGATCGTGTGATTTATAATAAAAAGCAGCAAGAAAACACATTTATAACTATGACCATAGTTACGATTGAGGTGTCTTGTTAATTAGGTATATCTTACCTACTTTGAAGTACTAACATAGTTGACAAATCTTCATGAAATACATTGTCTGTTACCAATAAAGCCGACACAAAATTCTTTGCTCTAAAATTTTGTCAGGTCACATTCTTTCTAATTTATAAAGTCAGCATTTTAGACTTACCTATACTTAAAGATATTAATTAATTTATATAAGTTATTAAAAGACTCAAAAATGGTTCTTATTAGTATAGTACAGTTAGATAAGTCTAGTCAGGAAATTAATAAGCATGTTCTTAAAATCCTTATTTCCAGAATTATTTACTCTCTAAGGACGTACATATTTTTTTAAGTAATTTTTTAAAATATGTATCAAATAGACTCAGTTTCTAGGTGAACTTTGAATATACAGAAGATGTGCATAGCCTTCAAGTCTCAGATTTCTGAAAGAGAAGCAGTCCAACCAGAAATCTCCGCTTCTCTGACACAGTAAAACTGCTCTCTGCAGTCAGTGAAGCCTCTGTGAACTGGTTTGAAATTCAATATAGACAAAAATGAAACAGATAAAGCTCAAGCCACTATATTATGTTTAAGACAAATTTGTGTTTGTTAAAGTATATTCAAAATGTTCAAGAGAATCTGACATATTTAGTCTTACAACATGAAAAGGTACAGAAGAATGTGATTTACCTTATAAATAATATTAGAATATTTATGAGCATTTGATTTACTGTAAATATAAGCTTAATTTCTTCATTTTGCAAAAGCTGTTTAAGTTCTTGAGAAGACTTTTAATTACACTTGTAAGTTTGCTCAGTTAGGCATATGCAATTATTAAAAAGAAAATCAACTGTATTCAATTTATATTAGCTGAAATATACAAAGGAATTTAATTAAATTTGTAAATGGGAATAATTATTTAAGAGAAAGTTATTTTCTTCAATTTAAATTTACCACACATTAATCAATGAACAAATGAAACTGATTGTTGTAATTTTATTCAAAATTAACAGATTTTTAGTAGAATAAGGTTTAAGTTGAACTTACAAGGTTTCATGCTTTGGGGATTTATAACTTTAACATGTTAAATATTAGCCTACAATTTTTAACTGTAAGATATCCTGTTTTGTATGAACACTCTTCCCTTCCACAGAGGAACACATTAAATATTCCCAGTGCCCTAAGGCAGCAATGCTGCTTCCTAGGGAGCCCTCTAATTGAAGTCCATTCTTCACCCCTCCCAACTAATCCTCTCACTAATTGCCAAAGTGATCTGTTCAAATACAGATCTGTCCATGTTCCTCCCCTGCTTAAAATTCTTCAGTGGCTCTCCAGTGCCTTCATGATAAAGTTCAAACTCTTCTTTATGAGGAGTCTACCCCAACTGGACCTCTCTTCCTCTCCAGCCTTCCATCTTGGTGTTCCTCTAATAGCACTTACCGTAAAGGGCTGGGATATTGGCACAAGGTGCTTTCTTTATTAGACCACTTAGCTCTTATGGCTCCTCACCTCCTCACCTGGCTGTCTGCTAACTCCTTCAAAACTGAGCCTCCTTGGAGAGCCTATACCACTTGCTTAATGCCACGGCTGTTCGCCAGGTTTAACACACAAGTATAATAATTTGTTGACTTGTCTGACTGTACCTAGAGACTCCCATAGCAGGGACTACATTTTTAAACCTCTTTATTCCCAGCAGTGACTGTCATGCAGCAGGTACTCAACCAATTTTCAATAAATGAAAGAATGGAGTGGTTCCTAATGCCAAAGAAAAGCCTATCTACTGAGAAAGTCTACCCAGAGATCTTCCCTTTGCAGAAGACAGAGCGGCTGAGAATTAATTTTCCCTGCCTCATAATTCTGAGTGAAGAAGTGAAACGAGGATGGAAGAAGTACAACCAGACCATCCACAGAGGAGGTCACAGGAATATTTTGTGAGTAATGTGCATCTGTGTATGGAGCTTACTGGACACCAAGGTTTTCCAGACCCTCTCTATAATTCTGTCATTTGGGAAGAGAAATGCTATTGGCAAGAAACAGCCTGCAAGACAGCTCTCGCTTTTATAAAATCCACACATACCCACAGCAAGGCCAGCTAGAGAAGCTGCACCAAGGCACGACATGTCTGTGTTGACAGGTCTCTCTATTTTCTCATTAATCAGGTCTGAAGTCATCTGCATGACAAAATCGTTCTTACAAACTCCTCCATCTGCCCTGTGGGGAGCAAGATATTTGAGATAAATTATTCCAACAAATGCATAAAAACATCATTCATCCTTTTTAAAAGGGCCACATATGTTTTTTTAGATCCTTGATTTTTTTTTTAAGCTCAACTTTTTAATTCCAAAATTATATCACTTGGCACTGACCTGAGGATAAATAAAGGGCCTTGCGAGGTAATCTTCAAACATTTTTCCTTATTCCTAACATCAATTTTCTCACCTGTCCTGTTCGTCCTG
Source organism: Prionailurus viverrinus (assembly GCF_022837055.1). Taxonomy (NCBI): domain Eukaryota; kingdom Metazoa; phylum Chordata; class Mammalia; order Carnivora; family Felidae; genus Prionailurus; species Prionailurus viverrinus. The sequence continues at coordinate 37,413,235 of NC_062569.1, forward strand.
GGACTGGTTTAAAATAGGCCAAGTAAATTAAGCCAACATAAAAATTCATTTGGACATCCCAGCAAAGAAAATTTGATGTTTCCATGCCAAAAAGATGGCCACACACCCGAAAAAGAGATTTTAAAGATGTTTATGATAGGGGTGGCTAGCTGGTTCAGTTGGTGAAGCGTGCAACTCCTGATCTTGGGGTTTTGAGTTCAAGCCCCACATTGGGGGTAGAGATTACTTAAAAATAAAATCTTAAAAAAAAATAAATACAGATCTTTATAATATACATGTGGGTGTTAAGATCATCTTAAATTCTATATTGTGTTATATTCTCTATAAATCCAAAATGAGCTTCCCTTTGCTCTCCAAATTCCTATGACCAAGAATTTTGTTGCAAAGAAGGTAGGTATATGTATATTTTTAATCCTGAATAGTCATAATGATGAAAGTACTAATAACAGTTACCACTCACTTAATTTCTAATTAAATCTATTGGAAACAAAGTTTACGTACCGGACTTTTGTGACAGGGATATTGATCTCTTTCTGCATCAACTCATATAACTGTTTGTTTCTAGTCAAAAAATCAAGATAACTGTTTAGAAGAAATTCGTGTCATGATAATTCCCTATTCTTTTCAAATTGAGAAAAAACTGTGGTTTTATATATATGATATTTATAAAATATGCAGAAGAAAACAAATATATTATGTTAACTGAAGTTGATATTAGATGGGGCCTTGGGATTTTCATCTTGATAAAAGGGACCATATTTTTCATTTAGAATTAAATTTAATCTATTATCATTCCTACAAATAAAAATTTAAAGCAACCATTCATTTAATAGAAAGCTATAAAGATGACATACCATGCATAACACCTAATAGAATTCATCAAATAAGAAATTATCATTTTGTAATCAGAAATTTTTATTTTAAATGTTCCAAGTGTTCCATATTCATGACAGCCACATTTTTAATTTTAATAAACCACAAATGTGCCATAATGAAAAGATCACAGGGAAATATACAAAAAAATAATTTTGGTGATTTAATCTTTGAGCATTATATTTAGAATTCTCCTTTATGAATAAGGATACAAAAACCTTTGAAAGTCCAAACTTTAAATCTTTTATGCATAAGAAATTAGATACAGTTGACCCTTGGATAACGTGGGGATTAGGGGTGCCAATTCACCACAAAATCAAAAATCTGTGTGTAAGTTTTGACTCGCCCCCCCCCCCCAAACTTAACTACTAATAGCCTACTACTGGTGGGAAGCCTTACTGATAAGTCAGTTAACACAGAGTTTGTATGTTATATGTATTGCATACTGTCTTCTTACAATAAAGAAAGCTAGAGAAATAAAAATGTTATTACTAAAATCATAAAGAAAGTACATTTACAGTGCCATATTGTATTTTTTGAAAAAAATTCACATATAAGTGGACCGCCCAGTTCAAACCCATGTTGTTCAAGGGTCAACTGTATTTTTAAAAATCATTCTATTTTCAGATATCAGATCTAAGTGGTATTGGTACTATTAAATATTAAAAAAAAAGATGTTAAGGAAATTAGCAATAATTATGTTATAAACAGTATGAATTTAAAGGTATAAATGCTCATTCAAAATTAAGAAATTTCAGGGGCGCCTGGGTGGCTCAGTCAGTTGAGCATCTGACTTTAGCTCAGGTCATGATCTCACGGGTTCGTAGTTCAAGCCCCACATCCGGCTGTCTGCTGTCAACACAGAGCCAGCTTCAGACCTTCTGTCCCCCTTTCTCTCTGCCCCTTCCCCACTTGTACTCTCTCTCAATAAATAAATAAAAACATTTTAAAAATTAAGAAATTTCATAATTCAGTTTAGGAGAAATTAATAAAAGCAAATGGCAATACTGTATGGGGAGAGGTTAGTTTAAGGCCGGTTTTGATACCTGAAAGCTATTGATTCCAATATTGCTCGTACAAGATGGTATTTACTGGTGGAAGGCTTCAAACCCATAAAAGAGGCACATGCATAGGGGTCATCTAATGGAGCCTAAAGAAGAGATAGTAACAATTTTTATTATTGTTCTAAATTAAATCTATGGACTTAATGACATATGCAATAAAAACATAGCCATGTTAGAAAAAAACAATGCTTAAAGGTAAGAAGTCTTAAAATAAATGACAGTCTCTAAACATGTTAACTATTAGGATAACTCTCTAATAGGACTTAAACAAGGTTGAGTTATAGATATTGGACTTAGTTATACCTTCTGTTGGAGCTCATACAAAGATAAGGGACTAAAGCAGAGTAACAACTTATTAAATATCTAGCCTTACAAGAGGAAATGAAAAGCAATTCTAGTATTTCTCCTTTCCTCCACATGTGAAGTTTTTACACTGAAATTGTTTTTGTAAAGTAGCTTTTTGAGGGTATAAGTTAATCTTAGTAAAAAACCATAATGCAGAATGTATGTTTTTCAGTGTCATAACTTATACCTAATATTTTGTCAGACATTCAAACTAAACTCTTCTATTTCTTAGCTTAATAGTCATATTGCCTAATATGAGAAATGACCCAGCCTAACATCTGTCTTTAAAAGAGCCAAAGTCTTGTAGCGTCCGGGTGGCTCAGTCTAGTTAAGCGTCCGACTTCGGCTCAGGTCATGATCTCATGGTTCATGGGTTCGAGGCCTACACTGGGCGCTGGGCTGACAGGGCAGAGCCTGCTTCAGATCCTCTGTCTACTTGTCTCTCTGTCTCTCCCCAAATTGTGCTCTTTCCCTCTCAAAAAATAAATAAACATTAAAAAAATAAAAGAGCTGAAGTCCTGAGGTGGAATTATGTATCTATCAGATGAATTTTGTATTCATTGCATCCCCAGAAATCCAAGACAATTCTAGGACACAAAGATGAAGAACAAAGACCCTTGCCAGAGCTTATGGTCTCACTAGGAAACATACAGAAGAACAGTTCCAACATCTGATAACAGGTCATGACAGAGGGACGTGCTAGTACTGTCAGAAAATGATGGTCCCCAGGAAAAGCACCTTCTAGCTTCAGGGCTTTGACATATCATCTCACTACCTGGAAAACTTTTTACTACCCCTTCTCCTAGTTAATCCTTCTCCTCTTCCAAAGCTTGGCTCAGATTCCTCTGGGAAAATTTTGATCCCAGAGACAAGGCCAAGCCACCATCATTGCTTTTACGGAGGCTGATGAACTTTGCTTCATATCATGTATATATAGCTACATATGTTTGTGTGGATGTTTGTTGAAACTCTATCTTCCCCGTGGAAACTCATTTAATGTACTTCCTATGTGTCTCCAGGTTCTTGCAATGCATCTGGCCCCCACAGGGAATCAACACACATTTGTTCAGTCAATGAACAAACAATACTTTTCCTCATTATTTAACTGAAGAAATTCCATATTACATCTTATCTGTACTGTAGCTATGATTTTCCTCCTATTGTGATTTTATCCTGATAATTTTTCAAATTTATTAACATGTTTTGGTGATCCACTCAGTAAAAGCTTACTTATACAGTAACACTGGTCTATATCAGGTGGTAGAATACTGTATTAGTGCCTAGTGGTGTGCTATGGTTTTTTTTTTTCTGCATAAAAATTACTCCTTCTAATTAATACACCACATAAAATCCTGGTATGACCGGACTGAAATGACTTTTGTAAAAACAGCTATGGACATAATTTATAATTAGTAGTAGGTCAATTTGAGGGGGTAATAAAGTCCATAGACACCTAAACATTTCTTATAGGTTATAATGTCCCTGCATTAGTTAGTCCAAGTGAATCTGTCTTTGGGATGATATGGTAGGAAAAACACTGGGAAGTCCTTTAGGTCTGGTCACATCTCAACAGGGCAAATAGCCTCCAGCCACACCTTCGATCCGTCACTGTCAATCCCTTGAGTAAGCCTCCCAGACCATCAACCAACTAGGAACAGGGAGATTCTGTCAAGTTTTGCTTGGAGCCCTGAGCTAACCTTGCAGACCCCTGCCCAAGGCATAGACTACCAGCCTCGGCAGGCCCTTGTCCCCATGGGTATCTTAGCCTAAACTGCTGGGTACTTGTAAGATGGTTAATGTCAACATGCCTCTTGCCCGTTGTCAACCTTGAACCTAAAGGCATCTACTGTGTCTTCCCGTTCTCATATTTTATGTTATACCATGAACCAGTACAACAGAAGAGTTAAGAACCTGGACTCTGGAGTCAGAACAGCTGGGCCCCAAAACCAGCTCTGTTGCTCACTAGCTGTGTGAGACCAGGCAAGTGACTTAACAGCTCTAAATCTTACTTTCCTCATCTTCAGAACGGGATGATAAGAGTATCTTCTGCCTTGCTGAGTTACTGAGAATTAAATGAGACAATGCATGACATTTAGAACTGTGCCTGACACAGTTCACTACAAATTTTATATTACTATTCTTGCTTACCAAACCCCTTCTCACTACTGACTTTCTTCATATCCCCTTTCTGTGCCTTCTGAATTCTCCCTTCTATTGTAAATTAATTCTCCCAAACCATAACCAATTCTGAGAAGTTCTTTCTACTTATTTTGTGGTTGCTGTAACAAACCTGCCTCTTTGCTGGGCAAATTGCTTCAGTTGTAGCTATCCAGAGGACTGCCAAGCTTCCATACCACAGGGACCAGAAGAACACTGTACTTCTTTTTTTTTTTTAATTTTTTGTTTAATATTTATATTTATTTTTGAAGGAAAGAGAGACAGCATGAGCGGGAGAGGAGCAGAGAGAGAGGGAGACATAGAATTTGAAGCAGGCTCCAGGCTCTAAGCTGTCAGCACAGAGCCCAATGTGGGGCTCGAACACACGAACTGTGAGCTCTAAAACTAAAGGCAGTTCTAATATTCTAAAATTAAAGGCAGTATCACAGATACTTGACCCTTCCTTTCCATTTGCCAATCCCTCGTTTTCTTTAGTTGTTGACATAGGCAGTTTATCAGCAATCTCCCTCCTATTTTCCAAACAGCTTAGAATCAACACACTATTGTCTGAATTAACTTTCAGTTTCTACTTAAGAGTTTCGTGTTACATTAGGAAATACTTGAGTTTGTAGTCCTCCTCCACCCTTCTCAAACCCACCTGATTGCCAGGTTGCAATCATGGCAGGGAAGGGACATATTTTATTAACTTGAAATTAAAAACCGCATCTGTGAGAGTTTCCTCTGATCTTTTGGGTTTTAGTAATACTTTTTATCATCTATTTCATATTATTTTTACAGACATATGGATTGATGCAGAAGTTAAAGACAGCTGCCAAGATAAAGTCAGTACTAAAGTCCCCAGCAAATATTTCAAAAGGGAAGAATATATAGTAGCCTAACTACCTTGGCTGATGACAACTATTCATCTAAAGCTTCCTCCTGAAACGTCAATCCAACAAATACTCTTCGCCCCCTGTCCTATGATGGATGCTATTTAGTTTCCTCACATTACCCTAAAGAGGACCTAGTGCAATCTCTATTATGTCATTTATAAACTTTTAGTCCTTCAGGGTAAAGTACATAGAATGAAATTATTACAGATACTAAAATAATGCCCAGGGGCACCTGGGTGGTTCAGTGGGTTAAACGTCCAACTTCGGCTCAGATCATGATCTCATGGTTTGTGAGTTCAAGCCCTGTGTCGGGCTCTGTGCTGACAGCTCAGAGTGTGGAGCCTGATTCAGATTCTGTGTCTCCCTCTCTCTCTGCCCCTCTCTCTCTCTCTCTCAAAAATAATAAACATTAAATAAATTAAAAAAAAATAATGTCCATTTAAATGTCTAGTTTGGAAATACTGTATTTTTAGAGATTTGAAACACTCTGATTTAATCCTTTTCCACCAGTTTCTACATTATATTATCCAAACTTTCAAATTTTGGACTTCAACTGATTGCCTAAATATAGCATGGACTAGAAGAGAAATTTTTGTTTTTTGAAAGGAAATAATATTTAAAGAATGATTAAAAGGATAGGATAAGCTTCCCAAAAAAAGGAATTTTGTTCATAATAATATACCTTAAAAGTTTTTTAAAAAGCCTTTGTAATAATATGCTAAAATCAAAGGCAATATCCATAGATCTTTCAAATAATTACAAAGTCAAATATTACAAAGTCATTTCTCTTACTGGGTTCACTTTCTGATTAGGCAAAGTAACCAATATTCTACCACAACCAAAAGAAAATTTGATTTTTAAAAAAGTTAATGAAATTTGTAACTGCACAATATACCCATACATGTGTGTGTGTGTGTGTGTGTGTGTGTGTGAGAGAGAGAGAGAGAGAGAGAGAGAGAGAGAGAGGTCTTAACATTATTTTTCTAATTCTCAACTTCTTCTAAGTAAAAAATGTCAATATACTCATACATTTTCCCCACTGGGAAATGGTTAATTTTGGTTATGACAAACTAATGCTAAGTCTTATGTAAAAGTTCTATACCAAACCTACCAACTTTTCATTTCCATAAGGATGGAGTTCTAAGTTGAATTTGCTCCGCTTTCTCATGGAATTAATGCTAGGTCACAGCTTCTCAGCCCTGGAATATACCTTCACTTTCATACTGCTCAGTGCCCAAACTTTCAAGTAAGGGAGTGGCAGATAAATAATTTTAAATGTAGGTATGAGGAGAGAAATGTCTGTTAATTGCCATTGACTAAGAAAAAAAAATACCTGCAATCCGCTAAAAGATGGCACAAAACAGACTCCTTCAGAATCTTCCAAACTTTTGGCCATTTTTTCAGTCTCAGCAACATCTGTGAAAAGGTCTGCAAAAACAAAAATGACAACAACAAAAATGCTAAAATGAAATGGAGGGGTTGGAGAGGAACAAATAGAATTATGTTATATGACTAGTATTTACCTGCATCCACATTTATTATGAATACAGTATGAAAGGTCGCTCACTTGAAAGCATCAACACCAAGGCCAATCTGCTCTAGTTTTATCTGGGCTCTCACACTGCATAGTTTATGAGCCCATGGAAGGTCTTCTTAAATGGGCTCTGTATGCAGCAGGCCTTACTTTTTCCTTTAAAGATATTTGGACTGTTTAAAAATCGATTCTCTGCTTTTTTGGCATTAAAATAAATTATTCTCCTGAAGATAACACCAATCCTAGCTTTCTGAGGAAAAAATCATCTACCTATAGTAACCAAGAGAACCAACTGAAAAACTACTCCACCTAATGGGTTCAATAAGGGGCCGGTAATAGGTAGATATATGAAAAGCCAATCTTTAAAAAACAAACAAAAAAAATCAAAATCTAATTAATTAAATATACTATTTTTACTGAAGTGTATAACATACATGTAGAAAACTGCACAAATCCCAAGTATACAGCAAGATGAATTTTTAGTGTGAATACACCTAGGTAAACAACATCCAGATCAAGATACAAACTTCTTTTGTTTAACATAAACCGTGTGAAATTCATTCATATTGTTAAAAGTGGTTGCACTTCATTCTTACCCTTGTATAATATTCCACTGTGTGACAATACACAATTTATTAAACTATTCTACAGCTGATATGCATTTGGTTAGTTTCTAGTTTTGGGCTAATATACAGAGGCCACTTTGAGCACTCAGACGTTCTTTTGGGTGAACATATGTGTATGTTTCTGTTTGTTATATACCAAGGGATGGTAATGCTAGTCCTAGGGTCTACAAATTTAGGACTAACTTTAGAAGATACTGCCAAACCATTTTCCAAAGTGGTTATACCAAATTAAGGCTCCTGCCAACAGCATGAAACTTGCAGTTATGCCATATTCTTGCCAATAATTGATACTGTCTATGCTTTTCATTTTAGCTATTTTGGTGGATTGCATGATGGTTTGATTTTGTGTTTCTTTATTAACTAACAAAGTTGAAATCCTTTTCATTCATCAGTTGGATATCCTTGTTTGTGAACTGACTACTGAATGAGCATGTAGGACAGATAGCACAGATCAGATGAAAAAGCTCAAGAATCAGTCATAATAAATATTGAAGGCTTTGTACAGCCTCAAGAAAATTGTTTTAATTTTATTGCATGTTTTGCTATTCTTACAATGAAGAACTGATTAAAGAGAAAAGTTTAAGAAACACCTATGTTAAAACTCAAGTTAATAAGGCTAGTTCAATAATATCTATAAATTTTATTCAAAATGAATTATCAGATCCATAAATCATATTCATTTTGTCAACATGTTCATACAACACATAAAAATATCTCTAGTACTTCAAAAACTAATTATTAAAAAATAACATTGGTTTTTAAATGTATACTTTAAACAAATCATGCCTAAATGTCTAAATTTTTCAATCAAAATTTGGAATAATGGCTGAATGGCTGGTTTGAGGAAAAGTTTTTTGGCGACAGGCAAAGAAACAGGAAAAAAAAAGAAATACAGTTAATTTACATTCTTCATTGGCTGTTCCAATGAATATACTTGCTTGAAGAACTTCTCTAAGTAATCTTCCACTTAAACTCTTCTCAAATGAGCTTACAATGTAAAATCTTCGGGAGTAAGCAGATTTCACTCCGTCTCTCCCACTGAATACAACTAAGAATCCTGACGGAATGCATGGAAAAGCTATCTGAGGACTAAAGAATAAGGCCGGCAGGGAACTTGAAGTAATGCCACACCAGTGGTGAGTTTCCTGTTTTCACTTTCTCTGATATCAGGGACAGCCTAAAACCTAACACTTGGGTCTATACACTGGGTGCACATATGAAGTGCTTCCATAGAAGTACCCCTTTCTGGTCTGAGGTGCAGGACTCAGGAGTCTCTATGGAACAGACAGTAAGTGACAGATAACATTACACACCTATTAGAATTGCAAAAATTAAAAACAAACTGACAAAAATGACAATACCGAGCACTGGAGCAACACACACACACACACACACACACACACACACACACACACACACGCTGCTGGTGAGAACGCAAGATGGTATGGCCACTCTCAAAAACAGTTTGGCAGGTTTTTGTTTTTGTGCTTTACAAAGATAAACTCATACTTATTTGTGTGTATGTTTATATAACACATATAACATCATGTTTATACAAGCCAGCAATCCCATTCTTAGATATTTATCCTAGAAAGATTTTTAAAAAATTAAACAGATGTTCACATAAAAACCTGTAGATGAATACTTATAGTAGTTTTATTTATAATCACCCAAAACTGGAAACAACAGCCCACAGGTCCTCCAGTAGGATAATGGATGAACAAACTGTGGTATATCCGTAACATAGATTATTGCTGACTAATTAAATAAAATGAACTATTGATACATAAAAAACATGGATGAATTTCAAAGGCATTAGGTTAACCAAAAGAAAGCTTCTCAACTGGTTATAGGATTCCATTTATAAAATATTGTGGATTCCAATATCCATTTATATGATTCCATTTATATGAGAGCCATTTAGAGGATACTGTGCAAAAGGTCAAAAGCTTCACAATACATAAGATTTCTATTTCAGTTCCCAACTTCTGTAATTCATCCAACCAGATCATTCACTGATGTAAAAGATTCAATGAGGAAAGAGGCTATGGGGAAACAGTATCAAACATTTCTGGCTGAGCGGCACCTGGGCGGCTCAGTTGGTTAAGTGTCCAACTTTGGCTCAGGTCATGATCTCAGGCTCAGGTTTGTAAGTTGGAGTCCCACATTAGGCTCTTTGCTGTCAGCACAGAGCCTGCTTCTGATCCTCTGTCTCCCTCTCTTTCTGCCCCTCCCCTGCACTCTCTCTCTCAAAAATAAACAAACAGTAAAAAAAAGTTTAAAAAAAAATTTCTGGTGGAAATGCAAAATGGCACGGTTCCTACAAAGAGGAATTTGGCAATGTCTAACAAAATTACAATGTATTTATCCTTTGACTTAGCAATCTCTGTTCTGGGAACTTATTGTAAAAACATGCCTCCAACAAAAAGAAAATCCATATGTACAAGGTTATTCATTGCACCCTATTTGTATTTGCAAAGTATTGGAAATTACTTAAGTGACCCAATACAGGATATTGGCTGGCTAAACTATGTACATACACATACTGTGCAGCTGTGAAAAGAATAAAGAAGATCTCTGTGAACTGATGAGAAGTAATTCTCAGAATATATTATTAAGTAAAAATGGCAAAGTACAAGAGAGCATATATAGTTTACCTTTTATGTAAGAAATTAGGGAAAATACAAAGCATGTATCCCAAATGTTTTTGCAAAAAGAAATATAAAGGATAAACCAAAAAGTAATGATTACAAGATGTAGGGAGACAGATGAAGGGACAGGTGAGGGAGTCAACTTCTGTCAGCATATCTTTTTTCATGAGTTTGACTTTGGGAATCAAGTTAAAATTCCATATCAAAAATATATTGATAATGTGGGGCGCCTGGGTGGCTCAGTTGGTTGAGCGTCCAACTTTGGCTCAAGTTATGATCTCATGGTTCCTGAATTCAAGCCCTGCGTTGGGCTCTGTGCTGACAGCTCGGAGCCTGGAGCCTGTTTTGGATCTTTGTGTCCTCCTATCTCTCAGTCCCTACCTCACTCATGCTCAATCTCTCTCTCAAAATAAACAAACAGTAAAAAATCTAAAAATATATATATTGATAATGTTTTTAAAAAGGATGCAGGGGGGAGGGAACTAAAACTGGTAACAGAAACAAACAAACTCAACTCTATTTCAAATTAATAAAATTGTCGAAGGAAGAAGAGTAAGAACTAATTGAAGTAACTTTTGAATAGTGTTCTTTGACCATATACTCATATACCCTTAAAATAAAGGGAAAAAAACTTGCAAAGGATCTTGAGTAAATATTGTTTGTTGTAGTAGGACAGTCTAGTAATTCTGAAGATCTTTTGTGTATATTTCAAGGGAGAGTAAATGAATGCATATCAATGTTGTTGGGAGCCAGAATTCTCGATGTAGAAGAGATAAAAATATAGAACATAAAAAGACAAGCAAAGACCCTTAGGGGCTAGACTAGAATTGGAGGTGTGATATTTCAAAATTGTTAATAAACACACACACACACACACACACACACACACACACACACTTCTAGCCCTGTTGAAATCTGCTGCCAATCACTGCTGTTACATTCATTCATTCACTCATTCAAGTAGGCTTGACACCCAGCATGGAGCCCAACACAGGGCTTGAACTCACAACCCTGAGATCAAGAATCAGACACTTGTCGATACTACCCAAAGCAATCTACATATTCAATGCAATCCCTATCAAAATAACACCAGCATTCTTCACACAGCTAGAACACACAATCCTAAAATTTGTATGGAACCAGAAAAGGCCCCGAATAGCCAAAAGAATCCTGAAAAAGAAGGGGCACATGCACCCCAATGTTTATAGCAGCACTATCAACAATAGCCAAAGTATAGATAGAGCCCAAATGTCTACTGACTGATGAATGCACAAAGAAAATGTGGTATATATATATAATGGAATATTACTTGGCAATCAAAAAAAGAAATCTTACCATTTGTAACAATGTGGATGGAACTAGAGTATATTATGCTAAGTGAAGTCAGTAAGAGAAAGACAAAACATCATGATTTCACTCATATGTGGAATTTAAGATACGAAACAGATGAACATAGGGGAAGGAAAGGAAAAATAAGATAAAAAGAGAGAGGCAGGCAAACCATAAGAGACTCTTAAATGCACAGAACAAACTGAGGGTTGCTGGAGCTGGGTGGGGGGATGGGCTAAATGGGTGATGGGCATTAAGGAGGGGACTTGTTGGGATGAATACTGGAGTTATATGTAAGTGATGGATCACTAAATTCTATTCCTGAAATCATTATTACATTATATGTTAACTAACTTGGATTTAAGTTGAAAAACAATAATAAAATTATAAACAATAGAAAAAAAAAAGAATTACTTAACTGACTGAGCCACTCAGGCGCCCCTTTATTTATTTATTTTTAAATTTTACTATTATTTTTCTAAGTTGGCTCCATGCCCAATGTGGGGCTTGAATTCATGACCCTGAAATCAAGAGTCACTCATTCTACCAACTGAGCCAGCCAGGCACACTGCCAATCATTATTTTTCAATACCATTTTCCACTCATAGGAATTAGGGCTTATTGGGAAAGTGGCTAATTCCACTTAGGAAGTAGGAAAAACCTAAGATGAGCTTAAAACATCTTGTGCCAGAAACTAATAAAGTGTTAAAAAAAAAAAAAAGATATGGACATTTAAAGACATGGAGGATAATTTGAGAAGATTTTCACTGGTTAAATCCAGGACAAACTGAACATGAAAATAAAAAGAACTATAAGATTTGTAACCTGTTGAATAAGAAACCATGAGTTTATAGTGATAATAAGTAAATAAAAGGGGTGAAGTGGAAGCTCTTCACTGCACAATAGAATGCTAACTACTAAACACGGAAGGGATAATAGAGTTAGTAAACACCATTTTGCAACCATTGGAATAAAAACTGATCCAGGCAAGAATTATCAATGAATGCTAAATTTAGAGGATGGGGGAAATTTGATGAGAAATGGGGTATCTAGCTAGTTTCAAAGTATCTCCCCACATATTATTTATTACAAAAGTAAAAACAGTAATTATACAATGGAGAAATTGGGAAACATCTTATGCATGTGAAAAAATTTTTTTAAGTTTATTTATTTATTGAGAGAGAGAGAGAGAGAGAGAGAGAAAATGAATGAATGGGGGAGGGGCAGAGAGCAAGGTAGAGCACAGAATCTGTGCTGATAGCACAGAGCCTAACGCAGGGCTCGAACTCATAAACCACAAGATCATGACCTCAGCCAAAATCAAGAGGCAGACACTTAACCGAGTGAGCCACCCAGGTGCCCCACATAAAATTTAATAGAACCAAAAGAAGACTAAAGGACACCCTGCATCTCCAGGTATATATTATAAGAAGGATACAGTTATCATTTATGTATGATATCAGCCAAAACTACATAAGATGGATCTAGTCACAAGAACCCAAATTAAAGGATATTCTAGAAAATAACTGGCCTATATTTTTAAAAAATGACAATGGCATGAAAAACAAAGCTGAGGAAACAGTTCCAGATTAAAGGAAATTATACCATTAAGCAATTTTGGATTCGATCTTGTAATGGGAAAAAAATGCCATGAAAGACATTATTGGGACATTTGACAAAATTGGAATAGGGATTATAAATTTCATAAGGGGTGCCTGGGTGGCTCAGTTGGTTGAGCATCTGACTCTTGATTTTGGCTCAGGTCATGATCCTACAGTCGTGGGATCCAACCCGGCTCAGCATGAAGCCTGCATAAGATTCTCTCTCTCTCTCTCTCTCTCTCTCTCTCTCTCTCTCTGTCTCTCTCTCTCTCTCTCTCCCTCTGCCCCTCTCCCCTGCTTGTTCCCTCTCTCTCTAAAATAAAAAAAAATTAAATTAAAAAAATTTTTTTAAGTATTACAGTATAGCCAATGTTAACTTTTCTCAAGTTTATAACCATACTTTAGATAAGTAAGAGAATATTCTTGTTCTTAGGAAATGCACCATGAAGTACTACAGGGAAAGGAGCATGATGCATGCAGTAGATTCTTAAAGAGCTTAGGAAATTATAAAGATATTTATCTAGGGGCACCTGGGTGGCTCAGTTGGTTGAGTATCTGACTTTGGCTCAGATCATGATCTTGCGGTCTGTGAGTTCAAGCCCCGCATCAGGCTCTGTGCTGACAGCTCAGAGACTGGAGCCTCCTCCAGACTCTGTGTCTCCTTCTCTCTCTGCCTCCACCCCTCCAGTCTCTGTCTCTCTCTCTCAAAAATAAACATTAAATTTTTTTTTAAAAAAAGATATTTATCTATCCCACAGCATATGGGACAGATGGATGGATGGTAGGTAGACCAATAAAGCAATCACAGTAAAACATTAAAAACCAGCAAATCTGGGGGGGTCCCTGGTTGGTGCAAAGTGTAACTCTTAATCTCAGGGTTGTACATTCATTCAAGCCTCGTGTTGGGTGTAGAGATTACTTTAAAAAATCAAATTTAAAAAAAGCATATATGGGGCAAAGCGTATACAAAAGTTTTTCTGCTATTTTTACAACTTTAAGTTTGAAATTATTTCAAAATGAACAGTTAAAACAGTTCTCATTTTTATCTCTTTCTCACTATATGCCTCACTGTATATATTCCCAGTGAAACATATATAAGGTACCAATTCTTGGATATTTTAAAAAGAGATTTAGTTTATCAATTTTACTATTTACCATTTATCAGTTTTATAATTTGTATATCCTTATACTATTTGGCTGGGAAGTTTACTATGCTTCTCTCCTTTTTCTTATTAATAAGGATTCATCATTTTCCTCTAAGTACTGTTCTTACAGTTATAGTCATTTTCTATATTTTTTGGACACTATCAAATTATGTTTCAAATGTTTTCCTTGGCCCTAAGCTACTCAAGAAAAGACATTTCATATTTCCACGTGGCTAAGTACCATTTATATATTGTTTTTGCTATTCATTTCAAACCATATTACATAATAGGATGAGATGTTCCACTCTATTGCTTTTCAACGTATGGAACTGAGAAAAGGATTTGTGTGTGTGTGTGTGTGTGTGTGTGTGCATGTGTGTGCACACCCACGCATATGTGTTTAGAAAGAGATTTCCTTGAACTTGAAATGAAAAGATAAATGAACAGAAAGAAAAAATGAAGAACAGAAAAAATGCACACTTTGTGGTCTATTCTTGAGCAGCACTTTACCCCAGAAGTTATACACCATGGAATTAAACTCATTTATGGGAAGAAGGGAAAAACAAATAAACAAACAAAAACAGAATACATTTTGAAACTTTTAACAGAAAAGTTTCTATAGAACAACCATATATTACACATAAAATATTTAAGCCTAGTTTAATTAGAGGCTCTTTTTAGTGTTAATTTCAATCTCTTAAGGAGATTTTTGTCCATTATGTTCCTGATATACAAAAATAAAGATTTTATATTATAGTAAGATGTCTTTTATCAGTTTGGTATAAGACCAATTCAAATAATAAAGAACAAAATCTGGCCTGCTACTGGGGAATAAAAAATTTTATTTTTTGAAACACACCTTATTTATTATATACTTTGCTTTGCCCATGTTGAGATCTTTGCTCTATTTTCTTTTGGCTAGAGTACCTCCTTGGGTAATTTCCTCAGAAAGTATATGCTGCATGGCCAGAAAATGTCCCTTTAGTACTTAATATGAATACTATCTTAGCCTGGCACCAGATTATTGACTCCTTGATCTTTTTCCTAATATGTACATGTTCCACTTTCTAAATTTTACAACTACTTCCATTCCAGTCTATAAACGGCTCTTCCTATCTTGAAGCTTTTCTTTATTCTTGGGAATCAGATAATTCATACACATAGGACTGTCTTAGTTTATCTTTTTTTTTTTTCAACTTGGTAAGCTATTTCAGTCTGTGTAGTAAGGTCTTTCTTCTGCTCATGGAAATTTATTTCCAATTTGTCGCTTCAATTTTTACATTTTTGTAACTCCATTTCCATAATTACATTTTCATATGCCACAAAAGACTAGTATTCACATATTTTTTTCTCTTATCTTTCCTCTATATCTCTTACCTCTTAGTTTTATCTTCTATTTGTTTCCTCTTCTTTGTTTTTAAAGTTTCCCTGATTCCTATTTGGATTTTCAGCACTATTTTTTGTTTTATTAGTATTTCTTTTTACATTTTACATATCTTGGTTTTGTTCCTCAAAACTCTTTATGTTTTCCGGAAATTTCTTTGTAATATTTTCTTTCATCCCTTTAAGTTTGACTTTTGTTGGTGTTATTTTAATCTTCTGTTTCTCCCATCCTCTCTGCCTGCATAGGAGCTACCTGTTGAGCTTGGTCACTCCCATTCAGGGCGCTGTATGCTCCTACACTGTGCTCTCTTTCAGGTCAGGCTTATGGGGTTATCAGGCAATCAGAGGTAGGGGAGTGAACCTTGGCTCTCTGGTTTCTGGAGATATGAGAAAGATTAGGCCTCCCCACTCAGATTGGAAGAGGGGCAGTGCAGACCAAATAGTACTGATGTCATTTGGCAGGCTCACCCAGGGATTCGACAGGCCACCTTTCTTCTCCACATGATAAGGGGATTTTCTCCTGGCTCAGCAGGCTGGATCCATAGAAAACATCTAGAGTGTCTTTAGCAGTGTCTAGTATTTTCACCAATAACACTCAGGTAGTGCCCTCTACAGACCCTGGGCCTGCGTTGTCTACTTGAGAACTCAAGGCTTCATTCTTGCTGGGTTTCACTTCAGCTTCAGCAGGAAGCCACACTTCTCTTCCCCAGGAGGAGAGAGAGGCAGGACCATGAACTAAGATCCTATTCATCACCAGTAACATGTATCTGTTCACTCCCTAAAATTAGTTCACATGTGAGAAAATGCTTATCTCATTCTCTCTAATGAAGGATATGTTATCTCTCTTGGGAAGATAACCAGAGAGGAATCGGTTTCCTTATTTCTAGTAAATAACAGTCCTCGGTATTTTAAATGAGCATGGGGAAGTCTTAGGGGATCGCCCGGAGCAAGCAGATATGACGTGTAGCAATTAAAAGTGATACTGCTAGGGAAAAAATGTCCCCTGACCTGTGTTACTGGGGCACAGCAGAGAAACATGGCTATGTAATACACAGGCTGTTCATCAATCACAACAGCTAAAAAGTGGAAACAACCTAAATGTCCATCATCGGATGAATGAATAAATAAATTCTGGTACTTCCATATAATGGAATATTCAGCAATAAAAAGAAATAAGTACTGATATATGCCATGACATGGGTGAACCTTGCAATGTTATGATGAGTAAAAGATGGCAGTTACAAGATGTCATATATTGTTTGATTCTATCCACATGAAATGTCCAGAATAGGCAAATCCATAGAGACAGAAAGTAGATCCATGGTAGCTGAGGGGAGGTGGATAGAATAGGAAGTCAATGCCAGTGCATATGGAGGTTTCTTTTAGGGGGAATAAAAATGTTCTAAAATTAGATGGTGGTGATGGTTGCACTGTCCTGAGACATACTAAAGAACACTGAATTTTACACCTCAAATAGGTGAATTATTTGGTTTGTGGATTATATCTCAATAAAACTGTAAAATAAAAGCAAAAAATATTTACATAGACTGTTCTGCAACTGCTTCATCCCCTCCTTAATGTGCCATAGACAGCGTTCTGCATCAATAAGATATACAACTACACCATTACGTGTGACTGTACAATGTCCCACTGTATGGATATACTGTAATGCTTTATTATTAGACAGGAACTTATTTCCAACTGTTGCACTAAACACCTATGCATGTACACGTCTTTGCATATCTGTCCCATTGTTTTCTTAGGAAACAAAGAATAGAATGAGGCCAAAGGGTCTGCACTCTATAAACTGACACATATTGCCTGCTTGTCCTCCAGAAAGGCCATACCAGTTAATATTCATCACAAAGGAGGGGTGCCTGGGTGGCTCAGTTGGTTGGGCCTCCAACTTTGGCTCAGGTCATGATCTTGTGGTTCATGGGTTCGAGCCCTGCATCAGGCTCTGTGCTGACAGCTCAGGGCCTGGAGCCTGCTTCAGATTCTCTGTCTCCATCTGTCTTTCTGCCCCTTCCCAGCTTGCACTCTCTCTCAAAAAAAAAAATAAATAAATAAATAAACATTAAAAAAACATTCATCACAAAGGA
This sequence comes from Prionailurus viverrinus, assembly GCF_022837055.1. Taxonomy (NCBI): domain Eukaryota; kingdom Metazoa; phylum Chordata; class Mammalia; order Carnivora; family Felidae; genus Prionailurus; species Prionailurus viverrinus. The sequence goes on from NC_062569.1 coordinate 37,430,938, forward strand.
AAACAAGAAGAGTTTTTTCTCTATATTCCCACCAATACTGACCATCATCAAACTACTTAATCTCTGCCAATTACAGGTGACATCAGTTTTTAGATGTGTATTTCTTTGACTATTGAATTGAATTGCATTTTGTTTTGTTTTGTTTTGTTTTGTTTTTTAGTAATCTCTACACCCTGTGTGGGGCTTGAACTCAAGACCCTGAGATCAACAGTCACAAGCTCTTCTGACAGAGCAGCCATGTGACTCTGAATAGCATTTTTTAATAGTTCTTTGATTTGTGATATCTGTACTTCTGTCCTTTGTCCATTTTTGTCTTTTTTTTTTGAATTTATTTATTTACTTTGAGAGAGAGAGAGAGACAGAGAGAGAGAGACAGAGCGTGCAAGCTTGGGGAGGGGCAGAGAGAGAGAATCCAAAGCAGGGTCTGCACTGCCTGACACAGAGCTCCATCTCATGACCACGAGATCATGACTTGGGCCCTAATTAGGAGCCAGACACTTAACTGACTGAGCCAGCCAGGTACCCCCACTTTTTTTCGTCATCTTTATTAATTTTTCTGACGTATGCTACAAATTGTTCTTACCAAGTTGTTTTTTAACTTTGCTTATGGCATCCTTCTCCTTACACATTCTAATAATTTATATAAATTTATTATTCTTTTTCTTTATGGTATCTGGCCTTAATGCCTAGCCTTTTACCATCCCAGTATAATAAAATAATGCCCTATATTTTCTAGTTCCTTTTATGTCTCATTTGAACAACCCATTCATTCCCTACTGATCTGTAGTCCTATGGCATTCTTGAATTCTTTAAGTGTGGCCTATGAAATCTGTTTATAAGATGACTTACCTAATTGTTGAGCCCATTTTATGACTGTACCAGTGTCTCCTGCATTGCTTTCAGCTAAGCATACAACTTCTTGCCCAATCTTCCACCCAATTAGTGGATAAAAGCCTTAGAAACAAAGAAACAGTATAAGTCAAATATAAATAGATAATTCATCCAGAGATGACTACAGTAGAACAATTTGATTTTCTTAAAAAATAGCAAAGTGGCAGGGTGCCTGGGTGGCTCAGTTGGTTAAGCATCCGACTTCGGCTCAGGTCATGATCTCGCGGTCCGTGAGTTCGAGCCCTGCATTGGGCTCTGTGCTGACAGCTCAGACCCTGAGGCCTGTTTCAGATTCTGTGTCTCCCTCTCTCTCTGACCCTCCCCCGTTCATGCTCTGTCTCTCCCTGTCTCAAAAATAAATAAACATTTAAAAAAATAAAAAAAATAGCAAAGTGGCTCTGAAGTCAGTGGTCTCACAAATTTCTAACCTCTTAGCCTTAGTTTCCTCAATTGTAAAATGGTCTACCTCAGAGAGCTACTGTGAGAATAAACTGAGTTAATGCATAAAAAGAACTTAGTGCAGTGCCTGATATGTAAAATGAACACTAAACATTAGCTTTTATTATCCATAGGTATGTCTATGTCTCTAGAAACAGAGGAATAGAACCAACTACACTATCTCATTTATTTGTGGAGGTTCCTAAGTAGAAACAACCTGTTGCAGTCAATGATCAGATTTTCTAGCTTCCATTTCCCTAGTTAGGGGAAAAGGAAGAGCTTGAGGGGGGATGGAAGGTAAGAAAAAAAAAATATATATATTAATATATATATATTAATATATATATATTAATATATATATATTTTTTAAGAGAAACCAAGCTTCTTTATTTTTTTAATGTTTACTTTTGAGAGAGAGAGAGAGAGAGAGAGAGAGAGAGGAGAGAGAAAGCGCGAGCACGAGTGGGGTAGGGGCAGAGAGAGAGGGAGTCACAGAATCTGAAGCAGGCTCCAGGCTCTGAGCTGAGGGTTTAACTCACAGACCGTGAGATCATGACCTGGGCCAAAGCTGGAAGCTTAACCAGCTGAGCCACCCAGGCACCCTAAGAAAAACATTTTAAAATCTACCTCTTAGTAACCACAGTAGGAGACCATAGCCCAGATTAAGAGCCCACAGGCCTCTTAGGGTGTTCTTCCACAATCTAAATTTCTTGGTTTATACATCCTAGGATGTCTTCCATCAGGGAGATCAATTTCTTGGCAATTGCCATTACATATGCATTGAACATTAGTTGAGAATTACCACAAAAAAAATTTTTTTTTTTTTCACAAAAAGAATTGCTAACACATAAAAAGAAAATTTAGAGGCCTAGAAAGATGTTTTAAACACATATAACAAATTAGGCAAATATTTGGAAAACTGACCAAAATACCCTAATCCTGAGTTTTTCTATAACATCTTTCTCATTTTTTATGCTTTTAAGGAAAGAAGGGAAATAGAAATTAACTAAGAATAATAACAAAAAATATATTACAGAGTGTCCTTAATAGAAACTGGGAAAACAGTATCAGAAAAGTTAAATATGAAAACAAGTGATATTTGTCAATAAAAAAGATAAATTCTAACTACCTCCAACAGTATGTTGCACGCTATTTCCAGTATTAATATCCAAAAATGTCCCCGTTCCCATGGTAAGTTTCACGTCTCCAGTCTGGAAGCAGCATTCTCCAAACATGGCTGATTGCTGATCGGCGACCTACCAAAAATGTTCAAATGTAAGATGGCTGGTCCTTAGCAGTAGCCTATTTCACTGTATCCCACTGTCTCCTATACTATATTCTCATACTTCAAAATTTTGTTTTCTTTTTTCCTTTTCTTAAAAAAAAAAAAATCCCTGGAAAGAACAAAGAGCAACAATAAGATAGAAGTCTCTCTAGGGAATGTGCCTCGGGAATTTTTAGTGGGCAATCTACTTTATGATTTTTAAGTGTCACAGGAATAATCTTAGAAATAAAGGTCAGAATAAAAATTGTGCAGAAAAAACAATGAAGATTTTTTAACTTAAAAGCAGTTTCATTCATTAGTCAAATAACTGACCTCACAAATTTCTCTTTTAATGAGTGATAGGTGTATGCTTAATCTAAATACATGTAGGTCGAAACCACACATTCCCAAACATACATTTTTGTTAGAAGAAAAAATATAACATCTTGTGAAAATAATTAAATATACATATACATTGTTAAGTAACAAAAATTCAATGGGGTAAATTTTAAAGATCTAATTGGCCTTATTAATTGATGCATGAATTGGGCAGCACCCTATCTACCAGAGGTGAGCGCCAAAGGGCTAAAGAAAAGGATAGTTTTTAGAAGTAGAGAAAGAACGGAGAAAAAAGGAAACTATTGGCAAAGAATCCATTGTTTTAGGCAAGGTCACCTTCCTAAGGGGAACAGAGGAGTCTATCGTTAAACTTCCTAGTGCTGACCAGGAAATTCCCATGTTGACTGGTTAAGGGTTATATTTCTGGGGGGTTGAAACTATAGATAGATTAGTTGTTAAGTCTTGGTTAACTGGCTTGGGACCACCATTTGACGCCTGTGGTTTTCTTTTTAACAGTTTCTTCCCCTTTGATCAGACTCTCAGCTTAACTGAGAGATGTGATCAAAATTTAAAGCATTAGCGCCATTCTCTGCCATCGGCTCCAGAGCTGATCAGTTGTTACTGGTCCTTTGTGTGTCACTCACAGGTCATGATGGGTTTTTTGCTTAATCTCTGTGACATTCACAGGTTACAACTTCAGGTTCACAATTTCTAAGTCAATTGTCCTTTTCATTCCTTTTCTGACATTCCAGTCTTAGGGAGATCATTTGCTTGGTGGTTAGCAGTTAACATGCATTTAAAGCTTTTGAGAGAATACAACGTACCAGGGGGATTATTACGATAACTACAAGTAGGATAATTCCCAGTCTTTCGAGAGCACTTCAGAGCCATAGTCCCCAAGACTCAAAACAATTAAAATCAAAGAAAGACCCTGCTGAAGAAGTTATTCTTTTAAACCAAGCAGCTTGCTCAGTGATCTTATGTAATTAAATTTCAATTTCCCCAGAAGGGTTAATCCAGATATAGCAGGTGGTGTTGGCCACAGCAGAGGTACCTCCTTGTTCAGCTAAAAGATATTCAGGGGCTGTCCTACTCTTAAGAACAACTTTGGCCAAAGAGTCTAAGGATCTTTGTTGGACAGCAGTTGCTTTAGCAGCAGATTTTGCAATAATTTCAAGAATTGAGAAGTTCCTGATCATAGGTTTATTTACGCTTATCCCTAATAAGGGACGTAGGGACCTACCAAGAGGAATGAATCCTGAATCATAAAAGCCTCCCAGCAGATCCTTTCTAGCTCAACAATGAAACTTCTGGGGAGTTGTCCAAAGAAATGTCTTATTTTGCTTGTGAAAAGTTAGGGGGTCAGTTAGACTTTCTCATGGCCTGAAATAAAAGGTTGTTCTAAATTCCAAAGGTTTACCCCCTTAACAATGGCCTGGGGAGAAACAGATGAGGGCATCTTCTTTCCAGGTCAATGTTACAGTAAAAGAAAGGAGAAGGAGAAAGGGTTTCATGTTTAAAGTTTAAAGTCTTGATCCATAGTCTTGGGCAGAAGCAGGATGCCTTGATGTAAGCAATTTCTCTTCCTCATCAATTTGATTTGGAGGTCTCCAGTGTCTGTACAGGGCCTGGTTGCAGGTGGAGCCTTCACAAGCTGAGAGATATGTACTCAAGGCTCCATCCCTTCTGGTTTTGCAGCAGTATCAGTGATCAGGAGCCCTTGGTAAGATTCCTCTTCAAATGGTGCCTGAGAGCTACCTTCCTCTGATAATGTTTCCCGAATACTTAAATCTCCAGGCTCTACACTGTGACCAACAGGATCATTTGAATTGGAATCTGAGAAGGTTTCTTTAACTTGTTGATGATAGGCTTGAGCATAAGATATTAGAGGTTTACAGTAGTTGGTCTTAATAGCATGAGACAACAAAGGATCAGCAGACACTTGTATACTGATAGAATTTCAGTAAGTTTTGTGAGGTTTTCGTTAAGGCTCATAGGATTTGCCCTGTGAAATGGGTGCCTCGATTGCTGGAGATTGTGGAAGGTATGCCCCAAATGGGAAAACGTTTTCTAACAGTTTCTTTGCTACTGTGAGGGCATCACAGCTTTGCAGGAGGGAAAGGCTTCAACCCATCCATAAAACATACAAACAATAACAAGAATATATTGATAATCCATAGTAAATGGCAGTTGAATGAAGTCCAGTTGCAGGTGTTAAAAGGGGCCAGAGCGGGGAGGTCTGAGGCTCTGGGAACAAAATCAGTTTTTCCAGGAGGACATGACAAATCAGAAATTCCTGGTAAATTGTTTTTGCAATATTATAGAAGTCTCCCTCCCAATGTCTATTCATAATTTGGGTCATCTTAAATGCCCTATGGTGCATGAAGGAATATACAAATTGAAAAATAGTGTTTGCCAGGGAGCTGGGAAGAACTAAGCAGCCATCTTGGTTTTCCGATAGCCCCAACTACTCATTTAATTGGCAATGTTTACCCATCTTAATTTCTCTGACTCAGCACTAGGCTGTTGCCATGTTATAGGACATTAGCATGGCAAAAATCTGGCAATGAGAGGACTTTTTTTTTTCAGATGCAGAATGGACTTTATGCACATGTGCCAAAATCTTACAACATAAAGAAGGCTTAGTATTACTTCTTTTTTAAAAACTTATTTACTTAAATTCAAGTTAGTTAACATACAGTGTAATAATGATTTCAGGAGTAGAATTTAGTGATTCATCACTTACATATAACATCCAGTGCTCTACCCAGCAAGCGCCCTCCTCAATGCCCATCACCCATTTAGCCCACCCCCACCCCACACCTCTCTAGCAACCCTCAGTTTGTTCTCTGTATTTAAAAGTCTCTTAAGGTTTGCCTCTCTGTTTTTATCTTATTTTTCCCTCCCCTCACCTATGTTTATCCATTTCTTTTCTTAAATTCCACATATGAGTGAAATCATATATTTGTCTTTCTCTGATCTATTTTGCTTAGTGTTAACACTCTCCAGGTCTATCCACATTGTTGCAAATGGCAAGATTTCAGTCTTTTTGATTGCTGAGTAATATTCCATTGTATATTCATACCACATTGTTATTCATTCATCAGTCCATGGACATTTGGGCTCTTTCCATATTATGACTATTGCTGATAGTGCTGCTATAAACATTGGGGTGCATGTGCCCCTTCAAATCAGCATTTTTTTAATCCTTTGGATAACTACCTAGAAGTACAATTGCTGGGTCATAGGGTAGTTCTATTTTTAATTTTTTGAGGAACCTCCATACTCCAGCATGGCTGCACTTGTTTGCATTCCCACTAGCAGTGCAAAGGGGTTCCTCTCTCTCCACATCTCTCCAACATCTGTTGTTGCCTGAGCTATTAATGTTAGCCATTCTGACAGGTATGGTTTTGATTTGTAATTGCCTAATGATGAGTAATGTTGAGCATCTTTTCATGTGTCTGTTAGCCATCTGGATGTCTTCTTTGGAAAAGTGTCTATTCATGTCTTCTGCCCATTTCTTCACTGGATTGTTTGTTTTTTTGGGTGTTGAGTTTGATAAATTCTTTATAGATTTTGGATACTAACCTTTATTTGATATGTCACTTGTAAATATATTCTCCCATTCCATCCAATGCCTTTTAGTTCTGTTGACTGTTTCCTTTGCTGTGCAAAAGATTATTTCCTTTGCTGTGCGGGGGATCTCATACCCCGCCCCCTGCTGTTCAGGCAGCCCCCACAGAATAGTGAGGGCAATGAGCTCACCCCACTCCAGCTCCACAACTCTCCTACATTTTTTCTTTGGCATGCAGCTGGGATTCGAAACTCAAAGTCTTAAAGGACCACGTGGATCCTCTCCCTTCCTCTGGAGTACAGCTAATGAAATTTTGGTTGGCACCTACAGGGTCTTTTGTTCTGGGGAAAGCAATAAACCCTCTTCCAAAAGCTTTCCAGGAAGGGAATGTTCTCTCCCAGTGAACCCTGGAGATCCCTATACCACCCTGTGCACTCCATGGCCAGCTCCCTCCTCTCCAGAAGCATGAGCCACAGCTCTGGTCCAGAGAAAGTTGTACACTTCCAAAACCTCAGAATTTGAGCTCCAAACATTGTTTGCAAAACACATCTGGGACCCTTAGTATTTCTCACTCCCCAGTCCATGGTCCAGAGAGGTTTTCCCTCTTGTGTCAACTTTCAACCTCTCTCTCTTACCCTCCCTTGTCTCTCTCCACAGAAAGGGTTCCCTCCCCTCAGCAACACCACCATTTTTCTCTCCCCCAGTTCACTTCCATGTACCTCACACTTGCCAAGCTGTCTCCCTCTACCTGTAGGGATCCTTCTGTCACTCAGTGGATAGATTTCCTGGATGTTCCAAGTGATCAATACAACTGTGTTTGAGGGACAAGGAAAATCCCAGTCCCCCTACTTCTCTACCATCTTCAGTGCGACAGCCTCTTAATGAATCTTTTCTTGCCCGTTATTACACTGCAACTAGTGATCATTTTGAAATGTAAATTCATTCATGCCCTCCCCCTCACACAGAGTCACTTAAGCCTCTAGTGGTTTCCCAATCATTTAGAATAGCATTTCCAATGCTTACCAGAGAATAGAAAGTCCTGCATTATCCACTATGCTACGCATAGCTTTCTTTAATTTCATCTTCTAACACATTCCTCATGGTCATGAAACTCTGGGTGTTCTGACCCCTACCATCCCCTGATCTTTCTAAAACATTGACTCCCTCTTTGGCATCCACCATTCTCATTGCCTGATACACTCCTCCCATATGTATCTATGTGATTGCTCATCACTTCTTTTGGATCTCTGCTCAGAAGTCACTCAGAGAGGCCTTCCTTGATTCTCATATTTGACAATGCTTCCCATGTCATTTAACATATCAAATAAACTTAAATAGTTTAGCAAATTCTTTGGAATGTTCCAGGCCAAAAAGACTTAAGCCAATCCAAAGTCCAAACAGGGGCGCCTGGGTGGCTTAGTCAGTTAAGTAGCTGACTTTGGCTCAGGTCATGATCTCACGGTTCGTGGGCTCAAGCCCAGCATCAGGCTCTGTGCTGACAGCTTGGAGCCTGGAGCCTGCTTAGATTCTGTGTCTCCCTCTCACTCTTCCCCTCCCCTGCTCATAGTCTGTCTCTCAAAAATGAATAAATATTAAAAAAAATTTTTTTAAGTGCAAACTTTGTCCTTTTAAAACAGAAAACCAAACTCTAACTTTGTACCAGCTTAGTTTTGATATTAAAATCAACTCATTCCAATGTGAGTCCTGACCACATATACAATTCCTTTCCAGAGATTCCTTTTTCACAAACTTTCTACAACTATTTTTTCCTAAAAAAAAAAAAATAAATAAAAAAATACATCTCAATTCCTTACACCTTTTTTTTTAAATCAAAAACATATATTTTACTTCCCTTGCATATGGAGATGTTTCCCTTATTATTTCTAGTAGTGTTAAACAATTGGGAACTGTCTGTTATACCAGCATTCTTTAGATTGGCAAATTTATAAATACATTTTATAATTTTTAGAAGCATATGCCTTTTAAATTTTCCAATGTAGCACTAATGATGTGGGGAACAAAGACAAAAGAAAAAAAAATAATTTCCTTACAACTTCGAGCCCATCGACAAGTCCTTGAGACAGGAAGTAACCTTCCCCTAGGTACTCAGCGGCCTCAATGATAACACTTTGCTAAGGGCAAAAGGCAATTTTAGCTTAACATTATCCTGACCTCCAGGATCCTGTAAGTCTCCTTTAACAAAATTCTTTTAGAAACCTCCTTTATCTCTACGCCCCAGGATATAGGTTAGCAATCATCCTCCAAGCATATGGCTCACTGATACACATCTAAAGGGTCTCATGACTAAGGTTTTACTAGACAGTACTTTTAAATGACCTTTTCCTAACAACAGCTAGCCCTTAAAGGTCCTGGAAACCTTGTTTCCAAAGTTCCTTAGAGACTCATGCTATCCCTAAACCCCTCCTAAGAATGTATATAATCAGTCACCCGCCACTACACCAGTACAGCTCTTTCCTATAGGTCCTGTCCCCATGCTTTAATAAAACCACCTTTTTGCACTGAAGACATCTCAAGAATTCTTTCTTGGACTTGGCTTTGAACCCCAGCATTTCCACATCATTAAAACATCCAATTGTATTTTAGTTTTTCTGTAATAAGAAGCCACAAGTAGATAAATCTATGTTCAATAATTAATGTTTTAGTATTTCATGTTATTTACGAATGATCTAGATATTAAATGAATTTAACTTAACTCATTACTTAACCTAACTCAGCAAAACCTTAAGATGTTGGGTTACCAAAAAGATTTAGGAAACTATTTAAAAGTTTACCTAAATTTTGGGGGCGCCTGGGTGGTTAAGTCGGTTGAGTGTCTGACTTCAGCTCAGGTCATGATCTCACAGTTTGTGAGTTTAAGCCCCACGTTGGGCTCTGTGCTGACAGCTCAGGGCCTGGAGCTGGCTTCGGAGTCAGTGTCTCCCTCTCTCTCCCCCCCTCCCCCACTTGCGCGCGCGCTCTCTCTCAAAAATAAAAATAAAACATTTTTTAAAATTGGGGCAATTTTGGGACTGGTGAAGAAATAGGTAAACTTTGGATTGCCTCTAGAGCTACATTTTTAGTTTTGTAAAGATTGTAAGATAAGGACAGTTGCTTTCAATTCCTCTAAAAATTGGGTTGTAACTTAAATGACATAGGTTGATCCACCTATCCAACTATATTATTCTCGGTTTGCTTCATTTTCTTCTAGGGACATACTTTGAATTTTCAACATTTCTGGTGGTATTGAATAAACCCCCATGGGTGTAAAAAGGGTCCCCAAAGAGGTGCAAAGGATACTACCTTCCCTAGATCTAAAGTCACTCTCAATGACAGTCAAAATAAAGAACACTGCTGACAGTGTAGAACCTGCTTGGGACTCTCCCTCCCTCTCTCTCTGCCCCTCCCCATGTGCTACGCTCACGCTTGTACATTCTCTCTCACAAAATAAATAAATACACTTTAAAAAAGAACTTTCATAGGGGTGTCTGGGTGGCTCAGTTGGTTAAGTGTCAGACTTCAGCTCAGGTCATGATCTCACAGTCCCTGAGTTCGAGCCCTGCGTCGGGCTCTGTGCTCACAGCTCAGAGCCTGGAGCCTGCTTTGGATTCTGTGTCTCCCTCTCTCTCTGCCCCTCCCCTGCTCATGCTCTGTCTCTCTCTGTCTCAAAAATAAATAAAAACATTTTTAAAAAATTAAAAATGAACTTTCACCCTTTGCTGGCTCCTGCCAGTTTTTCCAGGAACCCCTCTGCAGGCTCTGATATCCACCAGAGTTTCCTCTTGACTGTTTCATGGAGTAATGTAGCAGTGTTATCAGAAAATCCCTCAGTTTCAACAACTCTAAGAGAGGCCTATTTGGGTGTCCTCCTTTGAAGGTAAATACAGGGGTATCTATAAGGCCATTAATGTGGTAGAGTTTTGTTTATCATTGTGCAGTCTTTTCAGAGTGGAAAAACAATTCAGACTGAGGATGAGTGGAATGAGTATTCCAAGGAGGAAAGAGCGGAGCAGTAGGAGTTACATCAGTCTTTTGTTTGGGGTTCTTCTTCTATCTTTAATTTTTCATTAGCCTTTTGCAATGAATCTTTTAATGAAACAACTTGGGAATTTTGAAACCTTTTGGAGGCTTCTGCTTGCCAATTAAAACAGGTATCTCATTCTGTTTAATTTGGGAATCCTTGCTTCCAAGTGCATTTTTTTTTCTTTTCAATGTTTATTTATTTTTGAGAAAGAGAGAGAGAGAGAGAGAGGGAGGGAGAGAGAGAGCATGAGTAGGGGAGGGGCAGAGAGAGAGGGAGACACAGAATCCGAAGCAGGCTCCAGGCTCTGAGCTATCAGCACAGAGCCCGACGCAGGGCTTGAACTCAGGGACTGTGAGATCATGACCTGAGCTGAAGCTGGACACTTACTTAATCGACTGAGCCACCCAGGAGCACGCCAAGTACATTTCTTAAATGATATTATCTAATTGGAATGTTCCCATAACAGCAATTGTATTTCTAGTTTGTAATTCCCTCGAAGGCTGGCAGCAGTTTGGTAGGATTCTAGGTGCAAATGGAGTTAACCCATATTTCTGTCCAGCCATATGTAGCTGCAAATGGGGTGTAACTCATATTTCCGTCTGGCCTTATTTTGGAACCCCCAACCTGATGGTTACCCAGCCAAGTTCCTCAGGACACAAAACAAGCTTAGGAAGATTGCGCCATTTTTGCAAGACACCTGCAACTGCCAGGACTATAGTTCTTAGACATAAAGTAAGCCGGGTGTGCCAGAAGGTGGCATGCTTGACTATTTAGAATTTAAAGATCCCATTAGCAAGCCTTTGGGTTTCCGGAGCTGAACTAATCCTTAAAAGGGACTTCAGGTTGGGGCTGTTGGGTTGGGGATCATGCATATTTTACAGTGTACCTTACTGTATAGAAGTTTTCTTGAGGTTGGTGGGTGAACTTGTGTCAATCTAACCTACTCTGTGATCAACTTCTTCTATTTTCTTGAGGTGGTGAGCGCTCTAACACCCTTTAAATGCTCAACCTGCACCGACCAGTTTTTGCAGTTTTTTGGCATCTTGAGATCTCTGACAGCAATAGCTTTTATCTACACAAAACAAGACAAACATGCACACCTTAATGTATCAGCAACAACCAAGAGATGTTACTGTGTCCTGGCCAAAAGAAGGCCCCATGCTCACCACCACCAATTCTTGCTGGGTGGGAACCTTGCGGGGGTTTTCCAGCAATTCCAGGGAAATTGTGGTCTGAAAGGCTAGGGATTTGGCTCTGGGCAGACCCTTTTGTCAGCTCAGTTGGGCTCCAGGCAAAACTGCCAGCCCTGGGCATAACCTCTGGCAGCTCAAGCTAACCCACCCTGTAAAGGAAAGCCAATTAGACTGAGGGAGCTTGAATGCACAAAGAGCAGAGCTCAGAACCAAGAGGGAACTTACCCACAGCCCTCAGAAATAGCGAGAAAGACACTGAATTCAAAGGGTATGCGGGATACCGTGCCTGCTTCTCTTTGTCCCTGAATGCTGCTGGAAATTCACTTTGGATCTTGTTGCTGCCTGCCACCCAATCTGTTTAATAACAAAAACTTTAACCGAGTAAATTTTAAGTTCTAATTGGCTTTATTAGTCAATTCATGAATCAGGCAGCATCCCATCTAGCAAGCAGGGGGTGGGGTGGGGGTGGGGGGAGCTCCAAAAAGCTACAGCAAAGGAAAGATTTTTTTTTTTTTTAGTGTTTATTTACTTTTGAGAAAGAGAGAGACAGAATGTGAGCAGGGGAGGGGTAGAGAAAGATGGAGACAGAATCTGAAGCAGATTCCAGGCTCCAAGCTGTCAGCACAGAGCCCAACGCGGGGGCTCAAACTAAAAAAACCACAAGATCATGACCTGAGCTATAGTTGGACACTTAGCCAACTGAGCCACCCATGTGCCCCAGAAAAAGGAAGATTTTTAAAGGTAGAGAGGGAGTGTAAAAAAGGAAATTATTAGCAAAAAAAAAAAAAAAAAAATCCATTGTTTTAGGCAAAATTGCCATACTATGGGAAATTTGCCTATCAGTAAATTTCCTAGTGCTGATGGAAAATTCCCATGTTGACTGGCTAAGGGTTACATTTCTGGGGTTTGAAACTATTAGGCCATGTATTATTAAGTCTTGGTTTACTAATTGGGCCATCATTTGGGGCCTTTGGTTTTCTTTCCTTTCTTTTTTTCTTTCTTTTTTAATTTTCTTTATTTTTAAGGCAGAGAGAGACAGAGCATGAGTGGGGATGGGGTAGAGAAAAAGAGGGAGACACAGAATTGGAAGCAGGTTCCAGGCTCTGAGCTGTGAGCACAGAGCCCGACACGGGGCTCGAACTCACAAACTGTGAGATCATGACCTGAGCCGAAGTCGGATGCTTAACCAACTGAGCCACCCAGGTGCCCCATCTTTCTTTTTTTTTTTTTTTAAAGATTTTACTTTAATTTTATTTATTTATTTATTTATTTATTTATTTATTTATTTACTTACTTACTTACTTACTTAAGAGAGAGAGAGAGAGAGTGTGTCAGGGAGGGAGAGAGAGAATTTAAAGCAGGATATAGGCCCAGGCACAGCCTGATGTGGGGCTTTATCTCAGGACCAGGAGATCATGACCCTCAGGTCATGATCAGTTGGCTTAACCAACTGAGCCACTTAGGTGCCCTAAGATTTTATTTTTAAGGAATCTCTACACCCAACGTGGGGCTCAAACTTCCAGCCCAGAGATCCAGAATCTCATGCTCCACTCACTAAGCCAGTCAGGCACCCATCTTTTTAACAACATACAGCAATATTATAAGCACTAAAACTCCATCTGAAGAATACTTTGTCACTAACCTTCAATTCTTCCAGCCATACCTTAATCTGAACCTGTGTCTACCATTAGGTTGAATAAATCTAATCCTCTCTAAGTGACCAGGAATTTGTAACTTAGGAATTAAATTCCCCTTCCCTTACCCGATTCCTCCATCTACTATAGCAACCATACATCTAGGGAAAGATGGTCTGTACTTCCTACTTAAGCTATTATAGGAAATCAAAGTCAAGGTCAGAGTTTCAACACCTCCCCCCCCAAACCAGCTGGTGAATCCTTGAGATTCTCTAAGTTCTAGCTCTTTCATCCAGACAGAAAGAGTACAATCAAGAAAATCCTCAAAAACCTGAAACAGCTAATTTTTCTCTCTCCCACAGTTTCTTTACTGGTACATGCTGGCTAAGGGTTTCATACAACCTAAATACAACATTCTTCTTTAAATTGTCTTGTCACTGTTTGGTTACACTGTATCAAATACAACTAAGCATTGGCCCTATCCCTGTTTTTTGTCTCAGAGTATCCAATATAAACCACACGTTACTCAGAATACAACATATAAAAAAAAATTAACAGTTTTATAAAAAGCAATACATATAGAAGTAAGGAAAGATTATAAAGTGCTTTCACATAAGGCCCAGTGATACCCTTTCCAGAATACAAAAAAATACTTCTGATTATATCCAGGGCACTTTAACTTAAAAAGAAAAAAAACCACTTTAATTTTATTCTGCAAGGACCTTCTATGTCTCTTAAATCTAATCCCAACTATTCATATATATTAGTTTATACTCTACATGGAGAAACCCCCAAGTTTTCTACTTACCAAGGCCACTACTGGTATAGGCACACCAAATATCTCTTCATCCACTGATCCGAAATGGTGGCTTCAAATACAATTAATTAAAAAGTCAGTTATAGCTCTAAAAATATTAATTCTAAAATTTGGCAAATTGATTTTCACATAGGCCAAAAAATTATATAATGGAGACACAAGCATCTCAAACAAATAATAAAATGCTTTCCCTACTAAAGCAAAATTTTGCTGGTTTCTGTATCCAATGTCCATTAATACCTTGTATCCCTCACAGGAGGCAGGAGAGACAGTGGTATTGAAAGCAGGGAGGTCAGGAGCCCACTCCAACACATCTGAGTATAAAAATATATCATCAGAATCCAAGCTAAATGATACAACAATTAGTGATTGAAAAGGAAGGGAAAAAACCCTTACCTTAAAAGGGTCAAATAGCCCAGTTGCACTGGCATTTGAAAAATCCGTGGCAAATTCAGCACCTAAATTTACATTGAAAATAATATATTATCTGATGGTGTCAATCAACAACTATCCCTAGTTTATAAATTAGACCTTTGGCCTCAAAATCATTCCAAAATGTCTATTTCCAGTACAAGGTCTCCAAAGGAATTTCCCACTTAATCTTTTTGAACTTTTAGAGTTTACAAAAGTACTTTCAAATACATTGTCACATCATGATCCCCAGCTTCAGGATGAGCAAAGGGGTTCAAAGATGCAACGTGATTGCCTAGAGTGACTCAGCTGCAAAGTGGCACATCTGGTATTGAACTCATCTTACCACTTTTGAAATTAAGACTGTTCCTCCACCTTCTATTTGAGGGTTCATTGCAATTTAAATATCACCCTCCTTGGGGTGCCCCGGTGGCTCAGTCATTTGAGCGTCCGACTTTGGCTCAGGTCATGATCTTGTGGTTTATGAGTTTGAGCCCCACATCAGGCTGGCTGCTGTCAGCATGGAACCTGCTTCTGATCCTCTGTCCCCCTCTCTCTCTGCACCTCCCCTGCTTGTGCTCTCTCTCTCTCTCTCTCAAAAATAAATAAAACATTAAAAAAATAAAAAATAAAAATCATCCTCTTACAAATTCAAAATTAAGGTAACTTTACTATTGCATGGAGTTACTGGGGTACCAAAAAGCAATGTATTTGGGATACAGGAAGGAAAAAAAGTCACCTCTATTTTTTTTAGGTGAATCATTTCTGTCATTTCTAGAAGTCAAATTTCAGTTACTTGTTGTGGGGGAGAGGTGGAATCCTTGGGTGGCTCAGTTGATAAAGCATCTGACTCTTGATTTCAGCTCAGGTCATGATGTCATGGTTTCTGAGTTTGAGCCTCACATCAGGCTCTGCATTGACAGTTCGGAGCTTGCTTGGGATTCTCTCTCTCCTTCTCTCTCTCTGCCCCTCCCCAGCTTGCTCACCCACAATAAACAAACATTAAAAAAATTTCAAATCATGGGAATCTACTCTCGAAGCCAAAACTACACTGTATACACTGTATGTTAGCTAACTTGACAATAAATTATTAAAAAAAAGTAAATAAGTAAAAAAAAAATTTCAGTCACTGGAGACAGATCTATCAGATCATCTTTACCTTTTGTGAGCTTGTGTAACAACCAGGTATCAATAGTCCCAAAGCAGCAATTATCTTCTTCAACTGCCTTTTGCACCTTGAAAACACAATGGCACAAAACTGACTCAAAACAGTTAAATTATTGGGGCGCCTGGGTGGCTCGGTCAGGTAAGTGTCCGACTTCGGCTCAGGTCATGATCTCACTGTCTGTGAGTTCGAGCCCCACGACGGGCTCTGTGCTGACAGCTCAGAGCCTGAAGCCTGTTTCAGATTCTGTGTCTCCCTCTCTCTCTGCCCCTCCCCCACTCATGCTCTGTCTCTCTCTCTCTCTCTGCCAAAAATAAATAAACATTAAAAAAAATAAAAAAAAACGGTTACATTATTAAGTACACAATTAAAGGCCAAAGAGTAAATACAATATAATCCCTTTTTTTTTTTATAAGAATGAATATATACAGGGGTGCCTGGGTGGCTCAGTCAGTTGAGCATGTGACTCTTGGTTTCAGCCCAGATCCTGATCTCATGGTTTGTGAGATCAAGCCCTGCATTGGGATTCTCTCTCTCTCTCCCTCTGCCCCTCTCCCCTGCTCATGCTCTCTCTATAAAAAAAAAAAAAAAAAAAGAAAAGAAAAAAAAGAAAAAAAAAAAGAAAAAATTTTAAAGGAATGAATATATACATAAAGAAACTATTTTTAAAATATACACCAAACAGTTCTAAGCAATTACTATAAGGTATAAAAGGCTTTAATTTCACATGAAGCATGTATTTTTGTGATGAATAAACAAACTTTGTTTGTTCATCACAAGAGTATATATATATATATATATATATATATACACACACACACACATTTTTTTTAAACATAAGAATATGTTTAACTATAAGAGGTCTAAAACAGGGGATGGTACACTATGACCACAGTTCAAATCCAACCCATTGCTTAACTCTGTACAGCAAGTTAAGAATGGTTTTTAAATATTATAATTGTTTTTTTTTTAAAGAATACTTTGTGACATATGGAAAGTACATGACATTCAAATTTCAGTGTCCACAGATAAAATTTTACTGGAACACAGCCATGCTCACCTGTTTATGTATCATCTATGGCTGTTTTCACACTACAATAGCAGAGTAGTTATGACAGAAACCTCATGGCCTTCAAAGTTTAAATTATCACTAACTGGCATGTTACAGAAAAAATCTGCTAACCCTTAGTGTAAAGCATGCCACAGGAAACAAAAGTATCAAAAGCTCTTTAAAATAGCTAATAGAGAAAATGAAATGCTTGTTGAAATATCATTATTACTATTTTTTAAAGAGGCTCTATGCCCAACATGGGGCTCGAACTCACGACCCTGAGATCAAGCATCTCATGCTCTTCCAAATGAGCCAGCCAGGTGCCCCCAAGATATTATTTCTTTTCAAGATATTATTAACATAGTAGAAACAGTGCCCTACATCACACTTTACCACGTCTCTCTTATTTATCCATCAAGACTACCATTTCCTGGCTTTGCCAAACTTGTCATCCAATGGCTATATTCTGTGTGGCCATTATCTCAGAACGTCATTACTTCCCTACTAGAGCCTAAGCTACTTAAGAGCAGGAACTAAATTGCATTCATATTTATAAGCGCAACACCTAGGAGGGTTCCTGGCATATAACAGATGTTTAAAAAAATGCATCCTAAATAAATGAGATAAAAAGAATGACAAATGAATACACTTAAGGATGGATTATATGTTAAGAGTAGAAAGGATCAATAAAATGAAAATGACATAAATTCCAAAAAAAGAAGTCACTTGTAGATTGTTTGTAACAAGTATTTTGAAGATTCAAGTTTTGTAAAACTTAAGTATGGAGTGCCTAAAGTAATATTACTTTATTTCAAACTCTCTTTAAATTTAGAAATTGTGGGGGCGCCTAGGTGGCGCAGTCGGTTAAGCATCCGACTTCAGCCAGGTCACGATCTCGCGGTCCGTGAGTTCAAGCCCGGCGTCGGGCTCTGGGCTGATGGCTCGGAGCCTGGAGCCTGTTTCCGATTCTGTGTCTCCCCTCTCTCTCTGCCCCTCCCCCGTTCATGCTCTGTCTCTCTCTGTCCCAAAAATAAATTTAAAAAAAATAAAAAATAAAAAAATAAATTTAGAAATTGTGATTCTAAAATTTGTTCCAGATTAGACAAAGGTTAATCTGTATTTCAGTGAGTAGCAACAATGCCTGGCAAGTAGTAAATTCATCTGTTCATTCAAAAAATGTTTGAGAGCCCAGTCCTCTGATAGGTAGTAGGTCGATATAAGGCTATGAAGACAGAGTTGATATTAGGGCTTCCCAAGGTAGGAGGATCAAGGTCAACTCTCCATGCTTTGGGAGAAGACTCCAAATGCCTCTACTCTGTGAATAAGAGTAAACCAGAAAGACAGGTTTTCACAGGAACTGAAACTCAGTTTTAAATCATCTCAGTCACTAAACTGGATTGAGGTAATCCTGGTGTCTAGAAAAATGGAAGACATATAAATCTTATCCAGAGCAAGAAAATGCTATGTTAAGGCTCTCATAATTTCTACACACAATTTTCCAAATACTATGTCTAGCTGATATACATACACATACATACAAATAAGTAACTAGGCTCACCGAACTCATCAAGTTGTATATATTAAATATGTTCAGCTTTTTGTATGTTAATCATACATCCATAAAGTATTTTAAATTTAAAAGAAATGAAATAATCAGGCATCTGAGGAAACAAGAGAACATGAAAATAAAAGAGAGAGAAAGACAGAGTCCATAGGGCTACACATACTAGAATAGTCATGGACTTTAAAATACCATGCTAATTATGTAAAGAAAAAAGTTCTAGAACTAAAAAATTAAGAACTTAATGGATGGGTTTTAACAGCACATTAGAAGCAATGTAAGAGAGAATAGATATGAGAGAGAGGTTAGAAGAAAATATCCAGAATGAAGTACAAAGAGACAAAAGAATGGAAAATATGAAAGAGTGAGAGACAAACGGGATTTAATGAGAAGGTCTAACATGCATATAATCAAATTTTCTAGAAGGAAAGGAGATAAAGAGAACGGACTAGAAATGCCTTTTGAAAATAATGGCTGTGAAATTTTTAAAAGCAACAGAAGATACCAAGGGATAAACTCAAGACACCCTACAAACCTCAAGTAGGTTGCCACTCTTAGACAATAGGTGCAGAAAATGTATTTAATAAATTTAACATCCACTAATAATAGTCTTAGAAGGGGGGCCTGGGTGGCTCCGTAGGTTAAGCATCTAACTTCAGCTTAGATCATGATCTCACAGCTCATAAGTTAGAGCCCTGCCTAGTCAATATATCCTAGAAGTCCTTGTCAATGTTTAAAAGGAAAAGGCATATTTCTATAACATCTTGTTACGTTAAAGAACTGCAAATGAAACCAGTGAGACGCTACTTCACACCTAGTAGAATGGCTAAAATCCAAAACTGGAATCAAATGTCAGCAAGGATGTGGCGCTCTCTTTCACTGTTGGTAGGGGTGTAAAACAGTACAGTCACTTTGGAACACAGATTGGCATTTTCTTACAAAGCTAAACATAGTCTTACCATTGGATCCAGCAATTGCACACCTAGGTATTTACCCAAATAGGTTGAAATTTATGTTCATACAAAACCTGCACAAAAATGTTTATAGCAACTTTATTCACAAGTGCCAAAAATTAGAACCAGCAGTGTCCTTCAACAAGTGAATGGATAAACAAACTGTAACAATCTAGGCCATGAAATACTAATCAGTGACAAAAAGAAATGCACTACCAAGCCACAAAAAGACATGGAAAAACCGCTGTCTTTATATTTCTTCCCTTCTGCTCCTATGGGTTCAGTTTGCCATCTTTTGCCAGTGTCTTAAGGTACAATGTTAGATGCTTTGTTAATATAGTCTCTATACATGGGGAACCTGGGTGGCTCGGTCTGCTGAGTGTCCAACTTTTGATTTCAGCTTAGGTCATGATCTCACAGTTTCTGAGACTGAGCCCTGCATCAGGCTCTGTGCTGACAGTGTGGAGCCTGCTTGAGATTCTCTCTCTCTCCCTCCCCCCACCACTCTCAAAATAAATACATAAACTTTAAAAATTAAAAAAATAAAAAATATATATAGTCCCTATACATAATAGTCTTGCTATTAATTTCTATTTAAACACTGATCTTGGTGCAACACATAATTTGGTATGTTTTCATTTTCATTCATCTCAAAGTATTTTCTAATTTCTCTTAGGATTTCTTCTTTTACCTGCTGGTTATTTAAAAGTACATTGTTTGGGGGCACCTGGGTGGCTCAGTCAGTTGAGCGTCTGACTTCGGCTCAGGTCATGATCATGCGTTCATGGTTTCGAGACCTGTATTGGACTCTGGACTGACAGCTCAGAGCCTGGAGCCTGCTTTGGATTCTGCGTCTCCCTCTCTCTCTGCCCCTCCCCTGCCCACACTCTCTCTCTCTCAAAAAATTAAAAAAAAAAAAAAAAAAGTTAAAATTTGTGTAAAGTACACTGTTTGATTTCCATATATTTTTGAACTCTCCACATTTTTCTGCTAATTATGTTTAATTATGTTTTTAAGGATTTGATTTTATTTTAGCGTTTATTTATTTATTTTGAGAAAGAGAGAAAGAGAGCAAGCACGAGCAGGGGAGGGGCAGAGATTCCCAAGCAGGCTTCACGCTGACAGAAGACAGCCCAATGTGGGGCTTGAACTCACCAACTGTGAGATCAAGCCCTGAGCCAAAACCAAGAGTCAGACACTTAACCAACAGAGCCACCCAGGCGCCCCATAAGGATTTTATTTTTAAGTAATCTACACCCAACGCGGGGCTTTAACGCACAACCCTGAGATCAAGAGTCACATGCTCTACCGACTAGGCCAGCCAGGGGCCCCATATCTGTTATGTTTAATTTCATTCATTATCAGAGAAATATTTTGTATAATTTCAGTCCTTTTAAATGTATTAAGGCTTGTATTATGGTGTAGCATGTGATCTATCCTGGAGAACATTCCATGTACACTTAAGAATGTATATTCTGTTGTTACTGGAGATCTCTATAAAAGGTCTAGTTAGCTTATACTGTTGTCCAAGTTTTCTATTTCTTTGTTGAGCTTCTGTCTAGCTGTTTTATCCATTATTAAAAGTGGAGTGTTGAAGTCTCCAACTATTACTGTTGAATTGTCTATTTTCCTCTTCAATTCTGTCAATTTTTGCTTCATTTGTTTGAGGCACTGTTACTACATACATATATGTTTATAATTGTTATATATTTCTGATGGATTGACTTATCATTACAAAATGTCCTTCTTTATCTCTAATAAACATTTTTTGTTTTAAAGTCTATTTTGGGGTGCCTGGGTGGCTCAGTTGGTTGAGCACCCGACTTCAGCTCAGGTCATGATCTCCTGGTTTGTGAGTTTGAGCCCCGCGTCGGGTTCTTTGCTGACAGCTCAGAGCCTGGAGCCTGCTTTGGATTCTGTGTCCCTCCTCTCTCTCTGCCCTTCCCCTGCTTGCACTCTGTCTCTCTCTGCCTCTCAAAAATAAAGAAACATAATAAAAAAATTTTTTTTTAAGTCTATTTTGCTGGATATTAGCATAGCCACTTAGTTTATGGATGCTGTTTGCATGAGAGATCTTTTCCATCCTTTTACTTTTTACTGATTTGTATTTTTGAATCTAAAGTGTTTCTCCTATAGACAGCATGCAGTTGGATCTTCTTTTTTATCAGTCTAAAATCACAATGAGAGAGCACTATTTAAGTACCAAAATGGCTAAAATAAAAAAAAAAACCTGATACTATCAATTATGATGGTAAATGAAATAAGAAGTCCTCTCATTGACTGATAGTGGGTATGTGAATTGTCAAAAACTGTGGGAAACTTTTTGACATTATCCACTAAAGGTGAAGATACACATATCCATTCATGCCCTAAAAATTCCGTTCCCATGTATAGATGTAACAGAAATGCATTTATATGTACTTCAAAGACAGTATTAGTCATAATTGCCCCAAACTAGAAATAACTCAAATGTACATGAACAGAAGGGATAAACAGATAGAGATATAATCATATATTGAACACTAAATAGCAATGAAAATGTAAGAAAATTAATTTACACCCAATATGGGTATATTTCATAAATATAATATTAAACAAAGGGAGTCAGACACAAAAAAATAAACACGGATTCCATTTATACAAAATTCAAAAAAAATTCAGGTAAAACAAAAAGATAGTGTTAAGAAAGAAACATATAAGTAAAAAAGTGGAAAGAAAATCTGATACACAGTTTCATAATGTTCTGTTTCTTGATTTAAATAGTGCTACACAGGTGTTTGCTTCACAGTGTATCACTGGGTGGTATAGTTTTGTTCCATTTTCTATTATGTGTTATGACTCACAATAAAAAGGTTTAAAAAAAACTGAGTAAAGATTCCTTGTATTCTAACCCAATATGTAGTGGACACCTAATTTTCCCTGAAATAATCAAATTATTATCTTTATTCCTTTAATTTTGTCTTTCCTGTAGTCCATACACGCACACATACACAGGCACACACAATCTTTCCTTACCTCAACCAGGTTCTGTAAAATCCAGGCCAATCTCAAAGAAACATGCTGGTTTGTGAAACTGAACATACTGACTGCAAAAAATCGTTTACTTCTAGTGAAAAAGTGTAGCACTCGGCAGGAGCTCTGTATCAGCTGTTAAGAAAAAAGATATTTTAGGAAAATGCACTTAATGGTGTTTGATATTTCTATATTAATTCTACACATATGAAAACAAACCCAATAACAAATCATTCAACTACTTCTAGTGTTCTCAGCACCTAAGAACATGAAGTAAAGCAATGTTACCCCAAGTGGACATTTGTATTCTAACATACGAGATATAACACATCTACTCTGTCCTTCTTTAATAAACACAAAAAGCTCAAGATAAAGTCTTTTTATTATTATTATTATTGTTTTTTTAATGTTTATTTATTCTTGAGACAGAGACAGAGCGTGAACAGGGAGGGGCAGAGAAAGAGGGAGACACAGAATCTGAAACAGGCTCCGAGCTGTCAGCACAGAGCTGGACGCAGGGCTTGAATCCAGAGCTGGACGCAGGGCTTGAATCCACGAACTGTGAGATCATGACCAGAGCCTAAGTTGGACGCTTAACTGACTTGAGGCACCCCTCAAGATAAAGTCTTTAAAAAAAAAAAAAAAAAAAAAAAGGGAAAGGGACGCCTGGCTGGCTCAGTGAGCAAAACATGAGATTCTCGATCTCGGGTCATGGCTTTGAGCCCCACACTGGGTACAAAGATTACAAAAAAAAAAAAAAAAAAAAAAACCTTAAAAAATATAAAAGAAAAAGAAAAGAAAAGGGGGAGAGTCAAGGGATAGGCTATATTCCTATATGAAATATATTTTGAATGAGGTTACTATTAACCCATAAGGGAAATTTCCCTGCACACTAAGTACCTAAAATTGGGATATATGATTTCACTGAACACTACCTATACTTAACAAAATCAAAGATGAAATATACATAGTTTTAAATTTGTTTCTTAGTAAGCAAAATCTTTAGTTAAAAAGAAAAAGCCTCTCACAGAAAACTTGCTTTGAGTTTTAAGGTTTGTAAGACATAGTAAAAAAAAAAAAAATCAAAAACAAAAACTCTATCCTGCCACCTACTACAAGAATGCCGATGGACAATTCAACTTCTGAAACTGATGTTTTAAAGAATATTCACTTATAGAGAATTTACCGCCTTCTTGCATTTTTCCCTCTGTTATTACTCACCCCTCCCCTAAAAAATAAATATAAAGGTTTGGGTTTATTTACTAAAATAATAAGTGTAACAATGAAGAAAATGTATAGACTCAATTCTCTCTACATTTTAGTTTTGTCCTTTGTTTTTTAAGTTTATTTATTTTGAAAGAGAAGGAAAGAGAGAGCAGGGGAGGGGCAGAGAGAGCGAGAGGGAGGGAGAGAGAGAGAATCCCAAGCAGGCTCCTCACTGTCAGCACAGAGCCCAATGTGGAGCTCAAACTCATGAACCCATGAGATCATGACCTGAGCCAAAATCAAAAGTCAGGCGGCATTCAACCTACTGACCCATCCAGGCATCCCTTGTCCTTTTTTTTTCCTTTTCGTTTTGGTGAAAAGTCCTACTTTTAGCAAATTTTAATTATATAATACAGTGTTATCAATTATAGTCATGTAATACATTAGATTCTCAGACCTTATTCATCTTATAACTGAAAGTTATAGCCCTTTTAACTTCCTTTTCATCTCATTCAGTGCTCAAACTTCCTGTGTTTCTATATACTTTGCACTGTTTATTAAAAGATAAGATGTCCTTGGGGCGCCTGGGTGGCTCAGTCGGTTAAGCGTCCGACTTCGGCTCAGGTCATGATCTCACAGTCCGTGGGTTCAAGCCCCGCGTCAGGCTCTGTGCTGACAGCTCAGAGCCTGGAGCCTGTTTCAGATTCTGTGTCTCCCTCTTTCTCTGACCCTCCCCTGTTCATGCTCTGTCTCAAAAATAAATAAATGTTTAAAAAAAAAAAGATAAGATGCCCTTGGGACGCCTGGGTGGCTCAGTGGGTTGAGTGTCCGACCTCGGTTCAGGTCATGACCTCATGGTTCGTGAGTTCAAGCCCAGCATCGGGCTCTGTGCTGGCAGCTCGGAGCCTGGAGCCTGCTTCAGATTCGGTGTCTCCTTCTCTCTCTGCTCCTCCCCTACTCATGCTCTGTCTCTCTTTCTCTCTCAAAAATAAACACTAAAAAAAATTTTTTTTAATTTAAAAAAAGACAAGACGTCCTTAAAGTATTTAAAGGAACGACCCATAATCCTCCCTCTGATGTGTTATATGTTAACTAATGCCTCAAACTGAAAGAGGTTTTTCTTCCCTAAGAACACTATACTTTCCTCTATTTAAAAAATTAGATTTCATATCCTTCTATTAAAAGGTATCTTCTATTAAAATGCAGATACCCGGGGTGGGGGAGCACACAAAAAGTATTGAGAGTTCTAACACCTGTACTTTTTTTTTTAAGTTTATTTATTTATTTTGAGAAAGAGAGAGCACATGCAAGTGGGGGAGGGGTAGAGAGAGAGGGAGAGAGACAATCCCAAGCAGGCTCCGTGCTGTGGGCACAAAGCCCAAAGTGGGGCTCAACCCCATGAACTGTGAGATCATGACCTGAGCCGAAATCAAGAGCCAGACACTTAGAACTGAGTCACCCAGGCACCCCTAACACCTGTACTTTTATATAACATACGAACATTAGCATTTTGTTCTTAAATTTAACAAATATTTATTGAGTACCTTCTATGTACCAAGGGACTGTGCTAGTCCTTGAGAAACTAGAGTGAACAATATAGGCAGAGTCCCTGCCTTCTTGAAATTTACATTCTAATGGGAAGAGAAAGACAAGTAATCAAATCAATAAATGAGATAATCTAAGAAGACACCGTAAAATAAACCAATATTGAAGGTACCACCAAAAAAAACAACAAAGAATCCTGTTAGTTAAATTACAATGAAATGCTAAGATATAATTGATGGTTAAAATGATTTTAAAAATTGATGGTTAAGAATACATCCTGCTTGGGGCGCCTGGCTGGCTCAGTTGGTGGAATGTGTGACTCCTGGCCTAGGGGTTGTGAGTTCAAGCCCCATGTTGGGTGTGGAGATTAATTAAAAATAAAACCTTACAAAAATATATCCTGCTTAAAATCACCCCTTTTAAATTAGAAAAAAAAACTATGTCTTATAATTCACACATTGCTGGGGGGGAAGGTAAATGATGCAGCCACCCTGGAAAAAGTTTTCTGACAGTTTCATATAAAACAAAATATGCAATTACCATTTGACCTAGCAATTAATTGTACCTTTGGGGTATTATCCTAGAGAAATGAACACTTACGTTCACATAAATGTCTGTACACAAATGTTCAAAACAGGGATGCCTGGGTGGCTCAGTCGGTTAAGCGTCCGACTTCGGCTCAGGTCATGATCTCACGATTTGTGGGTTCGAGCCCCGTGTCGGGCTCTGTGCTGACAGCTCAGAGCCTGGAGCCTGCTTCGGATTCTGGATCTCCCTCTCTCTCTGACCCTCCCCCATTCATGCTCTGTCTCTCTCTGTCTCAAAAATAAATAAACATTTAAAAAAATAAATAAAATTAAAAAAAAACACAAATGTTCAAAACAGCCCTATTTGTAATAGCCAAAAACTGGGATTTCACAGATGTCCTTAAAAAACAGGTAGTGCATCTGTACCCCTGAATACAACACAGCAATAAAAAGAAACAACCTATTGATTCAGGTACAACTTGGATTCTCCAGGGAATTACACTAAGTGAAAAAAGCAAATCCCAAAGGTTTTATACTGCATCATTCTAGGTATATAATATTTTTGAAGTCAGAAAATATTTTTAATGGAGGACAGATTACTGGTTGCGAGGAGTGATGGATGGGAAGAGGCTGGAGAGGTGCACAGCAGAGATGGCTGTGGTTATTAAAGGGCAACATAAGGGGCCCCTGGGTGGCTCAGTCGGTTAAGTGTCCGACTTCACCTCAGGTCATGATCTCACGGTCTGTGAGTTCAAGCCCCATGTCTGGCTCTGTGCTGACAGGTCAGAGCCCGGTGCCTGCTTCAGATTCTGTGACTCCCTCTCTCTCTGCCCCTCCCCTGCTCATGCTCATGCTCTGTCTCTCAAAAAATAAACATTAAAACATTTTTTTAAATAAAAAATTTTTTAAAAATAAACATTAAAAAAATTTTTTTAATAAAATTTTTTTTTTAAATAATAAAAGAGCAACACAAGGGACCTTTGCAATGATGGTATAGTTCAGCGTCCCAACTGTGGTGGTGGTCATACGAACATATAAGAGAACTGTACAGAAGTCAGAACATGCCCACATACAAACAGAAAAGAGTACAAGTAAAATAGGGAAATCTGAATATGATCTACAGATTGTATCAATGTCAATATCCTGGTTGTGATGCTATACTCCAGTTTTGTAAACTGTTACCATTGAGAGAACCTGCAAAGCCTATAAGGGATCCCTGTATTATTTTTTACAACTGCATGTGAATCTATAATGATCTCAATTAAAATTTCAGTTGAAAAAATTATACGTCTCAAAATCTGTGAAATATGATAAGTGCTGTGAAAGAAAGAAAGGGCGGTTTGATACAGACTGGACTGGGGGAAGGGGGTCATGCTACTCTATATAAATAAGATGGCAGGAAAGGCCTCACACAGAGGAGGTGGCAGGTGAGCTGGGCCCGGAAGGATGAGAAGAATCCAGTCATGATGGCAGGAGAGCCCCTTGCAGGTCTGAAGGTCTTAAGGTGAGAGGCTGCTCGGGTGCTACAAGAACAAAAGCAGGCTGGCAAAGCTGGAGCCAGATCCTTAGCAGCATCAGGGAGGAAGGGGTCTGGGAAATGGTCAGAGTTGTAGACAGAGCTGATCCATGGTAGGGAGTTAAGATTTAGTGCTAAAAGCAAAGAGAAGCCTTAGCAACCATTAAGCAAGAATCAGAACAACAGTGAGAGGAAGCATGGCTGCTGGAAAGACTGGAGGAAAACAATGGTGCCAGGAGATTGCCAACACACTTTAATTACTTCATCATGTTGCTTGGAGCTAGCCTTGACTAAACTGACAACTTTGGTGCCATTTCTGGCACATACACCCTAAACATTTCCAGGAGCCTCAATCAATAAACCATAAGGATCTGGGATAGGATGGGTGCAGGGTGGGGTTCCTCCACTGGCAGGACAGGCCCTGGAATCATGTGTGCTAAACTGTAAGAATCCGTGCACATTTTTTCCTAAGAGAAACCAAGCTTACATCATGTGCATGTTCAATATCAAGTAGACGAAGTGCTTTAAATGCAGAGTTTTGTGTATGAAGTCAGTTTTGTTTTTATTATTATTTTTTAATGTTTGTTTATTTTTGAGAGAGACAGAGAGTGAGTGAGGGAGGGGCAGAGAGAGAAGGAGAAAGAGAATCCCAAGCAGGCTCTGCACTATCAGCATGGAGCCCCATGTGGGGCTCGAACTCACAAACTGTGAGATCATGACCTGAGCTGAAATCAAGAGTTGGACGCTTAACTGACTGAGCCACCCAGGCAACCCTATAAATTGTATAATTTTAAATTATACCATTCAAAGTTCATGACATTTTCTTATAATCATTTTCAACTCCTTAATCACTCTTTCCTGTACACAGCATCTCTCAGTACTCAGCCTTACAAGTTATTAAAGCAAGGTACATCCTCATATATTAAACTAACAAAAGAAAAACCAATGTGGGTGACATTATGGCAAAAGTGTTTCTTTCACTCATGCATTGCTGTCATATTCTATAATATATTCATGTTTGTTTCCATATAAAATTAGTGTCTCCAAATAGTTATTGAGTCAAATCAATGCTCCAGATACTCTCTGAAGCACCATTCTGTAGAGGCACCTAAGTTGAAAAGGCATTCAGCTGTGTGGCATTAGAATATGTAAAATTACAGCATGCAATATTAATTATAATCACATATTGCAGGTCTGGCCACATTTGGAAAACTGTCTTACCCTCTGACTCAGTAACCCCACACTTACGCTGCCACCACCACTATTATCACTGTCATAGTCATAACCATTGTCGTTTGCTACCATGATGTGGTAGGCATCAGATGAAGAGCTTGTGGCTGTCAGCCAGTTATGCGTCTTGATATCCATTCTCCACTTTTAACAAAAGATTATGAAATTTGGACATTTCTCTATTTTTTCTGGATATGGTCTGCATTTTGTCCACTTCTCCAAGAATGGTAACATGAATTCTCACTCACATGAGACCCTGGGGTCCATCTTAAACCTTCTCAGGGCTTCCTGAAGTGTAGTTGTTAATTAAGTACTTTAGTCTACCACATATGCTTTTGGGTGACAATTATGAAGTTTCCCTGATGTGAGGAGTGTGCATATGTGTATTCTCTTCTCAACGTTCTAAAACAGCACAGGTAGGAGATTATACAGGTAAGGGACATTT
The DNA here is from genome assembly GCF_022837055.1 of Prionailurus viverrinus. NCBI lineage: Eukaryota > Metazoa > Chordata > Mammalia > Carnivora > Felidae > Prionailurus > Prionailurus viverrinus. The sequence goes on from NC_062569.1 coordinate 37,459,731, forward strand.
ACAGGGAAAACAGTAATATCTAAATCACAGAAGATAAGAAAAAGATTACCTTCATTAGGAATGAATTATTCCAAGATTTTACCAGCTCAATGGCTCTTAGGTCTTGCCAACTAATGAAGTTGTGAAAATGATTTCCCGTTTTCCTAAGAACGATAAAAACAGTATTTTGAGACTCAATATAAATCAGAGACTATAGTAAATAAAAGATCTGGCACAAGAGAAAACAAAATTAGAGGAAACACTGGAATATCAAAGTATAATTTATTTAGATGGGGCTTGCCGAATGATTTTTTCATTTTATAAACTGAACGCATTTTGTAACAATTATAATGTGATAAATAAAATGAAATTCTAGATCAAATTCTATCAAAAAAGATATTCTTTTTGAAGCAGTACAACGTGCACACGTCTGAAACAAAACATATCTAATAAGAAGGCCTTTAAAGACTTGCTTATACACTTTAAAAAGCAAGAAGCCAATGCTTCCTCCCTTCATTTTACTTGAAACACACAATCGGATAAAAACATCTGTAGCTACACAGAAGAGCTGAAATATTGCCTGACCCTATTCCTATATCTCTCACCTTTGGGACTGGCTTGTCCTCTGCAACCTACTAAGCTTATCAAAATTTGTCCCATAAGAAGAAATTCAACAAACTCTGGGTCAACACTACAATAAAAGTACAGAACTAAGAAATATAGAAATCAGTCATTTTCCTTTTTGGCTCCTGCAAATTCAACCACTGACATCTACTAATCTTTGAAATACAACTCAGGCTTGCTGTCTACCCTATTCCAGGTGCCCCTCTGTGTGAGTTTGACCACATTCAATTCCCTAGACTGTCATTTCCCACACTTCTTAAGCAGTCCACACCCATGGGCACATCCTCAACTTTATTACCTGGAAACATTCTACACCTGAAATTTTAACATTCCAATATATTAGTCAACACATTTTGCTATTATTTCAGTTCTCTCAATCTTACTCTCTACATACCTTCCCTTCAGGGGCACCAGGTGGCTCAGTCAGTTAAATGTCCAACTCTTGGTTTCAGCTCAGGTCATGATCTCACAGCTTCATGCGTTCACGCCCAGCTCTACACTGACAGTGCGGAGCCTGCTTGGGATTCTCTCTCTCCCTCCCCCACTCCCACTGTTTCTGTCTCTCTCAAAGTAAATAAATAAACTTAAGAAAAAAAATACCTTCCCTTCAAACTCACTGTAACCATTAATCCCTCAGACACTTGTCTTCCTACCAACCTCTCTCAGGCTTCCGTCCTTTCCTGCATCCCATGATCTAGCATACTCTCTACCCCGTGATTCTCTCTCTTTTTAAAAATTGTGGTAAGATATACATAACATAAATTTGCCACTTTAAGCATGTTTAAATGTGCGGTTCAGTGGCATTAAGTACATTTCACAATGTTATATATTACCATCACCATTATTTCCCAACATTTGGGTTGTTTCTACCCCCTTGCCTTTGTGAATAATGCTGCTATAAACACTGCTATGCAAGTACCTGTTTGAGTCCCTGTTTCAATTCCTTTGGGTATATACCTACGAGCAGAATTGCTGGGTCATCTGGTAAGTCTAGTTTTTGAAGAACTGCCAAACTTTTTCCCACAGTGCTGCACCATTCACATCCCTGCCACCAGTATACAAGAGTTCCAGTTTTTCCACACCCTCACCAACACTTGATGTTTTCCATTTTTTTAATTATAGCCATCCTGATGGGTGTGAAGTGGTATCTCATTGAAGTTGATACGTGTTTCCCCAAGGACTAATGATATTGTACATCTTTTCATGTGCTTATTGACTATCTGTATACTATTCAAGTCCTTTGTCCATTTATGAATTGCTTTATTTGGGGTTTTTTTTGTTGTTGAGTTGTAATAGTTCTTTATATATTCTAAATATTAATTCTTTATCAAATACATGATTTGCAAAAAAATATTTTCTACCATTTTGTGAGTTTTCTTTTCGCTCTCTTAATAGTGTCCTTCCCTTTCATTTTTCGCTTCTACTAATGAGAATCATAGCATTCACCTACATTCATGAACACGTTACTTCTTTTTCCTTCAGTGATCCAAACAGCCACCATTATCATTAGCACAAATCAGAGACATGATTTTCCTACTGTAGTTCTCTATCTTAGATGAAATTACAAAGCAAACACACCAAGATGCACACCAAGACGCACACCTTCCACATTACAGGCTGTAGTCAGTTTCCAGAAATCTAACTGCACATTTAAGATATCAATGACTAAATTTTCCTAGACATACATATGCATTTTTTTTTATCTCAGACTCGCAACCCTGAGATCAAGACCTGAGCTGAGATCAAGAGTCAGATGCTTCACAATCCCAGACTTCAAGCTATACTACAAAGCTGTAATCATCAAGACAGTATGGTACTGGCAGAAGAATAGACACTCAGATCAATGGAATAGAATAGAGAACCCAGAAATGGACCCACAAACGTATGGCCAACTAATCTTTGACAAAGCAGGAAACAATATCCAATGGAATAAAGACAGTCTCTTCAGCAAGTGGTGCTGGGAAAACTGGACAGTGACATGCCGAAGAATGAACCTGGACCACTTTCTTACACCATACACAAAAATAAACTCAAAGTGGATGAAAGACCTCAATGTAAGACAGGAAGCCATCAAAATCCTCGAGGAGAAAGCAGGCAAAAACCTCTTTGATCTTGGCCGCAGCAACTTCTTACTCAACATGTCTCCAGAGGCAAGGGAAACAAAAGCAAAAATGAACTACTGGGACCTCATCAAAATAAAAAGCTTCTGCACAGCAAAGGAAACAATCAGAAAAACTAAAAGGCAACTGACAGAATGGGAGAAGATATTTACAAGTGACATATCAGATAAAGGGTTAGTATCCAAAATCTATAAAGAACTTATCACACTCAACACCTGAAACACAAATAATCCAGTGAAGAAAGGGGCAAAAGACATGAATAGACACTTCTCCAAAGAAAACATCCAGATGGCCAACTGACACATGAAAAAATGCTCAAAATCACTCATCATCAGGGAAATACAAATCAAAACCACAATGAGATACCACCTCACACCTGTCAGAATGGCTAACATTAACAACTCAGGCAACAACAGATGTTGGTGAGGATGCAGAGAAAGAGCATCTCTTTTGCGCTGCTGGTGGGAATGCAAGCTGGTGCAGCCACTCGGAAAAACAGTATGGAGGTTCCTCAAAAAACTAAAAATAGAACTACCCTATGACCCAGCAATTGCATTATTAGGCATTTATCCAAGGGATACAGGTATGCTGTTTCAAAGGGACACATGCACCCCCAAGTTTATAGCAGCACTATCAACAATAGCCAAAGTATGGAAAGAGCCCAAATGTCCGTCGGTGGATGGTGGATGAATGGATAAAGAAAATGTGGTGTGTATGTATGTATGTATGTATATATATATATATACATATATATATGTATATATATATATGTATGTATATACACACACACACACACACATATATATGTATTTATTTATACACACACACACACACACACACACACACACACACACAACAGAGTATTACTCGGCAATCAAAAAGAATGAAATCTTGCCATTTACAACTACGTGGATGGAACTGGAGGGTATTATGCTAAGTGAAATTAGTCAGTCAAAGAAAGACAAAAATCATATGACTTCACTCATATGAGGACTTTAAGAGACAAAACAGATCAACATAAGGGAAGGGAAACAAAAATAATATAAAGGAGGGGGGGCAAAACAAAAGACTCATAAATATGGAGAACAAACTGCGGGTTGCTGGAGGGGTTGTGGGAGAGGGGATGGGCTAAATGGGTAAGGGGCATTAAGGAATGTACTGAAATCATTGCTTCACTATATACTAATTTGGATGTAAATTTTAAAGAATAAAAAATAAAGTTAAAAAAAAAAAGTCAGATGCTTAACCCAGGTGCCCCAAAGACATATTTTTAAAATGCAAATTGTACATTATGTCAAAATAATTTCAGCATGGCTTTATTTTTTATTATTTATGATTAAATTTGGGGCAATTTTTATACTTCAGAGTATAACTTCCAACAGTTAAGAAAATTAAAGAAAAATTAGTTGTCAAAAATATGAAAATATTTTAATAGTGTTCTCTGATGCATAAAAGTTTTTGATATTGATGAAGTCCAATTTATCTATTTTTTTGTTTTATTAACTGTGCTTTTGGTGCCATTTAAGAAGTCGATGCTAGATTCATGGTCATGAAAATCTTCCTCTATGTTTTCTTTAAAACTACAAAGTTTTAGGGGCGCCTGGGTGGCGCAGTCGGTTAAGCGTCCGACTTCAGCCAGGTCACGATCTCGCGGCCCGTGAGTTCGAGCCCCGCGTCAGGCTCTGGGCTGATGGCTCAGAGCCTGGAGCTTGTTTCCGATTCTGTGTCTCCCTCTCTCTCTGCCCCTCCCCCATTCATGCTCTGTCTCTCTCTGTCCCAAAAATAAATAAATGTTGAAAAAAAAATTAAAAAAAAAAACTACAAAGTTTTATCTTTTAAATTGAGTCTTTGATCCATTTTGTGAGTTAATTTTTATATATAGTATGTGGTAAGGGTCCACATTCATACTTTTGCAAATGAAAATCCAGTTTTCTCAACTTTGTTGAAGACACATTTTTCCACATTGCCTGGTTGGTGTCGTTGTCAAAAATCAGTTGACCATTGTATTTGATTCCTTAGGCTGGTGTAACAGCTTAAGACAAAAGCAATTTATTGTCTCAGTTTGGAGGCTAGACGTTCAGAATCATAATGCTGCCAGGGCCACACTCCCTCTAAAATCTACAATGGAGTCCTTCCTTGCCTTGTGCTGGTGGTCTGTAGCAATCTCTGGCATTTCTTGGCTCATTGCTGCATCACTCCAACTCTTCTCCTTCACATGAAATTCTCCATGTGTCTGTCTTCACATGGCTGTCTTTGTATGAGGACATTAGTCACACTGAACTAGAAATCCACCCTACTGCATTATGGTCTCATCCTAATTTAACTAATTACATTCGCAGTGACCCTATTTCCCAAGGTCAAATTTTGATGAGCTGTTGTTGCTTCTGTTGGGTTATTTCCCCCAAATCTCCCTCACTCCTAAGTGTGAGATTACTGAGTCCAAGGGTAAGAAGACTTTCCAACTCCTCATATGTGGCCAAACCTGCAACAGTTGATGTTATAGTCAATATTGCATATTGATTATAATACCACTTCCAATGCCTTCTCAGCTAGGGTGCCTGTACCAGATGGTGCTTCAGGGAGCGTCTGGAGCATTGGTTGTACTTGATAACTATTTGGAGACATTAATTTTATATGAAAATATTAATTTAATTTATATTAAATTAATTATTAATTTGAATATTAATTTAATTAAATTTAATAATATATATTAAAAAATATGAGAGCAATGTATGAGTGAAACACTTCTGCCATAATCTCACCCAGACTGTTATTTTGTTCGTTTAATATATAAAAATGCGCCTTGCTTTAATAACTTGTAAGACTGAGTACTGAGAGGTGCTATTTACAGGAAAGACAGAGTAATTATGGAGTTGAAAGTGGTTATAAGGAAATGTCATGAATCCTGAATTGTACAGTTTTAAATTATACTATTTATTATGTGTAATTTTATATCTTAATGTTTAATTTTAGTCTTTAACAGATTAATTCATCAAACATTCCTTAGGGTGTGACTAATTCCTTCAGCCAGTGAGATGCGTAAAACTTATTCCTTTGAAAATAAATGTGATAACTCTAGAAATCTGGTTTACCCCCTCCTCAGGGATTGCTGATTTTTCTTTCTTGAGGGTTGGAGTTGTTAGTGTGTGACTTTTCCAAACTATTATTGCAAAGTGTATATTCCTTGTTGTGTGTAGTCACTGAAGTTTCTGTGACTTCTGTTCTCTCTGTGTCAGTGAGCTGACAAAGATTTTCTTAAATGTCCGGCTCCAGAAAAAAACCATTAAATCTCCCAACAGACACTGGTTAAGAAAGCCACTGCAGCTGAGAGGGCTGGAACCTAGGTAAGCAGCTGTGCCAGTCCCGTGGGGCACCACCAAAGCATAAACCAAAGCATAAACATCCAAATTTTTGTAGGACAGTGTCCCTACTGCTTGTCCTAGTAGCAGCCACTCACTCCAGTAATGGGAGCTGCTTTTCCCATACCCACAGAAGCACTCAGGAGTAAAAGACAGTGGCCAGTTTGCACACACCCTCTTACCTGAGAGTAGTTGCCGCTTTCATCCAGCACTCCCCTAGTTGTTATAAGGCCTAATTAGGTTCTAGAGTTTTGAAGCAGTTTACTACAACCTCTCTTTCCAGCTCAATGGTTGCTTTGACCAATCCTCCATTATTCTGCATGAGGTTCTTTTTACCCCTTACCTTTCAAGTTAACCATCTATCTTCCCAATACCTAACCTGGGATCATTCCAGCTTTCTTCTGTGTCTGCTTTTTTTCTTTTTAAAAAAATTTTAAGTTCTTTTTTAGTTTATTTATTTTGAGAGAGAGAGAGAGAGATAGCACAAGTGGGGGAGGGGGAAAGAGAGAATCCCAAGCAGGCTCTGCACTGCCAGCTCAGAGTCAGATGCGGGGCTCAAACCCAGAAAACCGTGAGATCATGACCTGAGCTGAAATCCAGAGTCAGAGGTTTAACCAACTAAGCAACCCAAGTGACCCTCCTGTGTCTGCTTTAAATGCCAGAACCTTGTGAACTGGTACCGATCCGTATGTATGGAATACAACCTAACAAAGCCTTCAATGTTTCCTCATAACCTTTCATTACCTCAACCAAATGTGATACAAGTACAATTCAGATTTCTCATCATTCATGAAAAGTATATTCACTGTGGTAACCACTGTCTTCCTTATTTCCAGATTTACAGGCTCATTTCTATTTGACTTGACCATTCTGCAATACTGATTCTGGACCATCACTTCATCCTACCTAAAACTGTCACTTTCCTGGAGTGCCAGGGTGGCTCAGTTGCTTAAGCGTCCAACTTTGGCTCAGGTCATGATCTCATGGTTCAAATCTGAGCCCCACATTGGGCTCTCTGCTGTCAGCACAGAACCCGCTTCGGATCCTGTCTCCCCCTCTCTCTGCCCCTCCCCTGCTGGTGCACTCGCTCTCTCTCAAAAAAAACCAAACATTTAAATTAAAAAAAATAACTGTCACTTTCCTAAGCTCCCATGATATCACTGTGCTGTTTCTCCTCCTACCTCTCTAAGTATATGTTCTCTGGTTTCCTCTGCAAATATTTCTTCCTTTGACTTCCAGTTAAATGCTGGTATCTGCTGAGGGTTATATGCTTGGTCCCCTTGTCTTTTTAACTAACTGTTGTCTGTAAAGAAATCTGACCCACACTCACGAATGCTGTCAGCACAGGACTACTCACCCATCTACAACTCTAGGGCCAGCTTCTCACATAATTTCCATGCCCTCACAAATAGCTACCTTCTGCTTATCTCCTAGAATTGCTCCATGCCACCTCAAATGCAACACATCCACCCCAAACCTGCTGCCCCTCTTTCTCTAGCGTGCCACACTTGGGTTAATGGTATCCTTTAGCTGCTTCAGCCAAAAACTAGGGGGAAGTGGGGAGATCATCCTAAGTCCACAGGGATTCTGTTACATCCCTGGAGTTTATATTTTAATGGAGGGGAGAAACAAATGAGTAATTAAAACTATCATTTCATATAAGGATGATGCCATGAAAGAATGCATGGTAAAAGAATAGAGTAACTTGGGGTGGGGAGTGTTTTTAGGTATGAGAGCAGAGACTTGAATAAGCAATAGTCTTCAAAGACACTTCCCCGTCTTACTCTCATTCCTCTCAAATCCACTGTCTACCCTGATTCAAGAATATTCTTTCCAGGGGCACCTGGGTGGCTCAGTCGGTTAAGCATCTGACTCGGTTTCAGCTCAGGTCATGACCTCATGGTTTATGGGTTTGAGCCTCACATCGGGCTCTGTGCTGACAGTGAGGAGCTTGCTTGGGATGCTCTCTCTCTCTCTCTCTCTCTCTCTCTCTCTCTCTCTCTTTGTCTGCCCCTCCTCTGCTCGTGCTCTCTCTCAAAAATAAATAAATAAACATGAAAAAAATTTTAAAGAATATTCTTTCTAAAATGTAAATTTGGTCATATTACCCTTCTGCTTAACAGCTTTTGATAATTTCCCACTACTTATAAAAGATAAACTCCTTACCACAACAAATGGCCTTTCCTGGTCTGGGACCTTGCCTTCCTCTCCAGGTACAACTCAATCACTCAAACATTTGAAGGCCTACTATGTGAAGGTACTGTTCTAAGTGTGAAGGACCTAGTGAGAATAGGGCAGACAAAAATCCCAACACTGGGGGCGCCCGGGTGGCTCTGTCAGTTGAGCGTCTGACTTGGGCTCAGGTCATGATCTCACAGCTCGTAAGTTCGAGCCCCGCGTCAGGCTCTGTGCTGACAGCTCGGAGCCTGGAGCCTGCTTTGGATTCTGTGTCTCCCTCTCTCTCTCCCCTCCCCTCCTTGTGCTCTGTCTCTCTCTAAGATAAATAAACATTAAAAAAAATTTTTTTTTTAAAGCCCAACACTCATGGAACTTCTTACACCTATGGGAGATATGTAATAAATAAATATTCAAATAAGTAAATAAGAATTTTGGATAATGATAAGTGATATCAAGAAAATAAAATGGTAAATTGATGGGCAAATAAAATGGTCAGGGAAGGTCTCCTGGGAGAATGATCTCCATGGTGAGGTCGGAATGATGAGAAAGAGGTAAGATCTCAGGTAAGAGTGTTCCAGATAGAGGGAGCAACAAGTGCAAAGCTGCTCCTAATAAAAGTAGGAACCAGTGGGAATGTTCAAGAAACAGAGAGCAGGCTAGTGTGGCTGGAGCACAGACTAGGAAGAGGGTAGTCAGAAGATCAGAGTCAGGAAGAAGTCAGAACCCTTGGGTGTGGTGCCTTCCCTATTTCACCCCCTGAATTCCAAAGTACCTTTGATTCTTCAGACACCCCATACTCTTGTGCCTCCTGTTTATGCCCTTGATTTGCTCTTTTTACTTAGAAAGCATCTACTCATGGGGTGCCTGGGTGGCTCAGTCAGTTAAGCATCTGACTTCAGCTCAGGTTATAATCTCATGTTTCATGAGCTCGAGCCCTGAGTCAGGCTTTACACTGAGAGACCAGAGCCTACTTTTGATTCTGTCTCCCTCTCTCTCTGCCCCTCCTCCACTCCCATTTCTCTCTTTCTCTCTCTCTCTCTCTCACTCTCTCTCTCTCTCTCTCTCTCTGTCAAAATAAACAAGCAAACAAGCAAACAAACATGAATATATTTTCTACCAGGGAAACCAAATACTCAATTACTCACTTACTTACTACAGGACGAAGTCCTGTGAAGGAGAAATACAGAATGCCATGAGTATCCTTAACAGGAGACCTTGCCTAGTGTAAAGGTCAGGAAAGGCTTCTTTGAGAAATGACAACGGAACTGAGCTCTGAAGGATGAGGAGGAACAAACGGAGAGTGAACACTGCTGACAAAATGTGTTACACATTTGAAGGTTCTCAGGATGAAGCATGGTGTGTTAAATGTTAGCACAGCTGAAGAGCAAAGGCATAAGACCACAAGAAGAACGAGGCATCATTAATTCATAGCATGGTAGAAGACAATCTATAATACTGATCTTAAGAAGTAACACATATTCCAATATTCACTTAGCAGTGATGTGGGTTTGTTTTACCTATGTCAACAATAAAAAAACAAATGGAGGAAAAACACGACAAGCAATATGTAAATGAGTTGCCTTAAACCTCTCTAACACAGTGTACCATTCCGTGGTTCCTAATGTATTTCTGTCATAAGTAATTGGAAAGAACCATTAACACAAGTATCAAGTACTACAATAAAAGATATATTTGGTACTGTGGGAACACAGTCATTTACATATTTGTATTATGAGACTGTCAATTTCTTGAGGGCTGGTCTTATTCATTTTCATATTCAGCTCTGTAGCCAGCACACTGCCTTACTCCCTATAAGTCCTCAAACAGTTACTAAGTGAATCTCAGTTTGCCTGCGTGACTCATAGTTTATGTTACTAATTGGCACACACCCTGATCTGAGGTTAGCTGGCAGAAGCCTCCCTGAGAGACACAAGGATTGAAGGAACAAAACAGATCCAATTTTGTAGAACAAACGAATTTAAAACAACCAAAATAGAGGAGATGTACTATAGCTATTGTCAGATACAGACTAAACACACCACTGACTAAATACATTGAAAAATACTTTAATCTGAAGAATACGAAGAAAAGTCAAGGCCTGTAAAAAGTTAATAAACACCAAGCATCTCAAGGAGAGGAAAGGAGGAAAAAAAAAAAAAAAGAAAGTTAAATGTTTTAGGCTTACTGACAACAACAACAGGAAAACAATGTTTCTATGGCTGTGATGATAGAAATGGACGGTGACCATAGGGGAAAGAAACAGTGAGTTGGGAGGAGGTGCTGGCCAGGTCTGGAATGCACAGTAGATTGTGCCAGGGTCCTGTCAATCTCTCTCTAGAAAATGAGCTCAGAGCTATGCCCACTCACTCGTGTGCTGTATCTCAGCTCTTTGTTGGGGAGCTTGTAGATCTGCCAGCATTATGTGCTACATGGCACATGGTGCCCAGGGAGCACTATTTTAAGACTATTATTTTAAGGTAAAAGAAGCACAAAGCTTTGTGTGTGTGTGTGTGTGTGTGTGCATGTGTGTGTGTGTGTGTGTGTGTGTGTGTGTGTGTGTTGAATATCTAGTATTTCCTACAAGCAAAGTTTCCAAAACTCATGATGAAAGAATATGAACATCTCAAAAAAGGACAGCCAAGAAGAAAACTCAAAATTAATTGTCTGAGGAAGAAAGCCTATCCTTCCAAAATGACAACACCACCAATAAGGGAAGTGAATGGTCTTGGATGGTCTTGGAATCTGACCCTTCTATTTCTCCTAAAAGTGAGGTATGGTCCTACTGCCACACAAAAACTTTGCATCCTAGTATTTTGACCTTCCTGTCATGAATGACCTGGAATCTAGGTTCTGATGAAAACAATCAATGTGGCCAATGATCTAATCTCCAAATCCAACAAAACATGACACTTCCAATCAGTTGTTTCCCTAGGAACACCCTCCTGCCTCAACTTCCATACCACCCACTTCCCAGATATGTGTTTGTCCTGTCATGCTAGCTTTTTGCTTTCTGACTCCCAATTAGTTGGGGGGCAGGGTGGATACTCTCTGTCTAAATCCTCAGTCTTCTTTTCTTTTATCCATATAATCTCTACCAGAGAACACACCTACTCTTCTGGACTTTATCTATGTCAACAGTTCTCAACTGGGAGTGATTCTACCGCCCAGGGGACACTGGGCAATGTCTGGTGTTGTTTTTGGCTGCCAAAACCAGGGGGGGAGGGTGCTATTGGTACCTGGAAAGCAGAGGCCAGGGATGCTGCTAAACACCCTACAATGCCCAGGATAGCCCCAACAACAAAGAATCATCTGGCCCAAAATGTCAACAGTGCCACTGTTTAGAAACCCTGACCTACACAGATGACTTTCAATCCTTTACTCTTTTATCTGACACATGTATTACCTATTTAAGACTCGCTGTGCCCAATGCACTGGGTGGGGACCTGGGGGAAGGCACAGAGGGACTGTAGACGCAGGCATCCATCTGAGAAGCATTATACCCTCAAAGAAAGAGCACCTATCTGGAGGAAATGAGCCATGCCTCAGTATAAACCAGACAAATGTTCTAACCACCTTTAGGGGATCTCCATATCCCCATGTCCCAAACCAAACACTTTATCATATTCTCTTCTACCCACCATCATCACCACCTAACTGGTTCCTCCTTTTATGTTGTCTATAATTTCAATCATTATCTTCCCAAACATCACCGGTAAATTTAAACTTCTTCCTCTTGCCCAGTACTGGATTAGAGGCCAAGTCCTTGTGAATTCACCCTGATTATGTTTCTAATACTTATTCTTACCCCTATATCTACCATTTTTCTTCCCCACTGCCCCATGCTCAAGATGCCCTTTGGTGTCTAGGGCTTTATAACAAAGAAACATTTTATAGAGTTTTGCTGTTATCATTTTTTTAATAATTTTCTTTATTTGAGAGACAGAGAGAGAGAGTGGGAGAGGGGGCAAAGGGAGAGAGAGAGAGAGAGACAGAGAGAGAGAGAGAGACAACCCCAAACAGGTCCCACACTCAGCACGGAGTGAGACATGGGGCTCGATCCCACAACCCTGGGATCATAACCCGAGCTGAAATCAAGAGTCGGACACTCAACCAACTGAGCCACCCAGGTGTCCGTTGTTAATGTTTTCAAAGAAACTCATGTTGAAGGTAATATAGAGGTAGTGGGAAGGGCATATGTTTTGGGGTCAAAAAAGATAATTTGGAATCTTGGCTCTATTTATTAACTGAGTGGCTTTGAACCACTTACTTATTTCGCTAAGCCTCAGTTTCTTTCTCTGTAAAAAGACATATTACATAATACCTAATTAATAAGTATGTTTGTTAGGATAATAGAACCTGAAATATCATAGGTATTCACTATATGGTAGCCATTATGATATTATAATTAAGTTTATACATACCTCATATGTTGTAGGTACTTAAATATCAAATTTGGAACAGACTGAAAATATAAACCATAATTATAGAATTGTGTTTATGAAATTTGTTAGAATCTCCTGAATCTTTTTAGATATAAGCTAATTTTTAAGATTTCAATCCATGCTTATTTGAAAAACTAACCTCAAAAGAAAGGAATGGAGAATTGTAATGACAGTAATAATATTTTTATTGTTATTATTTAATAGAAGTCAAGCCCAAACAACATGCAGGGAGTGTACTTTAAAACGCCAGAAAGCAGGCCCACTTTCATCCCTCTTAACCAAGCAAAACTCTTAATTCATAAATTTAAAACTCCTCAAAAAGGTCTTACAGCAGCACACTCACTATGGTATGAACCCAGCAACAGAATGTTTATCAAACAACGTACTTACTTGTTCCATGTAATAAAAGTTGCTCTCTGTGTTGAAATGCCAAGACCAACAATTTGATTCATCTCTATTCCTGCAGCTAAAAATAAAGATAGGTAAAACACATGGGGGTAAAAGCCAATGAAGTGTTCTTTATAATATTATAGTATGGGAAATAGATCATTCAATATAATCTTTAAGAAAAACATCTGGGTTTAGCATTTAGTAACATAACTGGAGCTAATAAAGAAAGCATTACTAAGATGATTTTGTAGTAATTTTTTACTTAAAGGGAAAAAGGTCATATTTGAATAATAGCAAAATGGGCTTTTGCTTTAAATGTTAGGAAAAAAATAAACAATACTCAAGGTTACTTGGATTGTATTTTCTTCTTGTAATACTAAAAGAATGGATCTTAATTCAAGCAATGATCAACCTATGAAAATTAATACAGGGAAACCTCTCTAAAATGCAGTCACAGCCATACCACTGGGTCAATTACAGGAAGACCTATCAGTTACAGACCCCACGAAAAGAATCCTCAGCAGAAAAGAATTGACAATCACAGGTCCTATAGGAAAAGACGTACACTGCATCTTCCGTAACAAATCTACTACCCAAGCCAATGAGAAACCATCATCACCCTAAACTCTTGCTTGTCTCCCAACGGACCACAGTTCAAAACAAACCTTCCCAACTTCTTTCTCCTTTTTAACAAAATAACATTCCTCTTTTTTGTTTGTTGGACTAGCCTATGGTTTTTGCCATAGCTTGCTTGTCCCAAATTGCAATTCTGCTATTCCTGAATAAACCCCGATTTGCCGGTAAAACAACTTATTTTCAAGATCAACACACCATAATAGAAGCTGGTTGATGACGTAAAGGAAAATCCCCAGGGAAAGTATTACAATTAGTGAAGCTCAGATCTTATTTTCCATACAAACAGATGCTAAATGCAAATAAAACATGGGTTTTTTTGGTTCATATTTCTTAAAATACAGCTACTTGAGTATTTTTCATGATATTGTTTTAAAAGAGCAATTTATGCCACTAGGAAAAATAGGGACAACTTCAATTTGAGTACTGAGGAAGACATATCACCTCACATACAGTACTTCTCTCAAAAATATTTAACCGAAGCTAATCATGAGAAATAAATCAGGACAAGCCATAATGTAGGACTGTCTAATAAACTGGTCTGTACTTTTGAAAATTCTCAGTGTCATAAAGAACACGCTCTAGATGAAAAGAGACTAGATAGACTGACTGCTATGTGCAATGCCTCATCTTTGGCCGGATTCTGGATTGGCAAAAAGCTATTAATGACTGAGATAAGAGAGGACTATTGAAGATGAAGCATTAGAAAATATTACTGTATTAATGTTAAATTTCCTCTAAGATAAGTGCACTGTAGTTATATAAGAGAATTCCCCTTTCTTTTTTAAAAAATATTTTTTAACGTTTGTTCATTTTTTTGAGAAAGAGAGAGAGAGACAGAACACAAGCAGTGGAGGGGCAGAGAGAGAGGGAGACACAGAATCCAAAGCAGGCTTCAGGCTCTGAGTTGTCTGTACAGAGCCTGACGCAGGGCTGGAACTCATGAGCTATGAGATCATGACCTGAGCTGAAGTCAGACACTCAACCGACTGAGCCACCCAGGCATCCCGAGAATTCCCCTTTCTTTGGAGATAATGTTCAAGTATTTAGGGAGAACAGGTTATTATGTCACAGCCAATGTTCAAATGGGTCAAATAAAAGAGTTTGCAAAGGATGGTAAACACTACTAAACATGTTTGATTCTGGGAAAAAGGTATACAGGTATTCCATGTACTACTGGAACTTTTTAAAATAAGTTTGACATATTTCAAACCAAAAAAGGTAAGAAGGAGAAGCAATTCAATCACAAAAGTGAAGTAAGAGATCTTTTGGAATTCACATTTATAAGTCATCTTTTGCCATGTTCTTAAAGAAAGTTGCATTGAAAATGTTCTTAAAGAGCTAAGATTTCAGACTGTGGCTATGGCCAGGACAGCACTTTGCATCAAGAGGCCATACAGAAAAACAAAAACAGGGGCAGCTGGGTGGCTCAGATGGTTAAGTGTGTGACTTCAGCTCAGGTCATGATCGCACAGTTTGTGAGTTCAAGCCCAGCATTGGGCTCTGTGCCTGGAGCCTGTGCTCAGAGCTCAGAGCTCTGTGCTCAGAGCCTGCTTCGGATTCTGTGTCTCCCTTTCTCTCTCTGCCCCTCTCCAGCTCATGCTCTGTCTTTCTCTGTCTCAAAAATAAGTAAACATTTTTAAAAAATTAAAAAACAAAATAAAAAAACTTGTCTAACAACAAATGTATCTCAAGTGTAAATTTCTAACAGCAGGAACTGTGTGTTATAACTTTGTTAATAAATAACCTCTGGGGGGCGCCTGGGTGGCTCAGTCGGTTAAGCGGCCGACTTCAGCTCAGGTCACGATCTCGCGGTCCGTGAGTTCGAGCCCCGCGTCGGGCTCTGGGCTGATGGCTCAGAGCCTGCAGCCTGCTTCCGATTCTGTGTCTCCCTCTCTCTCTGCCCCTCCCCCGTTCATGCTCTGTCTCTCTCTGTCTCAAAAATAAATAAAACGTTAAAAAAAAAATTTAAAAAAAAAAATAAAAAAAAAATAAATAACCTCTGGTATTTTGTACACAACACGAAATCAAATGAGCACTAACTACAACTAGGAATGAAGAAGGAAGGTGAACCTTTATACTGCAGTTGAAAAAAGATTTAAGCCAGAGGAGAGAGTTGCCATTACCTTTCCTTGACAAAGTGGTTAACGGTAAACCACAAATGTCGGCTGAAAAATACTGGGAAATTGTGACCCCAGTAAAATACTATTTGTATAATTATAGCTTAGGCAACCCACAAAATTCTAAAGACTGAGGAAAACTCTTACTAACACAAAATATACTTTATTATTTTTATTTTTCTAAATCTAATTACCTTTAACAGACTCTTTTATTACAGCAAGAAACTGAAGCCAGAGAACATCAGGATCAATTTCAACCCAGCCAGTTTGAGGATAAAGACTTTGCACCTATTTAGAAAAAGGAAATTTAATAAAAACAACATTAGAGCACGTCAATAATATCTGGGTCTTAAAATTACCGGTTAAAATGATTAACAACATGATTTTATTATCTAATTCATTTTTATGGTTAAAATGCAAAATAGGAAATAAAAAGTTTTCTTTTGTTCATGACTTATAGAAAATTTTGG
Source organism: Prionailurus viverrinus (assembly GCF_022837055.1). Lineage (NCBI taxonomy): Eukaryota > Metazoa > Chordata > Mammalia > Carnivora > Felidae > Prionailurus > Prionailurus viverrinus. The sequence continues at coordinate 37,476,046 of NC_062569.1, forward strand.
TTTTCTTTGTCCTTACTTTCCAAATTTATCTTTACTTTCCAAGTTTTCCAGAATGGAGATGTTCCATTTTTGTAACAAGAGAAATATCTTTTTAAATATAAAAATCAACAAATCAGGTACCAGGTTCTGGTTCAGACTATGATGAAGGAAGCACACTCCACCCCGTCTCTCCCACTGAATGCATGGAGCAGCTATTTGTGGACTCCACAACTGAACTGGTGGTAAGTTTCCCGTTTTATTTCCTGATCTTCCCTGGCCTGGACTCAAGGCAGTCCACAAAACCAGAAGTGAGTACCAGGGCGCAGTGGAAACTCCAAGAGAAGCTCTCATGTTTTGGCTAACAGAGAGAATGGGAGAAGTCCTCCATATTTCTTTTTTCCCCCCACTTTGCCCACATACTTTTGTACCTAGGCTATCTTGTAGTAGTGGTTGCACCAGTAATCACAAGCACCTAAAATACTGAAGGAGGTAAAACTTCCTCTCCAACCAGAGGAGCTTTGGCCCAAGACCCTCATGGCTTTTTTTCTCTCTCTGTGCTTCCTGATGCGTAGCCCCAGCTGTGGGCATAGGAAGTGCCAGCAGAGTAGGGTAATGAAAGCTCTAGCGTTCTGGCAAGAGTAGCCACAAGGGGAGGCTCAGGGAACCAAAACGTACCAGGAAAATCTCAGAGAGGGAGGGGCTTGGGAAAGCTGCTCCAGAAAGTTGTGAATGAATCCCAAGGCTCACCTCAAAGCTGCACATGTGTGAATGTAATCCTAAACAGCATAGCAAAGATGTTAAGAATAGAACTAAGGGAGAGACCACTACCCAGTTGCCAGACTGACTACTGGGTGGCAAATACACAGGACAGATGCAAATAGTACCACCAAGATTTTGGAAATAACCAACAGTGAAACCAAAGTCCACAGAAGGGTAGCCTGAACCCAACTGCATTCATTGCCTGGTGAAAGAAAAATATCAACATTCATCATAAGATTTACACAAGACCCAGACTCTTATAACACAATATTCAAAATTCCATGATACAAGCTGAAAATTATAAGGTATGTGAAGAACCAGAAAAATCTACCCTCACATGGGAAAAGGTAATAGATACTAACGCCAAGATGACAATTATCAGATCAAGACTTCAAAGCAGCGATTATAAAAATGTTCCAAGAAAGAAGGGCAAATTATTTTGAAACAAATGCCAAGATAAAAAGTCTCAGCCAAGAAATGTTAAGACAAAAAAAATATTAGAACTGAAAAATACAATAATTAGGAGAATAGGGGAAAAGGAAAGATGCTGGTCAAAGGGTACAAACTTTCAGATATAAGATGAATAAGTTCTAGAGCCCTAACATACAGCATGGTAACTATGGTTAATAATAATGTACTGTACACTTGAAATTGCTAAGACAACTGTTGTGAAGTGTTCTCAACATACACACACACATGCACAAATAGTGATTATGTGAGTTATGGGTATGTTAATTAGCTTAATTGTGGTAATCATTTCACAATGTATATGTATACCAAAACATCATGTTGTACACCTTACATATATATACAACTTCTACTTGTCAATCATACCTCAATAAAGCTGGTAAAATCAATTTTAAAAAAGAAAAATATAATAATTAAAATAGGGGCGCCTGGGTGGCTCACTCAGTTGAGCATCCAATTCTTGATTTCAGCTCAGGTCACGATCCCAGGGTCTTGGGATTGAGTACCGCTTTGGGCTCTGCACTGAGCATGAAGCCTGCTTAAGATTCTCTCTCTCTCTCTGTGTCCCTCTATCCCTCAGCCACTCATGCTCTCTCTAAAAAACAAAAAACAAACAAACAAAAATCCTGGATGGCCTCAATAGTAAAATAGAGATAATAGAAGAATGTCAGTAAACCAAGATAGATCAATAGAAATTATCTGACATAAATATAAGAAAGGAAAAATATTGGGGAAAAAATCAAATAAAGCCTCAGGGATCTATGAGACAAGAGCAAAAGGTCTAGTATTTATGTCATCAGACTCCCCAGAGAAGAAAAGAAAGAGTTCAGTGGAAAATATATATATATATATTACTCCAGGGAAGTAACAGTGCTAAAAATTTCCTAAGTTCAGTGAAAGATTTAAAATCTATATATTCAAGGAGTGCCTGGGTGGCTCAGTTGGTTGAGCATCCAACTCTTCATTTCGACTCAGGTCATGATCCCTGGGTTGTGGGATCAATCCCTGTGGAATCAGGGTCCGTGCTGAGCATGGAGCCTGCTTAGTATTTTGTCTCTTTCTCTCTCTCTCTCTCTCTCTCTCTCTCTCTCTCTCTCTCTCTCTGTCTGTCTCTCTCCCCTGCCTGCATGGCCTCTCTCTCTACAATCAAAAGACAAAAGGTTAATGGAGAAGGACAATGAGAAGAGAGCAAACAGGCTCAGACCTAGGTTTTATCAAATGTTGTTAATGATAACAGTGAGTGTGTGGGTGGCACATGGCTAAAGAGAGCAGAAAGATGATACTTCACTCCCTACTCAGATTGCACCGCATCTTTATTCAGCCCCGGCAGAGATTCCATGGTAAATTAGAGGTACCTCCAAAGGTTGGGATGCCAAATGAGGCTGAACACACAAGATCGGTTCAAAGTCTTTATAAGGATCCCCAATCCCCTCCTCCAGCCCCATCACTGCCCCTACCTAACCAAGCAGATGGTAAAAGGTTTACTCTCCAGAGGGACTGATCCAGAAGAGTTCTTTCCCTGCAAATACCAGATATAGCTGAGTGGGGTAAGACTACTGAGTGGTACTGAAAATATGAACAAATAACCAACCAAAGATCGAACATGTTAGAAAAGGCCAAAATAAAGGAAAAAAAAAGGAATGCTGAGGAGACAGTGACTATGTGGGGAGCATGAGGGTGACAAGGTCTGATATGAAAAAAGAATCCACTGAGTTCTGAGACATATTTAACAAAATCTACTCCCTTTCTATCTAATATTTGCTTTTTTCTAGGCAAGGCTTTCATGACCATAGACAAATGGCTCAGCTGCAACAAACACTTCCTCATCCAAAAAAACTCAAAGTGGACATCACTGCCTCAAGTCTACAAACCTTCAGACTTGATGGTGGCACTCCACAGTCACTCCCCCCACTCCACCAGCCCAGACAGCTCACTATCCCCAAACATGTCACAACAGAGAAATCTCTTGTACTGAAGGAAGACCACACCGATTAGACAAAAGTATAACCAAAGCTAACAAGTTCTGTTTTGTGGATTACAAACAAAACAAAAAGACAGCAACCAGAAGTTTTCAAGACAGAAGGGTACACAGTAGTAGAGGCCATACTGTTTTCTTTGAAGTGGCCTTTCTATCCTGTTCTTCCCACCAAGATGTTATTGTTTTCCATGGTTTCTCACAATAGCATGATGTTCCAATGGGGAACATGATAAACTTTCTCCATTTTTAAAATTAGAAACATCAAATATTGACATGTGGATTTAGTTTGTAACACCAATATTCAAGAATCTATAGAAAGATTTGCTTTTAAAATACAAATTAGGGGCACTTGGGTGGCTCAGTCAGTTGAGTGTCCAACTCTTGATTTCAGCTCAGGTCATGATCCCAGGGTCGTGAGATAGAGCGCTGAATCAGGCTCTGTGCTCAGTGGGGAGCCTGCTTAAGATTCTCTCTTTCTCTCTCCCCACTGCCTCCCCCTATGCCTGCCTCTCCCCAGCTTGTACTTTCTCTCTAAAATAAATAAATACATAAATAAAGATAAATAAAAAGTACAAATTATTTTAAAAGCCTAAAAACGTATCTCTGCTGCTAAAAAATGAATGCCACAAGAAATAAAACTGGTCTTCTGAGAGGCCTGGTATTAGCCTCCTAACATAAGGGTTCATGTTTGGGATTTCAATTTTATGTAAAAAACTAACACAGCCTATTTTGTTCTTGTCTCTAAAGGGTGATCTCTTCACTTTTTCTTTCTCTCTTTCTCTTTGAAGCTATTTATGCAGCAGCATCAATCGAATCCTATACTAAGAGGTTTTGGGTTTCTACTATGCAGTCTTACCATCATATTAGCAGAGGTGATTTTCATCTGAGAAAATATACAAAAGTTCCGTGTCCAAACCAAAGTTTCATGAAGCAAACTGAATTCTTAATACTTTAATTAAATGCAATACAGTGATTTATTCTGTACCCATGAGGTAATAAACCAGGTGCTAAGTAGCAATGTAGGCCAATTCTCAAAGAACTCCAGCTATCTGAAGTAAGTGACCGACCAATTGCTGATTGTTCCTTTCTAATTTGTTATGGACCAACAATTTTTTTTAATGTTTACTATTTATTTTGAGAGAGAGAGGGAGAGCATGCATGGGGGAGGGACAGAGAGAGAGGGAAAGGGAGAATCCCAAGCTGACAGCCTGGAGCCTGACCCTGGCCAATCCCATAAACTGCAAGATCGTGACCTGACCCAAAATCAAGAGTCTGACACTCAAGTGACTGAGCCATCCAGGTGACCCATGGACCAACAATTTTTTTTAATTTTTTTTTTATTGCTGAGAGACAGAGCACGAGAGGGGGAGGGGCAAAGAGAGAGGGAGACACACAATCCCAATCAGGCTCTAGGCTCATCGCCGTAAGCACAGAGTGTGAGATGGGGCTTGAACGCACGAAGGGTAAGATCATGACCTGAGCCAAAGTGGGATGCCTAACCGACTGAGCCACCCAGGTGCCCCTGGACCAACAATAAGACACAATTAAAAAATTTTCTAGGGGCACCTGCGTGGCTCAGTCAGTTGAGCCTCCAACTTCACCTCAAGTCATGATCTCACAGTCTGTGAGTTCGAGCCCCGCATCAGACTCTGTGCTGGCAGCTCAGAGCCTGGAGCCTGCTTCAGATTCTGTGTCTCCCTCTCTCTCTGCCCCTCCCCTGCTTGCAACGTCTCTCTCAAAAATAAATAAACATTAAAAAAAAAAAAAAAGACGCAATTAAAACAATTTTCTAGGGGCTCCTGGGTGGCTCAATCGGTTAAGCGTCTGACTTCAGCTCAGGTCATGATCTCACGGTTTGTGAGTTTGAGCCTGGCATTGGGCTCTGCTGTCAGCGCAGAGCCCGCTTTGGATCCTCCATCCCCCTTTCTCTTTGCGCCCCCCCCCCCCCCGCTTGCATTCTTTCTCTTAAAAATAAATAAAAAAATTAAAATAAAACAATTTTCTTGGAAAAAATTACATACAAAATAAAATCCCAAGTGTTTCAGTATTAAGGTGAACAGACATAAAATTACTCTACCAAACTGCTACACAAGTTTCTAAATCTTAGTTTCTTTATCTCTACCCCAGATGCCCAGGAACTACACTTTGAGAAGCAGTGCTATAAACTCCTACTACAGTTGGAGAGGCATTGCTAAAAACTCCTCAATCTAAGTGCTTCATCCGTTAGGGCAAGGACTTTTTGTATGTTCATTAATTCACATGTCTTTCCAGATACATCACAGTAGAGAGTGTGAGCAAAACATTCTTTGCTCCTGCTATTCAGAGCAATCTTGATTCAACTTTGAGATTCCTACCTCATTTCTCAAAAGTTAATCATTTGCCCCTAATAAAATAGCAACCAAAACGTTGTATTTTCTGACAATCTGTGTCTCCCTTTGGTTCCAAATACTTCAATTCCTTAAACAAACACACACATAAACAACAACAAACAACAACAAAAACCCCACGACTGCCTAAAACAAAAGTACTGTGTGTCTAGAATTATGAGGGAGACTGTGTGAAAAGTATCATTGTGTTGTGATAAAGACTCATAAAAAGATAAGAAGCATGCAGTCACTGAAGGACAGTGTTCTTTCAGGTTGGAGGAGGGTTGGTGTGTGTAGGTTTCTGCACAGGTAGCCAGAGAAGGGCCCAGCAAGTGGCTGGGCTCCCAGCTCTCTGTCCTGGTCCTGAAACCAGAATGAAATTCCCCCGTTTTCTCAAAGCAGTAACTTGGCCAGACCTACTCCTGGCAACTGCTATGGTTGAAAAACACTGCTAAGGGGTTGGGAAGAAGAGAGGGAACTGAGCAAAAACAAGAGTCCAAGGGCTGATGGGAATGGTTTAGGTAACTAATGGCTCCTAACGCGGCAATCAAAAAAGATGCTGATATTGGAAAGAAGGGTAAAAACACCATATCCAATCAACATTATTTTTGGTGCACTTGTAGAAATTAACACTTCATTGAAATAAGAACAGAAGAACACCAATCTGTTGGTCGCTTTACTAATAACAACAAGGAGTTGGGAGCTTTCTCAAATCAGAAAAAGCTATTTTTATCAATGTTCAAAGATGGAAAAGATAGGGCCCCTGGGTGGCTCAGTTGGTTAAGCGACCAACTTCGGCTCAGGTCATGATCTCACTGCTCCTGAGTTCGAGCCCCGCGTGGGGCTCGGTGCCCACGGCTCAGAGCCTGGCGCCTGCTCTGGATTCTGTGTCTTCCTCTCTCTCTGTCCCTCCCTAGTGTGTGCCATCTCTCTCTCAAATATTAAAACAAAAAAAAAACAAAAAAAAATTCCAAAGATGGAAAAGATAAAAGTAATGACAGCAGCCTTCAAAACTTATCCAATACCTCCCATATCCATGAAAATCAGTCCCTCAGGTGAGCAACCAGCACTCTGACAGCGGTTAATGAAGACAAATGAAGAATGGACAATAAATTCTGTTAAGATCTGAAAAATGTAAATGTAAATAAAGACGGGACTGGAGGTCTCCTAAGGAACTGGGAAAAACCTAGCAAGTCACAAAGCACCTTTTGGTTGGATACGCGCGCAGTGCCCTGCCCGGCCCTGCCCTACGAGTCTCCGCAGTCCCACGCAGGAAAGGCTGGAAAGGCGAATCCGCAGGTGATAGAAGCAAGCGAACGACCTGGTCACAAACCCGGCCCCTCCAGCCCTCAGCCAGAACAGGAAGGGCGCACAAGTGTTAGCCCTGTCCGGGGAGGAAATTCGGGTATCTGCCCGCTCCGGGTCCGCGGCTCAGGGCCAAGGGCCCGCCGGTGCTGCAGGTGGCTGCATGCAGCTTGATGAGGCGGCCCCACCCGCTCGCCTCCCGCTACTCGATCCCGCATGCTCTGCGCGACCGTGACCCGTGGCCCCGACGCCCGCTCCCCCGTCACCTTCTGTGCGCTGGAGCCGCGGATTAGCGCCGCGTGGTCATAGACGTGGCAGCGGATCACCGAGCTGCCCACGTCCAGCCCCAGCACGAAGCCTGCGCGAGGCAGGCCTGGCGCGCTCTGCTCGGGGCGCCTCTGCTCTGAAACCCCACGCACCCCGACCATCCCGACCCCGCAAACCTCTCCGCAACAACCGCCTACCGAGCGGGCGCGTTTATAAAGGCCCGCACCTCAGGGGCCGAGCGCGCCCAGCCGGGCCACCGCCCCCGGCCCGCCCCTCCGCGAGATCCGGGAAGCGGCCCGCCCCTGCCGCCGCCCCGCCCCGACGCCGTGACATCACTGCTGCGCAGAGATCCTTTCGGCGCGGGTGCTGGGCGCCGGAGGCCCTGAGGGTTGGGCGGAGGTGAGCGAGTCTTGGGAGGTGGTCGTCGCGTTTCTTTTCACCAAAGTTACAATTTATGACAGTTTCAAAAAATAAAGTGACCTGAAAAGAAGTTAAAAATTCATTCTGAAGTATATATTGATAAGCAGAGCCTAGCTCCTCCCGCAGACCACTCCCAAGAAAACCTGGTAAAATTTGTGCATGTAATACACATCGATAAATACTTGTAAATGAAATAACACACGAGGAGTAAGACCTCCAGCCCTCTGGTAAGGAAGAAGGAACAAAGCGTAGGGTGGCCACTTTTACCCTCCGCTCCCCCCCAGCAGTCTTTCAGACAGGACAGAAAGTCGCAGAAAGGCCTAGGGAAATTTTGAGATTCCTGTAGCTTCGTTTCACCACCCTTCGCAGAAGGTGGTCCAGCTCCAAAGGTGCAGTCCTGATCTGTAGGGAGCAGGAAGGTGTTAATGCCTGCTTCAGCAGCCTCTCCACTACCACCAGCACTCCAAAAAACCAGTGCCTGAAAATATTCATTATCTTCTTTTTGTAAAATTATGAAAGTAATATGGATACATGCTTTTTTGAAAATGTTTAACGGTACAATTAAAAAGTAAAGGATCTTCATTTTGAACCAAATTGTCCTTTTGACCAAACTGTTACATTAACCAACTTGCTTTCAGCCAATTTTACCAAACTGGGCTCTTTGGCCGTATTACTTGAAGCTTACAACATACACCTATGAGAGTATATTCTTTTGTCTCTGTACCTTGTTTCTTTCCAGTAGTACTCATTTATTCCAAATGGCCTCAGGATTACTTTAACCAGTGATGAAATTAAGAATTTTGACGAGTCATGTATGTGTTAATCCTTAGCATTGTAACTTGAAATGAATGACTAATGGGTTGTGTACTGATCAGAGTTTCCCAGAGAAACAGACCCAGTAGATTAGAGAGGAAGAGAAGGAGATTGAGATTTTAAGAAATTGCCTCACATATTTTTATGGGTGCAAAGTTCCAGAAATCTGTAGGGCAGGCTGAAAGGCTAGAAATTTAGGTAAGAGTTGATGTTACAATCTTGAGTCCGAATTCTACAGACTACAGAATCATATATTCTGGTTCCTCTTCAGATTGCATAAATCTTTTGCCTTTTATAAATTCAAATCAGTTATCCTGTTATCAAAGGATCAGAGAATGTGAAAACGAGGATTTCAGCGACCACTTAGTCTAGTGTTTCTTAATCTGTTTCCACTCTTCAACAACTTTGAGACCCTGATGGATGCTATCTTCTGAGAATATGCTTATATACACAAAATTTGGCATGTAATTTCAGGTGTTGCGTATGGGATAAACTAAACATGAAGTTCTCAGGTTAAAAATCCAGAGCTGATTTCCCTAACCTGGACAGACAATTGCCTAGGAGAGGGCTGAGTAGCAGAGGGACACTGTGTTTCTTCCATGTTCATTGTTCTCTGCTGGCATCTCTTACCCTGCTCTGCTCTCAGGGCAAGGAGCCTGTGGGCCCTAGGGCACAAGGTTCACAAACTCTGAAGGTCCCTTTGATAGTGGGCCAGTCCACTGTTCTTGAATCAGAGGCCACTGCTACTCTGAGCTCCACCACCTGGTGGCCTTGGTCTTTATCTGGCTCCTCACATTCTGGGCTTGGCCTCAGAAGTGGCCCTGCTCTCCCTGGCTCTTTCCCACCACTGTCACTCCTTACACTTTCTCCTCTTACACCAGAGACCAGGATTACCACTCATTGTATCGTCTCATACACTCCCAAGAACTTGGATTCACTTCCTCAAGACTAGATCAGAAAGTACACAAGGACCACCACACCCTAAAGGGAAATGAATGGTGCTTCAAGGCTGAACCCAGAAACCTCAATGCCTTCCTGCCTCCAAGGAAACTAGTCACAGTCACCTGCTAGGCTGACCAACTGTCCCAGTGTACCCTGGACTGGGGAACTTCTTAAAACATAGGATTTGAAATGCTAAAACCAGGACAGTCCTCCTCACTACTCAGAGGCTCTTGGGGTCCACTGGTGATTTTCTTTGGGACACTGGCTACCTCATGTGTAGATGTCAGCCACTGCTTTCTAGACATCTTGAGGACAGAGATGGGGGCTTAGTCTTCTTTTTTCCTCCAAGACACACAAAGTAACTGCTCGATGACTGAATGAATAAACAAATAAATTAGTATGTTCAAGTCCCTGTCCGACTCATCCGTGTGACAAGACAGAGAAGTGAGCCCTTCATAGCCCTGCATGAATCTGGGCATGTTATCATATGGCCGCCAATGCAGACTTCCTAATGTGTAAGGAAGGTGTGGAGTTGTGTCGGCTGCCCTAAGTCCTGTATTTGGAACTGAGCCCTGGATACCCACATAAATATCAAGTCAGCTCCTTTTTCTTAACCTTTATTTTATGCACCCAGTCTGATTTGGATTGGACTCCTGCATCAGTTTCCCGATCTGTATTCACTCCTGTATCTGGAGTCCTAGCCTGAACACCACTACGAGACAGAGGTAAATGTACCATGAAGTGCATGAAGCTGACGCTTCATGCCCCCTACTTGAAGGGGCCCCTGCCAAGGTCCTGAGAAGAAACCTAGCCAACTTTTCAGAGTTCCATGCTGTATTTAGCATTTGCAAAAGTGAATTATTTTGGTATTTTTTTCTCTTCAAGCAGGCCCCCAAATTTTACAAGCTTCAGATCCCACAAAACCATAATCTTCCAACGCTTGTGAGTCCTCAGAAATTCCCTGTTTCTCAGTGTCTGCACTCACTCTTCCGGACCCCAGGTGGTGGTGCAGAATACTGCCACGCACCCACTCCGACTCACTGTTCTGAACTCCTTGCATACTGACAGCGGAGATCGAGTCTGTCCTCTGTACACAAATCTGAGACATCATGGTGGTAAGCACTGGCTTCCCTTCTTGGGGCCAAATTAATCCACCCCTGCCCACACCTCACCAGTGTTCCACCAAGGTGCTTGCCTGCCTTGCTGTTGAGCCCACTCACACCCTGAAGCAGTCAAACTGGAAGGAATGAGAACCAAGAACTTCAAATTCTCAGGCCTGATGCCCATCAGGATCTGAAAATAAAAGAGGACTTTGGGCCCCACCAAAATCAAGGGGAGAAGTGGAAATTGAAAGGAAGAATAACTATACTAAAAACAAAACAAAACAAAACAAAAAAACAACCCAGACTAGAGGAAGTTACTTCAGAACCCAAATAAATAAACAAAAGTCCATAGTCACATGCATCCTAGCAAACAAAGCATAAAGGAAAATGTGAATTTTATATCTGTCAGAGAAGTCACATGAGTAACTGCTGTGCCGATTACTGCACTTATACATGTGTGTTCAGTCCTGCGTGTTATCTCACTTAATTCTCTCCAGAACCCAGTAAGGGTCAGTGTGAACTTGCATGGTTAGTCCATGATGAACCCAGGATTCTCCCCCTGTACTGTGATTCTTCAGTGCACCTGAAACATCAACTGTTCCAGAGGTCAGCAATGAGAACTACTCCTCCACCTGATAGGTATGTCTGTACAAACCCCACAGCATCATTGCCACGATGTGTGGAAGCCTTCTTCCAGCCTTCAGAGAGGGAAGTGAATAGGTACATTTTCTGTCCAAACCTTGAGGGGACCCTGCAGAAATAGTGGCCTCTTTTTACGGCTGAGCTGCTGACAGTCTCAGAAAGGGTTACCATCTAATCTAAAGGAAACCATAGTCACACCTGCCATACCTGCCCAGGTACCTGCCCATCTCCACACTCTTAAGAGGCATCCTGTGTCAGAAACATGAGAAGGCTCATTCCTCCTTCTCTTAAATTCTCCCCACCTGAAGTGTATTAAGTGACAAAATCTTTTCATTCACTCACTTATCTGTGTATGTTGTGGGAAGGGAAAGAGCTTTATAATGCACAGGTTTGGGAACATGCCTTTTATGTTTATGATCATCCAGTGTCTGGAAAGTTCTAAAGAGAGGGCATTCCTTAAGAGGAGTATTCTACCTCCCCTTCTGATTTCAATCATCCTGTTTCACTCATGGTCAGAAGCCTTTTATTCAACTATGGACATTATCAAATCTCCAATGAATGAGTTCTGTGAGTTAAGATAAAAACCACATTAGAAAATGGCTAAAAACTTTTTGTTTAATTCATAGATACAAATAAAACTTTGTTTTTTGAGGAAAAATTTAGAAGTTCTGTATAAGGCAATTAAAAATCCAAAGTAAAGAGTGGTCCTGCATAAGAAAATGTGGGAAATTACTGCTAAGCTTTCAATAATGAAGATTTCTATCTCTGCTTTTTGGCTAAGAAGCCAAAATAAAAAAAGGAAATTTCTTTTCACATATTGCTCAGCTACTGTTGTCACTATTTTCTTCCCTAACACCATAAGATTCTCATTTTTTAAAGCCAGGTTTATTGAGATATACAGTTCCATGAATTTTGATGTATACATCTGTGTAACCACCACCACCACTGAGATAGAAAATATTTCCATCACCTGTGAAAACTCCCTTTGCACACAGCACTCTGAATCATTTACCATGAGCATAAGGTGATATATCATCTGCAAACATAGCTCAGAATTCTTGAATTTAGCAGATTGATCTCAGTCATTTTAGATTCAGCCCATTACAAGGAGTTACAGTTTCCAGACTGACTTTAAATGAGCCCATCCTATGACGCATGGGCAAGATGTGTTGACCTAGGGGTTTTCACCAAATGACGTACTTGTGTAAAGCTAAGCATAGTAAGTTACAATTCTGGGTTCATTTGTATGACTTGAGTAAATCCAAACTATTTGATATGATTGTTAGCAATGAGGACAATTTAGTAGGCATGTTTACATTTTATGTTGTCAAAGAAGGAAAAACCCTGCTTTGCAATGTAGTTACTACAACCTAGGCTAAGTGAGATAAATCAGACAGAGAAAGACAAATACCATATGATTTCACTTTTATGTGGAATCTAAGTAACAAAACAAATAAGCAAACAAAAAACGGAATCATACCTATAACTACAGAGAACACACTGGTGTTTGCCTGAGGGGAGGCAATTGCGGTGGAGGGAGCAAAATGGTGAAGAGAAATGGGAGATACAGGCTTCCAGTGTATGGAATGAATAAGTCATGGGAATAAAAGGTACAACATAATGAATATAGTCCTTGATACTGTAATAGCGTTGTATGACGACAGATGGTATTTATACTTGTGGTGAGCTTAGCGTAACATATGGAGTTGCTGATTCATTAAACTGTACACCTGAAACTAGTGTAATATGTATCAGTCATACTCAAAGAAACAAAGAAACGAAGAAAGAAGGAAGGAAGGGAGGGAGGGAGGAATTGGAAGTATATCATGCTTTAGTATTGTAAAACAGATGAAATTTAGAATAAAATCTAATTCGGAACACGCTGGAAAGAAAGAAATAAGGAACCAATAATAATAAACTAGACTTTAACTGAAAAAAAGTACAGTCAAGTCTCATTATTTACAGCAGTTATGTTCTGTAAAGACATCACCAAAACTGAGTTAGCCAACACTGAACTATTTCTCCTGGAGGCAATACAGGATAGGCACCTCCATCAATGACTCAATACATAACCTTGTTTTATGTGTGTTTCTTTTTAAAGATATTTATTTATTATATATTGTTGATTTATTAACATTGAACTCACAACCAAAGTACTATAATTTATGCCTGAATGAAGCTTATCTAACACATGTATTCTCTCTGTAGGGCACATCACAACCTTCTTATGCTTAGGGACACTACGCAGCATTTCACTACACACTTAGGAGCCCTTCTAACCGCAAAATCACCAATAAAAAGCACAGATGTGAAAAGAGTGGCACTAAATATTACAAAGAATGTCTGTTTACAGTATAAGAGCTGAAACAAGAAAGCAGAATGTTGCTTTGATGAGTGTGCACATCTGTCTCTGTCCCTGTCTCTCTGTCTTTTAAATCTGTTGTATATAGATTTAACAATGTGCTTATTGGTCTATTTGCTCAGCATTGCTTTTCATACCTCATTCAATTTCCATCTTTCTAGGTCGATTTCTTTTTCTTAGATTATATTTGAAGAAGTAGTTCTTTCAGTGAGGATCTTTGAGTAGTAAACTTCCTTTATTTCTGAATATCTGAAAATAGTATTTCCTTACTTGCAAAAGACAGTTCACCTTGGTAAAGAATTCTAGTTAGTTGGACAGTTATTCTCTTTTTTAAAAAATTTTAAATATCTTTTAAGTTTACTTATTTATTTTTGAGAGAGAGAGAGAGAGAGAGAGAGCGAGCAGGGGAGGAGCAGAGAGAGAGGGAGAGAGAGAATCCCAAGCAGGCTCCACACTGTCAGCATGGAGCTCAATGTGGGGCTTGAACTCACAAACCATGCGGTCATGCCTGAGCTGAAACCAAGAGTCAGACACTTAACGGACTGAGCCATCCAGGCACTGCTGAATGGTTATTTTCTTTCTGCACTTTGAAAATATTGTTGCATTGGCTTCTAGCATTGTCATTTCAAGTAAGGTTGCTGCTGGTCTGATTCTTTGTCTTTTGTGTGTACTCTGTCTTTTCTCTCTGGTATCTTTAAAGTTTTCTATTCAGATTTAATGTTCTGATCTTCCTAGAGGTGGACTTATTTTTTATTTATTCTTTCTCTTTTTTTCTGCTGTGCTCATTTGTTTTGTTTCTTAAATTCCACAGGTAAGTGAAATTATATCGTATTTATCTTTCTCTGACTAACTTATTTCACTTAGCAGAATACTCTCTAGCTCCATCCATGTTGTTGCAAATGGCAAGACCTCATTCTTTTTTATGGCTGAATAATATTCCACTCTGTATCTACCACATCTTCTTTACCCATTCATCAATTGATGGGCACTGCTTCCATATCTTGGCTATTGTAAATGATGCTGCTATAAATAGATAGGGTTCATGTATCCCTTTGAATTAGTGTTTTTGTGTTCTTTGGGTAAAAATGTAGTAGTTTGATTGCTGGATGGTAGGATAGTTGTGTTTTTAACTTTTTGAGGAACCTCCATACTCTTTTCCACCGTGGCTGCACCAGTTTGCATTCCTACCAACAGTGCAGAAAGGTCCCTTTTCTCCACATCCTCACCACTGCTTGTTGTTCCTTGTGTTGTCAAGGAACATCCTGTTGTGACCTGTCAGTCAGAGGACATAGGTCTTCAGTTCTGGAAAATGGTTTGCTTTGTGCACATTGCCTCTTCCCATTCTCTCTATTGTCTTCTTAGGGAGCTCTCATCAGATATTTGATTTGAAAAAACTTATTCTGACACAATTTTAGATGTACAAAAAAGTTGCAGGGTATCACAAAGAACTCCCATATGCCTTCTACCCAGATTTACCAAACGTTAATATTTTGCCACATTTCGTCTTTTTCTATTTAACCATGTGCCCTTTTTTTTGAAGCATTTGAAAGTAAGTTGTAGGCACAACGCCCATTTACTCCTAATACCTGAATCAGAGTTTTCTAAAAACAAATATATTCTCTTACATAATCATCATACACAATACTATTAGCTAATCTAGAGAGCTTATTCAGATTTCACCAATTGCCACAATAATGCCCCTTACAGAAAAAGAAAATCCCAGATCATGTGTTGTAATCAGTTGTCTTGGTTGTTTTGTTTTTTTTTTTTTAAGTCTTTTATTTGGGACCATTGCTCAATCTTTCTTTGTCTTTTGTGATATTGACATTTTTGAAGAGTATAGGCCAGTTATTTTGTAGAATGTCTTTCATTTTGAGTTCATCTGATGTTTCCTCATGATTAGGTTCAGGTTAGGTACCTGGGTCAGAGTAGCACCCACGTGAGGTTGGGCTATTCTCAGCAGGGGTGGGACTAGAGTAAGCCAGAGGGTAGGGTACTTAATATGCAGAATTTACAGAGATGTTCATTCTCAAGTACAGAATCAGCCCTAAGTGCCTAGCTTGCCTCACCCTAGTCCCAGGCCTGTTTCTCAATACATGGTATTAGGAGATATGTGTTATTGTTGGTTCATTGTGATATCTGTTGGACACTATGTTAAATAAAGTACCTTCAGCCAGCTTACTTCATTGCGCAGTTACTATAACTTTTTTTTTTTGTAATTAAGAAATGTCTTGGGGCGCCAGGGTGACGCAGTCAGTTGAGCATCTGACTTCTGCTCAGGTAATGATCTCGTGGTTCTTGGGTTTGAGCCCCACATTGGCCTAGCTGCTGTCAGTGTGGAGACCTGCTTTGGACCCTTTATCTCCCTCTCTCTCTGCCCTTCCCCTATTCATGCTCTCTCTCAAAAATAAATCAACATTAAAAAAAAAAAAGAAATGTGTTATAAGGAGATACTTCGAGATTATATAAATATCCTATCACTTTTCAAATTTTTGCCCAGTAATTTTAGCATCCGTTGGTGACTCTTGCCCTAAGCAATTATTAAGGTGGAGGTCCTTGGGTTGCTCAGTCAACTGAGCATCCAACCTTGGTACGTGGGTCACGATCTCACAGTTTGTGGGTTCAAGCCCCACATCAGGCTCACTGCTGTCAGCCTGTCAGTGCAGAGCCTGCTTCGGATCTTCTCTCCCCCGCATCTATTTTCCCCTCCCCAGTTTGTGCTCTCTCTCTCAAAAAAAAAAAAAAAGAAAAAACTTTTTAAAAAATTACTAAGGTGGTTGCCAATTTTTTTTTTCATTCCCTCATTCTTTCTACATTTATTAGTTGCCTTTCTATGGTCAGGGCAATTTTCCCTTCTTCCCATTTGTTTGTATATTTTAAACATACTTCTTAAAAGTCTGTTTCAGACTGCTGTCTTATCTATTTGTCTTGGAGCGCAAATACTCCCAGTAGCTACGTATGTTCCCCCACATTTCCAGTGGTACAGTTTTTTCTGGGGAGCTGTTCTCTCTTAAATTGTGAGCTAATACATGGAGAGGTTCTCTGCAATGGAAATTCTTTATGTTGTGGGTTATGAAAGCACTCTTATAAAGCACTTTCAAGTTTGCCTCGGCCAGGGCCTAAAAGAGAGATTGAGAGGAAGAGGGGGAGGGGTAGAGAGAGACAGACAGACAGAATCCCAACCAGGCTCCACACTGCCAGCACAGAACCCATTACAGGGCTCAAACTCATGAGCCAATGAGACCGTGACCTGAGCCAAAGCCAGGAGTTGGACAATCAACCAACTGAGCCACCCAGGCAGTCCTCAGATGAGTTTCTATGTTAATTTACCTGGTTGGAGCTCCCACCAAATGCGAGTATTGTGAATTCAGACCCAGCACTTGCTGGTGGGTGGCATAGGGTCAAGCAGTCAAGCAACAGTGCTCAAAAGTCCTAGAGCTCAAAGTCAGCTAGCTCATTCCTAGAGCTCAAAGTCCGCTTGCCACACTTCCATGTATTCAGCTACCGTGGAGAAAAACCCAAATGGATTTAGCACAACAGGCAGCATGACTTCTTGTGTACATTGGGTCTTCTTGCCCCTGAGGCCCGGGTGGATACTATGCACACAGTGAGTCCGTGTCATAGCTGAGAAGCACCGAACTTAAGAACAACCCCCATCTTTTGAAGGGGCTGCTGGCAAATGTTCCCAACCTTTGCCCCTGAGGACAACGTTATCATTATTAGCCTTATCAGGAAATAAACCTGCCCTCAGATCCAGAGGGAGATACCGTCTCTAATCCCCACATCTGTTAGGTATATAAACATCCTTGAAGAGTGTAGGATAAAAGTTGTCACAAGACATATAGAAATGCCATGGAGAATCTCCCAACACAAAGTCACTTTTCCCACCTGAGCAGGAACTCACTGCTCTAACCTTAAGAACACTGAGAATTGCTTTTCTTGGTTTCAAGCATGACAGTATATAAAATATTTTTTGGTTGCTGTTGCTAACTAAGTATTAATCAGAATGTCTATTGATTTGACTGGGAGTGGAAACAGACAAGCTTCTGTATGACTCAGTGCTTCCTCCTTGCCAAATGCCAGGTTTTAAGTGTCTATTTCCTTTCTTAAGCTGTTCGGAGTATAGATCCCAACCAAACCTGCCACTATTTGCCAATGTCCATGCAGTACTACCAATGTCAGACCCCTGTCTCAAGTGTTTACCCTGAGTGTAATCATAACAGAAAATATAATAGAAAACAATTGGACAAATCCAGACTAAAAGATATTCTGCATAACCAGCCTGGAACCTTCAAAATATCAATGTTGTGAGAGATAGGAAAGGAAAAAAAAGCTGAGAATTTCATTTATATTAAGGTAAATTAAAGGGAGGTGACAACCAAATTCAATGTGCAATCCTAATTGGATCTTAGATTGGGGGGTGGGGAGTGGTTTTAATATCCTGGAAATTTGCATATGACCTGCATATTAGCTATAGAATTCTATTCACGTTAAAATTCCTCATTGTGATAATTTGTGTTTTTGTAGGAGAATGTCCTTGCTCCTAGGAAATATATGCTTAAGAATTTTGAGGTAAAGGATCAGAAAGGGAGAAAGATAAAGAATAAATGGGGCAAAAATGTCAATGACTGGTGAACCTGGGTGATGGGTATGTAGATGTCCATTATACAATCTTTGCAACTTTCCTATAGGTTTGAAATTTTTTATTTATCATTTTTTAAGTTTATTTATTTATTTTGAAGGAGAGAGAGGGAGAGAGAGAGAAAACACGAAGAGGGGAGGGGCACAGAAAATGGAGGACAGAGGATCCAAAGTGGGCTCTGTGCTGACAGCAGAGAGTCTGATGTGGGTTTTTTTTTTTTTTTTTTTTAACGTTTATTTATTTTTGAGACAGAGAGAGAGCATGAACACGGGAGGGTCAGAGAGAGAGGGAGACACAGAATCTGAAACAGGCTCCAGGCGCTGAGCTGTCAGCACAGAGCCTGATGCGGGGCTCGAACTCACAGACTGCAAGATCATGACCTGAGCCGAAGTCGGTTGCCCAACCGACTGAGCCACCCAGGTGCCCCCTGATGTGGGGTTTGAACCCACGAACTATGAGATCATGACCTGAACTGAAGTCAGACACTTAACCTATTGAGGCACCCAGACTCCCCTGTTTGAAAGTTTTTAATATTTTGTTTATTTTTGAGGGAGAGAAAGAGAGAGAGAGAGAATGCAAGCAGGGGAGGGGCAGAGAGAAAGGGAGACACAGAATCCAAAGCAGGCTCCAGGCTCCAAGCTGTCAGCACAGAGCCTGAGGCAGAGCTCGAACCCATGAACCGTGAGATCATGACCTAGCCGAAATTGGATGCTCAACCTACTGAGCCACCCAGGCGCCCCTCTGTTTGAAAGTTTCTAAAATGAGGAGTTGGGGGGAAATGCTCAACACATTTGTACCTTCATTTATGAAGCTCTTTCTGATAGATTTGAACACTCTTTGCTGTATTCCACAGGGCCCTATAGATACTTCTATCAAAGCATACAGCCAGTTAATCTTCTGCACCCACTCCTGTAACGCCCCCGATTTAGAATCCGAGAGACCACCAAGGAGCCGATACCGATGCAAACGCACAAGGGTTTATTTGCAAGCTAGAGCTTGGGCCCAAGTATACCCGACACAGCGGAGCAGGGACTTGGACCCCTAGGTTAAGAGGCGTAACAGTTTTATAGGGGCCAGTGGCCAATGAGATTGTAACACACACAGAAAGTTGCATAGTCATGTCAGTCCACACGCAGGTGGCCAATTGAATTACAATTTACCCTATAGTAACTGTTTGAACTAGCCTATCACTCTGGTCGGAATTGGCGCACAAGTTTGGGGGGCAAAAGGCGGGGTTTGCATTCTTTGGTGGTTAGGGGTTCCACATTCCTATATGAGCCGGTTTCCAGTAAGGGTGTGCTCAGCGGCTTGACTAGGGTGGGGGAGTGTCTTAAGCAATAAGTAGGTCATGTGGGGGTTATACATGAGATGGTGGGTGTAGCACAAAACGGAGTTAGTCTTGCTCTGCTTGTCCAGGGGTAGGGGATTTTTGTTAAATACATTGGGTCCCACACTCCTTTCCCTGGATAGAGACCCTCCTGAAGGCAGGGACTCAGTTTCTTTCATCTTTGTAGTACCACCACCAACTATATAGCCCGAGGTGAAATAAATGCTTGTCGAATAGACCAAAGAAGGAAGCAACAATCTCAGAGTTTAGCTAAGCCCTTTTGGAAACCATTCCCATTTTCAGACCTTGCCAGTGAGCTCCTGGCATTGACTTCCTACCACGAGCTGCTCCTGTGATTGACATTTTTATAACACGACAGTTTGTTCATCAAACAACCTAAGTATGTCACCGTGAACTTCCTCACCCAGATTGAGTACCAAAATGTTTAATGAAACAAGGGTTCACTCTGATTCCTGAGATCAAAATCTTCAGTATGAGAGGAATGTGTTTATTCTGGTCCTGTTTCTTATCTGTAAGGCAGTTCTCCCGATAAATTTTCCCTAAAGCCAAGGACCCTTTTTAAAAAAAAGAGATTTTAGTGTAAAGCCTGGTCACACTGACTTTGTTAGACTAAATAAATTTTATCTTTGTTCATGTGTTTTCTGTCCACTTATTTAGCACTTGAAAAAAAAGTTTAGTGGGACGTGTTGGCCTGTTTTTCCATTTAGAGAAATTATAGTTACTAACTGGGTTGAATTCAAATAGTACTTATTAAGGGGTGCTTGGGTGGCTGTTGGCTAGCCGTCTGACTCTTGATTTCAGCTCAGGTCAAGATCTCACAGTTCTTGAGATTGCGCCCCACATTTGGGCTCTGCAATGACAACGCAGAGCCTGCTTGGGATCCTCTCTCTCCCTCTCTCTGCCCCTCCTCCGCTCGCATACAGTCTTTCTCTCTCTCACAAATAAAGTTAAAAAATAAACCCCCCCAAACCAAATAATACTTAATAAGAATTAGTTTTTGTTTGTCCCATGACTCTTGGATGTTTACATTTTGGTATATATACCTTTCTTCATATGTATATATGTATTCCGATATACATATGAAAGGTAAAATCCCTCAATTGGTCATGTTGGCTATGATTTTCCTGGTCATGTTACAGTTTGCCTAATGTAGGCCAAAAAAACTGCCTAGAACTACAAAGGCCAAGACCTCTTCTTATTTTTAATAGTATTAAAATTTAGTTTTTCTTACAATAGCTTGATGAACTTTTGCCCACAATTAAAATATTATTTTGGAAAAAAAAAAAAAAAAAAAAAAAAAATATTATTTTGGAGGGTTAATGAGACTCATCATTTTTCCATTCTATTTAACGTCTCTGGTTACAAGAACAGGGTTTTTGCCACCTTTTCCGATAATAGGATTTTGAGACTTGAATTTCAGTTTAACCCAATGCCTCTTAATCAGGATATTCAATTCTTTTCTGAAAACTGGAATAGAGTCATCTGGAAAGTTGATCCTTTCACGTAAACAATGCACACATTTTGTTTAACCATGTTTTTAAAAATGTCACCTGTTTGTCCATCAACTGATGAATGGATAAAGAAATTGTGGTTTATATACACAATGGAATATTACGTGGCAATGAGAAAAAATGAAATATGGCCTTTCGTAGCAACGTGGATGGAACTGGAGAGTGTGATGCTAAGTGAAATAAGCCATACAGAGAAAGACAGATACCATATGGTTTCACTCTTATGTGGATCCTGAGAAACTTCACAGGAACCCATGGGGGAGGGGAAGGAAAAAAAAAAAAAAGAGGTTAGAATGGGAGAGAGCCAAAGCATAAGAGACTTAAAAACTGAGAACAAACTGAGGGTTGATGGGGGGTGGGAGGGAGGAGAGGGTGGGTGATGGGTATTGAGGAGGGCACCTTTTGGGATGAGCACTGGGTGTTGTATGGAAACCAATTTGTCAATAAATTTCATAAAAAAAAAAAAAAAAAATGTCACCTGTTGGAATAAACAAACCTTAATCTAATTAAAATTACAATATTGAAAATAAGAGGAAATTATTTGGAAAAAAGGGTGCTTTCTGGAATTAAAATAGACTTCATGCAAAAAAAGACACACAACCCAATTTCAGAACAGGCAAAGGACTTGGGGCACCTGGGTGGCTCAGTTGGTTGCGTGTCTGATTCTTGATTTTGGCTCAGGTCACAGTCGAGCCCCAAGTCGGGCTTGTGAGATTGAGCCCCTAGTTGGGCTTGTGCTTGGCATGAAACCTGCTTAAGATTTTCTTTCTCCCTCTCCCCCTCCCCTACTCTCTCTCTTAAAAAAAAAAAAGTAAACAAAAAGAATAGGCAAAGGACTTGACGAATAGACATCTCTCAAAAGGAGATATATTATAAATGGCCATAAGGTTGCCATAAAACGCCATAAAGTTATATTATAAAAGGCCATAGGTTAAAAGTTGCTCAACGTCATTAAGTCATTAGGGAAATGCAAATCAAATGAAATAGTGGTCATAATTCTTGTTTAATGTTTGTTTATTTTTGAGAGAAAGAGAGAGAGCATGAGCAGGGAGGGGCACAGAGAGAGGGAGACACAGAATCCAAAGCAGGCTCCAGGCTCTGAACTGTCAACAGAGCCTGACACGAGTCTCGAACCCACAAACCATGAGATCATGACCTGAGCCGAAGTTGGACCTTAACCAACTGAACTACCCAGGTGCCCTGGTCATAATTTTTTTTTAAATGGAAAATAACAACTGTTGGTGAAGATGTAAAGAAATTGGAACCTTCATCCATTGCATCTTACATTTGTAAGATAGGAGAGCCATTGTGGAAAACAGATTGGTGATTCTTCAGGAGACTAAATATCAGCCAGCAATTCCTCTCCTAGGTAAATGTTCTAAAGAAGTGAAAACAAGTGTGGGAATAAAAACTTGTGCCTGAATGTTTATGGCAGCACTATTAGTAACAGCCAAAAGGTGGAAACAATGCAAATGTCCATCAAATGGATGAATGAATAAACAAAATGTGGCACATCCTGACAAGGGAATAATAGTCAGCCATGAGAAGGACTGAAGGGATACATGCTGTAGCATGAATGAAACTTAAGCACTATGCCAAGTGACAGAAGTCTGATCCAAAAAGCTGCTGTAACACAACATTTCACAAGTGCTGTCTTGAGCCAGTTTTGAAGTCATGGTTAAAATTTTCATTTCCCCTGCCCCTTTGTGGGTAGTTTGCTAAGAACATTCCACCCTAACTGCTTCCTTTTTGGGCTCTGACACTCCTGGGTTTTGACACACATTTCCAGCTGCTAGAGGCCCCTAAGTAACTAACACCCAGGGGTGGCTTCTTCTTGCTTGGACCCACAGAATTATTCAAAATACTTGGTTCTCAGGAAGCTCACAAAACCTCTGTAATCCCACCCTGCTTGTCACTCATAAACTGCCTCCAACAAGTTGGACTTCCAGCTTATTGTTACCTTGTTCCAAGGTGCATCTCCCTGTATGGCCCTGTGAGGCTTCCTTCTTTCATTTGGAGCTATCAATAACAAACACGTCTCTCCAGTTTGTGTGTTCTGTCATCCAAGGACTCTATAATTATACCTAATATCATGTAATATAAAACAACTAACATATTATGTTATTCTACTTATATGAGATACCCAGAATAAGAAAATCCATAGGGGCGCCTGGGTGGCTCAGTCGGTTAAGCGTCTGACTCTTTGATTACAGCTCACGTCATGTGAGACCAAGATGTGGGATTCTCTATCTCCCTCTGTCTATGCTCCTCCCATCTCATGCTCTCTCTCTCAAATAAATAAACATCAAAAGAAAAGAAAAGAAAAGAAAAGAAAAGAAAAAATACATAGAAACAAAAATCAGATTTGT
Source organism: Prionailurus viverrinus (assembly GCF_022837055.1). Taxonomy (NCBI): domain Eukaryota; kingdom Metazoa; phylum Chordata; class Mammalia; order Carnivora; family Felidae; genus Prionailurus; species Prionailurus viverrinus. The sequence continues at coordinate 37,499,320 of NC_062569.1, forward strand.
GGTTGCCAAGGGCTAGGAGGAAGCAGAATGGGAAGTGACAAGTGGAGTTTCCATTTTGGGTGATGAGAAAGTTCTTCAACTAGCTAGTGGTTATGGTCACACAACATCATGAACGTGCTTAGTACCACCGTGTTGTACACAGTAAAGCTACTAAGACGGTAAATTTTTCTATGTGTATTTTACCACAGTAAACAACAACAACAAAGCTACAAGGCAAAAAATAAAATAAGACAAGGTCTAAAAATAAAGACTGCACGTATGTGTTTTAAAGTATCCTGGTTTCCTATGAGTACAAGATGACAAAGTCTTGTCAACTTCTCTAAGCGTTGGTAACCTATTTTTTCTAAAAATAGACTGACTTTGATTGTATTAAATGCATTTATCAAAAAAAAAAAAAATACTCTACATACTAACAGAATGGCTAACATTAAAGACAACCAGGACAAATTATCCTACTTTGGTGGTGGAACATAAGACAGTACAACCACTTTGAAAAAAGGCTAATGGTTTCTACATGAAACTAAATATATGCATATCCTATGATCCACAAATTCCAATCCTAGGTATTTACCCAAGATAAATGAAAAACAAATATCCCCCAACAGACTTATATAAGAACGTCCAGAGCAGCATTATTCATAAGAGCCCCAAACTGGAAACAGCTCAGCTGTTCATCAGCTGGGGAATAAATCACACGCTATGTCCTTCGCACAATGGACTGCTATTCAGAAATAAAGAGAAACAAACTACTGATACACACAGCATGAATGAATTCTAAAACACTGTATTGAATAAAAGAAACCTTGCATGAAGAGTGCGTAACTACATTTTCCCATGGATACAAAGTGCTAGAAATGGCCAAATTAATTTTTGGTGAACAAGTTTAGAATAGTGGTTGTCTCTGAGTGTTTGGGGGTAGATATTTATTGGAAGAGGGCATGAGGAACTTTTCTGTGTGTAATGTTTAAGTTCTGTGTCTTGGTAATGATTTAGTTTGCACACATGCATATATTTGCTGGAACTTATGGAATTGAACACCTAAGATCTGTGTGTTTCATTTTATGTAAATTTTACCTTTAAAGAAACAGAAAAGGAGGCACCTAGGTGGCTCAGTCAGTTAAGCATCCAACTCTTGGTTTTGGCTCAGGTCATGATCTCGTGGTTGGTCAGTTTGAGACCCACAAGGGGCTGTGAGCTGACAGTGAGAAGCCTGCTTGGGATTCTCTCTCTCTTCCTCTCTTTCTGCCCCTCCTGTGTGCGCGCTCTCTCCCTGTCTCTCAAAATAAATAAATAATCTTAAAAAAAAGAAACAAAAAATAACCACTAAAATACTGAAATAATGACATGCATGCTGAATGCTGAAATATTTGGGGGAAAGTACCCTGATGTCTGCAACTGACTTTGAAATGCATACAAAAGGAAGATGGATTGTTAAATGGAAAGAGAGATGGGTAGGTGGCTAGATATTTGATAGAGTGAGAAAAATAAAATATTAATGGTAGAATTTAACTGGTGTGTATATGAATGGCAACTCAAGTAATTTTTTTCACCTTTTATGTGTGTTGGAAAAATTTTATAATAAAATATAGGAGAAAATAAATAATAAATAATATACATCACCAAACCCACCCTTCTTATTGTTCGTGGTCTTAAAACTTCTCAAGGAAATTGGACAGATATTTTTTAAAACAAGCCACGTACCTCAAATTCTAAGAAACAATTTTTCTTTGTCTAAAAATCTCCGCGATCACCAGGAACAGCAACAAAGCTTTTTTGTCCATCTTGACTGTGCTGACTTTTGACAGCTGGGCCAAGTGTTGGGAGCCAAAGTCTTGCAAGCTTCTTAGTATCAATTACTCAGCTCTAATAGCCAATTACAGTGTGAGCAGATGAAACCCTCTAATTCAGGAGAATGAATTCTTTATTGCCTGAGAGTAACCACTCTGCAATGTCAGTCTCAATTTCCCTTCCCAGCCGATATCCAACTGCGGTCTTCTTGGCTTGTGTTTTTCCTTTACTCCTACCCTTTCACCCACTGTTGTCATGATATTTCTTAAGCAAAGAGCCAGCCATGTACATACTATGCAATAGTGTTATACAATAGCAAATGAACAATCCGTGGCATTATAAAGAAAACATTTTGGAATGAAAGTGAGGAGATCTGGGCTCTAAATCTGGCTCTGCTGCTACATAATAGGTACTTGACCTCAGGCAAGTCACTTAACTCCCCTGAACTTCATTTGATTAATCACTGCAATGGAGGAGGCAGGCTGAGAGGTTCTTCAAGGTAAATTCCAGCCCTAAGATTCAATGGCCAAGTTTTGAAAGTGCTGATCTCCTATTAGTACTGATTTCCTTACTACACGTTTCTCAATATTGTAACATTTCTCCAATTAGCCTTGACATTTAATTGTATTCATTTTTAATCTTATCAAAGTTAAACATGCATGTAGTTTATAGAATCAAACACTCAACAAGGATTACTATGAAAAAAAAAACGCAGCAGCACACCCATCCCCACATTTATCCGTCCTCAGAAACACTTAAAAAAAATTTTTTTTGAAACTGCACGAGGAGTTGAAAGTATTTAGATATTCATACTTGAATTGTTCTCACCTGAAGGGCTGTTGTTGCCTTCTTACAACACTGCTTCCATCTTTTTCTATGTTTCCTTAATGCCAGACCATCTGAAAGTGGGAGACAGATGTATGACACTTCACTCCTAAAGACGTCAGTGTGTATCTTCCAAGATCAAGAATATCTCCTACATAATTCTGTCATTGCTATACCTGAGAAAACCCATTCAATAATATTGCCCATACTCAAAGATATCCATTGTTCCACAAAATGTCTTATCAATGAGTTTTTTTGTTTGTTTGTTGTTTTTTGTTTTTGTTTTTTCCTAACCTAGATCCGGTCAAAGTTCACACATTGTTTTTGAGTGTTAGGTTTCTTGAATCTCTCCCAACAGCTCCTGTCCCCAATCTTCCTCGGAAGAGATCAGGCCAGTTGCCTGGACTGGATTTGTTCCAGTTCCATAAATCCCATATTTTTTGACCGTTTCTGTTCATTAGAGTCAGGACAGACATTTTTGGGAAGAACACCACATTGTAGCTGTTGTGTCTTTCCCCTTGCATCACAGCAAGAACCAGAGAATATCATCAGTCCCCTACTACTCTTGGCAACTACAGGTTCCCCCGCGATCCAAACACCATGTGTGTGAAAACTTTTGTAAGCTGAAATGGCAGAAAGTGAAGAAGCAATTACCATTAACTATGTGGGAAAAGTTTTGCACATCCCCAGACCCCAAAAATAACCTCTCTTAGGCTTTTGTGATACCTTAGGACACAGCTTGCTGACAGATGCACAAAATAATTGGAGATAAACACGGATGCTCACAGAGTTCAAAGCTGAGGAGGCTTGATGCTGAGATGCTGAGTATCCGCCCCAGGAAGGAGCTGGGCGCGGCCCCTCTTGCTCCTCCCTGCGCGCTGCTTCTACCAAGGCTGGGCTGGCTGCAACGCAAGCCTGAATGCCATTTGTGCTTTTAGCCTCTCTTAGTAAAAGGGAACAAGCTCTTTGGATTTCTTTTAGTTAGCAAAAGCAGATACTAATTTGGTCTTTCATGAAAACAAAGTGGCAGGATGGGACTTTCAAAAAGAGGGATGCCCGTGTGCCAGGCTTGACCACTCGCCCAGGAGAGTGACCACCAGATGTCACGCTGTGAAGGTGTGCTCTCTCCTTTGTACTTAAGTCACCCACAGAGAAATATCTTGAGACTGTGAGAACATCTGATTTACAGATTTTGGATTTCTGAATTGTTCTGGAGGTAGAGGTTTCACGAGTCAAAAGTACCATTTTCCGCCCAAGGACCATGAGATAATAGGGTAGGACTGAGAAGAAAGTGAGAGACCTTCTCCAATTGCTTTATTGTTTTATTTCCTTTTATTTTAGACAGTCGCATTAAATCTTTTTGTATTTCTCTCCGTAGGTAACATACATTTTTTTTCCCCTCCAGTTTTTGGCACAATCTATTGATTTTCACCACGGAAAAGTACACACACATTTCCACCCACCACCACCGCATATCCGCATCCTTTCCATCTTCCTAACACAGTTATAACATGATTTTGTTTGGATCACTGTCTGGTGTTTCCATTATTATAACCATTTAAAAATCCACAGTGGCCTAATGTATCAATACTATACTGTGTATCTTCTGTTTGCCCATCCAGATTCCCTCTCCACCCCTTCATTCTGCACGGTGTCTTGGGAGGCTGATATGCATGGACTCCATCATAGGTGTCCCTTATACCATGGTTACCCAGTTGGGTTTGATCAATAAAGGGCACGAGCAGAATATTGAAGGGAAGACAAAATGAGGTCCTAGTATTTGTTCCCCAGCTTTCCTCCGTACGAGGTTGCCATGAGTTAATTGCTTTGTTCTGTAAAAGGCCTCAGTTCTTGTCAGGCAACACTCTATATAATGGCCTCTTTGGGCCAAGCAACGCCATGTTCTTCTTGCCTCTTCAGGCCTGGAGTGGTAATAGTTCCTATGTTGTTATTAGTGTTTTTAAAGTTTGGGCAAATCTGCCTGTACCCAAAAATTATTAGTCTCTTTATTAAAATCTCCTGAATTATGCCATCTATTTTTTTTTGCTGGACATATGGTATGATTATTTTCCTTGTCTGTAAAACTTTTCTATTTTCTCTGGAATTAATATGTGATCTGATTTTTCTTATTGAACTTATTAATTCAACCCAAATACCTTTTATGCTTTTCTAAAGCTCTGAAAATGTTCAGAAACATCAGAAATTTTCTCAAAATCCATTTTTTTTTAGTTTATTTATTGAAAGGAGGGGAGTTGTTTATTGCAAGGAGAGAGAGAAATCCAGGCAGGCTCCACACTGTCAGCACAGAACCCCACACGGGGTTTGAACTCATGAACCGTGCGATCATGACCTGAGCCAAGATTAAGAGCCAGACACCTAACTGACTGAGCCACCCGGACACCCCTCTCAAAATTCATGCTTTTAAAGACATTCTTTTCTGGAGCTCTCTAACTTTTTCTAGTTTGTGCTGGTCAGCCTCTAGGCCTAATGGACAGCTTTCATATGGGGATCTACCTTTGTATGATTATGGAAATTATCTTCGCATGTGAACAGAAACCTCTTTCCATTTGGTTTAAATCTTCAGTCTTGGCTTACATTCCCGCTCTATTAGTGCATGTCATCTAGTAGTTTCCTGAGAAGGGATACTTACAAGGTAAATTATTTGAGACTTTTTATTTTTAGAGAGAGAAGGAGAGCACGAACAGGGGAAAGGGGCCAAGGGAGAGAGAGAGAGAATCCTAAGCAGGCTTCGTACTCAGCATGTAGCCGGACATGGGGCTGGATCTCAGAACCGTGTGATCATGACCTAATAAGCAAAAATTAAGAGTTGAATGCTTAACTAACTGAGCCACCCAGGTGCCCTGATTTGAGACTTTTATATTAGAAAATGTCTTGGGGGCCTGGTTGGCTCAGTCAGTTGAGCTTTTGACTTCGGCTCAGGTCATGATCTCACAGTTTGTGGGTTTGAGCCCTGTGCTGAGCATTGGGCTCTGTGCTCACAGCCTGCAGCCTGCTTGGGGTTCTGTGTCTCCCTTTCTCCACCCCTCCCTCTCCCCGACTCATGCTCTGTCTCTCTGTCTCTCTGAAAAATAAATAAACATCAAAAAACATTTTTTTAAAGAAAAAAAAAAGAAAATGTCTTTATTTTATCCTAACATTTTATTGCTATTTGGCTAGGTATAGAATTCTATGTTAGAACTTATTTCCAGGGCGCCTGGGTGGTTCAGTCGGTTAAGTGTCTGATTTCGGCTCAGGTCATGATCTCGTGGTCCACGAGTTCGAACCCCACATTGGGCTCTGTGCTGACAGCTCAGAGACTGGAGCCTGCTTCAGTTTCTGAGTTTCCCTCCCTCTTTGCCCCTCCCCCACTCACTGTCTGTCTGTCTGTCTCTCTCTCTCAAAAATAAACATAAAAAAAAAAAATTATTTCCTCTCAGTATTTTGAAGTATTCGAACTCATGAACTGTGAGGTCGTGACCTGAGTGGAAATCAAGACTTGGATACTGACTGAGCCATGCAGGCATCCCGCCCCCACTTTTTTTAAGAGCCTGGAGTGGTCCAAGACTGGAAGCAGGGAAAATAAGGGACCGTTGCAAGAGGCCAAGTATGAGAGGAAGTGGAGTTGCATTAAGGCAGTAGTCATGAGGACGGTGGCAGATACGGGGGATGACATTGCACCAGGACTTGAGAACCAACTGGGTGTGGCGGGGGAGGAATCAAACACGCCTCATGTTTGTGATCTATATTCTTTGCTAGTAATAAGTGTAGAAATACCACATGATGACATTATAGCAAACATACAAAAATAATGATTTCCTTCTTCACTTAGTGGCCCTAAGGAAGTATCATTGGGAAAAGCATCACCCGATTACCCCAGAGATACTAGTTAAGGCTCTCCTGGTGTTTGATCAAGGTGAAGTGGGGAAAGTGGTTTGTGTGTGCTGAATCAGAAAAGATTTATTATTTAGCAGTGATGGACTCCAGTAAAAAAAAAAAAAAAAAGAAAGAAAAGGTCACAAAAACTGGGTTAATGTTTGTCCCATAGCTGGTGCTGCAGTGTATACATATCCTGGGGTTTCAGTTCCTGGGGTCCTTGCTATGGACACGAGCATCTGTCTGATGCTGCTAATTCGGACTCTGCATCCTATTCTCTGTCACGTCCCCTTATGAGGACTCTCTGATAGCACCCCGTAATGATTTTTCCTTTCCAGAGAGGACTAGATAAAAATAATGAGCTGTGACTAACATCTACCATTCTTTTTTTTTTTTTAATTTTTTTTTTAACGTTTATTTATTTTTGGGACAGAGAGAGACAGAGCATGAACGGGGGAGGGGCAGAGAGAGAGGGAGACACAGAATCGGAAACAGGCTCCAGGCTCCGAGCCATCAGCCCAGAGCCCGACGCGGGGCTCGAACTCCCAGACCACGAGATCGTGACCTGGCTGAAGTCGGACGCTTAACCGACTGCGCCACCCAGGCGCCCCTAACATCTACCATTCTTAAGCATGGACTGTGTGCTCTTTCCCCAGAAGAGAAAATAATATTGTTTTGCGGCAAAGTAAAAGAGCAAAATTCCCTAACAAAAGTCCCTCTTTGTCTGGAAATCATGCCAGCTTACTTTTTAATGTTCTGATTAAAGAAGAAAGAAAGAAAATTACTTTTTAGGATGCTGAATGAGGTAGGAGCATTGTGTCATAAATACACAGTCATTTCTATATGAAGGGAACACAGTCTGTAGGCTGGCTCAGCCCTAGTTTCTCTTCCCCTCCTTTGGAGTCCTTCCCCAAAAACCTGAACTTCCTGGCAGTGCCTGGCACATGGTAGGTCCTCAACTAACACACGTGGAACATATTATTTCAAAGTATATCCTTCAAGTAGTGTTGGGGTTCTCCCTTCTGCCCTCCCAGCGCCACTAAATCTACCCCTGGTCCCCGCTGGCACGTCCTCCATCATTTTCTTGCCCTGTGCCAGAAAGCTCTCTTCTCCTAATACTATGTCACCTCTTGCTTTCTTTGCAGAAGATTTCTGCCCCAGATGTGTGTGGGGAATGCAGACATTGGCCTGTCTGCTATTACGTATCACGGGTCCAACAACACGAATCATTGGAGTGGGAACATGTTCTTGGAATGAACATAACTGAAGAATCCCTACAGACAAAACTGCAAACAGAATGATACATGCTTAAGTTTTGCTGCAAGAAACTGAAGCAGGCTCCAGCTTTGAGAGAATCCTCTTTTTAAAACATTGTTTTATTCGTTCATTTTTCGCCACATTCCGTTAAAAAAAAATCAGACAAGGAGAGATAGAAAACCTGGCAACCTTGTACCTAGAGATCTGTACTGTCTTTTCAGCCTGTTCAACTACAGATTTAGTCACAATAAGGATCCTGACCAGGTCAGATTCCTCCAGGTCAAAGGAAATAAATATAGACATACTGTTTTATAAGGCGGTCACTGCCATCTTGGTGCTGCAAACAGCTGCCTCAGTGCTGTTACTCCCGAAGTTTGAGTTGAATAGGAAAAGACATTGATTTACCTGGGGAAGCTATCCACCCTGATGGCTTCCTTGAAGTCAACTTGGATTCCTGATGGAGCTCTTTTGGTGCCTCCCTCTAGAAAAGCAGGGATTCAGGACAGTTTGCTTTGACAGTCTAACATGTAGTCCATCTTGTGATCTTTTCAACCCAAGATACAATTCTAGACCATTCTGAGTGATTTCTTCAGTCAAATGGTCTTGGATATCCTGCATGATAGGTCATTTTCCATTAAAACACATCCTTTCCAGGTTAGCGACCTCTGCTGACACATGACAAACCGGATTCCAGAGGTCGTTTTACCACTGCTCCCAACTAGGCATATTGGTCATTCGACAACCTAAGCAGAGTGGATGACTTAGCGAGGTGCTTCAGGGAGCTCTTCTAACACTAACATTCCTGGATAGATGGATATGTAATAAAGCGGGTAAAGTGTTGATGGTAGAATCTAGGTGGTGAGTATCTGTAGATGTATAATATTTTAAACTGCATTTTTTAGGAAATTTTTGTAATGAGGGGTGCCGGGGTGGCTCAGTTGGTTAAGCGTCTGACTCTTGATTTCGGTTCCGGTCCTGATCTTGCGGTTCATGGGATTGAGCCCCATGTTGGATTCTGCGCTGGCACTGGGGACCCTGCTTGGGATTCTCTTTGTCTCCCTCTCCCTCTGCCCATCCCTCACATGTGTGCCTACTGTCTCTAGAGCTCTCAAATAAATAAAATTAAAAAGAAAAAAGGAAACGTTTGGTAATGAAATGTTGGAAAAAAGACAGAAAATTCCAGTAAGGGTGTCTGGTGCTGAGGTGTTCGGCACGAGCTCTTTTCTGCCAGGTTTTTAGAGAACCAGGGAGCCTAGGAAGGGGAATAGCAGTGAGTGGCAGAGCAGGCCAAATCTCAGAGATACTTGTTGAGGGAAAAAGCCAAATTTAAGAATAATGCGTAAAGCATGATGCCATTTATGTAAAATTAAAACCAAAGAACGATTGCAAGTAGTTAATATGTGCAGTATGAAAAAAGGCCAGAAGAATATACACCACACTCTCACAGGAATTACCTCTAGAAGGTGGTCACCAAGGTGTTACTCTTACCCATCATGCTTTAAAAATTTGGAGGAAATGTAGCCATGTATTACTTGTATAATTAAATTAAAATTTAATTAAAAAAAAAGAAAGAAAGTGGGTTTGGAGATCCAAGAGATCTCTTTTGAATTCCAGCTCAGTTATGTACTATATCTTTGGATGCATTAACCTCTTTTTGTCTTAATTTTCTTATTTGATAAGTGATTTAATACTATTTTATATAATTATTGTTTTGAGGATGAAAGTGGTATATAAAATGACTGGCACCTAGTGGACACCCCATCGATGGCAACTGTTATTAGTACTGAGCCTTCAGTACAGAACTTCAGGGCTATCTTCATGGAGACACAATGTTTTAATAAGTGACTTGCACCTTTGGGTAATACAAACTGTAATGCCTTGCAGCCATCACAGTGGAGTAGTGCCCAGCGTAAGGCATAATATAAGGGGTTGCTCCATCAATCTGTGCCCAGCTGTCTTTTGTAGAACATGGTGTGCTAATATAATAAGCAAAGAACCTCACTACCATCCATGACCTTCTGGTTGACAGTGCTCTGACTCAGTGATACATTTTGGGCAAGAAATAGTTTATACTCTTGATAATCTGTGAATGTGGTTGCAGAAGTCAATACTTAACATTCGAATGGAAGTACACCAGAGAGGACCTCTGTTAAAATATTAATGGGTTAGCCTGAGTGTCTGATTGTGGAAACTCTGATTCCACATTTCTTCTTTCACTTTGATATCCAACATATGGAACAATAGAAGAGCTCCCAAGAATTGGTGCAGCTGCCTCATTGGTACCAATTCAGTGGATTACTGAAGCAGCATTCTATGATTTCCTGTCTCTATTCTAGTCTCTATAATGTCACCAGTTTTCATTTTAAAAACAAATAGCCCCTTCTTAAAATCATGTTAATACTAATAGAAGAGCATTCTGGGGATATCTTCCCATCCCGACTCTTGCTCTAAAGCATGCTGCTCCACAAGAATGGGCCACAGCAGACATGTTTGTATTAGTTGGCTGACCTTACTTGCCTGAGCAGAGGTGGACACCTGACACAATTCCACCCATCTGGAGTTGAGATGGAGACATGCTAGCCCTAGGCTGGTTGCTGGTACTGAGGCAATGTATAGCTGGAACACGGAAGCCAGGAGTGTTCAATAGGCAGAGATGAGAGTAGGAAAGGTAAGATATCCATGTTCTGGAAGGCTTTTTTGTTCTTGGTCCAGGCCCCTTTGAAGCCCCGCTATGTTCTTGCTCTTGGATTCTAGGTAATTTTCCTGCATCCATATGATAAATCTACCCCCACCCTTATTTTATTTTTTGAGATACTTAAAATTTTTTTTTTGATATTTATTTTTGACAGACAGAGGGACAGAGCATGAGCGGGGGAGGGGCAGAGAGAGAGGGAGACACAGAATCTGAAGCAGCTCCAGGCTCTGAGCTGTCAGCACAGAGCCCGAAGCAGGGCTTGAACTCACAGAGCATGAGATCGTGACCTGAGCCAAAGTCAGAAGCTCAACCGACTGAGCCACCCAGGTGCCCCTTCTTGAGCTACTTTAAGTGGGATTTTGTTATGTCCAAACAAAGCTGCTTTGACTAAGATAGCCTTCAGGATGAAATTGAAACACTTTAACATGGTCTGTAATGCTCTTTATGACCTAGTGTCTACGTTCACCTTCATTTTACTTCTTACCTGTCTAAATTGGCACCATACAATTCAGCCCTGATCAGTCTCCTCCCTCACTTGAGTCCTTTAAGCATAGACCATAGGCCTCCTGCTGGATCAGAAAAGAGACCCTGATACTTTCCCAGCCTGTGAGGTTCCCCTTTCTTGTGGACTTGTTATACTGGTGTTGTGCCTCGTGTTTACTTGTCCTTCTTTTATTGACTTTATGGATAGTCAGGACTAGGTCTTATTCTTATTTTTTAAATGTTTACTTTTGAGATGGGGTGAGGGGCAGAGACAGAAGGGGACGGAGGATCTGAAGCAGGCTCCGCACTGACAGCAGACAGCCAGATGTGAGGCTTGAATACACGAACCACGAGATCATAACCTGAGCTGAAGTTGGACATTTAACTGAGCCACCCAGGTGCCCCATTATTCCTATTTGTTAATGCTGTGCTTGTACTAAGTCCTTAAAAGATACCAATAAACAACAAATAAAATGAGAGTATATTTTTAACAAACCTACACAGTGTTGATGTGAAAACTAGATTATGAAACCTGAACCTTATACTATAGCAAAGTGGTTAAGAGTGTAGGTTTTGAAGTCAGACTACTGCATAGGTAAAACCTATTTACATGGTAGGGTTATGAGGATTAAAGGGTATAATCTGTGTTAACCATTTATAATATTGGCCTGGGATATTAGGCACTTAGTAATCAGTAGACTTATTTATTGATTGATTATCTAGGAACTCAGTGAAACATGGCTAACACTCCTACAATTGTAGGAATCAGGGGCTCCATAAAGCATTGGAAAATTCTTAATTTTCTTTTAACATTTATTCATTTTTGAGAGAGACAGAGCATGAGTGGGGAAGGGGCAGAGAGAGAGACACACACACAGAATCAGAAGCAGGCTCCAGGCCCTGAGCTGTCAGCACAGAGCCCGACGCGGGGCTCGAACTCACAGACCACCAGCCTGAGCCAAAGTCGGATGTTTGAGCCACCCAGGCGCCCCAAGCACTGGAATATTCTAAAGGCAACCATTTGCCTAGTTGAAGGGGTTTAACTGGGATGGCCCTTTTATGAGAGCTGTTTACAGGCACATCATACAGTGAGCTTTGGTTACTATCAGGGTAAAGCTGTTTTGCAGGCCTTCTTTTATGTAAAAACTGTAAGAACTGCTGGACCAGGATGTGGTTGTTGCGTAAGAGCCTGGCTTAGAGAGGTCAGCATTTCCTTGTCAACTCACAGGCCGGTAGGAGCAGCTCAAAATGACCTGCCTTCCCCTCCCCTCTCACCACTATTACAGATGAGTGACCCGACCTACAGAGTCACAGAGACCACAGACCTCATAGCCCCATGGAGAGGAGACAGAGTGCACTGGAAGGTAACCCCCTAAGGTTCAGGTCCTGAGAACCTTGATTGTACTTCCTGGATTGTATTCTGTAAGATTGCCCCAATTTCTTGCAACAAATTTCCTTTCCTTAAGCTAGCTTGAATGGGTTTTGGTTTATTTAGTTTTGATGCTCAAGTCAAAAGATTGGTACCAAGATTGGAGAGAAGTCCAATGATGCTATAGAGTTGGGGTGAAGAGGAGTGGTTACTATGGATCTCAATATGAGGAGCTGGCAGTCTAGGGGAATGGAGTGGGAAAATAGCTAGCTAAGTTTCCATTGGTTAAGTGTAGACCACAGGCCTCTTGCTGGATCAGGGGGCCACATACTATATCAGGATGTGATTGCTCTTTAGAGTCTTGAGTGAAGTCTAGTCTCACTAGAGGCAGTCTGAGATTTATCAGGCAGACTGGGAGCAGATACAGTAGGAAGAGATGTTCTTCCCTCCTTAAGCCCTTCTTTCCAACTCCTTCTCACCCATACCGTGGGAAGATTTTGGTAAAATAATGCATTGGAGTTATATTGTGAGACATGGCTAATATCAGCAAGATGTGAGTCTTGGTAGATTCCCCAGTCTTATGAGTAGAAATGAGAGCCTCTTTCTATGTAGCTCTGTAAGAACCTCCCCTTGCATGGTAGAAAAGATACAGGGGATCATGACAGGAAAAAAGAACAGAGAGAGAAGAGTCTCCCAGATGGCCAGGTCAGGCACAAGGACTCTACAAACTGGATACTGGAGAGTGACTCAGTGGGAAAAGCATAAAGGCATTTGGCACCATTCAGAGGACTGTATATTTGGGATAGATCTTCATATACAAAGGATAAATCCTTATTTACTAACATTTGTAATACACCTAGTATGTACATAGTGCTTTATACATATTAACAACATGAAGAATGTTTTCTTCCTTTTAGAAGATGAAGAAACTGAGGCTTATACCTTATGTAACTTGCCAAAGCTAATATAATGACTTATTTACAACTAGTAATAAGTAGAGAAAGGATCTGAACAGTGGCCATCTGAATCTACAGTCTTCAGACTTTCTCCACTAACCATGCTGTCTCAGTTTAAATGACATAGATTCAAGATACAGATATAAAAAGATATAGGGTTTAAGTGAATACTGTAATGTTTCTACTTTTGATACTAATGTAAATATACAAGAAAAAACAGCTTATGAAATCATTCTCAAGGGTTTAATTAAAATCCATATAGCATTTAACATGTATAGATATTTTAACTCTTTCAATGACTCTCATATTTTAAAATCCTTCTGCACAACATTTTGAGGCTAACTTCATGCTAGAAATCTACAAATGTACAACTTAACACAAAAATACATTCGGAGTCCATTCCAATGCAAGTTTAAAACACTTTAATTGCAGACAATGTAAAGATATTTAAAAAACCAAAACTACAAAATGAGCACATAAAAGTCTTCCCTTTTGAATTTTTAATAAAATACTGCTCTGTATAAGATCTAATGAAAAATTCCAATTACTTATAAAATAGCTATGTGAGAAAAGAAATGAGTTAAGATACATATGTATGAATTATACTTATATTGTTTAAATGAACAGAATGTTGAATACTTTATACAGCACACAATTTATTACTCATATATCAAAATAGATGAAAACCCTCAGAGAAGCAACTGGGTGCAAGCAAAAGAAAATGTAAGAGATCTGAAGCAACAAAACAAAACAAAACAACAAAAAAACCAAACCCCAAAACAAAGGAAAAAGCCCCTTAGCTGTAAAGGGAAAGGAATAAAATAACTTAAAGCAAACTGTGGACCAAATTCTCAGTCCTATTATTTCATGAGAAACAGTATGAGAATTTAGCTTCACAATACTAAAATATCTGTAGAAGCTTAATTATTTGGCCTAGGCAATTTAATAGTATACCAACTGCCGAAATCAACAGCAATGGCTGTACTTCTGGAAAAAAATTAAATTTTTACAGGTTTAACTACGTAAAACTATCTATTGGAAACCAGAGTCTCCATCACAAATTGCACTTGAGATGGCTGAATGCATTGATTGAGCAAGGCATAATTGTTGGTTCACTGACATACACACAAATACAAAAGCAGCTATATTCCTGATATTCTTCATTACTAAAACTATTTTATACATTTTTTTTCCCTCTTAAAAAAAAAAATCAGTGCCGTCGGAGCTTTTAACTCAGTGTTGTAACATTGACACTTCCACACGCATGCTGACTCAGCACTGTTGTCTCTCTGTTTCAACACTGTCTCTTACTGCCCCCTGGTGGAAGATGGAGAAGTCTGATGGAAATACGAACCAGGTCAGTTTGAAAAATATTCATTTCTGGAATTTTAAGCCTTATCCTGACTAGGAAAAGGAAGCTCCCATGAAAAAGACTATTCCACTGACAAAGCTTACAAAATATATGTAAAGAACACTGTCAGTTTGAGTACTATCACTATCTCTAGAAAAATGATAAAGGAACTTCTGTGATTTTTTTTTTTTTTTTGAGAATGCCTGTCACAGTTATTTCTTTCCAATACATTAATTGTCCTCTACAGTAAAAATGTAATTTGAAAGCAAGATGATCCTAAGAAAGATAGAAACCTCAAAAAGTTGTGGAAGTGTACACAGTTGCTTTAAAAAAGATGCTCTGAACGATGAGACAAAGCACATTAGGCCTAATTTCAATGGAGATCTGGACAGTTCTATTTACTTAATGTAAAAATTAGACTACCATTATAAAAATGTATGATTCATTAATACAAATAGAACAGATGATTAAAAAGTGAGTGAATAAAAAAGCCCCTGCAGCTTATCTACTTCCTTGAGCTAGAAATATAGTCTGAAAATGCAGTGATTGATCTTATTTAATTAGATTGCTTCTTCTACCTCTTCACTGACCCTCCCCTTGAAACGAAGAATTTGGATTAGTTTGAAAATATCAGTCTAAAACCAAAGCAAATACCTGATCACCTGATCATAGAAGAGGAAATAAACAACAAAAAACCTGCATTACGAGTTATTTCTCCCACCAACAGAAAAAAAAAAAGAAAAAAACACCTTATGTTTTCAGTTCTAAAGGAACTACTTATCCCTCTGAAAAGCAAGGAAGTCTTAACTGGAAACCAAGGTACACACAGTGGCAAAAATAATTTTCCATGCAACTGTCTCTCTGATGTTTAAGACTTTAGTCTACATGATGTTTAAATCAATTACATTCTGTCAAATTATAAAAGTCAGGTAATGATCAGGTAATGCAGGAAACGGTAACAAGGTATGATGAGACTAGAAGAATCAATCTTCAAAATTCATTTAATGCGCTCAAAAAAAAAAAAAGAAATTATTGAATATTTAGATTTAACTGCTGTAGTTATGTGGAAGCATGAAGCATTTGGGGACTCTCTTCTTCCGTGCCCTATACAGACCACAGCTTTCATTGAACGTTTATAACAGATTCAACAAATGGGCATATCTCTATACTTTGAGCTGGTTTGAGTCTGCCCCATCCAAAAGGGAAAAATTTTAAGTTTCCCATACTATCAGTGAATCCAGTCTCCTCAAGATTATCATGAGATAAAAACAGCCTCTACTTCTCACAGCCTCCACAGGGAGGCACAAGTCCTGTTGATCTATTGACCTCATGCCCACATCTGGAATAGGTCTACAAGGGGGAAAGGAAAAGACATGAAGGCTTGACCACTATCTAGTCACTATCAAGCGCTTTCCTATTTTAATCTCTCTTTAATCTTGACCTTTAGAATACTATGTTTTTTAAAAAAGGAGGAAAGAACAAAAAGAAAACACTTTTACTGCCTACGCATGGAGAATTATCAGCTCACTTTGCTCAAACACGGGAAATATCTTTATGAGTTCGGTGGCAATATGCCTGTTGGAACTTTTCTTGGAGTTTTCAGAAGATGGCACATGCTCTGTACTCTAAAAAAGATGTGGGTTGTGCACTATTTTTAGAGGGGTCACATAGCAATGATGAGTGAGACAATTCTTGACTGCTGGTTTGTACAGGTACATAAGGTGAAAAATATTACACACTTTAAAGTAGTAGAGGTTGACAGAAAATTACTGTCATAATTTCACTTTTTTGTATTGTATTCCTATAATAGATGTTTCCTTTTAAAATAAATAGAGAGTCTGTGAGATAATGAGGACAAACATTGAGAATTATTTCAGCCTCATTATTCAATATCCCACTACAGATAAACATTCCCAACAAGGGAACGCTGGGAACCAATGAACATTTGAATCTGGAAAATTAACAGAAAATAAAATCACAGAAACTCACATGACTATAATAAATGCCAGATAATGAACATTTATCTCTTATACTAAAGGCACTACTAATATACAAATATCCTATTAACATATAGAGAAACTCTGAAATCAGCAGTTAGAGAAAGGAATCCATTTAGTTCAATGCCAGCATTAAAAAACAAATAGACTACTTTAAGACTCATGGCAGAGTTTTTAATGAGTTCAATGAAACTGGATATAATAATAAGCAGCTCCATATAAACATTATGGTTTCTACTCTTAAAAAAGTATGATAACTTACTTCCTTAAAAATATAAGCATATCACAAAAACTAAAGGATAAATATATATATAAAAACTCAGGCCCTGGTACCACTGAGAAGTTTTCATAAATTCTAAAATAATTTCAACAGCCATAGCTTGAACGCTACACACCCACACATGACATGCAAAGACAAAATGCCAGCGTCACTGAACAGTTCAGCATAAAGCTAAAAATGTGGGAACAGAATGAGACAGGCATTTGTCATGTAAATTAAGTACACCACAAACTGATTGTGCCTGTATTATAGCACACCTTAGAATTTTTTTAAAAATTAGAATTTCATCAGTCCCAAGAAGCACTACAAGGATCAACAGTGGAGCTCTCACATATGTTTAGGTAAGCAGGTAAAAAGCTATACAAAAGAGTAACACAATTTATTTCAACTAACAACATGATTAATAGATTTTACTTTACTCTGTTAGAAGGTTAATTTGTGGTCATTGTACCCTGTAGATTTTGAAACTTAATTTTATTAGAAATTACTAATGCTGGTTTTTGAGTAATCTAAAAAATTGTAATTACTTGCTCAAATCTAGATTGCTATTTATAGTTCTAAGCAGTTAAATGAAATACTCTGACCAATATTCTAAACTTGCTTTGGTACAAAATCTAGAATAAAGCAAAACTGGCAGCACCACCACAAGTGTGATCGTTTCACAGCAGGTCTAAAGGACCCTCAGAGACAACAAAACCTAAGTTAAAATACTTATAAATAAGAGCCATTCTCCTGATAAACTTGTTACATCATTAAAAAGAGAAATAAAATCCACACTTGGTAAATTATACTTGAGGCCCGATTTTCACGCTCCATTTAATTATCCCTCAAGAGTGTCAAAATTTATTATTATTGCACTATGATGTCTACGTCATAGTTTAGGATGCTTCTAATGATGAGGCCAATAGTTAGAGTGGTACATTTTAATGCTTAGTCCACTGATACTATTTTAACACAAGGTTTAATTTAGCTTTTTTTCTTTTTTACAGCTTTACTGAGGTATAATTGATGTAAAACAAACTGTACATGTTTAAGATGCACAATTTGATATAGCGTGAAAAGTGCCTGACAACAAATCAAAAATTTTAATTGAAACATATTATTTTAAAATAGCACATTCCAATTTTTTATGAGACACAGATATGTATTTCTAAAAAGCTGGCTGGAAAGAAAAGAAATTAATTTAATTCCAAGTACCAAATTTATTCAGAAGGTTTAGGAACACCAAAATTGACAGCCAGTTTTCTTGATTTTCTTCTTGAAGAAGAGCTTGGTGTTGACTTGTGGTGAGACATACTGTGGCCTTGGGAGGTGCCTTCAACTTGAAAAGAAGAAGCAGGTTGAGTAATTTGAGAGGACTTTAAGGAAGCTGATGAAGTCTCCTGTGGAATCACTTTGGTGACACTGGAAGATGTTGGCTGGCTAGTCTGAAGTGGGGTAGCTGGAGCACTCTGGGCCTCCTTACTCTCAAAGTTCTTTTTGTTTGCAACCCTTTTCTTAGTAACCTTTAAGGAATAAAAGCATCATTAATTAACAATGCAGGCAGAAAAAACTAGTGTCATTAAGCATGTTGCTAATGTCTGTCAATAATGCTGACTTGTGATTTCTACTTATAATCTCCAAACCAGACTTCAGCAATTAAAGGCATTTAAATATTTAAAAATTCTCCATAACTTAAAGAAAATTTATATTCCTGATTTTAAAATCACTTGTGCTAGAAAAAAATGTTACTTGCTGCAATTATTAATTATTAGAACACAAACTCAAGATAGCAGGAACCAGGTCAGATTGATCACCACTGGTCAAAATGTATTATTTTTTCTAAAAAATTATTTTTAATTTTTTAAAAGTAATCTCTACGTCCAATGTAGGGCTCAAACTTACGACTCCAAGATCAAGAGTCGCATGATCTACCAACTGGGCCAGCTGCTCCGACTAATGGTCATAATATATATTCTTAGCATCCAGACCAGTACTGGACTTCTAGTTGGCCTTGAATCAGTAATTATTAAATAAACAAATTTTTCTCAATAGTCCTTGAGCATTAAAAAATGAACTCTCTAAAAAATACAGTAATTCTTGGGGCACCTGGGTGGCTCAGTCAGTTAAGTGTCCGACTTTGGCTCAGGTCATTATGTCGTGGTTTGTGAGTTCAACCTTGGATCGGGCTCCGTGCTCACAGCTCAGAGCCTGGAGCCTGCTTCGGATTCTGTGTCTGTCTCTCTCTGCCCCTCCCCCACTTGTGCTCTGTCTCTATCAAAAATAAATAAAATGTAATATATATATATATATACACACACACACACACATTTATGCATTTATGTATACATATACACATGTATATACACATGTATACACATGTGTACACACATGTATATGCACGTATACATATACCTATGTATACATATGTCATATGTATACATATGTCATATATGACACACACACACACACACACACACACACACACACACACATATATATAGTAATTCTCTTTTCAGGTCTCACCTGTAGAGGTATGAACTGATTGTGCACACCACTGGGCATTCCCCCAGCCATGGGCATGGTCCCAGAATATGAAGCATGATGAAAAGGCTTCCCAGGAACTGGCACTGGTGGTCCCCATGGCATTGAGCCAAAGAGGTGAGATGATGAAGGCATTATATTAGCTGTTAAAAATCATGGAAAAGTTCTTTTTCAGTAAAATAGTACCATCAAAACCCTGAAATTTAAGACCTCTTTCTGCTACCCTTTTTTTGGCTTTTATCATTTTGGCAAAGGGCATATATACACTTAACTTATGATTAATCTTGCTTACAACATTACACCTCGGGACACCCCCTTAGGACCATAAGCCATCTATAGAAGTCAGCTTATCATGCTGTCTGGCCTACAAAGGCCAATGGTATCACATACTAATATGAACTTCAGGAATATTTGTAATACTATTTAAAAAAATAATAAAAGGATCATGAAACTGTCCCTTGGGGGAGAAAAAGAGAGAAATCTTAAGGATCTCACCTGCCCCCAGTGCTAAGTTGCTTCCATAGTGATCCCAGCCTACAAAAAAACCAAAAAAACTCAAGTCTTGAAATCTGATCACTTTCATATGACATGTAGAATCTTTCTTTTCCCTATTCTAATATTTGTAATTTAAGGATTTAAAACATTACGTTTTGTTTCATATTAAAAGCACACTGAACCAGTGGTTTCCAAACCTGATTTCTATATCTGAGTATTTGGGGAGCTTGTGAAATACAGATTCCTAGGCAAGGCCTCAGACCTAGTAAACCAGACTCACAGAGGCTCAGGAATCTGTATTTTTTGAAGCACAGTTGACATACAGGATTATATGAGTTTCAGGTGTACAACATACTGACTTGATATTTATATGCATTGCAAAATGCTCACCATGACAAGTGTAGTAACTACCTGTCACCAGACAAAGTTATTAAAATATTATTGAATATATTCCCTCTGCTGTACTTTTTCATCTCCCTGACTTGATCAGTACAAAACTGAAAGTTTGTATTTTTTAGTTCCCTTCACCTCTTGTGCCCATCCTCCAACTCCCTCTCCTCTGGCAACTACCAGTTCAATCTCTTTTTATGAGTCCGTTTCTGTTTTGTTTGTTTTTAGATTCCACATATAGAAGAAATCATACGATATTTGTCTTTCTCTGTTGTACCTTGATGGACACTTAGGTTTCTTCCATATCTTGGCTGTTGTAAGTAATACTACAATGAACATAAGGGTGCATACATCTTTCTGAATTAGTGTTTTTGTTTTCTTTCGGTAGATACAGAGAAGTGGAACTGCTGGATCATATGGTATCTCTATTCTTAATTTTTTGAGGAACCCAAGGAACCTGTATTGTTCATGGGCTCCACAGGTGGATTCTTATTCAGTTAGTACCAGTGCCGCATATGGGAACTACTACATTAAACAATGACAAGTGAGACACCAGCACACTGCCACTGAAGGAAGATATGTACTGTGTTCAAAATTTCTTTTCAGAGAAGTAAAAAGGCAGCCAGACCTATAAGATAGGATAGTTTGATAATTCAGCCACTTAAAAAAGTTTTGGATCAGGAGAAAAGAATCATAATGTATTTTAGTATTCTGAATTAAACATGTACAAATTCTTGCATGAAAAAAACTTTTAATATGAAAAATGCTAAAAATATTTATAAAATTAGGCCTTGATACTACCTATAAGCAACTCTGGTGTCTGTCATAATGTTAAGAAGATCTATTTAAAAGGTGCTATATTGTTATTTATTTATTTATTTATTTATTTATTTATTGAGAAAGAGAGAGAGGGAGCACGTGTGCAAGCAGGGCAGTGGTACAGGGAGAGGGAGAGAGAGCATCTTAAGCAGGCTCCGTGTATAGCTTAGAACCCAACTTGGGGCTTGATCTCATGACTGTGAGATCATGACCTGAGCTGAAATCAAGAGTTGGGAGCATAACCGACTGAGCCATCCAGGTGCCCCCTAAAAGATGTTATAGTAATCTTATGCACAGATCAACTCCACAATTTCCCCAATGAATCATTGTTCTAAACATAAAATACACTTTCCTCCATTTTTTTCCACTGGGACTTTTTCATATCATAAAGTAGGAATCTATAAAATAACTTAAAAATGTTAATCTGATGCTGAAGTTTTTTCTCCTGATTAACATTTAAATATCTTGGCTTTTCTGGGGCACCTGGGTGGCTCAGTCGGTTAAGTGTCTGACTAAGGATCAGGTCATGATCTCGTGGTCTGTGAGTTTGAGCCCCGCGTCGGGCTCTGTGTTGACAGCTCAGAGCCTGGAGCCTGCTTCAGATTCTGTGTCTCCCTCTCTCTGCCCCTCCCCCACTTAGGCTCTGTCTCTGTCTCTCTCTGTCAAAAATAAATAAACTTAAAAAAAAAAAAAAGAAATCTCTTGGCTTTTACTTGTACTATATATATATATTCTCCAAAAGTCAGCAGGTATTTTCTTTATAGTTCAGTGAATTTCTGCAAAGAACCATCTTCCAACTTCCTACATGAGCTATGGCTGGCTACAAACTGAGAACAGGATAAGGAAAAGGAACTTTACCTTAATCTCAGTTTTCAGCCAAATATTTGTACTCTGTGCCTGGTGTTCCCGAATCTAGAGAGTCCTCTGGAGAATATACTTTCAGCGCTTTGCCTGAAGGGGCTGTGTGGGGTGGTATCTGAGGAGTCCCATCTCTCCACATACAGACTTTGAAACAATCCCCCTTTTTTCAGCCCATGCCTCATTGAAAGCTCTGATAGCTTCTGATACTTTCAAGCTCTGAAACTTTTAGGATTTATGAGGGAGGAGAGATGCTCATCATCTCATTTGGATTATCTTCTACAGATACTTTAGGGTAGCTTATCCCCGCTCTGCTAAATGAGTTATTACTCTGTGAATTGCTTTTCTCATCATGAACTCTTTTCAAATCTCTAATCTGCTGATATTTCTTCTTTTAGCTCTCTGTCCTTATAAGTGTAAAAGGTTTACACTTTTAAAATAATTTATTGTTCAGTTTCATGTAGTTTGGGCCAAGAGAAGAGATAATTTGTTTAATATGCATTATTAAGTTTTCTAATGTTTGTAGTGAGGATTAGCTGTGTAGAGCTCCTACACTAATATCTCAGAAAATAAAATTTCTAAACCTGAAATAAACAAATGATTGGTTTTAAAATATAATGAATAGGATATAAAGAAGCCAACTGCTATTAGGAAAAAGGGGTGATAAAAGAAAAGTTCAATAAGCTTAAGATTTAGAATCATAAAATTATAAAATGGTAGTCTCAAAGAAATCCTGGACACAGTCTAGCATAAATAAGAAAATGGATTCCCAAAGAAGTTATATGATTTTTGCAAAGTAAGGCAGTAAAAGACTCTGGACAAAAAGAGTTCTGATTCCAGAGTGACCATTTTATTCCCTCAGAACACTAGGAAGATCCCAAATGGCTACAGGAAGCAGGGAGCTACCTGCTTGATAACTCAGGCTCCACATTTGAAAGAGGAAGACAGTTATGAGAGAATATTAAGAGACACACAGTAAACTTAGAAACTCCTCATTCTTCATTTTGAAGCTTCATCATCAAGGGCAGTTTCTTTCACATCCACAGCTTCAAAGCCTTATCTGTTCTTTATTCCCTCCACTTGATTTCCTTCCCCCTTTCCCACCTCTGTTTTGATGTCTAACTTAAACCTAAATTCATCTGTCGGCAGCTACTGGGGAATAAGGGACTGCCTAGAACAAAGAACAGTCCTACTTCAGCTAGACTGGAGGCTATAGAGGGGAATGGTATTTCTAGATAAATCTGCAATCTCTAGTTCCAGTCTTACTTTTCTCACAATTCCTTCTTGCATTCCCTAGATATTTAAATACATTTTTGGTTTCTTCAAAATGATGTTTCTTAAAAGAACTTTCTAAAAACAGAAACTCAATAACAAATATTTAAAAAGGCCAAGTATCTTACCAGTAGGTTGAGGAAAAACTGGAGGAATGGTTCCGGGTGGTACAGCAGGAGGATAATTTGGAAATATTGGTGGAGGAAAAGGGAAATTCACTCCTAAGGAGCCCTAAGGAAGTATTTAAAAGTTAGAAGACAATGCAACAAAAACATCTGTAGAGATTAATTAAAAGTTTAGTAGAGAAGTCATGATTAATTCTTACCAACTGTTGTAATGCAAAAAGTGCAGCTTTTTCCTTGGCTTCATTTTCAGAATGGCACTGTGGCCCATGTACCAGTAAGCCATTAGATAATTTTACCTGGCAAACTGTCATCGTCTAAAAAAGAGAACATGAATGTCTATGAAGTTATCTGTCTAGGAGGTTGACCTTCTCCCCTCAAGCTTAAACAAGTAGAATACTTTCATGTGACATTCTATAAAAAAGAATTCAAAAATTCAACAAAGGACAATCATTTTAAGTTTTGGGTTGCCCTGCAAAATTTTAGAATTGTTTCCTTATCTTGCCATGTTTACAAAATAAAATGCTCTTTAAGATAGCTGAAGGGTCAGGCATCCTAATGCAAATGAAAGCCAACAAAATTTTTTCCTTATATCAAGGGTAGGGAAACTAGGCCTTCTGCTTATTTTTATAAATAAGGGTTGTGTTTGCAACACAGCCAAGTCCCTTCTTTCATGTATTGCCTAAGTCTGTTTTCATACTATAACTGCCCAGCTGAGTAGCTGTGACAGAGACCATATGGCCCAGAAGACCTAAAATACTTACTATCTGGCCCTTGGGAAAAAAAAAAAAATTCTGACTCCTGCTTTACACCATCCTCCAATTAGCAGATATTTCATTAATATGAATTAACTGCCAAAATCTAAAAGACTTAGAGGTTATGTCCAATTTTATGTTCACATAGAAGTTACAACTCTTTATTACACATTTTTTCTTTTATAAAAAAATTTTTTTTTAAATTCTACTTTTTTAAAAGGTAGTCATTTTTATGTGATGTTGTGAGTTTAAGCCTACTTTCTGTTTTAGGTGAGAATATATTAACAACTTGGATATAAAGAGGATCAAATAACCTTTCCTATCGTCTGTGGTTCTCAAGGTACAGTCTGGGGCCCCTGGGGGTCCCCGAAACCCTTTCAGGAGGTCCTTGAGGTCCAAACTATTTTAATAATGATATTAAGGTGCTATTTGTCTTTTCCACTCTCAGTTTCTCACAAGTATATAGAGGACAAAAAATTCACTGATATAGCTTTAGATTCTACACTGCAACTAACTTCTAAGAAAATACCATATTTTAATGTAGTATCAAAAAGTATCTACTATCTGCAAAGGCTATTAGAATTCCCTCCTTTTCTCTAACTATCACTCTGTCTGGGGCCAGATTTTCTTCATGTATTTTAACCAAAACAAATCATAAGAGATTGATAGTAAGAAGCAGATATGAGAATCTAGCTTATTCCATTAAGCTAGAGATGGAAAAGATTTGTAAAAGTATAGAGCAGTGCCACTCACTAAAATTTTTGAAAGGTTATTTTTAATAAATAATGCTTTTAATTTTTTGTTTTAATTTCTAATACAGTTAATATAGATATAAAACAAGTAAGCAAAAATCCTTTGGGGTCCTCAAAAAAAAAAAAAAAGGTGGGAGTTTAATAGGCCAAAGCTTTGAAAATTGCTGCTATAGACCAAGATCCCTAGCTCTATCAATCTGTCCAAGACTACGTGCTGCCCAGGTTCCTCTCTGTCAGCATCTCTGAGGGCTCTGGCATAAATATGAGTGAGCCATAGTGGGAAGAATAAATCTATGTTGCTCATAACGTACAAAAACTCAGCTCCATTATATTATTTTTAGCCAAAGATTTTCAGTTAATCTATTTAAGATCAGTGTTAAAGAACTTAAATAAATGGAACAGTAGTATACTATACCTGTGGTGTTCTAAGAAAGGAGAAATCTGGTTGTGGCATTCCAATAAGGGAACAAATTCGAGAAAGTTCAGTTACTGGTGTGGACACAGGAGGGATATGGCTGGGAGCAGGCCAACACACATGGTCCATAGGCTGAACATTATGGTATTCGCTAGTACTGTGAGGCTTATTCATGTAAGATGCTACCAAAAAAGAGAAAAGAATATATCTATATTAAATGATATACTGAACTCTGCAGTTATTGTAGGGTTTTACAGATAGCAAGCAAAAAATTGTTAAAAGGTGAAAAGAGGAATCTCTCATGAAGCAAATAGAAGAACTATCTAGTACTGCCTAAAATTACCAAGAATTCAATACAGATTTTTAAATGACTGTAACTGATTAATGATTCATGATGAAGATTTTAAAACATGGTAAGTAGCTGACTGCCAAAAACTGACATCTTGAGAGATTAATGACTACATAGTTATTTTCGAGCAAAGCAAAATTTGAATAAGCAAATAGTTTTTTTTGAGCTGATTTACAATTCTTTTTTTTTTTTTTAAAGTTTATTTATTTTTGAGAGACGGAGAGAGACATGGCATGAGCAGAGGAGGGGGCAGAGAGAGACAGGGAGACACAGAATCTGAAGCAGGATCCAGGTGCTGAGCTGTCAGTACAGAGCCTGACGCGGGGCTTGAACCCACAAGCTGTGAGATCATGACCTGAGCCGAAGTCAGACGCTCAGAGGACTGAGCCACCCAGGCACCTTACAATTCTTAAGTTTTGAGGCTTTGGGTTCAGTCTTGTCAAAATTCCATCCTACATTCTGAGACACGTGGATAAATGGTCTTATTGCTCCAAAATGAAGCTGCTTAAAAGTTTTTCTAAAAGTAACCCTTTCAAGTGCTTTTACAGATGATTAAAACATTCTAAGAGTTCACATTCTTTAGGATGAACAAACTAATAGAACAAGAGCATACCCCAGTGAAGAATGAACCTAAACCTGTCACGTTATAGATTTAAAAAAAAAAAAGGTTAAGTTGCTAGCCGAAAGCCACACAACTTGCAAACTCTGTTACTTGGGCTGGATTCTGAGCTCCCGACTCTTAAGAGATATATTCTTCATTATTCTGAAATAAAAGTTACTTGTTTTTTGACAGCAAGACCATCTTTTTCCAGTTTTGTTATTCCAAGAGCATGTCTGTCACCAGGATAGTTTCCTAATAGCTACTCAAATTTTAAATTGATTATTTATCTTATTATTCACTGGAATATAAAATAGATGAAGCTAGGCTCTGATTCTGTTCCAGATTTTGATGCTTAATGAAGTCAGTTCTGCTTATTTCAAACTGATGTTTGTTTGTTTGTTTGTTTGTTTGTTTTACCTGAGAAATTTCTGTCCCCACGTACTTTTGCATTAGTCATTCTTCCTGGTAGGCTTTTGCAGATAATTATACAGACAAAATACTGAAGTATAGGGGACAGAGACAGTAGGGGCAAATATGGATATGTACTAAAATCTGGCTATGGGGCACCTGGGTGGCTAAGTTCGTTTAAGAGTGTGACTCTTGGTTTCAGTTCAGGTCATAATCTTGCGGTTCGTGGGCTTGAGCCCCACATCTGGCTCTGTGCTGACAGTGTGGAGCCTGTTTGGGATTCTCTCTGCCCCTCCTGTGCTCTCAGTCAGCCTCTCTCTCAAAATAAATAAATAAACTTAAAAAAACCAATCTGGCTACGTATTTGCCACATGGCATGCTATAGGCTTCAAAATTTTAAGGTAAGCACCCACTTTACAGTGTCTACCTCCATTAATTATTTATAATTGATTTTGTAGCTTCTTCTATTGGCCAAGCTATTAGAACATAATGCTATATCAATTATAGGTATATTGGTACCTGTAATATGCCAGACACAGTGCAAGCTGCTTTGTATGTATCATATAGTTATTGCAAGAGTCCTTTACAATGTTATTCTCATTTTATAAATATGAAAAAAAGCCTTAAAATCTTAGTAAAGTTAAATAATGTATTTAAGTTACAAAACTATTTTTAAATTACTGAGGGAAAAAAAGCTAGAATGTGAAAACTTGTCTAGGTTTGGGCACTACAGAATGAGTATCTGCAAAAGCACAATTTAAGTAATCATAAGAAGACATTTAGGGACTATAGAGCTATTAGTTACAGAGTTATATTATTATTTAATGACACAGCATAAAAATTACATTCTTATTTGTTACTCTTCATTATACTCTTTTAAAACTACAGGTAGTTTTATCTTCAAAAGCACATGATAAAACAACCCAAATGAACGGAACATCTGAAATGATATTGGTTACTAGTACTAGTACTTTGTTCACGTACTTAATTTCTTATTCTGTTGAGGCTGTGAGGAAGGTCCATATTCATCTCTTCTATTAGAGGAAACAGTGGCTTCATTACCAAACTGCTTCATTTCGTTCTTATGGTCCACAGTATCAGAGGCATCAATTTTTAGTATTTCTTTAAGCATCCGAGTTCCTTTCTGTTTTTGAAAATAATTGGTATGGAGATGGTGGGGGTAGGTGGAGAAAAGTTAACCTTAGAGTTACAGAGCTTATTAACCTTTCTTTTAGTGAGTTCTAGTGTTAAAAATTAAGATGATAATTACATTCAGGTAAGGAATGAGCAAAATCAACAGTCTAGAGTTGAAACAAAATGTTCACATTTCCTGCCACAGAAACAGTACTTATTCTTCTGCTTAACTTGACCAAATTACCTGGTGGCAATGTTTGAAAAGCAAACATACAGGTCTATAAAAACCAAACATACGGATAACTAGAATGCCCAGGGAAGCCTGGTTTTCCCTACAAGATGACAATAATGATGCAACATACCAGTCCACAGGACATAAAAGTGCTGTAACAGTTGCATGGGGTATGTATGCATGCGCCACAATAGTAAAATTACTACAGACAGTACAAAAGCTCCTACAGAACACAAACCATAGCAAATGACTGTGGTGACAAAAGTTCTTCACTTGGAGGCTCTTCATGATGAGATGACTGTACTTCATTTTCTTTGGAGATATTCAAGGATGCTAAAAAGTTCTCAATTCCAGGGTTAGGCTAAAAGAATAAATATTTTGTGCATAAAGATGAAAATATGAGGACACGGAAAAAGCTAAGAATTTTAGGTACAAAAACGATCATTTGAATTTTCACTCAATCATCTTCCCAGCTGCTAAAGTTTGGCAACAGAAATTGAATAAATGGTCTTTTACCTTATCAACAGCATTTGGGTAACCAGTCAGAACCTTCTGGTTTTCTGAGACTTCTGCACTTTCATTTCTCTTCAATAGCTTAATATTACATTTGGCAGGCCCTCCAAATGTCTATAAAAGAGTTAAGAATGAGCTTTTTGTGCAAATAGCTGCCATTTAATAGTGTTCTAAATAAATTACTGCAAATTTTTTTAAGTGCCATTTTCTTTTATATCTTAAAAATGGGGCTTGTAAACTTGGATGAGGAAAAAACTTAGATCTGCATCTTCATTAACTTCTAAATGAGATTTAGCATTTCCTTCAATGAAGCAATAGTGGTGATTCTAATTGCATTTCAATACAATTAATTTTCTTTCAAATCTTAAGTATTTTAGCATTAAAAACACTATTCTGAGAAAGAACCCATAACAAAGTTTATAAATCCCTTCCTAGAAGAAAGGAAATTATAGCATGAGAATTTCAGAAAAAGAGGGCCTTAAAAGTCAACCATTACTGGTATCTAAATATTAATGGGTTCCATTTGCTGATAACCTGGCATGTGCCAAATATTCTGCTAAGGTGCCTTTTATATATTTGATATATGACTAACTTATAAGAGATAAAATTCTTAAAAAATTAAAAAATATGCATATAGAAAGTACATATACCATAAGTATATGTGTTGAATGTTTTTAGAGTAAAAATTTGTTATTCTTTGATCATAAAATGCATATACTCTCCTTATCAATCAGCAGAGACTATACAAAGGCAAACATAAATAACCTCAGCTTCCTCCCACACCAAGCTACTCCACACAATTAATTAATCATTAACTTTGCTATGTTGATCCTAAATGAATCATTGAATATACACATATTTCCAAGATTTTATACATACATACATACATTTATGTACGTAGGTATGTTTGTATGTATGTATATACAGACTAAATGTATCAAGTGAGATAAATCTATTTTTATCTCCATTTAATTAATTTTTATTTATTTATTTATTTATAAAAGTAGGCTCCAAGCCTAGTGCTGAACCCAACGTGGGGTTCCAACTCACGACCCCAAGATTAAGACCTGAGCTGAGATCAAGAGCTGGATGCTTAACTGACTGAACCATGCAGGCAACCCTGCATTTTAAAGATGAAGAAATTAAGGGGGCACCTTGGTGGCTCAGTTGGTTCAGCGACCGACTCTTAATTTTGGCTTAGGTTGTGATTCCAGGGTTGTGGGATCGAGCCCCATGTTGGGCTCAGTGCTAAACGTGGAGCTTGCTTAAAATTCTCTCTCTTCCCCCTGCCTCTCTCCTCTGCTTGTGCTCTCTCTCTCTAAAAAAAGAAAAGATGAAGAAATTGAGGCTATAAGAGATGTAGTGAGTTGCTCAAAGCCACCCAACTATTAAATACATACCTGTTTATGTATTTATATATATGTATGTGTGTATAAGTATCTCTAGTTCCAAATCCTGACTCTAGCTGTGTAACTTCCATTCCAAGTGATTACGGATTTGGGCAACTTATGGATTTGGGCGGCAAAATTCAGATGCCACACATCTACCCACTGTAATAAAAAGCTGGCTACTAGAATTTGATTTAAGAAAGCTTACCTGCTTATTTGACATTTTTTGTGACCGGCTCTCAGTTTTAGGACTCTTACACTCTTCTTTAACTAGAGACAAGAAAATAGGAATTTTGGTAAGTGAAAAGTATTGCTGCAAACTAGTGAAATTTACCAAATATCTACCACAGCAAGACTCTGTATTGAAAATTCACAGAATTGTAAGAAGACAAAGGCTCAGACCTTGAAAAACTTTTAATTTGGATGAGCGGAAGAAGATATACTCACAGATAACAACAAGAGAAAGGGAAAGGTGTGACATGTAAATGAGCCTTGAAGTATGTAGGTTTGCAAAGGGAGGCTAAACATTTCAGGCAAAGGAAATAACAGGAGAACAGAAATGGAAGCAGAAAGCAAGGAATGTATTTATCGAACTCTTACTAGACTAGTTCCACTGGAGATCAAGGAATATAATGGAGCTAATCCAGTAAGCAGTGGGCAACCAATGACAGAAAGGTTTTGAGCAAGTAGTGATCTCATCAGAATTGTGCCTTAGGAAGATTAAAATATGGCAGTGGCATAAAGACTAAGAGAAAAACTAGGAAGCTATTTTAGTATTTCTGTTAAGGGTAAATTGGGAGAATGGTAAGAAAAATGAAAAGGATAAATTAAAAGACGAAGGAGTAAAGGAAAAAAGAGGAAAAGAGGGAGGAAGGGACAAAGGAGGAAAGAGAGGGTGAGAAAAGAAGGAGGGAGAAGGGAAGGGAAGAAGGGTGAAGGGGAGATGAACAGAGGTGGTAAGAAATAAGCAAAAATAGGAAGACAGGGAACAGAAGAGGGGAAATAGAGGAGGGGAGAGGAGGAAAGGGAGGTAAAGAAAAGAAGAAGGAAGTAATTTTGCAAAAATGAGGAAAAGAAAAAGCAAGTTAACATGTACTGACATTAAGCCTTTGTTGAGACACACACAATAAAACTGGAATTCTAACTAATGTAGTTACATGCATTCATGTAAATAATAATTTGAAGAAAAATCACAATGCATTCCAATTAAATACAGAACCTTTAAGCTATATTTATCAGATTTATAGGGTATCAATCTATATTTAATTTAAAAACGTAAATGAAACAAAAATAACATATAGATACTGGTGCAAAGTGGTTGTCAAACTGAACCAAAGTTATAAAACCACACAATTTTTTTGAAAATAGCTTTTTAAAAAAATATTTTAAAAGACCATTATTATAATATATGTAAGATATATACACACACACACACACACACACACATAAGATACATGCATACATCAAATATAATAAATTAGACTCAGGACTCTGCACTTGATATTTCCTCTGCTGGAAAGCTCTTCAAACGTTCTGCATAACTTACCCCATTTCACTCCCTTTTTTTGGTGTTTCTGCTCAGAATTTATGTCCTCAGAGAGGCAACCCTTGACCACTCTACTTAAAATACCACCCCTATCTATACTTTTAATCTGCTTTATTTTTCATCATAGCACTTATAATTACTACAGATTATGAAATTTATTGAATAGGTTTTTTTGTCTATTACCGGTCTTTGCCTTAGAATGTAATGTCCATTAGGCTGAAAAACTTGTCTATCTTGTTCACTCATATATCCCTTGCACCTAAAACAGTACCTTGCACATAACAGCTCAATCAGTAGCAGCTGAATAAATAAATGAATGAATAACAACTGAGTCATATTTTGAACATAAAGAGCAATTTTCAGCAATTTGGGAATATTCTGATTAACAGAAGAGAAAAAGTAACTGCAAGATGAAGATTCTTATCTCTGCATCTACATTCCCTACTGTGCCTGGAACACAGTAAACACTACTGAAGGAATGAAAAAAATAAAAATGTACAAATTATGTTAAGAGAATACTGCAACACAGTATACATATTTTTATTTATTAAGATTTTATCTTTATTTTATTTTTTTAGAGAGAGAGGGCACAAGTGAGTGAGGGACAGAGAGAGAGGGATAGAGAGAGAATCCCACAAGGGGCAGAGAGGGAGACAGAGAAAGGGACAGAGAGACAAGCAGGGCTCACTGGAAGTGGGGATCGTGCTCACCCAAGGTGGGGCTTGACCTCACCTGAAGCGGAGCTTGAGCTTACCCGAAACAGGGCTTGTGCTCACCCGAAGTGGGGCTTGAGTTCATCAGTAAGTAGTGGGGCTCAAGCTCAGCTGATACAGGGCTCAAACTCACAAACTGTGAGATCATGATCTGAGCCAAAGTTCGATGTTTACCCAACTGAATCACACAGGTGCCTAATACATATTTTTAATAAAAAATTGTAATATAGGTTGGAGTAATTTAATAAGCAAATGTTTATACACAGAAAAGTAACTGGATTATGCTAAATAAAATTTATCTCAAAAAGTAGTAAGGAGACATCAGCAAAAATGTCAGAGTAAGGACTTCTAAAAGTTCTCTCCTCCATAAAAGCAGCAAGAAAATGGGCACAAATTACCAGAATCCAAATTTTCAGAACTATGGAAATGAATCAAAGGCTTTTAGCAATCCGGGGAGTATTTATTCAAGGAAAAAGTCAGACTCTCAGAACAGTGAGCTTAGGGGCTTTTTAACTTGCCCTAGTCTCAATCCCCACTCTATAATTCTATGCCAAAATCCTCAATAAAATACTAGCAAATCAAATCTTATAGCATATAAAAAGATTATACACCGTGACCTAGGGGGATTTATCCCAAGAATGCAAGGTTGGTTCACCACAGAGAAAACAATGAATGGAATATATCATATTAATTAAGCACAGAAATAGCAACTGACAAAATCCAATATCCCTCCCTCCAAGGGGGGGGGGTGGTGGTGGAAATCAACAACCTAGGAATAGGAGGGAAATTCCTCATTTAATTAAGGGCATTTACCAAAACCCCACAGCTAACATTACACTTAAGTTGAAAGACTGAAAGCTTACCCGAAAGATCAAGACAAGAAAAGGGTATTCTTTGCATAAAGATGGTATATACATCTGTGGAACAGAATTAACAGGCCAGAAATAAACCCATTCATCTATAGTCAATTGATTTTTAACAAGGGGGCCAAGAAAATTCAATGGGTGCCAAAAGAATTCAATGGGAAAAGAATAGTTTTTCAGCAAATGATGCTGAGACAACTGGATATCCACATGCAAAAGAAGGAATATGGACCCCTACCTCATACCATATACAGACACTAATAAAGACCTAAAATAAGAGCTACAACTACAAATCTCTTAGGAGAAAAGATGAGTGTAAATCTTTGTGACCTTAGATTATGCAATGGTTTCTTAGATAGGACACTTAAAGCACAAGCAACCAAAGAAAAGTAGAAAAGATAGATCAATTAGAATTGATCAAAACTACAAACTTCTGTGTTTCAAGGACACTATAAAGTTAAAAAGACAACCCACAGAATGACAGCACATATCTGTAAATCAAATATCTGAATAAGCATTTAGTATACAGATTTGATAAAGGACTCACACAACTCAAGGATGAAAAGAAAAGTAACTCAGTTTTAAAATCAGCAAAGGTGGGGTGCCTGGGTGGCTCAGCCACTTGAGTGTCTGACTCTTGATTTCAGCTTAGGTCATGATCTCACAGTCATGGCATTGAGCCCTGTATCAGGCTCCACAATGAGCATGGAACCTATTTGGAATTCTCTCTCTCTCTCTCTCTCTCTCTGTCTCCTCCCAGCTTGCTTGCTCTTGCTCTCTCTCTCAAAATAAATAAATAAATAAATAAATGAATGAATAAAAAAATGAGCAAAGGATTTGAGTAGACATTTCTCCAAAGAAAATATACAAACTGCCAATAGGGACATGAAAAGATCCTCAATTTTATTAGTCATTAATGAATCACAAATGAAAACCACAAAGATTTCACTTTATACCTACCAGGATGGCTAGAATAAAAAAGATGAGCAATAACAAGTATTATGGAGGATGCAGAAACACTGGACTCCCATATATTGGTGGTGGGAATGTAAATGGTACAGCCACTTTGGAAAACAGTTTGGTAGCTCCACAAAAAGTTAAACATAGAGTTAACATACGACTCAGTAGTTCAATTCAATTGGGTATATGCCCAAGAGAACTGCAAACATATGTTCACACAAAAAACTTGTACATGGATATTCACAGCAGCATTACTCATTTTAGCCCCAAAGTGGAAGCAACCCAACTGTCCATCAATGGATGAATGGATAAACAAAATGTAGTATTCATACAATGGAATATTATTCAGCCATAAAAAGGAATGTAAAAATTAAAAAAAGAAAGGAATGAAGTATTTATACACACTACAACACAGATGCACTTTATGTTCATTATGCCAAGTGAAAGAGGCCAGTCACAAAAAATCACAAATGTTATGATTCCATTATATGAAATGTCCAAATAGGTCAATCCACAGAGGTAGAAAGTAAATTAATGGTTTCCAGGTGCTGGAGGAATGACTGCAAAAAGGTATGGTGTTTCTTTTTGGGGTGATAAAATGTTCTAAATTTAGATAGTGGCATACGTTGTACAACT
Organism: Prionailurus viverrinus; assembly: GCF_022837055.1. Lineage (NCBI taxonomy): Eukaryota > Metazoa > Chordata > Mammalia > Carnivora > Felidae > Prionailurus > Prionailurus viverrinus. The sequence goes on from NC_062569.1 coordinate 37,533,938, forward strand.
TTGTGAAAACACCAAAAAAATCACTGTAAATACTTCAAAAGACTGAATTTTATAGTATATGAATTGTAACTCAATAAAACTTATTAATAAAAAAAAGCAGTTAGCATCATAAGTTTGTTTATTCTGAACTTTAAACTTACATTTTTTGTGAGGCTCATGTTTTCTTTGCTGACATTTAACAGTGTTGTCAGTAAAGGCGGCTTTATGATGTTGAGTTACTTGACTTATTTCTTGAGGTAGAACTGCAATCTGAAAGTTAAAATTCTTATAAATGATTTAAGCAAACTTTTAATATTATAACTACTTTTCCTCAAAGTGAGGTTCGAAGTGATAGAAAAATTGTAGAACTCAATAACAGGAGCTGATATTTGAGCTCTAACTCTAAAACCCATGTTCACAGTACTGTTTCAAAGAAAAAGTATGCCATAAGTTTAATTAGAAAATATTCTAGTTTTCGGTATAGTTTTTTGGGTTGTTCTATTTGATATCTACATAAAGCTATTTGTTACTCATATTTTTCCAATAAAGGCCTAAATATTTTTTAAAGATATTTAAAATTTTATTTTTATTTTATATTTTGTAAAGACTTTTTAAAAAGCAGCTTTAGGTACAAAATGAAGCTGAGAGAAAGGTACAGAGACATTTCATAAACCTTTGGTCTCCACACATGTATAGCATTCCCCATTGTCAACATCCCCAACCAGAGTGGTACATTTGTTACAACTAATGAACCTAAATTGCATACATTTCATTATTACTTAAAGTCTATAGTTTACACTGGGTTCACTCTTGGGTGTTACATTCTGTGTGTTTGGACAAATGTATAATGATATGTATCCACCATTATACGGATTATTTTCAGTGCCCTAAAAAATCTTCTGTGCTCTGCCTACTAATCCTTTCCCCCTAACCCCTTGGCAACTACTGATCTTTCACTGTCTCCATAGTTTTGCTTTTTCCAGAAGCTTGAATACTTAAAAAAAAACCTAAACAACAAATTTTAAAATATTTTATTTTTGAGAGAGAGAGAGAGAGCGAGAGAGAGCAAGGGAGGGGCAGAGAGAGAGGGAGATACAGGATCTGAAACAGGCTCCAGGCTCTAAGCTGTCAGCACAGAGTCTGATGGGGGGCTCAAACTTGTGAACCATGAGATCATGACCTGAGCCAAAGTCAGATGCTTAACCGACTGCGCCACCCTGACACCCCCACAAAATAATTTTTTTAAGTAGGCTTCATGCCCAGTGTGGAGTCCAATGCAGGGCTTGAATTCACAACCTGAGCTGAGATCAAGAGTCAGATGCTTAACTGAGTGAGCCACCAAGGTGCCCTGAATACTTTTTTAAAAATCATGTTGAGCTGTCTAGAATTTGGTCATCAGATGAAAATTAGGCTGCTTATTAATGCTTCATGGATGTAAGTGATATACATGGGATCTCATATTTCTTGGAAATATGAAAGTGTTTAGCTGGTATAAATAATGAAATAGCACCCAATAACAGGAGCAGCATGCAGACGATTCTGAAGAAATATAGTATCAAATGTTGAGTTCTATCTCAAGGAAATAGGTAGTAAAATGACTAGTAGACTGAGATCTAGGGGAATTTTGGTAGTGAGAGAGGAAAGTGGAAGGAACAGTAAGAACACATAACCTGAAGTGGGAATTATCTACTTGTGCGAAAGGAAAGAGACCAAACTTACTAAAACAGACCATTTTATCAAATATTTGGATATATTTTATATAAGAATTAGGTAGAGTTAGATTATAGAAGGTCTAGCTATTAGTTTCAGTTGAAACTAATGAATTCCACTAGTACTGAAGAGGGAGCCCTGTACATTCTAGAATATTTGAATAATATTGTTTTATGGCTGGAAAAGAGGTCATCTAACTCCAGTGCCTTAATTTTACACACAAGGCCCCAGAGGACCAAGGAAGTTAGAGTTGCTCAATTTGAGTCACCAAATCTGATTTCCTGATTTTTAGTCTGGTACCAGATTTATCACACCACAGCGCCTCAGGGAATAAACTGACTTCAAACCCAGGTGCTCTTATTAGACATTTTGCCCAATTATGCCACTGGGTCCACACAGTTTTGTGAAAGGATCATCAGGAAAGATCATTAGGAAAGATGCATCAAGCAGTACTGCGTAAGAAGGACCAAAAAGGAAAGAGATAAGAAGCAGGAAGCACAGGTAGGAGGTTAACCTAGGCTTAGGATAACACTCTAAGGTCCAGTTGTGGGAACTGAAAGGAAATAAAAAGATTTGGAGTCTCACAGCAAAAAAAAAAAAAAAAAAAAAAAAAAAAAAAAAAAAAAAAAAAGAGGAAAAAAGGAAAAAGTTTTTACTCCATGCTCATCGGATTATATGCCGTGGAAAATGGTAGTGTTAGAAATAAGGATAAGAGAGGAAACTTTAGGTGAGGTCAATTCTAAAACATCTTGAGGTTGAGATGATGGTGGGGTATCCATCTATACCCGTCTTCTAGAAAGTTGGAGATACTGGCTTAGATCTTGATTGAGAGGTATGGATCACATAGATTGAGTGGTAATTAGCAGTGAGGTAAGAGCAAATGTCACCAAACAGTAAGGCAAAAGGGGGAAGAAAAAAAAAAAACCAATTTGTTGTCCAGTTTTAGGGAGCAGTGCCCAGTGAATGGTTGGAAAAATAGAGGTTAAGAAAGAAGGTGAACACATGGCAGAAGGCCAAGAAGGGCCTTGGCCTACCTTGGTCCAAGTCACTATCAACTGTACCTTGATGGTTCTAGTAGTCTCCTAACTAATCTGTTTCTACCCTGGCTCCTATACATTCTATTCCCAAGAGAGCAGAAAGAATGATCCCATTAAAATATAAATTAGATGTCATTCTGTTTCTCAAATGGCTTATCTCACTGGGTAAAAACCAATGTCCTTATTAATGACCCAGAGGATCCTGCACTGTATCGATGTATCACCTCTCTAATTACAACTCACCCTACTGACTGAGAACCATAAGTCTTTTTTCTCTACCTTGAGTACACCTGGATTCCTACCAGGGTCTTTGAATTTGTCTGGAATACTCTCCCTTCACATATCTACATGCCCTAGTCCTCATTTCATTCAAATCTTTACTCAAATGTTACCTGATAATTCTATTTAAAACTGAAAAACCTTGCCTCTACCTCTCCTGCCAACATTTTTTATCCTCCTTCCCTGAACTTTTCCTTAAACTTTTGTATTACCAAAATGCCATATAATTTACTTATTTATTGTCCTCTCCTCCCAAGGATACTGATTGTTTGAGGGTCAGAGTTTTTGTTTTGTTTACAGCTATGTCTCATTGTATAGAACAATGTACATGGTAGGCAATCAAATACATGTTGAATGAAGTAATGAAATGAATGAATGATAATACAGTACTTCTAAAGAATGAGTAGTTAGCAGAATCAAATAAATTAGAGAGGAAAAGAGGGTTTGAAAATCTGGATATAGATTATATTTAGGTAGAAAGGATTTATGGATGATAAGCAAAATTTATAATAGCTATTGGCAGAGAAGACCTATGTATTTTGTCCCTCTCACTTTTTATGTTTATTTTATCATCATTTCCCTTGATATTTTCTCCTCTCTACTGTGATAAACTCTGATAATGCCACCATTATTGGAGGACATTAGAACAAAAGAGGCCTTCATGGTGTAGGCTACTGGTTTATAAACCTGAGAGAACATTCCCTCTTGACCTGAGAAGATAGGTCAGTAGCTTGGCAAGAAGAGTTGTGTTGTAGGAATGTATTATTATTATTTTTTTTTTTTGTCTGAGTCAACTTTTTTTTTTTTTTGTTAGCAGAATTTCTTTTCTTCTTTTTTTTCTTTTTAATTTTTTTTTTAACGTTTATTTTATTTTTGAGACAGAGAGAGACAGAGCATGAACGGGGGAGGGGCAGAGAGAGAGGGAGACACAGAATCGGAAGCAGGCTCCAGGCTCTGAGCCATCAGCCCAGAGCCCGACGCGGGGCTCAAACTCACAGACCGTGAGATCGTGACCTGAGCTGAAGTCGGATGCCCAACCGACTGAGCCACCCAGGCGCCCCATCTTTTCTTCTTAATCTCTATTAGGGAATATGAATTTGCTCATTCACATTTAAGACAACCAACTGCCAGAATAAAGCTATACATGCAAGTGAAAATGAGTAAGTTAATAAGTGCCATTAAGGCCTCCGCTGAACTTATTTAAAAAAAACTTTTTTTAATGTTTATTTATTTTTGAGAAATAGAACACGAGTGGGGGAGAGGCAGAGAGGGAGACACACACACAGAATTCGAAGCAGGCTCCAGGCTCCAAGCTGTCAGCACAGAGCCCGATGCAGGGATCGAACCCACAACCGTGAGATCATGACCTGTGCTGAAACTGGACGCTTAACTGACTGAGCCACCGAGGCACCCCAAGGCCTCTCCTGAATTTAAAATACAGTTATTATGATTTTGCAAACAACTAACATAAAATCCAAAACTGATTTAAAAGAAAAATTATCTGTATTCCCACTTATGAGTCCAAAAACTTTTATATATGGCTGAAGAGAATTCTGAACATTCGTGATTAAAAGCATTATTTCTCTTTTATGAGATTTCTGAAGAAAACTAGTCATTGCATACCCAAAAGAGAAATGTAAATCTTGTTGTTGCTGTCTTTAAAGTTTATTTATTTTGAGAGAGAGAGAGAGATCATGGGAGAGGTAGAGAGAGGAAGGGGGAGAAAGAGAGAGAGAGATCATGGGAGAGGAAAGGGAGAGGGGGAGAAAGAATCCTAAGCAGGTTCCACGCTGTCAGCACTGAGCCCCACGCGGGGCTCGATCCCATGAACCATGAGATCATGACTTGAGTTGAAATCAAGAGTTGGTCACTTAACTGACTGAGCCACCTAGGCACTCTGTTGCTGTTTTTTTAAATTAAATGTCCATCAAACAAGGTATACTAACCTTCTCTTGTGGAGTTGGCTGAAAGTGCTGAACCTTTCCAGATCCCTGTAAGGACTGCCAAATGTTGCAAAATTCATCATCATTTTTATTAGGTACCTGGCAAAGCACAAAAAATTTCTTAAGGAAGTGAAACAAAAAAATTAAGATTCATATTAAAAAATAAAATTAATTCACTAAAGTTAATTAGCAGTAGACAGGATCTTAACTTCTGTTATCTGAAATCTCAGTTCTTTTTTTCTGGAGCTCAGTAATCATAAAAATATTCTATTGGAGTGAAAATGGCCTTCATCATATGTAACTAGTTTTGAATGGTTTTACTGAAAAGTAAAATGTTTATTTCCTTATTTTTGCGAGACAGAGCACAAATGGGGTAGGGGCAGACCGAGAAAGGGAGACACAGAATATGAAATAGGCTCCAGGCTCTGAGGTGTCAGCACAGAGCCTGATGTGGGGCTTGAAGTCACCAACTGTGAGATCATGACCTGAGCCAAAGTCAGACGCTTAACTGGCTGAGCCACCCAGGTGCCCCAATTGAAAAATCTTTAAAGCATGACAAATGCTATGGATTATACTAAATCAATATCCCTATGAAAATATTTTTTTTGCCTTCCAATGTACTGATATATTAACTCACTCAAACTAGTATCTAATGATTTTATTCTTAAAATCTTCCTCTTACACAAAAGCATCTAATAGATTAAAAATCACCTATTACTTATGGGGAACTGATTTTGTTCAGATTAAACTCTGAAAAAATATGCACCAAAATTTAATAGTGGTTACCTATGAAATTTGAGAGTATTTTTGCTTCTGTTTCCTTTGCTCTTATCTCCTTATCTGTGTTTTCTAATTAGTCTATAATGAACACATATTACTTGGATTAAAGTGAGGTTAAGATAAAAAAAAATGTGATTAAGATTTGGGGACATGGAATAAGGTTAAGTGTCTCTCACAAAACAATTCAATTTTGTCCCCAGAAAGATAAAATAAAGTAAATCACCCATGAGTTGCATAGTAGAAACTTGTAAATAACTTTTAATAAATTTAATTCTCTCCCTGTTAACGTTTCAAATTCATGTTATTTCGTAGTAGATATAACATTTGAGTTATATAAGAAAAAAATGGAAACGTTAGTTTCAAAGGTAAATATATGAAAACAAAACAGACATCCTCAGGCTATTTAAAAAATGTGTTTCTTCTTTAATATAATTAATTTTATAACAGAGGTAGAATGCTATCAGTAGCACTCTTTACTAGTCCATTAACTTAAAATAAATCTGAAATTGATTTGAACTAAAATTTTTTTAAAAACTAAGTCAAATTATGTTTCCACTTACAAAGTCTGCCTGTGATTTGTAAGGGGCAGAAAGAAATGAGACTAAGCGCCTTACTTGAGTAGGAACAAAAAGTGATTGCGGGGAATGGTTCAGGCCTCCCAAATGCCCAGAGGAAATTGATGAATTTGAGCTATAGTGATTCACAGCTGGTTGTGGTTTCACAATGGCTGTCAGCTTCTGATTTCCAGTTTCAGAGCGACTCCCATGAGAAAGATTCACCAAGGCACTTGTTGGCAGTCGATAACCTCTACCAGGTGAGCACCTAAAAGTAAACAGTTATTTCAGGGGGAAATAATACTAAATGTGTTAGGGAGCAGACAAATCAAATTATTTTTGGGTGGACAGTCAGTCCATAATCTGAATTAATAAACGTTACTCTTAAATTCAGCAGAGGAACCTGAAATCATAGAAAGATCTCAATTTATAAGATGATACATTTCTGAAAAGTTTCTGAATAGACTACTCAGTGCTACCAAGTAGGGGAACAACTCTTCTACAGGTGTGGTGTGCAAGGGATGTGTGTATGTGTTAGTTTGCTCTCAGAAGGCTGGCAACAAAATATCTGTGTATAACTAAAAATTTATGAATTAAATGTCAAGCTTCTTTTAAAAACTGGGTTGTACAGTTTGGTTTATGAAAGACCAGGAGATATTCAAATGTGGCACTGTTCTCAGTGGACCTCTCCCTACACAATAGGGCAAATGTTAACTTTGATCACATTTGTCTCCTGATCAATTGCTGAGTCTAGCCCTTTTTTATCCTCACCTTCCCATCTTAAAGTTATGGACCCAGGAAGGCTTAATAGACAAGTATTTGTGATTTCCTTCCTTCCTAGCCTTAACAAAAATATTAGATATTAAAATAAATCTTCTCTTGTCAAAAGTTCTTAACTCTATTATGCACTTTTTCTAAGAATATAATCCTCTTATATTAAGAGACGATGGAGTAGAATTATTTTACGACAAATCTTTATATGATTTGTAGAAAATATGTTCATGAGAACTATACTTAAAGATTCTGCATTATAGAAATGAGTGTACAGGTAATCTTTTACATAGCTCTCTATCAGTAAAGAAATCCAGTGCCTCTACCTAGGAGTGAAAAAAAAGACACTGAGAAAAAAGTTAATCATCTTAAAAATGTATCTTCTAAGTTACTGGGCTAAGGTTACTGGTGATCAAACATTTTCATGAAAAATAAAATCAGATATGAGATCCAGACTCTGCTGCTGCATTTGAAGATTGTAGACAGTTAAAGTCTTTCGGTAACAGGCACATTTGAGTTGTAAAACAACAGTAATAGCATCGTGAGGGTTACTTGGAAAAGGACTGACAATAGTGATTTTATGCAAATAAGCTAAACAAGGGGTGCCTGGGTGGCTCAGTTGGTTAAGTGTTCGACTCTAGATCTTGGCTCAGATCTCAGGGTCATGAGTTCAAGCTGTCTTGGGCTCCATGCTGGGTGTGGAGCCTACTTTTAAAAAGAAAAGAGACTAAACCAGAGTAATCAATTTTTTATTTAATTAGTCACTAATCAAAATAGAGGAGAAAAAGAAACTAAGCTAAATTCAGTTTAGCTTTCCAGCTAGTTTCTAGAAGGGAGACAGGAAACTGGAAAGGACTTCATTTAATCTTCACAAGAATCTAGTGAAGTATGTATCTTCATTATAAATGAGGAAATTGAGGGTCAGAATGCTTTTAACTACCTACTCAAGGTAACTCAAAGAATAAGTGAGAGAACCCATTCCATGTACCTTTCATTCTATCATAATCCTTTTTCCTGTATATTTTCTATCAGTGCTTCCCCCAAATAAATAAAACTCACCCATATTAATTTAAACAAAAAATCCAATTCTCTTCCTTTAAACCTGCTAACCTCCAGTTATCTTTTCTCTCCTTCATGATCAAACTTCTCAAGGGTCAGCTCAATTTCCTGCCTCCTCAAACCACCTGAGTCTGGCTTCAGCATCCACAATTCCACTAAAATGCAAATCTGATGTCACAGCTTTGATTTTGATGACTTCACATTGCTTTAAGGATGAAGGCCAAGATACCAAAATCTTAACATGTCCTCAAAGTTGGCTTACAAGTTCCTGCAGTGTGGTTCTTGCTTTTCTCTTTTACTCTAATCTTGTTAAAGTTCAGACACACTTGCATTTTTTTTTTTTTTTTGAATGACTGAATAGGTCCTTTGTTGTATGTTGTTATTTCTTCTTCATGACCACTTAACATTCTTCTTCCCTCTTCCTCCAGTTAGCTATTATTCATTCTTTAAGTCTCATCTTAAATACTTGTCAAGAAGGCTTTCTAGAATTCTCAGGACAAGTTATACTCTTATAGAAACCTGAACTTTTCCTTCCTAGCACTTCTCACATTTTAACTAAATAACGAATATTATAACCAGTTACACAATTATCTCCCCCACTAAAATGAAAGCTCTGTGAAAGTAGAAAGCATGTCTGTCTTACTCATTGCTACCTTCCCTGGTAGCAAGTATGATGTCTTGCATATAAGAGGAATTCAAAACGGAGACAAATAAGTACAGTAAAGTCACTGGTCACATGTTCATATTCACAAAGTACAATTATCATCAGGAAATACAAACCTTATTGTTAAGCCTCCGGGAAATTCTTCATCAAATAATACTTCAAATAGTACATCAGCTTCTCTGTTAGCTGTGAAAAAAAAGAGATTTAAAAATCATAAAATGAAAAATCAGCTTATAAGTTTTTGAACTTTGAGAAACATTAATTACAATTATCAAAAAGTAGTGCAGGGGAATACACTAAATGAAAAATAGATAAACTCACAGATTACCGGTATTAATTTAAAGCAAAATAATATTTTAAATTATACGCTTTGGGAAGATTAATTATGTTTTTCTCTCTGCTTTTGTCTATGTTTGAAATTATTCATACTAAGGGGAGGGGCCAACATGGCAGAGAAGTAGGGGGATCTGAAGTTCCCTCCTCTCTCAAACAAAGCAAGGTTGAAGATAAAGGACTTTGAATTCCAAGAGTCTGGGAGGCAAAGAGACAGTAGCTTCCAGGAACCCACCAGGACAACCTGACGGGCCAGAGGTGTGTGACTGCGAACTGGGAGAGATAAATTGAACGGAGGGGAGGGATCCCCTTCTGCAGAGACAAAGGACAAGAAAGAGAGGCTGGGGAAGCATGGGACTGTATCTGGACAAGAGAAAAACCATGGACCTGGACAGAGAAAGGGCCAATCTCTAATTGAGGGGCTTTCTCTGGACTGGGCTGGCTGCCTGGATCATGCACCTGGGCAGGAGGGGAGTCAGCCCCAGGTTCGGTGGCTAGGTCAGGGGCACAGTCCACAGTGGGAGAAAGTGATCCTCTCCCTGGAGTGCTGTGGGACAGGACAAAGCCTGCCTGCCTCCGCCAGTCAGAGAGTGGCACTCCCCCAGTACCCGGGCACATGGAGCAGGAGTTTGAATCCCAGGCAAGCGCCAGGGCACAGGAGTCGGCCGGGAAGGACAAACCGCCTTGGTTGCACCCATGGCACAGTGAGGACGGCTTAAACAGAATGGTTTGGGACACCTGGTCTGTGGAGGAGAGACTGGGGCGTTGTCATTTTTCTCCCCATTACCAACAAGGTGGGGCTTCAGGCATCGGCCCTAGGGCCCACAGCGGAGATGTGACCTGCCTAAACCAAACCACACTCCTCTGCACCTGGTAACTGCATATCTGCTGGAGTGGGATTGACGCTGACAGACAGCACCAGACAGCCCCTCCTCCAGACTAGTGCTGTTGCACTGCCTGGTTTAATTCTCAGACAATTCTTATTTATAGATATGCTCTTCCTTCCTTTTCTCCTTCTTATCTCTTCCCTCCTCTAGTCTGGTTACTCTGGTTATTGGTTTGTTTAAGCAGACATATTTAATCCATTCTCTTGATACATGTTCCACACCTCCTTCTTTATTCTCCTCTCTCTCTGAATTAAGCCATATAGTTTCTGTCTGGACAATTTTATTTTCTTTTTCCCCTTTTTCCTCCTTTATTTTCCTTTCTCTCTCTCTCTCTCTCTCTGGATTAAGCTGTATAGTTTCTCTGGTCAACTTTTATTTTTTCTTTTTCCCCACCCCTGTCATTTCTTTGTATGGGATAAGGCCTCTTCTATCAGCACCGCTTCCACCATGTTGTTTACTTGTAGCTGGTGTTTCTGGCTTTTTGTTTTTGGGTTTTTTGTTTATTTGTGTGTTTGTTTGTTTTTGTTTTCTGTTTGTTTTTGTTTGTTTTCCTTTCCAGGGCTACTTTAACGAACAAATCAAAGCACACCCGGTGGAGGGTTCAAAACATCACTACGGACAGGGAGATAAAGTAACCAAAGTCACAACAACAGAGAGCAAGTAACACTCTCCAAAAAAACATCTTCTACAGGGCCAGGCCCTGGACAATGTATGACCCCTCTTTAATATGGTAGTGTTTGCAGGTGCAGGACACATAACACGCTTTTAAAACACACATAAGGGACAAAAAAACTAGCCAAAATGACAAAATGGAAAAATTCTCAAAAGAAATTCCAGGAAGAAATGACAGCTAAAGAATTTCTCAAAACAGATATAAACAATATATGTGAACAAGAATTTAGAATAATAGTCATAAGATTAATTGCTGGACTTGAAAAAAGCATAGAAGACAGGAGAGAATCTATTGCTACAGAGATCAAGGAACTGAAAAATAGTCATGATAAATTAAAAAATGTTGTAAATGAGGTGCAAAATAAACTACAGGAGGTGACAGTGAGAAATGATGAGGCAGAGGGGAGAATAGGTGAAATAGAAGATAAAATTATGGAAAAAGATGAAGCTGAGAAAGAGAGATAAAAAAAATTCCGGATCATGAAGGGAGAATTAGAGAACTAAGTGATTCAATGAAATGGAACAATATCTATATCATAGGAGTTCCAGAAGAAGAAGAGAGAAAGGGGCCAAAGGTGTGCTTGAACAAATCATAGCTGAGAACTTCCCCAATCTGGGGAAGGAAACAGACATTGAAATCCAGGAGGCACAGAGAACTCCCTTTAGATGTAACTTGAATTGATCTTCTGCACGACATATCACAGTGAAACTGGCAAAATACAAAGACAGAGAATTCTGAAAGCAGCTAGGGATAAATGGGCCTTAACTTACAAAGGTAGACATAAGGGTAGTAGCAGACCTATCTACTGAAACTTGGCAGGCCAGAAAGGAGTGGCAGGAAATTTTCAATGTGATGAATAGGAAAAACATGCAGCCAAGAATCCTCTATCCAGCAAGCCTGTCATTCAGAATAGAAGAAGAGATAAAGGTTTTCTCAAACAAACAAAAACTGAAGGAATTCATCACCACTAAACCAGCACTACAAGAGATCCTAAGGGGGACTCTCTGAGTATTGCAAAGACCACCAAGGACCAGAGCCATCACTACAAGCACAAAACCTACAGACAACACAAGACTCTAAACCCGTATCTTTTAATAATAACACTGAATGTAAATGGACTAAATGCTCCAATCAAAAGACACAGGGTATCAGAATGGATAAAAAAATAAGATCCAACTATTTGCTGTCTACAAGAGATCCATTTTAGACCTGAGGACACCTTCAGGTTGAAAGTGAGGGGATGGAGAACCATCTATCATGCTACTGGAAGTCAAAAGAAAGCTGGAGTAGCCATACTTATATCAGACAAACTAGATTTTAAACTAAAAACTGTAACAAGAGATGAAGAAGGGCATTATATAATAATTAAGGGGTCTATCCATAAAGAAGAGCTAACAATTATAAATATTTATGCACCAAATTTGGAATCACCCAAATATATGAAAAATTAATCATAAACATAAGCAATCTTATTGATAAAAATGTGGTAATTACAGGGGACTTTAATACTCCATTTACAACAAAGGACAGATCATCTAGACAGAAAATCAATAAAGAAACAATGGCTCTGAATGATATACTGGACCAGATGGACTTGACAGATATACTTAGAACTTTTCATCCTAAAGCAGCAGAATATACATTCTTCTCAAGTGCACAAGGAATATTCTCCAAGATAGATCACATACTGGGTCACAAAACAACCCTTGACAAATACAAAAGAACTGAGATCATACCATGCATACTTTCAGATCACAATGCTATGAAACTTGAAATCAACCACAGGAAAAAGTTTGGAAAACCTCCAAATGCATGAAGGTTAAAGAACATCCTACTAAAGGATGAATGGGTCAACAGGGCAATTAAAGAAGAAATTTGAAAATATATGTAAACAAATGAAAATGACAACACAACACTCCAAACCCTTTGGGATGCAGCAAAGGTAGTCCTAAGGGGAAAATACACTGCAATCCAAGCCTACCTCAAGAAACAAAAAAAATCCCAAATACAAAATCTAACAGCACACCTAAAGGAACTAGAAGCAGAACAATAAAGAAACCCCAAACCCAGCAGAAGAAGAGAAAGTATAAAGATCAGAGTAGAAATAAATAATATAGAATCCAAAAAAAACACAAAACAAAACAAAACAAAAAAAACAGTAGAAAAGATCAATGAAACCAAGAGTTGGTTTTTTGAAAAAATAAACAAAATTGATAAACCCCTAGCCAGACTTCTCAAAAAGAGAGATAACCCAAATAGATAAAATCATGAATGAAAATGGATTTATCACTACCAACCCCTCAGAAATTCAAGCAATTATCAGAGAATACAATGAAAAATTATATGCCAAAAAACAGGACAACCTGGAAGAAATGGACAAATTCCTAGACACCCACACACTACCAAAACTCACACGGGAAGAAATAGAAAATTTGAACAGACCCATAACTAGTGAAGAAATTGAATCAGTTACCAAAAATCTCTCAACGGGGGCACCTGGGTGACTCACTCAGTTAAGCTTCTCACTTCAGCTCAGGTCATGATCTCACGGCTAGTGAGTTTGAGCCCCACCCTGGGCTTTGTGCTGACAGCTTGGAGCATGCAGCCTGCTTCCAATCTGTGTCTCCCTTTTTCTCTGCCCCTCTGCTGCTCATGCTCTGTCTCTTTCTCTCAAATATAAATAAATGTTAAAACAAAAAAATTAATTAAAAACAAAACAAAACAAAACAAAATATCTCCCAACAAATAAGAGTCCTGGACCAGATGGCTTCCCTGAGGAATTCTACCAGACATTTAAAGCAGAGATAATACCTATCTTTCTTAAGCTATTCCAAAAAATAGAAATGGAAGGAAAACTTATGGACTCATTCTATGAAGCCCACATTACCTTGATTCCTACCTGAGAGAGATCCCACAAAAAAAGGAGAACTACAGGCCAATATCCCTGATGAACATGGATGCAAAAATTCTCAACAAGATACTAGCAAACTGAATTCAACAACATATAAAAAGAATTCTTCATCAGGATCAAGTGGGATTCATTCTTGGGCTGCAGGGCTGGTTCAATATTTGCAAATCAATCAATGTGATACATCACATTAATAAAAGAAAGGATAAGAACCATATAATCCCCGGGGCACCTGGGTGGCGCAGTCGGTTAAGCGTCCGACTTCAGCCAGGTCACGATCTCGTGGTCTGTGAGTTCGAGCCCCGCGTCGGGCTCTGGGCTGATGGCTCAGAGCCTGGAGCCTGTTTCCGATTCTGTGTCTCCCTCTCTCTCTGCCCCTCCCCCGTTCATGCTCTGTCTCTCTCTGTCCCAAAAATAAATAAACGTTGAAAAAAAAAAATTAAAAAAAAAAAAAAAAGAACCATATAATCCTGTCAACAGATGTAGAAAAACCATTTGACAAAATACAACAACGTTTAATAAAAACCCTCAAGAAATTCGGGATAGAACGAACATACTTAAACATCATAAAAGCCATATATGAAAAGCCAGCAGCTAATATCATCCTCAATGGGGAAAAACTGAGAGCTTTCCTGCTGAGATCAGGAACACGACAGGGATGTCCACTCTCACCACTGTTGTTTAACATAGTATTGGAAACCCTAGCACCAGCAATCAGACAACAAAATAGAATAAAAGGCCATCAAAATTGGCAAAGAAGAAGTCAAACTTTCACTTTTCGCAGACAACATGGAAAACCCGAAAGACTGACTAAAAGACTGCTAGAACTGATACATGAATTCAGCAAAGTCGCAGGGTACAAAATCAATGTACAGAAATCGGTTGCATTTTTATACACCAATAATGAAGCAACACAAAGAGAAATAAAGAAACTGATCCCATTTACAATCGCACCAAGAACCATAAGATACCTGGGAATAAACCTAACCAAAGATGTAAAAGACCTGTATGCTGAAAACTATAGAAAGCTTATGAAGGAAATTGAAAAAGACACAAAAAAATGGAAAAGCATTCCATGTTCATGGATTGGAAGAATAAATATTGTCAAAGTGTCAATACTACCCAAAGCAATCTACACATTCAATGCAATATCAATCAAAATTGCACCAGCATTCTTCTCAAAGCTAGAACAAACAATCCTTAAATTTGTATGGAACCACAAAAGACCCTGAATAGCCAAAGTAATACTGAAGAAGAAAACCAAAGTGGGAGGCATCGCAATCCCAGACTTTAGCCTCTACTACAAAGCTGAAATCATCAAGACAGTATGGTATTGGCACAAAAACAGACACATAGACCAATAAAATAGAATAGAGAACCCAGAAATGGACCCACAAATGTATGGCCAACTGATCTTTCACAAAGCAGCAAAGAGTATCTAATGGAAAAAAGACAGTATCTTCAGCAAATGGTGCTGGAAAAACTGGACAGTGACATTTAGAAGAATGAAACTGGACCACTTTCTTACACCATACACAAAGATAAATTCAAAATGGATGAAAGACCTAAATGTGAGACATGAAACCATCCAAATCTTAGAGGAGAAAGCAGGCAACGACCTCTTTGACCTTGGCTGCAGCAACTTCTTACCAGACATGTCTCTGGAGGCAAGGGAAACAAAAGCAAAAATGAACTACTGGGGCCTTTGGAGTTTGCAGTTTTGAAGGTCTTGCAGTAAGACAGATAGAAGATGACAAAGATCTGAAAACATCGTAGTTTATTTAATAAAAGGAAGAGAATGGAGAGAACAGAAATATTATTAGATAGAATTGGCAGGGGTCTGTGACCTGTGTAGATAAAAAGGATGGAGACGGGGGCGCCTGGGTGGCGCAGTCGGTTAAGCGTCCGACTTCAGCCAGGTCACGATCTCGCGGTCCGTGAGTTCGAGCCCCGCGTCGGGCTCTGGGCTGATGGCTCAGAGCCTGGAGTCTGTTTCTGATTCTGTGTCTCCCTCTCTCTCTGCCCCTCCCCCGTTCATGCTCTGTCTCTCTCTGTCTCAAAAATAAATAAATGTTAAAAAAAAAATTAAAAAAAAAAAATTAAAAAAAAAAAAAAAGGATGGAGACACCAAAGATGACTCCAAGGTTCTGGCTGAGATGACTTGGTCGATTATGGATGTCATAACTGAGATATGAGACACATGAGAAAGATTGCAATAAATTTAGATAGGAACAGAGAAGAATACATTTGGCAGAGAGGCTGATGAAATATATCTGGCAAGATTAAATTTATCCAAAATGCCAAGGTAAAGTGAAATAATTAGCTATAATAACGTTTTGAACTCTAAGCCCAAATTAATAATACAGTCACATTACTTGAGAATTGACTAACCCTCCCACTTCCCTCCATCTCCCTCTCTTTTTTTCTCTTCACCCTTCCCCTACTCCTTTCCACTTTATTGGTTCTGTTTCTCTGGAAAACCCTAACATAATATCTGATAATATACTAGCCTGTGGTAGGAGTGGAGGGATGTCTGTATTTTTTATTAAAAAGGACTAGGCAAAAATGAACTATTGGGGCCTTTGGAGTTTGCAGTTTTGAAGGTCTTGCAGTAAGACAGATCCTTTACTGCCCAGCCAAAACCAAGTCTGCAGAGCTCATCCAGTGTCCAACATCCAGCTGTACCTTTTAACCTGACCCTTTTACTTGAAATCTAAACTCAAGAAAGTGAGGCTCAATGAGAGGCAGGAGTTTCTCCTCTGAAGGCTTAAAGCTCACCTTCTAGGTTCCCATTCCCCATCTGAGGGAGGGGCCATTTCTCAGAAGATTATTAAGACTGTAAAAGATATGAGGATTGTTCACTCCCTCTAGTAAAGATGACTATGGAGATGAGGTCTCAGCTGAGGACAGTAATGACAAATACTCCCTTTTTTATTCCATGTCCATGGCAGACATAGTTAAAAATCAATGACAAAGCTCTTTCCCACTCAGCATAGATACAGTTTTAAAATCCTTCTCAAGACAAAATCCCAAGCAGTCACTATTACTGATAGGAGTGGTCAGAAGAAAGGAAACTTCTACGTTATCAGGGTCCCAAGACAACTTGACTAGAATACAATCCAATAAGCTCAGTATGTGAACAGCTGATGCATGGGGTTGAGCAGATAGCAGCAGGGGCTTGTTGTTTCATCACACCCATCTGACCCTTACCATTCCTCGCCCAAACAATCACACCAAGGTTGAGTGCCTGAGACAAGAAAGGACAGTGCTGCCAACACCCTGACCCCTTGGCACCTGATATGTTGCTTCATGCTACTTTGACTTTTTTTGGAATCTATGCTGCAAAGCAGCTCATGCCAGGCATCCCTCTGAGGCACATTTAGATCCTTAGTTGCTTCTTCCTTTTTCCCTCCATTTTCTCATATTTTTCTTTTTAATAAAAAATACATGACATAAAATTTACCATCTTAATGATTTTTAAGTGTGCAATACAGTTAACTGTATGTACATTATTGCTCTCTGCTTAGATATAAGACACTTAATTTGTGTTTTACTTTGCAATACATATGCAGTTGAAGACACACCAAGTACTGAGATATTACCCCCTTTAATTCCTATGATGGTGCCCCGAAGGCCAACTGGAACTGAAAAGTTCTCTCTCACATTTACCACACGGTCAAAAAGACGAAATTCTGCATCTCGATCAGGAATGACTCCATGTTGCTGTTCTAAAGGCTGAAGAGAAGAAAGCTTTAATTATTATAAACTCTAATTTGAAATAGTTTTTCTATTACTATAACAAAAACATTGTGTTCTTTCTACACTTTCAAAGTGAAAACAACTTTGAATTCTTTGATAGGAAACTTACTCTGTACAGCAAATGGGGCTTCACGGTCACTCGTACCTTCTTATTATTCTTTCTTTGCTGAAGAAAAAAAATGTTTAAATATTTAAAAACATAAAA
This sequence comes from Prionailurus viverrinus, assembly GCF_022837055.1. Classification (NCBI taxonomy): domain Eukaryota; kingdom Metazoa; phylum Chordata; class Mammalia; order Carnivora; family Felidae; genus Prionailurus; species Prionailurus viverrinus. The sequence goes on from NC_062569.1 coordinate 37,551,479, forward strand.
TTATAAAATTGTTATTTGACTTTATATTAAAAATATAAAATTATTATTCATTTGGACATGATTATATTTAAAAAGCCAAATGAGTAATTAAAAGAATATTTGAAGTTCTTCAGATGCAGCAAGGAGGAATAATACATACTTAAAAATTTTTTTTAATTAAATTTTTGTTGAAGTATAAGACACAGAAAAATGCAAAGTTGTATGCATACAGCCTGTGAATTTTTATGAGCTTATCTATGTATAACCATACTGAGTTCAAGAGAGAAAATTAGTAAGCACAACATAAGAACTGTATTCCTTCCCAGTTACTACCATTCCCCAAAATAACCTTATTTCTAACACAAAAGATTAGATTTATCTTTTGGAACTTTATGTAAATGTTATCCTACTCAAATACTTTTTTACTCTAAAAAGAATTATATCTGATGGCCAATGAAGATTTATATTAAAGGAAAAAAAGGTATGAAGTACTGATCTATGACATTACTGTGGGTTTTCTGGCTACTTATTAAAATTAAGGTGGCATTCATTTAACAAAGTCCTTGCTTTTGGAATCTTTCAAGAAATTGGCTTTGATGTTTGAATTTTTGGATCATCTGACAAATGCCTGAAGAAGAGTTTGTCCCATCTTTACTCCTTGTTAATTTTTTTTTTTCTTTTTTTTTTTCTTTTTTAAAAAATTTTTTTTTTTTCAAGTTTATTTATTTTTGGGACAGAGAGAGACAGAGCATGAACGGGGGAGGGGCAGAGAGAGAGGGAGACACAGAATCGGAAACAGGCTCCAGGCTCTGAGCCATCAGCCCAGAGCCCGACGCGGGGCTCAAACTCACGGACCGCGAGATCATGACCTGGCTGAAGTCGGACGCTTAACCGACTGCGCCACCCAGGCGCCCCTACTCCTTGTTAATTTTGTGAACTCACACTCAAATGAAGCATCAGCTTCCTTTTACTGTAAGATAGAAATATTATTACCTGTTCTATCATAGTTTATATCCATTGAAATCCATAACTACCATTCATATTAAATATTTTTTAAATGAATTCTCATCTACTAAGAAAAAATGGCAGCAGTTTATTTATACGGCAGCCCCTATCTTAGAACATAGTTTATGGAAATAAGCACAAAAGGCATAAAACAGCTCCAAGCTAGAGGCCATACAGTAGAGTTCATGTATTTATATATTGTAAAATGCTCAAGCCTTTAAATAGAGCCTATTATCTTTTATTACAAAGATATTTGATTTATTCTTTCAAATGAATCTTTACTGAGTTCCATTTACATGCCACGTATTAATCTGGGTGCCTATTCCTTTTCTGGCTGTGACCTATTCCTTTAGTCTACTTAGAGAGACATACAAGAAATAAAATAAGGAAAATATATAGTATGTTTGATGGTAGAAAGCACAGAGAAAAATAAAGCAGGTAAAGGGGATCAGCAGTGTGTAGAGAGGTCATGATTTTAAACCGAATGAACAGGGGCGCCTGGGTGGCTCAGTCAGTTAAGTGTCTGACTTCGGCTCAGGTCATGATCTCATGGTTTAGTTCATGAACTGGAGCCCTGAGTCAGGCTCTGTGCTGACAGTTCACAGCCTGGATCCTGTTTTGGATTCTGTGTCTCCCTCTATCTCTCTCTGCCCCTTCCCTGCTCATGCTCTCTCAAAAATAACTAACATTAAAAACAAACAAACTAGAATGAATAATGAAGGCAGTACAGACAAGATGTCTATGCTTCCAGCCCACAGCACACTAGGACTAATAGGGTACAAGTTATGCCCACTGACAACAGCAAAAGGAGAAAAAAATAAATTTTTATTTAAGGTGTGGTTTTTTTTTTTTTTTTGGTTTTGTTTTTTTTTTGAGAGAGAGAGAGAGAGAGAGAGAGAGAGAGAGAGAGAGAGAGCATGAGCGGCGGAAGGGGCAGAGAGAGAGGGGGAAAGAGAATCCCAAGCAGGCTTCACACTGTCAGTGCAGAGCCTGATGTGGGGCTTGATCTCACAAACTGTGAGATTATGACCTGAGCTGAAGTCAGGTGCTTAAACGACTGAGCCACCCAAGTGCCCCCAAAATAAAAGAAATTTAAAGTAATTTAAAAAAGCAGACACCAATCCTGGGCCTAGAGTACTGCATGTGAAAAAAAAAACACTCTAAGCACTCTAAACACTCTAATACCTCTAAGCACTGATTAGAGGACATGGCAATCAAACCTGATTCATCAGGCAAATTTTAAACAGGAATTTTCACAATAGGCTCCAACCACAGCTGCTAAATGAAAAGTTCTGGGGTCTGGCTACTCAAAATGTGATCACTTGGGAACTCATTAGAAATGCAGAATCTCAAACCTCATCATAGAACTAGTGAAACAGAATCTGTGTTTTAACAAATCCTCCAGTGACTCATTTGCACACTAAAGTATGAGAAGTATTGCTGTAGGGGTGGAATCCAGAATACACTTGTTAAAAAGATCCTTTAGTAATTTTGATAATTAGCTGAGTTTGGGAACCACTGCCCAATAAGAAAACTACTGATAATTCTAATGAAGATCCTACATTATAAAGAAAAAGTTTAATTATGTTCAGAATGTTCTATTTATTTTTTTAGCTTTTTTCTCCTTTTCTCTATTATCCTAATAACATTATAACACTAAAAAGAAAAAAAAGCCACTCCTTGACAGCACCTCCTTAACACATTAACTGGTTTTAAAAACATTCCTGTCTTAATCTATATGCACACACATCTAAAAAGTGTTGCAACCAAACAATAGACTATAAATTTGTATATACATCTTTTGTTTGTAAAGTAAGGGGAAAATGTGTAAAGCATTTTAGAAAGTTCTACATCCAAATGGATTAAAATAAAATTTGGGGGCTTAAAGTAACTAACCTTTATTAAGTAGAAAACTCATTTCAAATACAATGCTGTACAAATATATTTTATCTTAGGATGAAAGATAATTTTTAAAAAATACAGGTTAAAAAAGAAATGCAGGTTTCTATCCTTAGATATCTGAGTGTGAATGAGTTTTCAAAAACTCAAACTCGTGGCTTTAAGCCTTATATTTTCTTCGTAAAGAGAAAAAGTGTCATCCAGTAGTAATTTTCTAGACTGTCTTCACACCTCTTGAGTATGTGATAAAAGAATTCAAATAATAATAGCCAAGCATCATTAGGCATTAAAAATAGGCAATATTAGAAGGAGTTTACATGTCCTAACTTAGTTAATCCTTTTGACGACCCTATGAAGTAGGTACTATTTTATTCTCATTTTACCAATGAGGTAGTAAAGGCATGGAAAGGTTAAGTATCTTGTCTCAGGTTGTAAGTATTGAAAGAGGAATGGGGGAAGATGGTTTCAGAGCCCATTTCTAAACTTACTCTGCTATCAAGAGTAATTTGTTAGCAAAACAACATCATTTTAATAAAAAGGCAAATGTGTGGAAAATAAAATCAAAAGTTAAAAAAAGGAATATAATCAGACATGAATTAGAATCACTGAGTTCACGTTTTATTTGGTTGAAACACAAATGAATTATTTGTAGAATGATATGCAGTCCATTTAATTTCAAATCTCATCAATCATCTTGGTTACTAAAAATTAGTACCTTGCACTTTTCAACTTCTTCCTCAATTTTCTCAACAATAGCTGCATCCAGAATTTGTAAATCACAAGAAGAACGAGACAGAGTACTGACAGGATGTCCCTTTAGCCAAGTAATAATTTCTTGAACTTTCTCAGCACTACATTAAAAACAATAATTATTTCACATTGATTAAAACTTTCTGAGAGTTTATACAAAGAGCCTAATATAAATTTTCTGAAGGCCGTGAATTATAAAAGACATCAAATACATAATTAATGATCACTAAACTTAATTGGGATTATAAATCTAATATAAACATGGACATATTACTTCTCAGTAATTTAAAAAAAACACAAAATTTGGGGCACCTGCCTGGCTCAGTCAGGAGAGCATGCAACTCTTAATCTCAGGGTCGTGAGTTCCAACCCCATGTTGGGTGTGGAGACTACTTACATAAATAAAACTTAAAGTGAAGTAAAATAAAATAAAATTATCACAAAATTAATTTAAAAGTACTTTACTGATGTAAGGGATATAAAAATTATATGAAGATCTTAAAACAAACAAAAATATATCTATAAATATAAAATCCTTCCCACAAAAGTAATAAAATTCTTGATCAACTAGCTGCTGTACGTTTCACTGGAACCACTAAGTTGAACTATGAGGCAATAAATAACCACAAATTTTGCTTACCCATTCTCATTTTCTCCAGGCCAAATATCATCTTCATAGAACACATCCTCTTGGCTGTTTTTGGCTATATAACTAAATAGTTCTGGAGCTCTAGCCAAACAAACAAAAATACTACTTAGAATATATATACAGCTAACTCCACATAAACTTCCTATTATTTGATTTTGGATGTTAAGGAGACATATAAAATATACTGAGAGTTGATTATTACACAGAGTATTAATAAAGAATAGAGACTAAATGATTTAGTAAATGATTTATTAAATGATTTAGTAAATGAAGACTAAATGATTACTAAACTGTAATAAACTTTAGTTACTTATAAACTTTAATTACTGACTCTAATTGTTCTTAGATCCTAATGACAGGTGATAAGTGGACAAAACAAAAATCTACAGGTTCATTTTCTAATTTTCATAACAAAGCTGAAGCATCCCATAATAAGAAAATTAAAATATATTAAAAGTTTCTTGATATTCCTCAAAATTTCGTTGCTTCCTGAATATTGCAGGACTTTTAAATACATAGCAGATTGAATACATGTGCTTAATTTTTGCTCACTGCCCAACCTATTACAAGAAGAGTAAAGTATAAAAAAGGACATAGACCCAGAAAGGCATGAAAAAGGGAAGTGGAGAGTCTGATAGCATATATGAATTGTTAAAAAAATTTTAGAAACTGGCAACTGGATGGGTAAGTATCAACTGGTCTGAAACATAGGGAAAGCTGTACCCTAACCCCCAGTGTGAGAAGTCAAAAAGCTAGATGATTTAAACTGTGTAAGTCTGCAAAAGCTCAGGAATTATGGGCTCTAGGTACATTTTTATTTATTTATTTATTTATTTATTTATTTATTTACATTTATTTATTTTTGAGAAACAGAGTGAGACAAAGCGTGAGCGGGGGAGGGGCAGAGAGAGAGAGAAGGAGACATAGAATCTGAAGCAGGCTCCAGGCTCTGAGCAAGCGGTCAGCACAGAGCCTGATGCGGGGCTTGAATCCATTAACTGTGAGATCATAACTTGAGCCGAAGTCACATGCTCAACCAAACGAGCCACCCAGGCGCCCTTCTAGGTGAATTTTAATGGTGCAGTATGGGAGGGTTGAAGTTAAGTAAGCTTTTAGGTGAATATTTTGTATAATAAGCAGCTAGATGATTATGTGATTACTCCCCTTCACCCCAGCACAAGACCTGTCTGTAGTTTATGTTTTAGGGAGGCTGAACAGGGAATGCTCTAGCTTTAGATATACAAGGCACAAGGAGATGGATGGGTAGATGGGGGATGAGGAGATGAGAGGGCATTAATGGAAGTGTAACTACTATACAATGTGTTGCTAGGAAGCAGGCTAGGAAGTGTAACTTCTTTAAGAAGCAGACCCTGAGACTGGACATAAGCATGCAGAAAGTTTATCAGAGAGTTCTTGTGGAATCAACACAAGTAGAAGGGAAAGGAAAAAAGGAATGAAGCATCACTGGGTACAGGGAAAAGTTAGGCTGTGATCCATTGCTAAAAAACTCCTTGGTCAGTCCTACAGAGTTCTCAAACTAGGATGGCCCTTAAGGATTGTCCTAAACTGAGGCAATGAGGTTGGCTGGGTCTTTACACCTCCTTGTAGATCAGGTGTTGGATCTGTGGGTGTTGTGGGAAGGGGATGTAACTTCAGGTTGAGGCAGTTCTCTTCTGCAAGGCAATTCCTGAAGAGAGCTCACAACTGAGAGCTGGCAGACAGTAGCATTCCAGCTGCCAAATAAATAGGTCCTTTAGTCTTAAAGGGAGGTTTGGAGAGTATATCATAGTATCTACTACATAATAAGATCCTTTTTCCCTGCTTAATTTCCAAAACACTGGAAGTCAGTTTTTTTTTTTTTTTTTTTTAATTTTTTTTTCCCAAAGTTTATTTATTTTTGGGACAGAGAGATACAGAGCATGAACAGGCGAGGGGCAGAGAGAGAGGGAGACACAGAATCGGAAACAGGCTCCAGGCTCTGAGCCGTCAGCCCAGAGCCCGACGCGGGGCTCGAACTCACAGACCGCGAGATCGTGACCTGGCTGAAGTCGGACGCTTAACCGACTGCGCCACCCAGGCGCCCCTGGAAGTCAGTTTTGTTCCTCACATCTGTCCTCCAAAGAAAAGGCTGGAAGACACTTCTCTAGGAAAACTAGCCAGCCCAAGAGAAAAGACACACATATAGGTAGTAATATTTGGAGGTCCTCTGCAGAAATAGCAACGTCCCACCTGAGAAGGCCCACCAAAGCACATTACATTTTCAATCAGCTTTTTGGTGCCTCACTCTTAAATATGATTAGACACCAAAGAACCAATGGACAAGTTAAAAAAAAAAAAAGAGCAATTCAGAGAAAACAAAATACAGAGAATAGAAGAAGAAAAACTAAAACTACCATCTTCAGAGAAATAAAACATTTCATTCATTGTAAGAACAAGATACTATAAAAAAGGAATGTCAAAGAATTAAGGATGAACTTTTAGAAACTAAAAATAAATCAAATAGAAATAAAAATGATATGAGATAAAGTTGAAGAAAATCTCCCACAGAGTAGAAGTATAGCAATAAAGAAAATGGGTGAGAAGAGATAAAAAAATTAAGAGGATTAATCCAGAAGTCTATCATCTAACAGAAGTCTCAGAAAGAATAGAAAAAATGGAAAGGAGGCAATTATCAAATAAATAATATTAGAAATTTTCTCAGAATGGAAGGGCATCGGTTTCAAGTCTGAAAGGACTGAACAGCGAAAAGAAAGAAGATACATACCAAGGCACACTTCATCACATTAAAGAAGGTTTTTTTCACGTTGACTTATTTATTTTGAGACAGAGAGACAGAGCACGTGTACATGTGGGGGAGGGGGAGACAGAGAAGGAGAGAGAATCCCAAGGAGGCTCCACGTTGACAGTGCAGACTCTGATGCAGGGTTCAAACTCATGAACTGTGAGATCATGACCTGAGCTGAAATCAAGAGTCAGGGGCTCAAATGACTGAGCCCATCAGGTGCCCCAACACATCATCACATTATTAAAACAGCATTGGTAAAGGGAAGATGCAAAAAAGATTTCAGAAACTGCAAATAGATCATACACAAAGATTCAGAATCAGAATGGCACAGGACTTCTCACCAGCAAAGGAAACAAGAGCTTTTCAAATTCTGAGGGAAAATAATCTCCCATCTAGGATTCTACACCCAGGCCAGCTATTAATCAAGTCTGCTCAAGGAAGAATAAAGACATTTTCAGACATGCAAGCTTTCTCAGGAAGCTACTGGAGTAAGTGCTCCATCAAAATGGAGACAAACCAGAAAAAAGTAAGATATGAAAGCCAGGAAATAAAGGAATCCTACATAGAAGAATGGTGAGGGAAATTCCTAGAATGGCAGTAAAGAGAAAGTCTAGAACAAGAGCTGTGTGATAGCCCTAGAAAGCAATTAGTTTACGTTGAGGCAGGAAGACAGAAGGTTTTAGGAGGAAGTCTACAAAAAGAAAATGGAACCAAGAGATCTCCTGATCTGTCTGACCACATCAAGTTTTCCAACTATGACACACAGTTTAGGGCCGAATTAGTTATAAGAACACAGACAATAAGCAAATGATTAAACAAGATGTGGAAATCAAAAATGTGTACAAGGAAATGCAACCATAAAACTCTACAAGGTCCAGCTGTGACCATTTACATCACCTTAATCAAGTAAACCATAAATACAGATTTATTAAACTATAATGAAAGGGGAAATAAATATACATGTGTGTAGGGAGGTGAGGAAATAGAAAGGGGAGGTAGTAAAAGAAAGCTAAAGTTTCACCTTTCATGGTAGGAAATCAAGGCATATGTTAAGTTGAAAATCATGAAAAGTAGGGTAAATACAATGCTTTAAAGAAATACAGAAGTGAACAGAAGAAATAATTACATTTTCAGATGGCAATATGAGATTGAATTGTGTTCCCTCCCCAAAAAAGATTCCAGTACCACTCCTACTACCTTCAGAATGTGACTTCATTTGAAAACAGGGTTTTTATAGAGGTTATAAAATAAAAATGAGGTCTTTAGGGTGGGCTCCAATCCAACATGACCATGTCTTTATGAAAACGGGAATATGGTCACAGAGACAGACGTGCACAGAGGAAAGATGGTGTGAAGACGTACAGGGAAAACACATGTGAAGATGGAGGATGGGAGTAAGGCATCTACAAGTTAAGATCAAATGTGTGAGGCTACAAGAAGCTAGCAGAGAGGTGTTGAATGGTTCCTTTCCTAGCATCCTCAGAGGAAGCACGGCCCTACCAAACACCTTGATTTTGGACCTCTGGTCTTCAGAAATGTGAGACAATAAATTTCTGCTGTTTTAAGCCACCTAGTTTGTGGTACTTTGTTACGGCAGCCCTAGTAAACTAGTAAGAGGATCCTAAATACAAGGTTAGAAACTGGTGGAACAATGGAAAGAACATTCAATTAGGAATCAGAAGTAAAGGTATTTCCTCCAAATCTTTGTGACTGAGTAATTCAAGTAACCTTGGTATATAGTTTTGTCATTTTTATCATGAGGAGCTGAGATTTACTGATTTCTTAGACCGTTTCAGCATAAAATTCTATAATTTTAGGACAGTAATCTATTATCCAGCTGGAGTTTTAAGACTCAGGAAAATCCACTGTGTGAAGAGCTGTTTTGTTCACCCATACCAATCTTCTTATTACTAACACAGACATACAAAGTAGTGAATTATTTATGATAGCAAATTGAGGAAAATTTTAATTAAAAGGAGGCCAAGGGGTGCCTTGCTGGCTCAGTTGGTGGACTATACAACTCCTGATCTTGGTGTTGTAGGTTTCAGCCCCACATTGGGTGTAGAGATTACTTAAAAAAAAAAAATCTTTAAAAATAGAAAAATAAAAATAAAAGGAGGCCAGTTACCATCATTCTTTTTCATTTTAAATAAATAAGTACAGTATTTTTTAGCTAATAGCTATGGTGCTCCATGATATAAAATTAGGTTTACATGTAATACATGTCCCATCATACCAAAGGAAATATTTTTAGTCTAAAATTAATATCAGAAAGGCAAAATAGTTATGACATTCCCACATTTTTGGATGCCTAATAGGACCTTATTAGGCACTTACCTCTCTAAGTACTCTGCAAGAAGTTGTTCTGCTGCAGATGAATACATCCATTCACTTCCAACTTTCTTAGTGTATCCAGGTACCTCCTCATTTTTTTTGTTGAATTTGAGATTCAAACCCACATTTGCTTTATGGTCTCCATGAGGGCTGAATGTAAACCACACACACACACACACACACACACACACACACATGCACATTTTAAATTTTGTTCAAAGAATACAATGTTTAGCTTTCAATTCTTAGAAATACTTAGTTTTGATTGTTCTTCTATAGTTTTCATGGTTATTTCCAAAGCAGTAATTGAAAAACTAGAGGAAAGGCTTCAAAACCCAAGTTAACAAAGCATATAAATAGATTATGTAATTAGAGAAGAGAATGAAATAAGAAAATGCAGGGAAATATATTATTGAGATTCACACACACCTTCTGATACCTTTTTTCAAGGTTCAATTTGTTAGCTGCTAAAAATAAGAACTGTCTTTCCAAACACCTACAACATGTGCCATTTAGATGAAAGATCACCATCAGAGGAATTTATGCATAATTTTTAAAGAAAATTCAGAGCAATTAATAAAAGAAAATAAATACTAACATAACCAGTTTATCTTTATCATTTAGTTTTTTTCTGCCACTTTAAGTAAATTTCTCTAACATAAACTTACTTTCTCCTAGATCCTCTTCCAATAAAAATACTTCCTGTAAACCTTGAAACAAGGTATCCACTCACTCCAAGACGACTGGCCAACACATATCCTGGGTTGTACTTTATAGAATATTTCTTTAAATATAAAAACAAAAAGGTCAATTATGGAAACACAAAGCATCAAATGTTATTTCTTTACCTTTAAAATCTGGAGATAATCAAGACATCACTAACCATTGGAATGTGGCAATATAAGGATTCTCAAAAGTAAGTGATCCATTTCCCTTTTTTTTTTTTGAAAGGATCTGTAGGCAGAATTTTTCTGCTCCTCTCTCTCCTTAAAGGACAGAATTCCCAAGGATGAATGAAAGGGGGAGGAAATATACAATTTGTGAAACTGTCTCAAGAAATAAACTCTACTGTAAATAGACTCTACTGCAAATTCTGCAGGCAGGAACTATTTCTTAAACATTAATTTTCATATTCCAATTAGGGCCTAGTAAAATACCTGGGACATAATGAAGCCTTGATGATTATTACACTGAACTAAAACATGAGTATGTCATCAAAAGAGTTGCTACTGAGCAAATTTAAAATATCCTTCATATATGGACATAAGTGATATTCACTTCCCCTAATACTTACTATCATATAAAAGTAAGAAGTATGTATAGATTTATAGCTAATACAGTCAATGAAATGTAACCTTAATTTGTGCACTTAAGAAACTATACAGATTATCAAATTAAAAAAAAAGTATTAAATCATATACTTTTTAACCAGGAAGCAATTACAAATCTAGTTCCTAAGCTACCATTTAATCCTAACATACATAATAATAACACATATTTTATGTGGATTTCACATTCTATATTTATATGAATTTTATTCACATTTTATATGTCTACAATAGTCCCCAAATGGATACATTTTTTAGTTGCATGAAATATATAAATTATGAAAATATGTTAATATGCTGGTAAAGAACACAATATAGTTTCTCCATCAAGTGCATTGTTAGGTTTAGAAATAATACAGACGAATCAAGTATGCTTTCTAAAATAGACAGGAAGAGTTAAGGTAGTAGTTCTCTATCACAGGTAATATCACTTAATTTTTCTAATAAGTATTTGGAAATATATAGGGGCATTCAGTTATAGTAATTGGCACAGGCTACTAGCACTTAGTGTCTAAGGGTCAAAAATGTCAACTGTGCTGTCATATACAGGAGTCCTATTTTACACATAGTTGTCTCATCTAAAATACCAATAGTAGTCCTTTTGAGAAATATTCGGTTATGGTACAATTAAAATTGATGAAGATCATCACAAATATTCTAGAAAATGTAAAATAAAAAGCAAAGAGGGGCCTGGGTGGCTCAGTTGGTTAAGCGTCTGACTCTTGGTTCAGCTCAGGTCATGATCTCACAGTTCGTGGGATTGAGCCCCACACTGGACTCTGTGCTGACAGTGTGGAGCCTGCTTGGGATTCTCTCTGCCTCTCCCTCTGCCCCTTCCCTGCTTTTGCTCGCTCTCTCTCTCAAAATAAACAAACATTAAAATTTTAAAAAAGGAGAGAACATTGGAGTAGAGAAGAAGGCTTGAGTAAAAGTTGAAAAAGGTATGTAAAGAGAAAGAGAGCACAGTAGATAGAGAAGGAATGCCTAGCAACACTGTATACTAGAAGTGGACAGGCTCATTCATATCTAGAAAAAGCTAGGGATGGAGGAAAATAGATGTTCTACTAACTTCCAGAATAGAGACCTCCAGCATTTTTATCAAATGGGCCACTCTCCTGGTTTCCTGACTGTGCTTTCTGAATTCTTTCTCCAAGAGACTTATTTGCCTTCCATAATGTTTTCTCAAGTGTACCCAATGCCTTGAATTCATTTTATAGGATATAAGGCTTTAGAATTTACTATTAGAGAAAAATAAAAGTGTAAGTAGCAATAGCTGACTGTGAATTAATTTCAGTAAGTTAATTATCCAATGAATCAATAAGAATATATATGACAGATATCAGGATCCTCCTCCCACTGTAGCAGGGAAAACTAAAAGGAGCCCAGTGAACATCTCTGGAGAAAAAGGTCCTGAAAAAAGTGCTGTGAATTTAAATGCAGTTTCCCCAATTTTCTCTTGTGACTGCAGTAAGGCCATTTGTCACTTGTAACTAAAAAATGTAGGCTTTGATTAATTATGAAAAGTTAAAAAAAAAAATCTAAGTCTATTCCCAAAGGGTATGGTAAAAAATGTGCCCCTTCTAAGCTTGAACACGATAACCCCTAATAACTGTTATAGATCAATAATGGGATGTCAGTGATCCCCCCCCCCCCAAAGATGTGCATGAAGTTCGAGCATAGATTCCACACTTATTTTTAAATAATCCTAGATGCAACTGTGAGGGAATTTAATCACTATTAAATAAAATATTTATAACACATTCAAAGAAGGTGGTAAAAAATATGCTTCTAACACTTTCAAAGTTCATCAGTTCTAAATTAAACAATATGGACTATAGTACTCACATGCTGGTTCTGTATTAAAGCATCAAGATTGGGTTCACATGGAATGCTGAAAACCACACGAATCCTACCTTCTGTAATCACATCTCCCGAATCCTGAACCTTGGAGGAAAAAAAAAATCACAGTATGTTTTATAGTCTCTTTCACTATATTTTATGTACTTACTTTTCTACTTATTTGAAGGGTTTATTATTTCTGAAATACAGTAAAACAGTAAAGGTGGCTATGGGAGATTCTCTTAGAATTTGTAAATGAATGTGATTATATTGTAAATTTGAGTCATTGTACCTTGCTTTAATAGCTGTTAGTCTTTTTTTGTCTTTAAATTAACTTTTTTATTTGCAAATAACTTTAAACTACCAAAAAGTTGCAAAAAAACCAGGTCAAAGATCACTTGTAAAACATTTACCTAGATTCACCTAATGTTAACATTTGTTTAAACATCTGTTTTAACATTTGTGCTCTGTGTGCAGTTACACACACATAATTATTTTTCTGAACTTTTTGAGGGTATATTATATATATCATGTCCGTTACCCCTTTATATTTCGGCGTGTATTTCCTAAGAAGGATATTTTATGATGTACATGATGTCCATCTGTCTCTCACTGTGATATTTATTAACTTTGATCATACCAAAGATACTGCTCATAATCTAATCTTAATCTTTATCATAATGCTTACAAAAAGATAGTTTTCCAACTTTAGCACTCTCTCCACGTTTATTCTTGACATGATACTATAAGCAAGAGCCCTTCCATTCCCTATTTAATACTGCTGTGGAATCATTAATTCCTACTTTCCCAATTTATTATTTCGGTATTCAAACTGTCCCAGATTTGGCCAGTAGGAGTCCCTTGAATCTGGTTCCTGTGTTTATGTGATATGCTCTCATTAGTCATTTGAGCACTTCCTTACTTTCTGGCCTAACAAGTGTTTCCAGGCTCATCTTGTACCTAACCTGACCTAGCCCTGTAATGGGCCATTTCTCTGAAAAGCTTTCGGTGGGGTATGTTATTAGAAGTCAAAACCTGGAGATTATGTATGTTTACTGTTACCAGGGTGTCTTTGCTTCGTAATCCTTTTGAGCAAACAGAGCTAGAAAATATACGTATGTATGTATATATACATATATATCCATATACATGTGCCTATATACATATGATACACACATATATTTTAAAAATCATGAGTTCACATTAATACCTCCAAGTTTAATCTGTCCCCATAGATTCTTTCTTGCATTCTTCCATTTCATATATGCATATATCTTTTTCCATGTGAGAACTGGAGTTCCTCAAACATCAGCACATGTACAAGTTCATCAACCCAATAATACATCTACAATAATTTCAGAATTGCTTTTCCATACCACCACAATAAACAAACCTGCTCTGTAAGAGATTAGGATTTGAATTCTTTTTTCCCTGCCTCCTGACCCCAACCTGCTCAAGACTAAAGATATAAAGCCAAATGCTGTGTTCCTAAGTTAGACAAATGAATTATTTGCCCCCCTTCAGTATTACATTTTATTTTATACTTAAATGAAGAGAGTTAAATAACTCTACTAACTTGAAACAAGAAAGAAATGTAATTAGTAACAATAACAGAAACTAACTTCTCCAGTGCAGCCATAATAGGGGGTTCCCAGCATAAAGACCATACTTCTAAGAGGAAACAAGTCATCCAATGTTTTGATACTGGAGAAACGGGAGTCAAAAGCTCGGATGTCCTATGTAGAATGAAATATAAAAGTAAATTATTATAATCAAAATTTCTATGGATTGCACATCAAATTTTTCTTCCTGTGGAGTTAGGACTACGCTGTCTGTAAATGTGAAATGTAAAGATTTTATATGTAACAGTACTGGTAACTAAAATGTATTGACTTTATATGCCACTCTTCTAGGTATTTCACACATTTATTAGTTCATTTCATTTTCAAGACAACACTCTGTAGCACAGATTATTTAGCCTCACTTTATACCTGAGGAAACTAAGGCACAGAAAGGTGATAAAATCTTTCCTAAGATACTGTTTTGCAAGATTACAGTATCAATACATGCTTTAAAAAATTTGTGTCTCAAAAAAAAAAAAAAAAAAATTAAAAAAAAAAAAAAAGGGGGCGCCTGGGTGGCTCAGTCGGTTGAGTGTCTGACTTCAGCTCAGGTCACGATCTCACGGTCCAGGAGTTCGAGCCCCGCGTCGGGCTCTGGGCTGATGGCCCAGAGCCTGGAGCCTGCTTCCGATTCTGTGTCTCCCTCTCTCTCTGCTCCTCCCCCGTCCATGCTCTGTCTCTCTCTGTCTCAAAAATAAATAAACGTTAAAAAAAAAAAAAAAAAAAAATTTGTCTCAGGGCGCCTGGGTGGCTCAGTCAGTTAAGTGTCTAACTCTTGGTTATGACTCAAGTCATGATCTCATGAGTTCGTGAGTTCAAGCCCCACTTCAGCTTGTGTGCTGACTGGGCAGAACCTGCTTCTGATTCTCTCTCTCCCTTTCTCTCTGCCCCTTCTCCACTCTCTCTCTCTCAAAATAAACAAAACTTAAAAAAAATTTTTTTGTCTTATCACACCAAGATTACAAACACAAAACCAAATGCCTTTTTCCCCCCCCATTAATTTATTTGAGGCAAACACTTTTTGGAGAATAAAAATTTTTTTAATTTAAAACTGTGTTAAGCTAATGCTAGGATTTTTCATTAGAGATGAAGTTTAATAAATAAATAAGTAAATAAGTAAATAAATAAATAAGACAAGCTCCTTAATCATACACAGAATGAATGAGCATAAAATAATCCTATAAAGACTATAGTTTTTGAGGCGGTTCAAGATGGCAGCATAGGAAGATCCTGAACCCATCTCCTCCTATGGACAGAGCAAATCTTCAGCTATATCTAGAACAATTAGTTCCTTCTGAGAAAGACCCGAAAACTAGCCCAACTCCTCCACAACAAAAGATAAAATGTACACATCAATAAGGATACGAGAGGCAGAGACATACTGTTGCCAAAAACCCCAGCCCTGATGTGGAGACCCACAATCAGGAGTGATCTCACAAATATGGAGCTTCTTCCTGAGGAGGTGCCCTATCTTCCTGAGGAGGTACCCCAACTCTTGGGAACTACACTAGAGAAATAGGCCCCCAAAATGTCTGGCTTGCAAACCAATGTGGCTTATGTACGGGAGACTCAAAGGGCTATAGGGAAATGAGATTCTGCTTTTAAAAGGCTTGTGTGCAGATCTACCTGCCCTGAGACCCACGGTCAAAATGGCAATTTGAAAGCACCTAGACCATATGGGGAAATGATTCATCTGCTAACCTTAAAGTGTCTGCAAGAGGGGCAGGGGCCTGTTGGGATTTTTTCTGGGAACAGAAGCACTGGCAGGTATGCCCTACAGCCCTGCTAAAGCTGGCAGGCACACCCCACCCCCATGTATATATGTGGTCTTTCTCTACACATACATACACACACACATACAGGAATACTACTCAGCCATAAAAAAGAATAAAAATCTTGCTATTTGCAACAACATGGATGGACCATGAGGGTATTATGCCAGATGAAAGAAGTCAGACAGAGAAAGGCAAGTACAATATGACTTCACTTAATATGGACTCTAAAAAACAAAACAAAAACTGAGAATAAAATGAGGGTTGATGGGGGGGTGGGAGGGAGGGGAAAGTGGGTCATGGGCATTGAGGAGGGCACCTGTTGGGATGAGTACTGGGTGTTGTATGGAAACCAATTTGATAATAAATTTCATATTAAAAAAAAAAAACGAAAAAAAAAAACCCAAAAAAGTATTGGCCCAAAAAGTCAAAAATCATGACACTGAGGAACCTTAACTTACAGGAGGGGACTAGACACTGTTTATCTTTGTATTCGAAGCAGACAGTATTGTATCTGCCACATAATGGACACTCCAGAAATATCTATTCAACCAATAAACTTGTGCAGATATATGAAAGAAACAAAACAAACAAAAAACAAACAAACAAAACAAACAAAATGCAACACAACTAACAGATACAGAGAAACAACTGGTGGCTGCCAGAGGGAAGGGGTTTTAGGGGGATGGGTGAAATGGGTAAAGGGGTTTATAAGTTAAAAACTAAGAGTTATAAAATAAATAAATCATAGTGATATAAAGTACAGCATAGTGACTATGTCAATAATAATGCACTGCAAAACTTGAAAGTTGCTAAAATAGTACATCTTAAAAGTTCTCATGAGAAAAAACTTTTTGTAACTTTATAACAAAAACTTTATAATGACAGATGGTAACTAGACTTATATTGGTGATCATTTGGCAATGTATACATATATTCAATCCTATAGTACACCTGAAGCCAATATAATGTTACACTGTCAATTATACCAAAGTAAAAAAACTATAGTTTTTTTCAAATTATATTAAATAATAATCTCCATACTGTTTTCCAGTATGGAGGTTCCTCAAAAAAATTAAAAACAAAACTACCCTATGACCTAGCAACTGCACTAGGTATTTATACAAAGGATACAAAAATGTTGATTTAAAGTGGCACAGGCACCCCAATGTTTACAGCAGCACTATCAACAAGAGCCAAATAATGGAAAGAGCCCAAATGCTCATCAACTGATGAATGGATAAAGAAGATGTGGTATATATATACAATGGAATATTACTGAGTGATCACAAAGAATGAAATCTTGCCATTTGCAACAATGTGGATGGAACTAGAGGGTATTATGCTAACAAGTCACAAAGAAGAGAAAGACAAATACATTATTTCACTCATACGTGGAATTTAAGAAACAAAACATATGAACATAGGGGAAGAGAAAGAAAAATGAGATAAAAAGAGAGAGGGAGGCAAACAATAAGAGACTCTTAAATACAGAAAATGAAATGAGAGTTTCTGGAGGGGTTTAGGGTGGGGGAATGGGCATTATGGAGGGCACCTGTTGGGATGAGCACTAGGTATTATATGTAAGTGATGAATCACTAAATTCTACTCCTGAAATCATTATTACACTATATGTTAACTAACTTGGATTAACATAAAATTCAAATATTAAAAAAAAAATTTCTACTTTACACTGCTGCATTAGTCTTCTATTTACAAATAAATATTAATATGATACACTCTTTTCTTTATACAGTGTGAAATAATGTACATTAAGATACAGTTGAGAACTGATGGAGACTTACCTTGACAATAGTTTGATAAACAAAAGGAAGAACTTGTTTTGACCACTGTTTCTCAAGACGAACTTCACCATTTTGATTTATTTGGTATTTACGACCTGTGAGTAACTGAACATACACAACTGCAGATGTTTCATTTATTATTATTCCTTTTCTTCTTAGGTAGCTAAAAGAAAGTATGAAAAAGAAATGTAGATATGAATGATTGTGTATGTATTCTAGGATGTTAGTAAAACTACTAACTCATTATCAAGTGCTTAAAAATTGTTTAAATAAATATGCTAGCAGTCCTGAGTACCTAACGTAAGATTTTTTGCATTAGTTTTTTTAGTCTACGGATACCTCTCCCAATATCTGTGTGATTAAATAAGAACTCAATTAAGATGTGTAATAAATTCTTGTATTTCATAATCACTAGAAGGGGATAAGAAAAAAACAGTGAAAACAGCAAGTGTTGGAAAGGATATGGAGAAAGTGGAACATGCGCACATTGCTGTGGGAATGTAAAATGGTACAGCCACTGTGAAACAGTTTAACAGTTCTTTAAAAAGTCTAGCAAATCCATTTCTAGGTAAGTACACAAAGGACTGGAAAGGTACTCAAATAAATATTTATAAATGAATGCATAGCAGCATTACTCACTATAGCAAAAATGTAGCAAGAATCCAAATGTCCTCCAACAGATGACTAGCAAAAGGTGGTATATCCACACAACAAAATATCTGGCCATAAAAAGAAAGAGGTACTGATACATGCTACAAATTTTAAAAACATGCTGAGTGTAAGAAGTTAGACACAAAAGGCCACATGCTATATGTGTTCCATTTACCAGGACAGGTGGATCTAGAAAGAGAGAAGGAGGTTGACAGGAGCATTCAGTGGGCTTTTTCAATCTAAAGTAGAGGTTGGCAAACTATAGTCATGAGCCAAATCCAGACTGCCTCCAATTCTTGTAAATAAAATTTTACTGAAACATAGTCATCTATTTATTTACTGTCTATGATAGCTTTTGTGTTACAACAGCATAGGTGAGTAGTTGTGACAAACACTGTAAGGTCTACAAAGCCTAAAATATTTACTCTCTGGCCTTTACAGAAAAAATTTGCTGACCTCTGATCTGATGATACAATCATTCTCCATCCAAGGATATTTTCCTATCTCCTTTCCATTTCCTATTTCTAGAACTCCTATCAGAAAAATAAAAAAAAAAAAAAAAAGAAATTCTGACTGTATATTTTTTCATCTCTTCATGCTTTTGTACTGTATGTTGAAGAAATCCCTCAGCTTTATCTTTTAGCTCACAGATTCAATTTTTAGTTTGCCTATATTACTATTCAGGCCATATACTGAGTTCACAGTATCATAATATAAATTTTTATATTTGTGTTTTTATATAAATATATATATATCATATGAATATATTATAAGTATAAATAGTATATAGTTGGATAACATTATTGTATATGTTTTTTTCATAGCAGCTTATACTTCTCAATGGTGGTAGGGCTGGTCTGAAATAAGCCACGCCATCTTAAAAAAGTTTTCCAACAAATTTTTGAAATGTAGCATTCTACTACCATTTTCTAAAAATTCAGTGGGATTTTTTTCCTACTACTTCCCTCAAAAGTTATTTAGCCAGTAATCTTGCTACCAATAGGAAAAGTGTATCACAAGAAAGGAAAATTATCTACCTATCTCTCTCATGAAAGTAAATGCAAAAATCCTAAACATAATGTAACAAATCGAATCCAGTTACATATAAAACAGATAATACATCATAGTCTAAGGGGATTTACTCCACGAATTCAGGGGTAGATTTGTATTTTTTAAATTTATTTTTTTAATGTTTATTTATTTTTGAGAGAGAGACAGAGACAGAGTGTGAGTCAGGGAGGAGCAGAGAGAGAGGGAAACACAGAATATGAAACAGGCTCTAGGCTCTGAGCTGTCAGCACAGAGCCTGATGTAGGGCTTGAACTCACGAACTGTGAGATCATGACCTGAGCCGAAATCGGTTGCCCAACTGACTGAGCCATCCAGGCGCCCCGTGGGGTAGATTTGCATTTTATATTCAATCAACACTGGGGTGCCTGGGTGGCTCAGTCAGTTAAGAATCCGACTTCAGCTCAGGTCATGATTTCATAGCCCGTGGGTTCAAGCCCCACTTCAGGCTCTGTGCCAACAGCTCAGAGCCTGGAGCCTGCTTCAGATTCTGTGCCTCCCACTCTCTCTGTCCCTCTCCTGGTTCACGTTGTCTCTTTTAAAAAATAAACATTAAAAAAAATTAAACAAAAATTCAATCAATGTAATTCACCAGATTACAATTTTAAAAATCATATGATCATTTTGATAGATGCAGGAAAAAAAAAACCTGACAAAATCACTATCAATTAATGATATAAACTTTCAACTAACTAGTAATAGAAGGAAATTTCCTTAATCGGATAAAGAATATTGATTAAAAAAAGCCTCTACAGCAACCATCATATTTAACAGTGAATCGTTTAAGGCTTTTCCCTGAAATTGAGAATAATACCGCAAATTTATAACAAAAATTACAAATATGAGAAAGGTAATCAAATCAGTCACAAAAAAGGGCAAAATATCTGAACAGGGGGCACCTGGGTGGCTCAGTTGGTTAAGCGTCCAACTTTGGGTCAGGTCACGATCCCAAAGTTTGTGAGTTCAAGCCCTGCCATTGGGTTATCTGCTGTCAGCACACAGCCTGCTTCAGATCCTCGGTCCCTCTCTCTCTCTCTCTATCCCTCCCCCATTCATGTTCTCTCTCTCTCTCTCTCTCTCTGAAAAATAAAATACATATTAAAAAAAAAATCTGAATAAGCATTGCCCAAAAGAGCACATTCAAATGGCTGGCAAATATGAAACAGCCATCAAGGAAATGCAAATTAAACCAAAATGAAATATCACTGTATTAGAATGGCTAAAATGGAAGAGACACTAATAAGTATTGGTGACGGCAGAGATAAAAGATATTCTTATAAATTGCTGGAAGAATGTAAATTGATACAATCACTTTATTATTTATTTTTTTTAATGTTTATTGTATTTTTGAGAGACAGAGAGAAAGAGAGAGAGAGAGAGAGAGAGAGAGAGAGAGACAGAGCATGAGTGGGAAAGGGAAAGAGAGAGAGGAAGACAGAATCCGAAGCAGGCTCCAGGCTCCAAGCTGTCAGCACAGAGCCTGATGAGGGGCTCGAACTCACAAACTGCGAGATCATGACCGGAGCTGAAGTCACCGCTTAACTGACTGAGCCACCCAGCTGCCCCAATACAATCACTTAAAAAAAAAAAAAAAAAATTTAAATTTATTTATTTTGATAGTGTGTGCACAGACATGATCAGGGGAGGGGCAGGGAGAGAGAGAATCCCAAGCAGGCTCTGTGCTATCAGCGCTGATAGCACAGAGCCCCATGTGGGGCTTGATCCTACAAACCATGAGATCATGACTTGAGCTGAAATCAAGTGTTGGACACTTAACTGAATGAGCCACCCAGGCGCCCCAATATAATCACTTTACAAATCTTTTTGGTGTTATCTACTAAAGCTGAGCTTAAGCATTATCCTATGAAGCAATAATTCCACTCTTAGATATGTACCTAACAGTAATGCATACATACGTATTCACCAAAAACCCCAAACCAGAAACAACTCAATTGTCTGTCTACAATAGAATGGAGAAATAAATTATCCCATATTCATACAACATAATTTAATCATTAGTCAAAATGAATGAACTAAACGATACATAACAACACAGATGAATATGAGAATCACAGTATTGAGCCAAAGAGGTCAGGTTAAAAAAGAATACATTCTGTGTGATTCATACAAAGTTCAAAAATAGGAAAAACTAATCTCTAGGGTTATAAATCAAAATAGTTACATTTGGAAGAGAGAAGTGAATGTTAATGGCTGGAAGAGGGTTTAAGGGACTTTGTGGGATTATGGCAACTTTTCTGTTGGTTCTATTTTGTGACTTGTATTCTGTTCATGCATGTGAAAACTTACCAAGTTTATACACATATGATTTGCATATATTCTTTTCTATGTATGTATATATACTTCGATAAAAACTTCCTATTAGAAAAAAACCCCAAATAGTAATTCAG
The DNA here is from genome assembly GCF_022837055.1 of Prionailurus viverrinus. NCBI lineage: Eukaryota > Metazoa > Chordata > Mammalia > Carnivora > Felidae > Prionailurus > Prionailurus viverrinus. The sequence continues at coordinate 37,573,373 of NC_062569.1, forward strand.
AACAATATCTTTAAATTTTCAAGTGGTAGGGAGATTTTCTTTCTATTTTCCTTTTACTTTACACTTTTATTGCTTTTGGGTCAGTTTTGTAGTCCATATATATTTTTTTAACACCTGAATTTTTTTTTTTAATTTTTATTTTTAAGTAAACTCTACCCCCAATGTGGGGCTTGAACTCATGACCCTGAGATCAAGAGCTGCATGCTCTACTCATTGAACAAGCCAGGCACCCCTAGTCTGTGTTCTTTCTTTTATTATTATTATTTTTATTTTAATTTATTTTTTTTAATTTTTTTTTTAATGTTTATTTCTGAGGCAGAGAGAGACACAGCATGAGTGGGGGACGGTCAGAGAGAGAGGGGACAGAATCAGAAGCAGGCTCCAGGCTCTGAGCTGGCAGCAGACAGCCCGACGCGAGGCTCGAACTCACAAACCGTGAGATCATGACCTGAGCCGAAGTCGGTCACTCAATCGACTGAGCCACCCAAGTACCCCTATTTTTTTTTATTTTTAAAGAATGTTTTTTAGGTGTTTATTTATTTTAGAGAGAGAGAGATAGAGAACACAAGCAGGGGAGGGGCACAGAGAGAGAGGGAGACACATAATCTGAAGCAGGCTCCAGGCTCTGAGCTGTGAGCGCAGAGCCTGATGTAGGGTTCAAATTCATGAACCGTGAGATCATGACCTGAGCCAAAGTTGGAGGCTTAACCAATTGAGACACCCAGGCGCGTCTCTTTGTTTTTTAATTGAAGTGTAATTGACATACAACATTGTATTAGTGTTAGTATTACTACACAGGGGGATACAAAAATGGCATCTGCTAGCTTTGGTACTAGTAGGGTAGAGGAAGAACGTAAAAATGGCACCTGTCAATTCAATGCCTCAGTCCCTAGAGAGAATCCCAACAGGCCTCTGTCCTTCCAACAATTCCCTTAAGGTTGTCAGCAAATGAATTTTCTTCCCATATGGTCTAGATTTTCAAACTGCTGCTTTTACCCTACCTGGGTCCTGGGATAAGTGAGTCTGTGTATGAGCTCTTTAAGAGGAGAATCTCAGGAGCACCTGGGTGGCTAGGTAGGTTAAGCGTCTGACTTAGACTCAGGTCATGATCTCACAGCTTATGGGTTTGAGCTCCACACTGGCCTCTGTGCTGACAGCTCAGAGCCTGGAGCCTGATTCAAATTCTGTGTCCCCCTCTCTCTCTGTCCCTCCCCACTCATATTCTTTCCTTCCCTTGAAAATAAATAAACATTAAAAAAAAAAAAAAGAGGGGAATCTCCATATCCTACAGCTCTATGTTTCTCCTGGATATAAGCCCCGTTGTTTTTCAAAGCCAGATGTTTCGGGGCTCCTCTCTCTAGTTCAGGTCCTGAGGGTTAAGGTAAGTGATAGTGGGCCATTAAAATTTTTAAAAATACTTAATATATCTCTTCTAAGTTATAAACAAAACTATCTTTTTTTTTTTTTTTTTTTTTTTTAATTGGGAGAGAGGGCGTGATTGAGCAAGGGGCAGAGAGAGAGGGAGAGAGAGAATCCCACACAGGCTCCACGCTGACTGAAAAGGGGCTTGGACTCACCCGAAGCGGGGCTTGAGTTCACTTGATGCAGGGTTTAAGCTCACGAACTGTGAGATCATGACCTAAGCAGAAGTCAGATGCTTAACTGACTGAACCACCCAGGTGCCCCAACAAAACTATCTTTTAACTTTCTCTTATGTAAAATGATAGTACTTAAAAATTAGTTTTATATTTTTAATAACTTATTAATAATTGTTGTTTATCACCAATCCTTTGGTAACACCACTTTTTTTTGGTTGATTCATCTCTTGCTTGTTTGAGGTACAAGGTTTTGGAACTCTTCTGCAAATCTTCCAAGTACATCATCTTCTCCATAGCATTCCATAAAGAATGTCCTTGTTCTTTTCTTCCAGTCTTCTGTCCTTCTCCAATTCCTAATCCTTGTCACTCCATTATATCCTCAATATCTACCTCTTTAATTGAAGGTATCATCAGTTCCCTCTGTTATCTCTCTCCAGTAGTAGTAGCTATTTGTTTTCATACTGTGTATGGACTAGGAGAGAGGGTTGGTGTTCCCACTGTGACATCCTTCATAGTAAACTACCCTACTCTTCCATTCTACCCTTATGTCTACCATTATCCAGAGTGCCTTCAATGTTTACATAATAATCTACCCAATACCACAGACACTGTTTCACAATCTCCCTATCTCCAATAAACTTCTCTTCCATTCTAGTTCAGCCATCTACTCCCACAGCTGTGACTTGGGTCATGACATCATCCATAATGGTTTCACCTCCAAAATCATTAATCCCAATATTTTGTTGTCTAAAAACTTGTCCATCCAACTTGCTTGTTCAGCTACTTTTGTTTATGATTATCTTAATTTGGGATCTCCAATCCACTGATCCTTCTACTTTCAAACTATTAATTTTCTACTTTCTTCACTTCTCTTTCTATCCCACTTAGATTCCATTGTCCACTATTTCAGTAATATTCCTACTAACATCCTAAACTTCCTGGCCTCTTTGGCTTTTCATTGTATCCATCTGGCAAAATCCAAGGCTGGTTTTTCTAAGCCGGTTACTGATCAGCTGAGCTCTAATACCAAAAGACAGGGTGGACTGTTATATTACAAATTCATGACACTGAACTTCAAAATAGACCCTCAATATTGCCTTATAATTCAACCACGTTTTTTTGATCAACTGATACTCTTCCATTTTCCCCAAGGACTATTTTCAAACCTCTTCTACTTTACTCAAATTTAAGACCAACCTCCCTTTCCCTGCCTCTGTCCTCAATAGCTGAATTCAACATTTACTTTACAAAGAAAACAGTGGGCATCCAATGAGAGCTCCTCATCTGCCCCCATGCCAAACACAAACCAACCTATAGTTGTATACTACACTGTTACAATAGAGGAGCTATCTTTTAGCCTTTTTAAGAACTTATCTTTTTCCATCATCAAATACATTGTTTTCTTTCTTTTGAATTGCACCTCTCTTCTCATTTATTTTTACACATAATCCTACCTCTCTGAATCAACCAAAAACCAAGTCCACTCAATTCTATATCCTTCTTCAGATATGTCTTAATGGTAGTTTTCATTAGAAAGGACATGTGTTACACAAAAATACAAAAATGTTTTAGTCATGTCATATGTACTTAGAAAGTTTCTAGGGGTGCCTGGGTGGCTCAGTCGGTTGAGCGTCCGACTTCAGCTCAGGTCACGATCTTGCGATCTGTGAGTTTGAGCCCCGCATCAGGCTCTGGGCTGATGGCTCAGAGAGAGCCTGCTTCCGATTCTGTGTCTCCCTCTCTCTCTGCCCCTCCCCCGTTCATGCTCTGTCTCTCTCTGTCTCAAAAATAAATAAATGTTAAAAAAAAAAATTAAAAAAAAAGTTTCTAAAAATGATATCATGTATTTCGGTACTCATGGAAGTATTTCATGTGTTATGTTCACAAAAAAGGGATGTACTGAATTTAGGAGAACATGTCTTGGATATATGGAGCTATAACTGAAATAAATGATAGGTTCTATATTCTTGTTGTATAAACGTTACTACTAATTGTTAGAGCCATGAGATTTTCATGCTGATATAACGTGCAAACTTACAAGTAAGTGAAGTAAACCCTCAAGAGCAGAGTATGAGTGGGCTTATGAATTTCACCTTAGAAGACAGATTATAGAAGACTTTGGGATGTTTGGGAGGAGGGGACAAAATGTGAGGTGATATGAGGGAGGAATATGGTAGTAAAGAAAAGCAGTCTAAGAAAATGGTGACCAGAATAGATAAACCTAAGGGCCTATGAATCCACATAGCCTTATCTACCCTACTTGGTTAACAAAAGATCCTGAACTGGCAGGGACTAAAAATTATTCTCTTGTGTGAACCAGCATCCAATTGCCATCAACTTCAGTGGTCTGTTGCCTTGATTGTTCTTTCTGCTCTTTGCTGCCATCACAGAAGATCAAGTCCATCCATATGGAAAAGAACAGGTAGAACAAGGGGTCAAGAGCTTTTGGTTTACTTCACAAATAAAGTTTTTGGAGGTGTTTATTTACTCCCATTATATCTCCATTTCTGTTACTGTCAATCATTCCCCACCCGTACTAGTCTGGCTTACAGCCCCATTGCTCAATCAAAATAGCTTTTACTTCATTAAGGGGGCACTTTTCAGGATGAGCAGTGGGTGTCATATGTAAGAGATGAATCAGTGGGTTCTACTCCTGAAGCCAAGACTACACTGTACATTAACTAATTTGAATATAAATTTTAAAAAAAGTTTTATAAAAAGAGTTTTAAAAAGTTTGTTTATTTTTGAGAGAGAGAGAACAAGTGGAGAAGGGGCACAGGGCAAGGGAGACAGAGGATCCGAAGTAGGCTCCGGGCTGACAGCGGAGAGCCCGATGCAGGGCTCGAACTCAGGAAACGTGAGATCATGGCCTGAGCTGAAGTTGGATGATTAACCAACTGAGCCACCCAGGTTCCCCCACAACCAAAAAAAATAGGTCTTACTTTATTTATCTTCTTTATAACATCTGACATGGCTTACTCCCTTATTCTTGAAACACTCTTTTTTCTTTGATTTTCATGATATAACACTTTCCTGGCTGTTTCCCACCTCTCAGAATGCCTCGTTCTTTTTCGTTTGTTGCCTCATCTTCCTCATTTAGGGTTCCTTCTTAATTCTAACACTCCAGCCACATTGGCCATTATCATTAATGTTATATATGCTACTTTTTCTCCTGGCACAGGGATTTTGTATGTACCTTTTACCTCATCTTGAAACCTACTCCCTTTTCATTCTTTGCCTAACTCCTACCCTCCTACATTCAGATACTAGTTTAATCAATATTTTCCTTAGGAAAGTTTTCTCTAAGACAAATGTCTCCTTACTAGGTCAAACTCCTCTATTATGTAGTCTCAGAGTACTCCTTCAAAGCAAGTATCATAATTGCAGTTTGATCAAAAATTTACACAAGACATTAATGTCTATCTTTCATCTGCGAGCCATAAGTTTCATGAGTATAGGGATTGTGATTTTATTCACTACGGTATCTGCAGTTCCTAATTTCTATACCTAGTAGGTATCAATAAATAATTGTTGAGTACATAAACAAATATCTAAACTCTTACAGTATTTTGAATGACTTTCTTTTCAAACAAAGGACTTGAACAAAGCAATCTCTATTCATTCAAACTAACATTTATTGACTGCCTAGTGCATTAGTCAAGGAATGAGAATAGTAATGAAAAAATAGATATGTTCCCTACCCTTAGCATAATATCTAGGGAAAAAGTCCTTAATCACACAAATAAGTTTATTATTGTGATTTATGCACTGTAAAACAAAATTCAGTATATTATCAACCAAGACAGGAGTATCTAATTACTGTGAGAAGGCAAAAATACACTCTACCTCCTGAGAGTTATCTCCTTCTTTGACACTGGGATGTTTTTGTTTTGTTTGTAATTTAACTTTATTTTTTATTTTTTAAATTTACATCCAAATTAGTATATAGTGAAGCAATAATTTCAGGAGTAGATTCCTTAATGCCCTTTACCCATTTAGCCCATTCCCCCTCCCACAACCCCTCCAGCAACCCTCAGTTTGTTCTCCATATTTATGAGTCTCTTGTTTTGTCCCCCTCCCTGTTTTTATATTATTTTTGTTTCCCTTCCCTTATAGTCATCTGTTTTGTCTCTTAAAGTCCTCATATGAGTGAAATTATATGATTTTTGTCTTTCTCTGACTAATTTCACTTAGCATAATACCCTCCAGTTCCATCCACGTAGTTGCAAATGGCAAGATTTCATTCTTTTTGATTGCCGAGTAACACTCCACTGTATATATATAACACATCTTCTTTCTCCATTCATCCATCGATGGACATTTGGGCTCTTTCCATACTTTGGCTATTGTTGATAGTGCTGCTATAAACATGGGGGTGCATGTGTCCCTTTGAAACAGCACACCTGTATCCCTTGGATAAATGCCTAATAGTGCAATTGCTGGGTCGTAAGGTAGTTCTGGTTTTAGTTTTTTGAGGAACCTCCATACTGTTTTCCAGAGTGGCCTGTACCAGCTTGCATTCCCACCAACAATGCAAAAGAGATCCTCTTTCTCTGCATCCTTGCCAACATCTCTAATTGCCTGAGTTGTTAATGTTAGCCATTCTGACAGGTGTGAGGTGGTATCTCATTGTGGTTTTGATTTGTATTTCCCTGATGATGAGTGATGTTGAGCATTTTCTCATGTGTCAATTGGCCATCTGGATGTCTTCTTTGGAGAAGTGTTTATTCATGTCTTTTGCCCATTTTCTCAGTGGATTCTTTGTGTTTTGGGTGTTGAGTTTGATAAGTTCTTTGTAGATTTTGGATACTAACCCTTTATCTGATACGTCATTTGCAAATATCTTCTCCCATTCTGTCAGTTACCTTTTAGTTTTGCTGATTGTTTCCTTCGCTGTGCAGAAGGTTTTTATTTTGATGAGGTCCCAGTAGTTCATTTTTGCTTTTGTTTCCCTTGCCTCCACAGATGTGTTGAGTATGAAATTGCTGCAGCCAAGATCAAAGAGGTTTCTGCCTGCTTTCTCCTGGAGGATTTTGATGGCTTCCTGTCTTACATTGAGGTCTTTCATCCACTTTGAGTTTATTTTTGTGTATGGTGTAAGATAGGGGTCCAGGTTCATTCTTCTGCATGTCGCTGTCCAGTTTTCCCAGCATCACTTGTTGAAGAGACTGTCTTTATTCCATTGGATATTCTTTCCTGCTTTGTCAAAGATTAGTTGGCCATACGTTTGTGGGTCCATTTCTGGGTTCTCTATTCTATTCCATTGATCTGAGTGTCTGTTCTTGTGCCAGTACCATACTGTCTTGATGATTACAGCTTTGTAGTATAGCTTGAAGTCTGGGATTGTGATGCCTCCTGCTTTGGTTTTCTTTTTCAAGACTGCTTTGGCTATTTGGGGACTTTTCTGGTTCCACACAAATTTTAGGATTATTCTAGCTCTGTGAAAAATGCTGGTGTTACTTTGATAAGGATTGCGTTGAATATGTAGATTGCTTTGGGTAGTATCGACATTTTAACAGTATTTGTTCTTCCTATCCAGGAACATGGAATCTTTTTCCATTTCTTTGTGTCTTCTTCAATTTCTTTCATAAGCTTTCTATAGTTTTCAATGTATAGGTTTTTCACCTCTCTGGTTAGATTTATTCCTAGGTATCTTATGGTTTTTTATGCAACTGTAAATGCGATCAATTCCTTGATTTCTCTTTGTGTTGCTTCAGTGTTGGTGTATAGGAATGCAACCAATTTTTGTGCATTGATTTTATATCCTGCAACTTTGCTGAATTCATGAATCAGTTCTAGCAGTTTTTTGGTGGAATCTTTTGGGTATTCCATATAGAGTATCATGTCATCTGTGAAGAGTGAAAGTTTGACCTCCTCCTGGCCGATTTGGATGCCTTTTATTAGTTTGTGTTGTCAGATTGCAGAAGCTAAGACTTCCCACACCATGTTGAATAACAGTGGCGAGAGTGGACATCCCTGTCTTGTTCCTGACCTTAGGGGGAAAGCTCTCAGTTTTTCCCCAATGAGGATGACACTAGCACTGGGTCACTCATATATGGCTTTTTGTCATCTTGAGGTATGATCCTTCTATCCCTACTTTCTTGATGGTTTTTATCAAGAAAGGCTGCTCTATTTTGTCAAATGCTTTCTCTGCATCTATTGAGAGGATCATATGGTTCTTGTCCTTTCTTTTACTGGTGTGATGAATCACACTGAATGTTTTGTGGATACTGAGCCAGCCCTGCATCATAGGTATAAATCCCACTTGGTCATGGTGAATAATTTTTTTAATGTATTGTTGGATCCGGTTGGCTAATATCTTGTTGAGGATTTTTGCATCCATGTTCATCAGGGAAATTGGTCTATAGTTCTCCTTTTTAGTGGGGTTTCTGTCTGGTTTTGGAATCAAGGTAATGCTGGCCTCATAGAAAGAGTTTAGAAGTTTTCCTTCCATTTCTATTTTTTGGAACAGCTTCAAGAGAATAGGTGTTAACTCTTCCTTAAATGTTTGGTAGAATTCCCCTGGAAAGCCATCTGGCCCTGGACTTTCGTTTTTTTGGCAGATTTTTTATTACTAATTCAGTTTCCTTACTGGTTATCAGTCTGTTCAAATTTTCTATTTCTTCCTCTTTCAGTTTAGGTAGTGTATATGTTTCTAGGGATTTGTCCATTTTTCCAGACTGCCCATTTTATTGGCATATAATTGCTCATAATATTCTCTTATTATTGTTTTTATTTCTGTTGTGTTGGTTGTGATTTCTCCTCTTTCATTCTTGATTTTACTTATTTGGGTCCTTTCCTTTTTCTTCTTGATCAAACTGGCTAATGGTTTATCAATTTTGTTAATTCTTTCAAAGAACCAGCTTCTGGTTTCATTGATCTGTTCTGTTTTTTTTGGTTTCGATAGCATTAATTTCTGCTCTAATCTTTATTTTTTCCTGTCTTCTGCTGGTTTTGGGTTTTATTTGCTGTTCTTTTTCCAGCTCCTTAAGGTGTAAGGTTAGGTTGTGTATCTGAGATCTTTCTTCCTTCTTTACGAAGGCCTGGATTGCTATATACTTTCCTCTTATGACCGCCTTTGCTGTGTCCCAGAGGTTTTGGGTTGTGGTGCTATCATTTTCATTGACTTCTATACACTTTTTAATTTCTTTAACTGCTTGGTTAGCCCATACATTCTTTAGTAGGATGTTTTTCAGTCTCCAAGTATTTGTTACCTTTACAACTTTTTTCTTGTGGTCGATTTCGAGTTTCACAGCATTGTGGTCTGAAAATATGCATGGTATGATCTCGATCTTTTTGAACTTACTTAGTAGGGCTGATTTGTGTCCTAGTACATGGTCTATACTGGAGAATGTTCCATGTGCACTGGAGAAGAATGTATACTCTGCTGCTTTAGGATGAAATGTTCTGAATATATCTGTTAAGTCCATCTGGTCCAATGTGTCATTCAAAGTCATTGTTTCCTTGTTGATTTTTTGATTAGATGATCTGTCCATTGCTGTGGGTGGGATGTTGAAGTCTCCTACTATTATGGTATTACTATTGATGAGTTTCTTTATGTTTGTGATTAATTGATTTATATATTTGGGTGCTTCCACATTTGGCACATAGACACTGGGATGGTTTTGTATAATGTTTTTACATTTTCCCTGTTTATGCATCTTTGAATAAGCATATTATGGCCTATTAGCTCCAAAATTGTATAAGAGGCGTCTCCTCAAATTCCCCATTTATCAATGAATGCTATTATAGTTTTAATAGGAAGGGTGATAGATATACATTTATAACACCATTCCATGTGCCACTGCCAGCCTCTATTATTCTGTTTTGGTTTAGAGGATTCTAGTATTTGGATGAAGAATGGGAAGTACTGTTATGGTAGGATCATGGAGGAGGGCCAGCTTCTTAGTTATTTGGTTGGTACAGACCTTGCATTTCTAAATTCAGGACATATGGGACTTAGATGTAGGAAAGGTAGGAGAGTGAGCAGGGAGTAAGGGTGACAAAAAAAGGACAATTTTCCTTCCTATTTTCATTACTACATATGGCCAAAAATTCAATGGCCTTATGATTAGTAAAAATAAGTCTCAAATGCACGCAACCTTAACTATTATTCCCAGTATTATGTGATTCTTTTTTTCTTTTGTACATCATCAAGTATTTTAGTGACAAACTGGGCAAGGCTATAACTGCTGCTAACCAGGTATTATTTTAAACTAGAACTCATTATTTTCTTTAGAACATAAAATGAAGATGTAGTCAGTATTCAGAGTGATTACTATGTTAAGCAGAAAATAAGTCAGAGGACAAGTGCATTAAATCACATTCTACTTTCACGACATTAAATATATTTTATGACACTCACTATTCTGAAATTCCTTGTACTTCTTTTGTCCAGTTAGATTGTTCTTTGTCTCCAAGATGGACCACTTTAGATGGTGGGGCAGTTCTTCCTAAATAAAGCTTCTGTGTTCCTGGAGGTTCTTCCAAGTAAAATCTTAAAAGATTAAAATAAAATTAAAATGTATTACCCCCAAATTTGTGGTTTAATATAGTGTTCTAGTAGTATGAGTCTTCAAAGTTAAAAGGTTTCTACATGGTTATAATAGCAAAAAAACCAAGCCTCCTTTTTTTTAAACTGTAATATAAATTTCAGGACATGGACTTGTAAAAATTTTCAATCAAAATATAAGAATTATTACTCTTTCTATTAAAAAAAAGATTAAACACAGGGGCACTTGGGTGGCTCAGTCAGTTGAGTCTCTGATTTTGGCTTAGGTCATGATCTCGCAGTTTGTGAGTTTGAGCTGTGTCAGGCTCTGTGTGGATAGCTCAGAGCCTAGAACCTGCTTTGGATTCTGTGTCTCCCTCTCTCTACCCCTCCCCAACTCATGTTCTCTCTCAAAAATAAACATGAAAAAAAAATAAAAATACTTAATAAAATATAAATTTTTATAGAATTAAAAAATACTCTCCAATGCAATAAAGTATTTTTACTAAAAAGCTTAACTTGATTCTGATCAAACCACTATACTTAACTACCAGTTAACAGGAAATATATGGGATGGAGGACCAACTTAAATGAAACTATGAAGAGACAATCAAGTACATTCAGAATTCTACAAAATAACTGACCTGGACTCCTCAAGTAAAGAGGCAAGGAAGTTAGTTTAGCCAGGTCCCAGGATATAAAATCAACGTACAGAAATCAGTCGTATTTCTAGATATTACCTTGGGAAAGTGACATTTAAAATATAATATCATTTACAGCTGTAATCATTTACAGCTCCAAAATAATTTAAGCAGAGTGATTCCTTCTGCTTTATTTTTTAAAATGTTTATTTATTTATTTTGATAGAGAAAGGGAGAGAGAATCCCAAGGAGGCTCTGAGCTGTCAGCACAGAGCCCAACATGGGGCTCAAACCCATGAACTGTGAGATCATGGTTTGAGCTAACATCAAGAGTCAGACACTTAAGCGACTGAGCCACCCAGGCATCCCCTTTCTGTATTATTTTTATTTTTCTCAGTTATTTTAGATATTTTTGTTCTTTGCCTTTCCATAAAAATTTTGAATATACTGTTCTGTATCTATCAAAATCTGGGAGAGATTTTGATAGGAATTGCTCTAAACCTATACATTAATTTGGGGAGATTTGTTATCTTTACTATGTTCTGTTTTCTGATCCAAATGGATCTCCATTTATTTCAATCTTTGATTTCTTTCATCAGTGTTTGCTTTCTTCAGCATACAGATCCTATATATAATTTGTGAGATTTTTACCCAAGGTCAGACTTACTACAGAGCTACAGAAATAAGACAGTGTGGTACTGGGATAAAAACAGACATACAGATAAATGGGACAAAATGGAAAACTCAGAAGTAGACCCACACAAATGTACTCAACTGATTTTTGACAAAGGTGGAAAGGCAATGTAATGGAGGAAGGCCATCTTTTCAACAAATGGTGCTGGAGCAACTGACTCTTCATTCCTATTTCTGTGGAGAGGTCTGCTGCTAACCTTATGTATCTACACTTGTAGGTTAAGGACCTTTTGTCCTAGCTGCTTTCAGAATTCTCTCTTTATCTTTGTATTTTCCAAGTTTCACTACTGATATGACCTGTTTTTGTTGATTTTGAAAAGGGGAGTTCTCTGTGCTTCTTGGACCTGAATGCCTGTTTCCTTCCCCAGATTAGGGAAGTTCTCAGCTATAATTTGTTCAAATAAACCTTTTGTAGGGGAAGAGAAGGAGTAAAAAAATAAGATGAAAAAACAGAGGGAGGCAAACCATAAGAGACTGTTAACTAAAAAGAACAAACTGAAGACTGCTGGAGGGGAGGTGGGTAGGAGGGGGAATGGGCTAAATGGGTGATGAGCATTAAGGAGGGCGCTTGTTGGGATGAGCACTGGGTGTTACATGTAAGTGCTGAATCATTAAATTCTACTCCTGAAACCAATATTACATTGTATGTTAACTAACTTGAAATAAAATCTGGGAAGCAAAATAAAAAGTATATGGCACTTTCCATATGCTTCCATATAAATGGAACACTTCTATCTTCATGAAAGAAGAAGAAAAAAGAACATTCATTCATAGACAAATATATGAACTTTGACCTAAACCTCATACCAAATATAAAACTTAATTCACAGTAGATCATATATTTAAACGTAAAAGGATGAGGTAAAATTATCAAGTAAGCAAAACTTTTTGAATAAAATATAGGAGAAAATCTCTCGGACCTAGAGCTAGGTAAGGAGTTCTGACTAAAAGCATGATAGGTAAAAGAAAAAAGTGATAAACTGGACTATATCAGAAAGGTAGGGGGACTGAATTCTGATGATTAAAAGAATACTCAAGATTTCTTATATCCTCAATAAAAGCAGATACCTATAGAGGAAAAAAATTCACACTGGCATTGACCTCTCATCAACAAAATTATATGACAGAACACAACTGAAGTAGGTTTGCAGAAAACTAAGGGAAAAAGGATTGGGCCTCCACAATTTTAAACCTAAGTATGAGGAAAACAAAAACGATCTTTTGGATATGTTGTAACTCAGAAAATGTAAAATTTTCTCTGAAAAAAAGTTACTTTTGAAAGTTCTAGATGCATGAAAACTAACATCAATCAGATCAAATTTATGTGAAATAAAGATAAACAATGATAAAGAATAACTAAATAATCACTGATACAATGATTGAGAACTCGAGTAAAATAAGAAATTACTCCTTAAATAGATGACCTGTATTTTTAAAAATTAATGTATTATTTAAATAAAACCTGGGAGAGGCATGGTAAAAGTAAGGTTATATACGCTATTGATTCTTGTCAGAGAAATACATTTACTAAATAATATAATAACTGCTAGCAAAAATTAGGATATAGAACTTTTAAGTTATTAAAAGGAAAAGAAAGCAAAAGAGAAAAAATAATAAATGCATCTAAAATATCTCAGGGATGTATTGTGGTTAAACATCGAGTGATGTGATTAGAAGACTAATTTCACTAGAGTATATAAATATTTTTATAATAATTATATCAGTTTTAAACAGGATCAATAAAAGCCATCAAGTAAGAAAAACAAATATAAATCTACAATGTATACGTCAAATCTTACTTACTTAGTTTCTCCGTCTGATACACCAACAACTCTAGCTTCTTCAAGATGAGGCCAATTAACAAAGACAGATTTTCCAAGCACTGAAGAAGCTATATTTTCTATACTCTTAAAGTAAAAGCAGAAAAGTTCACTCATGTTTCAGGTCCAGGAGAAAATTTTACAAAGGCAAAATTAATTAAAAACTAGCTTGCATTTATAACTATCTTTAAAATCAATAAAGACTCAACTTAATAATTAAAACAGGTATCAAATACCATTTACTCACTTGTGTCATTTATTCCCTATGCTCTTTTCAACCTTTCCTGCTCTTTTCAACTTTTCCATCTACTTGAATTCAGTTAGTTCTCTTTTTAAAAAAATTTTTTTAAAAATGTTTATTATTGGGAGACAGAGAGGAGCGTGAGTGGGGGAGGGGCAGAGAGAGAGGGAGACACAGAACCTGAAACAGGCTCCAGGCTCTGAGCTGTCAGCACAGAGCCCGACGCAGGGCTCGAACTCACAAACCACGAGATCATGACCTGAGCCAAAGTTGGACACTTAGCCGACTGAGCCACCCAGGTGGCTCCCATTAGTTCTCTTAATTTGTCTTCTCTAAGTTGTACCTTTATTGCTAACTACTTTTTTTCTTTCTAGTACATTTCTATGATTTCTGTTTAGTTTTTTTTCCCTTTTATTTTAAAATATATCTTTAAGTTGTTTTTGACCATGTGCCTTTCCTTACCCTTTATTTTAGTATGAATCTGTTAAAGGTGACCAAGTTTATCTTCCTCTCTACCAATCTCTTCTTATTAGAGAGGCACTATGACCAACTTAAAAGTACTTTCCTGCACTATAAACATTATGACACCAGGAAGCTCGTCTCCTTCTCATTTTCTCAACAGCAATGGTAGTTACTAGTAAATTTTAATTTTAATCCTCAATGAAATTACTTGGTGAGAAAATAGGTTTCAGTGAAATTAAACAGAAGAGCAATGACCTATAATGTATTACTGTCCGTAATAATGGCCAACATTATTAGAAATAATGTTTAGCAAGAAACCTAGGTTCTTAGGTCTGCTAATGGTCCCTTTTCTAATCTCCATTTAAGTTTCTTAATTTGTAAAAGTAATGAGTTGGAACAGATGCTTTACAAAATTCTATATAGTTGTAAAATTCTATGATTCTATTATTCTCATGATAATAATATCATGTATAATTCCATGATTTTCTCATGGAAACGGAAAAGTGAAAAGACAGCAGAAATGAGAAAAGGGCTATTATTATTCATTGTTTCATACCATATAATCAGATAACAGAATCTAAGAAATCTGATTTAATTTCAGACTGTAGTTGGTATAATGAAATAAGAACCCTAGACTTAAAATTAGGAATCATTGGTCCAAATTTGCGTTCCACTTCTTTCCAGCTATAGAATCTTAGGCAAATCATTTAAACCCCACTGAGACACAGTTTTCTTCTGTGAGAATAAGAAATAATATCTACCTCACAATGTTTATTTGGTGATAAAATAACATAAACAAAAGCCTTTATAAACTATAAAATGCTATGTAAATACTCTGTATGAAATAATATGCTAGGTAAAATTCTAGTTTTAAAAGGAAATATTATAATTATTATTATGATTATTAAACAACTTTTTGGTAGAAAATGAAGTTTAACCTCAAATTTTCATTCAGTTCTTTTCTGTTTATTATGCTTAATTATTATTAGCAAATGTTTAACAATTAGAGATGACCAGTTTTAGACTTCTGCATTAACTTTTAATTATATTCAGACATTTCTTAATGTCAACATATAAAACAAAACAATGGTTTCTGATAAATAAAACAAGTTTCAACATTAAAATTAGGATCCCATAATTATCCTTTTCTCCTCTATACATCTATTTCTATTTCATTCTCCCACTTCTCCCCTTTAGTTTTCAAGGGAAAAGTTGTCAGTTTCTCAGGTTAATCCTTTCACTTAAGGCCAAGATGAGACTCCTTAATACCTCACATGGGGTCTTCTTATCATAAACATCCCTTCCCTCTACACTATCTTTAAGACCTCCTTTCTCCATTAGCTCTACCTCTCTTCTTTTAACATGGATTTAGCTTGTTAAACTCTCTGTTCTCTACCTACAGTTATGTTTCTAGACCTCTTTCAATGATAATCTTAACTGAGGGCCTAATACCTGCTATGTCTAATTTCCACCTACCTAGTCCCCGGATTAGAAGTTAGGAATGAAATCTACTGGAATGAAATCCTCAAAGGCCAATAATGGTGCCTGAAGGACAAATTCACAGACCTTGTTTTATTCTTCTTGCACTGTTATGTAGTATCTACTCCATATTTCTGTGATATTACTTAACTTGGAAGTCATTTTCTCTCAACTCTCTGTATGTAATTATCATTTTCACTGGTCCCTTTTCCACCCTTTATAACTATGGGTATTTCTTAAAGCTCAGATCTTAAACCCTCAGAGTCTATTTTCTTCAGGAAAATGAGCTCCAAGGCCCGAGCCATCGTCTCCTTGCTGATGACTTTATATCCTTATCTCCCTCCAAGCTCCAGCTCCAGGTATTAAATTGCAGCCTTTCTGGGCTGAGGTTTTTTTCACCTGAACCATAGAACACAAAACATAATTTGACTATTTTCCCAATTCTCCCAAGAACAGTATACAGCCAATCCCACTCTAAATGTACAGAAGATAAGTTAATCTACCACATTCAAATGGATGGCTTAGGGCATCCGGTCTTAGATCTCTTAATAGAACTCTTACTGAGAAAGACTGGCAGGGCAGCTCCAGTTAAATGTCTTAGCATTGCCTTAAAATTTCATCATTATTTATCATTAATCCCCTCAAACCAGAGACTTCCCACTTTAACTTCCTTATTTGGAAAACAGCAATTATTTTCTAGTTAATTAGGCTGGATATCTGAGAGTCGTATTTAGTATTTTCTTCCTCTTTTCACCCCCTATGTTATATGAACAAATGATGAAACTTGTCAATTTTATTAGTCTTGTTCATCCAGATCTATTACTATTTCCACAGTTTTTGTCCTTAACACCTAATGCTTCTGTAACCACAACCTCTGAACTTTCAGGCTTTTTTGTTTCTTCCATTTCTCTTTTGTGCAGTTTAGTCTATTATATTGCCACCAAATTAATCCTTATGAGAATATGATTTCAAGATAACAGTTATGGGGGGGAAAAAGTCCAAACTCCTTTTAGCCTAGTATTCAAGGTCCTCCATAATCTGGCTTCAATCTGTTTTTTCAACCTTATATTCTATTATTTCCCAACACAAGTCCTCTGCTTCAGTCAGGTTTACCTAGTTCTTCTCCTCAAATATATCACATTTATTCTAAAAAAGGAAAAAGTATTAAGAAAAATTTCAGACATACAAAAAGGTTAAAAAAATATGATAATGTATCACATATTTATTTTTGACCACAATTTCCAGCTTAAGTTATTCCTTTCAACTGGAATACCCACCCTTCCCCTCCTTTTCTTCGCTCTGTGGCAATCTTTCTCATAGCACTCAGCTCAAGCCTAGTCTCATCTACAAGCCTGTACTTAACTCACACAGCTTATCTCCTTTTCAAAATTTGTAGAGCATTATTTGCTCATTAGATCACAATTACATGTGTTCTTTAAAATCTGGGTAAAGGTTTCTTTATTTACTATGAACTTTTGAAGTTACTACATGTTATACCTCTTTGATAAACACACTGAAGCTAGAACAGTTTTATGCATAATAAGCACCTAATAATATACAATAAAGAAAATACTTACAAGTTCATCTGATTCTGCACTCAGTAAGATTTCTAACATCATGTTTTCTCCACGACTACTTTGTTGGAATACTTGAACCCCATTTTTCTTCAAAAAAAACTTTAAAAGAATTCAGAGAGTTTAATTTTAATTCTTTCTCCATAATCACTTTACATTCAATAAGGTGAAAAAATTCTGAACTAAACAGCCACTGACTTTGTGTTTGATGTGTTTCAGAGTAGGAAATCCACAGAAATATAATGCCTTCTGGTCAACCCTGGTTATTTTGTTCTTGCTTATGTCTACACGCCAAGCATCTAATGATATTATTTTATACCTAGAAAATAAATCAAGGCATTTAACATTCATACAAATTACAAGCAATCACAGTTTTTCAGTATTCCCTAGAATTTTTTCCAAGAGTCATCCTTGCTTTTAAGCAAGGGAATGACAATTTGTCTTTTAAGACAAAGAAAATATACAGCAGAACAACCCAGATTCTTTGTTATTATTGATCTAGGCCTAAATATGCCTATAGATTACTGAATGGAAGTTTTCCCCATTAACTTAAAACATACATACATATATATATATATATATATATATATATATATATACACACACACACACACACACACATACACATTTATGTATATATTTTTATATATTTAATTTAGAAGCAAAGGGACATATTAAGCACATTACAAATCTCCATATCTTCCATGTTCTAAAACCCAGATGGAAAATAAACATTTCATAATATCTATTTCATCTTTCTCTTTGCTTTAACAAAAGGGAAAAGTGCTTTCCATGCCAATAGCACTCTTGCAACCATGGTGAACGTTCCGAAAACCTGCTGGACTTGCTGCAAGAAGTGTGGCAAGCCCCAACCCCACAAAATGACACAGCATAAGAAAGGCAAAGATTCTCTTTATGCCCATGGAGAGTGGTGTTATGACAGGAAGTAGAGTGGCTATAATGGGAAAACTAAGCCAATTTTCCAGGAAAAGGTTAAAACTACAAAGATTGTGCTGAGGCCTGAATGTGTTGAGCCCAACTGCAGATCTAAGAGAATGCTGAATATTAAAAGATGTGAGCATTTTTTTAAAAGTTTATTTATTTTAAGTGAGGGGGGCACGGGCGGGGGTGGGGGGGAGAGAACACATGTGTGCCACTAGGGGAGGGTAAGAGAAAAACTGAGAGAGAATCTTAAGTAGGTTCCATGCTGTCAGTGAAGAGCCTGACATGGGGCTCAAAACCACGAACCTTGAGATAATGACCTGGGCTGAAGTCAAGAGTCAGACGCTTAACTGACTAAGCCACCCAGCCGCCCCTAAGAGATGCAAGCATTTTGAACTGGGAGGAGATAAGAAGACAAAGGGCCAAAATGATCCAGTTCTAAGCTTCATATTATGTTACATTATGAAGACAATAAAATCTTGAGGTTATGTTCCAAAAAAAAGGGAAAAGCATAACTGGGAGATATTCACTTTAGCTGCCATCTGGGTAAATGATTTGCAGGGAAAATGAGAGAAAAGAAAAAAAAAACAACAAAGACATTTTAATGAGGAAGAAAAAGAAGAAATGAGTTTCAGGCAAGAAAATATAGAAACACTTTTATTATTTTTTTCTTCTTTCCAGTTGGGTGGTTGGGAATATAAGAGGCAAAGTCATAACATATCAAAGTAGACACTGACAGTGGAAACAAAAATTTGTATCTCCTGTTGAGGTAGGAGTACAGATAAATTCTAGAGAGGAAAAATTAAAACCAAAAAAACTAAAAAACCTCAAGTTTAACAGAAGACAGAAAGGGAGAAGCAGAATCTGACCAAAGCAGAGAACCACAGAAACAATTCTGAGAGGGAGATGGTATGATCTTTTGCAAGTTGGGTGTAATTCATTATCAACTGACTATAACTATCATAAATTATTTGTTAATTCTCCAAATAGATATTCAAAAGCTTCCCCCAGGCCCCAGGGGGAGCTGCTTATTGCTGTTGTTGAAAAATTACCAAATAACATTACCTTGTGCAACAACGTTCTATGGCAGGGAACTTTTCTGGCCATGGTGAGGGGTAGGTGAACTCTGTGTCTCTATCATACCAGCACATTAGGCACTCACTATGTTGGTTTCTTTTCCTCTCTTCCTTTTTGAGGGAGTGATTACATGTTTCCATGGCTTCCAACAATCGCTTCTAAATTTAAAGATTGAAGACAGGGGTTAAAAGTATAAAAATTATGTAATCTCAACATACAGAATAGATCTTTTCCCTCAGTACACAGATTCATTATTTGTGGTCTTGAAAAACAAAAATCTTAACTCTCTCTCTCAAAAAATAAAATAAAATAAAATAAAATAAAATAAAATAAAATAAAATAATATAAAATAATGGGGCTGTTACAACTACCTATCCAGCTGGAAGAAAAAGCACATACACTCCCAACTTCCTACTATATACAAAAATATGTATTAGAGTAATATGACAATAAAAGTATTAGAAGAAAATCTAGGAGAGTATTAGTAATTTGAGGTGATAAATTCCTATTTAAGTAAGATTGGAGAAAACCTAACAGTCTTAAGGGAAAAGACATTTTTTTTTAAATTAAAAAATAATTTTTTTAAATGTTTCTTTTTGAGAGAGAAAGAGAGGGCATGCACACACATAAGCAGGGGAGGGGCAGAGAGAGAGAGGGGGACGGAGGATCCAAGTGGGCTCTGTGCTAACAGCAGACAGCCTGACACGGGGCTCAAACTCATGAACCAGAAGATCATGAGCTAAGCCGAAGTTGGACTCTCAACTGACTGAGCCACCTAAGCGGCTCAAGACATTTTTTTTAATTTTTTTTTTTTTTGTATTTATTTTTGAGAGACAGAGAGAGACAGAGCGTGAGCAGGGGAGGGGCAGAGAGAGAGGGAGACACAGAATCAGAAGCAGGCTCCATGCTCCAAGCTGTCAGCACATAGCCTGAGGCGGAGCTCGAACTCATGAACCGTGAGATCGTGACCTGAGCCTCAGTCGGACGCTTAACCAACTGAGCCACCCAGGTTCCCCTAGACCTTTTTAAACAATACATAATGCATGTGACAGAAGATTTATCAGCAAATCAAGAGACAAATGCCATGTTAGAAAAGAATATTCCTAACATAAAAAGAATTGATAAAAATTCTTTTTTTAAATTCTTTTTTAAATTCTTTTTCTAAAAAAAAAAGAAAGGAAAATGAGGGAAAGGATATTTATAGAGAGAAAGGCAATTTACAAAGAGAAAATGCAAAGGGCAAGCACATATATAAAAATACATTCAAATTAGGGATCAGAGAAAAGCAAATTTGAATAATGATAAAATGGCACCCATCATCAGCAGATTGGCCAAAAATTAAATGAAGCAATAATATCCAGGTCTGGAGAGGCAGAGTAGGGACTAAACATTGGTGAATCAGACTAGTCTTTTTGAAAAAAAATATATAAAAAAAAAATAAACATACATTCCCATTACCCAAGCTATCCCACTTTTGGGAATCTATCTTAAAAAAATAAAATCTCTAGCACCTAGGACTGCATAGACAAACAAACAAATACATAAATACATAGCTACTTTTATCACAGCATATTATGTATAGTGGCAAAAAAGATGAAGATTCACAAGAAGCTGCAAAATTAGTACAGAGTGTTCCCATGTACCTTTCATCCAGGTTTTCCCAATGATAATATCATACACATAGCCTCAAGTACATTATCAAAATCAGGATAATGATGTTAGTACAACACTTTTAACTAAAGACTTACTCAGATTTCACTGGTTTTTGTATGTGATTTCTTATGTGTACAGTGCTACATAATTTTTATCATATGTATGGATTCATATAACCATCACTGAAACTAGAATAAACAACTGTTACATCATCATGAAGAAACTCCTTGTTGCTCCTTTATAATCACACCCTATCCCCAATCTTCTTAAAAATTTTTTTTAGTTTTTAAATTTATTTTTTTTATTTTTAATTATTTTTTTAAATTTGTAATTTGAGTTTACTTTTTATTTTTTAAACTTTACATCCAAATTAGTTAGTATATAGTGAAGCAGTGATTTCAGGAGTAGATTGTTTAATGCCCCTTACCCATTTAGCCCACCCCCCCTCCCACAACCCCTCCAGCAACCCTGTTTGTTCTCCATATTTATGAGCCTCTTTTGTTTTGTCCCCCTCCCTATTTTTGTATTATTTTTGTTTCCCTTCCTTTATGTTCATTCTGTTTTGTCACCCTATCCCCAATCTTCACCCCTAACAACTGCTGCATGTTTTACATCACAATCATTTTGTCATTTCAAGAATATTATAGGCAAACAGCCTCTCCTCTGTTGTCCAGCCTGGGTGACTCCCTTGGGCTGTATTCACTAAACTTCTATCTCCATAGGAAAAAAAAGAATATTATATAAATGGAACCATATAATACATAACATTCTGACTTTTTTCACTCAAGTGAATTTTTTTTCATCCAAGTTGCTTATATCAATAGCTCTTTATATTGCTGAGTAATATTCTACTAAATGGATATACTACCTTTTGTTTATCTACTCTCTCATTAAAGGACATATGAATTTTTTCCAATTTGGGTTATTACAAGTAAGTTGCTCTGAATATTTGTGTACAGGTTTTTATGTGAAGACAGTGTTAATTTTTTCTAAGATAAATATCCAGGAGTGTGACTACTGGATTGAAGAGTAAATGTATGTTTAACTTTATAAGAATCTACTGAACTATTTTCCAGAGTGGCCTCCTAGACTTTTAGTCCGGTAATTGTCTATGACATTTTCGAAGCATTTATAGAAAAAGTGGTATGAAGAGTAAAGAAGTAGCAAAATCTGGAAAAAATTATAAAATAAAAAATTTAAAGATCAAATCCTAAACTTTGAGTTTAATGTGTAATGAGATGAGATTTTTGGGAGAGGTCAGTGAGTTTTGTATTTGGACAGGATGTGAATTTTGGCCCAAGGGCAGACTAGCAGACTGTCTAGTTTGGGCATCTGGGTTATGCTGGTCTAATCAAATATGTTTAAAGGGGCGCCTGGCTGGCTCAGTCAGTAGAGTATGTGACACTTGATCTTGGGCTTATGAGTTTGAGCTCAACGTTGTGTGTAGAGCTTACTTAAAAAAAAAAAAAAAAAAAAAAAGATGTGAAAAAAATACAGTCGCCCTATTTAAAATATATTGGAGAGTGACTTTCCCTCTTCTATTTTCCAAGTTTGTGTAAAAGTGGTATTATTTCTTCCTTTAATGTTTGCTAGAATTCACAAGTAAACACATCTGAGTTGAGAATTTTCTCTGTGGGAAGGTTTTAAATTATGAATTAAATGTCTTTAAAAGATACAGGACTATTCAGATTAAAAATTTTTTGTTAGTTTTGCTGAATTGTGTCTTCAAAGAAATGTGTTCATTTCATTTAGATTGTTGAATTTGTTCACATAATGTTGTTCACAATATTCTTTAACTGTCCTTTGAATATATGTAAAATCTATAGGATACCTCCTTTTCCATTCCTGATATTGGCAATTCATCTGATTTCTTTTTCCCTCCCTCTTGTCCCCTTCCCCCTATCTTGATCAGTCTAGCTAGGATTTTATCAACTTTATTAACCTTTTTAAAGAACCAGCTTTTGGTTACACTCATTTTTATCTACTGTTTGCTCATTTTCTGTGGATTTCTGTTCCTATTTTTATTTTTTCCTTCATTCTGCTTGGTCTGGGTTTAATTTCTCATTTTTTTAGCTTTTTGTGGTAGGAAGCTTAGATAATTTATTGTAAAACCTTTTCCTTTTCTTTTCTTTTCTTTTCTGTTTTTTTTTTTTTTTTTTTTTTTTTGCAATGACATGGATGGACCTAGAGAGTATTATACTAACCAAAATAAGTCAGAGAAAAACAAATACCATATGATTTCATTCATTTGTGGAATTTAAGAAACAAAACAAATGAACAAAAGGGGAATAAAAAAGAGGCAAACCAAGAAAAAGAGTCTTAACCACAGAGAACAAACTGATGGTTACTAGAGAAAGGGTGGACTGGGCAGGGGGCAGTGTGGAGAGAAGTTAAATAGGTGATGGGGATTAAGGAGGACACCAGTTGTGATGAGCACCAGGTGTTGTATGTAAGTGATGAACCACTAAATTCTGCACCTGAAACTAATTTTACACTATATGTTAACTACCTGGAATTTAAACAAAAACTTGAAGGGAAAAAAAAAAAGAATATATGTGTGTACATATAACTATTGCGGGCACTGACCTCATCAATAAAAGGGATTAGGACCACAGCTTCCCATTCCTGTTGTTTCCCATTTAGGTCAGTTTTAAAATCAGGCGGATAATATTCTATAATTGGTGAGTCTTCACTGGTCATCAAGTGCTATGGAAAGATAAAGAGGAACAGAAATAAAAGAACTAATGTCAATATAACTTTTTGTTAATATATTTACAGTATTTGCTCATGTTACAGTTTAAAATTTCTAAGCAAGGCAAAACTAAATTTTTACACCTTGGAAATATTGCAATATACTTGCTATATTTTGATTTTCAACTATACGACTTCTAATTTTACTGCTACTCATCACTTTGCCATTCCAATGTCCTACTTATATAGTAAAACCATCTTTACTCTGAATTTCAACTTTCCCTTTTCTATCTTTTGTTGTCTTACCACTTTACAAGGCTCACTTAAATTCTATTTTCAGACTTCATTTCACAGGCTGCCAAAAGTCCTCTATTTTTAACCTTAAACAGTTTATTTTTGTGTCCTAATCAATTGATTTTGTTAAGTAATGTAAGGACGGTATCTAAGATAATTTAAAAAGAAAAAAATCCTAAAATCCAAGAATCTCTTCACCACTAATAGCAAAGATAAAAAGTCCAATAAAAAGATGTTCTTATTAGAGATCTTAGAGTAGATGAAAGAAGCATAAGGATATCTTCTAGGAAATGAATATGAAAGATTATGGTATAATATTTTTTAAAGAAATAAAGTAGCATATTTCTCAGAGTAGTACTCAAAATATTTAATAACCAGTATGGCATGGGCACAGAACAATCAACAGATGTGGCTGTAAAACACCTGCATGATTAAACTGGTCAAGAGTAGTTGAATATCAATTCTTAATGTATCTGAACGTAGGGAAAAAAGCATCAAACTTAAGAGGAAAGGGAGGTCAGAGGCCAGGATGAAGGACAGATAATGTTTTAGGAAGATGAAGAATGGACCCTGACAGTCAAATAACGAAAGGTGTGTGTGTGTGTACACTCCACTTCTTGTGTGCAAGTGTGTCTATGTGTGTATACTTTAACTCTTGGGACCAGACCACAGAATTAGAAGAAAAGATTGATATCCTAAAAGAACTAAATGAAGTTTGCCCTCAGAATCAGTTTAGTAGGCTTAGTGTAACTGTGGTGACCCAAATACTCCTAAAATCTCTTCCTCCCGTTATGCAAACTATATTAACCACAGAAAAGCCTTTCATTCCACAATTTGATAAACTAAATGCTTAAAACCTAAATATAAACTGAGATAATACTTCTGTCGAGATAAAGGACTCAACAGAACCATCCCTATTCTAATAAATAAAGGGTAAAAGAACAGGAATTAATCTATAATTGTTTGGACAAAGTAAATGGCTTCACATTTTGCCTGTCATAGTTTACTTTCATCAGTGCAGAGACAAACTGAAAATGTGCTTAAAGGTGCTGAAAATAAAGAAGTCATGCTCTTAAGGGTTTACGAAAATTGTATCCATTTTTAAAACAAAGCTAACATTGTTTTAAGCTAACGCTAAATCAAGGGGTTATTTTTCAAAACATCTGTGTAAGAAATATTGTATTTGAAACTGGAAGTCAATATATTTAGCTATTCAAGAAGTTTGGATATTACATTTCTAGGCTTGGATGAAGAGCTCCTAAGTATCAAAAGGGACATAAAAACATTTTAGTTTAAAACCCACCTGGTAGCACGTAGGAAGTAAATTTTTGCTAGCTGCTGGAAGTACAGCAAGAAGCTGTTCAAATGGCTTAAAAGGTTTTCCTAGTTCAAAATGGATTTTGAGTGTACTGATGTTGCGGATATCAGATAGGAAAGGTGCATAATGGTAGGGATAATACCTGTAAAACAAAACTGAGTTTTAAACAATTGGCAACTTTATGAAACAGATCAATATATTAAATATATACTTTTCCTTATTTAACAACACAGCAATAACTCTAAAGGAAAAAAATTACCACCCATAATTTTATCACTTGATTTAAGAAATCAGCAGTGTTAGAAAATTTAGGTCAAGTGGTGGCAACAAAAGTTATATTACCTTAATTTTCAAAGTATAATTTTACAATTTCAAAATGGGGATGTATCATGTAATTGAAGGATACATCTATATACATATATATATGCAATAAATAAATATATATACATATATGTATATACATGTAAATAAGTATAAATACATATACATAAAAATATATACTATATATTTAAACATATATAAATACATATACTAAATATATATACATACATAAGTACACACACATAGACAAACATGTATATATATATACATATATGTCTGTGTGTATATATATACATTAATATATAAATATAAATATATATAATGGTTCTTTTATATTGAGTGTGAATATTGAGTGTGAATCATTCTTGGACTGAAGTAATGAGGTAGCCAGAAGACATTTCAGTTATAGCACACATGAGTTGGAGCCTCTCTCAACAGGGTAGAGAGAAGAGAGTCTGAGCTCATGTGGCTGTTACTAGTCAGTCCTAAGAATGTTTATCTTTGAACTGGTATATATATTATCGTGTTTGCGATAGGATTACACCATTTAACAATCATACACACTATTTCTAACTACAGGTATAGATATTTTTACAAAGCCTTGAACACAATTTTTCAAAAATTATAATTTTCTTTTAAAACTTTTTTTCAACGTTTTTTATTTATTTTTGGGACAGAGAGAGACAGAGCATGAACAGGGGAGGGGCAGAGAGAGAGGGAGACACAGAATCGGAAACAGGCTCCAGGCTCCGAGCCATCAGCCCAGAGCCTGACGCGGGGCTCGAACTCACGGACTGCGAGATCGTGACCTGGCTGAAGTCGGACGCTCAACTGACTGCGCCACCCAGGCGCCCCTCAAAAATTATAATCTTAATATTTTACTAAGTATACTACAAAAATAAAGAAATATTTTTATATTCCATAATTATGACATTTCAAAATGATGAGAAAATTCAGGAGGCAGAATGGTATGCAGAATGGAAAATGTATAAACTTTGGAATCAGGCTTAGACTTGATTTTTGGGTATATGACTTTAAAGATATTATTTTCTAGGGGCACCTGGGTGGCTCAGTTGGTTAAGTGTCCGACTTTGGCTCAGGTCATGATATCGTGGTGTGTGAGTTCGAGCCCCATGTCAGGCTTTGTTGACAGCTCAGAGACTGGAGCCTGCTTCAAATTCTGCGTCTCCCTCTCTCTCTGCCCCTCCCCTGCTTCTGTTACCTCTCTCTCTCAAAAATAAAATAAAACATTAAAAAAAAAACTCCTTTCTAAAGTAATAAAGATAACTGAACGTCATCTGTAAAAGTCAGACAATACTTTATATAGTGGTGAGGATTATATGAGAATATGCTTTTCAAGCACCTGGCCTTAATGTCTGATAAATAATAGGAACAGCTTATAAGCACCCTATTAAAAA
Source organism: Prionailurus viverrinus (assembly GCF_022837055.1). Lineage (NCBI taxonomy): Eukaryota > Metazoa > Chordata > Mammalia > Carnivora > Felidae > Prionailurus > Prionailurus viverrinus. The sequence goes on from NC_062569.1 coordinate 37,600,086, forward strand.
ATTGAAAATCAAGGATTTTCATCATTAGGATGCTCTTCAGAGACGTCCTCAGAATTAAGTTAGTTACTGCAAAGATTTTTTTAAAAGGTTATTAAGTGAAATCGCAACTAATACACATAATTTGCATTGGTTTGTTTTGTTGTGTGGTGCTTTTTTTTTTAATATGAAATTTATTGTCAAATTGGTTTCCAAACAACACCCAGTGCTCATCCCAACAGGTGCCCTCCTCAATACCCCTCACCCACCCTCCCCTCCCTCCCTCCCCCTATCAACCCTCAGTTTATTGTCAGTTTTTAACAGTCTCTTATGGTTTGGCTCCCTCCCTCCCTTTTTTTTTTCTTCCCTTCCCCCATAGTCTTCTGTTAAATTTCTCAGGATCCGCATAAGAGTGAAAACATATGGTATCTGTCTTTCTCTGTATGACTTACTTCACTTAGCATAACACTCTCCACTTCCATCCATGTTGCTACAAAAGGCCATATTTCATTCTTTCTCATTGCCAAGTAATATTCCATTGTGTATATAAACTACAATTTCTTTATCCATTCATCAGTTGATGGACATTAGGCTCTTTCCATAATTTGGTTATTGTTGAGAGTGCTGCTATAAACATTGGGGTACAAGTGCCCCTATGCATCAGCACTCCTGTATCCCTTGGGTAAATTCCTAGCAGTGCTGTTGCTGGGTCATAGGGCAGATCTATTTTTAATTTTTTGAGGAACCTCCACACTGTTTTCCAGAGTGGCTGCACCACTTTGCATTCCCACCAACAGTGCAAGAGGGTTCCCGTTTCTCCACATCCTCTCCAGCATCTGTAGTCTCCTGACTTGTTCATTTTAGCCACTCTGACTGGCGTGAGGTGGTGTCTGAGTGTGGTTTTGATTTGTATTTCCCTGATGAGGAGCGATGTTGAGCATCTTTTCATGTGCCTGTTGGCCATCTGAATGTCTTCTTTAGAGAAGTGTCTATTCATGTTTTCTGCCCATTTCTTCACTGGATTATTTGTTTTTCGGTGTGGAATTTGGTGAGTTCTTTATAGATTTTGGATACTAGCCCTTTGTCCAACATGTCATTTGCAAATATCTTTTCCCATTCCGCCAGTTGCCTTTTAGTTATGTTGATTGTTTCTTTTGCAATGCACAAGCTTTTTATCTTCATGAGGTCGCAATAGTTCATTTTTGCTTTTAATTCCCTTGCCTTCGGAGATGTGTCAAGTAAGAAATTGCTGCGGCTGAGGTCAGAGAGGTTTTTTCCTGCTTTCTCCTCTAGGGTTTTGATGGTTTCCTGTCTCACATTCAGGTCCTTTATCCATTCTGAGTTTATTTTTGTGAATGGTGTAAGAAAGTGGTCTAGTTCCATCCTTCTGCATGTTGCTGTCCAGCTCTCCCGGCACCATTTGTTAAAGAGACTGTCTTTTTTCCATTGGATATTCGTTCCTGCTTTGTCAAAGATTAGTTGGCCATACTTTTGTGGGTCCAATTCTGGAGTCTCTATTCTATTCCATTGGTCTATGTGTCTGTTTTTGTGCCAATACCATGCTGTCTTGATGATGACAGCTTTGTAGTAGAGGCTACAGTCTGGGATTGTGATGCCTCCCGCTTTGGTGGTCTTCTTCAGTATTACTTTGGCTGTTTGGGGTCTTTTGTGGTTCCATACAAATTTTAGGATTGCTTGTTCTAGCTTCAAGAAGAATGCAGGTGCAATTTTGATTGGGATTGCATTCAGTGTGTAGATTGCTTTGGGTGGTATTGACATTTTAACAATATTTATTCTTCCAATCCATGAGCACAGAATGTTTTTCCATTTCTTTATATCTTCTTCAATTTCCTTCATAGGCTTTCTATAGTTTTCAGCATACAGATCTTTTACACCTTGGTCAGGTTTATTCCTAGGTATTTTATGCTTCTTGGTGCAATTGTGAATGGGATCAGTTTCTTTATTTGTCTTTCTGTTGCTTCATTGTTAGTGTATAAGAATGCAACTGATTTCTGTACATTGATTTTGTATCCTGCGACTATGCTGAATTCATGTATCAGTTCTAGCAGAATTTTGGTGGAGTCTATTGGGTTTTCCATGTATAATATCATGTCATCTGCAAAAAGTGAAAACTTGACTTCATCTTTGTCAATTTTGATGCCTTTGATTTCCTTTTGTTGTCTGATTGCTGATGCTAGTACTTCCAACACTATGTTAAACACAAGTGGTGAGAGTGGACATCCCTGTCTTGTTCCTGATCTCAGGGGGAAAGCTCTCAGTTTTTCCCCATTGAGGATGATATTAGCTGTGGGCTTTTCATAAATGTCTTTTATGATATTTAAGTATGTTCCTTCTATCCCGGCTTTCTCGAGGCTTTTTATGAAGAAAGGATGCTGAATTTTGTCAAATGCTTTTTCTGCATCAAATGACAGGATCATACGGTTCTTATCTTTTCTTTTATTAATGTGATGTATCATGCTGATTGATTTGTGAATGTTGAACCAGCCCTGCAGCCCAGGAATGAATCCCACTTGATCATGGTGAAGAATTCTTTTTATATGCTGTTGAATTCGATTTGCTAGTATCTTGTTGAGAATTTTTGCATCCATATTCATCAGGGATATTGGCCTGTAGTTCTCTTTTTTTAATGGGTCTCTGTCTGGTTTAGGAATCAAAGTTATACTGGCTTCATAGAATGAGTCTGGAAGTTTTCCTTCCCTTTCTATTTTTTGGAACAGCTTGAGAAGGATAGGTATTATCTCTGCTTTAAATGTCTGGTAGAATTCCCCTGGGAAGCCATCTGGTCCTGGACTCTTATTTGTTGGGAGATTTTTGATAACTGATTCAATTTCTTTGCTGGTTATGGGTCTGTTCAAGTTTTCTATTTCTTCCTGTTTGAGTTTTGGAAGTGCTGCTGTGTGGTGCTTTAAAACAAAGCCTAGCAAAGGTGCTATCAAAACAACATAAACTATCTCATCTCCTAAAAGTCTCTACTTTTCCCTGGGTTTGTTATTTTTCTATTTTGGTGGATGGTTTGGAAATGTAGATGGAACTTGCTGGAAGAGGAAGCATGATTATTATTACTATTTCCAGGAAAAGCAAATAATTCCTTTCTCATTTCTTTTTTACCCTTCCCAGTCTAACATTGAAATAACCCATTCTTTAATAATTACTCACTAGAACAATTTTTTCAAGTATACAATAATGTAGCGAAGAATATAATGAACAACCCTATATAACCATCACTCAGACCCAATAATTATCAAGACTTTGTCACAGCTGATTCCTCATGATAGAAAATTTTAAATCCTTAGATTTAAAGAGCTTTCATTATTGGCCATTTGCTAGGGCTGGAAGCATCTTTGTTACACAAAAGTCTTTAAAAACTATTTTCATATAAGAAAAGATTACTGGTATTTCATTTAAACTTGGCCATATGTGCCTTTTTAAAAATGCCACCATAAATAGGAATAAAGAGAAAAGAGAATCCCAAATGAGATTATAGTAATGAATCATTATTAAAAAAAAAAAATCAAAACTTTATTTTTCTTTTATTCCCTCACCAGCTCCAGGACTGAACTCCATGATAGTAATAGTGCAAAATCCACTGTATTGCCTGAACATAACATGCAGCTTGATCAGCCAGGAAGTCACTAAAAACAGAAAAGCATATTTTAATTATAACATTAATTTTTGAAGACAGGTCATTTATCTTTAGAGCACAATATCTGCTGATACACCCTGCCTCACATATGTTTTATATAATCACTGAATAAGTTAAAAACTGTAATCAGAAAAATTCCAAAATATTATTTAAAACAAATTCCATTCTGTCAGATTAAAGTTTTGCCATATAGTTTTCCTAAAGCGATTATTAGAAGACTTAAACATACTGTGCATATTTATTCAGTCAGTGTACTATATGTGTGATTTAAAGTTTGAGGATATGGCCAAGGAAGCCTTCTAAGAAGTGTCACTACCACTCCTAAATAGTCAGGTATAATGGGATACAGGGATGGGAAACTATCAGCGAGGATGCCTGAGAAAATCACAGGAGGAAATCAGGAAGACTGTAGAATTTGGTTATAGCAGCTAGAAGATACATTGAAAAGTGCTATCCCCACTGAACAAAACTCCCTCTAATCATTTCTTTCTCAACCATAATTTAAGACATTTAAGAAAACATTTCTACACACAGACACAGACAGACAGACAGACACACACACACACCTTGGGCTAAAACCAAAAAATAGCCATAAACCTTATTAGTGTCTGTTATCAAAATTTAGGTACAGACACAATTAGAAATTCCAGATATAAATATTTCTGGAAAGCACCTTTTGAAAATGAAAACTTTTTCATTATTAATGAAGAAAAGCATTTTTATCACCTAACAGCAATTACTATTACATTTTGGTATATTTCTTTTCAGTCTTTTTTCCGTGCCTAGGTTTTTTTTTTTTTTTTTTATTGTAATGAGAGTATACTGTATATATGATTTTGTGTCCTGCTTTTGAAATTCGTATTTAATAACATACTATAAGTATCTTTTTTAAATTATTATGAACTTTTTATAAGTACCAGTTTAGCAGTTATACAGATTCTGGAGACAGTGTTATGGCAAGATGGTGACTGTCACAAAGAGGAGATGGACATGATTATGATGACATGTAGATCATTTCTAATTCTGTACTATTATAAAAAACTGTGTAATAAACATCCTTGTGTATATAAGGATCTTCTGTGTTTAAGTTTGTATTTTTAAACAGATTAATAATTAGAATTATTGAGTCAAAGGGATAAATAGTTTAACTTTTTGGACATGTACTTTCCAAATAATTTTACCAGTTTATATCCCCATCAGTAATTAAGGAAGAACACTACCATCACTCCTGGACCAACATCAAATATAACGATTTTAAAAGATTTGCTTATTTGCTAAGCAAATAAACGGTATCACATTTTAATAAGTCTATAGTTTAATATATAAAAGAAAAGGAAAATAAAACAGATTTATTAGCTATCAAATTAAGCATTTAGTGCCAACAGCAGGTATTATAGCACTATATAACTATAATCAAGGAAAGATAAGGACTAAATAAAGGGTTAGAAGCATAACTATTTTAAATATTTTATTTCTCAGGTCTCAAAAGTCTTACATGATAATAGTAGTTGACAAAGCTTCAAATGATCCGGTGACTTGTACTAGAATTCCTATACCTCTAGTTACTGGAGGTCAGTATGAATATAGATGAGAAAGACTATGTCTAGCCTAGAAGACAGTCTGAGAGTACATAAAGCAACATCTGAAGGCTTGGGTCTATCTCTGGGCAGACTCTAGAAAAAATCTAATACTTAGTACTTTATTATATTAAAAAAATAATAGTATAGAAAATATCTAAGTATAACACGTAAGTATAAAAAAAGGTACATGGCATTTCATGAAGCTCTTATTTCACTCATAGAGAAGCAGCCTCCTCTAGTGGTTAAGAATATAAACTCTGGGGGTGCCTGGCTACTCAGTTGGAAGAACATGTGACTCTTGATCTCGGGGTTATGAGTGTGAGCTTCATGCTGGGTATAGAGATTACTAAAAAATAAACAAACAAAAAAAAAAACAACAAAAAAAAAAAAAGGGAGAGAGAGATTTAAATCTGGAGCCAGACAGCCTGTGTTCAAATCCTGGCTCTGCCACTCACTGACTATGTCACCTTGGACAAGTCATTTTAAGCCTCTCGATTCCTTAGGGTGTCTGGCTAGCTCAGTCAATAGAGCATGCGACTGTTGATCTTGGGGTTGTAAGTTCAAGCCCCATATTGGATGCAGAGATTACTTAAAAATGAACTCTCTAAAAAACAAATGAATCCACTTTAAAACAAAAAAAAGCCTCTCAATTCCTTAATTTCTGTTGTAAAATAGTAATATTTTACTTATCTTACACAATTGTGAGAATTAAATAAGTCCATATTTTAAAATGCTTAGAATAGCTCCTGGCACTTGGTAAGCACTTTATAAAATTTTGTTAAATAAAATACAAATGTGTAGTTCATACTGTGAGCTACAGTTTAAAAGTGCGAAAGCCACCATTATAGAGGTCAAGTTCTTAAGGAACTTTTGGACTAGGTAATTAACCTGGGGCCAAGCCAGATAGCCTTTGAAGTAAGTGTGATGTGCAAGTGGAATATGGAAAGCAAAAACAAAACTACCATTTTCTACTTGACAATTTTTATCACAGGAATATAACACATCAGTTAATATCACCTGCAAAACCATAGTAGTTGAAAGATTGACACTACAGTAATTTATATAGCCAAAGAATTCTCCTCTCCCACTACCTTAACTATCAAAATTATGCTGTTTTCTGAAGAAATGCAAAATATGATTTTTTTCCATTTTAAAGTAAAAACATTGGCAAAAACGTACTCAGATACTACATCAACTCCCATCTTCGTCATGTAATATGTTCTTTTATATTGTCTAAACTCAGTTTCAAATAGGTCATCATCTTCAGTCTCATCTTCTAAATTATCTGGAAAAAAGGACAGAAAGAGAGTGGCTGACAATTATGAATATTCTGTTTTTCCATCTAATGCTTTGATAAATACATATCAAAGCAGATGCTTATATGCTATACAGAAATCTGTTTTATCCAATATTAATGAATTAATACTAGCTAAGGAAAGATATAGTAACTATTCTGTCAAAAAAAAAAAAACATATACTGAATACAGAGTTTGTGCTCACCTTTAGAAGTTACCACTTCTTCTCCATTTTTGTCTAAAGCAGCCCAACATATGGAGGAGCCTTCCTGGCCCTACAAAAATTATAAATCAGTATAATAATTATTAATATAATTATAATTTATAAACATATATATAATAATTACATTCCATGCTCATGGATTGGAAGAATAAATATTGTTAAAATGTCAATACCACCCAAAGCAATCTACACACTGAATGCAATCCCAATCAAAATTGCACCTGCATTCTTCTTGAAGCTAGAACAAGCAATCCTAAAATTTGTATGGAACCACAAAAGACCCCAAACAGCCAAAGTAATACTGAAGAAGACCACCAAAGCGGGAGGCATCACAATCCCAGACTGTAGCCTCTACTACAAAGCTGTCATCATCAAGACAGCATGGTATTGGCACAAAAACAGACACATAGACCAATGGAATAGAATAGAGACTCCAGAATTGGACCCACAAAAGTATGGCCAACTAATCTTTGACAAAGCAGGAACGAATATCCAATGGAAAAAAGACAGTCTCTTTAACAAATGGTGCCGGGAGAGCTGGACAGCAACATGCAGAAGGATGGAACTAGACCACTTTCTTACACCATTCACAAAAATAAACTCAGAATGGATAAAGGACCTGAATGTGAGACAGGAAACCATCAAAACCCTAGAGGAGAAAGCAGGAAAAAACCTCTCTGACCTCAGCCGCAGCAATTTCTTACTTGACACATCTCCGAAGGCAAGGGAATTAAAAGCAAAAATGAACTATTGCGACCTCATGAAGATAAAAAGCTTGTGCATTGCAAAAGAAACAATCAACATAACTAAAAGGCAACTGGCGGAATGGGAAAAGATATTTGCAAATGACATGTTGGACAAAGGGCTAGTATCCAAAATCTATAAAGAACTCACCAAATTCCACACCGAAAAACAAATAATCCAGTGAAGAAATGGGCAGAAAACATGAATAGACACTTCTCTAAAGAAGACATTCAGATGGCCAACAGGCACATGAAAAGATGCTCAACATCGCTCCTCATCAGGGAAATACAAATCAAAACCACACTCAGACACCACCTCACGCCAGTCAGAGTGGCTAAAATGAACAAGTCAGGAGACTACAGATGCTGGAGAGGATGTGGAGAAACGGGAACCCTCTTGCACTGTTGGTGGGAATGCAAAGTGGTGCAGCCACTCTGGAAAACAGTGTGGAGGTTCCTCAAAAAATTAAAAATAGATCTGCCCTATGACCCAGCAACAGCACTGCTAGGAATTTACCCAAGGGATACAGGAGTGCTGATGCATAGGGGCACTTGTACCCCAATGTTTATAGCAGCACTCTCAACAATAACCAAATTATGGAAAGAGCCTAATGTCCATCAACTGATGAATGGATAAAGAAATTGTAGTTTATATACACAATGGAATATTACTTGGCAATGAGAAAGAATGAAATATGGCCTTTTGTAGCAACATGGATGGAAGTGGAGAGTGTTATGCTAAGTGAAGTAAGTCATACAGAGAAAGACAGATACCATATGTTTTCACTCTTATGCGGATCCTGAGAAATTTAACAGAAGACTATGGGGGAAGGGAAGGAAAAAAAAAAGGGAGGGAGGGAGCCAAACCATAAGAGACTGTTAAAAACTGACAATAAACTGAGGGTTGATAGGGGGAGGGAGGGAGGGGAGGGTGGGTGAGGGGTATTGAGGAGGGCACCTGTTGGGATGAGCACTGCGTGTTGTATGGAAACCAAGTGACAGGGGCGCCTGGGTGGCGCAGTCGGCTAAGCCTCCGACTTCAGCCAGGTCACGATCTCGCGGTCCGTGAGTTCGAGCCCCGCGTCGGGCTCTGGGCTGATGGCTCAGAGCCTGGAGCCTGTTTCCGATTCTGTGTCTCCCTCTCTCTCTGCCCCTCCCCCATTCATGCTCTGTCTCTCTCTGTCCCAAAAATAAATAAACGTTGGAAACCAAGTGACAATAAATTTCATATTAAAAAAATAATTAAATAAAAATCTGTTAAGCGAAAAAACTAAAAAATAAAGCAGCCCAATATATGGAGGAGCTTTCCTGGCCCTAAAAAAATTATAAATCAATATAATTATTATTAACATAATTATAATTATAAACATATATAATAATTAATTATAATAATATATCATACTTATAATTAATTATACATATAAATCAATATACCAAGATATATTTCAAAATAAGACATTTAACAGGAAGATTTAAAAAATATTTAAAAGAACTGAATGACCCTTTAGTGATACACTGTAAAAGTTTATTTAAAAAATAATCCTCAGGGGGCGCCTGGGTGGCGCAGTCGGTTAGGTGTCCGACTTCAGCCAGGTCACGATCTCGCGGTCCGGGAGTTCGAGCCCCGCGTCTGGCTCTGGGCTGATGGCTCAGAGCCTGGAGCCTGTTTCCGATTCTGTGTCTCCCTCTCTCTCTCCCCCTCCCCTGTTCATGCTCTGTCTCTCTCTGTCCCAAAAATAAAACGTTGAAAAAAAAAATTTAAAAAAAAAAAAAAAAAAAAAAAAAAAAAAATAATCCTCAGGATGCCTGGGTGGCTCAGTTGGCTAAGTATTCAACTTCAGATTTTGGCTCAGGTCATGATCTCACTATTTTGAGATCGAGCCCTGCTTTGGGCTCTGTGCTGGGTGTGAAGCCTGCTTAAGATTCTCTCTCTCCCTCTGCTCCTCCCCTGCCAGTGCATATCTGCCATGATCTCTCTCAAAATAAAAAGTAAATAAATAAAAATAATCCTCAAATACTGTGTAAATGTTTTTGGTTTTGTATCACTTGTTCACTAAGTCTTTATTATGTTGAATTTCTCAAAAATATGTAATGGGTAATTCTCATCTATTGTGTTAACATAATCTATTCATTTATAGTTGATTCCCACAATTATAGATAGTACATATTTTCCATGTCCCTGGATTCCATCATTCTTTTTCTTTGTTTTAATTTTTTTAATGTTTATTATTTTTTTTTTGAGAGACAGAACACAAGCGGGGGTGGAGCAGAGAGGGAGACACAGAATCCAAAGCAGGCTCCAGGCTCCGAGCTGTCAGCACAGAGCCTGATGTGGGGCTGGAACTCACAAACCGTGAGATCATGACCTGAGCCGAAGTCTGAGGCTTAACTAACTGAGCCACCCAGACGCCCCTGGATTCTGTCATTTTTATAACTGTTATATTCTCCACTTCCAAATTTTTTTCTCATGTGACTCATTTGCTTTTCTATAGTTCTCTCATCTCATCACATTCTTCACATCCTGCCCATCTGTTTTTCCTCCCAGTGATCTTAACTTTTCTTTTATTTTCTGATTGCCTATCTACTGCCAGTGACTCTCATTAGTTCTTCTTATTCCCTTATCTCCATTTCCTTTTGTTCATCCAAACTAGGGCCTCTGCTAGTGCTTGGGCTCTTCTTCTAGTTCTTCTCATTTTGCCAGTGTCTCTAACATTAACTACATATGCCTGAAGACTTGGGAAGCTTAAGGAAGGAGCTGAGATGGGTACAGCCAGGGATTACTGATGTATAATTTTTTGAGTACACGTTCCCAAGAAGTTGCTGAGCCTGTTTTCTTAAGAGAAATAACACAGTAGAATGCAAACTGACTGCTCCTAAGTTCCAATAAGGAAAGCTAACCAATTAGGACTACACTAGAGAAAATCAGGGTAACTGCTCTTCGTGGAGCAAGAGTTACTAGGCTTAAGCCTAAATGGAACCAGTATAGCAAGGAGAGTACAGCAAACTCCTCAATTTTATCAGAACCCCAAACCTTCAGAAGTACAGAAAACTTCAGAAGAAGTTTATTTTCCAAGCTAATACATATAAGACATTTTTTAGAGTTTATTATTAATGCTTTGTACGGTATTAGCATATTGTGAATGATTCTATTATTCATTTACTGAGCACCTAACATTTATTAGATATTGTGCTATATTACTCTTAACCTAGCCTATTGGTATATTTTATATATAAATTATTTCTATAGAAAAATCACTGATCTAGTTAACATATCAATATTAAATGTTATATAAATACCCACATTTTACAAAAGATAACTGATTTTCTGGGCACTTATATTTAGAAGTTTTGCTACACTTATTAGTAGAATGGATGAGCAAAGAGAACAGAATATTCTTCAAGGGTTAAAAAGAAGTTGATTTTTAGGGGTACCTGAGTGGCTTAGTCGGTTAAGAGTCCAACTTTGGCTCTGGTCATGATCTCACGGCTTGTGAGTTTGAGCCCCACGTCGGGCTCTGTGCTGACAGCTCAGAGCCTGGAGCCTGCTTCAGATTCTGTGTCTCCCTCTCTCTCTGCCCTGCCCCTGCTCAGCTCTGTCTCTTTCTACCTCTCTCTCTCAAAAATAAAATAAACATTAAAAAAAAGAAGTTGATTTTTAAAGATCAGATTTAAATGATAGGATCTAATAGAGAAGAAACCAGTTTTTTTTTAATGTTCCATGGAAGAAAATAAAAAATGAAAATGAAATGAGGCAACTACAAAAATCATAAGAAGAAAAGTGAGAAGCATGGAATATCAGTTTTACCTTAACAGCTAAAAAAATGAAAGGACACCTAAAAAAACAGACACCTTTGATTTTTTCTTTTCCTTGTAGTTCTTGGCTTCTTCTGCTGCGACACCCGCTGCTTCATTGAGGTACTTGTTACCAACTTTGCTTTCAAACCACTTTAGGTCCACAAAAACTTCACTGAAGTGTTCCCGATCAAACTATACAAAAATATTTAAATTCGTTTAAAAATAACTGAAGTATGTCTGAAAGAATACAAATGAAACTTTTAATAGTTGCTACTTATGGGGTATAGGATATCAAAGAATGTTACTTTTTTATGCACATGGGAACCTCATCTACTATTATGAAAGTTAAAATCAAAAAGCATTAAAAATAAAAATAATAGGTGAAATTATACAGAATGATCAATTGGAGTAGAAGTACCAAAACTTTTTCCTTAAGTATTATGTAATTGGTTTGTGACCATTTATAGCTACCCTGGGACAGGAAAATAATACCTAGTTACTTACATCTGATAGTTTCACAAGGTATTTCTCAAATCGAGGTAAGTTGAGATGGCCATTTTCATTAATATAACCTAAAAGGAACAAAAACTAAATTTGTACTAAAAGTTAACATTATTTTTTCAAAACAATTCCACAAAATTCTTTTTACAAAATGTTGAATGTTGACATTCTACTAATCAAGAAAAACACTCAAGTGTTGGGCAATATAACTGGTGCTAGTTTCTATGACACTCATGTGACAGTAATATAAAATATGTAAGAACTGAAGCAAAATAAATTCCAGGTCCACATAATAATCCTCCTACATTTCCAACAAGTGTAGGAGGTGAAATGTGGTTTCTTCTGGTGAGCATACCCTGTAATTAATCAGATTATCAACGCAGAGTTAGTTATGTCTTTAAGGTTCAAGTTTAAAAATGCAGCGAGGATGGGGCGCCTGGGTGGCTCAGTGGGTTAGGTGTCAGACTTCAGCTCAGGGTCATGAACTTGTGGTTCTTTAGTTTAAGCCCCGTCGGGATCTGTGCTGACAGTTTGGAGACTGAAGGCTGCTTCAGATTCCGTGTCTCCTTGTCTCTCTGTTCCTCCCCCACTTGCTCTCTCTCTCAAAAATAAATAAAGATTAAAGATAAAATTTTAAAAATGCAGCGAAGCTTAAAATAAAACTTATCATTATAAGATAATTAATTCTTATAATCTAGGCATGTAATTTATATGAAAGCTGTAGGGTAGCTAAAGATAAAGATAAAAGAAAAGTATAATTATAATAGATACTAAGTTCAACTCATGAAGTTGGACGCTTAACCGACTGAGCCACCCAGGCATCCCTCTTTCCCTCATTTTATATCTTCTACTGGCTTTCTTAAATAATCAAAGGCAGAGATTAGTTAGTTAGGTAAATGAGGCTGCTTAACTCTTGTCATTTTCTTTGCTTGTGAACCACTGAACATTATAACCTCAGAGCTTAGTGTCTTAGACCAAAAGAAACCCCCAATTTTTTTCCTACTTTAGCTGTGCATGCAATAATCTAATAAACTGAGTCACATTTTTACGGTTAGCTGAGTGAGTGCTAAATTAAAGTAGCCTCAAAAAAAATATTAAACTTTTCTTACCACCAAGTTCTGGCAGGATGGTAATATATGTTCCATAAAGAAGAGGCAGTGCATCATGATTAATATGTAAATGAGGTAGATGGGGGATAAAATCATTGCCAACAAGAAATCCCATCAAAATCCAATCATCTATTATCCTTTCAATATCATATTTAAATGTGATCTTGTCCTATAGCAAAATGGAGAAAAAGTCAACTTGTATGGAAATTCTACTTACACATTTTCTTTGTACCACAGCTATATTAATACTTACTTTCAATACTGAAAACTCATAGTCAATATACTCTCTCATTAAAGATAAGTGTAGGAGGTGAAATGTGGTTTCTTCTGGTGCGCATACCCTGTAATTAATGAGATGATCAACACAGAGTTAGTTGTGTCTTTAAGGTTCAACTTTAAAAATGCAGCGAGGATGGGGAGCCTGGGTGGCTCAGTTGGTTAGATGTCAGACTTCAGCTCAGATCATGAACTTGTGGTTTGTGAGTTTGAGCCCCGTTGGGCTTTGTGCTGACAACTCAGGAGCCTGGAGCCTGCTTTGGATTCTGTGTCTCCCTATCTCTCTGTTCCTCCCCCACTTGCTCTCTCTCTCTCTCTCTCTCTCTCAAAAATAAAGATTAAAAATAAAATTTTAAAAATGCAGCGAAGCTGAAAATAAAACTTATCATTAGAAGACAATTAATTCTTATAATCCAGGCATGTAATTTATATGAAAACTGTAGGGTTGCTAAAGATAAAGATAAAAGATAAAAGTATAATTATAATAAAGTTCAAATAATTGGTCTGCCTTATGCTTTTTTTGGAAAGATTCTCAGAATTAAGAAAGCCTAAATAATAGATAACAGATTTAAGAAACCAGTGGTTTCTGGCCCATTTAAGGCTGGCCACGAGCAGAAAGCATACATATAAATGAGTATATACACTTTTCTGCCTACTGCAGTACAGACAAAAGCTTCAATGATGAGGCTCCATCATTTCTTTCTTCTTATCTTTCCCTGGCTTGGTATAGGGGACTATATTCCTAGCTATTGGTCAATACTTCAAGCTTAACCAGAAGTAAGAATATAAACTGACAATAGCATTTAAATTTTTTTTTCATGTTTATTTATTTTTGAGAGGGAGAGAGGGACAGAGACAGAGTATGAGCAGGGGAGGGGCAGAGAGACAGGGAGACACAGAATCTGAAGCAGGCTCCAGGCTCTGAGCTGTCAGCACAGAGAATGATGTGGGGCTTGAACCCACAAACTGGGCGATCATGACCTAAGCTGAAGTGTGACGCTTAATTGAGCTAGCCAGTTGTCCCTAAACTGACAACAGCATTTTAAAAGGATTATGTATCATGAGCAAGTGGATCTATCCCAGGAATGCAAGGATGGCTCAATGTAAAAAAATAAATCTATGTAATAAATTACATTAATAAACAAAGGAAAATCACCATACAATTAACTAGCAAAGAAAACATTTGTCAAATTCAATACCTTCCAAGATAAAAGTACTTATCCAAGTAAGAATAGAAGGAAACTTCCTAAACATGAAAAAATGAATTTATGAAAAACAAACATCTCATATCATATTCCATGTTAGAAGACTGAAAGCTTTCCTCCTAAGATCAAGGATACCCATTTTCACTATAGCTATTCAACATTATACTGGAAGTCCTAGCCAGGGCAATTAGGCAAGCAAAGAAATAAGAGGCATACAAACTGAAAAATAAGAAGTAAAACTATCTCTATTTACAGATGTCATGATTCCATATACAGAAAATCCCATAGAATCCCCCAAAATTGTAGGATACAAGATCAACACATAAAAATCAGCTGTGTCTACATACCAGCAACAAACAATCCAAAAAAGAAATTAAGAAACAATTCTATTTAGAATACCACCCAAAAGAGTAAAAAACTTAGGAACAAACTTGACCAAAGAGGCAAAAGAAAAAAATCAAAGGCAAAAAACTGAAATCATAGACACAGAGAATGACAGATGGTTCCCAGAGGTAGAGGAGTGAGGGCTGGGCAAAATGGGTGAAGGTGGCAAAAGGTGAAAACTTCCAGTTAAACGATAAATATGTCCTGGAGATAATGTACAGCATGGTGACTACATTAAAAAAAATTTTTTTAATAAAAGGGAAAACAAATAAGAAAAAAAAAACAGTAAAAGACTTACACACTAAAACTACAAAACACTGTCAAAAGAAATTAAAGAAGACACAATGATTGTAAAACATTCTGTATTGATGAACTGGAAGACTTACTATGAAACTGTAAATAGTACCCAAATGGACGTACAGATTCAATGCCATCCCAATCAGGTTTTTCACATAAACAAAAAATCCCAATGACATTTTTTACACAAACAAAAAATCCATCCTAAAAATGATTAATCTTATGAGACTCCAAACAGCCAAAATAATCCTCACAAAGGAGAACAAAGTTGGAGGTCTCATCCTTCCTGATTTCAAAACTTACTACAAAGTTTCAGTAATCAAAATACCATGGTAATGGCATAAAGAAAAACACAGAGATCAACTGAATAGAATACAGAGCCCAGGAAAAACCCTTGCATAGATGGTCAAATGATTTTCAACCACGGTGCCAAGACCACCCAAGGGGAAAAAGACAGTCTTTTCAACAAATGATTTTGGGAAAACTGGATATCCACATGCAAAAGCATGAAGTCGACCCTTACCTCATACCAAATATAATAATTAACAACATGGATCAAAACCCTAAATGTAAGGGTTAAAACTGCAAAACTCTTAAAATGGGAAAACATTTTACAACATTAGATTTGGCAATTTCTTGGATATAACACTAAAAGTAACAAGCAACAAAAGAATGGACATCGTCACAATTAAAAATTTTGTGCATCAAATGACACTATCAGCAGAATAAAAACGAATGGGAGAAAATCTTTACAGATCATGTATCTGTTAAATGGTCACTATTCTTAATTTAATTGCTCTTCTTTCTTCTAACATATATTCAGTATGATTTACCTTTGTGTCTTTTTGCCACCAAACCGAACCTCTTCTCTTAAAAGAGAGAAATGTGCCTCATGACTTGTTAATCCAAGCATAATCTGTTGAAAAATGATTAAAAAATGTTTCTATTCTCTCATTTTTTATAGTATCAGGTTCATAAAAGCAATTAAATTAAAAACATTTCTATGTAGAAAAAAAGAGGCTTATTTAATAAAAACATCAGCACATTATATAAATATCAAAATCTGATCCACTCATAAGTTATGAATGGTGTAAAATGAATGCACTTTTCTAAGAAAAAATGTTTACCTTAGACTCACATCACCGTCGTAACTGCCACTCTGCCCACCCTCCACAAAAATCCCCAAAACCTTCTCTAGGTTTTCACACCTTTCCATCCGCCATGGGGGAAATGGGTAAAAAATTGGAGGTTGCAGCTTTTCCATGATAGAGGAATGTTAAGACTCTTCTGGAGGCCAGAATACCTCTACTATGTGAAAATTAAACAAACAAACAAAAAACTAGAAAAGGTCATCTTCATTTAATTTTCTCATATAGTATTCTTTCCTTTCCTTTTCTGTTTTAGAGAAAGAGAGTGTGTGCACAAGCAAGGTAGGGACAGACAGGAAGAGAGAGAATCTTAAGACAGACTCTGTGCAAGCACTGAGCCCAATGCGGGCTCAATCTCACAACCCTGAGATCACGACTGGAGTTGAAATCAAGAATGGAACGCTGAATCAAATGAGTCGCCCAGGAGCCCTTCTCACATAGTATTCTAATGTCCAAAGTAAGTCATTCAAATAGTCTAGTGAGACATATCAACCAACTGCAACATATATTGTTTATTTCAACCTAATTCATACAAAACAAGATGAAACATTTCTGAAGCAATCAGGAAAATGTGAATACTAAATGGTTATTTGTATATTAAACAGTGATTATTAATTTTTGTTTTATGTATGATAATGGCATTATGGTTATTTATTTCAAACAACCCTTCTTTAGAGAAAGATTAAATGATATAATGTCTGGGATACACTTCAAGAGTCAAGGGAAGTAGGAGAAAGGAGATAGATGGTTAGGGATAAGAAAAGGAAAGTAATTTAATATTTAGAGTATTTATTTTAGGTTGAAAATTATTTAAGGTGGATAAAGCCTATAGGAAGTTTCATTATTTTATAACTTCTCTACTTTATGTTTGAAAATTTCTGTAATAAAAAGTTTAAATGAAAAAAGCATAGTAAAGTTATTTGGGTCATGGAGTTATCAGATCAGGTATTATTAAAATTTATTTATCAAGCATGAGATTAAAAAGCCCCCTCTACCCTGACCACGGCAGAGTATTCATAGCACAAGGATCAGTCAAGTGTGAACACTAACTACAGAGACCTGCTAATCATAAATTATGGCAAGAGTTTTCTTTTTTTAAAAAATTTTATTTATGTATTTTGAGAGAGACCGTGTGCAAGAGCTGGGGGGAGACAGAAAGAGGGGGAGAGAGAGAGAGAATCCTAAGCAGGTCTGCACTGTCAGCACAGGGCCTGATGCGGACTCGAACTCTTGAACTGTGGGATCATGACTAAGCCAAAACCAAGAGTTGGACGCTTAACTGACTGAGCCACCCAGATGCCCCAAAAGAGTTCATTTTCTAATTGTTTTGAACTGTGCTGATGGCAGAAGTAGCAACCATTATTATGTTTCCAATATTTGTTTCTACAGCCAGAAAGCTTCTTATAATAGTCTCTTAGATATTTAACTAAAATGGCATAAGGTTGTAATAAAAATAAATGTTATACCTACCAAGTCAGCATCTAAACCATAAAGACAATGTCTGGTGTTTGGATCATGATCTGGCTTTGCTTTCTCAGATCTGATAAATTCCATGATTTTATGTTCTCCTTCTCCGGGAGTCTAAATACGTGTTAAAAAAAAATGTGGTAATATGCTGTGCGTTAGAATATTAAATTTAAAAATATCTTTAAATAAAAAAAGATAATAACCTCATGGCCTGAGAAGTAGATGGTAACTCCTTGCCACGATTTATCTGTAGAAATTTTCATATTTACAAAATACTTCAGATGTTCATGTAACCTGGCCATGAATTCAGTCCCTATAAATAAAAAGTTTTAACAAATTTAATCTGAAAAAAATAAAAATAAAAAATTTAATCTGAGAGAGACATAAAAAAGAATGAGTTCCCAGAAACAACATGAAATTGGATCTGAGTATCCAGCTGGGTAGGAATAGATAGGTAATCTTCCAGAGGAAAAGCCCTCATGCCTTTCCCTAGCAAATATTACAATGTTTCTCATTTCACTGCTCACCCTAAAATGAAGTTAATTTCATGTAGCTAAATCAAGAAATATTACTACTGCCTGAGAACTATGCTTCAGTATCTTCACACAAGGGCAAAGTTTCAACTCTAATGAATCTCAATCTTCTATTTCCTCTGCTGGCTTCTGAATGTTTTTTAAGGCCTGTAGCTATAATCAGATTACTAACAACAACAACAACAACTATTATTATTATTACTGTTTACCTGGAAAATTATTATTCTGGAAACTGAATTTACAGTGATTATGTTTCAGGAAAAGTCCAGAGGGTCAATAGTCAAAGGCAACACGGTCTTAAACCACATCAGGATAAAACTGGTCATTAAATCAACCAATGTATGATAAAAACACTTAAGTGAAAGACAAAATTACCATAGTTAGTAAAGAAGTCATGAAAAAAAATAAGATTTTAAGTTTTTTTCAAAGTAGAAGATTATAATGATGTTAGACAAAGCTCTAGTAAGTACAGAGTATGTTGTTGCATATAAAACTAATTTAAAGTTATAATACTAATAAATTAATTTACTCTTAAAGTCACAGAATTTTAACTGCCTTTAAGACATATGATAGTAAGTGTTCCGGACTAGGAGAATGGGTTTCTTATCCTACATAACAGGCTAGTTCCATGGATGTGACTCAACCTCACTGAGTCAGTTTTCATACAAACAAATGGTGGGAGTAGGACGGATCTTGTAAGATCCTTCTAGGTTTAGAAGTCTGCATCTGGGAGAGTCCTATCCACAGCTGCTCTTATCAACATCTGTAAATCCGTACAGTGGGTCTTCATAGGAGCACTTATAATCAAGGTGATCAAGATATCTCATGAGAAGACACAACTGGGAAAACCGCAAATGGAATCTTAAGGACAAAATAGAGACCAGAAAAAAAAATACATCTGAAAAAATATTTACATTTACATTTAAATCTCTCAAAATTTTTCTTTCAGTGAATTTACCTGGTGTAATACAGTTGGAATCAAATCTGGCCTCTGTAGGAAGAGTTTCTCCTTTTTCTAATGCCTTCTTTATTTTGTCTTCTGCCTCCTTTGCTGACCTTAAATGTTAAGGGAAAAAATATCTTAAGGTTTTTGGGGAAAAGTACAGATCTTTACATAAAGTAAACTGTTATTTAGATGCTTTTGTAACTAAAATATTAATTAACCAATTTGAGGTTCAAAACATAACACAAGTTTTGAAATGATTATAATTGATAAAGATGAGCCTCAGAATTGTTTGTTTTTATTTATTTAAAGAATTGAGTTTTTCAGATAACTATAGAAGGAGAACATTACAACAGTATAAAATTGATACAGAAAATTACAAATACTTATAAAGTAATTCTTTAAAAAAATTTTTTTTAATGCTTATTTATTCTTGAGAGAGAGCGAGTGCGTGAGCATGAGTGGGGGAGGGGCAGAATGACAGAGGTACATAGAATCTGAAGCAGGCATCAGGCTCTGAGCTGAATAGCACAGAGCCCTATTCGGGGCTCAAACTCCTGAGCCGTGAGATCATGAGTCGAAGCTGGACACTTAACCGACTGAGCCACCCTGGTGCCCCAAAGTAATCTTTTAAAACTGACCCAGAACAATACAAATACTTATAATTCTCTTCTTAACTATATAGCAAATCGATTCTACAAATAAGTTCAAAAGTAGAGCATTAAGCATTCATTATATATACATTCTACACTGACTAATAATATCAAACAGGAAGCACATTATTAAAATGATCTCGAAGAATATTACATAAAAATAATTGTAAAATTGTAATTGCAATTGAGCACAATTTGCGTTTCCTCATAAAAAACATTCATGAGACTGAAGCGCTGCCTGCTGCACTAAGAAGGTACATAAAAAACATTTAAAATCAAAGCCTAGTAACATTAATGCCATCATGATTTGCCAAAATTGTGTCACTATTGAAGCAACAGGATTTACTAGAAAGAAACGTGAGTTTTAGAATCAGATGGACCTAGGTTTGAAAATAGGCATCCCAATTCCCAATGTTCTGCTTCTCCTGTAACCCGTCTGTGGCACACTGTATACCATGTGGCATTTACATTAGGAAGCTCTGCTTTATGTACTTGATACTAGCTCTATCCACTGTGCCTGCGGAACTGCATTTCTATGATAAATAACTCTTCTTCATATGTAACTTCTCTCTCTTACCAACCCCCTCAAGATAGCAAAAACTCTGAAGATTATCAACTTATTTGTAATTTCTCCAATAGAAGCCATTCTTTGCTCTTTTCTCTCCTTCCTTCCTTTGACTGGACAAACAATTACTCAATGTTACTATGTGACAAGTTTTGGAGATATAACAGAAAGGATTCCTATTTTCACAGAGTTTACACTCTAGTGGGGAGACAGAAAAGTTAACAGCCCTAATGTTTAATGTGGCTGCAATATAGAGAATGTATGGGACAGGGACAAGGAAAGACTATTGAAGCAATCCAGGTGGAAGATTACGGTAGCCTAGGCTGAGACAGTAGAAGTAAAGATGAAAAGAAGGAAATATATATGACAAATTTAAGAGAATGGATAAACAGGAGGTAGGTATAGAGAATGAGGAAGAAGTCGTCCAAATTGCTCTTGAGACTTTCTGGTTGAGCAGCTATTTGCATGGTGTTATTATTCACTGCAATAGAAAACAGAAGGAAGGCAGTTTTGAAATGGGAGTTCAGTTCTGAACATGTTAAGCCTGAAATGTATCTATGGTATCTAAAAGGAGATAGTTAGGAGACATTTGGATATACAGGAGTTGTAGAGAGAGATATCCACCAAGAAGATAAATCTGGGAGTCATCAGTATAGACACGGTATTTAAAACCACTGGATAGGATCACTCAGGACCAAGGACAGGACCTTAAGAAAAATCAGTATTTAAGAAAAAGGCAGAGGAAGAGAAGATAACAGGGACATCAAGAAGGTGCAGTCAGAGAGAGTGTGGTTACATAAAGGTCAAGGAAAGGAAGTTCAAGAAAGAAAGAATGGTCAACATTGTTAAAAACTATAAATAAATGAAGTAATATACAGAGAGAATTCTAGCCACACAAAGTCTATTCGTAATCTTGTAAGGGAGTTTTAGTGGTAGGGATGAAAGCCAGACAGCAGCAGATTTTAAAATGAGTAAGAGATGCAGAAAGATTATAAGTAATTAAAAGATTATGAATGGAGAATATAGTCTCTGTGGAAAATGAGAAAAAGCTGACTGGAGGATTCAATGTCACTCAATATTGTGTCAGCACAATATTTAGTAAATGCTTTCGATGGCTATGGTGGATTGGCCCTCAACATCCATTTCATTCTCCTAGTTTGTCTTCTGATAGGGGAGAGGTTAGAAAGCTAAAGAGTTAAATTCTGAGGCTTCCTTGCAGCTAGGTGAAGGATATAACTTAGATTCCGTCAGTCAGATACCTCCATAAAAGATTTGGAGAGTGGAAGTGTTGTGTGCTGAAGTGTATATGATTGTTGAGGCACTGGGTTTATAGGATATGTGTATTTTATCAATAATAGAAGAGTTCCCAATATTCAGTAGTTTCATAGGTGCTGAGAAGCAAGGGGCAGGGCAGATCTACCAGATACACTGGGGCTCTGGAGCTAACAGATACAGTGGTGGCTTCCTGATTGCTGAATTACAACTAAAGTGATTTATTTTTGGAGCCAATAGTTCAGGTAGTACCTTCTTAATCCCTGGATCACAGATAAAGGAATACATTCCTGGAACCACCTCTTCTGGTGGGGGCCTGTGAACTCCTCACCTTCCTGAATGCTGTAGTAATAGTGCCACTGTGGGTTCACTTCTATAGTGCTGTTCTGAAGTCACTCTTGAAGGCTCACCTAAATTCCCATCCTTTTGGCTCTTAAAATGGTTTTTATAAGCACCTAATTCTTTGCATTATATCCCCTTCTGCTTAAAATAGCCAGGTTTCTATTTCTGCAACTGAACAATGACTGACACAGTCGGCTTATATAATCCTTTCTCAATACTAGATCTTCTAGTCCAATAGCTCCCCCAAATTAGTTTAACAAATACCAGGGGAATCTGGTAAAAATGGTTTCCAGGGCCCAATTTTTAGAGATTCAAATTAAGTAAGTCTAGGTTGGTACCTGAGACTCTAAATTTACCAAGAAATGGTACTTGTCTTTAAAGATCTCACAGATAGGGCGCCTGGGTGGCTCAGTTGGTTGAGTGTCCGACTCTTGGTTTCGGCTTGGGTCATGATCTCATGGTTCAAGGGTTCGAGCCCTGTGTCGGGCTCTGCACTGACAGCAGAGCCTGCTTGGGATTCTCTGCCTCTCTCTCTCTCTCTCTGTCTCTCTCTGAAAATAAGTAAATAAACTTAAAAAAAAAAGATTTCACAGTGGGTGCCTGGGTGGCTCATTCAGTTAAGCGTCTAGACTTTTGATTTTGGCTTGGGTCAGGATCTCACGGTTTGTGCTGTCGGCACTGAGCTTGCTCAGGATTCTCTTTCCTTCTCTCTGCCCCTCCCCATCCCACATGCACCATGCTGTCTCTCTCTCTCTCTCAAAATAAATAAGTAAACATTAAAAAAAGAAATTTCACAGGTGTTCCAGTATCTTCAAGATCTTTCCTCTTTTGATATTTAAATCAGTATTTTTTTCCATCCTTTTCCCATTCTCACTGCTAGCCTTCTCCAAGGTGCACTCCCACCTTCCTTGATCATTTCCATATTTTATTCACAGGTGCCCTTTCCACTCCGTTACCTGCTGTTGTAATGAAAGGATTCATTATGCTAACAACCCATCAAACACACAGAACTCAGGGTTTCTTTCCATCAATTCTAACATCCCTCTTAACTTTACTTATCCTACTCGTAAATAAGGACACAACATGATCTCATTGTTTTTAAAAACTATTTCACATGTCCAGGATTTTGACTTTAAAACTCTATGTACCTCTTCTCATTTTTACTTTTCCTACTGTCCACCTCACACACTGGGGCAGATAGTACCTCAAATGTCCTAACTCAGCTCTCTTCTCATATTCCACCAATCATTTTCTAGTCTCACTTGCCTTTCTAACCAATTTGGACCAATGCTCAATCAGAGTCAGCATCTAGCCCACAGTCTAGGCATTTAACAAATGTTTGTTGAATTAAATTGTCAACGATGTTTCCATTAGAACAATCTCTCATTTCACTTTGTAGTTCTCTGGTTCAGGACAGACTACTAGTGGAGTTTTCTCTACTACAGTTGACCCTTGAACAACACAGGTTTGAACTCTGTGGGTCCACTTGTATACAGATTTTTTTTTTAATGTCTATTTTTGAGAGAGAGAGAGAGAGAGAGAGAGAGAGAGAGAGAGAGAAAGTGCACATGAGTGAGGTAGGGAGGGGAAGAAAGACGGAGACAGAGGATCTGAGGCAGGCTCCATGCTGACAGCAGAGAGCCCAACGTAGGGCTTGAATTCACGAACGGTTATATCATGCCCTGAGCCGAAATCAGATGCTTAACCAACTGAGCCATCCAGGTGCCCCGACTGATTTTTTTTCAGTAAATATGGTTCAGTACTGTAAATCTATTTTCTCTTCCTTATGATTTTTCTAATAACATTTTCTTTTCTCTAAGCTTACTTTATTGTAAGAATACAGTATATAATACATATAACATACAAAATATGTGTTTATTGCTTAAGTTATTGCTAAGGCTTCCAGTTAATAACAGACTATTAGTAGTTAAGTTCTGGGAGAATCAAGTTATATGCACATTTTATATGTGCGGGGATTGGTGCCCCTGACTACTGCATTGTTCAAGGGTCAATTGTACCACTATTATCAAGGAGAAGTTTAAAAATTTACGAATGAAAACAATAGTAACTTTACACAGCCCAACACAGCTTTGAGAATGACACTTCACTTCAGTTACTAATTTGTTTACTTGACTGATATAATGTGACATAATCAGTTATTTCCATTTCTGGGGGAATTTAGGCAGAAAAGAAACATGAAAAGAAGATGCACTGCATTAAGCCAATTATCTTTAAAATAATACATTTTATTAATCTAAAGAGTATTCTCAAATAAACCACAAATGCTTTACCTAAAACGCCTCCCACGCTGCTGGTTCATCTTTGCTCGAGGAGCCACACCATCAACAGCCATAAAGAACACTTTCCTAGGTTTAATGATGCGAAACAACACCTCCAAGTAGTGAAAAATATCAGTAAAGATTTTATCGTCTGAAATTCTGAAGTGAACATCATCATCATTAGGATGGGAACATTGATGTATGATTCCATTCATGTCCAGGTACAAGTTGTCAAATTCAGGAATCTAAAAAACAGAAAAATGATAGAAATCATTACTATAACCAACTATGGATATCTAAGTGTATATATATATATATATATATATATATATATATATATATATGCATACACACAATGGAGTATTACTCGGCAATTAAAAAGAATGAAATCTTGTCATTTGCAACTACATGGATGGAACTAGAGGGTATTATGCTAAGCGAAATTTCTCAGTCAGAGAAAGACAAAAATCATATGACTTCACTCATATGAGGACTTTATGAGACAAAACAGATGAACAAGGGAAGGGAAGCAAAAAATATAAAAACAGGGAGGGGGATAAAACATAAGAGGCTCTTAAATATGGAGAACAAATAGAGCGTTGCTGGAGGGGTTGTGGGAGGGGGGGATGGGCTAAATGGGCAAGGAGCTTAAGGAATCTACTCCTCAAATCGTTGCTGCTCCATGTGCTAAGTTAGATGTAAACTATAAAAATAAATAAATTATAGAAAGAAATAAAATAAAATAAAGTAAAATAAAATAAAAGTACATTCAAGATTTACTGTTTGCTTCAAGAAATTTGAAAACCTGGATCAAAATCTCAAGGTGATTTTTTTGAGAGGGTGGGGGTACTTTACAAAGTGATTCCACTTTCCTTAGGAGAATAAACAAGCAAGGAAGAATATTAAAAAGTAATGAAGGAGGGGTGCCTGGGTGGCTCAGTCAGTTAAGTGTCCGACTTTGGCCCAGGTCATGATCTCACGGTTCGAGGGTTTGAGCCCCACATCGGACTCTATGCTGACAGCTCAGGGCCTGGAGCCTGCTTCAGATTCTGTGTCTCTCTCTCTCTGCCCCTCCCCTGCTCGTACTCTGTCTCTCTCTCTCAAAAATAAACATTAAAAAGTAATGAAGGAAATCTGCTTTATATATTAAGAATTATGAAGGTTTGATTGAACCAAATAGTTTAGAAGCAGTCCAAGTGTATACAGAAATGTAGTATATAAGAGGCATCTTAAACCAGTGAAAGAAAGGGATGGGGCACCTAACTAACAATTTGGAAATAAAACAGTTGGAAATATAAGATGTATTTCATCTTATAACAGAATAAATTACAGAAGGATTACAAATTTTAATGTGAGAAATATAAGTAAAAAAACTATATACAAAAATTTTGGTAATTTTAGGGTGGAGAAAGCCAGATATCATAAACCAAATGGTTAAGTTGGCAATCTAAAAATGTATTTTTACCTCTATAAGGTTAAAAAAAAAAGTGCCATAAACAAGATCAACTGAAAATGACAAAATGCAGGGAAATGCTTATCAATCAGGATAAGGTCCACATTCCCAATATACAAAAATTTCTCAAATGTAAATAAGAAAAAGAGCAAATTTTAAAAGCATGGAAAATGCACAGCAATTCAAAAAATAAGAGACACTAAAGTGTGATAAACACATGAAAAATTGTTTAACATCCCAAAATTTCAAATTAAAATAATGTATCATTTTTCTGGGGTGCCTGGGTTAGTTGAGTGTCGGACTTCAGCTCAGGTCATGAACTCATAGTCTGTGGGTTTGAGTCCTGCGTCGGGCTCTATGCTGACAGCCCAGAGACTGGCGCCTGCTTCAGATTCCGTGTCTCTGTCTCTCTCTGCCCCTCCCCTGCTCATGCTCTGTCTTTTTGTCTCTCAAAAATAAACATTAAAAAACATATGTCATTTTTCCGATCATGTTAGCAAAGATTAGAAAGAATGACGTTACCCAGTTATTGGCAGGTTGTGGGGAAATGGATATTTCATGTTATAAAAGTTAATACCTGGCATTTATTCAACGTTTATTTATTTTTGGGACAGAGAGACAGAGCATGAACGGGGGAGGGGCAGAGAGAGAGGGAGACACAGAATCGGAAACAGGCTCCAGGCTCCGAGCCATCAGCCCAGAGCCTGACGCGGGGCTCGAACTCCCAGACCGCGAGATCGTGACCTGGCTGAAGTCGGATGCTTAACCGACTGTGCCACCCAGGCGCCCCAATACCTGGCATTTATTAAGCACTTATTATTAGGTGCCAAAAGTTGGGCCAAATATTTACATTCATTATCTCACTAAATTACGATATAATAAAAGAGAAATATTTAGATTCCCCATTTTACAGAAGAAGAAAATCAAAGGGCTAGAAAAGAGAGAGAGAAGTGGCATTTACATCCAGTAGTCTAGATGGGAATATAAATTAGTGCAACTAATACAAAAATATATATCAAAATTTGAAGCATATACATCTTTGACCCAGGATTTCTACTACTGGAAATTTATTCTGAGAAATAATAAAAAATATGCACAAAAATGTAAGCATAAGAATATTAATGAAAGTACTGTTTGGAAAAGATAAAAAAAGAAATTAAAACACCTAATAACAGGAAATTGATGATGGTACGTCCATCCACACAATGGAATATGACACAGCAATTATAAATTATGATACAGATTCATATTTGACATTAGTATGTATAATACAGATGGTCAAATGATAAAAGTAGGCTATAAAACAGCAGGTACATTATTCTATTTATAGAAAATATTTATCTACATGTGTATCTGCATATAAAGGTTAGGAGTATATAGAAACAAGATGTTACTGATATTTAACCTTAGATGATGGGATTGCACAAGTGGGGGAGGGGGGAGAGGGAGAGAAGGAGGGGGGAGGGGGAGAGGGAGAGAAGGAGGGGAGAGAGGGAGAGAGGGAGGGAGGGAGGGAGAGAGAGAGAGAGAGAGAGAGAGAGAGAGAGAATCCCAAGCAAGCTCCACGCTCAGCTCAATGTGAGACTCGATCCCACGACCCCAGGGCTTTGACCCGAGCTGAAATCAAGAGTGAGACGCTCAACTGACTGAGCCACCTAGGTGCCCTTCAGTTGTTTTTTATTTTCCTTTGGACGATGTAACAGCTTTTACATCTTTCTGTATTATATTTACATAATGGGCACAACCTTTATAATCTGCAAAAAAACCTGTAATCGTCCTTTTAGAAAAGAAATTTTAAAAATTCTCTTAGGTTTCAGATTAGTAAAAAAAAAAAAATACATAACGATTGAGTAATCACTGGCTAATTCGCAGTGAAGAAAATGACAACATGCAATAGAATTTTGCTCCTTCAGAAATACATAATACTAGAAGAGGGAGGGATGGAGGGAGGGGGAGAGAGAGAGAGACAGAGACAGAGAGACAGAGAGAAATCCAAGAAAAAGACTCTTAACTATAGAGAACAAATTAAGGGTTACCAGAGGGGAGGTAGGTGGGGGGGGGGGGGGAATGTGTGAAACAGGTGATGGGGATTAAGGAGTGCACTTGTGATGAGCACCAGGTGTTGTATGGAAGTAATTTTTACACCTGAAACTAATACTGCACAGTATGTTAACTAACAGGAATTTAAATAAAACTTGGGGGAAAAAGACATAATACTGAGTTGTTACATCTGTAAATTAGCAGTTCTGAGGTTATCTTCTACTTTCACCTCTCCTCACCCTTGTATCTAATTAATAGAGGTTTTGTTTTTTAAATTTAACTTCCGAAATGTTCCTATCATCTTGCCCTCCTAATCATTCCCGTTGTCTTGGGCAATCGCATCATTTTCTCCATCCCCAGATTGCCTGCCTTAGTTCAAGCACTCAGTTTTCCAACTGGACTGCTTGCTTAGTTTTTTCTCTCATCACAGCGTGGCCATTTTTCCAAAACATAATCTGATCATGTTGCTTCCTTACTTAAACCCACATGATACCTTAAACCTTTAATGCCACAAAAGGTTCTGTATAATTTGGCTGTTCTCTCTCCCACCAATTCCATATTCTTTCCTGTTTCCATATATATTCCACAAGCTAACTACACACAGTACATTCCTTAGAAAGCCCTAAATGTACTGGGCTGTTTAAAACCCCTGTGATGTTACAGATGCTGCTCCTACTTCCTGAAACACTTTTCTTTCCTTTTGCTCTTTCTTCTGCTGCTCTTGTAGATTTTGACTCAACTTTCTTTTTTTTTTTTTTTTTTTTTCAACGTTTATTTATTTTGGGACAGAGAGAGACAGAGCATGAACGGGGGAGGGGCAGAGAGAGAGGGAGACACAGAATCAGAAACAGGCTCCAGGCTCTGAGCCATCAGCCCAGAGCCCGACGCGGGGCTCGAACTCACGGACCGCGAGATCGTGACCTGGCTGAAGTCGGACGCTTAACCGACTGCGCCACCCAGGCGCCCCAATTTTGACTCAACTTTCAAGATCCAGCTCAGGCATCTTAAAAAAAATTTTTTTTTAACATTTATTTTTGAGAGACAGAGACAGAGCATGAGCAGGGGAAGGGGTAGTGAGAGAGGGAGACACGGAATCTGAAGCAGGCTCCAGGCTCTGAGCTGTTAGTACAGAGCCTGACAAGGGGCTCGAACCCACGAACTGCGAGATCATGATCTGAGCTGAAGTCGGAAGCTTAACCAACTAAGCCACACAGGTGCTCCAATCCAGCATAAGTAAATATCTTTGTCTGAAAGCTTTCCCCTACTTACCTAAGGGGAAACGATGCTTCTTTCTCTATGTCATATCTTATTTTTGTGTTCCCAATGCATACAAGAATGCCAGGCACATACATTTACATGCGCTATACATTCTTGTTGAATGCTTAATGTAATGTCCTGCTAGCAGGAAAGGACAGACATACTTAAGCATTTGGTCATGTTTAGAACTCTTGGCACACTGCCTGACACAGAGTAGCAAATAAAAAATATTTAATAATCAAAAAATGAAGCTCTGCCTTTATTGAACGTGACAGCACATGTGTAACACTCACTTTTTTTTTTTTAATTTTAGAGAGAGACAGAAAGAAAGTGTGAGTTGGGGAGAGGGGCAGGGGGAGGGAGAGGGAGAGAGAGGGAGAGGAGAGGGGAGAGAGAGAGAGAGAGAGAGAGAGAGAGAGAGAGAGAATCGTAAGCAGGCTCCATGTTCAGCCCGGAGCCCAACATAGGGCTTGATCGTGGCATTGACCCTGGCATCAATGACCTGAGTGGAACTGAATGAGCCACCCAGGCACCCCAACACTCACTTCATTCACACTGCTTTAAATTGTGGTTAAGTATTCACATTTTAGTATCTACTATTCTCAAAACAGTAGTTTCTTTTTGTTAGTATAACTTTGTATCCTGTTTAGCGCTGCTACAAAATGCCTTTTTCATAAAGACAATATAAAATTTACTTTTCAAAAGAGCTGTTAGCAATTCTTTTTTCTCAGTTCTTTAATCCTATTTATCTTAAACAATCCCAAGATTTTGTTGCTTCATTTTTTAATATGCAGGTTTTAAAACGTACTAAATATACAACATATATTTTAATATGCAATGTTTTTATATACTATGTATTCTTTATAGGTTATATAATATGCTAGAGTTAATAAGTTCATTCACTCAATAAACTTACTTAAGATCTATTATGTACCACAAAAGATGAAGTTGTAATGAGGAACATATATATAATGAAAGCTTAACCCTTACAAAACAAAGGTCATACAAACAAGATTATAAACTCTTGGAACATATGCAGTTCTCTTTGTGATTACAATCTAGTACAGTGCTATTGTAATAGCTAAGATCTGTTAAGCACTTGCCATGTACTAGACAGATTTAAATGCTTTACAGTTAACCCTTGAACAACATGCGTTTGAATTTAACAGGTCTACTTATATGTGGACTTTTTTCAATAAATACAGTACAGTACTGTAAATGTATTTTCCTTATGATTTTCTTAACATTTTCTTTTCTCTAGCTTATTTTATTGTAAGAATACAGTATATAATACATTTAACATACAAAATATGTGTTAATTGACTGTTTATGTTATTAGTAAGGCTTCCAGTGAACAGTAGGCTATTAGTAGTTAATTTTGGAGGGAGTCAAAGTTATACTTGGATTTTCGACTGTGTGGGGGCTTGGAGGGGGCCGGTGCTCTCAATCCCAGTTTCAAGAATCAACTGTATGTGCATTCACATACGTAATCATAGCAATCCTAGTAGTATTGTCTCCATTTTGTAGTTGAGAAAACTGAGTCACAAGAAGACTGAGTCACTCACCCATAGCTAGTGAAATGTTGGAGCTAAATTTTAAACCAAGCTGAACTGCATGAGAGCAGTGTTTCTTAATCTTTCTTTCATTATTGCTCTTCTTCCAGGTAGTTCTTAATACTTGTTTTTCCTTAATCAATATCTTCCAATGGAATTTTAATACCACAGACATACTGTATTATCTGTTCACATACTAAGGCACTTTAATATGTAAAGTTCCACCCACTCAACAATTTTGGTTCCCTTGTTCCTGTTCATAATGCATACTCTAGTGCCTTCAATTTTTAAAACTGTGGTAAAATATACGTAACATAAAATTTGCCATCTTAACCATTTTTTTTAAGTTTACTTATTTTGAGAGAGACAGAGTGCGTGCAAGTGGGGGAGGGCAGAGAGAGAGAGAGAGAGAGAGAGAGAGAGAGAGAGAGAGAGAGAGAGAGACACTCCCAAGCAGGCTCTGGACTGTCGGTACAGAGCCCAAAGTGGGGCCTGAACTCAGGAACCATGAGATCATGACCTGAGCCAAAATCAAGGGTCAAATGCCTAACCAACTGCGCCACCTAGGCGCCCCCATCTTAACCATTTTTAAGCGCACAGTTCAGTAGTGTTAAGTGCATGCACATTGTTATGCTAGAGCCTGCAATTTTAAAGCCAAGCTTCTATGCATTTGCTACAAATTGCACAGAAGGAAACACAAGCTGACATTTCCATTTTAAAGTGTCTGCTCTTGTATAGGGGGGCATATCTGTTTTCTCTTTTACTGTATTTGCCTCAGAATGATGCCTTGGCAAGTCAGTTGCGAGAATTCACAGGAGGCCAAATAGTCCTATCCTTTAAAACCCCTTAGTTACAAATACTCCTATGTAATTGGCCTACACAGTCTTTTAGTGAATATTCTGCAGTTCTCCTGTTCTCAGGTCCATCAGCTGTTGCCTCATTACTTCCTTTTTTCTCTTGCAGGGATGCCAACACCAACTGGGGCTAGAAACTATTGGTATTTTGTCCTCACCTACTTATATTTGGGTTCACAGGGATACGATGTTATGTGGTTTTGTCATAAATGTTCCGTAGATTTCAAACTTTGCTACCTACTTCATTTGTTTTTATGTGTGGATTCAGAGAGACCAAAAACTATGCTGTTATCATCACCACCACCATCTTCCCACAACCTATTCCTCTTCCCAACCCCTTCCTCCCAGGACTAGCTTTTGAATCACTGACTTACTTAGTCTTACCATCTTTTAAATACAGCTTAAGAGAGTAGCTGGTAATTCTTTAGAACATTTGCTCTTTTTGTTGTTGTTGTTGTTAACTACACAAATCAAACATCTGTGAAAGACAGTACTTTGATAAGCCAAGTTTTAAGCCTTTTTAAATCTATCATAAAATTGCCTTTAAGAGATTATTTTTTGTTCTTCAGTAAAAAAAAAAAAAAAAAATTCCTCAAGATGTTAATAATCAAAGACAGTTTCATCAAACCAAATTCTGTACCAAAGAGTACAGAGTAAAAATACTATTGAACAAATTGTGTTATTAAGCCAATCTGAATAACAATCACATTTCTTCACTTCGGAGATAAAGTGACTGATGCACGGCAGGCACTCAGCTGTTTGTTGAATGAATGACCCAGGAAAAGCCAAAGCTGGTTGTCTCCATTTCAGCAATGTACTTAGTAACCCTTTTTAACCCTCTTCTCTGGAAAGAAATGTCTCCCTAAATCTCACTCAATCCATGTTTCAAATAAATGAAAGATAAACTACTGTTTTGGAATTCTTTAAGTTTTTCTTCATATACCAAAACTGACTCGAATCCAACAACAAAGAATCCCTTCTGGAAGTTTAAGCCTATCTTTATGCTTATAGTACTTGTAAAAAGATTAACCCATAATTTAATAAACAGCATGATGGTTTGGGCTGGATTATTTCCCCCCACTATTAACACAATGTTATCCATCATTACTGATTCAATTAGCTATACAAATATCAAAACTTTTTTCCTGTAAAATATAAAATGGACAAGAAATCTACCCAAATCATTAAATGTGATAAACACGAATACATCACCCAAAGCCTAACAGATAACTGCTTGCTATTTCTTTTCACAGTTCCACTATATAAACACTTCTGGAATCTACACAAAAAACGTCGCACTGGGATATTATTACATGCCGGATTATAAACCAGACACTACTATTACTACTATCAGTGCTCTAGCAATCCATTTCTTTTTCTCCTCTCTCTCTCACACGCGCGCACACACACACGCACACTCGCACAGTGAAGCCTCCAATTAACTGCCGCTGCCGGTCCAAGTGTATTTTGTTTCTTTTGGAACTCGGGATTCGTACGGCCTTTGGGATGATCGAAAAAGAGTAACAAAAGGTATCATAAATATGAACCATCAGCCAGGTCAAAGCGTCTAGGCGTTGGGGGTGGGGTGGGATGCAGGTCCTGATAAAGGAAAGTAAACAAGGTGACTCAACTGCGGAGGAAGTTATTATCGTTGGTACGTGGGTCTGTTGCTTTGGGGTGGGGGGTTGGGAGGTACTCAGGACACCCGCTCGGGCTTTGCTGTCTCTGTAAGGGAAGACGCAGCTCCTTGAGCAGGAAAGGAAAGAATTCACTACAGCGTTCCTCCCCAGGATTTAATTTCGGAATCGCGGAAGGCCCTGCCCGGCAGCAAAGCTGTCAGTGTCACAACTGCCGCGATCCCCGTGACTCTGCCCAGAGAAACGAAACCTGCATCTTCGCCGCATTCAGAGCATCAGGATATCCTCAAACCTTCTCTTCCCCTCTCTTTGCCGCTCATCCCGCAGACGACGAGCAGAAAGAGGAGGCTGGGGAGCCCAGTCCCAGGGTGGAGAGGGCCGCGGGGCCCCGGGTTCTGGGCCTTCTGAGCCGCTGCCCCCTCGCTCACCCACCTGATGCTCTTTCACCACTTCACTGAGGCAGGGATACCGCTCCGAGATCCATCGGTAAAACTTGGGGACTCCCATCTCGACCGTCAATACTAATTCCAATTAGGGCCAAACCGAAACCAAACGCCCCGCCGGGGCCTACGCCGCAGCCTCCGGCCGTCGCTCCGCCGATGACAACACACCGCTCGCCCGACCATAGAGAGCGCTCGCCGGGCCTAGAGCGGCCGATTCGAGGCCGCATCCCCGGGGCGGGGCTCTAATCCTAGCCGCCGCCGAACGGCGGTGGTTACGTTCAAGAGCAAGGCGGCGTTTTGGTGCGTGAAACTTTGCTCTGGAAATGCCGGTTGATGGAACTGTGCTTTATAAATGGACGTGGAAGTGCTGTGAAAACCTCACGAGCCTGCTGGAAGATTTTTGGAACACTGATTTTTGTCCTGATTGCTTGTGTCCTGGGATTACTAATCTCAGCATTTTTCAACACTGATTTGGGAAGATCTGGTGATTTGGTTGTTTGGCGACGGTGAAGCGTTTCTCTGAGAAATTGGTTTAGTTTTGTTTGGCGAGGGAGAGGTTTTTTCCTTTGAGAAATGTAACTCTATAACAAAGTCTCTTTTAAAAACGCCTTTTTTCCGAATTATTTGAAAAAATTTCCTAACTCCTCTCCTAACCCCCAGCCAGCTTCCTCAACTCACCGTTAGGCCCCCAAAGGTAATTATATATACTTATTTTCACATTCATGTCTCCTGGTTTATCGTGTTTTTCCCCCATCACACTCTAAACTGTATAGTGGAGCATAATTCTATCAAGCGAAATTAAGTAAAATTCTGTTATGGTGAATTTTCCATTTGAATGTAATAACCTCATTACTTTTAAGTATTGTGAATTATTTTAAATCTCCTGAAAGAAAATTTACAAAAAATTAACATTAAAATATCTTTAATTTTAAAATATTAACGAAATTTTAACTGTCTTCTAAGACCACTAGATTCTGTATTCTGGTAAACTCTCAGTATGGCAGCATCTTTAAAATTACATTAGTTTTCATAGTCCTACTCTTTTTTTCCTATTACGTTTTCAACCATACAAAAAAAAAGAGTCTTATTAAGTGAACTTGATGTGTGCTTTATGTTTATATGTTTCACTAGACTGGACAGTCAGTTCCTAGAGGCAGGGGAGGTAGCTTGGTGCATAAATCTAGCATAGTGCTTTGTCCATAGTATTCAATAATTTTTTTTTTGTTCAAATGAATGCTTTTTAAAAAACATTTTTTAAAGTTTTATTTATTTTTTTTTAAGTAATCTCCACACCTAACATGGGGCTCCAACTCACAACCCTGAGATCAAGGATCACATGCCAGTCAGGCACCACTCAAATGAATCCTTATGCTAGCTAGTACTTAAAATCAGAGTTGTAAAATGCAATGAGACTGGCTTGTTTAAATACATCTTTTTAGAGCATAAAAACCTAAGATGTTACATTTCTCCAGTTATAATGAACATATATTAAGAAAGCAGTTTTCTCTCTCTCTGCTCCTACCCCACTCACACTCCTTCAGAAACATTAAAATTTTTTTTAAAACAAAGTTTATTTCTTAATAACAACATATATTATTTTAAATATTATTAACAATAAGGGAGTTAATACCAGTTGCTCTGAGAACATAAAGAAACTTAATTATGTTGTACTTTAGAACTGAATAGATATAATCACAGATTAATACCAAATGCATTAATTTTAGATAATTAACATATTCTTTGAAGTAATTTCATTTCACATATATGGAGTCCAACCAAGGTACATCTGGCATAGTAAGTTTTCATCAGTAGCTTCTTGTATAAGGTAATGCACATGTCCTTCAATAGATAACGGCAGCCCTGTCACTCTATTTCGGGTCTTGATTACACCTTGCAGTCGCTGCTCGATGTCAAGAACATGGGTCTTGGCCTATAAGAAGAAATTAAAAATCGTAAGAGCTAAGACCCCAATAACACATGGATGTTGATCACTTGAAATTACTACTTTTCTGTTATTTAACAAATGTTTATATCCTTTTATGGATCATTACCCTTTTTGTAAAATCAAAGACAAAAGAAATGAAACAAATACTACATGAGATACTGATTTTGAAGCTTGCAATGTTAGTTATGACTTTATTTCTTTTTAAAGTAATCTCTGCACCCAAGGTGGGCCTTGAATTCACAACCCTGAGATCAAGAGTTGCATACTCTACCAACTGAGCCAGCCAGGTACCACAAAGGCTTGCAACATTAATCTAACATCAACTGATATGGACATGTTTCTGGACTATGTAAAATACCAGGGAATTTCTTCTACATTACAGTTCTAGAAAAATAATAATTTAAAATCGACCCTGAAAATGTTAGGACTTAAATATGTGAATGAATAATAATAGCCACAATACTCTAAAAGCCTAATATTTAGATTATGTTACTATGAGTAAATGGGACTTCTAAGCTACTTGGAATGGTACACATTTCTCTCAATAACAAAAAATATCAAAATGCAAAAGTCAGAATGACGTTATTACAATAATAATCCTTAATCTATTCTCACTTATTAAAAATTATTATCTGCAAACTCTGAGACTTCAACTAATATTAGTACAGAGTGAATTACTACACATTAAAGCTTTGTAAGTTCAGGTAATCTGTGTTCCAAGTTTTTTCCCACTATATCTCATTATTGTGAGCTATCTATAGTTAAACAAGAACTAGAGCTCAGAGTATTCAATGGTCAGTCACTGATAGCATTTAGAATCAATTCTCATTTATAGAGACACACAATGTCAGCTCATATCAAGCTACACCTTCTACTAACCTTTTCATTGACAACTTCCCCGGTTTCATTCAGTGGTGCTTTGGAATGCCCTTTCACTGGTTTACTCCATTCCACCAGAGGATCATGTAGAAAAGTTTTTAAGACACTAAAATGTAAACAAATGTGGTAACGTGATGTTACTTTTGTAAAAGAAGTCTCTCTAAAGTCAGCACCTAGGTGAAAAGTAAGTGAAGGATGAGAAGCTAATGGTAATACTCTTACAACACACATTACTACTGCATCAGTAACATCTGTGAACTTACTGTTTTGGGGTGAGGGACTGAAAGGAAAGAGAGAGGGAAGAGGGAAGGCAGAGAAGGATCTGAGGTATTCTTGGAGAGTAGAGTAAGGTGAGTTCTGTGTGCCATTTCTAAATGCATACTGTGAACTTCAAATACAACTACCTATGGAAAAACCCACTCAGTTTTCTTAGTCAGTATGTCCAAAACAAAACTCATTACCCTTTCTCAAACTATTTAACGTGTATTCCCCAAATCAGTAAAGAACATCATTCACTCATTTGCTCTGAACAAAAATCTAGGAATCATCCTAGAATTATCAATCCTCTTAACACTCAATTCTACCTCCTAAACCCCTTTAGAACCCTTCTACTTACCTTCATTTCTACTGTCACTACCTCATCCAATGCACCATCATTTTTCTCTGAGTTACTCTAATAGTCCTCTAACTGGTTTTCTGGTCTCTAGCCAAAACTGCAACTGTAATTTTTCTACAGTGCAAAATCTGATTTCATTTTCTCTTTTTAAAATTTCTTCTTAAAAGTTTAAACGTGGGGCGCCTGGGTGGCGCAGTCGGTTAAGCGTCCGACTTCAGCCAGGTCACGATCTCGCGGTCCGTGAGTTCGAGCCCCGCGTCAGGCTCTGGGCTGATGGCTCAGAGCCTGGAGCCTGTTTCCGATTCTGTGTCTCCCTCTCTCTCTGCCCCTCCCCCGTTCATGCTCTGTCTCTCTCTGTCCCAAAAATAAATAAACGTTGAAAAAAAAAATTAAAAAAAAAAAAAAAGTTTAAACGTGTAAACCAGCCCCATGTGGACTTTTCGTAATCTAGCCCTGCTCATCTAGGCACCATGATCATAGCACCATCTACTCAAAGTCTACCCTCTAGAAAACAAAATTATATTTCTTAGGCAGTCCATGCCTTCACTTGCCTTGATATTTCTATCACTCAGAATACTCTTCCCGTTTGACAGTCAATTCCATTTATCTTTAAGGTTTCAGCTACTTCCTCCAGAAATTATTTCCTGACTTCCTCCAATTGGGATAGGAGCTCTTAGTATTTCACAAGATACTATACTTACTCTTTCAGAGAATTTGCCTTCTCCTATGTCTAACTAACCAGTATGTTATACCAAAATGTATGGTAAACAGCTTGAAAGAAAGAAGGTGGATACATGAGCTTTAAAAGTCCTTTTTAAAAACTACATACTACAGCTAACATGTTTAATGGTGAAACTTCTATACCCCCAAGATTAGGAACAAGATAAAGATGTAGACCTCTCACCTTGTCTATCTGACATTCATTTTGCTAGGGCAATTAGGCAAGAAAAAAAAGGCATGAGATTGGAAAGGGAAAAGTAAAACAATTTTTATCTGCAGACAATGTGCTGTTATAGAGAGAAAAATCTTAAGGTACCTACAAAATAACTATTAGAACTAATAAATGAGTTCAGCAAAATTTGCAAGATAGGGATAAATATACAAAAATCTAACAAGAAAAATGAATACAAAAATGAAATAAAGAAGAAATTCCATTTAGCATAGTATTTAAAAAACACGTAGAAGCACATTTAAAAAAATACAAGACTTGAAAACTAAAAATTATAAAACACTATTGAAAGAAATTACAGAAGAATTAAATAAATGAAAAGACATCCAATGTTCATGGTTCAGAAGACTCAACATTTTTGAAATGACAATACTCCACAAACTAACAGATTCAATGCCATACTTATTAACATCCAGGTTGGCTTTTTGCAGAAGTTGACAAGATGACCTTAAAATTACGGAAATGCAAAGAATAGCCAAACAATCTTGAAAAATAAAAAGTTGGAGCACTCACAATTCCAAATTTCAAAATTTACTACAAAGCTACAGTGATCAAGATAATGTGTTATAGGCATATGGTTACACATAGAGATCAAGAGAACAAAACTGAAGAGTCCAGAAATAAAGTCTTACATATATGCTCAACTGATTTTTCATAGAAGTGCCAAGACAATTAAATGAAGAATAATATTTTCAAAAAAAAGTGTGAGGAAAACTGGATCTGCACACTCAAAAGAATAAATATGGACCCCTACCTCACACTAGAAACACAAAATAACTGAAAATGACCATAGATCTAAATATAAGAGCTAAAACTACAAAACACTTAAAAGAAAACAGAGGCATAACTGTTCATGATTTGGATTATGCAACAGTTTCTTAAATGACACCAAAAGCACAAACAACAATAAAAATAGATAAATTGAAGGAAATCAAAGGCATCAAAATTGGCAAAGATGAAGTCAAGCTTTCGCTTTTTGCAGATGACATGATACTATACATGGAAAATCCGATAGACTCCACCAAAAGTCTGCTAGAACTGATACATGAATTCAGCAAAGTCGCAGGATACAAAATCAATGTACAGAAATCAGTTGCATTCTTATACACTAACAATGAAGCAACAGAAAGACAAATAAAGAAACTGATCCCATTCACAATTGCACCAAGAAGCATAAAGTACCTAGGAATAAATCTAACCAAAGATGTAAAGGATCTGTATGCTGAAAACTATAGAAAGCTTATGAAGGTAATTGAAGAAGATTTAAAGAAATGGAAAGACATTCCCTGCTCATGGATTGGAAAAATAAATATTGTCAAAATGTCAATACTACCCAAAGCTATCTACACATTCAATGCAATCCCAATCAAAATTGCACCAGCATTCTTCTCGAAACTAGAACAAGCAATCCTAAAATTCATATGGAACCACAAAAGGCCCCGAATAGCCAAAGGAATTTTGAAGAAGAAGACCAAAGCAAGAGGCATCACAATCCCAGACTTTAGCCTCTACTACAAAGCTGTAATCATCAAGACAGCATGGTATTGGCACAAAAACAGACACATAGACCAATGGAATAGAATAGAAACCCCAAAACTAGACCCACAAACGTATGGCCAACTCATCTTTGACCAAGCAGGAAAGAACATCCAATGGAAAAAAGACAGCCTCTTTAACAAATGGTGCTGGGAGAACTGGACAGCAACATGCAGAAGGTTGAAACTAGACCACTTTCTCACACCATTCACAAAAATAAACTCAAAATGGACAAAGGACCTGAATGTGAGACAGGAAACCATCAAAACCTTAGAGGAGAAAGCAGGAAAAAACGTCTCTGACCTCAGCCGTAGCAATCTCTTACTCGACACATCCCCAAAGGCAAGGGAATTAAAAGCAAAAGTGAATTACTGGGACCTTATGAAGATAAAAAGCTTCTGCACAGCAAAGGAAACAACCAACAAAACTAAAAGGCAACCAACGGAATGGGAAAAGATATTCGCAAATGACATATCGGACAAAGGGCTAGTATCCAAAATCTATAAAGAGCTCACCAAACTCCACACCCGGAAAACAAATAACCCAGTGAAGAAATGGGCAGAAAACATGAATAGACACTTCTCTAAAGAAGACATCCGGATGGCCAACAGGCACATGAAAAGATGTTCAGCGTCGCTCCTTATCAGGGAAATACAAATCAAAACCACACTCAGGTATCACCTCACGCCAGTCAGAGTGGCCAAAATGAACAAATCAGGAGACTATAGATGCTGGAGAGGATGTGGAGAAACGGGAACCCTCTTGCACTGTTGGTGGGAATGCAAACTGGTGCAGCCGCTCTGGAAAGCAGTGTGGAGGTTCCTCAGAAAATTAAAAATAGACCTACCCTATGACCCAGCAATAGCACTGCTAGGAATTTATCCAAGGGATACAGGAGTACTGATGCATAGGGGCATTTGTACCCCAATGTTCATAGCAGCACTCTCAACAATAGCCAAATGATGGAAAGAGCCTAAATGTCCATCAACTGATGAATGGATAAAGAAATTGTGGTTTATATACACAATGGAATACTACGTGGCAATGAGAAAAAATGAAATATGGCCTTTTGTAGCAACGTGGACGGAACTGGAGAGTGTGATGCTAAGTGAAATAAGCCATACAGAGAAAGACAGATACCATATGGTTTCACTCTTATGTGGATCCTGAGAAACTTAACAGGAACCCATGGGGGAGGGGAAGGAGAAAAAAAAAAAAAAAAAGAAGTTAGAGTGGGAGAGAGCCAAAGTATAAGAGACTGTTAAAAACTGAGAACAAACTGAGGGTTGATGGGGGGTGGGAGGGAGGAGAGGGTGGGTGATGGGTATTGAGGAGGGCACCTTTTGGGATGAGCACTGGGGGTTGTATGGAAACCAATTTGACAATAAATTTCATATATTTTAAAAATAAATAAATAAATAAATAAATAAATAAAAATAAAAATAAATTGGACTTCATCAAAACTAAAAACTTAATTGCTAAAAAGGACATCATCAAGAAAGCAAAAAAGACAATCCACATATGGGAGAAAATATTTGCAAATTATGTATCTCTTAAGGATCTACTACCCACAATATGTAAAAGAAGTCTTACAACGCAACAATAAAAAGACAAATAATTCAATTTAAAAAAAAATGGAAAGGATTTGAATAGTTATTTGTCCAAAGATGATATACAACTGACCAATAAGTGCATGAAGAGATGCTCAACATAACTGATCATTAGGG
This sequence comes from Prionailurus viverrinus, assembly GCF_022837055.1. Lineage (NCBI taxonomy): Eukaryota > Metazoa > Chordata > Mammalia > Carnivora > Felidae > Prionailurus > Prionailurus viverrinus. The sequence goes on from NC_062569.1 coordinate 37,641,225, forward strand.
AAATGCAGCTAAAAGGATAACGAAATACCATTTGGTATACCACCCACTAGGATGGGTAAAGTAAAAAAGACAGGTAAACAACAAGTGTTGGTAAGAATGTGGAGAAATTGGAACCCTCATACCTTGCCATTGGGATTCTAAAGTATTACCTCAAAATGTTAAGCTTAGAGTTAACATGTGACCCAGTAATTCTACACCATACCCAAGAAAACTGAAAACGTATATCCACATAAAACTTGTACACAAATGTTCACAGCCACACTTTTCACAATAGTCAAAGGGTGTAAAAAATCCATTGTCCATTAGTTGATAAATGGATAAACAAAATGTGATATACAATAGAATATTTGGCAATAAGAAAGAATGAATTACTAATACAGGCTACAACATGGATAAACCCTGAAAACACCATGTTAAGTGAAAGAAGACATAATATGCCACATGTTGTAGGATTCCATTTATATATGAAATGTTCAGAATAGTCAAATCCATTGAGACAGAAAGTAGATTAGTGGTTGCTAGACAATGGCAGGGGAGTAGGGATGGAGAGTACCTGCTAATTTCTTTTGGGGGTGATAAAAATGTTTTATAATTAGATACCAGTGATGGTTGCACAATCTTGGGAATATGCTAAAAACCACTACAGTACACTTTGAAACAGTTAATTTTACGGTATGTAAATTACATCTTTTAAAAAACTGAGATATAATGGACATACAACATTAGTTTCAGGTGTACATAACTTGCTATTTGTATATATTGCAGAATGATCATCACAAGAAATCTAGCTAATATCCATAAACATACATAGTTACAAATGTTTTTTCTTGTGATGAGAACATTTGTTTGCTTATTTAAATTATTTATTCACTTAACTAATCTCTATACCCAACATGGGGCTTGAACTCACAAGCCTGGGATCAAGAGTCTCATGTTCTTCCACCTGAACCATCAGGCACCCCCTTCGGACACGGACTTTGAATATTTACTCTCTTAGCAACTTTCAAATACACAATACGGTATTATTAACTATAGTCACCATGTTGCACAAAATATTTCCATGACTTAATTTATTTCATAACGAAAAGTTTATACCTTTTGACCACCTTCATCCATTTGTCTACCCTCCACCCCCACCCTCTGGCCACCACCAGTCTGTTTTTTATGAGCTCAGTTTTTGTTTTTCTTTTTTTACTTAAGTTTTAATTTTAATTTCCATTAACATAGTGTTATGTTAGTTTCAGATGTACAATAAAGTAATTCAACAGTTCCATACATTACCCTGTGCGCATCATGACAAGTGTAATCCTTAGTTCCCATCACCTATTTAACCATCCCTCCACTCCACCTTGGTAATAACCATCAGATTGTTCACTATAATAAGAGTTTGTATCTTGCTCTATTTTTTCACCTTTGCTTGCTTATTTCTTAAATTCCACATATGAGTGAAATCATATGGTATTTGTCTTTCTTTGATTGACTTATTTCACTTAGTATACTTTTTAGCTCCATCCATGTCATTGCAAATGGCAAAATTACATCCTTTTTTATAATTGAATGATATCCTATTGTGTGTGTGTGTGTGTGTGTGTGTGTGTGTGTATACATACATACCAAGTCTTTTTTTTTCCTTAAATTTATTTGTTTAAATTCAAGTTAGTTAACACACTGTGTAACCAATACTACATTGGTTTCAGGAGTAGAACCCCATGATTCATCACTTACATACAACATCCAGTACTCATCCTAACAAGTACCCTCCTTAATGCCCATCACCCGTTTAGCCCATCCCCCTACCACCCACCTCCCCTCGAGCAACCCTCAGTTTGTTCTCTGTATTTAAGAGTCTCTTATGTTTTTATCTTATTTTTCCTTCCCTTCCCCTATGTTTATCTGTTACATTGCTTAAATTCCACATGAGGGATATTATACGATATCTTTCTCTGGCTGATTATTTAGCTTAGCATAATACACTCTAGGTCCATCCATGTTGTTGCAAATGGCAAGATTTCATTCTTTTTGATCACTGAGCAATATTCCACTGTGTGTATGTATGTATGTATGTATGTATGTATGTATGTGTGTGTGTGTGTGTGTGTATACACATACATCTTCTTTATCCATTCAGCAGTTGATGGACATTAGGGCTCTTTCCATACTTTGACTATTATTGATAGTGCTGCTATAAACATTGGGGTGCATGTGCCCCTTATAATCAGCATTTTTGTATCCTTTGGATAAATACCTAGTGGTGCAATTGCTGGGTCATAGAGTAGTTCTATTTTTAATTTTTTGAGGAACCTCCATACTGTTTTCCAGAGTGGCTGCACCAGTTTGCCTTCTCACCAACAGTATAAGAGGGTTCCCCTTTCTCTGCATCCTCGCCAACATCTGTTGTTTCCTGAGTTGTTAATTTTAGCCATTCTGAAGATGTGAGGTGGTATCTCAATGTGGTTTTGATATGTATTTCCCTGATGATGAGCAGTGTTGAGCATTTTTTCATGTGTCTGTTGGTCATCTGGAGGTCTTCTTTGGAAAAGTGTTTATTCATGTCTTATGCCCATTTCTTCACTGGATAGTTTTTTTGGGTGTTCAGTTTGATAACAAAATCTATAAAGATAAAATCTTTATGTATTTTGGATACTAACCTTTTATCTGATAATGTCATTTGCAAATATCTTCTCCTATTCCATCGGCTGTCTTTTAGTTTTGTTGATTGTTTCCTTCACTGTGCAGAAGCTTTTTATCTTGACGAGGACCCAATAGGTGATTTTTGCTTTTATTTCCCTTGCCTCTGGAGACACGTGCTGTGGCCAAGGTCAAAGAGGTTGCTGCCTGTTTTCTCCTCTAGGATTTTGATGGTTTCCTGTCTCACATTTAGGTCTTCCATCCATTTTGAATTTATTCTTATGTATGGTGTAAGAAAGTGGTCCGGTTTCATTCTTCTAAATGTCACTGTCCAATTCTCCCAGCACCATTTGTTAAAGAGACTGTCTTTTTTCCACTGGATACTCTTTCCTGCTTTGTCGAAGATTCACTGGCCATACATTTGTGAGTCTATTTCTGGGTTCTCTATTCTAGTTCATTGATCTAGGTCTCCATTTTTATGCCAACACTATACTGTCTTGATGTAATACAGGCTAAAGTCTGGAACTGTGATGCCTCCTAGCTTTGGTTTTCTTTTTCAACATTACTTTGGCTATTCAGGGTCTTTTGTGGTTCCATACAAATTTTAGGATTGTTTGTTCTAGCTATGTGAAGAATCCTGGTGGTATTTTGATAGGGATGGCATTGAATGTGTAGATTGCTTTGGGTAATATAGACATTTTAACAATATTTATTCTTCCAATCCATGAGGATGGAATGTTTTTCCATTTCCTTGTATCTTTTTCTATTTCTTTCATAAGCTTTCTGTAGTTTTCAGCATACAGATCTTTTACCTCTTTAATTAGGTTTATTCCTAGGTATTTTATGGTTTTTGGTGCAATTGTAAATGGGATCGATTCCTTGATTTCTCTTTCTGCTGCTTCATTGGTATATAGAAATGCAACTGATTTCTGTACGTTGATTTTATATCCTGCAACTTTGTTGAATTCATATATCAGTTCTAGCAGTTTTTTTGGTGAAGTCTTTTGGGTTTTCTATGTAGAATATCATGTCACCTGTGAAGAGTGAAAGTCTGGCTTGTCAATTTGTATGTCTTTTATTTCTTTTTGTTGTCTGATTGCTGAGGCTAGGACTTCTAGTACTATGTTGAAAACTGTACCATATCTTCTTTACCCATTCATCAATCAATGGACACTTGGGCTGCTTCCATTATCTTGGCTATTAGAAATAATGCTGCTATAAACATCAAGGTGTATGTATCTCTTTGGATTAGTGCTCTTGCATTCTTTTGTAAGTGCCCAGTAGTGCAGCTCATGGATCATAAGGTAGTTCTATTTTTTCTTTTTAAGACTCCACATATAAGTGATCTCACACACTTCTCTGTCTTATTTTCACTTGGCATACATGCCTTCAAGGTCTATCTATGTTGTCACAAATGGCAAGATTTCCTTCTTTTTATGGCTGAATAATATTCCACTGTGTATGTATATGTTTGTGTGTATGTGTGTGTGTGTGTGTGTATACATATACATATACATACATCAGGCTTTTTTTACCCATTCATCCATCAATGGACACTCAGGTTGCTTCCATGTCTTGGCTATTATAAACAATGCTGCAATGAACTGTAAGTTATACCTTAATAAAGCTATTATTTAAAAAAATTCACTTCGGGGTGCCTGGGTGGCTCAGTCAGTTGAGCATCCAACTTCAGCTCAGGTCATATCTTGTGGTTTGTGAGTTTGAGCTCCACATCAGGCTCTGTGCTGACAGCTCAGAGCATGGAGCCTGCTTCGGATTCTGTGTCTTTCCCTCTCACTTCCCCTCCCATGCTCATGCTCTGTCTCTCAACAATAAATAAACATTAAAAAAAAGTTTTTTTAAAATACAATACAACAAAATAAAAAAAATCACTTCAACCAATGCAAAGTGGCTTCTATTATTTAAAAAACATATTTAGGAACCAATAATTACACTCAAGATTACTGTTAAATTGTTTACATAGCATAAATAATTACCTCATTAAAGGCTCTCTTTGATCTCGCATCAGCCTCATTGTAACTTCACAAGCTCTTCGAAAAAGACCTTCTGTTCCCATAGGACCCATTCCATTAACCATATTATGAGTCAGCCGAAATGGAACAATTTCTGGAACTTCAAAGGTTTCCCCCTTAAAACAAGGCATTTTATTAAAAAGTAGTATTAGAATTTTAAAATCTTTGTGCAAAAAAAAATTAGAACTTCAAGTCTAGACTCTTTTTTTTTTTTTTTTTTTTAAATTTTTTTTTTTCAACATTTTTAATTTATTTTTGGGACAGAGAGAGACAGAGCATGAACGGGGGAGGGGCAGAGAGAGAGGGAGACACAGAATCGGAAACAGGCTCCAGGCTCTGAGCCATCAGCCCAGAGCCTGACGCGGGGCTCGAACTCACGGACCGCGAGATCGTGACCTGGCTGAAGTCGGACGCTTAACCGACTGCGCCACCCAGGCGCCCCTAGTCTAGACTCTTTAAGCAAAGTGCAGAGATACCTTCAAAATATTTATATTTTTATAATATGTAAATATAAAAATATTTGTAACCACATTAAAGGCCTATATCATGAAGGAGCCTACATCTCTACCTTTGATCTAACGGATGGATGGATTCACCTATCACTGAATTATTATAGTGAATATTACTATAGAGAAATTTTTATGCATTCAATATTTAATCTCATATTAACTTCCTTAATGTCCTTCTTGAGTAATATAAAATAAAAACAAATATTCTCATATTTTTCTTTTTTTTTTTTAAGAGTTTCACTTTAAAGCAGGGAGGGAAAAGAAATAACCAAATGTTAGATGCTCATACTGATGAGAGTATACAACATATAGTATAATGAAGTCCAGTTCATTTATTTTCTACCATTCTCAACCTGCCTTTCATAGGGCCTTTTCATCCCCAAATTTATTGACTCAGTTTCTTATATGATTTAACAAATACCAGTGGTTTATCTTTTGATTTAATCTTATTTGTATCTGTAACCTGTCTTAGTTCCTGTGACAGCGGACGGCAATCAATACTGGGGATATGAAAATAGGGGGTTAATCTACCAGTATGCCTTCCAGGACACTGGAAAATTAGAGGGGGCCTGAGGGACCTCAGTCCAACTAGCTTAATTTATTCTTAAGCCCCTCTGGACCTAAAGAATTTTCTGGGATGTCTGCCAGAGATCTGTGTATTTTGTTTAAATTCCTGGATGATTCTGATATGCTGCCAGGTTTGGAAACCATCACATTAAAGTACTGTCTCTTTAGAACTGAGTCTCTGTAAAATGAATTGATCTGCCCATATTCACATAACTAAGAACTGAGTCAGAACTTGAATCTTTGGATTTCAAGTTCAGTGCTAGTTTTCCTATATCACTCTTTTGAGTTCTCTTCATCCTAAGTTGCTTTACTGAGGACTCTGGGATCCACTGATCAAAACCAGTCAAAAAAACTCTCAGTGTGACTCAACTGTGATGATAACTGCTACCAACGGGTATATCTAGGAAGAACAGTTGTTAAAAAAGGCAATTGGGAGAAAACATACAATTAACTAGAATGAGTCACATCACTTACCTTATTGAAGAGACAGTTGAAATCCACATGTACACATTCACCAGTCAAAGAATCAAAGAGGATGTTTTCACCATGACGGTCTCCAAGCCCCAGGATATAACCAACCATTGACATAACTGCAGTGGAACGACAGTATGCTGACCTGCTACTGTACCTAAAGAAAACACAATGCCTATCACATATCCTTATGCCACTGATTTAATTTAGATTTAATTTTAAATTTAGAATTAAAAAAAATTTTTTTTTAAGTAATCTCTAGCCCCAATGTGGGTCTCAAACTCACAACCTCGAGAACCATCACACACTCTACTGACTGAGCCAGACAGGCACCCCTAAGATATTTTTTAAAACATCTAACCATAATAATGTATTATTTTCTGTTTAATTTACCATGATGTAGGATCAGGGAATGTCCTCAGAAACCACTCATGAAAAACAGGAGGATGCCTGGGTAGGAGAAATTCTTGGAATACTTTGAGTTTTTCAGACAAAGCTGCAGCTTTTGGTAGCATACACTGGCGAAGTTCTTTTCCTGTCATATAAACTCCTAGAAGGTAGAGTGGTTTTCATTAATCACACAAGCCAAATAAGGGGCAATTTTTTTATTGGACAGAAAACATCCATTTTTATTCAAATTGTTAATTAAAAGAATGGAAAATTTTTCATAAACTTACCTTCTGATATTATAATAAAATAATAAAACGCATTATGTATGTTCCCTTGTAATTATCCAAAGTGAAGCTTCTTGTTTATGAAAATGAATGTCAACTAAAACTAATGTGGAATCAACTGATTCCAGAAGATATTACTCAGAATAAATCCAACGTGAGGAGTACCCCTGGAATTGTAAAATGCTGTAATCCTCACTAAAATTGTACTAATCTCTCTGTTAATCAGCATGTAGTATAGGTCCACACTGAATCATTATTAAAAAACCTACAATGGTGCTTTGAAATAATTTACTGTGTGAAGGCTAGCCTATAAGATTCATAGTATAGTTGATTCTTGAGCTAATCTTGTACAATGCAAATCATCTGGAGAAAAACAAGAAATTTTCCTTCTGATATACTGGTGAGCTTATATTAGATGGGTGATATGACTACAGTCTATAAAGTGCCTTTCAGGCCCACCTTGGTTTAGATACTTTTTTTTTTTTTTTCTTTTTTTTTTTAAGAGAGAAAGTACGAATGGGGGATAGGGGCAGAAGGAAAAGGGGAGAGAGGCAGTGAGAAGGAAAGGTGGGGAGAGAGGAAGAGAGAGAGAGAGAAAGAGAAAATATCTCAATCAGGCTCCATGCTCAGCATATAGCCTGATATGGGGCTCAATCCCACAACCCTGGGATCATGATTGGAGCTGCAATCAAGAGTAAGATACTCAACTGACTGAGCCACTCAGGCACCTCGGTTTGGTGCTTTTTACACCCAAGGCAGAGCCAAAGTTTTAAGGATAAGTTTGAGATTTGATGTTTTCAGTCTCAAATGTTACATAATTCCCATATGTTCACGGTATTTAAAAAAGTTTTTTTTAATATTAAAAAAAATCCGGGGCGCCTGGATGGCTCAGTCAGTTAGGCGTCCGACTTCGGTTCAGGTCATGATCTCGCGGTCCGTGGGTTCGAGCCCTGCGTCGGGCTCTGTGCTGACAGCTCAGAGCCTGGAGCCTGTTTCAGATCCTGCGTCTCCCTCTTTCTCTGACCCTCCCCTGTTCATGCTCTGTCTCTCTCTGTCTCAAAAATAAATAAATGTTTAAAAAAAAATTTTAAAAAAATCCAATAACAATAACTAAAACTTATACAATATTTCATCCTTCCAATAAAATAGTCAATAGTAAATTCCTTGGAATAAGAGTCCAGTGTGTGAGTTTCAGCTCTGCAACTTATCACCTTTGTGAATGTGGGGAAGTTACTTAACCTCTGTACTGTACATAAAATAGGGATAATCACTTAACAATAAAAAACAAGGCATATAACATACTTAGCACAATGATACAGTAATTTATAAATGTTACTTATTGTTATGGGTTAAACTGTACCCTAAAAAAATGTGTTTAAGTCCTAACCCCTGGTACCTATGAATGTGACCTTAATTGAAAGTAGGGTTGCTGCCCATATAATAAAGTTAAGATGAGGTCATTATGGTGGGCCCTTAATACACTATGATTGTGTATAAAATACTGTATAAGAAAACAGACATATAGACTTAGGGACCACACTGTATGATGACGGAGAATAGAGCTAGTAAAGTGATGAGTCTATAAGCTAAGTAACATCAAATATTGCTGAAGACAGCAGAAGCTGACAGAAATGCATGGAAGTTTCTCTGCTAGAGCTTGCAGAGAGATGGCCCTACTGACACCAAGATTTTGGATTCACAATTCTCAAATTGTGAAAGAATACATTTTTGTTGTTTGTAGCACTTTGTTACAGTGGCCCTAGGGAAGATAATAACTTATTTTCTACCTTATTCTTATAATTTCACCTATCATCCCATATATTCTTCATCTAGCTATTCTTAATGTCTGTATCTTTTATAACAATAGTACAATTACCTAAGGAACTCAATATTGTTACGATATTATTAACTAACCTTTAGACCTTATCAGATTTCACCAAATGTCCCACTACTATCCTTTGGGCCAGGATCCAATCAGGATCCCTTATTACACTCAGCTGTCATTATCTCCTTAATGTCCTCAAATGTGAGTAATTTTTGTCTTTGTCTTTGATTACCTTGAAATTTTTTAAGAGTTCTAACCAGTCATATTTTTGTTTCTCCACTGTAAAGTTACTACTTTTCTTCCTTTTTAATTAAGAAGTAGCTTATGGGGAGATACTTTGAGACCCTACAAATAACCTTTTGCCCATTAATTTCAACATCCATTGATAATCGCTGCCTGCAATAATTATTATTGTGGTACTTGCTAATTGGTGGTTTTCTATTTCCATAATTTCCTCTACATTCATTAACTACAAGGAAGATCTATTATGTATTGTAAGGAAGAACTGTTCCTACTTCCCTACTTATTTATTGAAGCATTTATTTACATCAGTGTGGACTCATGTCAGTTTTATTCCATGAGTTATAATCTATACTATCATTATTTATTTTCTTGCTCAAATTATCTGAGGCTTGGCCAGTTGGAGTCTCTAATTCCAATCTAATACTTTTGGCTTTATTCAAACCTTCTTTCTCCTTTTCTTTCTCTGACAGTGGAAGAAAACTAGCTCTCATTATCCATAATATATTTATTCATTTGCTAAAGTTGAGTATACAGGGGCACTTGGGTGGCTCAGTCGGTTAGGCATCCAACTTCAGCTCAGGTCATGATCTCACAGCTCATGGGTTCGAGCTCCGCGTCGGGCTCTGTGCTGACAGCTCAGAGCCTGAAGCCTACTTCTGATTCTGTATCTCCCTCAGTCTCTGTCCCTCCCCTGCTCATGCTCTCTCTTTCTCTCTCAAAAATAAATAAACATTAAAAATAAATAAATAAAAAATAAAGTTGAGTATACATGTAAAGTAGTTTCAGAATTGCTAACCAAAACCTCTGTGAAAAACAAATTTTCATGTACATTTTTGTAAGCTACATCAAATTTTTCGGGATAAAGATAGAGAAGGAAGGTGTAAAGACAAACACCTTAGTACTTCTGTATATAGACTATCATTTGACCTAGAAATTCTACTATGGCTTATTAAAAAAAGGTACAATGAGATATGTTAATAACAATTATACATGTTAGTAGATTTTATACTCATTACATATTTGTACTTTAAGAATTCATTTTAGTACCCTTTTCCTTATATAGTTTGGTCAGAATAGGTCTCAAGCCAGCAGTGTTGTTAACCCATTCAATAATCCCACATTCATCATTCAGGGGAATAACTGCGTATGTTCGGATATGAAGTTCTCTTCTGCGAGATTCTGCATCTTTTCTCAAGCACTATTAAAAAAAAAACAACACATAAACTTAAAAATTCAGAATTCTACATGTCATGTCAAATATATCTAAAAATTATTCATTTCATAGCAAAAGAATGTCAGTGAAAGTTTACTCTGTGGTATAGATGAGTAATTCTTCAGAATGGTAGGAAAGGATACTACTAGGATAGTATCCATCCTCTTTTTTCCAAATCATTAAAAATGCCTTGGGCAAGTCCCTCTTTTTTAATTATTCACTGAGAATTATTCACTATTCATGGGCAACCCATTCACTTTTTTAATTATTAACGTGAGAATACTGTGTTGAAAGTATTAAGGTTGTATATTCAATGACAAAATGTTCTTTCACTGTTTACTGCTTTATAGATATTACTGAAATATTAAGTCCTTAGGTACAAAGACTGCTATTTAATTTCGATTATCTCAAAAATTTATAAACAAAAAAGTATGAGTTTTATGATGTCCTTAAAATTTTTATTTTATATATCGTATAAAAATTTTATTTTTATTCTTGCAGCTTGATATCACAGCTTCATTTGAAAACCTATCTCCTAGCAGAAGAAAGCTTTTTACATCTCATTTGATTAATTCTGAATTAATTTAGGAAAGGATAAACAGTATTTTGTTTAATTCTGGAACTGTAGGACATAAACAGACTAAGCATACAAATATAATTGCAATTTGTCCAATTCAAAAGCACAACCACTAGCCAAAAACATATTTTAAATGCCAGGAATAAGTAGGCTACATAAATGTCAGCCAAACAGTATAATATTAGAATTTACATGTAAAGATCAGTTTGTGGTCTCCTAGACAAACACAGACTGTAGTTTTTGAAAATCAGGCTACTGTATCTGACCATGGCAATGAGGAGTATAGTAACGAAATAAATTAATCAGTAACAAAACTGAAAAAGATACATTTATAAACTAAAGCCAGGCCATCTAATACTCCTAACCAGAAAAACACTCAAGGGAGCTTCAGATGAACATACTAATTGGTTTAACAGTCAGTGAATTAAGTTACCAATTTACCAAACATTTAAAAAAGGTTTTTTAGGGGCGCCTGGGTGGCTCAGTTGATTGAGCGTCCGACTTCGGCTCAGGTCATGATCTCACGGTTCCCGATTTCAAGCCCCACATCGGGCTCTGTGCTGACAGCTCGGAGCCTGGACCCTGCTTTGGACTCTGTGTCTCCCTCCTTCTCTGCCCCTTCCCTGCTCATGCTCTCTCTCAAAAATAAATAAAAATATTAAAACAAAACAAAACAAAACTTTATACCACATTAAAAGCCCATTTCAAAGGCAATATGAAATGAAGGACTTTTTAAAAAATTTTATTTAAAATGTTTGGGAAGGGCGATTGGGTGGCTCACTCGATTAAGCATCTGACTTCAACTCAGGTTATGATCTCGCCGTTTGTGAGTTCAAGCCCTGTGTTGGGCTCTGTGCTGACAGCTTGGACCCTGGAGCCTACTTCAGATTCTGTCTCTCCCTCTCTCTCTGCCCCTCCTGTACTCGTGTTCTCTCTCTCTCTCTCAAAAAACATAATAAACATTAAAAAAAAAAAGCATTCAACAGAAAATATTTTCCCTCATTAACACGTCTTACATATTTTTCTCAATATAATAAAGGTAATCTAATTTTTTAAAAAGTTACATGAACCCAGCAATTCCACTTCTGTATACACACTCAAAAGACTGAATGCAGGAATTCAACGAGTTATTTATATACCTATGTTCATGGCAGCATTATTCACAATAGCAAAAGGTAGAAACATTCTGTGTCCCTTGATAGATGAATGAATAAACAAAATGCAATATACACATACAATGGTATATTATTCAGCCTTATAAGGGATAAAAATTCTGACACATTGTAACATGGATGAAACCTGAAGACAATACCAAGTGAAAAAGCCGGTAAAAAAGGCCCAAAACTATATGATTCCACTTCTACAAGGTACCTAGAGTAGTCAAATTCATAGAGATAGAAAGTAGAATGGTGGTTACCAGAGGCTGGGGAGGAAGAGGAATGAGGAGTTATTGTTTACTGGATAGAGAGTTTTGGTATGAAAAGATGGCAAAAGTTCTGGAGAGGGATGGTGGGGATGGTTGCACAACAATGTGTATGTACTTAATGTCACTCTATTTGCATACTGAAAAGTTCCTATCACAATGATAGTAATTACTGTAATTCTAAAATTAAAGCAAACTATCTCCAAACCTTATTAATCAAGGAATTAAATTCCATCAGTCTACAATCCTTTCTCAGGTCATCTTTAGGCTTACACATCATGATGTAGAACTTTCCATCTGATCCTTTCAAAGAGATCTTCTTTGGTTTCTGAAGGGATGCAAGAATTTCCACCTAAAAGATGATGAATTACATATAAGTTAAGGTCAAGATTCTTTAAATTTGTTATTTTTTATTTTTTTTGAGAGAGAGTGTGTGTGAGTAGGGGAGAGGGGCAGAGGGAGAGGGGGAACTATAGAAAAAGAGAAAGAGAGAGAGAAAGAGGGAGGGAGGGAGAGAGCGCGCACGCGCACCTGATGAAGGGCTCAATCTCAGGACCATGAGATCATGACCTGAGCCGAAATCAAGAGTCTGCCGCTTAACCAACTGAGCCACCCTGGCACCCCCATTTAAACTTTTATATTTAAAAATTGTGCTACCTAACAAAAAGAATATAATAACCTATATTGTGTAGTAAGTTTATTATTTTAATGATTTCTTTTTTTTTTTTAATGTTTATTTATTTTTGAGAGAGACAGAGCATGAGCAGGGGAGGGGCAGAAAGGGAGGGAGACACAGAATCCGAAGCAGGCTCCAGGTTCCAAGATGTCAGTACAGAGCCTGACATGGGTCTCAAACCCACGAAATGCGAGATCATGGCCTGAGATGAAGTCAGACGCTTAACAAACTGAGCCACCCAGGTGCCCCTTTAAAGATGTCTTTGATCGTAATCACCTATCATCTATGAAAAGAATGGGTTGCCCATGAATAGAGACCCATTTTCACCCATTAGGAGTGGATATAAAGTAAAAGGATTACTTTATCAGCAATATAAGTGCTTATACATCTAAACTTAGGTATTCTCTTCAGAACAGTCACAATGTTTAAATGACTTTTGAAACATTTTTCAGAGCCTGTCTTCAGAGCTGTAGGCACTGTTTTTAAATCTTATTTTTAATGTTTATTTATTTTTAAGAGAGGGAAAAGACAGAGCACAAGCAGGGGAGGGGGAGAGAGAGAGAGAGAGAGAGAGAGAGAGAGAGAGAGAGAGAGAGAGAGAGAATCTGAAGCAGGGTCCAGGCTCCAACCTGTCAGCACAGAGCACGATGCAGGACTCAAACTCACGAGCAGTGAGATCATGACCTGAGCCGAAGTCGGACGCTAAACCAACTGAGCCACCCAGGTGCCCCTAAATATCTTTAGGGTAAGAAATGATTATCAATTTAATGTAACTTGATTTTTGAAAAAAGAAACTCTTTCCAAAATCAAGTCTACCTAATAAGGTGAGTCAATAAGCTGAGTATTATTAAGTTAAAAACAAAACCTGATTATAAGTAAGAATGATTTCATTATATGGTTTAGTATCTGGCTATGAAGCAATTAAATGTTTTGATCTATAGACTTGCTGGAACAAACACAGTTATGAAAAGTATTTACTTAGGGGGTGCCTGGATGGCTCAGTCAGTTGAGCATCTGAAATCGGCTCAGATCATGATCTCATGGTTCATGAGTGCAAGCATGCGAGCCCTATGTTGGCCTCTCTACTGTCAGTACAAAGCCCCCTTCGGATCCTCTATTCCCACCCTCTCTCTGCCACTCACCCACTCTCTCCCTGAAAATTAAATAAACATTAAAAAAAATTCACTTAGAAATGCTCTAGTACCATTTCTTTAAAATAGTCATATATTTAAGTGCCTAGGTGGCTCAGTCAGTTAAGCACCCAGCTTTGGCTCAAGTCATGATCTCGTGGTTTGTGGGTTCGAGCCCTGCATCAGGCTTTGCGCTGACAGCTCAGAGCCTGGAGCCTGCTCTGGATTCTGTGTCTCCTTCTCTCTCTGCTCCTCCCCCATCACTCACACACATGCGCTCTCTCTTGCTCTCTCTCTCAAAAATAAATGAAAATTAAAATAAAATAAAAAATAAAATAGTTACATTTATAGTTACATATTATACTTCAAAAAAAAATCAAGTTCTTCTTAGCTGAATTTTGTGTCCTTCCAAAGTATAAACAAAAACTATATTTTGTTCTTTTTTTCTCCATTTTTAGGACAAAAGAAAGTATGGAAAAGTCAAATTGTGGAAAATAAAAATTATACTCAAACTAAAACAATATGAACATCTAAAAAGTCAAAATACTCAGTTAATCATTTTTTTAAGGACACTGTCTTAGGGGTTATACATGATTAAAAGGAAAATAAGTCTAAATATTGTGTGTGTATATCTTACAATGCACAAGGGAAGATAAAATGTATCTGATTGAAAAGCTGACGAAACAGAAGTAGCGCATGATTAGAAAAAGACATGTAATGACATGTAATGTTAGCAATATGTACTAGAAAAATTGAGAAGAGAAAATGTGTTCAAGGGAGGACATAAAAAGCTAAAAATTCTGAAGGAACCATCTCCCCTAGTATGCTATTTAAGATGCATGGCTCTTGTTCATCATAATACACATTAAAAAAGTACCAGTCTTCTCCATATGGATATTTTTGTGGGTCATAGATCTTGGGAACATTTTTAACATTTAATTTTGTCCCACTGGTATAAAGTTTTACTTTCCTGTACTTCTAATCATTTTTTTCTTTGTAAATACAATTTACTTACTCTCTGAGAAAGACACCTTTAAACTTACTTTGCCGTTTCTAACTTCACTAAATTTTAAAATTGTAGTTAGTTATGTAACATTGAAGTTTACCGTATCATCAAAGCTGGCAATATAGGCCCAATGCCCAGGAAATGGCTCGTGGTTGGCATGAGCACCCGGAATTGATGGAAGAGTAGGTATCATGACTGACTGTAAAGGAATGAGGATTTCACTAAATGTTGGTTCTTCTACCAGCTTTTTAAGCATTTTAAAATGAGTGCTCATGCTTAATGTAGAACTACTTCCATCCACCTGGGGGAAAAAAAAACAGTACGTTTTAATTACTCTGTGTTTACCTTGAATTGTAGAATGCTTAATTTCAACCAAAACAAAAATTTCATTTCTACAGTATTTTAATTACAATGGTTAAGCAGTCAGTGGTTTTCTAAGAATTTTTTATACATCTCATTTTACCTACTCTGTATTCTTTCACTGCATCAGTAATAGTACCTATACCACAGGGCTGTTTAATGACTAAAGGAGATAATAAAGGAGATAATAGAGGCATATAGTCTATTATCCCCTATTACAAAATCCAAAAAGTTGTGTAAATCAAACCTTTTATTCAGTACTAAATCTCATTTGGCAGCAAAATGATACCTGAACTTCTCACTTAGAGCAAAGATTAGTATGTTTTACTGCAGAAACAGTTATGTAACCGATTATGGGACATTTTAACAGAATAACTGCAGTAGGGATACTCAATATTAAGTACATACACTGCATTACCTTTAAAAATCTGAAAATTCTGAATTCCTAAATGTAGCTGGCTATAAAAATTTCAGATAAAGAACTGAAAACTTATACATGTATAGCATTTAGAAAAGTGCCAGTGCATAGTAAATGTTTACCATTATCATAACACTGTCTTTGATAATGCCAAGTACATCAAAGGTCAAATAGGACTAATGCAGATAGCAAAAACATATTTTTCTTTCAAGGCGTTTATTGATGAAGGGAAGGTGAGACATAGTCTATATTTTCTTATCTATAAAGAGCTAATAGACTGAATATGTATGTAAAGTGAAATCTAGCTATTTACTTATAAAGAGTCTCTTTCTCCCTCCTTATAACTATCCTCATTCCCTACTTTTACCTTTTCTAGGTATTCTTTAGGGTACTTTTCCAATTCCTTGGGTAAAAGAGTGGGTTACCCCTTAAGCATGTTCATTACAGAAATATACTGAAAAAAGTAGTTATTAAACTAGATGATAATCATCTCCTTTCTTCCCTATGATTCTATCAACTCCTCAAGGCAGCAGAACATGTCTTATTTATCTTTGTTTCAGCATAGTGCCTGTTCCCTCAAAGGCAATGAAATAAATGTGTACTGAAAGAATGAAATGAAATGAAAATCAAAACTCCAATCTTCTTTCCTCTCATATCTGTAGGTTAACATGTAAGTTTTGAAACTTTAAAGATATGACACAAAATAATAACAGAGATAACTATGAGTATTTTACATATTTATATTTTTAGAGCCTATTTCATATCCCTCTACCTAAATTATTTCTAATAGATATGGATAATTTACTCTCTGAATAATCTACATTAAAAAGAGCTTTTAGAAATTTTTGAGTATATTTGTTTGAGAGAGGAACAGGTTAGAAAATTTAAAAACAGCTTTATTGAGGTTAAGTACACAATTTGATGAATTTTGATGTATGTGTACACTCATTTGTTAGAATTTTCACTTAACTAATCAAATGAAAGACAACCAGCTAAAATCATATAGAAGTTTTGTATAAATTATCCAGTACTGGTCTATAAGTAGTAAGATTTATGATCATACCGGTTTATTGCACAATTCTAGAAGCTTATCTGTTAGGCGAGTTGCATCTCCAACAAACTTTTCTAAGGATTTTTTCATATGAATAGCTTTATTTAGGATTTCCTTGCATCTGTTCACACGCATGGGATAAGAAGACTGTCATAAAAAAAATTAAATGTAGTTTTATAAAAGATTTTAAAAAAATAACAAAATTTTGACACAAATCAACTTAAAAAGTATTCATGATGATGATGAGAATTTATACTATTCAAATTTCCTGGTAATCAATTCGGCAATGCTTTCAACAGCCATAAAAATGCTGTTATCTTATGAATTCCATTCTTAGAATTTATCCTGGTAGAATAATCAGAAATGAGAATACAGATGTCTTTAGATGTATTACAAGAGTAAAACTATGGAAAACCAACAGTTAAATAAATTACAGAAAATAAATTACTATAGAATTTTATATAATTATATAAATATATATATAAATATATAATATATATTATATATATATTATATATAATATATATTATATATATATATTATATAATTCTTCAAAGAATATTGAATTCATATGAACATGCTTATGGTAACAATTGTAGGTGAAAAATATCAAATTCTCTATCTCTATAATCCAAATTTAGCATTAAAATATGTATAGAAAATATACATACAAAAATACGGAAGAATATTAATGGTAGAATTAGTGAATTTTAGTTTTCCTTTTTAGATCTCTGTGTATTTTCCAAATTCTCCAAAATATTTATAATTAAATATATTTACCACCTTATAAATGCTTATTAATAATGCAATAAAGCTTTTCTATTATTAAAAGTTTAGGTACTTTAGATAAAACACTTTGAAAAAAGTAGGCTACCATTTTTATACCATGCACTAAAAGTTTATTAGACTTCATAGAGAAACAGGATGCTGAATTCTTTGACCTTAACGTACCTGTCCTTTCATTTGATACGGTACATATTCCTGAACTTTAAAATGACATATAATGCTTTAATTTCTCTTTTTTCAAGTATTTAAAATTAATGTTTTACTACTAATCTAAGAAAGAAACAATGGAACTTACATCTTCATATTAACATTAAATAATCAATGCCATATAAAATGGAAAATGACACTGTAGTGACTATTATATTACCTTTGACACAGCTGTCATCATCCACATTGCTTGTTGAGGATAGGCCAGAAACACTTTGGCTATAATTTCCATCAAGACAACAAAAACTTCATCGTGAGAATGACAAATTCGGGAGATCAACTGTGAAAAAGCAGTCAAAAACTGATATGGTGCTAAGTGATTTGTGTGCTCTGTAATAACCTTGTTTATTTTAGCTAAATCATTTCTCATTTGTACACGATCAGAACGGCCAGCTGGAAAAAAACAAATCAAAGTTAAAAAAACAGTGAAGAAAAAACAGTTAAAATATTCAGGGTCACTGAAAAACTCAAGGGCAATTAATTTTCACTAGAAACACAGAATAAGCCACAGTTCATTGTAATTTTTAGGATAACTTATTTGGTTTAAACTAGTTCCTCTCAATATGTGTTGGGTTCTTGAACGAATGAGAAGATTCTCATTTGCAGGCTGTGAACTGCAACAACTAAGTCCATGCGTTTAGTCCATGGACTAACAACTAAGTCCACGCATTTCCTCTTTTCTTAACTTTAGTTTCTTACTCACACTTACATGCAATCTTAATTATCAAATTTATTTCTAGCTTTTTGTAAGTTAGATTGCCAAGCCAAATGTGACTTTATGCTAAAGTTAAAATTCTTATCCCTTGAAAATTTTACATAAAAAAATTATACCTTTTTCCCATTCATATGCCTTAGCACCAAAATCAAGCCATAGTGATAACATTCGTGGCATTGACTGATATATGAATTGGTTCCCATATTGTAGAGATCTGCAATTTTACAGAAAAAGAATGTTATTAACACAGTGCTCTTTTTTTACATTATGTAGATTAAAATGTAAAGACTTAAACTACCACTTGAATTTTGCATAGCTTTCTGACAAAAATTATGCTGTATTTCTTCTTAGTAGAGGTTACCTTCGACTCCCTTATCTCTTTTTGTTACTATATTCTTCACTAAGCTCCACAATGCCTATGCCAAGAAGAATGAATGGAATGTCATTATTACTTCTTAGGAAATAATATGTGAAAATATAAACAGTAGGCATGAGACAATACACTAGTTGATTATAATACACTGATATATATAAAATCAAGTTATATTTCACCTGTTATCTAGTCTAAGAGATAAGCTCTTTCTACAAGTCTAATGTCAAAATGATTTTCATATGTATTTCTTAGCAGAATGGGCAGGAAGGAGACATTCCATTGGTAATTAATTATAACCACTAAATATATTACATTAAGAGTCTTCTAAAATTCTAGGGAGGGGGACTCAGAAGCTGAGGGTCTGGAATGGGAAGGGCACTTAATTTTCATTGTATAATACTGGTACTGCTGAATTTAAAAAAAATATACACACACACACATACACGCACACTACTTTTTCCACTAATAAAGTTTAGTTTTTAAAAGGAAGAAAGAATGATATAAAGAAAAAACATATCTTATCTAAGGTTAAAGACAATCAGTGGTGAAACAGAAAATGTCCTGAACACATTAAGATCTGTGATAAAAGAGGCACTCTGACATATGTAATCAGCACGCATACAGTTCTCACACTTACCTGCCAAAATGAAGAACTATATACCGAATGAGATCACCCTGCTTTTCCATCTTGTTATCTGTGACCATGGGCATCAATTTGTCATAGTACTTGGCAAGATAAAAATGCCCATCTTCCCACTCTGGCAGGAACAAGGTCACATCCTGTAAAAGAGAATACCAGATGTTCACCTAAGAAACCCCCAAACTATGCTGGGAAATAAAGTATGAATAGATGATTAGGGATCAAAAGTATGAGACCCACATGGAGGCAGAGCAAAGTCAAAGGAACAATGATTCTTTGATTTGGATAAAGAATAGCTGTTTTCTTAAAAAGGTTTTCTTAGGATAGCTGGTTGGTTCTGGTGGGTTGTCCACTGGCCAACATGAAATAGTGCAGAATAATCAGCTATTTAGGAAAAGAAAACTCCATTTACATTGCCACTTTATATGATACATCAAAATAATTTCCAGATGGATTAAAGTGTTTTATGAATGTGTGCATATATATTTTTTTATTAAAAAAAATCTCAGTGAAAGGAGAATATCAAAGCCCTGAGGACAGGGTTTAAAAGCATAAAAATATGGCTAAAAAAAAAAAATTACATCTTATTTTTCTCCAAGATCTGTCACAGATAATTGCCCTCCCTCTCAACTTCATAATCCGGTTTCTAAGAATTCACCTCACACTCACTCCTCAAACTATTTCTTCATGGTTTCAGTCTTCAGTATTCCACTAAAGCAGATCCTTAAATCTAAAAGATCCTTTCCAATTCTGGTCTCATTTGAACTCTCTTCAGCATCTGTTTCTGTTGTTCTCACCACTTCCTCTTGGAAACACTTTCTCCCTTGACTTCTGTGAGGCCACAATCTTCCAAGTTTTTTCCAACCTTTCTGGTCACTCTTACTTTGTCCCCTGTATCATTTCCTTTCCCTTTTCCTGCCTTGTGTATTTATTTTAAAATAACATTATCTGAAATGTGATGGAAAATACATAGGATGGCTGACTACAAAAAACAAAAAAACAAACAAAAAAAAACTTTTAAATGAAGTTCCACTCTTAATTCAAGCAAGTTTGAGAACATAGTTTGAATCAGGAACCTTAAATCTTGAGTTTACCCTGAATCTATTCTTGAAAATTTATTATAGATGGCAACCTGCCTGTGGATAGAGGAGAGAATGACATGACTAGATGTATGGAACAAATGCTGGATTCATATGCCCAACCAGCCACAGGGACAAGGCTGTCAGTGTCCCTTCCCCATGTAGTCACTGAAGCAAAGAGGATGAAGGAAATATACAAAAATTTTCAGGTTTAAAAAATTTCAGGATTAGAAAATGCTTGGGCTTCTCTCTCTGCCCCTACCCTGCTTGTCCTCTCCCACCTCTTGTTCTCACAATAAATAATAAACTTAAAAAAAAAAAATGCTCTTCCAACTAAGCCAGCCATGTGCCCCCCCAATCCTACAGGTTTTGATAGGTTGTATTTTTATTATCATTTAGTCTATTATTATAGATAATCTTTAAATTTCCACTGCAATTTCTTCTTTGATTCATGGGTTATTGGGAAGTAGCTCTCTCACAATACCATCAATGTAAAGCTTAATACTTAGTAAGGAAGGTATACATTGCGTTTGTTCAAAAAATTGCAGGATGAAATGTGATTACCTTTAGGAGGGTGAAAGGGTGGGTCATAGAGTACTAATAATATTCTACTTCTTGACCTGGGTGATGGTTTCTTGAGTGTATTTGCTTCGTGATAATTCTTCTTATGCTATCTACACTACTAAAAAGTCAAAAAGTTTCCTGGGTATTTTTATACATGTGTTTTTCCATACAGACTTTAAAATCATTTTATCCATTTGCAAAAACAAAAAAAGATTGAACTCTTAATGAAACTGCATTATACATATACTTGCCTTGTATTTTTTCATAACTGCATTGCTTTCAAAGTTAGCTGTTTCTTCCATAAATCGGCCCACTAGCAGCATAGCTCGACCATGGATTAACATGTTCTTACTCTCGGTTGGGGTTTTATTTTCAGGAAAACATAATTCAACACCCTTCTGAAGAACAATTAGTGCCTGGTGAACATCACCCTAAAAGGAAAAAGGAAACAATAAGCCTTTTAATTTAAAAGCATATTTCTGTTTTTGAAAAACAAAATTGTTAGCATTTAAAGACCATTAAGTATGTTTTATGTATAAATCTTTGTAATTTCATGTTCATGTCTCATTTCCCCCCTGTGAAAGTAAAATCCTAAAAAGGAAGCATTGCTTCAAATCACATAGAGCTCAAATTCATTCATTAATTCACTCATTCATTCTTACAGTCAATCAAAGTACAAGAAACTGAACACATATGTAGATGACTAGGGATAAACACGAATAAATCAAAATCTCTGGCTTAAAAAAGTTCATAGTCAAGTGAAGAAATAGACTATATAAAATAGCAACACGATGTGAAGTTCTATTAACAGAGGAATATATATGGGTATAATTAAGGACAGAAGGGACGCTTCTAAATCTACATGAAGGTACAGGAAAATGGAGGAGAGCAACAGTCAGGAAAGGTTACCAAATGAAGGTAATTTAAATTAGGTCTTAAATAATAAATAGCAATTTTCTTGAAATGTATTCAGTGAAGGACATTCTTGGTAGAAGGAGGAATAAAAATTTTACTGGAAAAGGTAAGTAATCTGGTTTTACCTGACGTCTAAAGGGTCTATGAGATAGTGACAAGTGAAGCTGAAGAGGGAGAGTGGAACTCGATCAGGAAAAGCCTTGTGTACTTTCTAGGGGTCAGACTTCATAATAAATGTATGAAGCATACTTCAGAAGATTTATCAGAGGAGCTACATGATTCAATGTCCATTTTAGAAAGATCACAGACTGCAGTAATGGGCACAGAGGAATAGGCAAATTAAAAAAAAAAGGCTATTAATATTATTAGAGGCTGTAAATGTTAAAAGGCATGCATGAAAGCAACAGAGATAAACAAGAGGGAGACGATTCAAAAGATGTTTCTTTTTTAACTTTCAAATATACAATATGGTATTATTAACTATAGTCACCACCATGCTGTACATTACACCCCCATGACTTTTCTATTTTATAACTGGAAGTATGTATCAAAATATCAAAAGATGGGGTGCCTGAGTGGCTCAGTCAGTTAAGCATCTGACTTTGGTTCGGGTTATGATCTCACGGTTTGTGAGTGTGAGCCCCACATCGGGCTTTCTGCTGTCAGCACAGAACCTGCTTCAGAGCTTCTGTCTCCCTCTCTCTTTGCCCCTCCCCCAACTCACACACACTGTGAGTTTTCATTTATTTATCTCAAACATAAATAAACATTAAAAAAAAATTCAGGGTGCCTGGGTGGCTCAGTCAGTTGAGCGTCCGACTTCAGCTCAGGTCATGATCTCATGAGCCCCACATCAGGCTCTGTGCTGACAGCTCGGAGCCTGGAGCCTGCTTTGGATTCTGTGACTCCCTCTCCCTCTGCCCCTCCCCTGCTTGTTCTCTCTCTCTCAAAAACAAAAACATTAAATTTTTTTTTAAAAATCCAAAGTGGGGTACTTGGCTGGCTCAGTTGGTGGAGCATGCAACTCTTGATTTCAGGGTCATGAATTCAAGCCCCATGTCTACAGGTAGAGTCTACTTAAAAAAAAATCAAAAGATGGATGATGGTAGATTTAGTCTCCAATTGGATGTGGAAAATGAAGGAGAGGAAGAAGTTCAAGATGATGCCCAGATTTCTGTGTTAGATGAGAGGATTCAATAGAGTCTATGTAGAAAAATAGAGAATATAGGAGAAGCAGTTATTGACTGGTAGATGATGAATTGCATTTTGAACACAGTGAATTTAAGGCATTACAATACAGACTAGCACTAGCTCAGAAAATGATCAGGTAATGACAAATATAGGCTGAGTCATTACTTTCGCCTCCACAATAACAGATGGCATCAGCTATAGTTGCTAAATGTCAATTTTCAGAACATGCTATGCTTACTAATTCTAGACTGGTGGCAAGCATAAGGAAATATATAAATAACAGCCATTTAAATCTGTGGCATAACCTTTGCAAGTAGTTCAGATACTCAAAAAAGCTTCTTTCTCATTACCATTGCTTTTATCTGGGGATTGCTGGGCACTTTTGTTCTTATGCTAAACCCTTCCTGATAGGCTAGATTAGAAATTAATCTTGAGTGAAAATGGCAAGTCTACCCAGAACTAATTATCTGCCAAGGATATAAGTAGGGAACAGTATTATTTTCATTTAACAAATAAGTTTTTGAGTGCCTACTGCACAGACTCTGTCTATATACAGAGAGGGTAAAAACAAAGTAAAAATTGGCTGCTTCCCTCAAGAAAAAAAAGGAGGGCAGATGAAAACAAAGAATTGCACTTTCAGCTTGAATGGAAAGCCATTTGGGGACTTCAGGAAAGAAGAAATGGTTTCTTCTAGATTATGGTAGAATGATGAAGAAAGGCGACAGGAAAAGAGTCTGAATTGGGATTAAGGATCATCTCTTAGGCCTTGGTAAGACATACATAATCTACAACATCATATATATATATATATATATATATATATATATATATATTCTATATATCATATATATTATGTATATATCTTATATATCATATATATATGATACACACACACACACACACACACACACACACACACACGCTGACGTTCCCTTGGCCATACCTTGGACCACAGCCACTTTGCTCTTTCCACATACAGTTCAGCAAGTCGTGATTCTCCAGCATTTAGGAGAGCATTGTAGGCTGTTTGGTGGTGACCAGCCTTCCTAGCTACTCTGGCACTCTGTAGCCAGCATCCTCCAACCATTTCATTATAATCTGGTCTAAATGAGTATGACAAAAACAGACGGGAAGAGAATTTTTAAGTATATTCAACAATTTAAAAATATCTCTTAACATGGAATCTTGTTAATATACTATTTCAAAGAAATCAAAGAAATTTGATTTGTTAAAAAACTAATTTTAATTTTCCTAGGGTGGTCAATTTTTGTCAGTTACAAGTCTATGAAAACTTTAATACTAACTTTTATCTGTACCTCTGCCAGATATGTTTTGAACATTAAAAAAAAAAACAAGATACAGTGCATACAAAAGTAATTCTTAAGTACTAGGTTCATTTCAACTATACAGATTTCAACTATACAATTGATAACAGAAAAACACAGATTCAGAGAGAAAATCAAGAAAGATAAATACTCCCAAAGGATATGCAAGTATAATAATAAATTCATGATAACTGACATAAAAAAAAAGTGTCAAACACCTTTGGTTGAGGCTTAACAAAGCTCTCCGGAGAGCCAGGATGGGCTCCTTGGCTCTGTAGGAATTCTGGGTCATTTCTAGTCGAGCTACCCAGTTTAGAGAATCTTCTTGAGAGGTATCACCTGGAGACTGTTGAAAAAGTGGTTTGATGCTATGCTCCAATTCACACAACATGTGCAATCTGAAGACAGATAGAGCCTATATTAAAATGTTATCATATTCAGCCCCTTAATCTCATACACAAAGCATGTACTTAAATTAGCCATGAAGAATCTAAAATGTACAGTTTTCTTTGGAAGAACTTTAATCTTATATATTCTTGGTATATAAACAGTAACATTTTTATCTTTTTAAATTAGGTATTAAACACCAATAATGTTGATTTAAATGTTTAGTGCTTTGCTATGGTCCCCGATTTCCTATTAAGTAAATTGGAGAAGGGTATATTGTGAAATGAATACAATTTTAATTTTTTCTAAGAATGATAGAAACCCTCATGACACATTCACAGAAGTTTTTTTCCATATATAATATGCAGTGTCTATGACTCAGTGTTCGAGGATGCAGTTGAGTAGCTACAGAACAGAATCTCAGGGGCGCCTGGGTGGCACAGTCGGTTAAGCATCCGACTTCAGCCAGGTCATGATCTCGCGGTCCGTGAGTTCGAGCCCCGCGTCAGGCTCTGGGCTGATGGCTCAGAGCCTGGAGCCTGTTTCTGATTCTGAGTCTCCCTCTCTCTCTGCCCCTCCCCTGTTCATGCTCTGTCTCTCTCTGTCCCAAAAATAAATAAACGTTGAAAAAAAAAAAATTTAATAAAAAAAAAAAAACAAAACAAAACCAGAACAGAATCTCAGTGGTGCAATCTATGGTTTCATTAAACGGTTTCCAAACGGGCTGATACAAATTATAGTAAATTCTTTTAACTGAAAAAAAAAAAAAAAAGTTCTTAACTTATCTTTTCAATGATAACATGTATTATTTTTCTCAGGTGAACTAACAGACCTGAAATGTTTTCCATAATTTTCTTCCTTACCTCTAAAAGTTAATTTTCCTTCCTCATAGTGTAAGGCCTACATTTTGGGGGAGGGAAATGTCAAATGTATTTCTAAGTGAGAAGAAGAGGAAACTAACAAGTACTGAGCACGAAAGTGCCAGGCACAGTAAATGTCTAGACAATATGACATTACAACAGGACAAATATGTTTTTATTTTTAGAAATCTCATAATTGCTTTTCCAATGAAAAGGATATACATTAGAACATTAAAAAAAAAATTATAGGGTGAGGGGTGCCTGGCTGGCTCAGGTGGTAAAGCATGTGACTCTTGATCTCAGGGCCATGAGTTCAAGCTCCATGTTGGGCACAGAGATTCCTTAAAAAAAAAAAAAAAAATCAAACCAAAACCAACCAAAACAAAAAAACTATAGGGTGACCATGAGATAAAGGAGTGAAAGAGCCACTGCATGTAGATACACATGATACCAAACATACCATCAGTTATTTACTAATTAAAACATTCCAAATCTATCAGAAGACACTTACAAACCAGGAATGTAAGATGGACCCTCCCCCACAAATACCTCACAATATATTCATATCCTCGTTGATAAGAGCCTCTTTCAAAGCTTGCAGCTGAAAGAGGTACAATTTGTTCTGCTCTCACTAGTTTCAGTGTGTCATAAAAAGCTGTGACATCTCTTTTTTTGGCTGATAATAATAGCTGTCCCAGTCTGACACTCCATGTTGTAGATTTCCCATCTGAAAAATAAATGTAGAGTCAAGGAATGCCATGGGGCCCCAAAACAAGGTTTACTTCATGTGTAAAATGGTCAGCAGAAATACTGAACAGATGGTTTCATTCTACTTTGAACAAGAAGGCAATTATAAAACAAGCTGAAAGATTAATTATAGATGGTACTCAGCTACTTAAGTCTGAATATTTATAGTATATTAAAACTGCTTATACTTTAAGAAGTAATTTTACCTGCTGCCAAATAGTTTTCCACCAAATCCCACTGTGACAATTTCCAAGCTGCTTCCACTCTGTATGTGTTTAATTCATCTGTCCATTCAGACCTATTAAAAGAAGCCAGTATCAACTAAACTTTATTTAAAGTGGCATTTAGAGATTTTTTCATTGTTTTAGATACTCTATTTATTCTATTTACTGTATTTGTATTGTGTTGTACTTTGTACTTAAATACAAAATGATAATCTCTACCCAAAAAAAACCCTTGATTTTTAATGTTTCCATTCCCCTAAAAAACATTTTTTCAATAATTACTTCTTGTTCTTTTTTTAAAGTATATTTATTTATTTTGAGAGGAAGAGAGAGAAAGTGTGGGAAGAGCAGACAGAGAGAGAGAGAGAGAGAGAGAGAGAGAGAGAATCTCAAGCAGACTCTGCACTGTCAGAACTCTGTCAGTGCAGAGCCCGCTGTGGGGCTCAAACTCACAAACCGTGAGATCATGACCTGACCTGAAATCAAGAGTTGGACGCTAAATGGACTGAGCCACCCAGGCGCCCCTCAATAATTACTTCTAAAGGGGCAATTTAAAAATGCCATTGACCAACAAATTAAATTGCGCCATATATTAGAACAGAATTAATGCCTGGATAATTACAAAGTGCAGTTTTAAGATTAGCTGTGTGCTTAACTTGAACTAAGGGCAGGGGGAAAAAGAGCCAACTGAACATATACACATTCAGAGGTAAGCAATTCTAAGAACTTGGGATTTTGAATTAAGTTTAAGGCAAAAATAGAGGAGCTTGTGGGTACTAGGTCAGGAGCAGCTCAGGGTGCATAAGGTCACTCAATAAAAGGGCTTAAGAAAGTTACAAATGACGTGTCAATGGCATAACAAAGGATATGAAATAAGCTGCTTAAATTATGTTATCTATTCTTAAACTATTTTGAGTTACTTTAAAATTTGGATTTGTAGAGGTGCCTGGGTGGCTTGGTCAGTTAAGTGTCTGACTCTTGATTTCAGCTCCGACTCATGATCTCACAGTTCATGAGTTCAAGCCCTGTGTCAGGCTCTGTGCTCACAGCACAGAGCCTACCTGGGATTCTCCCCCTCTCTCAAAATAAATAACATTTAAAAAAAAATCTGGATTTGTAAAACAAGTATGATATAGGTAATTATTTTTTCTAAACATTCTACTTATATGACACTAAGATGGATAATGATATTGTGGATCATGACTATATAGAAGCCAGACTTTCCCAGTATTTCTTCTTTAATAATGTTTATTTAGTTTTGAGAAAAAGAGAGACAGAGTGCGAGTGGGTGAGGGGCAGAGAGAGACACAGAATCCAAAGCAGGCTCCAGGCTCTGAGCTGTTAGCTAAACCAACTGAGCCACCCAGGCACCCCCATATTTCCTCTTTATTAATCACACCATTTGAATATCTGATATATGCTAGACCCTGCACTGAGCACATTTTTCCATTTAATTATCTAACAACACCGAAAGGCACACATATCCTCATAGTATAAATAAGGTAACAGAATCAGAGAGGTTAGGATCAATGCCATAAAAAGCCCTCTTTGCTCTTTCTGTAGTAAAAATACATTTAAAAAATGTAAAACAGTGATTTTTTTTATTTAAAAAAAATCTAAAATGGCAGTATAAATATGGAACATCCTCTAATTTCTAAATACAAACTCCACCAAAAACAATTTAGAACAAGGCTAAAAGAAATACAATAGAAATGTAGTTTGGGGCACCTTGCTGGCTCAGTCAGTAGAGCATGAGACTCCCAATCTCAGGGTCATGAATTTGAGCACCACGCTGGGCATAGAAGTTACTTAAAAATAATATTAAAAAAAAGAAATGTAGTTTTCAAAAAGTCCAGTTGTGAATAACTTTACAAGCTTATCACCAGATGCCAAAATATCAAAATTTTAAGATCAAAATCTGAGTAGAATTAGCAGGATTTGCTATCTAGAGGGGATGTGTCATACCAAGTATTATACCAAGAAGCACCAAAAGGTAATGAGGACCAGGCTGTGAGAACTTATCCTCATAAATAGGTTCACTAAAAAGAGTAATTGTGTAGGTCAAGTACATTCAATAATTTTGGAGGAATATTTGTTTAAATGCAAATATTCTTGGGGAGCCTGGGTGGCTCCATCAGTTGAGCATCTGACTCTTGATCTCCACTCAGGTTCATGGGCCCTGCATTGGACTCTGTACTGGCAATATAGAGCCTGCTTGGGATTCTCTCTCTGCTCCTCCCATTATTACACATACACTCTCTCTCTAAATAAATAAATAAAACTTTTTTAAAAAATGCAAATATTCTCCCCAAAGAAAACACATCCTCTCAATGACCACTTGCTCCAATATGATAGAGCAATCTTTTTTTTTTCTTCCAAATTTTTATTTAAATTCTAGTTAGATGGGGCGCCTGGGTGGCTCAGTCGGTTAGGGGTTCAACCTCAACTCAGGTCATGGTATCACGGTTCTGTGGGTTCAAGCCTTGTTCGGGCTCTGTGCTGACAGCTCAGAGCCTGGAGCCTGCTTCGGATTCTGTGTCTCCCTCTCTCTCTGCCCTTACCCTGATTGAGCTCTGTCTCTCAAAAATAAACATTAAAATAAATAAATTCTAGTTAGTTAACATACAGTGCAATATTGGTTTCAGGAGTAGAATTCAGTGATTCAACAGTTACATACAATATCCACTGTTCATTATAACAAGGGCCTTCCTTAATACCCATCACACATCTAGCCCATCCCCCACCCCTTCCCTCTATCAACTCTGTTTGTTGTCTATATATGATAGATCAGAAGCCTCTATGTATCCCACATCCAAAGAGAAGAGGAGTCTAACTCTACAGCATGTGTAATGACGAAACTTGACACCTAGGTTTGAGCCATGACGAACCTTCCCAAATTACTTTACTTATGAAGTCTTTCAACTAATTTAGAGAAACATCTAAAACATACAACCATTCTTTACCTGCTTCTGCAAAGTTTCTTCCCTTGTTTCATAAATTTCATTACTGTGAAACCATCTGATTAACAGTGAGCTTCTCTGCTCTCAAACATTATAGACTTGAAGTCTTTGCAAATTACAGTTGGGAATTTATAGAAACTATACTTAGCAGAACTGCTTTGACAGTCCTAACTAAAAATAGTGGCCTGTGTGCTCTCTGATCAACTAAGATACCAACCCTTTTGATCTGATCTCACTGCCCAGAATAGTCAGTTGGCATCTGGCAAATATATCAAGAAATAAGTACTTTAGCTCTCCAAACAATGCAGCTTCGAGAGCAGCACAAACCTCCACAGTTACTCCCCACACCAGAAGAACTATGCAGGCTTAATCTTTGCCACACATACGTACTACTTTTTTGCATCATTTTCTTGCTATAACAAACCCACTTTCTTTAGGAACGGAAGGCAGCTTTCATTTTTATCAATCCTTTACGGAAAAAACACAGAGTCTAGAGTGGTATTCTGTAAACCAGTCACAAAATTTCCTCTTCCCCAACACAGAAAATAACTGGTGCTAATAATGTAGACAGAGCTTAGATACTTTTTGGATATGTTTGTATGAGCCTCACCAATAGGAGGTGAGCTCTACAAGGTTTCTGTCTTAAAGCAAATATAATTCAAGAAAGACTCTTGGGACAGAAGATAAGCTGTTAAGACACATGAAAAAAGTGCTCAACATAACTCCTCATCATGAGGGAAATACAAATCAAAGCCACAATGAGATACCACCTCACACCTGTCAGAATGGCTAAAGTTAACAACTCTGGCAACAATAGATGTTGGCAAGGATGTGGAGAAAGAGGATCCCTTTTACACTGCTGGTGGGAATGCAAACTGGTACAGCCACTCTGGAAAACAGTATGGAGGTCCCTCAAAAAATTAAAAATATAACTACCCTACAACCCAGCAATTGCACTACTAGGTATTTATCCAAAAGATACAGAAGTGTTGATTTGAAGGGGCACATGCACCCCAATGTTTATACCAGCACTAGCACAAGAGCCAAAGTATGGAAAGAGCCCAAATGTCCATCAACTGCTAAATAGATAAAGAAGATGTGGTATACACACACACACACACACACACACACACACACACACACACACAATGGAGTACTAGCAGTCAAAAAGAATGAAATCCTGCTATTTGCCACAACATGAATGGAACTAGAAAGTATTATGCTAAGCAAAATTAGAGAATGACAAGTATCATGATTTCACTCATATGTGGAATTTAAGACACAAAACAGATGAACATAAGGGAAGGGAAGCAAAAATAAGATAAAAACAGAGAGGGAGACAAAACATAAGAGACTCCTAAATACAGAGAACAAACTGAGGGTTGCTGGAGGGGTGCTGGGTGGGGGATGGGCTAAATGGATGAGGGGCATTAAGGAGGACACTTGTTGTGATGAGCAATGGGTACTATACGTAAGTGATAAATCACTAAATTCTACTCCTGAAACCATTATTACACTACATGTTAACTAGCTTGGGTCTAAATTAAAAAAAAAAAAAAATATATATATATATATATATATAAAATAAATATATATATGTATATATAATAAACATATATATATATATATATATATATATATATAAAATAAACAAACACATTTGGTACCAAAAAAAAAGGTAAGCTGTTAAGTGCTAAATCAGCTTATGACAAAGTAGAAAAAAAAGTTTTTGTTGCCTATCTCCAGCACCATGAAAACATAAAAGATTTCATTTCTTTGCTAAATGTTATGTCAACTCAATTCACTGATTAAAATTTTTTGATTCAGATACAATAACAAAAGAAAATCAATTTTTAAAAATTTTTTAATGTTTACTTATTTTTGAGAGATAGAGACAGTGTGAGTGGAGGAGGGGCAGAGAGAGAGAGGGAGACACAGAATCTGAAACAGGCTCCAGGCTCTGAGCTGTCAGCACAGAGCCCAATGCGGGGCTCAAACTTGGGAACGGCGAGGTCATGACCTAGGCTGAAGTCAGATGCTTAACCGACTGAGCCACCCAGACGCTCCCGTTCTTTTTTTTTAAGGTTTATTTTTGAAAGAGAATGAGCGTGCCTGCACAAGGGAGGGAGGGACAGAGAGAAAGGGTGACTGAGGATCCAAAGTGGGCTCTGCTTGAAACCAGAGAGCCCAACTCGGGGCCCAAACCCACAAACCACGAGATCATGACCTGAGCCAAAGGTGGAAGCTTAACTGACTGAGCCACTGAGGTAGCCCAAAATACAATCATTCTTTAAAAAAAAATTACCTGTGGGGTGCCTGGGTGACTTATTCGGTTAAGCATCCAACTCTGGATTTCGGCTCAGGTCATGATTATGGGTTCAAGTCCCATAACAGGCTCTGAACTGACAGCGTGAAATCTGTTTGGAGTCTATCTCTCTCCCTTTCTTGACCCTCCCCACTACTCTTTCTCTCGAAATAAATAAACTTAAAAAAAATAAAAAAATAAAAATTACCTGTTAGCATGCACTCCATTCACCTGAGTGATTACAGTAGACAGCTGTCCAAGACCTAACATGGACTTCACTACACCATGATAATGAATAATCTAGAAATTTAAAAATATTTAAAATAGCAATAATCACTTCAAATATATCGTGGAAAACAAAAACTGT
Organism: Prionailurus viverrinus; assembly: GCF_022837055.1. NCBI lineage: Eukaryota > Metazoa > Chordata > Mammalia > Carnivora > Felidae > Prionailurus > Prionailurus viverrinus. The sequence continues at coordinate 37,673,674 of NC_062569.1, forward strand.
TTAACTGATATTCAATAAAAAGTACTATTTGCCTCACTAAACCTACTCTTCTTAGTTCAGCAATTGATTTGCATGGTGTAATGGTAAAGCCCCCAATAATGTCCTAATATATGTGAGTATTAAAAGAATACACAGACAACCTAAAAAATTCTCACAGTGAATTTATTATTTTTTCCAGATTTGGTTTAATTTTTGGTGCAAATCAAATATAAATGTAATGAGTACTCTTTAGTATTTTGTTTAAAGATTATTTACCATACTATTTCTCACACAAAAATTAAAACTCAAAGCTCATAACATTAAAATAGACTTAGGGCTGTAGTAACTAAAAAGTTATATAGGGTTATGCAATATTCTTTAAAATTGAAAACAAGATTGTGAAAAATAAGGATCCTGTATGAGCTTCTGAGAAAATGAGCATGTAAAATACAACAAAAAGCAATACTGTAAGATTAGAGAGAATCTAAGCCAAGATCATAAATCAAGAATTCTAAATTCCCTTCCTGTCCCAGTAAACAGGAGATATGTTAACACACCCCCATTTTAATTATAGCTTAGTATTTCTAAGGGACCATTTCAGAAATTCATAAAGGTTGGTAGGGGGCATATAAAATCTGAAAATGTTTCCTAGGCTGTAGAGAATAATTGTTATTATTAAAAAATGTATGTCAAATTGATACTTTTAATTGCAAACAAAAAGTGTATAAATTTTAAAGCAAATGAGCACACATTAATATAAATATACTCCTCAACACACATCATTCATTTGGGGGATTTCTAAGGTCACAGAAATTTGGCATGGGAAGAGATTTTTGAGATCCTCTAGCACATGTCTAATTTCATCAATCAGGAAACTCAAGCTCAGAGATGATTTTTTCCAGACACTAGTAGAGACAGTATTGAAACAAAGGTTTCCAGAGTTCCTTGTTCAGGGCTCTTTTCATTATGTTGCCTTTCATTTATTATCTTACCTGGTCTGGTTCTAGCTGAATAGCCCTGTCATAACAAGCAGTGGCATCCCTCAGTAAGCCAATGCTTTCATGTTCAAGGATCTGTTCTTTCAGAGATGGTTCTGCCTTTCGAAGTGCGCTTACTCCAGCCACTCCATCAGGTTCATGCATAGCAGCATACAATTTCTTTGTTCAACCATTAAAAAACAATCAAATAAGAGAAAAAAACACAACTGGAACTAAAATTGTAAAACCCCCAGTTTATGTGAATAGAGCACATGAGAATTTTTCTCAAAGCAACAGTAAGTATTTGCTTCAAGACAGATTTCACAGTAAAATTATAAACTTATTTACAAACATTTTATTATCTTAACACTCTTGTTCCACTTAAAATATAAATCTACATTAGTAATTGCTATTGATGAGAGTCACAAAGAACTTTAAGGTTCTGAACTCTCTTTAAATACAACTTATGATAAATTCTGTTGAATACAGTTTATAAGTGTTTGCATTTTAAAATTTATAAAATTTTTAAACAAGTATTTTATTTTATTTTATTATTTTTTTTTAATTTTTTTTCAACGTTTATTTATTTTTGGGACAGAGAGAGACAGAGCATGAACGGGCGAGGGGCAGAGAGAGAGGGAGACACAGAATCGGAAACAGGCTCCAGGCTCTGAGCCATCAGCCCAGAGCCCGACGCAGGGCTCGAACTCACGGACTGTAACATCGTGACCTGGCTGAAGTCGGACGCTTAACCGACTGCGCCACCCAGGCGCCCCTAAACAAGTATTTTAATATACTGATAGGGAGATGCCTCAAATCTGAGTTCGAAGGAGATATTCAAGTTGAAGATAAAAATTTGGGAGCACTTAGCACAAAGATGTCCTTTAAAGGCAGGGGAAAAGATGGCATGCTCTAGGAAATGAATAGAAAGAAGAGAAAGGGTCAGGGTAGGAGACGGGAGTACTAGTATATTACTAGGCAAAGAACTAGCAAATAAAACTGAGAAGAGAAAGCAGAATAGTTTATTCTTTTTTTGTTTTTTTTAAACATTTTTTTTTAACATTTATTTATTTTTGAGAGAGAGCGCGCGCGTGTGAGCGAGCATGAGCGGGGGAGGGGCCGAGAGAGAGGGAGACAGAATCTAAAGCAGGCTCCAGGCTCTGAGCTGTCAGCACAGAGCCTGACGCGGGCTCAAATTCACAAACCGCGAGATCACCTGAGCGGAAGTCAAACGCTCAACCGTCTGAGCCACCCAGGCGTCCCGAGAAAGCAGAGTAGTTTAAAGGAACCTGGGCAATGTGATATCCCAGAAGCCATGAAATAAAAGCAAACGTCTTAATGAAAAAGGAGTGATCAAATGATTCTGTGAAATTAAGAAAATGAGAACTAAGAAGCATTTATTGGATTTGGCAATATAGAGGCCACTGATTTTCTGAGTAAGAGTAGTTATCAGTGGAATGGAGATAGAAGTCATGTTGGGATGGTCAAAAAATGAATGGAAAGTAAAGTAAATATAGGGAAGATAAACAGTTCTTTTCAAACTGGCTATGTAGGGAAACAGAGAGACGGGAAGTATCTGAAGGGGAATTTAAGACCAAGGTAATTATTAAAAATTAAGATGGGGGCGCCTGGGTGGCTCAGTCAATCATCTGATTCTCGATTTTGGCTCATGGTTGTGACAGCAAGCTCTGTCTAGGGCTGGGAGTGAAGACTGCTTAAGATTCTCTGTCTCTCTCTGTTTCTGTCCCTCCCCCTCTCCCACTCACTTGTAGGCATGTGAGGAAAAAAAAAAAATTAAGGGAAGATACCAGAGTATGTCTTTATACTCGGGTTGAAGAAGATAAATTACTGATTTTAGAGAAAGCAGGAATATCTGAAGGACTGAAATAAAGAGCACAAGTAGAAGGATTGAATTTTGACAGGAAGGGATCCTTCAAGAATAACAGAAGAGAAAAAAAAATGATATGGTGCAGAAGTCAGTGTATTTTCAAATTTGGTAGACATTTGGCTTCATTTTCTTTTCTTTTTTTTTTTAAGTTTATTTATTTACTTTGAGAGAGACAGAGACAGCGTGAGCAGGGGAGGGGCAGAGAGAGAAAAAGAGAGAGAGAGAATCCCAAGCAGGCTCGGCAAGGTCAGCACAGATTCTGACTCAAACTCATGAAACAGTGAGACTGTGACCTAAGCTGAAACCAAGAGTCAGATGCTTAACTGACTGAGCCGCCCAGGTGCCTCTGGCTTCATTTTCTTAATGACAATAAGCAAGATTACCAGTTAAGAGTAGGAGAGGAAACAGAGAAATGAGAAGATAAGAAATAATCATCTTGAAGAGCAGGAAGGTAGGCTATTAAAGAAACACAGGACTGAAGGCAGTGTTAAAGAGTACTGCTGAAATCTCAGATTATAAACTTAAAGCAAAAGTAGTTCAAAACCCATTGTGTGATTTTTCTCCAGCAATGTTCAATTGCTTAAATGCAGACACTGAGAAAGCAGATGGCTTGAGTTTATCCAGGGATGGTATTTTACAAAGTGAGTATCACACAGTGGGTGAAAAGACAAGGGAGTTAAACATCTTTGTAAGGGAATGAATTTAATAATGAAAATAGACTCAAAGCTAGACAAGGAGAAAAATAGGAGGAGGCTAATATTCATCCAAATACTACAAAGTACTGGGGTACCTGGCTGGCTTAGTTGGAGGAGCATGTGACTCTTGATCTTAGTTAGGGTTTTGAGTTCAAGCCCCATGCTGGGCGTGGAGATTACTTAAATGAATAACTTAAAAAACAACACTACAAGCTACTAATTTTTAAGTTTCTCACTGCCTTTTGCTTTTCAACTTGGAAAAAGTCTATCAATTTTGACTTTTTTTTTTTTTTTTTTTTTTTAACAGGGAGAGAGAGAGAGCATGAGCAGGGGAGAGATGCAGAGAGAGAGAATCCCAAGCAGGCTCCATGTTCAGCATGGAGCCTGACACGGGGCTGGATCCCATTACCTTGGGCTCATGACCTGAGCCGAAATCAAGAGTCAGATGCTCAACATACTGAGCCACCCAGGTGCCCCTCATTTTGGCCTCTTTTTTAATCCCACTGTATTAGCCCCATCTGCCTTTTTTCTCCCCTTTCCCTACACAATCAAAATTTTATCACCTAGGGGCGCCTGGGTGGCGCAGTCGGTTAAGCGTCCGACTTCAGCCAGGTCACGATCTCGTGGTCCGTGAGTTCAAGCCCCGCGTCAGGCTCTGGGCTGATGGCTCAGAGCCTGGAGCCTGTTTCCGATTCTGTGTCTCCCTCTCTCTCTCTGCCCCTCCCCCGTTCATGCTCTGTCTCTCTCTGTCCCAAAAATAAATAAACGTTGAAAAAATAAATAAAAAAAAAAATTTTATCACCTAAACCATTATTTCACTAGCACTGTCATGCCCAATTCCTGTTACAACCAGCACATCCCCCTTCCCACTCACCCCCAAATTCAGGCCCACATTTCTCATGAAAATAACAATGGCTTGCTTCCCTTGCATCATGGCTCTTTCAAACCCTCCCTCCATGAATGCCATAGTCATTTCTTCCATTGCACTTCCCTGGTTCAAATCACCTAAGAATTTTGGACAACTTAAAAGGTCCTCTATGTTTTATCTTTCCTCTGCCCAAATCTTTATCGTTCTTCTGCCATTCCCAAACTGACACTTTACTCTTTACCATACACCACGTTCTTTCCCAACTCCACACTTTTGCCAACTCCATATGGATGCCCCTGTTTGAAATATCTTGACCCCTTCTTTTACATATCTACCATCCATTCTTTAAGACCCAGCTTAGACAAGATCTCCAAAGAGCCTGTACTAATTCCTTGCTCACATATTTCCATCTCCCACCCCGCCCCACCCCACACATAAGTGCCTTTCCTCAGGGCACAACTAGTATTACACCAAACGGATGTTTATCTCTCCCCACTAATCTGAAAGTTTCTAAAGTGCTTATATCTAGTACCTAGCACAGCATCTAAAACACTCAATAAAATGTTCAATAAAATGAACGATATAAACATAAAAGATCAGCAATATTAAACAACATTAAGTTTAATGTATTAATTTCAAACCTGTAAAAATCCAAGATGCTCCTGAATATTTTGTTTCTTTTCTGTAATAAATGATTCAAAGTGCATCACAGCTCGTGTATATGCTTTGGAGCGAAAGGAAGCTACTGCCAGAGTATCCTGAGGTATGAGGTCTAGAAAACGAGTTACACTCTGATAGTCTTCATAATCCGCAGTAGATACTAGATTATAAAAAGACAATTGAGTAAAGACTTATAACATGAAATTTTAAAAGTGTCGATTTAAATTCCTATTTATTCATTTTAAATTCAATTTCATTCACTAAATAAGTTAACAGAAATGTATTAAGAATATCATGCTTAGAATGTAACTACCAGTAGGATGATTGCTCAAAGGATTCTTGCTCCAACTCCCACCATTATTACCTACCTTACCTTGGACAATTATTTAACTTATTTGAGCTTCTACTTCCCCATATATATAAGGGAAATATTAGAATTGTCCTTCCTTCTTTACAATGTTGTTGTGAGGATTAAATGTAAATCTGTATTATACCATATGATTTCATTCATGTGTGGAATTTAAGACACAAAAGAAATGAGCAAAGGACAAAAAAAAAAGAGAGGCAAACCACAAAACAAACTCCTAACTATAGAGAAGAATCTGGTGGTTACTAGAGAGGAGGTGAGACGGTGATGGGTGAAAGAGGTGATGAAGATTAAGGACTGCACTTGTTGTGATGAGCACCAATGTATGGAGGTACTGTATCACTATACTGTACACCTGAAACTAATATTACCTTGTATGTTGTAACTGGAATTTAAATAAAACTTAAAAAAACCCAAAAAACTAAACCAATGTACTAAATACTGAAAAGATACAAAGATGATACAAAAGATACAAAAATGAGTTATTTATTAATGATAATTATAAAACCACTAATAGTGTATAACAGTAGGGAAACAGCAGAATTATAGAAATAGCTTTCTTTTTAAAGTTTAGAATTGTTGGGGTGGGAGGGAGGGGAGGGTGGGTGATGGGTATTGAGGAGGGCACCTTTTGGGATGAGCACTGGGTGTTGTATGGAAACCAATTTGACAATAAATTTCATATATTGGAAAAATAAAATAAAATAAAGTTTAGAATTGTTAACAGGCTATTTTTTCCTATGTTGCTATGTATACAACAGCAACTACTTTAATGAAAATTCAAAGTAAAACACTTTAACACTTATAAATTTCTTCAAAATTTAAAGAATCAAGATGGTAAATTTAAAAGAAGTTATACGTAAAATAAGTCCTTGATTCCATCAAAATCTGTAGATCATTCAAATTATGAGAGATGTTAAAAATACTGTACTTTTGTTTTTGTTTTGGGGGGAGGGGCGGGGGGGAAAGGGGGAGGAAGGGGAGGGAGGGAGGGAGGGAGGGAGAGAGAGAGAGAGAGAGAGAGGGAGAGAGAATCTTAAGCAGGCTCTAAGTCCAGTACCCAGTGCTACATGGGGGCTTAATCTCATGACCACAAGATCATGACCTGAGCCAAAATCAAGAGTTGCACGCTTAACTGACTGAGCCACCCAGGGACTCCAAAGATATTGTACTTTTGAACCATTACAAATGTTACTCTTAAAAGCTAGTATTTCCCTTGCAATGTTAGTAGGAATAGTGATAAAGTTCAGACTTAGTTTTCCAGTGACATTTTCATGTGCAGAAACAGGAATGGACATGTAATTGTTAAACCAATGGAAAATATATTAATAACTAGCCATAGTCCTCAGAGAAACAATCCCGCAGATATTTGTTTGAAAGTCCAAAAAAACTGTTAGAAAAATAACAAATTCTTGTGCTTAACAACAGGAATGTACGTGGTTTCCACAGGTATATGAACAAGAGGGAGATGCTCACAAACTGAGGACTGCATAAGTGAAGGTCTCTTTAAGGACTGTTGGTCAATTTTTTCAATTAACCTCAAAATGTAGGCGGTAAAACATGACATTTCTATTAAAATTGCTGAGGTATTCAGAAGTAGAATGAGTCTAATTCTTAGCAAATGCTTCTATCCTAGGGGTAGGTGTTATTTTTAACTCTAATGAAATTCCACCTTAGTGGGAGCTGTAATATCACAGGGAAAAAAATGCACATGTTTGGTATAGCAGGGTGTGATGTAGTAATGCATATCAAGCATATTTGGAGAGTTCGCTGAATACCAAACACTACCAGAGACAGGAAAAACAAAAAAATAAAATGAATGAAATGAATAAAAAATGGAAAACAGAAATAGGCCATAAAATGAAATTAAATCTCTCTTGAAATTTAAAACATGTGAAAAAAACTGCAAAGAGTATTTCACAAGTGAAAAAGGATAACACTTTACCACATATATGTACATGTATGTATATGTGTATGTATATATATGTATGTGTATACACACACAGTACACTGAAGGGACACAGAGTAAATACACCCAATACACTGAGAAGACAGAGTAAATGGGTTAGCAGTGAGGAGTCAGTTACTAACAATATAAACATGTCATTTATTTCACACTGTACAATATATACATTCATCATTTCATTTAATCCTCAGTCTTCTAAATAAGATAATATTAATCCTATATTATACAATGGAAAATTAGGCACGTGTCTTTCTAAGGAAGTGAGAGTAGAATTTAAAGAGGTTTTCTGACTATAAATTCTCTTTTTCTCAGTGAAAAGGCTACCTTAGAATGAAAAAAGGTGTACAAGAAAACACAGGTCTCTAAAAAGCTAATGCTTAAATTACAGAACTGATACAGGAAGGAGTTAATTGGTTAATAATTAAGTGAATAAAATAAACACATGTTATGACTCACCTATTGAGTCTACCTTATCTCTGTTTGATTTGCTTTGTGGAAATTTCTCTGCATTCAGTGCCTGAAATTTGTGTCTTGCCCATTGTGTGAGATGGTCAAGCATGGAGAACACAGTCTGTGTACTGAGTTGACACAGATCAGATGCACTGTCTTGGGTATTTATGGTATGCTGATCATCATGCTTTAGAACTGCCATAATTTCTGCATAAACCTAAGAAGAACTCATTTTATGGTTAATAATAGGTCTATATACTATCATTTTACTACTATCTAACTTATAAGACAAAGTACTCTAAGGCAACTGTAAGTCAGTATTGGTAATTTTATACTCTCTAATAAAATTTTAAATGTACCTACCATATAACCCAACAATTCTATTTTTTGGAATATACCCTCAACACACACACACAAAACTCTTTCACAAGTAAGAATTGCCATGATGCTCACCATGGCATTGTAAAAACAAAAATTTGGAAATAATCATTATTATGGCAATAAACAATGGTACAAGTATAAAATTGAAGTACTATATTATACAGCATTAATTTTAAAAAGGGTGGTTCAATAAATATATATTGGTAAATAAAAAAAGAAAACAAGCAAGTTACAGAACAATTATCTACAATGATGCCATAAAAGAAAACCAAAACCACTCTTAGGTGGATCCTGAGAAACTTAATAGAAGACCAGGGGGAGGGGAAGCGGGGGGGGGGGGGGGGGGGGGGAGTTACAGAGAGGGAAGAAGGCAAACCATAAGAGACTCTTAAATACTGAGAACAAACTGAGGGTTGATGGGGGGTGGGGGAGAGAGGAAAGTGGGTGATGGGCATTGAGGAGGGCACTTGTTGAGATGAGCACTGGATATTGTATGGAAACCAATTTGACAGTAAATTATATATATATATATTAAAACACAATATAGAATAAAAAAAAAAAGAAAACCAAAACAGAACCAATTGCATTAAAAAATAAAAATGTTGTGGGGCACCTGGGTGGCTCAGTCGGTTAGGCGTCCGACTTAAGCTCAAGTCATGACCTTGCGGTTTGAGTTCAAGCCCCACATCGGGCTCTGTGCTGACAGCTCAAAGCCTCGAGCCTGCTTCGGATTTTGTCTCATTCTCTCTCTGCCACTCCCCCACTTGTGCTCTGTCTCTCAAAAATAAATAAATGTAAAAATTAAAAAATAAAAAATAAATAAATAAAAATAAATAAAAAATAAAAAGGTCTAAAAATATACACATTGGGGCGCCTGGGTGGCTCAGTTGGTTAAGTGTCCGACTTTGGCTCAGGTCATGATCTCACGGTTCGTGGGTTCAAGTCCCGCAGCTAGCTCTGTGCTGACAGCTCAGAGCCTGGAGCCTGCTTCGGATTCTGTGTCTCCCTGTCTCTGCCTCTCTCTCCTTCTCTCTCTCTCAAAAATAAAAATATACACATCAAATTAATATCAGTGATGACTTCTGGAAGTATGGGATCAGGAATGGTAGTCAAAGGGCACACTTTTACTTGTATAATTCAATTTTTACATTAAGAACATAGTAATATGCTCTTTATGCCATTAAAAATAATTATTAAAAAAAACTGCTATATGTATGTGGTTAAAAAATTAAACTTTACAAAATATCATAAAACAAAAAGTAGAGATGCCTAGGTGGCTCAGTCGGTTAAGCATCTGACTTCAGCTCAGGTCATGATCTGGTGGTTCATGAGTTCAACCTCTGTGTGAGGCTCTGCATTGACAGCTCAGAACATGGAGCCTGCTTCGGATTCTGCGTGTTCCTCTCTCTCTTTCCTTCCCCTGCTCATGCTCTGTCTCTCTCTCTCAAAAATAAACATTTAAAAAAAATTAAAAAAATAAAAGCAGTAGTAAAATATTCTCCTTCCCCTATCCTAATCCACATTACTGTTTACTATCAGTAATTTCTTATGTCAGTAAAACACTATCAGTAATTTCTTATGTACTCTTTTGTCAAAAAGTTCTATGTATACTGGGGCATATTAATATGTATATATTTTTTAATGTTTATTTTTGAGAGAGAGAGAGTAAGTGTGTGAGCTGGGGAGGGGCAGAGAGAGAGAGGGAGACAGAGTGCCTGAAGCAGGCTCTGCACCGACTGCAGGGCTCAAACTCAGGAACTGTGAGATCATGACCTGAGTCAAAGTAGGACACTTAACTGACAGGTGCCCCTACAATATATACTAATTTTCTACACTAAGCATTATATAATTCTTTGATCAATAAAAGGTTAAAAAAGATTTTCAGGCATTTAGACATGTACATACATAGCAATATACTGATATACATTTCCTAATATGTAGCTTTTCTAATACTAATTACATCAGACAAATGTTTAGACAAACAGAAACCAAATAAAAGGCATCTCTCACCTCCTGCTGATCTTCTTGATTACAACCCAACAAGGCATACACTAGAATATGTGGAAGAAGATAGATAGTCACTTTGAAATCATGTTTCATCATAATGCTACAGCAGGTGAAGATTTTACTGGCAAGATCATGCCGAACCTGTAAACCCAAATGGTTTAGGGACAGTTAAGTAATTTTATACATTTTATTCTATTGATTAATGTAAACACACACACACACACACACACACACACACACACACATACACATGAGATAATTTATCATTGCAGAGTGGGTATTCTCTTATTTAGAGGCATAGAGAATTTCAGACCACCACCTATTTGGTCACTCTAAATAACTCAAAGTGCCTGAACTGCTGCGACCCCTACAGACAATGTCAACCACTTCAAAATAAATGGCCTTCCCCGCCAACCATTAATTTATGGATGCATCATGTTTTGTTACAGATTAACCTCCCTAATTAGAGTATATTTTATTTAGCTAACATTAAATTCAGCATATTAACTCCTTGAACACACACGAGTAACCAAAATGTATACTCTGGGTCAGTACATTAAGTATAAGACTCACATTTTTAATAAGTAATAAACAGTGATTAACTACAGGAAAAAAATGAAAGAAACAGAAAACTAAATTACTTGGGATTACAATCAAGTTTTATTGGTATGCTCTAACCTTAGATTTGCCAACATTACTGGTCTCTTATAAAACTTAAAGATTTTTTTCCTTCTCAAATATAAACACCTCACTTAACAACAACAACAACCTAAGCTAAATTAAAGATTCCAGATCTGGAAGTAATTAATGCAATGGTATTCTACATTTCACATAATATATGGTCAGTATGTTCATAAAAACATGAAAAACTTTCTTGAAATTATCAGATAAAAATTATTATAATAATATTTTAAAAAATAGAAATATGAATTAAAAACTAAAGTTGTAAATTTTAAATATGCCTTAAGCATTTCTTGGAACACACAGAACCTTTCTGTCAGGCATGTAAAAATCTCATATTAGGAAAACATCAGAAATATACCTCTACTTTTTCATGAAGTTTCATTTCTTATAAATGTTTATTTTTATTTTGGATGAAGTTCAGATAATGTATCCTCTTTTAGAAGAAGCCACAGAGGGATGATATATCTTTTTACTATATAAAAAAATCTTTTTATTATGTAGTAAGCCTTCAAAATCCATTTACATCTTTTAAACAGTATCGTTTCACAATGTAAAATGAACAGACATAATATAATAGACATTTTGCAAAAAATCATACTAATGTGCTTGATAAAATAATTACCATTTTACCCAGAAACTAGTAACAGTAGAGAAACTGTTACTTTCTATTAGTGAATGCTTTCTACAAAAATGTCTATCACTATCAGCACAAATACTTCAATACCTACTATTTGTGCTACATATATTCAGATAGATGTTCTGGTTTCCTTTAGAATTTCTGTTCAGTTAACTAATTCTGATCAGAGTTCTCTTACCTTTGTTATAAGATAACCTGCCCAAGATGCTGACCATTCTGCAAAGTTATTACCTAATTTACTTAAGTAAATTGGCTTCTTTACTCCAGACCAATCTGTTGACTTCTGAGAACTCTTATATCTGTAATTTTGAAAATTTGTTTATTAAAAAGTATATAAATATATATCCACCTGTTTAGAACTTTAGTATAAAACATCTAAGAAACTATTTCAACTCCTTCACTGACTACTCCACTACTGCCTTGCCTTTATTCAAATATGGTTAAAGACACTACTTTTCCTATATCCTTAATAATGGGGTAGGAGATCATTCTTGCATACCCCAAGTACTTCAAAGTATTTGAGTGTGTCTCCTCCTACCTCTCAATGCTCCTTTTAGATCCTTCCAATTTCATTCTTGTGTAATAATGACTTGTTCCTTTGAGGTTCAAGACACCCAGACATACCATTCTTTGCTCTTCATTATGGGCATTCACCAAATTCAGTGATAATCAAACTCACTGATAGCTTTAGTACATCTCTCAGTGTTTTCTTTCTTTCCAAAGTCTACCACCCTGAGTGACTTCAGTGTCTGTCTATACCATCTAATCAAACTCAAACCTTCTCAACGACTTTCTCCTCTACTTCTTTATCAGAGCTCCCTTGTCAATACAAAGAAACTTCTTCACTTCCAAAATGAACTATTTAGATATCTTACTCTATAGCCCTAGTTTCCTCCTAAATTTCCCGTTACCCAGTTATGCTAACACATTGGCTCTTCATCACTGAGATCTTCTGTCCCTTGACCGTGCTAAACTCTCTTGATCTGTAACACCTTCCTTTCATTACCTCTTTCCTTAACCAGCTTGGTCTTTATGGTCCTTCACTTCAAGAACTCTCATTAATATTCTCTACCCACTCCTTTGCCCCACTATCTTTACCAGCTACATCCCTCTGTTTCTACATATAAAAGGCTCTAAATTTAAAAGGTTTTATGGGGTGCCTGGGTGACTCAGTCAGTTGAGCATCCCAGGGTCATGGGATCAAGCCCCCCAACACTAGGCTCTGTGCTGAGCATGGAGCCTGCTTATGATTCTCTCTCTCACTGCCCCTCTCCTACCCTGCTGCTGCTTGGGCTGTCTGACTTAAAAAAAAAAAGTTTCTAAATATAAAGAGGTAACTAGCAAACAAGGCCAGGCACTGTACCAATGTTCAAAGAAGTAAAATAATTTATACATGGTCACATATCTGATAAGCATGTGACCTAGTATACTTCAAATCATAGTTTCTAACTAAAATTAATTTATAATTTTATAGATTCAATCAGTGTTAACAAAATTATTAAAATTTAAAGAGATTACAATATACTTTTTTAAAAAGTAGAGGGAGAAAATATCTTCATGAGGAGGTGAAGGGTGAAAATCTAATCTCTAACTGGGGTTTACTAATGACTTTGGAACTAGCTTTAAATTTTTAAGTTTCTATATTAATTACACCTATCAAGAACTTAAACTCACATTTAATTTAAAGTAGATTTTCAAAGTATTACTGACTGAAACAGAAAAATCAATCCTTTTAGCTTTAATAAATTTTAAATAATTAAAATTATAGAATTTAACCAATGCGCAAACTGTAGTTTTTGACAAGATTATAGGCATATTCACAGTGGAAAATACATTATTAGACATACTGAAAATACTTTTAATGGTAAAAAGTTACATCAAAAATAACATTAATTTTATAATGTTAAAAACAATTTTACAAAAACTGTTTTAACGAGTGTACAGACCTAGTATTTAGATGAGGTTCCAGGATTTCCCGAACATGCTCAGGAAATCTCCTCCACAACTGGTGACCTGGGCCATCAGTCTGCATCTCTCTGCAGTCATAAATAGAAAGTAACTCCTACAAATACATATTTTACATTTGTAAATCTTCAGTGAAGTAGATAAACCTTTCTGATCATCAACATTCTACACATAATAGTTACAAAAATAATTTAAAAATATATAGAATTATAAAAGTTGTGAACTTACTTAGGACATGTATTTCAATGCTTAAAACCATTTAGGTAGCTTAGTAAAGGTCCCAAAGCTGTGGTAGTACTTGAACATGAAGGAAGTTTGTGTTCTATATATGTAATATATACGTGAAATAAGATTAAGAGCTTTGGAGGAAACACTGGAAATGTCTATATTTGCAGAAGTATAATTTTTAGAATTTAATCTTTTCTGAATTTTAATGAAAGCCACTACAAATCCAAAATAGTTTTAAAAATTCAAGGTATCTCAAATTCTAGGTATAAAGTACCGAGCTCAAAATTGTGAATTGGCTGGCTCAGTCAGCAGAACCTGTGACTCTTGATTTCAAGGTTGAGAGTTCAAAATCCACATTGGGGGTAGAGTTTACTTAAAAAAAAATTGTGAAAAAATGCAAACGTTAAAGACCACTTTACTATTCAAGCCCTCAAATTAAATGGTTATATTTTACTTTCCTGAAAATAAAACAAATGATATTTTATAAATGAAGACAAAAAATCTTTGGCTCTAGTATCAATATTCAAAACAAAACAAATATGTTAGGATATTATATCTTCTATCACCTGAGCCCTTTCAATTCCACTGAAAATGACCATATGTAATAGATGTACTATAAGAACTGTCTAGCAAAACATGTACTTTATACTTATATTAGTGTATTTTAGTAAAAGTAAGGAAATACATGAAAAATTCAAATACAGAAATATCCAGAACCCATTTTCATTTAATTTTAAAATATTTTTAGGGGCGCTTGGGTGGTTCAGTTGGTTAAGAATCTGACTTCGGCTCAGGGCATGATCTCATGCTAAAAGCTCAGAGCCTGGAGCCTGCTTCGGATTCTGTGTCTCCCTCTTTCTCTGCCCTTCCCCTGCTCATGATCTGTCTCTCAAAAATAAATAAATGTTAAAAAGTTTTTTTAAATATTATTAAAATTTTGTTTGAAGCCAGCTTTTTTTGATGTTTGGCAAAGTCACTCTAGTTAATAAAAAGCCTCTTTTAATTAGGGAGATCAGCAATTCTTTTTGGGGGTCACCATTTATACTTTCAAAAAGATCAATATACTTACAGTTGCAGACTTTGCTTCATATTTAATTGAAAAACACAGAAGGAATCCAAAAAGACCTCCACAACTTCCACCCACATACCTATCCAGCCTGGCATTATCAGCAGCAGAGCCCATACACTTTCTCTCCTCTTACTACAGATGACTTGCTTTTGTTTTTAATTAAGGCTACCCCTCCCACTTGCAAACTATACTCCACAACTCTTTGCCTATTAAAAATAGTATTCCACCCTAACTTTTTTTTTCCTTCCCCTCCCCCATGGTCTTCTGTTAAGTTTCTCAGGATCCACATAAGAGTGAAAACATATGGTATCTGTCTTTCTCTGTATGACTTATTTCACTTAGCACAACACTCTCCAGTTCCATCCACGTTGCTACAAAAGGCCATATTTCATTCTTTCTCATTGCCAAGTAGTATTCCATTGTGTATATAAACCACAATTTCTTTATCCATTCATAAGAGACTCTTAAAAACTGAGAATAAACTGAGGGTTGATGCGGGGGTGGAAGGGAAGGGAAAGTGGGTGATGGGCACTGAGGAGGGCACTTGTTGGGATGAGCACTGGGTGTTGTATGGAAACCAATTTGACAATAAATTTCATATTAAAAAAATAATAAATTTAAAAAAAACGGGAAAAAAAAGGATTCGATCAATTCTCTCCTTACATTATCATATTCTCCACTCTGCTGAATTGTTCCCAAGCAACATATAAACATCTGTTATTTTTCCTATCTGCATTCCTCCTTCCTTCCCAGCTACTATCTCATTCTTCCACTCTCCTTTATAGACACTTTCTTGTCTTCTGGAACACCACATTCTCCCACCTTACTGACAGCTCCTTCTCAGTTTTCTTACTTGTTCCCTCCTCTTCTCACTGACCTCTCAATATCCAGGGCTCAATTACCAGAATCTTTTCACCTGTACTCCCTCCAAGAACACATCCAGGATCATAATTTTAGATACCATCTCTACAATGAATACCTCCAAATTTATATCTGAAACTCAGACCACTCACCATGAATTCCAGAACTGAATATCTAACAAAACAAAGACATTTTTAATTGAAAAAAATACCATGAAAAAAGACAAGGAACATCAAACTGGAAAAATATTTATGATGTGTGTGACTGACAAAGGGTTAACTTCTATTATATACAAATACATCTTAAATAGCAATGAAAAAATAGCTCTATACCAAAAGAAAAATGGGCAAAGATCATCTAGAAAAAATTCACCAAAAATGCAATAAATACATTAAGGATGATACACCTCTCTTGTAATTAAATACTACTAAAGTAAAATGGTACTATTTTTCATCTGTCACATTGACAAAGATGTAAAATTTTGATAAAATGCAGGTTTGTCAAGGAAGCATAAACTGGTAAAACTTTTTTTGATAAAATTTATCAAATGTAAATTCTGTGTTTGCTCTCAGACATATTTTAACCTCTAGATGTTTATATTATTGATATACTCACTCAAGTGCTCACTGAAGCATTTCTCTCAAAAGCAAAACACTGAATACATCCTAAATGTGTTAAATAAATTTCTTAAATTTGTTAAATAAATTTCTTTCCAATGACTTAATATTCAATATGGATGGTACATTCAATATGGTACATCCATATTGAATATTAAGTCATTGGAAAGAATGAATTAGAGATCTATGTACTGACATGGAAAATAACCCAAGACAGACTTCTGAACACAAAAGAAAATCAAGTTACAGAACATGAAGTAATATGATCTCTTTGTTTGGTGAAGACATATAGATTTGTTAAATAAATATATAGAAAAATTTCCAAAGTACCTATAATAATCTGTTAAGAGGGTACATTTCTGTACTGTGAAATTTTATCATGAACTTATGATAATTTTGATCTTTGATAATGAAAATGACAGTTTACAAAAATAAGTTTCCAAAGTATACATTTACAACTTATCAGAATTCAGTAATGTAAAACCAGTACTGACTATACACATTCTTACCTGAATGGCATAAGCAGCTGAATCTTGAGCCCGACTGTTATCGGCATACGCAAGGTAAGCTCTTGTAAGTTCCATCAATAATCCATAGGCAAAGCTTGAATCTTCTACTCCAGTCTCAATAAAAACAAGAAAAAAACAAAGGTAAGGTGTATCAATTTTTTACACTGTACGGTGCCTTATGTAATTAATTTAACTTAGTTACCTAAGTGAATTTAACTTAGAAAAGGAAAGGACATTAAGAGTCAAACTAAGTGTGGTACCAAGGCTAAAACATAATCTGTAGCCAAGAAGCCCAACCTAAGGCTGTTTAGGCTATTAATAAAGGGCATTTGAATCATTCAACTTTTGCAAAGCTCCAAGTTTCATTTTTTGTTTTACTGTTGTTGTTGAAGATTTTATTTTTAAGTAATAGCTACACCCAATGTGAGCCTTGAACTAATGACCCCAAGATCAAGCGTTGCATTTTAATCCTTAAAAAGAAAACTGCAGGGGCACCTGGGTTGTTCAGTTGGTTGAGTGCCCAACTCTTGGTTTTGGCTCAAGTCATGATCCCAGGGTTAGGAGACTGAGCCCACAGCGGGTTCCACGCACGTGTGAAGGCTGCGCTTAAGGTTCTCTCCCTCTGTCCCTCTCCCCAGCTTGTGTGCGCTCTCTCTTGAGTAAGAAAACAACAAAAAAAAACCCAGAAAATTATATATATAGCATTTCCTCAATTTCATTTTGTAGAAGCCCAGTCATTTGAGACACCCCAAGAAATAATTTTAACAAACCCTCCTCTTGGAGACTGACAGTGTGCATACTAAGTGATACAGATGCTCTGTTTGATTTGGTTTTAGAGGATTTCCCAAACTCATTTGACCACGGCAACTTTTTATACACTATTAGGACACCCTGGGAAATTAGTTTCCCATGAAAACACTTAGCAACAGTGTTGAAATTCTAATATTTCAATAATCAATTAGGTTTTAACTATTATCATTAGATTGGAAGCTTTTTTATTTATTCATTTTATTTATTTATTAATTTTTGAAAGAAAGAGTGCACACACACAAGCAGAGTAGAGGGGCAGAGGGACAGAGGGAGAGAGGGAGGGGGAGGGAGAGGGAGAGATAGAGAGAGGGAGAGAGAATCCCAAGTAGGCTCCACACTCAGTGTGGAGCCCAATGTGGGCTTGATCCCATGATCCTGGGATCATGATCTGAGCTGAAATCAAGAGTAGGGCGCTCAACCAACCAGGCACCCCTAGGTTGGGAAGCTTTTTAAAAAAAACACAGCACACTAGTCTGGACTCCTACTTTATTATAGTTTTGGGCTCTAGATCTCTGTAATAGTATTAAGGAAAAAATTTAGAAGTTACCTAAATTGTCTAGTTTAGATCACGGTGCCACTAAGGATAACCTGAACAGTTCTTTGTAAATGAAATATAGAAATTTGAATAGGACAGAGAACTCTTCTTGTCATCCCAAATTACCATTACTTACCACAAATGTAAAATCTTTTCCTTGGCTTTCAGTTGTTGAGAAATCTAGTCGACCTGGGTCTACTGCCCCCAATTCCCCTAAACATTCCCCACAGAGCAACCGAGCTTGAGAATTTGCATCCTGGCAACCTTTCAAAAGCACCGTTACCAGCTGGGAGATAACAGGTTCCACTGTTTCACTATCTGTTGCATATTTTATCAGTTTTTCCTAAGAGTAGAAAGAAAATTGTACATAATTTTCACAAACTAGTATATTTTCCTAACTAGAAAGCTTAAAAATATTAAGGAATACCTGACATAAACACTGACAAAATTAAATTCCTGTATCTGCAGTATTTTCAGCTAGTTTTTGATGAGTTCACATAACATAGTTCACAACATATTCTGTAGGAACATTGTTTTAGAAATTTTTAATCCTTAATCCATTAAACAGTTACTATTATTATACTAGTATACAAAAATAAATAAGACACAGACTTATCCCAATGAGTTCACAGTCTAAGGGGAACATAGATATGCAAATAAGTAATTAAAATACCATATGATATGTATAATAGCAAATACATTTAGAAGGAAAGGAAGCAATGAAGAAGATGAAAAAGAACTCAGAATAACTTTTCAAGGACAGTGGATAGATATTCACATAAGTCAACAAGGAAGAGCTATTAGGTAAAACAAGAAGACTGAAAAGTATATTAAAAAACTAGGTAGAGAAGGACAAAAAAATGGGGAAATGGTTCAGTGGTGGTGATAAAACAGTATGTTGGTTCACGTAATCTTTTTTCATCAATCTCCTGAGGATGCTGAAAACCTGTTAAGTAAGAAGAGACTATTTTCAAGCCAATGGAAATTTACATACTGTACTCGTGTAACCACTTTGGAACTACTTCTTTTATACTATTTTCTCTCTAGCAAAAGTAAAGCATACGTGAACATCTCAAACTTCATGTTGAAAGTATGGTTCAAATTAGAGTAATCACTTCAAAAGAAAAATGAAAAGCCATTTTAACTCTTCCACAGTCTTCGACAGTCTATCACTTAAATAACATTATAGGTTAATTCAGGCATAAGTACCTCAAAAATGAGCTCATAATAAAAATAGCAAAACTAATATATGAAATTATAAACATTTACTCACTTGCTAAAACTAGAAAATATAAGGTCACTTTATTCGGCAGAGATAAATGCAGTTCAATGTAATACCTGTTATGAAACACTAAATGAAAAGTAAAATACACTTATCTACTATGTACTTAAAAATGTTTTCACTTCACTTTTAGGTTAAATTGATTTTTATTTTTCAGCAAAGATACTGAATTCCAAAAGAGTTTTAAAAATGAGTGTGTGTTCATTGCCTCTATTTATAAATGTTTTTTGAAATAAGCCATACAGAGAAAGACAGATACCATATGGTTTCACTCTTATGTGGATCCTGAGAAATTTAACAGAAACCCATGGGAGAGGGGAAGGAAAAAAAAAAAAGAGGTTAGAGTGGAAGAGAGCCAAAGCATAAGAGACTCTTAAAAACTGAGAACTGAGGGTTGATGTGGGGTGGGAGGGAAGGGAGGGTGGGTGATGGGTATTGAGGAGGGCACCTTTTGGGATGAGCACTGGGTGTTGTATGGAAACCAATTTGACAATAAACTTCATATATTGAATGAATAAATAAATAAATAAATAAATAAATAAATATGCTTTTTAACATTCAGAGCCAATTTTATCATTTTCCAAATGCCTAATCAGTTGTTTAAAAAAACCTGTTTGCTCTAATTATTTGAAATACCATTTTTATCATATCCTAAATGTCCATTTACATAAAGGTCTACATTTGAATTTTCTATTCTTTCCCCCTGGTGTGTTTATTCATGCACCAGAATCACATTGTATTAACTATAGAGGCTGTAGAGTATGTTAATGTCTGGTAGAGATACTAAACCCTCATGGTTACTTTTTCCCCTCAGAGTTTTCTTAGCTATTTTTATGTTGATTTTCCCATAGAAGCATTGGTATGAACTTTTGTTTTCCTAAATTTTTTTTAATGTCTATTTTTAAGAGACAGCACAATCAGGGGAGGGGCAGAAGACAAAGAGAGACACGGAATCTGAAGTAGGCTCCAGGCTCTGAGCTGTCAGCACAGAGCCCAATGTGGGGCTTGAACCCATGAACTATGAGATTATGACCTGAGCTGAAGTCAGATGCTTAACCGAGTGACCCACCTGGGCACCCCTAGTCTGAACTTTCCTAGTTAACAAAAACAAGCAACTTGTTGGCATTCTTTTGGGATAGCATTAAATTTATAAATTAATCTAGAGAGAACTGAAATCTTTGTAATATTGAGTCAACCTAACAGATAAATAAGGGATAGTTTCCATTTGCTTAAACCTACTACCTTTTTGTGTCTTTCAGGGTTTTTCTTTATTGGTTTATCTATTTCTCATTATGCTTATTACTAAGCATATTCTCTTTTTCTGTTACTGTTGTAAATTGGGTCTTCCAACAAATCTTCCACCTAGTTATTGCTTATTATATAAAAGTTATTTTTTATATGTTGATTTTATATCCTACCTTACAGAATTAGCTTTCTCATCTGAGTAGTTTTATTGATAATTCCCTATAGTTTTTCATCTATAATAGCATATCATCTGCCCAACATATGTCCTTCTGGGATTTTACCACAGAAAATCACTTCAACCTGAGTACCATCAGTGATCAGAAAGATCTTAGATGGTTGTTCAGTTTTATCTATAGTCTGATTTTTCTTTTTTTTTTTTTAATTTTTTTTAATGTTTATTTATTTTTGAGACAGGGAGAGACAGCATGAACGGGGGAGGGTCAGAGAGAGAGGGAGACACAGAATCTGAAACAGGCTCCAGGCTCTGAGCTGTCAGCACAAAGCCTGATGCGGGGCTCGAACTCATGGACCGTGAGATCATGACCTGAGCCGAAGTCGGACGCTTAACCGACTGAGCCACCCAGGCGCCCCTAGTCTGATTTTTCTAACATAGAAGAAAAAATTCCCTGCTATCCACTGACCTTAGGTATCCTTTATATCCCTCAAAAACGGATTCTTCCTTACAAGTAAGAAGCATAAACTGTCATTTCTTTAATGTTAATGACCCTCTGGGGGCTACCCATTAAAACAAGGCTTTTGCAGGGGCGCCTGTGTGGCTCAGTTGGTTCAGTAACTGACTTCAGCTCAGGTCATGATCACGGTTCATGGGTTCAAGCCCCACATCGGGCTCTGTGCTGATGGCTCAGAGCTTGGAGCCTGCTTTGGATTCTGTGTCTCCTTCTCTCTCTGCCCCTCCCCTGCTCATGCTGTGTCTCTCTCTCTCAAAAATAAACAAACATTAAAATAAATAAATAAATAAATAAATTTAGAACAAAGCTTTTTCAGGGTCAGTCCATCAAAAAGGTCAAGTATCGGGGCGCCTGGGTGGCGCAGTCGGTTAAGCGTCCGACTTCAGCCAGGTCACGATCTCACGGTCCGTGAGTTTGAGCCCCGCGTCGGGCTCTGGGCTGATGGCTCAGAGCCTGGAGCCTGTTTCCGATTCTGTGTCTCCCTCTCTCTCTGCCCCTCCCCCGTTCATGCTCTGTCTCTCTCTGTCCCAAAAATAAATAAACGTTGAAAAAAAAAAAAAAAAAAATTTTAAAAAAGGTCAAGTATAGAAGGCTACAGCAGCCATCCTATCAACTGTCATACCATCTTTTATGGTTTCCTTTTTCATTACATTATACCCAATTGTTTGTTTAGCCAGTTTTACCATAATTTTAGCTCTATTTATTTAAAGCACCTCCTTTCAACATATTCCTGAAGTATCTTTTCCTCTCCCTCTGGTTAAGAACTGAACTTTTATAAGAATATCTTTTGCATTTGCTTTCTCATGGACTCTCACAGCATCTACTACAAAGACTCATTGACTTCGAACCCTGTTTTCTTGTATCAGTTTCTTGTTCAGGTATTGCTACAGGTTCAGCCATCCTCTAGAGCTGCAATGTCCAATATGATAGCCACCATCCACATGAGGCTATTTAAATTTAAACTAAGAAAAATTAAATAAAATTAAATACCTAGTTCCTTATCATACACTTTAAGTGCTCAGGGGAGCCACATGTGGCTAGCAGCTATAACTGGACAGTGCAGATACAGAACATTTCCATCCTCATAGAAAATTCTTTTGGATAGCACTATTCTAGAACTTATCTGAATTGCTTTCAACACTGATGTTACTTTCTTGTCATAGGTGGGGGGAAAAAACCCACTTCCTTCTCTCTTTTTTTGTAGGTGTTTTAGGCCAGTGGGGATACGGCTACAAAGACATGTATCTCTGGATTCCTTCCCTTATTTTCTTATCTTCGTTGGTTCCTCCAAGCCATTATCTTTAGTTTTCTTACTAACCTAAAGTAAATTTATCCAGCTATAAATTGATTCTAA
Source organism: Prionailurus viverrinus (assembly GCF_022837055.1). Classification (NCBI taxonomy): domain Eukaryota; kingdom Metazoa; phylum Chordata; class Mammalia; order Carnivora; family Felidae; genus Prionailurus; species Prionailurus viverrinus. The sequence continues at coordinate 37,696,397 of NC_062569.1, forward strand.
ACTAAATTAACCTGTACTTAAAAATACCCAATAACAATCTATGGACATTACATCTTATTCAGACTACTTTATGTGACCTTCAAGGCTCTTGTAAGTACATTTACGTTCTTACTATGCCTAGCTAATCTATTAGCACTGGGGCTTTACATTGAAGGAAGGCTTGTTAGGGTATTACCACGTGTGATTTTTGTTTTGTGACACAGGTGGAAAAGTTGGGCAGCTGTGGCTTTTCCCTAAGAATATAAGCAATTTCCTTAAGTTCTCAGATTTAGTCATTTACATCTAAGAAGTGATAATCCATACAAAGTTTCCTAATATTTGACCAGGACCATGTCATCCACTTAGAAACAACCTAAACTAGGAAACCTCTAGGCCAAGAGGAGAAATCCTCTGCTATTCATAAATCCCTATATAAAATAAAAAGCTAGAAGCCCTTTAAGTTACCTGAAACTTAAAAGTTTATCTATAGTCAAACCCAGATAGTCAAACCCAGGTAGAGGTTTGGGGCAATGGGTAAGCACAGAGTAGTTTCGATGAAGTAAGTGCAGGGCAGGGAATGAAGCAATTACATTGCCCTGTAATTGGCAATGTGGATTCAGTTAGGCGAGTATAAAACCTACATTCGAGGAGATTCAAGGCTCCTCACCTATGGTAGGACCATTTCCACATAAGCTGCTACCCACATTGGTCACACAAGTTCACTGACCCAGAAGTCAGAAAGAGAGAAAGAGAGAGAGAGAGAGAGAGAGAGAGAGAGAGAGAGAGACAAAAGGAGAGCATGAGTGGGATAGGGGCAGAGAGAGAGGGAGACACAGAATCTGAAGTGGGCTCCAGGCTCTGAGCTGTCAGTACAGAGTCTGACATGGGGCTCGAACTCACAAACCATGAGATCATGACCTGAGTCGAAGTTGGACACTGAACTGACAGAACCACCCAGGCAGCCCACCATCATGTATATCTTTCGTCCTAAGTAACTTAAATGCTTCCTTCTATCATGAAAACAAACATAACCTGGTTTAATCCCCTAACTCATGAGAGTGTTAGGCTTTCACATCTTATAAACTCTTGATATGCAAAAATGAGTACCTCAGTTAATTTTTGTCTATTTCATAGCCTTACAGTGATCTAGTACTTTAAACACCAGTTCTCACGGTCATCAAGGTTAGAGCCAATCTACGGTATGTTGCCCAAGAAAAGAATAAACTTCACTGGCATCATAAAAGAGTAAACTTAAAAATTTAGTTTCTTTAAAACAAGAATTCAGTCAAAATGTAAAATGGCAAAATTACTGAGATTTTATATGACAAATATCTATAGGAAATTATATGAGAAGACACACAAACTGCTGCTATTGTGTACACACACACTCTTACTCAGGAAGATGCAGTAACCAAAAGACAACTGTCAAATTATGACCCTTCAAAACAACAACAAAAAACTCTGCAAATCCCCAGTATTCAACTTCAAAAGGGATCTCATGGATTAGTAATTCTAAGATCTGATAATCTTGGTAAAATAAGAATTACTTCTTTCATTGAATCTACTGAAACTCAAGCAAATATGCCAACCTGTCATCTTTTCTTTGAGCTTCCTACATTTCTATAGCTTTTTAATTATTTTAGTATACCTGATTTTTATACAAAGTTTCCTTCAAGCTCGTAAGAGCATGAATACGAACATCTACATTTTCATGTTGAATTGCTCTCATGGATAGTTGAAGAGTTGTCTGAAGATCAGTACTCTCAGAGGTCTCCTATATAAAGAACACAGAGAGATACACCTTATCAGTTAATGACTTCAAAAACCACAATTTCATGCCAGGACAATTTCATACCATAGTTTGTAGCACAACATAACTAGAATCCTCCCACAGCTTTTCAGGGCATGAAGCTATGGCAGCTTCTTCTTTGGGGGACTGTAAGTAGGGACATAGTAATCTGGGAAGTAAGGGCACAAGTACTGTATTATTTGCTTTCTATGTAAAAATCTATGTAATCCAATAACGTCTTTGACCTAAATACTGAAATTCCCTTCTAAAAAAAGTATCATAGCTGTGATAGGATTATCTAATCATAAAAATAGCCTTTGGAATATGACTATATTATTCCTAGATGTGATTCTACAGAACCTCTGTTCAATGTATTGGAATTTGGGAACAATTTTGTATCAATGATGCCCTAAGACATAAATTAAAAATTAAATACCTTTCTGAATTCCTGTAGAACTGCTTTTATCTTTTTTAATTCTGGATGATCAGGTAAAAAATATATTTCATGAAGAAAATCTTGCACAGCATCCCTAATAGTTAATTGGAAAACAAAAAAATTATATGCAAAGAGTATGAATAGTAAAAAAAAATAAAGCAGAGGTTGAAACTATAGCCAATTTAAGTCACACTGAAAAGTGCTAGTGGGGGTTCCTGGCTGGCTCAGTCAGTAGGGTATGTGACTCTTGATCTTGGGGTCATGAGTTCAAGCCCCAGTAAGGGTATGTGTGTAGAGATTACTTAAAAATAAAACAAAAAAATCTTTAAAAAAAAAAGTGCTAGTGGATTAGTGATGTGCAAAATATTCTTCCTAACCATGTCTAGTGGTTAATAGTGGCAAATAATCAAATCTAAGAAAATCACCCTGTTGTAGTAGGTTATGCTGGTGGCCCAAAATAAACTCTACTTCTTCATAGTCACTTCCTCTTCAATTTAGGCTAGCTGTGTGACTTGCTTTAACAAACAAAATGTGGCAAAATAAACGCTGTGCCAACTTAAGGCCGATGTGTTAAAAGGTTTGGCAACTTCTGGTTTGGTTCCCATCAGAGACCTAAGTCACCATATAAGGTCACCAGCATGGACAAGCTACATGAAAAAAGAGAGACTCCAAGAGTACATGGAAAGAGACAGAAACTCAGTCAAGTCTACCTGCTGGCTGACTGTAGCCACCAACCAAAGAATCTATTGCTGAACCCAGTCCAGATTGCAAAATTATGAGTAAATAAAAATGCTTGTCACTTTAAGACACTTGATCTTAGAGCGGTTCATAGTGCAGCAATAGATAGCCAAATCCAACCTTAAAACACAAATTCTCATAAAGAATTTGAAAAAAAATATAAATCTTATTGAGGCTATAATTTTTAATTTGCATCAAATATAATACTCTAATCTATCTGAATCCCAATAATAGATTTCTAAATTCTAGTCTTCATTCACTTATGCCACAAATACATATCAAGTAACTATCATATGCCACTATGTGCTGGACACTAGTGATATAACAATAAAGGAAGCTGAAAAAAATTTCTTTATTCAGGGAGCTTAAGGTGTTCTAACTAGCACGAAATGAAGGAGAGATTTTTTTATATGAAAAGGTAGAGAAATAACTGCTGCATAATAAAAAGCACTGATACACTATGTAATAATCCAAAAGTATTTGAAAGGTGATCTACATCAGTGTTTATATTGTTCTATCATACTCAAAATATCAAAAGCACTTTATTGAAAAAATCTCTACATTAATCTTTTCTTCTGTACCTTTTCCCTGCTTAGACAGTTATTGAAAATGATTAATGGGAATAGCAGTAGCATGTGTATGGGTGGGTAAGCAGGTAAATAAATAATACTTAAACCCTTTTCAGAAACAAAAAACTACAACATGTAACAGTAAATGCAAACACAGAAACAACTTCAAAATGCATACAAACAAATTCTAGGCTAAATTAACAGCTGGTTTGAAATACAAAAATGGGAGTAATGTACGTTCTTCATACAGGTAAGCTACAGCACAATCTGTTTTGGGAAATCTTGAGAAAAGGTTTTAAGAAATAAGATGTGACCAGATTTTGGAAAGCCTTGAACATCAAGATAAGCAATTTGAAATTCATCAATTAGTAAGTGGGAGAATCACAAAATGTCTCCATATGCTGGAATAAATTGATAAAAGAGATGTTTTTAAATATGAACAATATGAAGAAATGGGATAAAAGCCTAAAGGAAGGGAGGCTGGTTAAGAGACTAATGCAATGAAGTAATAAGAGTTTCAACTAAGGAAAGTTATAGAAAGTAGGTGAACATTCCTCTTAACCTTTTTCATATTCAACTATCTCTTTTAAGCATGAGAAGAAAGGTAAACTTAGCCTCACTTCTTTCAAAACTGATGAAAATAATTTTGACTTGTTGATCTACTAATGTTTTAAATACTATAATGAATCAATGCCACAACTGAAATAGTATCAGTTTGATATGCACTGACTTAACGCATGTCAATTTTTTTTTAAAACGTGTCAATTATTTTTGTCTGATGGACTCTCAATTAAAAAGAATGTGAGCAATTCCACATTACCAGTAGCAATCCTAATGTCCTGAGACATAAATATACAGTAATAAAAAGTTGTAATCTTTACTATTAATTTCTATTACAATAAATACCTGTTTTCAATTATGAGGTAGTGAAATATAGCTGCAGTTTCTTTAGGCTGGATGTGTATGAGAGGCAACAAAGCTACTATCACATGACTGAGAAGGGAACCAAGATAAGCATGGTCCAGGCAACGAACAAAGCAATCCCAAGCTCTATGTGAAAAAATAAATAAAAGTTAAAAATCACATTATTTTTATTATTAGTAAAGCTCCATCAATGAGTTATTAGCTGGGCAAACAATGATACATACAAATATTAAGATTACAAGGCAGCTGTAAAAATGGAATAAAGATCAGTACTATATATGCAAACAGTGATTTCTTTAATGCATCAAGTCAAAAAAGCAAGGTAAAAATAGTGCTTATAATATGCTCCCTTTTGGGGCAGGGTTCATAGGAAAATAAGGGTGTGAGTGTGTGTGCATTTGGTTTATACTTTTATTTATTTATTTATTTAAAAAATTTTTTTTTTCAACGTTTATTTATTTTTGGGACAGAGAGAGACAGAGCATGAACGGGGGAGGGGCAGAGAGAGAGGGAGACACAGAATCGGAAACAGGCTCCAGGCTCCGAGCCATCAGCCCAGAGCCTGACGCGGGGCTCGAACTCCCGGACCGCGAGATCGTGACCTGGCTGAAGTCGGACGCTTAACCGACTGCGCCACCCAGGAGCCCCTGGTTTATACTTTTAAAAAGAGGAGAATTATACAAAAATTAAGAAAAATAGATACTTATCATGATCAGAAATTAAAGCTAGATTCACAAATTTGAATTTCAGACAATGTTTATGTTTTACATGAATTTAAAGAGGGAAAAAAAGCACTTCTAAAAATTTTAAACAAACTAAAACAACTAAACCTAACTTAATATCAAGTGGGTGGCATATGTACACAGAAGAGAACTGCTTCACATGACTTTAAAACGTATTATTCAGACTCTCCATCTCCAATAGGTACAGTCTTAAGGACAAAAGGACCTCTGAAAAAAACAAAAATCCATATGTAAGAAAGAAACAAACAAATAAAGGAAAAAAGGACCTTCAAAAAGCTTAAATTGCATTGAGTAGTCTGTTAGTAGTAACACTGAAATGATATTAAGTCAAATTAAATTAGAAATCCCATATGCCAAAATCTCAATGGCCTGAAAAAAGTGTGGGAAAGGGTCTTAAGGAGTGAATCTGTTTTTAAAAGATATTTAAGGGGCCAAACAACCACATGTGTGACACATGCACCTTATTTGGATTCTTATTCAAACAAACCAACACCTTTGGGAAAACAATCTTTGAGACACTTGGGGAAATCTAAATATGGACTGAGTTTTAGATGATATTAAGGAATTCCTATTAATTCTGCTAAGTGTAATAATTCACGATGGTTGTATTTTTTTTTTTTTAATGCTTTACCCATTAGATACATCAGAGGTATTTCTAAGTACAGTGATTTGATACTGGGGTTCTCTTTAAATCATTCCAACTAACAATAGGTGGAGGTGGTCAGTTAAGTAAGATTAGTAATGTTGATAACTGCTGAGGTTGGGAAATAGGTATGGAGGGGTTCATTATACTATTTCCCAGTATGTTAAAAGATTGCACACTAGTGTATCTTTAAAGAAGTAAACATATTCCCTTTCAATACAAGTATTCTTTCCACCTTTATTACTCACAGTCTGAATCCCTCAAAGAGATAAGAATTCAAGTTAGTGCTACTGGGAAATGCAAATACTCTAATGAACTCAGGCAGTCATTTACCTGCAACACAATTCAGGAAAATCATCCTTGAATCTCAGGCCAGTTCTTAGCGTGGTCATCATCTTCACCCTCACAGAACTGACATGTTTTGGTCCCATCAACTTCATCAAAGACATCAAACTATTCAAAGCCTATAAAGTAAGTAGGGATTTAAAGTAAAGCCTATAAACAAGTCCACAGGAGCAGATGAGCCCTAAGGTAAAGTACATCCCACCCACATCTCAGAGTAGTACCTATATCTGGCAACACAATGTCTAAATGTTGGTCAGTTCATTCTGTTCAAATTCTTATGTAAGTAATGAACTTGAAAAATACAAGCTGAGTTCTGGTGTTTTTTTTCTCTTGTGAAGGTAATTTGTTATTTTTGTCCTGGTGGTCCTTTAGAACCATAATTTTCAAATTTATTAAGAACATTAATACTTATTGTTTAATTTTCTTCCTGTTCATCCCAAATTCCTATGCGGCACATGCATTTCTGTCCTAATGGTACTAATTTCAACATACTCTGAATTTAGTAAAATAAACAAATAACTGATGACATACCCCCAAAATAATGTACACATTTTACTGTATGTGGAACACAGAATCGGGACTTGTATCAACAGCTCCAGGTTCTAATGAAAGGGTAAAGAAACACTCTAGTAAACCTTACCTCTGTGCCAAAACATACAAGCTTCACCTGGGTGGTTCAGTTGGTTGAGCATTGTTGGACTCTTGATTTCGGCTCAGGTCATGATCCCAGGGCCATGGGATTAGGCCCCACATCTGGCTCAGTGCTGACAGCACAGAGCCTGCTTAGGATTTTGTCTCTCTCTCTCCCTCTCTCTCTCTCTCCACCCCTCCCCCACACTGACATGTGCTCTCTCTCTCTTAAAATAAAAAAAAGATTCCATGGAGACAGAACAGAAGTTACCTAGGGGATTAAATTTACCAGTTGACACCAACAGAGTAAGTATTGGCTGCTGAATTAGAATTTAATATTGTATCATGTCTTTCCTGGTTCCTCAAGGTTATTAAGAGAAGAGTATAGACTGAAATAAAAGCTTCCACTCAGATTTTTTTACTGTAATTTTACTGACTGCAAAGATGGAAAACAATAAAAAGGGAAATTTAATCAGTACTAAAATTCTAACTCAATCTAGGAACAAAAATTTCCAGTTGTGACCAACTGTTACAGCAGTCATACTGAAACTTCACTGTGCCAAATGCATTTATTTATTTTTTTTTTTGAGAGAACAAGCATGCAGGTGGGGGAGAGGGAGAAAGAGAATCCCAAGCAGGCTACACACTCAGCACAGAGCCTGACCTGGGGCTTGATCTCCCGACTGTGGGATCATGATCTGAGTTGAAATCAAGACTCGGATGCCCAACTTACTGAGCCACCAAGGTGCCCTGTGCCAAACACATTTAAACATAAATCAATAGATACTGAAGTTACTTAACTTTACATAACTTAACAATTTTCAGTTTTCAAAAACACCATGGGCCATAACTCATAACACACCAATTTGGACCAATGAACTCAATTATGCAACTTTTGTTTGAGCTATCAGTGACTGCTGGTCTCTTTTCTTCCCACTGAGCTAGACGGGGTGAGGTCATGAGCCTGATGCCATTGGGGTCATCACCTGGCACTTATGTACAAAGTCAATCCAGGGGAATTTGAGCTAAGAGATGAATTCTGAGAACACTGTATCCAAAGCTAAGTTATGCCCAAAGCTATATTATTCTTACACTTTTAGTCACAGAGCCAATAAATTCTTTTAAGCCAGTTTGGGTCGGGTTTTTGGTCCTTTATAAACAAAAGAACTATAAGCAATATAATTCCTCTTTTTAGAGTCCCTAAAAGCCTATAAAGGAAAATAAGGATTCAGAATGTCATGTTTATTTATCATCTTTGAATGTTTGTAGCTACAAGCCAAAGTCATATCTCCTTTGTATTCTATATGAATTCCAGAACTTTGCAACTTAACTATCAGTACCTACCATTTTCTTATCTTCAATGCCAACACTGGAGCTCAGTAACTGCATGTTAAAAAAGGCCAAAATTCCCAACAACTTAGGTTGCAAGTAATCAGCCTAATGAAAAAAAAGAAACACATAAAACAGATCTTATGTAAGTTTTATACAGATCAAATTTCATAAATCAGTAATAATTTATTCAACTAACATCATTTCTATATTACCTAACTATGTTAGAGTACTGGAAGTAAGCACTTGGTGAATTTTCTCTAAAAATATATATTTTCACATCTAGTATTTTAAAAATTAGTGAAGCTGGGGCGCCTGGGTGGCGCAGTCGGTTAAGCGTCCGACTTCAGCCAGGTCACGATCTCGCGGTCCGTGAGTTCGAGCCCCGCATCAGGCTCTGGGCTGATGGCTCGGAGCCTGGAGCCTGTTTCCGATTCTGTGTCTCCCTCTCTCTCTGCCCCTCCCCCGTTCATGCTCTGTCTCTCTCTGTCCCAAAAATAAATAAACGTTGAAAAAAAAAAAAAAATTAAAAAAAAAAAAATTAGTGAAGCTGATTTATAATCACCAAGACAAAATATGATTAAACAGTACTCTACAATAAAAAACCTGTGAGCTTTTGAATTATGGAGTGTGCTGGGGTGGGATCCTCAGGATGTGACTCACACAAGGACCCAGAGTGGAGAGGATATTTAATTGTTATTAAGAATGGAAAAAGACGAAGTGTCCTTATCTAGAACATTTAGAGCTAAGACAGAAAAAAAAAGTACTTGAATAAGGAAAAAATAAGCTGCTAGAACATCGGTCTGAAACAGAGGTCAGTATCATCTGAGGTAACACTGGTAAAAGGGAATAGGATTAATTTTTTCTTGAAAGAGGATCCTGGAGGAAAGGGTATGGGCTTTAAGTCAGCCAAACCTGGGTTTGAATCCCAATTTTGCCCTACCTAGTGTGTGATGCTGGATAAGTTACTTAACTCCTCTGAGTCTGTAAAATGAGAACATCTATTGCACAGAGTTGTTATAGAGATTAAGTAAGATAACATACATTAAGCACTAAGAATATAGTAAAGTGTTGCTTCTGCAGCAGGAGCCATTATGGGGAGCAGCAGCCATGGCTCTGCTCTACCCTCTGGCCATTGGCCTCAACGAGAGCTACAAGGTGACTAAGAGCATGAACAAGTTGAGGTGTAGCAGCTGCTGCAGGCGCCTCATCAACCACACCAAGTTTGTGTGGCACATGATCTGAGAGGTGTGTAGCTTCACCCTGTGCAATGGAGCTGCTCAAGGTTTCCAAGGACAAGTGCAATTTCAAGTTCATCAAGAAAAGGGTAGGGACACACACACATCTGTACCAAGAGTAAGAGAGAGGAGCTGAGCAACGTCCTGGCAGGATGAAAGCATCAGCCAAGAAGGACTGAACCCCTCTCCTCTGTACGTAATAAAGCCTTTTTTGGGGAAAAAAAAGAATATAGTAAAGTGTTACATTTAAGTTGTTAATATTATTACAAACTAGGAATGCAAGTACCCTGCAAAGAATATTAAAATATTTATAAATGGGCAAGGAAGGGGGCACAAAAAGCAGGAGAGGAGTGGCAAAGCATTTTCCAACTCCACAATTAAGTTGCATTGGTTGATGTTGAGGCACCTGATTTAGGTATCTACAGATTACATACAATGCCAAGAGGAGAGAGGGGTAGGTGGATGTGTACTAGCACATAGTACAAAGTTAGGTGTTGATCATGTCTCTCCATATTAGATATTAGGACAAACTTTTTTCTTGCCAAGCACAGAGAATCATCTGTTTGTCAATCTAAATTACACTTAATTTGCAAACTTCTGATTTGGATTAAAACTCATTTTAGGCTTAATAAGCCACAATTCACCAATCACATGGATCCAGCTCATGCTTCTTAAATGAAAAGCAGATATAGATGGCACTCACAGTCTGCCAACATTCTAATTGTAAAGCTCTTGCATTTAGACAATAATTCATTAATCTGCCACTCACTAAATATGTATTATGTATGTCTAGAATATGGTGCCAGGTATAGGTGGCAAGATCAGCAAAGTCACTTTCCTCCTATTAGCTAACATGGGAGACTAATACGAGTAGAAGACATTCAATAAATATATAAATAAGGTTGAGATAAATGCTAAGGGAAAAACACCCTTATCACATGATAGAGAAGAATTGGGATGTGGGAGTTTAGGTAGGGTGATCAGAAAACTCTGAGAGCTAAAGAATGAGGAAGATTATTCCAAGTAAAGAGACTAAGGCAAAGGCACTGACACAGAAAAAATCTTGATATTTTTAAAAACCACAACAAAAAAAACAAGAAAGGAAGAAAAGTGTTGCATAATATGAGGGTGGAAAGGTACGTCAATCACATAAAGCTTATAGATTTCATTTTAAGAGCAACAAAAACCATAAAAGGAATTTAGACAGGGGAATGATATGAATTTGTATTACCTACAAAAAGAGCATATCAATGCTGTGTAAATAAGTGACTAAAGACATAAGGAGGGAAGAGTGAAAGGAGAGAACAGTTAGGTTTTTGTAGTTGTCTCCAAGAAAGATGATAGTCACTTATAAGAGGGTAGTGGCAGCAGAGAATGAAAAATATACTTTGGAGATAGACTTGCTAGGGTTTGCTAACACTTAATTATGAAGGATGAAGAAACTGGAGGGCTCATGAATGCCTCCCAAGTTATGATCTGAGCAACTAGGTAGACAGTGGTACCATTTCCTGAAATAGAAAAGACCAGGAGATGGGAATGCAAGCTGGTACAGCCACTCTGGCAAACAGTATGGAAGTTCCTCAAAAAACTAAAAATAGAACTACCCTACGACCCAGCAATTGCACTACTAGGCATTTATCCACGGGATACGGTGTGCTGTTTCGAAGGGACATATGCACCCCCATGTTTACAGCAGCACTATCAACAATAGCCAAAGCATGGAAAGAGCCCAAATATCCATTGATGGATGAATGGAGAAAGAACATGTGTTATATATATACAGTGGAGTGTTACTCGGCAATCAAAAAGAATGAAATCTTGCCATTTGCAACTACGTGGATGGAACTGGAGGGTATTATGCTAAGTGAAATTAGTCAGTCAGAGAAAGACAAATATCATATGACTTCACTCATATGAGGACTTTAAGAGACAAAACAGATGACCATAAGGGAAGGGAAACAAACATAATATAAAAACAGGGAGGGGGACAAAACAGAAGAGACTCATAAATATGGAACAAACTGAGCGTTACTGGAGGGGTTGTGGGAGGGGGGATGGGCTAAATGGGTAAGGGGCACTTAGGAATCTACTCCTGAAATCATTGTTGCACTTTATGCTAAATAATTTGGATGTAATTTTAAAAAATAAAATTTAAAAAAGGAAAAAAAGGGGGCGCCTGGGTGGCGCAGTCGGTTAAGCGTCCGACTTCAGCCAGGTCAGGATCTCGCGGCCCATGAGTTCGAGCCCCGCGTCGGGCTCTGGGCTGATGGCTCAGAGCCTGGAGCCTGTTTCCGATTCTGTGTCTCCCTCTCTCTCTGCCCCTCCCCCGTCCATGCTCTGTCTCTCTCTGTCCCAAAAATAAATAAATGTTGAAAAAAAATTTAAAAAAAAAAAAAAAAAAGGAAAAAAAAAAACTAGGAGAGAAACAGGTTAGGGGAGGGAAAATGAAGATTTCTAACAGACACGTTATGTTTGGACTTTAGATGTTTACTAAGATAGACAAGTAGAGATGACAAAGAGGAAGCTGGAGAGGCTGTTTGCCATCCTCTCCAGATCCATTCTCTGGCCTGTTCTGTGCTTGAGAAGCTAACCAGATTTCATTATTCAAGATCCCTTTCATCTGGCTTCCCAATGAATTCAGTCAACAGGAAGCACCACAGGGGAACAGGGATTAGGAGAAAAGAGCAAGGGGTTTAAAATTCCTGCTCCCTCTGGGTTTTGAGGTGGTTCTGGAACTGTCTACACTCTACAATGACAACCTTCTCCCTGAACCATGGCTCTAAGCTTTCAACCAGGTTCTGTCAATAACATTTCTTCTTCTTGGCCAGGACTATGGGGAGCATAAATTTTCTGCTATTCCTAGTCCCTATATTCCTTAACATTTCCTGCTGGTTCTCTTAACCTTGCCCAAGACAATGAAAATAGCCCTTCATGAAACTATTTTCGGTTAAACATTTTTGTGTGTGCCATCCGTTTCCTGCCAGGACCTAACTTACATAAATCCACAAGTCCAAAGCTCAGGAGAGGTCAGGATTGGAATTTCAACAATGAAATCATCAAAATATAAATCAAATCAAGCAAAGTACCAGATGAGACCAGATTCTCTCTCATTTAAGGAAAGAATAGACAAAAAGACCCAATTACATAGTCCTGAATCAATCTAACATTTAGAGGATAAAGTAGAGGAAAAGAGCCAGTAAAGACTAAGAATGAATAAGTAGACAGTGGGGAAAAAAAAGAAAATAAAAAAAGTATAGTATAAGAGATGCCATATGAGAAGGGATGGTCAGTTGTACTGAATACCACTGAAAGGTGAAATAAGATAGGAAGAGAAGTGACCATTGGATTTGACATCAGGCAGACTGTTTCTGACATGGACAAGAATTTCAGTAGAATAGTGAGAACAAAAACAAATTAAAATGAACTAAAGAATGAATGGGAAATGAGAAAGCAAACATAGAAATCTCTGAAGATATTTTGCTGATAGACCTTGGAGTCTCTTGAAGGAATGAGGGCAATCAAAAGAAAAAATAGGATATATACATATTTTTTCACATGAAGTAAAGTGACTAAAAATTTAAGAGAGGGAAAGAGGGGATAACATGTGTTCCAACTTTCCCTTAAATATAACAATGGATTTTAAAAATAGAATTGACAAAATTAGTATGTTGTGCCAAAGAGGTAGTTGGAGGTAGGGGAAGGGGGGCACAGCACAAATGTATTCCAATCTATAGTTAAAAAGTAGTGAATAAAAATTAATTTGAACATTTTTACCCTGTGAAAAAATAAAATCCATAATCATTTGGAAACATATTTTTCAACACTAATATATTTTGTTAATACCTTGTATGACCATAATTTAAATCCTCAACCTTTCTAAAATAAAAATCTCAGCCTGAAATTTAAACAAATCTCTAGCATCTGGAAAATGCATACAATATCTATTTCTCCAATCTCACAATTAAGCTACAAAAAGGCAAGAAACAAACAAAAACTCATATAACATATTCCTTACCATTAATTCGGGAGATGTGATCTCTCTGGGGCCCTGATATGGATCATCACTAGATGCAAATGATGCAAGTATTGACAAACCATTGAAAACCTGTTGATAGTGTTCTCCAATACGTAGCAATAATTCATTATGCAGTCCTTGGAAATCTTGTCTCAATAGGCTTCCCAATTCAATTTCTGTTTCATTCTAATCCAAAGACACATTAAAAAAAAAAAAAAAGATTTTGGAAATAAGTATATTAGTAAATCAGGAGCTCTAGATCACGTGACAAAATTTACTTATGGAATTTAAATTTTGTTTTTTCTTTTTTAGTGTTTGTTCATTTTCGAGAGAGTGACAGTGCACATGGGGAAGGGGAAGACAGAGGGGGACAGAGTATCCCAAGTGGGCTCTGCAATGACAGCACAGAGCCTGATGTGGGGCTCGAACTCACGAACTGTGAGATCATGACCTAAGCTGAAGTCAGGTGCTTAACCAACTGAGCCATCCAGGTACCCCTATTGATGGTAATTTTAAAAGGTATTGGAGGGGTGCCTGGGTGGCTCAGTCGGTTAAGCGGCCGACTTAGGCTCAGGTCATGATCTTGTGGTCCGTGAGTTCGAGCCCCGCGTCAGGCTCTGTGCTGACAGCTCAGAGCCTGGAGCCTGTTTCAGATTCTGTGTCTCCCTCTCTCTGACCCTCCCCTATTCATGCTTTGTCTCTCTCTGTCTCAAAAATAAATAAACGTTAAAAAAATTAAAAAAAAATAAAAATAAAAAAATAAAAGGTATTGGAAAGTGATTCTAGGGGCACCTGGGTGGCTCAGTTGTTAAGCATCCAACTCTTGATTTCAGCTCAGGCCATGATCTCATAGTTCATGAGTTCAAGCCCCACATGGGGCTATGTGCTGACAGTGCAGAGCCTGCTTAGGATTGTCTCTCTCCTCCCTTTCCCTCTGTCCCTCCCCCACTCGCGCTCATGCTCACAAACACTTGTTCTCTCCCTCAAAAATAAATAAATTTAAATAAAAAAAAAAAAAGAAAAAGGGATTCTAATCTCGATTTCTCCAGGTACATCTCCCATGGGGTACAGGTAATGAGGAAAGTAATTAAACTTCACTTTCAAGTAAAATTTCAAAAAGTCAGTTTTCTTAAAATATCATCAACTCATTATTCATAGACACATAACCCCTGGGAGAAAATATAATATAGTGGCTTAGAACAGTCTTTGTGGTCAGACTGCCTGAATTTAAATTCCAGGTTTGTTTATTATCATTTTTTAATTTTGAGAGAGAGAGACAGAGCGTGAACAGGGGAGGGGCAGAAGGAGAGGTAGACAGAGAATACCAAGCAGGCTCTGCACTGTCAATGCAGGGCCCCCGATTCAGGGCTTGATCATGACCCGAGTCAGACTCTGACTGAGCCACCCAGGTGCCCCTTAAATTCCAGTTTTGTCACTTATTAGTTGTGTTGTGACCTGGACAAGTTACCTAATCTGACCTCTCCCTGTTTTGGTTTTCTCATCTATAAAATGGAAAAATAATAGCATCTTTATCTTATTGGATAACTGTAAGGACTGAAATGATCCATATAAATTCTTTAGTAACTTCTGACATGCAGGAAAATACTCTATTATTATCATTCTATCTCTACAGGAAAACACTCTACTATTGTCATTCTATCTCTACAAAACAGATTTTCTTCCTCAAAATGAATAAAAATACTCAATATTCAATAATTCTCATGCAGAAAGGAATCTATTGCTGCCATATCATGAAACACATGAAATAATTAACATCAGAGAAAATAGTAGTCACATATGCATATCTGACGGTTTCTCCTACTCCAATATAGTTTCACATTTTTCGAAAGATACCATTGCTAGTGTGATACCCAAAAGACATATAAGCTATAATTTTAGATCTAAAAAAACTAGCAAAATACTGAGTCAAATATAATCAGAGCACTAAAAAACTAAGCAATACACTAACATTATGCCACAGTTGAGATTGCCTCTTCCTATAAATATAATTACTTGCATATAATTAGTCAACTTAGAGTTCCAATTAATTAAAAATTCAAAAATATGGGCCACCTGGCTGACTCAGTTGAAAGGGCATGTGACTCTTGATCTTGGGGTTGTGAGTTCAAGCCCCACACTGGGTACAGAGATTACAAAAAAAAAATTAAAAAATAAACTTAAAAAAATTTCTAAGGGAGCCTCAGTGGCTCAGTCAGTTAAATGTCTGACTTGAGTTCAGCTCTGGTAATGATCTCAGATCAAGCCCTGTGTTAGGCTCTGCACGGACAGCATGAAGCCTGCCTGGAATTTTCTCTCCCTCTCTCTCTGCCTCTTCCCTGCTTGCATGTGCATACAGGGGGTCTCTGTCAAAATAAATAAACTTTAAAAAAAAATTCTAAAATGAAATGAGTTGAGAACCTGATCCATGAATGGATGATCATCACACGCCATTATGGTGAAATGACCAAAAAAATAACAAAAGAATATTTCTATTTAATATGATCCTCTAGGCCCCAAACAAAGCTTATTTACATGATACCATTTGGACTTATATTACTCTAGAATAAGCTCTAAATTATTTACTCTTCACCCTACAAGAACGTTAGAAAAGCTTTCCCATAATGCTAATTTAAACGAAAGAGTAAAACACACAATTATTCAATTACCTTCAGATAATGAAGGGCACGTTCTAATTCATCCTTGGAACAGGAACAGACCAAATGAGAAAAAATATATTTGAAGTTATTTATTAAAATTTCTCTACGATTGACATTTAACTGTTTTCCTAAAGTTCGAATGAGAGCAGAGGCTGCAGGGCTTGCTTTGGCAGCAAGGTCAGGGAGCAGAACTTGTAATGTCCTCTGAAAAAGAAACACTATAATTACTAAAAAGTACATTTGTCCAGGTAATAACATATTCACATAAGTTGTGTACAAAAATATTTTAAAATACCAAACAAATTTGGAGTCCATATGTGATCTATATAATTTCAGAATTCACCATTTATGCATTTAACAGATACGTACCAAGCATCTATGATTCAGGCACTACGGATAAAGCCGCAAAAAAATAGGCAAGGTCTCTGATGGCACAGAGTTCACATTACAGCTAATGTAGAAGTATAAGCCAATACATAAGTAGAGAAGAAAATTTCTCATGAGTATGTGTTAAAATATACTCATGCTCTAAAGGCAGAAGTTCCAAGTTTGATTTTTTATTTGAGTTAATTTGGATTTTGACAACAAGCAAGAGTAACCATAAATACAATATTTTAAGTTTTTTTTTTAATTAAAAAGCTGAAAAAAATTAAAAGTGCTGCAATATTAAATAAAAACATTTTAATGCACTCACCATCCTCAAATGGCAACAAATCTATTTTGATTTTGGTCTATTTCCTTTAAGATCTTACTCATAAAACAAATACACAATTCCAAACACAAAATTGTTGGCCTTTCATTTATTCCCTTCAACATGTATCTAAAGAAAACCTACTACATGTCAATCATCATAGGTACTAGAGATATAAAAATAAACAAGAATCAGGCCCCTCGCCTCAGAGATGCTTACACCTTACTTGTGTTATGCCTTTGAACTTAAAATTAATTCTGTAAGACTAATATAACATTATAAAATAGTCTACAAAGTATTAACAATTATTATATTAAGGGTTCCACAAGGTCTACAGCCCAAATGTTAGACATTTCTTTTCAGCATTTTGTTTAATTTTGTACTTCAAAAATGCTGCAATAAACATCTGTACTTTTTGGTTCCCAGAGGGAAATTACTGAATGAAAAGATAAGAATATCTTTATAATCCTTACTGTATACTATCATATTTCCTTGCAGGATTTGACCAATTTACAAGCAACTTAAGTTTGTTAAAATATAATAATGTTGTAGGGAGAAATACTCAGTCCTAACAGTATGGATCACTATTACAATTCACGAAGAGTAATGATAACTTTGTCTTTAGGAAAAGGTAAGAAGACAATCTACTCCATCTTTCAACCCTTAACCATAATGACATTTCAAAGACTTCCCAAACCACTCCCTACCATAAACTCTGTCATCTGAATTCACACAAGATCATATATACCAGTAATTTTGTACTATATTGCTCTAACTCCTTAGAGGTAAAAATGATATTAGACTGTGCATTACCAATGGAACCAATCATAGCACTAAAGACATAAGGGTTCAGTCAGATGAATTAGTCAGCATTAATCAATTAGTATTAAATTTTCAGGATAGCAAACCATATAGAGAAATAACTCTATCACGAACTTAAATTTTATAACATAAGTAACATCATATCAAAGTTAAAAGAAAACATACATATTTGAAAATACAGGATCTACATGCTCCAGATTTTCTTTAAAATAAGACTAGAATGGAATAAACACAAAATACTGAATTGAAAACAGTTAAGTCAACCACACTTTGCAACTTACAGTAAGGAAACGATTAAGATCAGGAAAGTCAAAAACATTGGCAATTTCAGACAAGGTATTTAAAGCCATTTCTCTCTGGTGAGCCACATCTTGTTTCCGCATCTCAGCATTCTGGCATGGAGTACTAGGAAGTGCTGTCATCTGACTGGAGTGGAGAGATTCTACTAAAAACTAGGGCAAAACAATTTGTTAATTTTTTCACACAAAGAAGAAATTTAAAAAAAATTTTTAGGGGTGCGTGGGTGGCTCAGTCAGTTAAGCCTCCAACTTCAGCTCAGGTCATGATCTTGCGGTTCGTGAGTTCGAGCCCCGCGTCAGACTCTGTGCTGACAGTTTGGAGCCTGGAGCCTGCTTCGGATTCTGTGTCTCCCTCTCTCTCTGCCCCTCCCCTGCTTATGCTCTCTCTCTGTCTCAGAAATAAATAAAACATTAAAAAAAAAAATTTAAAAAAAAATGTTTTTTAATGTTTATTTTTGAGAGAAAGAGACAGAGAGAGACAGACAGAGTGTGAGTAGGGGAGTGTCAGAGAGGGAGACAGAATCCGAAGCAGGCTCCAGGCTCTGAGCTGTCAGCACAGAGCCTGACGTGGGGCTTGAACCCACAAATGGTGAGAACATGACCTGAGCTGAAGTTGGACACCCAACTGAGCCACCCAGGCGCCCCAACACACAAGGAATAAAATTTAAAGACTACTTTCTAAGCTAACATAAAGGATAGTATCAATGCCCTAAACATATTACCTGAATTAGCTTACTTGATTTTTGTAACAGCCTTCAAGAAGTAGATGATGTCACAACCTCCCTTTTACAAATGGAGTAACCAGGTTTAGTTAAGAAATTTAAGTATCTTGTTAAGGATCACACTCCTAACAGGGCAAAGCCAGTATTTTAACATATCCCTAACTTTTCAGCCATGAGTTGAATCAACTTTTTTATTTATGTATTTTTTAGTTTTTAAATAAAATTGTCTTTATTTGCTGACAAGATGATATATAGAAAAAATCCTAGAAACTCCACCAAAAAGTTATGTGGATAAAGAAGTAATTAATAGAGGTGCCTGGGTGGCTCAGTCGGTTGGGCGTCCGACTTCGGCTCAGGTCATGATCTTGCGGTCCGTGAGTTTGAGTACCGCGTTGGGCTCTGTGCTGACCGCTCAGAGCCTGGAGCCTGTTTCAGATTCTGTGTCTCCCTCTCTCTCTGACCTTCCCCCATTCATGCTCTCTCTCTAAAAAAAAATTAAAAGAAGTAATTAATAAATTCAGTAAAGTGGCAGGACACAAAAGCAACATACAAAAATCAGTTGCATATCTATACACTAACAAAATATCCAAAAAAGAAATGAAGAAAACAATCCCATTTTAATAACATAAAAACTAATAAAATATATAGGAATAAATTTAACCAAGAGTTGAAAGACCTATAGCATAAAAAGTGTAAGACTTTGATGAAAGAAACTGAAAACACAGTAAATGGAAAGACATCCCGTGTTCAAGGACAGGGAGAGAAT
This sequence comes from Prionailurus viverrinus, assembly GCF_022837055.1. Lineage (NCBI taxonomy): Eukaryota > Metazoa > Chordata > Mammalia > Carnivora > Felidae > Prionailurus > Prionailurus viverrinus. Next base: position 37,715,732 of record NC_062569.1, read on the forward strand.
ATCGATAAAAGATCCATACTACCAAAGTCATCTAAATATGCTAGTGTAATCCCTATGGAGATCCAATGCGGAATTTTGGATATTCAGTGAATTCCCTATCAAAATTTTAATGGCATTTTTCACAGAAAAAGAAAAAAAAATTCTACAATATGTACTGAATTTCAAAAGGCTCTAAATAGCCAAAGCAATCCTCAGAAAGAACAAAGCAGGAAGCATCACACTTTCTAAATTTTAAACTATGCTACAAAAGCTGCAGTAACCAAAACAGTATGGTACTGTCATAAAAACGGGTATATAGAACAATGGAACATTATCAAGAACCCAGAAATAAATCCTTGCATATACTATCAACTAATATTGGACAAGGGAGCTAAGAATACTTAATATGGATAATCTCTTCAATAAATGATGTTGGGAAAACTGAATAATCACATGAAGGAAACTGAAACTGAACTTCTAGGGTGCCTGGGTATCTCAGTTGGTGAAGCATCTAACTTCAGCTCAGGTCATGATCTCATGGTTCCTGAGTTCAAGTTCTGCATTGGGTGAGCTCCAGCCCCATATCAGGTGAGCTCAAGCACCACTTCGGGTGAAGAGAAGCCCTGCTTCAGGTAAAAACATGAGCCCCACTTTGGGTGAGCCCCACTTCTCTCTCTGCCCCTCTGTGGGATTCTCTCTCTGCCCTTGCTCACTTGCACCCCCCCCAAAACAAAGAAAGAAGAAACTGAACCTCTATGTTATACTATTCACAAAACTTAATGATTTGTTAAAATATTTCTTTTTTTTATATACATATACATTTTATTTAAAACAAGTTAGTTACATATAATGTAACAACGATTTCAGGAGTAGAATTTAGCAATTCATCACTTACATAGAAACTAAAGTGCCTTCTTGGTTGAAACTAGACCACTTTCTCACACCATTCACAAAAATAAACTCAAAATGGATAAAGGACCTAAATGTGAGACAGGAAACCATCAAAACCTTAGAGGAGAAAGCAGGAAAAGACCTCTCTGACCTCAGCCGTAGCAATCTCTTACTCGACACATCCCCAAAGGCAAGGGAATTAAAAGCAGAAGTGAATTACTGGGACCTTATGAAGATAAAAAGCTTCTGCACAGCAAAGGAAACAACCAACAAAACTAAAAGGCAACCAACGGAATGGGAAAAGATATTCGCAAATGACATATCGGACAAAGGGCTAGTATCCAAAATCTATAAAGAGCTCACCAAACTCCACACCCGAAAAACAAATAACCCAGTGAAGAAATGGGCAGAAAACATGAATAGACACTTCTCTAAAGAAGACATCCGGATGGCCAACAGGCACATGAAAAGATGTTCAGCGTCGCTCCTTATCAGGGAAATACAAATCAAAACCACACTCAGGTATCACCTCACGCCAGTCAGAGTGGCCAAAATGAACAAATCAGGAGACTATAGATGCTGGAGAGGATGTGGAGAAACGGGAACCCTCTTGCACTGTTGGTGGGAATGCAAACTGGTGCAGCCGCTCTGGAAAGCAGTGTGGAGGTTCCTCAGAAAATTAAAAATAGACCTACCCTATGACCCAGCAATAGCACTGCTAGGAATTTATCCAAGGGATACAGGAGTACTGATGCATAGGGGCATTTGTACCCCAATGTTCATAGCAGCACTCTCAACAATAGCCAAATTATGGAAAGAGCCTAAATGTCCATCAACTGATGAATGGATAAAGAAATTGTGGTTTATATACACAATGGAATACTACGTGGCAATGAGAAAAAATGAAATATGGCCTTTTGTAGCAACGTGGATGGAACTGGAGAGTGTGATGCTAAGTGAAATAAGCCATACAGAGAAAGACAGATACCATATGGTTTCACTCTTATGTGGATCCTGAGAAACTTAACAGGAACCCATGGAGGAGAAGGAAAAAAAAAAAAAAAGAGGTTAGAATGGGAGAGAGCCAAAGCATAAGAGACTGTTAAAAACTGAGAACAAACTGAGGGTTGATGGGGGGTGGGAGGGAGGAGAGGGTGGGTGATGGGTATTGAGGAGGGCACCTTTTGGGATGAGCACTGGGTGTTGTATGGAAACCAATTTGTCAATAAATTTCATAAAAAAAAAAAAAAAGAAAGAAATTAAGTGCCTTCTATATAACATCAAGCCATAAAAAAGTTTATCAGTAGAATAAAGGCTAAAAAAGAAAAGCATTTTTTAAAAATTTATTTATGGGGGGGGGGGGGGGGAGAGGGGCAGAAAATCCCAAGCAGGCCTCGAGCTGTCAATACAGAGCCTGACTCAAGGCTCAATCTCAAGACCGTGAGTTCATGACCTGAGCTGAAATCAAAAGTCAGATGCTTACCCAACTGGGCCAACTAGGCACCCCAAAAAGAAAAGCATTTCTTTTCTTTAAAGTTTTATTTATTTATTTTGAGAGAGCGTGCACATGCACATGTACACTAGCACACGTTCCACCTAGGATGGGACAGAGAGAGAATCCCAAGCCAGCTCGATGCTGTCAGCACAGAGTCCAATGTGAGGCTCAATCTCACGGAAGCGTGAGATCATGAGCTGAGCTGAAAACAAGAGTTGGACGCTTAACTGACTGAGCCACCCAGGCTCCCCCCAAAAAGCATTTAACAGATTAACAAGAGAGCATAGTAATTCAATATATTACTAAAAGATATTCCCCTCTCCCATTCATAATATACATCTTTAGAGCAAGAGCATAAAATATAGAACTTGTAAGTTTTAGGTTCTCTTAAATAAACTGAATACATCCTTTAAAAATATACCCTTTAACGCAAGACAAAAAAAAAGTATAAATGGTTTTTTGTTTGTTGTTGTTTTTTAACTCTTGCAAAGTATTGCTATTTACTGTAGTCAAGACCAGTGCTGACTCTCACCTGACAGATGGGTTTCTTATACTGGCTGAAAAAGTTCTGCAGTTTAACACTCTTAGCTGCAACCAGAGCTCTGATTTCTGTGTATGCTGCTCCAGAGACAGATGCTGACTTGGATAATAAACAATGCAATAAGTGCAAAAGTGCAAAAGGTACCAAATCTCCTTTTGCTGCCCTAAAAAATTTAAAAAAGGTTATCAATATCTCAAATATAAATGGAAATCCATAAAAAATTCATGTTGATATCACATTTTTTTCTATAATTTCACATCTCTCATACTACCATTTTTAACACCTGGCAAATAAAAAAGGAAGTATACAAACACTGCCAAATATACCTTCCAATATCCCCTGTTGTAAGAATCAAGGTATCCTTCAACTCATTATTTCTTGAGATTTGAGCATGTGTATATGCTTCCTTCATTCTTAAGACAAAAAGCTAGAATAATAAAATTAATCAGTTAAATTAGTTTAGAGCCAGATTAATGAAGACACAAATGTTTAAAATAAAAAATATCAACCTCTTTTATAAATCCATCTTCAGAGTCCAAGGATTCCAATATATGCTTGATATTTCCACTAAAAGCCACTCTAACATCCTTGTCTGGATCTTCCATTAAATTTAATAAAGTTCCAAGAACTGTTTTTACATCTGTTTCATCTTCTCTAAAATCAAGGTGCTTACAAAGATGATATAAATTATCTATGAAAGCTAAAGGGCGAGAGCATATAATACCTCATATTAACACTTCAAATATCAAAGTTTTACAGTAAAAATATTATTAATAAATATACAAAGAATTCTAACTTGCTTATAATGTCAGTTTCAATTAGTAGAAATTGTGGAAGACTAAAATGAATGTTTACAGATTAAAATTTACTTTATACTTAATAAAAGTTATAAATAATTTAAATCTAAAATTCTAGAATTAAAAAAATTTTTTTAACATTTATTCATTTTTGAGGAGAGAGGGAGAGAGAGAGAGAGAGAGAGAGAGAGAGAGAGAGAGAGAGGGGGAGGCGCAGAGAGAAAGGGAGATAGAATCTGAAGCAGGGTCTATCAGCAAAGAGCCTGGTATGGGGCTTGAACTCATAAACCACAATGATAACCTGAGCTGAAGGCAGATACTCAACCCAATAAGCCACCCAGGTGCCTCACTTCTAAAAATTATTTATTTATTTTGGGGAGCATGTAAGCGGGGAAGGGGCAGGGAGAGGGGGCAGAGGATTGGAAGTGGGCTTGACAGGCTGACAGCAGCAAGCCCGATGTGGAGCTTGAACTCACCAACCTTCAAGATCATGACCTGAGCCCAAGTCAGATGCTCAACTGACTGAGCCACCCAGGGGCCCTTAGAATTTTTTTAAGTTATAAAATGACTACTCACTTAAGACTTTGTACATCATTATATTTTACTGAGACAGACTTAAAAAGCACATTTCACTAATCTAAAGAACTGTGAACTATTAGCTTTACTGTTAATCCTGTATTATAAGATTTAGGGAGTCCTGGAAACTACCTATTATAAATTATTTTTAAAACTTGAGAACAAGTTGCAACTTTCTACCCAAACAAATGGATCTTCTAAGTATTTGTGTAAATCTCATGCTTCCAACAAACTTATACAACATTGCCACTGGAAAAGTGACTAAGAAGATACAATCTACAGATAGTCCTCAGTAGGGCAAAGCTTCTAATTATTTGAAGTTCCAAAGGTCCAAGGTAGTGGCAGCAGACATATTAAGAAGCTTCCCCAGTCTCCCTAAAGAGCATAGGGAATACTGAACCTCACGATATTGGACCAAACACCAGGTATGCCCAAGTCGGCAAATCACATGAATATTTAAAAATCCAAAAATTACTTCCCTTGTTAGTTCTGTGATGCGGTCTAATGCCAGACAACCCATTTATAAATAACCATTACATGACCATTGAATCTATCAAGTAAGTCTAATTTCTTAAGGCTTCAGGCTAATTCTATTAATGATTTAAAAAAGAGAGTATAGGGGCACCTGGGTGGCTCAGTCGGTTAAGCATTTGACTTTGGCTCACGTCATGATCTCACGGTTTGTGAGTTCTGCTATCAGCACAGAACCCAACATGGGGCCTAAACCCATGAGAACATGACCCGAGCCAAAGTCAGACGCTCAACTGACTGAGCCACCCAGGCGCCCAGAAAAGGTTTTAAAATGTTAAATAAATCAGGGGCACCTGGGTGACTCAGCTGGTAAAGCGTCCATCTCTTGATTTCAGCTCAGGTCATGATTTCACGATTCGTGAGTTCCAGACCCTCACATCTGGCTATGTGCTGACACTGCGGAGCCTGCTTGGGATTCTCTCCCTCTCTCTGTCCCTCCCCAACTTGTGCTCAATCTCTCTCAAAAATAAATAAAGTTAAAAAAAAAAAAAAGATGTTAAAACATTAAATAACTCATAACAAATCACTCACCAAGTTTCACTGGACTAGGTGTTTTTTTTTTCAGTAGAAAAAGGAATGGCTTGCAAACAGAAGCTTTTAGTTGAGAAGATGAACATTCATGTTGAGAAGTGACTTTTAGGCTCTTACAGAATAGGTCAATATGTCCATGTTCAGAGAAAGGTTCTGTTAAAGAACTTGTCAAATGAAACATGCCATGAAGTGTACAGACAAGTTGACCAAGAATAGAGGCAAATTCTTTCTTGACAAAGTCGGAATCATCTTTGACTTTATCTCTGGGGAGAAAAAAGAAAATACACTAACTAAACCTTGCTTAATTTTGTGGTCTAAATAGTCTTGCTTAATTTGGGGAAAAAGTAATGGTAAGACAAAGCCTAAAAGGAAGAAAACTTAAATTTCAAAACAAAAAGCAACATTTGTTGCATACACTCAGCAATACACATATATTTGCATACAGTATGATCTTTCCAAGCAAGTTATATATTCAAATTAAAATATTAATACATACATAAGAATCTTGGGAACTCTGTTACAAGAATTCTGCTGCTGCAACAAGATAAAAAATCCATTAACACAACTAGCCCGGATTACTTCGTGGGAGCTCTGTAGGGCCCAGCTATAAACTGCTGTTCTCCATTCAAGGAATATTCTTCTTGGAAATAAAGTTAGAAGAAACACACACCGTGACTGTGCCTGTGGTGCTGAAAAAATTAAGTCTATTAAAAACTATTTCTAAATATTAATTTTAACTTATACACATATCAATATACACATTTATATATATTTATACACATTTATATTTATATACATCATACACATTTATATATATATATCCATTGTCATAAACTCAAGTAACATCTCAAATATATATATTTAATTAAAAGCTCCTTTTTAAAAAATAAACCACATGCACTGAAAAACATCTACGTACAATCCTACTACATGTAACCAGAGAAATGCAACTAAAAATCACACTCACCAGATAGTTAAAAAAAAAAAAAAATTCTTTTAGTTACCTCCTTACCATTTTTTTTTTTTTGACAGCAAACATTTTAGTCTGACAAAGTGAGGATGTGAGACAACAGAAATTCTCTCCTATTTTGCTAAAAGGAATGTAAACTGGAATGGCATCTTTGGAGAACAATGTGGCAGAATACTTGGGGTGTGCAAATCCTATAATTTTTTCAATTTGTTACTTTTTAGATGTCTAATTACTTTTTGAATTGGTAAAAATGTACTTTTTAAATTAATGAAAAAAAAAAAAAAAACAGCAATGTGTTAGAAGTCCCATATAGACATGAGTTAAACCACACACACAGAATTTTGTGACCACTTACAGCAGTTATCAGAAATCCTCTGGCTTAATGCTAGAAGATTAGTGGCAAATGTAGTCAACTTTAAAGAGCCATCATCAGAATGGGAATGAATCCATGGAAGTGAGAGCATTCCACATAAATCTTCCAGTATATGATCTTCAAATGAAGTTTTTACTACAGAAACATACAACAGGTGATTATAATTTTTCCTTAATCATATTTAACTGTGTCTTGTTGCTCAATAAAAATAGATGTTCTAAACATCAAGTGGAATTACAGCATTCAATAAACAAAGGTTCTTAACATAGAGATGATGTTCTGAGGTCTGTAACCCAAAGAAATTAAACGTGACTTTACAAAGATACGCATCCATGCATTTTCTCAGCATTCTTCAGAAATTCTCAAATAAAAAAAGTTAATAGTTATATTCTACACTGATGACCTTTAAAGGTTGTTTTGTTCTACTGTGTATTTATACTCACCGTGAATATAAATTAGAGCATCATATATTTTCACCACTTTATCAATAACTGCCTCCAGGTCAGGTTTCTGAACAGATTCTAACAAACTCCTACAGCTCTTAAGCACTTTTGTGTAAAAATCCAAAGACATCCAAGTTACCACTACTGAAGGTTTCTTCTTACATTTCTGTTGACAGTCCTTGAAATTATGGCTGCAGTTAATACATTTTTAAGAAACAGAATTACAATAAATTTATTATAGTCCAACCTAATATTGCAGTTAAGTCAAAAGAAATTGTGAGTATAAAACTAACACAATTTTAAACCAATTCAAAGTAAATATGCACGTCAATTAATATGCCATTATTATTTTAAGCTTAGTCTCTTTACATCAGTCCTAGGATTTGGTAATTAAAATAATCTACAATATTTAAATGCAGTATCCCAGGCCTAAAAAATGACAGAAGATATCCCTGCATAATTATTAACTGGCTTGGTAAACCCTTAATTAAAGAAGAGTAGACTGCAGTCTAATTAGCTATTCCTTCAAGTTGTTTCAAATTCTAAATGTAATACAATCTGAGGTAATATAGTTTCTCTAAAATCTCTTTCATAACTTTTTATTGAGTAATTAAGAGTCAGAAAATACAGAATAAATGACCATGTAAAAAGTTAACAAAGAGTTTTAGTCTATAACTTGGCAGTAAAAATAAGACTACATCTTCAGAGATGATTCACACTTGCTTTTTCTGATAGAATAAATAACCATCTTAAAAGTACTAAATTGAAAATATACTTCCAAGGAGTTCTAAATCCCTACTCTTATTATCAAAAGGAAATGTTCTTTTGGCTAAATGTTTGACTAAAAGAACAATGAGTTTTGAGTTATATAAAAATGTGCTCTGCTAGTTTCTAATTATATGTGCGCAGGAAAGTTCAGACAAAGAGTCTTGTTAGAGGAAGTAATTAAGAGGAACTGGAACACCAGGTTACCCTCGAGCTGGACCCAGAACATCAGAGGCTCCTCACCCCTTCTTCTCCTTTCCTTAGAATATATACTCTACCTACTGGTCTCATAGTGGGAGCTGTTCCAAAGAAAGAGCCTGGAGAAAGTAAGGTGTTGTTGAGACCATCTGGACTGAACACATGACTTAGTCTCAATTTCTCTAAACCTCAATCTCCAATTTGTAAAGTAGGCATAACAGCATTTACCTTACAGAACTGTTGTAAAGATTAAATAATATATGTATAGTACTTAATACAGTACGTAGCATTTAGCAGGTGCTCAATAAAAAACAAATTACCTTTCCATTTCACTAAAAAATGTATGTTCTCAGGTCACACAAATTGAGTGAATAATGAGGTCTCCTAAAACAATACATCCAAATTTATTACAGAAAACCCACCCAGAAAATACAAGTTGTTTTACCAGTCCATGTTTTGATGAGAACAATGAACAGTACACAGAGCAGTCAGTTGTAGGATAACCGTGATTCCTTCTAAAGTCTCGATAACAGGATTCTTTAGACTACCACATTCAAGGGAAATCTGAAGGGATTCAGCTTTCTGTTTCAGTGTACTCCATAATATGCTCTTTTTGTTCATATCCACATGTTTAATTCTGTAATTTATTACAACCACAGTGTAAAGATATTCATTGGTTCAAATGTGAAAAATATTTAAAACAAAACATAACATGTAATGCCAACTACTGAAATTTATAGCACAATGTATTTAAAACAACTTTCAGGGCTAACTGCAATATGGGAATTCTTTGATCACATTATACAAAAAGTTTATTTGTTAATGTATTTTAAACTGCTGACAGATATGCAATCTCAGAGATTTCTCAGATACTAAAAAGTTAAATTAGACAGGCAAGTAATAACTTAAAAAATCTTTTAAGTAACCTTATGTAGCCATGTTATCTTTTATACTCGAATGGGCTGCTAGTATTAAAATATTTTAAGCATTCCTTTGACTACCTTTAGAAAGAACAATGGAATGTATTTAAGTCAAAGCACTTAACTAAAGATGATTTTTAAAAGTGAATAAAGTTTTATTAAATCACTAAATACAAACTGAATGAAGGTCATACTCCTCAGTCTGTTTTGGTGGTCTTTTGGAAGAGTTTAGAGATGAGCTGAGTCGACGTCTTTTGGATGATATTACATCGCTATTACTGCTGAGGTTTTCCTGTTGAATTTGGCACTGAACCTCCTCAATGATTTCCATACTTTCCATTTTTAAGGCGGCATAAAGTGGGCCCAACAAATACTGAGAAAGTAAAAATAATTTCAAAAACTATCTCTTAGAAAATGTTATTAACAGACTGCAAAAATTTATTAGGTTGTAAGTTTTTTAATAAGGTAAACTATTTTCAGAGTCTCATCAGGTAAAACAAAGACCTAAGTTAATCTATATAATTTCACAACCTATAAATAGACATATATGTGGTTCTGTACCTACAATTATGGTTGTACAGTCTTAAAAGTCTTAACATAAATTCTCTCATCTGTTTTTCCTTCCATCAAAATACTACAAAGAAAAATTCTATAAGGGAATTACTAAACTCTTTCATACTACAAATCCAGCAAGACTTTTAGATAAAGTATTTACTCAAGTTACTGCACATTTTATTGTACTGCCTGTCTCTCACAGTCCAAATAAGAAAAAAAGGCATAATTTGGCATGATTAGTACTATGTAATCATAGGTTTCCTACAAGTGATTGATTATAACATATCAAAGATAAAATCTAGGTGAGTGCTCAAAGTTTTTGTAATTAAGTTGATAACTGGCCCCCTTTTAATAATGCACTAAACATGCTTACACTTCACAAAGCCTACTTTAAAACCTGCTACCCTATTGGCAGTTCATTACCAACTTAGTGAACAAATCTTTCTCAAATCAAAGTAAAAATTCAGAATAAGGAGCCAAAGTGGATTGTGAAAATCATTCCATTCTGAATATACATTATTAAAGACAATCTATTTTCTCACTAATACATCTGACATACATGCTTAAGTTATAAACAAAATACATACTTATTAAGAAACCTTAAAAATGACTTACCTCTGCATCTACCTGAAATCCAAGCACATCCACAAGAACTTTACAAATGTTTCTCACATAAACCTTCCTGACTTGTAGAGCAGATTCATACCCAGCTGGCACATATTTAAGGAAATACTGCAGTAAGTGGCACAAAGCTGCTTTTAGCAAATCAGACTTAAGCCGCATAAGCACACCATCTTCAAACATGACACAGAGTTTTTCCAGCAGCATATTTAAATAGACAGGTTCAATATTTCTATAAGCTTCTGCTTCAAAGGGAAACAGTGTTTTTATCAGCTTTGATAATGGCTCTTCACAGAGTTTCAACTGGTCAGCATCCATTTCTACAAGATGTTTTAATAATTCCAAAAATGACCGGAAAAAAGTGCTGGCTGGTTGTGCTGGTAATCCTCCAAGCTCAAAGAGTTCAGTTAAAAGGCTAATTGCTAAGGATTTAATTTTTGGACTACCATACTCTAGCAGCATACAACCTATCTGCCAAAGTAAGAGTTCTTGCCTTCTAAAAAACACAATTGCAATAATACGAATAAGAACTGTTAATAAGGTGACTTCAATAAATTCTAAATTTTGCATGTTCATGAATTGCAAAGGAGCTGGTTGTAAATATCCCACACGTTCATCTAATTGACTTAAAAATCGGCTAACTACCACTGGCCATTCCACAAAGTGTCCCACTGCATTTCTTTTATGGAGGCAAATCACATCTTCAAAAAGATGCAGTAATTCCTTTGTTAGTACTCCAAAAATTGCAGGACTCTTGCTTTTAAAAAGAAATAATAATGAGCAGATGACTTCACAGATTTTCTTGTGTAACGTATGACAGGATGGAGTTGCTGCAATCCGCAGAAGTCTTGTTATGATCCAATTACTGAATTCTTTGAAATAAAAAATATTAAATAAGTCCATCAGAAATGTTAATTAATTTGCTAAATGCTTGATGATTCATTAAAAAAATTTTTTTAATGTTTATTTATTTTGGAGACACAGAGACAGAGAAATAGAGAGAGAGAGCGAGAGCGAGAGCAGGGGAGGAGCAGAGAGGAGACACAGAATCTGAAGCAAGCTCCAGGTCTGAGCTGTCAGCACAGTGCCCAAAGGGAGCTTGAACCCACAATCCGTGAGATCGTGACCTGATCCGAAGTCAGACGCTTACTGACTGAGTCATCCAGGTGCCCCTGATGATTCATTTTTAAAGTATAAACTTCACTAACAAAATAGTCTAAAACATTCCTCACACAATGGAAATACTGAACAGTAATTTAGAATACCAATTTTCGAGTCTAAGTCCTAGCTTTTCACTTATTGGTTGTGTGAACTTTTCATCTCTCTGAACCTCTGTAACTTCATCTATAAGAAGGGAGTCATAAGGGTTACCATGAGAATGAAGTAAGATGATATATGTGAAATTCTCAGCATAGTGCTTGAACTTCAACAAATGGTTACTATTATCACTCCTTCAACAAATATTTGAGTGCCAACTCTGTCCCAGGTGCACAAAAACAAATCAGTCACAGTCCTCCTGATTCCTGTAATAGTTTCTAAAACTTTTTGATCACAACTAAGATACATTTTATATCATGAAACAAAAGTTTCATGAAACAGTATTTATTACATGCAATGTATTATGATATTTTCTAATTACATTTTATCTTCATAACCTATTAATGGGTTGTGACCTGTTATTTAAAAAAGTGTAGTAAAGGGGCGCCTGGGTGGCGCAGTCGGTTAAGCGTCCGACTTCAGCCAGGTCACGATCTCGCGGTCCGTGAGTTCGAGCCCCGCGTCGGGCTCTGGGCTGATGGCTTGGAGCCTGGAGCCTGTTTCCGATTCTGTGACTCCCTCTCTCTCTGCCCCTCCCCCGTTCATGCTCTGTCTCTCTCTGTCCCAAAAATAAATAAACGTTGAAAAAAAAAAAATTTAAAAAAAAGTGTAGTAAAGAATATAGACAGGAATGCCTGGATGGCTCAGTCAGTTAAGTGCTGACCTCGGCTCAGGTCATGACATCCCAGTACTTGAGTTCAAGCTCTGTGTCGGGCTCTGTGCTGACAGCTCAGAGCTTAGAGTCGGCTTCAGATTCTGTGACTCCCTCTCTCTCTGCCCCTCCCCACTTGCGTGCACACTCTTTCTCTCTCTCTCTCTCTCTCAGAAATAAAAACATTAAAAAAAGTTAAAAAACATTTTTAATACTCTATGCATTGTACAGAAAAAAAGATGATAGTTTTACATCTTTTTATAAGGAGGCCAATAAAGGGGCAAAAGTAGTAGGAACAATAAGGATAAAGCCTGGAAAAAAGCTTCAACATCTAGGAGTTGTTCTTAAAGGGCTAGATAGGAAATATTTTAGGCTTGAGGGCTTTATGGCTTCCATGTCAACTACTCAATGCTGCCTTTCTAGTAGTTACATACAGTAAGTAAATATTAAGTAAAAAACATGGCTTTTGCAATAAAACTTTGTTTACAAACACAGGCAGGAGGCCTGTGGGCCACGGTTTGCTAATGCCTGATCTAGAAGAAAGAGATTATCAAAAACAGAAAAAAGAAAAGTGCTTAAGTGCCCAATGGCAAATAAACAAATTTGGTTATTTCTGTTCCATCCTGGGTATCTAGTTTAAAACTAAAGAAAACAATAAGGATGCACAAAACAAAATTAACAATTACCATTTTGCTCCTTCATGTTTATAGCAAATTTGACCAAAATATGTATAAAATGTATGTTATAATTTAGAAGAGCAGAAGAGGGTAAATTTCATAAAACCAGTTGCAAATGAATGCACAAATAGTAGGACTCACCAATACTGTCTTTGACCTCATTTTGCCCTTGGCTTCCATTCACATTTACAAACATAAGTGGGGAAGACTTCATTATATGCTGGATGAAATCAAGCAACATCACAGAGGTTGGCTGGGAGTCAGTTTTCTTTACAAGTTCTAGAGCAACTAAAATAATAAAAAATTCATCTTAAAGAGGCATGACAAATGAAATGACAGTTCTTTTGTTAAAAAACTAGACTTTGGTGACCAGAATTGTGTCTAATACAGTGCTCAGGATAAACTGATGGGGCTAAACTCCATGGTCCTATCTTTCTAATTTTAAATGTTTAAAAACCAGGCACATTCATCTATTATACATCCATTCACCAAATATATATTACAGGCCTACAATATGCCGGGCACTGTACCAAAATCTGAGGGGGGAAAAAAAACTTTACCTGAACAGGTGAGGGAATCAGATAAATAAGCTGATAGTTATAATATAGTATGTTAACTGCACTAATCCACCGTGTAGGAAGTGAGTGTCTGGGAAGATGCTGTGAAGGAATAGATTCCTAGATGATGAAAAGTTGGTCAGAGAGGTGAAGGGCAAGTGGTCTAAAGAGAGGGAAGGGAGTACTACATGAAAATACATTATGCAAGTAGTTAGTAGCCCTTTGTTGTTTTTCAGCAACTCATAATTTTATTGACTGAAAAAAGAAAGGCTAAATGACTATTAAGTCATTAAATCTGTGCCAAATTTGAAATTAAATTTATAAACCATTAGCCAAATGCTACTTTATATTACCCCTTCTGTGTAATTTTAACAGATGTGACCAATGGGACACCACGTTGCCAGGGTGGTAATATTTGTTTTCTACACTGCCACAAACAGGAAATAGTTATTTCAACAACTCACTGGAACCTCTTACCTCCCACAAAGTCACTAACTTGTAAAGAATATTTAAATGGCATTTGTTTCTCAACCACTAGTGAAAGACCTAGCTAAAAGAGGGTGCACATGATTAGAAATGGCCAACTATTTTTTATCTATTATAATATCATATATCAAAGAACTCCATAGCAAGTAGCAGAAAATGTAGGAAAAGCAGGAAAATAGAATTACTTTAAGCGACTGAGCCACCCAGGTGCCTAAAAAATAGAATTACTTTAAATGCTTAAGTCACATTATGTACTAAGTTAATATTGTAGGGGGGCCTGGGTGGCTCAGCTGATTAAGCATCTGAGTCATGATTTTGGCTCGAGTCATGATTTTGGCTCAAGTCATGATTCCAGGATCATAGGACTGAGCCCCATGTTGGGTTCTGCACCAGGTGTAGGCTGCTTAAGATTCTCCCTCTCCCTCCCCGTGTATGTAGTGCATGTAGTCTCAAAAAAAAAAGTTAATGTTGTAAGTAACTTGTTTGAAAATAGTAACTATCATAGATACTAACTCTACATTTAAAACTACATGGACAAAAATGCTAGCAATAATGTATATATGAAAAAGAAAACAATTTATAAAACTTCTATAAGAAATAACTGTTTCTTACCAACGTTTACATCTGTAAGTATTCGGTCAATGAACTGACATAGAATTTGTCTTGGCTTCTGTACAACTGTATTATATTCCTCTGGACTGGCACTAAAACACAAATAAAGAGTTTTTAACCCTTAAAGAGACAATTTCATTCGTAAAAAACACTCTAAAGTTGAATTTATCAAATGTGTTTAGTTTTAATGTTGACATTCATTGTATCCTTCTGTTTAAAAATGAAAGAAAAATCTAAATACATGTTACTGATTTAAAAGGGAAAAAACATGCTAAATGACACCACAGGTATCCAATATGCAAAATCTAGACCTGCCCTGCCCAATACGATAGCCATTATTGATGTAGCTATTGAACACTTGAAATCTGGTTAGTCCAAATTGACACGTGCTTTAAGTAAAAAATATACATCAGATTTTGAATATTTGGTACCAGAAAATATATATCCATTAATAACATTATATTAATTATATGTAGAAATGACAATATCTAGATATACTGAGTTAAAATATATTATTAAAAATTAATTTCACCTATTTCTTTTTACTTTATGTAATGTCACTACTGGAAAATTTTAAATTCTACATGTGGCTTGCATTTTATTTCTATTGAGCAGTGTTGACCTAGTCTTGGCTACAGAACAGTGTCTTCAACAAATAAATTCCAAAGGCAAAAAAAAGGGGGGAGGAAAAACCTATAATCAAGACTTAAGGGCCCTATCAATCAATGATAATCTATGATCCTGCAATGGATTCTGATTAAACAAAACAAAACCCCCCAAAAAAACAAAAATAAAAACTATTAACAAACTGTATATGACAAACTGGGAAAATTTAAACACAGACTAGATATCTGATGTTATTAAGAAATTACTTTGGGGGTGTCTGGGTGACTAAGTCAGTTGAGCATCTGACTCTCGGTTTCAGCTCAGATCGTGATCCCAGGGTCGCAATGGGCATGAAACCTGCTTGAGATTCTCTCCCAATGTCTGTCTGTCTGTCTGTCTGTCTCTCTCTCTCTCTCTCTCTCCCCCCTTCTCTCTCCCCCCCCATGCCTCTCCCCCACTCAAGTGCACACACTCTCTCTCTCTAAAATACAAAAAATAAAAAGTCTAAAAAATTTATTTTTTTATTAAAAAAAATTTTTTTTAACATTTATTTCTTTTTTGAGACAGAGAGAGACAAGAGTGTGAGCAGGGGAGGGGCAGAGAGAGAGGGAGTCACAGAACCCAAAGAGGCTCCAGGCTGTAAGCTGTCAGCACAGAGCCCAACATGGATTCAGACTCACGAAACCCAAGATCATGACCTGAGCCAAAGTCAGATGCTTAACTGACAGAGCCACCCAGGCGCCCCCAAAATTTTTTAATTTAAAAGAATACATATTTTTAGGTGAAATAATGGTACTGTGATATATTTTAAAAGTCTTTAGGCTTTACAGATAAATGCTGGTATTTATGGAAGAAATGATGTCTAGAATTTGCTTCAAAGTTGGAGCACCTGGTTGGCTCAGTTGGTAGAGCATGTGACTCTTGATTTCGGGGTTATGAGTTCAAGCCCCACATTTGGTGTAGAGATTACTTAAAAGTAAAATCTTAAAAAAAAAAAAAAAAAAGGAACTACCTGGAATTTGCTTCAAAGTAGTATGAGTTGAGAGAAAGAAGGGCGTGAATTGATAGTTGTTGGGTAAAATGGGCAAATGACATACTATTTTTCTTCTTTTGTATGCTTGAAATTTTCCACAATGAAAATTCAATAAAATATTAGGGAAAATTACATACATGAGAATTAGGATCAATCAAGAAATATAAATATTAAGAGGAGATACAATAATTAAGCAGAGCAATAGTATCCTAGAATCAATGAATTAAACTTGAATTCCATGATTTGGTACAAACCAGCACAAAATAGCATGTAAGAATATAGTACAAAGTCTGTATTCTACCACATAGGATGAGGAATTCTAGTCATTCATATAATCAACAAACAATTACTGAGCACCTATAATGTGCCATAGTACACACCAGAAACAATCTCTGGGAGAGGTGACAGGTTAGTGGAGGAGACTGATAAGTCAACCTAGGCCTCTATCCAGGGTGGATTGTGAGGCCATTCACCAAAAGAGTTAACACATGAGGAAGCACAGGTCCAGGGAGAAAAAACAAAACCAGTTTTAGAAACACTGAATTTAAGGTCTCAAGAGAACAACTAAATGGGATGTACAAAAGATTGTTAGAATTAAAGTTCTGGTCCTTAAGGGGCACCTGGCTGGTTCAGTCAGTAGAGAATGTGAGGTTTGGTCTCAGGGTCATGAATTCAAGTCCCAAGTTGGGCACAGAGTTTACTAGGGGGGGGAAAAATTAAAGCTCTAGTCCTCAAGAAATATCTAGCCTAGATATATAGATTAAATTATCATTATATAATAACATCTATTAAACAAGGCTAAACATATTATCTGCATTATTACATATTTCACAAGCAATAAGTTTGAGACATTAAAGTCTAATTTGCATATGAGGAGCCTGACATTCATGGAGATTATATAATCTACCACCACTACAGCTAGTAGTAGTGGAAGCCCTGAAAATTAGTGCAGAGTAAGAAGTAATAAGAAAGCCAAAGAGAGAACTTTAAGTTAAAGGAGCCATGAAGAAGAAAGGGAAAGAACCAGAGAAATAAAAAGAAAAATGTTATGAGGTATATTCTAGAAACAAAGTTAGAATTTCAAGGAGGGAGCTGTCAACAGTATCAAATTAAATTAGTTTGTTAAAATGTCCTTTGAATTATTTTTTATTATGGTCAAATATACTTAACATTTATTTTAACCATTTTAAGTGTACAGTGCCATGGCATTAGGTACGTTCTCATTATTCTACGCTATCACCACCATCTCCAGAATTTTTATCTTCCCAAATTGAAACTACTAAGTTACCGAAATCACCAGTATTTACACATAACAACCTTAGGTATATAGACTCAAAGACCAAGTAGTTTTATTTTTACATGAAAGTGAAAAAAACTTGGTACCGTTTATCTTATTATTTAAACCAGCCTTGGCCAATGGAAACAATGCAAGTCACATGTGCACTTCAAAATTTTCTAGTAGCCACATTAAGAATAGAAAGCCACGTGGTGGCTCAGTAGGTTAAGTGTCCAACTCTTGATCTCAGCTCAGGTCTTGTGATCTTAGGGTCGTGAGTTCCTGCCCCACATTAGGCCTTGCACTGGGCATGAAGCCTCCTTAAAAAAAAAAAAAAAAAAAAGGGAGGGTACCTGGGTGGCTCAGTCGGTTGAGCATCGGCTCAGGTCATGATCTCACGGTTTGTGAGTTCAAGCCCCACATTAGGCTGTGTGCTGACAGCTCAGAGCCTGAAGCCTGCTTCAGATTCTGTGTCCCCTTTCTCTGCCCCTCCCCTGCTCATGCTCTTTCTCTCCCAAAAATAAATAAACGTTAAAAAATTTAAAAAAGAGAGAAACAAACAATAGTTTTCTTCATAATATATCCAAAATATTATTTGAACTGTAACTGATATTAAAATTAAAAAAAAAAATTTATATATATAGAGAGAGCATGCAAGCAGGGGAAAGGGGCAGAGGGAGAGAGGGAGGGGGGAGAGAGGGACGGGGGAGGGGGGGAGAGAGCCAGTGAGAGAGAATGAGAATCTCAAGCTGACTCCTTGCTCAGCATGGAGACCAACATGGGGCTCCAATCCACAACCTGAGCTGAAATCAAGAGTTAGATGCTCAACCAAATGAACTGCTCAGGTGCCCTGAAATTACTAAAGTGATTGTTTTACCTTTTTTTTTTTTTTTGTACTAAGTCTTTGAAATTCTTCTCAACCTAGACCAGCTGTAGTGGCTACCATATTATATGACATCACAGATTTAAATATAACAAAAATTTATAAAGTCTGAAATTACAAGGTAACATGAATTGTTTTAGACAAAATCAAATGAGTTTATCTTTATAAACTAAGTGTAATTTAGCAAGTATCATTTAGAAATGTGAATGAGGAGGTGTGTCAGGAGAGCAATCAGGACCCTAGGTGGTGGTTGAGTTTTCTACAAAGTTTAATTTTGTATAAAGATCATTCCTATTATTTGTGTCATTTTTGGTCAGTTTTTTAAAAAGGTGAATTGATTATCATTCATTAGATGTACTATTAGAATAATGACTCATGGGAGAGTGAGCACTTATTATACAACCTCTACCTTGGAATGGAGCTAAGAGGGTATACCTTTTTCAAAAAAGTAGGGGCACCTGAGTGGCTCAGTCAGTTGAGCATCTGACTCTTAACCTGAGGGTCATGATCTCATGGTTTTGTGAGTTTGAGCCCTGCATCAGGCTCTGTGGCCACCATGTGCGGAGACTGCTTGGAATTCTCCCTATCTCTCTGCCCCTCTCTCCCACTCGCTCTCTCAAAATAAATAAACTTAAAAAAAAAAAGTTAAAAAAAGTAAACAGGTAATTTTAACACAGCATGGTTGTATTAATAGAGCCAAGATAGAACACAAGAGGGTCACTTGGCTCTGAGCAGAGCCTATCAGTCAAAGCTCCCTGAAGGAAGTGATACAAACCTAAGTCCCTAAGGGGCTAGTAGGTAAAATAAGGGAAAGGAGGAGTATTCCAAGCAAACGAAACAGCACGAGCAAATGCTCAGTAGTAAGAATGAACACAGGATGCTCTAAAAGCTATTAAGAGGTTCTATATGGCTAAAGAAGAGGGAGACAGTAAATAGATGAAGCTGAAGAGCAACTATAAGGTCAAAGTTCAAAGAACAAACTAAAGAGGTTGGATTTTGTACTGAAGGCAATGAGACATCAAAAGGTTCTAAGTAGGAGTGAAGAGTCAACATGTTTTGGAATTTTTTTGAGAGAGAGAGAACACATGTGCGTGCACACAAGCAGGGAGAGAAGGGAGGGAAAGGGGGGAGAAGGAGGGAGGGAGAGAGGGAGAGAGAAAATCTTAAACAGGCTCCACACTCAGCATATCATGCTGACTTGGGGCTGGACCCCATGACTCTGGGATCATGACCTGAGTCAAAATCAAAAGCTGGGCATTTACCGATTGAGCCATTCCGGCGCCCCGTGTTTTTAAAACTTGAATTTAATTACATTATTTCCCTGTTGAAAGCATTCCAATGGCTTCCCATTGCCCTTAAAATATAACTCTTATTCTGACCTGTAAGGTACTAAAGGATCTGGCCCCTGGCTACTCCTCCACCCTTAACTCTCACACCAGTCCCCTCTTTGCTTCCTGTATTTCATCCTTCTTCCTATTCTTTTGCTCATTCCCACTTAGAGACCCTTATACTTCCCATTCTATTTCAGATACTGGCTTCTTACCATTCAAATCTCCTCTTAGTGGCTAATGTTGCTGCTCCCCAGACTTTCATCTCCCTCCCACTGCCCATTTAATATTTTAATGGCAACTATCACTGTCTGAAAATATCTTGTGATTATAAAGTAATTTTAAGCAGGAAGGTTAGAGAAGGCCTCTCCAAAATGACATCTGAACAGAACCAGTCTGTTCAGAGAGAAGAAACAGCAAAGTGCAAAAGACTGAAGGCTGGAATGACCTTGGTGCGTAAGGAAAAACAAGGCCAATGATATTGGAGCAGAGTAAGGGAAGGATATGTGGCCACGAGGTCAGAGGCAGGCAGAGGCCAGAAAATGCAGAACCTTAGAAGCCTTGGGAGGAAGTTTGGATTTTATTCTAAGT
The DNA here is from genome assembly GCF_022837055.1 of Prionailurus viverrinus. Lineage (NCBI taxonomy): Eukaryota > Metazoa > Chordata > Mammalia > Carnivora > Felidae > Prionailurus > Prionailurus viverrinus. The sequence continues at coordinate 37,735,936 of NC_062569.1, forward strand.
GTGCTAGATAACTAATGGAAGGTTTTAAACAGAGAAGTAATGCTGTATAATATACAATATAATTTATGGTTGTTTACATCACTTTGGTTGCTGAGTAAGAAATCCATTATAAGTGGGTAAAATGGAAATGAAGAAATTAGCTGAGAAATTACAATAGCCTAGATAAGAAATTATAAGAATAGCAGTGGAAATGGCGAGAAATATATTTTACTTTATTTTTAAGTTTATTTATTTATTTTGGGATAGGCAACTAGAAGGGCAGGGGCGGGGGGGGGGGGGTGGGGAGGAGGAAGGGAGGGAGAGAGAGAATCCCATGCAAATCGGCACTGTTAGCGCAGAGCCCAATGCGAGGCTTGAACTGACGAACTGTTAGATCATAACCTGAGCCAAAATCAAGAGTTGGGACACTTAACTGACTAAGCCACCTAGGCGCTCCAAAAAGTAGATTTTAAAGATAGGGTTGGCAGGATGTGCTGATAGATTATTAAGGGATAAGGGAAAGAATCAAGAATAACTCCTAGGCTTTTGGTCAGTACATTTACAATAACATAGGGAAGGAACAAGTTTAAGGAAAATAAATCAAGAGTTCTGGTTTGGATATGCAAATTTTCATACTGGATATAGATGTTCAACAGTATGCAATCTAATAATATTTCTGGGCTAGAGATATAAATTTGGGAGTTATCAGAATATAGATGGTATTTAAAGCTATGGAACTAGATGAAGTTATTTAGGGAAGAGTAAAGATGAAAAAAGGACGAAAGATGTAGCAAAAGGACATGGGGAGTCAAGAATGATTCCTACATTCCTGGTTTGGAAAAAATGAGTGAATATGGTACGATTTACCTTGATATCCCTACCTCAGTGAATGAGGGGGGGGGGAAGTAGTTGATATGTGTAGAACTTGTATTGACTATGTTGAGTCTTAACTGCTCATAGCACACCCAGCTAAAACTGCCAGTATATAGTTGTTTAAATAGCTCTATAGGTGATAGATATGATTTGGAGAAACACATTTGGAATCATCAAATAGCAGATGGATAGTTGAAAGCAGGAGTGGATGAGATCACCCTGAAAGACTATGTAGAGAAAAGAGTGCTAATAAGAAAAAACACTGAAGCAAAATTTATCCCTGAGATAGAAAAGCCCACATATTAAAACAGTGACACCTCACTTTTTTCAGAAATAGAACTGCCAGTCAATTAATGAAAAAAAAAAGGGGGGTGGGGGGAGAAAAGGCCTTTTTGGTTGGAATCTGAAACTCAGCTCTGAAACTGTTTTTTTTCATTGTTTCACATTTTTAATACTGCCTTTAAAAGGCCTGTTACTCTTTAACTATCTCAGTATACTTTGAAATATAAAATAATTGTAATTGGAACAGTTATAAATCTAAGTAGATAATTCCTAAGGCAGTATTTGTTTAGTCAGAACATATTTTCATTTCAAATATATAATTAAAACTTCTCACAAAGTCAGAACACAACTCATAGTTTGAACAGAAACTTCAGTGTTTAAATCTCAACATTCAGTAAATTAAACACTATATACATTAGGGTTGCTTTGGAATACAAATCACTCATTTAAGTAAATGGGATATAACTTCTAACTTGTGTTAAAAGTGAAGAAATCCTTCTTTATGTGAAGACTTGACCAAAATCAATTAATCCTATTATGGTACAAATCAAACTCTACGGACACAACACATTTATTAGAGATTTGGATACAAATATAACTACAGTTGGAAACTAGATGCTCCTTAGCTTGGGGGTAGTGAAAGAAAAAGGCATACTTGGATCAGGCCCCCATTTTTATTACTTTATTAATAACAATGCTTACTTTATTTAATGAAGAACTGTTATCTTTTTGATTTTGCTTCAATTTCTGTGACTCAGTTTTTCTTTTTTTTTTTTTTTTTTAATGTTTTTATCTTATTTTTGAGACAGAGAGAGCACAAGCAGTGGAGGGGCAGAGAGAGAGAGGGAGACACAGAATCTGAAGCAGGCTCCAGGTCTGAGTTGTCAGCACAGAGCCCGAGGTGGGGCTCAAATCCATGAACCGTGAGATCATGACCCGAGCCAAAGTTGGACATTTAACCGACTGAGCCACCAGGTGCCCCTCTGTGACTCAGTTTCTCACTGAATAGTGATAATATTTAGTCCATTTTATATCAGGGAGATTCGGTGAGGCTGAGTAAGCATGAATGAAGCAGTTGCAATGAGAAGATCATGAAAATTAAAAACTATTGTTATACAATTCTCTATCAGTCAGTTTTTCTATTCTTCACTTAGAATGGCTACAATTGAATGAAATGAAAGGTAACTTAAGCTCTGTTGATGTAAGAGGCTATAAATAAATCCAAGATACTATTATTTTTATTAACAATCTCTTAAAGGAAGAAAAAAGAGGGAAGAAAAGTATTAATCAGTTAATTCTACATTAAAACAAGGTGGAGAAAAAATCCTGAACTTAAACATGAAATCTGTACATCAATTTCTTAAAACGAGCACTTGTATTCACGCTACTTTATAAAATGTTAACACAGAATATGCTTGCAACATTCATGCAAAGTGAAATAACACACACAAAACCAGGATAATTCAGTTAAGACATGTGTGGTTCCTTCATTTACCCTCTTATGTGATTGAGGAAAACTAAACATCCTTGTATGGCCAACAAGTAGAGATGAACACAACTGAACCACAGAAAAGAATTAAATATCCTATGGGCTTTGTATCAGTTTTGACTTCGTGTTCTAAGTTTTCAAACAGCCTAAAAAATTCCAGCTGATAGTTCAAGTGCAGTAGTGGTACAAGCCTACAAGCAGTGGGTTACATTTAAAAAAAAAAAAAAAAAAAAAAGGCAAACAAAACAACAACCCTGCCTTCTTTCAGGCCTGGTTGAGGGAAGGTTGCCAGTATGCTGAAGGGGGATGGCAGCCATCAACATCCTACCCTTCTCTTCAGGTAGGACACTGGTTTACCTGATTTTACTCTTCTGTTTACAGAAACAGGCTTTTGCAGATAAAATAAAAATTTAATATATTAAATTATTTCCAAACTTTGGAAACATTCTGTACACGTTTATATTTTGTGGACGTTGTGGCAAGGTCCCTGGGTTTTCTGACTAAAATAACAGACTGGGGGCTGGCTGATCAAATATAGGAGTCACATCTTCAGAACGCCCTATGGTTTCACTTTGAAGAAAGAAACCAACTGCCTTTTCTAGCAATTGGCCTTCTTTGCACAAAAAGAGAACTGGTGATTTTTCTTCTAAAAGAAGCAATTTGGGTCAAAACGTAAAGCTAAAAACCCAATTCCTCCACGAGCGATCACAGAAAATAGAAATTGGGGAAAGTTCGTGGGTCAAGTCCCTCATCTATGGACATAGGTTTGTGGGAAGCAAATAAGTACAGAAAGTGGCCAAAAAGTGGTCAGAAGGGACCGTTCCTTCCAGCTGCAGAGGGCAACCCCGGGTTGGGAACAAGCTCCGGGGCGCCGCTCTAGAGCGGTCAGCGAGCGCCTCTCCTCCCCTGGACCTGCTTTCTGAAGGTCTGCGGCGACGACCCGCATATCTTTAACCGCCTAAGGGAGAAGCGCTCAAATCAGTCGCGGAACACATCTACAAGGGCCGGGGTTGACGGGTTCGGAGCAGGCACGCGCGCCGCAGGGGAGGGAGAACACGTGAGATTCCGGCCAGGCCCGTCGAAGGAGGACGCGGGACCCAGAGCGGCCGAGCCTGACCCTACCTTCCCAACTCCCGCAGCGCGGGGATCATAGACGCCAGCTCCAGGCCGTGGTCGCCCATGTTGAGGATGCGCCGCACTCCTCAACGACGCCGACACGGGCTCCCGGCGTCTCCACAGCTACCTCTGGTGGGAAGGCGCGGTATCCGACGGTGGCTCGCCGGGCCCAAAACTCCTCCCGGAAGCCACTGCTGGTGGAGCTCGCCAGGCGCCGCTCTTTCTGCGTAGGACCCGGGGGAGGCCCGGAAGCCGAAAGGGGGTGGGGCAAGCAGGCAGAGCGCGCTCAGGTTTGGTTTCCTACCGTGTGTCCGACGTAGGGAGGAAGGCGGGGCGGGCGAGATTCGTGGCGAGTTTTAGTTTTCAGCCGCCCTCTTTTGCTACTCCTAGCCTGGGAGGCTCACCGAGGCAAGACCCCTGGTTCTAGAGAAGATATAGGCATGACGGGCACCAGCCTTGCCTCGCTCGCATCACAAACGTGAGAATTGATCTCCCCGTGGTTGAAAGCCCTCAGGTTCCTACCACTCTCCAGGCATCCTTTCTGATGAAAGATAAGAGACTCCTCCCTGTCCTGTTTCAGCAGGTGATTTTCCGCTTGAAGTCACTCAAGCTTCCTTGAGGATATTACCTACCTTTAATATTTAAAAAGGGGTTGAACGTTTTTGCAGGTGTCTTCATCAAATCACCAGCAGTACTGTGTATGATTTATGTCACCGTTATGGGCGTCAATTATCCATGATTTAATTTTTAAAGTAAATCAGTGGATTTGGGCTGTAGACTTGTTTTAGTCCGGCCCAATTTGTTTATTTGAAAAATGGCCATTAGAAGAGACTTAACATGTCAAAATTATGTATCTAATCAGGCAAAGCTATGCAGTGTGTTTACATTTGATCCATGGTACAAGAGGATAATTGTTGGTACAGTAGCTGAAAAGAAACATCAAAGTGATGGAATGACAGCCAAATATGCTCTTGCCTCAGGGATTTTGCATTTGCTGTACCTTCTGCCCTAATCTTGAACACTCCTCTCTTTCGTCACTCCTTTTCAGATGTTTGCTGAAATGTCACCGGAGAGCCTCATATAGTATGTAGCACACTTACACTCTTTTCCACTCCATTCTGCTTTATTTTTCTTCAAAGCCCTTAGAACCAAATTATACGTTACATATTATTTATTGACTGCCTCCTCCAATTAGACAATAAACTCCTGAGAGCAGTATCTTGTCTTATTCACTGCTTAGATACCCACGACCTAGAATAGTGCCTGGCACGTAGTGTTCAGTAAGTATTTATTAAATAGTTGAATGCTAGAGTGAAAAGAACATGGGATTAGGAGTTAGAGGCTCTGCACAAGCTCTTATGCCATCTGCTAGAAATTATATGACCTCAGTAAAATTATTTAACCTCTCTGCACTTCAGTTTTTCATCTATCAAATAGGATTAATAATATCTACCTCACAAGATTATGGTAAAGATTAAATAACAGGTAATAGAGGTAATAGAGTCACAGGCCCTATTACCCTATTACCCACAGACCCTTCACTAAGACCCTTTTCTTAGTAAAGTAAGGGAGATATACAGTATATGCCAACAAAGATGAATCTTGACAATAACGAGTGAAAAAAGCAAATTGCAAAGGGATACATAATAGTATTGTATTATATGTCATTTTAAAACCACAAAATAAGACTTTGCGCAAGGTGCGTATACATACATATATAACAAAACTATAAAAACATGGCTGGGAAGGGTATATATCAACTCTAGGAGAGTTGTACCCCTAGAGAGAGAGAGAGAGAGAGAGAGAGAGAGAAGGGAGTGACATGATGACGTTTCAACTTATCTGTGAGGATTTTCTTTTAATAGGATCTGAATTAATCATGGCAAATTTAGGGGCGCCTGGGTGGCTCTGTCGGTTGAACGTTCGACTTCGGCTCAGGTCATGATCTCCCAGCTTGTGAGTTGGAGCCCCCCCATCGGGCCCTGTGCTGACAGCTCAGAGCCTGGAGCCTGCTTCAGACTCTGTCTCCCTCTCTCTCTGCCTCTCCCCTGCTTGCACTTCTCTCTCAAAATAAATAAACATTGAATTTTAAAAAATCATGGAAAATTTAACATTTGTTGTATTTGCATGGGTGTTATATTACTATTTGTATCTGTATGGTTATGATACTCCAAAATTTTTAAAAAGTAAATATACTTTTTTAAAGCTTGGATTAGATTATACATAGGAAAGGTTTATCAACGAAAAAGTAGCAAATGTTAGATACTATTTTTCAATCATATGAAGAAAGATTATAAAAATTATAATGTTATATGGAAGACAACAACTGAATAGCATTAGGATTCCGAAAGAGTATATATTAGAAACAATAGAGCTTTGAGAATCCAGTTTAATTCAAAAAGTTATTTTTAGGCAAGATATTTTGTTAGATACTTCTGTGACACAAAGAGGAGGACAATAAAGTCAGTCTCAAATAGTGTGCAAACTTTAGATATATAAGGGCATCATATGAACTCAGAAAATTAGAAGTAAAGCAGAATCTGATGAATGCCACAAGAAATAAAAACAACATGTACTGGAAAAATAGAAGAGGAAGAGATTAAGTATACTCTAGAGAGGAAGTGGACCAGGAAGTTCCTCAAGGATAATGTGGCACCACATCTGAGATGGGACATGAAGAATAAACAGGATATGAAGAGGCAAAGACTGGAGAAGAAGAATATTTTCTAATAAGAGGCAGCGGTATGAACAAAAAGCATATGGAGGGAGAGACTAGTGATCCAGTTCAGCTGATGTTAGGGAACATTTAGAGTGGCCCAATTGAGATACTTGTACAAATCTCAGTAAGCTCTGGAGAGGCACTGGAAGATTTTATATAAAATGACAGTCAAAGATACACTCAAATCAGGCAGAGTGGTGCAGGACACAACAACAGGACAGTAGCAGATCAAGAAATCAAGCTTCTTTAGCAGTAGATCAATAAATGAGCAATTGTCATTATAAGCAGACATCCTCCCTTAAGGTATTCATATATTTCTCTCCCCCAGCACACTTTTTGAGTTTTTCGTACAAGCTAATTCTATTTCTTCACCTCCCACTCAAATCCTAAACCTATATGAACTATTCCCTCTGCCTTATTTGCTTCTCTTAAATGCTTCTCACCAAAGTCACAGTGACTTTCATACAGCTTCCTTCAAAAGATGTTGATCAGGGACCTGGCTGACTCAGAAGAGCATGTAACTCTTGGTCTCAGGATCATGAGTTCCAGCCCCACATTGGGTGCAGAGAGCACCTAAATAAATAAAACTTAAAAGATGTTAACCAGTCCTTTCCTTTCGTGACCCCTCAGCAGCGTTTGACAGTGTAGATGAGTGCCTTTATCTTAGGACACTTTCTCCCTTTGGCCTATGTTACTCACTTGTTAGCAACGCTTACTTTGCCATTCAACTGCTGTTATTCCTCAGGATTCTAACTTAACTTCCTTTCTCTTTTTATTCCTACGTGACCTCATTCACTTTTCAGACTTCAGTTAGTTTTCCACCTGCTTATTACTCCCAAATTCAGATCTCTCTCTGAGCTTTCTATTTCATATGCCTAACTTTGTACTGGATTTTTCATCTTAAATTTTTCTCTGGTGCTTTTTTTTTAAGTTTATGTATTTATTTTGAGAGATAGCACTAGCAAGAAAGGGGCAGAGAGAGAGAGAGGAAGAGAGAGAATCCCAAGCAAGCTCTGTGCTGTCAGCGCAGAGCCCAAAATGGGGCTCAGACTCACAAACCATGAGAACATGACCTGAGCTGAAATCGAGAGTTGGATGCTTAACCGACTGAGCCACCCAGGTGTCCCCTAGGTCCTTTTTTGTGTGTGTGTTTAACTTTTTAATATGGAAGGTTTCAAATATATACAAAAGTAGAGGGAATAGAATAAGGAACCACCCAACTTCGACAATTGTCACAAATGGCCAGTCTTTGTTTCATCCATCACCACCCCTCCCATTTCCCCCCTCCCTAATTGTATTATTTTAAAGAAAATCTCCAGCATCTAATGAATTTATCTACAGATACTTCAGTTTGCATCTCTTAAAGATAAGGACTAGGGGTGCCTGGGTGTCTGTATTCTTCAACCCCCCCCCCCTTTTATTCTTAGGGGAGTGGAATGTGGGGATGGGGAGAGTGAGTCAGAAAGCAGAGAGGATGAGGTAGGTGAATCCTGTCCTTGAGACCTTGGTATTTCCTAAGCCCAGTGTCTCATTCAGGTTGACAGGGGGGCACCAACCAATGTCTTAGAAGTTTCAGCCCACATGTGTATAGAATTGTCTGTCCCCTTTGATGATTAAAACTAGGGAGGAAAATGACCACCAGGTGGCACCAGAACCCAAGTGTGAGCAAAATGGACTTGGTTCTCAGAAGTCCAAACTCCTGGCTGCTCTGCAAGTTCCATCATAATGTGTTGCACTTTTTTTTTTACTCCGTTTATGGTATTATGTCAGGATTTTACTGAATAATTCACATCATAAAATATACGCTAAAATAGAAATCTTAAGGAAATGAGATAAAAATACAAACAATTTTACAAGTTGATTTCTACACTGGAATGGACTTCAATATACACTTCCTTGGTACATGCTACTTGAAATTTGCATTTTAAATACTTTTTAATAATTTTCATTTTTTCCCAATTTTATTGAAAAATAACTGACACATTTACTGTGTAATTTTAAGGCATACCACATAATGGTTTTATTTACATATACTATGAAATGATTACCACAATAGGTTCAGCTAACATCATCTTAACCTACAGATACAATAAGAAGAGGGGCACCTGGGTGGCTCAGTTGATTAATTGTCTGACTTTGGCTCAGGTCATGATCTTGCGGTTCAAGAGTTCGAGCTCTGCGTTGGGCTCTGTTCAGAGCCTGGACCCTGCTTCAGATTCTGTATTTCCCTCTCTGCCCCTCCCCTGCTTGTGCTCTGTCTCTCTCTCTCAAAGATAAATAAACATTAAATAATAAAAAAAAAATAGATACAATAAAAATAAAAGAAGAATAAAAGAAAAAAATATTTTCTCCCTGCGATGAGAACTCTTAGGATTTACTCTGTTAACAACTTCCCTATATACCATACAGCAGTATTAGCTATAGTCATCATGTTGTACATTATATTCCTAGTACTTATTTATCTTACTGGTAGTTTGTACCTTTTGGCTACCTTCCTCTATTTTCCCTATTACTACCCCCTGCCTCTGCTAACCACAAATATGATCTCTTTTCCTGTGAATTTGGTGGGATTTTGTTTGTTTAAATTCTACATGTAAGTGAGATCATATAGTATTTGTCTTTCTCTGTCTGACTTATTTCATTTAGCATGATGCCTTCAAGATACATCCATGTTGTCAGAAATGGTAGGATATCTTTTCTACTGTAAATAATGCTGCTATGAACATAGGAGTGCAGATATCTTTTCAAGTTAGTGTTTTCATTACCTCAGGATATATTCCCAGAAGTGGAATTGCTGGATCATATGGTAGCTCTATTTTTAATTTTTTGAGAATCCTCTGTACTCTTTCGTAATAACTGTACCAATTTACAATCCCGATGACAGTGCACAAGGCTGCCCTTTTCTCCATATCCATGCCAATATTTGTTGTCTCTTGTCTTTTTGATAATGGCCATGCTAACAGGAGTGAAGTGATATCTCACTGTGGTTTTAATTTGCATTTCCCTAGTTACTAGTGATGTTGAGCATCTTTTCAGGTACCAGTTGGCCCTAGATGTATCTTCTTTGGCGAAATGTTTATTCAGGTCTTTTACCCATTTTTTCCTCTTTCTTTCTTTCTTCTCTCTTTCTTTCTTCCTTTTTTTTTTTTTTTTTTTTTTGAGAGAAAGAGGCAGAGGGAGATGGGCAGAGGGAGAGAGAGAGAGAGAGAGAGAGAGAGAGAATCTAAAGCAAGCTCCACACTCAGTGCAGAGCCCTACGCGGGGCTTGATCTCATGACTTTGAGATCAGAGATCATGACCTGAGCCCAGATCAAGGGTCGACTGCTTAACCTATTGAGCCACCCAGGTGTTCCCACCCATTTTTTAATTGGGTTATTTGTTGTCTTGTTGTTGAGTTCTATGATCTCTTTCTTTTCTTTTAAGTTTATTAACTTATTTTTGAGAGAGAGAGCACAAGCGCAGGAGGGGCAGAGAGAGAGAGGGAGACACAGAATCCAAATTGGGCTTCAGGTTCTGAGCTGTCAGTGCAGAGCCTGATGTGGGGCTTGAACCCACTAACTGTGAAATCATGACCTGAGCCAAAGTTGGACCCTTAACTGACTGAGTCACCCAAGTGCCCTGTATGAGCTCTTTCTATATTTTGGATACCAACCCCTTGTCAGGTATATGGTTTGCAAAAATGTTTTCCCAAATAATGGATTGTCTTTCATTTTGTTGATGATTTTATTTTTATTTTATTTATTTTTTATTTTTTGCTGTGCAAAAGCTTTTTAGTTTGATGTAATCTCACTTATTTATTTTCTGTTTTGTTGCTTGTGGTCTAGATGTCATATCCAAAAATTGTAATGTATTATTTTTCATTTATAGTTTTGTTGATTTGGGTCCTTTCTCTCCCTCTCTCTTTTTTTTTTCCTTTTCATTAATCTATTGTATGTATTGTATGTATTGTAATGTATTATTTTTCATTTATAGTTTTGTTGATTTGGGTCCTTTCTCTCTCTCTCTTTTTTTTTTTTTTTTTCTTTTCATTAATCTAGCTAGGGGTTTGTCAGGTTTATCTTTTCAAAGAACCAATTCTTAGTTTGGTTAATCTTTTCTGTTATTTTTCTTTTCTTTTCTTTCTTTCTTTCTTTCTTTCTTTCTTTCTTTGTTTCTTTCTTTTTTTCCTGCATTCATATTTATTATGCCCTTTCCTCTGCCAACTTTGGGCTCAGTTTGTTCTTTTTCTAGTTCCTGAAGGCATAGAGTTAGGTTGTTTATTTGGGATCTTTTCTTGCTTCTTAATGTAGGTGTATATTGTTAACTGGTTTTGCTGCATCCCAGTAGTTCTGGTATGTTGTGGTTCCATTTTTCTTACTGTTTTATTTTCTCTTTAATTTCTTCTTTCATCCATTTGTTGTTCAAGAGAGTGTTGTTTAATTTTCTTGTGTTTGTGAATTTCCAATTTTCTTATTGATTTCTGTTTTCATGTCATTGTGGTCAGGGAAGATACTTGGTATGATTTCAGTCTTCTTGAATTTTGTGACCTGACATATGGTCATTCCTAGAAAATGTTCCATGTGTGCTTGAGAAGAATATATATCCTGCTTTTGTTGGATAGAATGTTCTGTATATGTGTTCGTTAGTTCCACTTGGTCAATAGCATTGTTCAAATACACTTTTCCTTATTGATTCTGTGTCTGGATGATCTATCCATTGTAGAAAGTGGGATATTAAAGTCCTCAACTATCATTATATTACTGTTTATTTCTCCTTTTAGCTCTGTTAGTTTTTGCTTTATGTATTTAGGTGCTCTGATGTTGGGCATATAAATATTTACAATTATTATATCTTCATGATGTATTAACCTCCATTATTATGTAATGACCTTCTTTGTCTCTTTACCATTTGTAGTGTAAAGCGTACTGTTTCTGATATAAGTATAGCTACCCCTGCCTTTTTGGCTATTTTTGCTTAAAATGGCTTTTTCCATAATTTCACTCTTAGTCTATATGTCTTTAAGGCTAAAGTGAGTCTTTTGTAGGTAGCATGTTGTTGGATCTTTTCTTGTTGTTTATTTAAATCCATTCAGCCATTCTATGTCTTTTGAGTAGAGAGTTCATCTATTTGTTTAAAGTAATTATGACAGGTAAGGGCTTATTATTGACATTTTGTTGTTTTTCCAGTCGTTTTCCAGATCTGTTGTTCCTTGTTCCTTATCATGCTTTCTTTTTTTTGTGTGTTTTGAAGTCTTTTGGTATCAGTATGCTCTGGCTTTTTTTTTTTTAAAGAGTTTTTTTTTATTTTTTTTTATTTTTCAATATATGAAATTTATTGTCAAATTGGTTTCCATACAACACCCAGTGCTCATCCCAAAAGGTGCCCTCCTCAATACCTATCACCCACCCTCCCTGCCCTCCCACCCTCCATCAACCCTCAGTTTGTTCTCAGTTTTTAAGAGTCTCTTATGCTTTGGCTGTCTCCCACTCTAACCTCTTTTGCTCTGACTTTTTTATTGTATTCTTTTGTGTGATTACTACAAGATTTTCCCTTGTGGGTACTATGAAGCTTACATAAAATAGCTTAAACTTTTAACACCTATGTTTAAATTTGTAACAACTTAATTTTAATAGAATTTATATACTTGACACTTCTTGTCCCCCTCATCTTTTAAGTTATTGCTATGACAATTTACATTTTTTATATTGTGTAATTAAGAATAGATTATTGTATTTATGGTTATTTTCTCTAAGTTCATTTTTTTAACTTTTAAACTAGAGTTGTGAGTTATGTACCACTATTACCACATTATAGAATCTAACTATGCTTTTGTATTTACCATTACCAGTGAGATTTATGCTACCTATTTGTGTTTTTATGATGTTAATAGTGTTATTTTACTTCTATTCAAAAAACTACCTTTAGCATTTCTTGTAGGGCAGGTCTGGTGGTAATGAATTTTTTCAGCTTTTGTTTGTTTAGGAAAGACTTTGTCCCTACTTCATTTCTGAAGGACAACTTTACTGTTTAGAGAATTCTTTTTTTTAAATGTTTTTATTTACTTTTGAAAGAGAGAGAAGGGGGGGTGAGAGAGAGAGAGAAAGAGAGAGAGAGTGTGCACGTGCACAAGCAGGGAAGGGGCAGATACAGAGGGAGACACAGAATCCAAAGCAGGCTCCAGGCTGTGAGCTGTTAGTGCAGAGCCCAATGTGAGGCTCTAAGTCACAAACCAAGAGATCATGACCTAAACTGAAGTCTTACACTCAACTGACTGAGCCATCCAGGCACCTCTGGTTAGAGAAGTCTTGGTTAACAGTTACTTTCTTTCAATTTTTGAATGTCATCCCATTCTCTTCCTGGCCTGAAAAGTTTCTGTTGAGAAACCCACCTACAGTCTTATGGAGTTTCCTTATATGTCACATCCTTTTTTCTCTTGCTGCTCTTAAAATTCTTTGTCTTTGACTTTTGACACTTTAATTACAATGTCTCATTGTTAACTCTATTCAGGGTCAACATATTTGGAATCCTTTGGGCCTCATGAATCTAGATGCTCATTTCTCTCCTCAGGTTCAGGAGGTTTTCCATCATTATTGTTTTAAATATACTTTCTGTCCCTTTCTCTTTCTCTTCTTCTAGAATTCCCATAATGTGAATGTTGTTTCTTTTCATTGTGTCCCATAATTGCCATAGGCTTTCTTTACTCTTTTTGATTCTTTTTTTTTTTTCCCCCCTCCTCTGAGTTATTTCAAATGTCCTATCCTCTGGGTCACTGATTCTGTCTTCTCTATGGTCAAGTCTATTTTTGAAACTATTAAATTTTTCAATTCAGTTATTGTATTTTTCAGCTTTAGGATTTCTGTGTTTTTTGTTTCTTTGTTTAATGGTTGCTATTTTTTTGTCAATTCTCTTGCTTTGTTCACGCATAGTTTTTCTAATTTTGTTTAGTTATCTGTGTTTTCCTGTAGTTCACAAAACATCCTTAAGAGGATTATTCTGAATTCTTTGTCTTACAGCTCATAAATCTCCATTTCTTTAGGGTCAATTATTGGACCTTTATTGATTTCCTTGCTGGTATTGTATATAGATGATTTTTTGTGATCTTTGATTCCTTACATTTTATCTCTGCATTTGAGAGATGGGGCTCCCCTTCTAGACTTCTCAGGTTTGCTTTGGCAGAAACAGTTCTCTTCACTAGCTCAGTTTGGTTTCTGGGTATATCTGCTTGTGATGTCTGGGTGGATGGGGCCGGCTATTACAGTATAGTTTGGAAGAAGGCAAGTGTTTGAGCTCTAAGGATGGGGAAGGGGGTGTATGCCACTGACTGAGAACAGTTGGGTAGGATTGCAGGCTTGGCTCCCTACCCAAGTAAGGTTGCAGGATGGGTTCTGAGGATGCCTAAATTCTCTAGCCAGGCTAATTAAGTGGTTGGGTATATTCAGTAGTAGATAGGGCTATGAATTAGCTTTCCTACCCTGGCAGAGTAGCAGGCCAGAGCCCAGGGCCTGTGTACTTCATTGTTTGGGGGCTCAAATCAGGCCTGAGTATGCTGTGAATTCCCTGGTCAGGTGAGAAGGCCGTTTTTGCTGTGCAGATGAGGAAGTCATGGGCTGTGCTCATTATTCATGCGCCACTGTATGTAGAGCTGTTAAATGGGCTGTGCAGCTTCCTGTGTGCTCCAGTTAAGCTTTCTGATCAGACAGGTTGAAAGCTGTAATCAGCAATGAGCAGGGCTATGAATTAGATTTCCTGCCCAGAGGGCAGCAGAAGCTCTAAAACTGGAAAAGCTCTTTGTTTGTTGTCCCAGATCAAGGGAACCTATACCCCATGTTCTCTGGCTAAATAGTGCTATTAGCTTTGCTCTGCAAATTGTCAGCTTTGTCTGCCTCTCTCTCTGCTTGAGTGCCCCTGGGCCACACAGCTTTCAGGTGTTTTCATAGACCTTCTGGTCAAATGGGGCTGGGAGTCACTCTCCAAGGTGGGTAGGGCTGTGGCTCATCTCTTTTCTTGGGCATGACAAATTGGGTTCTAGGGCCAGCAAAACTCCTCATTTGAGGATCCAAATCAGGCAGGTCTGTACTTCACGAGGTTCCCTGGTCAGCGTGTCCCTGACTTGGTTCTGTAGATGAGCAAATCCGCCGGTTGGGATTACTACTTGGGCATAGCAGTTACGGACATGGTTTGCCAAGATCCATGTGCTGGTTGTTGCAAGCCCTTCCTCCTTCTTCGTCACAGTCATATTCCCAGGGCTGGGCCCCACAGATTTCCCTGTAATTCCTGTGGTGTAAGATCAGAGTAGGGACTCCCCAAAAGTGACCCACAGTGCTGGGGAAGGCTGGTGTTCCCTTGGGGCTTTCTTTTCCCACTGGAAGAACTGAAAGGTCAGGAGAGGCTGCACCACATGGTGCTGGACTTTCCCGAGTGGCAATACATTCAATGTGTAGCTGCTTCTCTTTTCTAATGCAGTCTGTCTTGGTCTCTGAGGTGTATGAGGATGCTTCAGCCTAGCCCCTGTGTTCTAGGGTTCTCTCAATGGTGTCTTGTTCTTGAATAGAATGTTGCTCTTCTTGTGAGGGGGAACGATGTCAGGAACAACTTATGTTGCTGTCTTAGTGACATCACTCTAATAATTTTCATTTTCATTTTATTTTATTTTAATTTATTATTATTCTTTTAATCAATACTTTATTCATTTAGTTTTATTTTAGACAGAGAGAGCATGCATGAGTGGGGGAGAGGGACAGAGGGAGAGAGAATCTTAATCAGGCTCCACGCTCAGCATAGAGCCACACACTGGGCTCCATCCCATGACCCTGGGATCATGACCTGAGCCAAAATCAAGAGTCAGACACTCAACCAACTGAACCATCCAGGCATCCCAATTTTTATTTCTTTTAAGTTTATTTATTTATTTTGAGAGAGAGAGAGAGAGAGCAGGAGCTGGTGGGGAGCAGAGAGGGAGGGAGAGAGAGAATCCCATGCAGGCTCCTCACTGTCAGCACAGAGCCTGACTCAGGGTTTGATCTCATGAACAGTGAGATCATGACCTGAGCCTAAATTGAGAGTCAGACACTCAACCAACCGAGCCACCCAGGTGCCCCTGGAGTTGTTTTACACAGCAGACGGAGCACACTTTTACAACCAAAATACGATTATGCCATTCCCCTGCTTCAAAAATAATTTTGACAATATGTGTTGAATATTGTCAGACAGATTGATGGGTAAAAAGGGGCACATATCTATTGGTTGTAATAGGATAAAACCTACATTGACATAGCAGGTCAACATTCTGAAACTTAATAACTCAGAGTGAATGATCCTGTACAGCCAAACTGCATTAACAGACTTGTCCCATTTAGTAGAAACCTTGAAAAAAACAAATTACAAAAACCATCTAGTTCTCACAGAGGAACTTACAATATTTAAAAAACTTAAGCATAAAGCTGTTTGTCTTTCTATCATTGTGGCAATCTCACATCTACTAAGGCTATATAATAGAACTAGTGTATTTGGAGATGATTCAGAAATAAGGCCATGGAATACTTTCTCATATAGCAAGGATATCTTTATCTCAGTAATGAATTGTTATCATTTTTTTAAATTTTTTTTATTTTTGGGACAGAGAGAGACAGAGCATGAATGGGGGAGGGGCAGAGAGAGAGGGAGACACAGAATCGGAAACAGGCTCCAGGCTCTGAGCCATCAGCCCAGAGCCCGACGCGGGGCTCGAACTCACGGACCGCGAGATCGTGACCTGGCTGAAGTCGGACGCTTAACCGACTGCGCCCCCCAGGCGCCCAGAATTGTTATCATTTTTATTGCTAAACTCTTAAGTATGACCTTAAGATTATATCTAATTTGTTTGAGTGATAGTGATTATTTGGGGTTTTTTTGTTTGTTTTTTTAATTTAATTTAATTTTTAAATATATATATTTTTAAAATTTTTTTTAACATTTATTTATTTTTGAGACAGAGAGAGAGCATGAACAGGGGAGGGTCAGAGAAAGAGGGAGACACAGAATCTGAAACAGGCTCCAGGCTCTGAGCTGTCAGCACAGAGCCCGACGCGGGGCTCGAACCCACGGACCGCGAGATCATGACCTGAGCCGAAGTCGGATGCTCAACCAACTGAGCCACCCAGGCGCCCCTAATTTAATTTTTAAGTAGGCTCCATGCCCAGCATGGAGCCCAATACAGGGCTTGAACTTACAACCCTGTGATCAAGACCTGAACTGAGATCAAGAGTCAGATGCTTGGGGCGCCTGGGTGGCGCAGTCGGTTAAGCGTCCGACTTCAGCCAGGTCACGATCTCGCGGTCCATGAGTTGGTAGCCCCGGCGTCAGGCTCTGGGCTGATGGCTCGGAGCCTGGAGCCTGTTTCTGATTCTGTGTCTCCCTCTCTCTCTGCCCCTCGCCCGTTCATGCTCTGTCTCTCTCTGTCCCAAAAATAAATAAACGTTGAAAAAAAATTTTAGAAAAAAAAAAAAAGAGTCAGATGCTTAACCACCTCAGCCACCCAGGTGCCCTGTGCAGGTAGTGATTATTTGTATTTTCAGTCATCACTTTTACTTTTCTCAATATACTTTTATCTGTTACAAATGTCATTATCCTCCCACTAGTTCTTTAATGTAAATATGGGGCACCTGGGTGGCTCAGTCAGTTGAGTGTCCGACTTCAGTTCAGGTCATGATCTCATGGTTCATGGGTTTGAGCCCCGTGTTGGGATCTGTGCTAACACTTCAGAGCCTGGAGCCTGCCTCGGATTCTGTGTGTGTGTGTCTCTCTCTCTGCCCCTCCCCTGCTCACACTCTATCTCTGTCAAAAATAAATAAACATTAAAAAAAATTATAGTGTAAATAAATCCAGAAGGAAGAAGATTCTGAGTTCTCAAGCTTGGGCATGCTTTAGAATCACCTGGAGGGCTTATTAAAAATGGATTCCTGAGTCTCAGCTCCAGAGATTCTGATTCAGTGGGTCTGAAAGGGAACTCAGTAATTTTGCTTTCACATGATGCTGATGCTGCTTGTCCGTAGACCACACTTTGAGTTAGCACTGTGTTAGAGCAGTGGTTCTCAACCTTGACTACACATTGAAATTTGTGGGTGGGAAGCTTTTAAAAAGTATTTGGGCACTTCTAGAGATTTTGATTTGATTGGTTTAGGGTAAGGTACTTAGGTATATATTTATATGCATTTCTCTAGTTATCAGCAAGTTCAAGCATCTGGTTGTATGTCTATTGTCATTTGGATTTCTTTTTCTCTAAATTACCTACTCAGGACTGTATGTGTTTTTAACTTGGTTGTGTCTTTTTATTGACTTATAGAAACATTTTAATGTATTATAGATATTAACTATTTTCTGATTTATATTCTGAGAATATTTACTCTCAGTCTGTCTCTTGGTTCTTGTCACAGAAACTTTAATTTTTATCATATCAAATATATCTTCCTTTATATCTTCTGGGTTTTGAGTCTTGCTTAGGAAGGTTAACCTCATAGTTAAACGTGTTTTTCTGTACTTTAATTCCGTGGTATTCGTTTTCTCATTTATTTACTGATCAATGTTGAGAAAGACAACTTGTTAAACAGATGGATAGTGCATTTGTCAGGATTGAAGTCTCTTTTGCTAGTTTAAGAATAAAGAGGTTTGTTAAGAGATATAGATAATTTACAGAATCTTTGGGACTCCATCATGAGGATACAAGTACTCCCCAAATTGCCTATCAAGGCAGCACTAACTCTGAAAGGATCAGGAAGGCTGCTAAAAGATGGTGCTTGCCTCTCTTCTCATACAATTTATTTTCAACCAATGCCTTATATGACTTGGTGGAACCTAAATCATATCTGGAACCCTATCTACAGATGGATGTGGGAAATGTAGAGTCTGGCTTTCCAGGAAGGTATCCAAGAAGAGAGTTGGGGCAATCCACAGAATCTGTTAATATGTTACTGACTGATCCATAATTTCTCATTAATCTGTATGCCCTTGTCTTCATAGATGAAAATATATTTGGGGACAGTCAGTAGTCTCTGCCACATTCCAAAACTCTTTTTCCCATTTTCTATCTCTTCAGTTGATGTTGTACATGATTTTATTTTTTTCAGGTAAGGATGGTCAAGGTGTCGGGGGGAGGATGGGGAAGGTAGTGAGCTGCCCCTGATCATCCTTCTATGCACTCAAGCTGTTTTTTCCAATGCCTGTTAGGCTCACTTCATTCTGGGATAATTACTCAGCTTGATCTTTATCAATTTTTAATTTCTCATCGTCTTTGTTCTGATATCTTGACCATCCATTTAATTTTTTTATCTTAGTCATCAAAATTTTAAATACCTAAATATCTAGTTACACTTTTTGTACATGCAACATCTCGTGTTTCTCTAGTGGTATTAATTATACTTTTCAAATGTCTTCTGATCTCTAGCTCTGTTTTCTCTAATATTAGTAGTAGAAACATACAAATGCTGTCTCTCTTATGGTGATCCTCCCTGCCAAATGTGTGGTAATGTTTAGTTATCTGTTCAGTTTTATATTTTAGAATCTCTGTTCACTTTGCCTTTTGGTTAACTATAGCTGTCCTCTGCCAGTTTGGTGTAAGGAAGAGCACTGGAGAAGTAAGGATATGATGGCAGTTTATCTTTAAGGTGTGAGAGACTCATGTTCTTCCTGGAAGTCTGGAGGTACCTTGGTCACCATTTAGAACCAGTTGGGGAGGTGAAAGTTGTTGACTGGCTTACCTACTCTAAGCCTCTTGCCCTGATTTCTGTCTCTAATGAGTTCCTCAGTGCCTGCCTCCCAATTCTTGATCTGTTAATTTTGAGAGTGCACAGCCTTCCCCTCACTGCTTCTTCCTTTGCTCTGGACTCCTCAATAAGATTTGAGATGAATTTCCCTTCCTTTTACTGAGATATGATCCTCTCTGCAGTCTGTCTTTTCTCAACATTGCTGGTTTGCTGATGGCAGTTTTTATTCTTTTCCTAGGATATTTTTTACTTTTAAAAGTTATCTTCTTGGGGTGCCTGGGTGGCTCAGTCAGTTAAGCATCTGACTTCAACTCAGATCATGACCTTATGGTTCGTGAGTTTGAGCCCCACGTCAGGTTCTGTGCTGACAGCTTGGAGCCTGGAGCCCGCTTCAGATGCTCTTTGCCCCTCCCCTGCCCGCACTCTCTCTCTCTCTCTCAAAAATAAATAAACATTAAAAAAAATAAATAAAACCTATCTTCTCTAATTTTCAAAGGTTTTTATATGGTAAGTAGGATATAGATGTATGTGCTTGTTTAACTATTTTGATCCAATCTATATTAAGTTGTGTTTGTGTGTGTGTGTGTGTGTGTGTGTGTGTGTGTGTGTGAGAGAGAGAGAGAGAGAGAGAGAGAGAGAGAGAGGAAGAGAGAAAGAGAGAGAGAGAGATATTTGCATTATTTTCTGTTTTATTTATGAGATTATTCTTTTTCCTCCAAATGATGTAAAAAAATAATAATGAAGCCAGAGATGAACTGAATATTAGCCCTTTTCACATATAGTTTTCTTCTCTAGTCCCTTATTCTAGGGGAAAAAAATGGGGGTCAAATAAAGTAAATATGTTCCTACATACTTCCTGGTATTACCCAGGGTCATTCAAAACACACCTACTTTTCCTGAAATGGGAGGTAAAATTGGTACCCATAAGTAGCCCTCGATTAGGATCAGGGCTGTGTAGCAGTTGGGTATTATCGTCATAAACATTTCAGAAACTATCAGGCTCTAGGGAACTAACACTGACCACATTCACTTAGACTCACTTTATAACCCAGAATGCTTGGTGGGTTTTTTTTTTCCATTTAGAGTTTGGGATATATTATAACTTGGAGGGGTTACTTGTGATAATAACACATATTTGGAGTAGGATTCGAGCTGGAATCCTTTCTTCACTGTTTGTTCACACTCTGTTACTCAATTTTTCTGAATCTCCACTTTTGTCCTTGTGAGCATTAAAATGTGGTGAAGAACAAAAGGTTCTTGCAGCAGCTAGGACATAGAAAACATGGAACAGGCATTAGAGATGGTCGTGAAGATGATGGTGGTGGTAAATTTCTGCTCTTTCTGGTCTCCTTCCCAGTATCAATAAGCCTGGAAAATAAATTAATAATCCAGAGGCTCCTTGGGAAATGTGGAATCAGCAAAGATGGTCTTTAAATAAAGTACAATTTTCAATATAATTTTTATTTAATTTTCATGTAGTTGTCTTTATTTCGAGAAAAATAATTACTATTTTGTGCCTCTGTTTTCTCACCTATAAAATGAGGATAACTTATTAGGGTTGTCATGGATATTCAATGAGAAAACATTATAAAGTGCTTAAAACAAGGACTGACACATATTAAGAGCACAATAACTTCGCTATGTTATTATTAATATTAATATATTACTAATATTTTATATACACTGTAGAAGAGACAGAAAATTATCCCTATTTTGATTTATGTCGGTGCTTTTATATTTTTCAACCAAAAGTTGGAACACGTGATTGGACATAAATTCACGTGATAAAAAAATATTAAAATTGGGACTATTATGAAAAAATTGGAACATATGGCGATTATAACTAGAGTATATATTTTTGATGATCATAATAATACTTGTGCCCACCAATTATAGCATCTTCTCTCTGTAAATTCTTCCTACCTGATGCCATTATTTCTGTTGATTTTTGATCAATCTGAAGTATGTTGATTTCAAACTATTGCTTTTTTAATTATCAGGGGAACTCTTTTATCAAATAAAATCTCAGAGAATACCTCAATATGAGAATGATAGTGGGCTCTTGGAACTGTAGTCCTTGACCCACAGCCCTGCCTATTTATCATCTCCATGATACCTCAGGCTCCAGAAACACAGTTTGAAAACTTTATTTCTTATTGTTAGAGATATAATCAGTTCAGCAGATAATGGTTTTCTTTATAGTTATTATGCCCTGGTTGTGCATTTCTAATGATATACTTTATTTGCTATTTTATGTTTGTAGATACGCTTGGGAAATACTTTAATCAGCAATACATTTACAAATCACATCTTGGGGTTGTTTACTTTTAGAGATGGGTTGTTTCAGATAGTTTATACTGATTATTTTTTGCTTCTTCCACAGAGGATGAGTTCTCTTTCTTTCTTTCTTGTTTTTTTTTTTTTTTTTGTCTTCCTTTCAAATCAGATTACACCATATCTGAGTTCTATACTTCCTCATGAACTTATCTTGGTCAATATTCCCACCAAGTAAAGACTCATAGGAATATTTGATTAATTATATTCTTATCTTTATTAGGGAATAATTTATGTAAAATAAGTTTCATAAAATTAAAATGCCCAATTTAGTTTTGACAGTTGTATATTCCTTTGAAATCTCCACTACAATTAAGACAAGATTTCCATCATCTCCAAAAGATTTTTACTGCCCTTTTACAGCTCATCCCTCCCTCCATCCGTGGCTGCAGGGGAATATTGATTTGCTTTTTGTCACTATAGGTTAATTGGGACTTCATGTAAATGGAATCAATCCTACTTTTGTCTCTGGTTTCTTCCACTTAGTGTAATAATTTTGAGATTTATTTATGTTGAAGACTCTATGAGTAATTCTTTCCTTTTTTGTGGGGTTGTATTGTATTGCATAGATATACCACAGTTTGTTTAGCCATTCACCTGTTGGGTTCCTTCTGGTTTGGGGCTATTGTGAAACAAAGCTGCTATGAACATTGGTGTTTAAGTCTTTGTGTAAATATACGTTTTAATTTCTTTTGGGTAATACCTATGAGTGGAATGGCTGAGTTACATGGCAGAGGTGTGTTTAATTTTTTAAGAAATATTTTGTGAGAACTTATGTACTCAAGTCTTCCTGTGTATCTGGGCTCAGATAAGGATACTAAATCCACTGATTTCTCTAGGTGGAAGGCAAGTAGAAATCCTTATCAGCCCATTTATTTCCATATTTAATTGCTTATCACTTACTTTGGGTTCCTAAAATGATTTCAACAGCCTTCTTTCTTCTTCGTCTCTCCAGCCCTGCTGATACCATTTCAGGATTTCTTGGGTACCTATTTTGTACCCAGTACTGCACTAGACACTAAGGGACCACATAGGACTTTGAGTTAAAGAGGCAACAAAATAGGGACCCCTCGTGTTGCCTGGACAGAACTGGAGGGATCAAAGCTGTCGATTATGCTACAGGCAAAGTATGCCCAAACTCCTGAGGCTGCATCCCATTTACTTGACTCGCATGCTAGAGGAAATATCCCACCTTTGTTTGAGTGTGAGCTGTAGTTATTTATTTTTAAAGCAGGTGTGGCTGTTAAATGAAGAGGAAGTGTTATGTGAAATCCTAAAAGGGGGGTTGGTGGTGAGAAAACTTCCCTGTTTTAATACCAAATATCTTTTCTCTAGACCAAGGGTTCGCAAAGAGCGGTACCAGGACTAGTAGCATCAGTTTACCCTAGAAAGTATTAGAAATGTACATTGTTGGGCCTCACTATAGACCAACTGAATCTGAAATTCTGGATGTGTGATCTATGCTTTACCAAGCCCTCCGGCTGATTCTGATTCATGCTCAAGTTTGAGGACCACTCTACTAAGCTCTTTCCAAATGTGTAGATGGTCAGCTTTAGGCTTGGAGCAGGGTACTTTCTGGGTAACTGTGGGCAATAGGGATAACGTTGCAGCAGCGCCCATTCACCTCTCCCAGCACCTGCAACTCCTCTTCCACTCCCGGGCAGAACTCCGGCTCCCGGGTTCTGGTCCTCTCCCCTAGGAACCGCAGCTAAAACCCGGCAAGTGGATTTGGAGTTTGCTGGCTTGGGTGCCGGCCGGGCATGCGTAGTGGTGCGAGCGCAGCAGCTAGGTGGCCCCGGCGTGGTATCTGCAGAGTGGAGCTGGGGGTGTTTGGATCCCGAGCCGGAGCTGCGCGCTCGACGCCTGCGGCAGGTACGGGGCGCGGTGGTGGGGTCCGAGAGGAAGGCTGGAAGAATAGGCAGAAAACAAAGTTTCACTTTTTCTCTGTAGCACAGCAGCTCGAGGGGAGTCTCTCCGGTTTCCCTCGCTCGAGAGGCGGCTCTCCGCGCCCGGCTGTGCAGTGCGGCGCCAGCAGACCTCCGGGTGTGCACCTGCCCAGTCCGGCAGCCTGGAGTGCGGGCAGGTGTTAAATCATGTATTTATGCTGCTTACACAGTAACCCTGAGAATTGAATTATGATTCCCTGCTTGAAGTTAGGCATTTTGTTAACTTTTCTATATTCCTCTCTGTCTCTCTTAAACTTTGGGTAGCTGCTTGACAAGGCTTTCTGATCCAGCCTGTTTCACTTCAATTCTGCGAGTGGTTTATTTGCCTTTGGCCTTTTGGTGCATAAGATCAATAGGGCTGGAGTGAAATCGCATCCGTGGTTTCTGGTTTTGGTGCCGTTCCTGGAGCAAGGGGCCCCTGGATGCAGTACAAAAAATGTCAACTTTCAGCGAATTTCCTTGCCAGACACTTCAAGCATTTCAGCTGCATTTTAAAGTAGAAACTTTATAAAAGATAAGACTCCCCCCACCCCTTACTTTTTCTCCGTTACTTCTGTTTCAGGCTTCATTTAGTGCTATTAAAACGAAGTGGTCTTTTAGATGAGTAACGAGTTCTCACTTTTCTGTCCTTTATTTATCCGGTCACATCTTATGGCTCATCCAGAGATATTTTACCCTGGAGCTGCGGTATTGGATACACTTGTAGGAGGCTAAGGCCCTGCTGCACAAATTTGTTGGATAACTCGTGAGCCACAGAATTTTAGTTAAGGGGGCACACACTGAACATTATTTAGGTAAAGTATTACATTTATGATGTGGGAGACATATACATAGAATTAATGAGTTTAAGAAAAAGAAATTTTTAGTTCAGGAAGAGAAACCTATATGGAAAGGGAATACAGATACTTTCCTTTCCCTTCACCCCCCCCCCCTTCCCATGATGAATGTTTTAATACAGAAATAATATACAGTTGGTTTAGTTTTGGACTATAGAGACCATCGAGGTCAGCCAGTTCAGCTGCTTCAGTTTACAAATAAGAAAAACGAGACCTATGAGGTTAAATGACTTGCTGTTGCTGCTAGAGCCCCTCCTTGGCAAAAGCTGGGCCTTGGGCCCAGGTTTTCTGATTTTAGGGCTCTTTTAACCCTGCTGATACTCTCTTCCCAGTTTGGGTAGATTATTAAACTTTATTTTTCTCTTCTACCTTCTTACATGTAGTCTAGTTGAAGCAGAAAATTAGTCATTGCTTATTACTAAGCTTGATAGTACCTTGTAAACACCTTTCAAAAAATGCCCTCTCACTCAGGCCCCACCTAACAATTTGGTGGTTTTGAAACCTCCCTCCTTTTCTTGCCTCAGTCACATTGGGCCTTTGGCCCAGAATGTCTTTTTGCCTCCTTCCCTGAAGTCCTGCCCATACTGCAAGGTGTAGGTCACGTGTGATCTTGTCTTAGAAGCCTTTCTTGATTACTGCAGCCAGAAAGTAGCTCTCCCTCTTCTGAACCCTATAGCATTTAATACTGTTGTCTGTGCTGCTAGTGTCCCCCTCATCTTTAGTATCCCTGATTATTGTATATTAGCATGTGTTCCAACTTCCCAACAGTTTGTAAGCTCTTAGAGCTTAAAGCCTATGACTTCGACATCTCATCCAGCACTAAGTATGTTCTCAGCCACCATTTGTGGGAGGGAGTTGAAGTATGGACCATTTTGTAAAGTGATTTGAGGTGGATATTGTATAATATGGAGGAGGCCACCTTAGACCTGTAGCAAGACAGTGGCCAAGTCAAACCAGCCTATTGGGTGATTCTCATATTCTGATGAGAGATTATGGATCAGTTTAGAGAATGCTGGCGAAGGGGTAAAATCATAATAGGGGAGAGTTGCCCAGGCCTGCATTTAAGCATGTTGGCTCTTTTTTTTTTTTTTGAACATTTTTTAAAAGTTTATTTATTTTGAGAGAGGGAGCATGCACACAAGCAGAGGAGGGGCAGAGAGAGAGAGAGAGAGAGAGAGGGAATCCCAAGCAGGTTCCACACTGTCAGTGCAGACCCCAATGCAGGGCTCAGTCTCACCAAGCGTGAGGTCATGACCTGAGCCCAAATCAAAGGTAAGATGCTTAACTGGCTGAGCCACTCAGGCACTCCGGAAAAAGTTTTTGGTAAAAGACTAGATGCAGAGGAGAAAAGATCTACTGAAAATGAGTTTCAGGCTTGGTGTGTTGGTAATGGGCTTATAATGTTTTTATCTTATAAATACCTCCAGTTGTGACATTATCTCTTTCTGTTTCTTATAGTTATTGATATGGTTGTTTCCCATTCTAGATGATAAGCTCTTTGGGGAATGGTTAACTCTTCACAATGCTAGGCAAATAGCTTTGCAATATTAGACAGTAGTTATTGTATGAATAAATAAGTGTATTTTGGCTTGGGGAAGGTAGGCATTTAAAATCATAGAGCTATCCTACTTACTTTATCTAGACCATTCCCTTATTATTTTTTTTTCTTTTTCAACGTTTTTTTAAATTTATTTATTTATTTATTTATTTATTTATTTATTTATTTATTTATTTTTGGGACAGAGAGAGACAGAGCATGAACGGGGGAGGGGCAGAGAGAGAGGGAGACACAGAATCGGAAACAGGCTCCAGGCTCTGAGCCATCAGCCCAGAGCCCGACGCGGGGCTTGAACTCCCGGACCACGAGATCGTGACCTGGCTGAAGTCAGACGCCTAACCGACTGCGCCACCCAGGCGCCCCTAGACCATTCCCTTATTATAAGAAGAGAAAATGAGTTATGCTTAACTAATAAGCTAGTTGGTGGTGTAGGCAGAGCCTCTGTTCACATCTCCTCACTATTAGCTCATTTCATTAACTTTTTGCGGTTATTGGACTCAAGTTTAATTTGAGTTGGCAGCAGGGCATTCCAGTTTGAGATGTTCTGTGGATCAAAAAACCTCAGAGAACAATGTAAAAGGAGGTATGGGGGAACTTGGTGGCCACTGGGAGGGTGTCTGCATCATTGGAAGAGATAAGACACAAGCCATAAATGGCCGTTTCCAGGTTGAGTACACAGAGTGAGGAGGGGTCAGGCTGCAGTCCTGAGAATCTGCACACAATGGAGTTGAGTCTGGAAAGAATATGGTAGCCTCGCTTCTCTGGGGCAGAATACCTTGGACTGAGTGTATTGGGGAGATATATTTTACACTACCACGAGGTGGAAGGTGATGGCTGTGGGGATAGGTTTAAGAGAGAATTGTGATCAGACTGTCTACTTGGAAAAACAAGACAGAAGGCAGTGGTTCTGAACTCAAAATCTCAGTTCAAAAGGTGGTTTGGAATATTTGTTTACTTGGAACAGATGTTGCAAATAGCCATTTTGCAAATCAAAACACAGCCTTTTCATTGTGCACACAGCATTGAGGGAGTTGTTGATGGCACATCTCTTCCACTGACATTCATAATGTAGTTGATCACCATCTTCAACTGGTAGTGATGCTTATTCTTATAAAGCAGTTAAGAAGAGAGAGCAGCTGAGAGGACAGAGCTTGAGAGATGATTTACCAGGGTAGAGGGGGAGGTTTGGCCAAGTATAGAGGGATTACTTCTTTTTTTTTTATTATGACATCAGTCAAAATTGATGTCAGTGTGGACTTGTTGTGGTTGGAGGTGAGCATAGATACCTTAGGGAAGGCCCCCAGGTAAGAGATAACAATTTACTTTTTAAAAATAATGTTTGTTTTGAGAGAGAATGCATGTGTGTGCGCACACTCGAGCAGGGGAGGGCCAGAGAGTGAGAGAGAGAGAGAGAGAGAGAGAGAATCCTCCTAACTGTGAGATCATACCTGAGCTGAAATCAAGAATCAGGCACGTAACCAACTGAGCTACCCAGGTGCCCCTAGAGACAATAGTTTAGAGTCAGAACTGGCAGTCCCCAAATTTGACCAGTGAGTTGCCCTTGAGAAAATGCCTCCCATCCACCTCTTGATGAACCTAATTACTCTCTCATGGGAGTCTCAACATGGAATCCAACTGAAAGCATTCTTCCCTCTCTGTGCTGAGTCCTGTCAATTCTCACTTCTGTTTCACTTTCTCCTGGTTTGTGCTTTCCCAGGGCATGTGGTATGGATATGAAAGGAAAAGCCCCTAGCTTCTGGCCTCCATCCATTTCAACCCATCACAACATCCAAGAAGTCATCATTATCACCCAGCTCTTTCCCTGAACAAAGATCCAATTCCACATTTTCTTCTTGATGATGATGAAAATCAAGGAGAATGAGAAAGAGGCCTTTGTACTATGTGCAAGTTTATGGGTTATAAAATGGTTACACAAGCTTGATTGCTGGAAATTTTGCTGACATAAAAGATCACAGGATGTGAGGGTCTTTCAGCTTTAATGATCTTTTCTGTACTATTCTGTCTCAAACTACTTATTGCCTGTTTTTGGTGAGAAGCATGTAGCATGGCTTCTGTAAAAGCAAGTTGCTTTTTAGTAACACCATGAGCACAGAAAGGGCACATGTTAGAGTGATGATTGGGGAGTTTCTTATTTAAAACACTTGTTTCATCAGAAGGTATTTTATCTTTAAGTAGAGTTACAGATAGCCCAATTGTGAAAGAACTTTAGACTTGATAAGAAACTAAATTTTTATTTACTTTTAAGCAATTCAGAGCTATAAAGCTACAAGAATATTTGAATGATAACTCACTGCACACAGACATGCCTCCTTCAAAAAATCCAAGCCAACCACAGAGGAAACATGAGAAACTGTCTTTTCCAATGGTGAGGTGGATGGATGGTCTTTGTAAGATGGAAGGTTTGTAGGGTGCCTTCTTCATGATAAAAAGCAAAAGGTTTTTGGGGAAATAGTTGACATTTATTTACTTTATTATTGATAAATTCAATAAATAGTTTAAAGATCCAAGAAATAACACCTTTTTTTTCTAATTTAAAAAATGATGAAATCCCCTTCAGTTTGCTGGAGAACCAAGAAACCAGCGATTTTAGCAGTTGCCGTCATAATAGAATTTGGGATGAATTTGAGTTTAAAACATTGGTAAATGTGTGTAAGAGGACCAGGCATGGTAATTAAGCATTGGACCAAGGTCTACTTGTCTAAACCTTATTCCCTACAACAAATTCCCAATTGGGGCCCTCTGCACTCTATGAATAAAAGAGTAAACCTACCCCACAGATCACAGTTGTAAAATCCAAAGTGATGCATGACAATCTGTGACCTCAAACTGATGTTGATCAAGCAATTTGAATGCCTTAGCTAGAAAGTACCAGCTGCATTCACACATTGTTCCCATAGCTGGTGCTCAGAATCTAGATTAAACTGTTGAAATGAAAGAAAAGCAGGTTCAGAACCAGCTCATTTCCAGTGAATGATCAAAGTCACAAGTAGACTTTTTGTCTCATTTCACTTTGTCATCTTAAATGCCATCCTTTGTAGCTATATTGGTTCCTCTTTTTTTTGTCCTTGATGATACATGCTCAAAGTGTACTGTTTATAGATAAAAATCAATGCAAAACAGAATTTTGAGGTTTGATAAATGAGCCTCTGCTTAGGTTTTAATGCTATTCATCAATAATTTGGTGGAAAGACAGTACCAAGTTAGTACATAATTGAACCTTTAGCTCAATATCAAGTTAGTATTTATAACCTTTGGGAACAAACCCAAAATTTTCATACTCCTGAATTCTTTCATCTGAAGACTCTCTTAGCATTTTATTCTGATGAAGTGTCCCTTTTTCCTTTCTCTGTCCTCAGGTTTAGGTTCATTGGGACATTCTTTTGGTCCAGGTGGTATTTTCAAGAGTGGCTTAGTTCTTGCAGAGTTTAAGTGTTATCAGGTCAGTAAGGTGCCAGCCATGAAACGCAGCTCACATAAATTCAATGATTTTTTTTAGCAAAGTTGTCATGCAAGTGAATTAATTTTGGAAAAACAACAATAATAGCAATTTGTTTTATCCCTTTTCTTATCCTCACATAGCCCAAGTTAAACTCAAGATCACTGTGAATGGAGGGGTGCCCGGGTGGCTCAGTTGGTTAAGCGTCCAACTCTTGATTTCGGATCAGGTCATGATCTCACAGTTCGTGGGTTTGAGCCCCGAGTCACGCTCTGTGGTGACAGCATGGAGCCTGCTTGGGATTCTCTCTCTCTCCCTCTCTCTTTGCCCCTTCCCTCCTCGTGTGCTCGCGGTTGTGCGCCCAGTTTCTCCCTCTCTCTCAAAACATAAACGAATTAAAAAAAAAAGATCACTGTCACTGGAGAAAGGTTATCTGAGAATCTCTGAATGCATAATGGTTAATCAGAATGAGCTCCTTCGGGTAATTTAAAGTTTCGATACCTGAAATCATTTGGCTTGTGTTCAGGGCTGCGGATGAAGAGGCAAAGTCTGACCTGATGAAAAGGGAGGCCTTCTAGTTTAATGATCAAACAAGACAGTGAATGTGAAAGCAATTAGTAAACTATAAGATAAGGAGGTAAGGTATTTATTGATAGTTATAATAATTTTCTGACTTTGCTGTCTTTCACTGATAAATGGCCAAGACGGTGAGATTGACTTGCTTGCTTGAGGGTACCTAGTTAAAAGGGACAAAGATGGAACTCCTATCTGTGTCTTCTAATTTCAGCATCTGACAAAATGTCTGAGCTCAGCATGGGACCATAGTGCTAGCCAAGACAGATACAAGGCCCTGTCCTCCTGGGGCTTCATCTAACTCCAAATCCAGTGCTCATCCAATCAATCCATATTTTACTGAGCAGAGGGAATAATTTCTCAATGAAATTTATATTTTTTATAAAATCCTAAATATGTTTGTGGCTAAGCCTTGACTATGGTGCTCTTTAAGAGATTTCTCCATTGCCAGAGGGGCCTTCAACAACTGCCCCCTGGACTTCAGATGTTCCTTGATAAGGATATTTATTAATCTTCATTAGGGCTAGAGGGCTTGGATGACTCTCAGCAGGCTGCTCATTGTCAATCGGAGGCTTACTGCAGAAGAATAATTTTCTTTCCTCTACCAAATCAAAGGGCTGCAGTTGAATAAAGGAAGGTGAGTTGGGGGCAGAGCTGTCAGTGAGACATGTCCTTGTACTCATGTGTTTGCAGTCAGATGGAGGAAGCAGACACAAGGACAGCCTGTGACAGGAGTCAACACCAGGAGGAAGGGCAGAATGAAGCTTTGGGAGAGCCACTAATTCTGTTCATTGGGTTGAGGAAGGTGTCAAGACTTTTGAGCTGAGCCTTGAAAACACAAGTTCAGTCTATTGAGAATAGATGGAGGAAAAAACATTCCGTGGAGCAGTGACAGCAGGAGCAAAAGTGTGGAGACGAGAAAGAGCTGACCTCTTTGGGAAACTGCAGGTACTTGAATGCGTTCTAAAATGTAAGCATGCATAAGAATCGCCTGGAGAGCATGTTGAAAAACAGACTGCTAGGTCCCATCTCTAGAGTTGCTTATTCTTTGGGTCTGTGATGCGGTTGGAGAATTTCATTTCTGCAAGTTCCCAAGTAAGGCTGATAATCTAGGAACCACACTTTGAGAAACAATGGGCTGGAATAAAGGAAGTATGCAATAGATGAGCTAGGGAAAAAAATAGTTTTCTTTTGAAACTGTACTGCCTTCACAAAATTGATGTTTCAAGGTTTTTTTTGTTTTGTTTTTTAATTAGTCTTGTTTACCAAGTGCCTTGTGCCCCTTGCTGTCTGTCCTCTAGGAGTTCCTTATCCACTCTAGACCCCCACTCCCCAGTTCTCGCTAGAAATCAGTCCTTTTCTTATATCACGTATTTTTAAATAACTTCTGTTTAGTCAGCATGGCCATTCCACCATGGAAAGCTGAACAGCCAGCATCAGCTAGATGATGTTAGGAGTGAATCCCAAACCAAGTATGGACCACTGGTATATTCAAGGGGTACATACTTGGGTTTTATTTTTGCTAATCTGGATATAATGTTAAACTTTATTCAGCAAGTATTATTGGAATAGTTTGTAAGCTCTGAGCTAAGAGGTGGGATGTACACAATTGCAAAAAGTTCCTTCCCTGCCCTTAGAAAATGTGTAGTCTTTTTTTTTTATATGAAATTTATTTTCAAATTGGTTTCCATACAACACCAAGTGCTCATCCCAAAAGGTGCCCTCCTCAATACCCATCACCCACCCTCTCCTCCCTCCCACCCCCCATCAACCCTCAGTTTGTTCTCAGTTTTTAACAGTCTCTTATGCTTTGGCTGTCTCCCACTCTAACCTCTTTTTTTTTTTTCCTTCCCTTCCCCCATGGGTTCCTGTTAAGTTTCTCAGGATCCACATAAGAGTGAAACCATATGGTATCTGTCTTTCTCTGTATGGCTTATTTCACTTAGCATCACACTCTCCAGTTCCATCCACGTGCTACAAAAGGCCATATTTCATTTTTTCTCATTGCCACGTAGTACTCCATTGTGTATATAAACCACAATTTCTTTATCCATTCATCAGTTGATGGACATTTAGGCTCTTTCCATAATTTGGCTATTGTTGAGAGTGCTGCTATGAACATTGGGGTACAAGTGCCCCTATGCATCAGTACTCCTGTATCCCTTGGGTAAATTCCTAGCAGTGCTATCGCTGGGTCATAGGGTAGGTCTATTTTTAATTTTCTGAGGAACCTCCACACTGCTTTCCAGAGCGGCTGCACCAGTTTGCATTCCCACCAACAGTGCAAGAGGGTTCCCGTTTCTCCACATCCTCTCCAGCATCTATAGTCTCCTGATTTGTTCATTTTGGCCACTCTGACTGGCGTGAGGTGATACCTGAGTGTGGTTTTGATTTGTATTTCCCTGATAAGGAGCGACGCTGAACATCTTTTCATGTGCCTGTTGGCCATCCGGATGTCTTCTTTAGAGAAGTGTCTATTCATGTTTTCTGCCCATTTCTTCACTGGGTTATTTGTTTTTCGGGTGTGGAGTTTGGTGAGCTCTTTATAGATTTTGGATACTAGCCCTTTGTCCGATATGTCATTTGCAAATATCTTTTCCCATTCTGTTGGTTGCCTTTTAGTTTTGTTGGTTGTTTCCTTTGCTGTGCAGAAGCTTTTTATCTTCATAAGGTCCCAGTAATTCACTTTTGCTTTTAATTCCCTTGCCTTTGGGGATGTGTCGAGTAAGAGATTGCTACGGCTGAGGTCAGAGAGGTCTTTTCCTGCTTTCTCCTCTAAGGTTTTGATGGTTTCCTGTCTCACATTTAGGTCCTTTATCCATTTTGAGTTTATTTTTGTGAATGGTGTGAGAAAGTGGTCTAGTTTCAACCTTCTGCATGTTGCTGTCCAGTTCTCCCAGCACCATTTGTTAAAGAGGCTGTCTTTTTTCCATTGGATGTTCTTTCCTGCTTTGTCAAAGATGAGTTGGCCATACGTTTGTGGGTCTAGTTCTGGGGTTTCTATTCTATTCCATTGGTCTATGTGTCTGTTTTTGTGCCAGAAAATGTGTAGTCTTATAGGAGAGTTGAGATGCATGAATTCATGGCTCCAGTACAGGGCAGCTGGTGCCATGTGCTGTAGGAATGATAGAAGCCAAGAGTGATGGGGCTGAGATGAAGGAAGGCTCTCTTTCCATTGTAACAAGTAGAGGAGGCAGGACAGAGTTGAGGGAGTGATGATTTATGCCGTCTTCTGATGTTTTATGCATCTTTGTAAGCCAGCTGAAATGAGGGAGCATTAGTCTACATATAGCAAATAATGAAGGAGGGGGCATTTGAAGTGGGTGGTCATTGAAGGTTGGCAGATGCTCACCAGGGAGAGAATGGTCAGCAGGGAGAGGAAGAGGCATTCCAGACAAGGGGTGACTGAACCTCAGAATGGAGGTGTAGCAGGAAAGTGCAGGTCCAGTTGGGGATGAATACTCTGGTTCACTTTGGGGAAGTGCAGGGTGATAAGACTGGAAAGGCATTTAGGGAATGTTGTGGAGCATTTTCAGTATGAGGTTATCGGGATTTGGACTTCAGTCTTCAGGCAGTGTTGGGTCATAGACTTACCTTGGCTTACTCTCTCAGTTCCCTCCTAATCCCCAAACACATCAGAAGAGGAGGAACCCTCTTTCTTACAGTGCATTAATCTATAGTTCATACTCTCTTAGATAAATACCTAAAAATACTTTTCCTTGGTTTTGATTTTAATAGTTCATCTTTTGGATTTGCAAAAATTATCATTAATGTCTTTCAAAAAATATGTAAAATGCAAAACATCAACTGGTTTGAATTTGAGAGAGATGATAAAAATGAAACAAAAATAAATAAATTGCTAGGTCTAGTGATTGTAGTACTTGTTCTGGATTGTTCTGGGAAGACAAGGGAATTCAAAAGTTAAGGCTAAAGATATCAGTATGGTGTCCTCAGCAGATACTTTGAAGCTGACTTCAAGTTCTGAAAGATTAAGGTAAATGACAATGTGGTGTCTCTTCAGAATTGCTTTAGCTATAAATGGGGCAATGTCTACTGGTTTAGTACTGGTTTAGAAGAGCTTGTGTCTGGGCATTAAAGGGCACTAAGACCATGTGGTCCCTTTTGTTCATCTTTCTGGGGGATGCTCACAAATGGGAAAGACATTTATGTCTCATTGGAGATTTTGAGAATCTTCCGTGCGTATCCCCTAAAAAGTATCCTGTCCTGAGAACTACATTGTTCTTGGAAAAGCAAAAAAATGTGGATTTGTGAGTAGAAGTTGCTACCCTGGTGCTACCACTTGCTAGCTGACTGATAAAAGAAGCAGCATAGTGAGTGGGACAGAGCTAACTGACTCCCCTTTGCCCACAATCTACAGCTAAGAGGTGCACTAGGTGGGGGAGTAATGCAGCCCATTTGAACCTTGGTGGTGGTGGTGGTTTGTATTTTGTTGTGAATTAAATAAGATAAAATAGTTAAATTGAAAGGTATCATACACATTTTAGATTAAAATCTTCTAATAGGGGCTTCTGGCTGGCTTAATCAAGAGGGCATGTGACGCTTAATCTTGGGGTCATGAGTTCGAGCCCCATGTTGGGTTTAGAGATTATTTAAATGAATACATAAATAAATAATTAAACAAAAAAGAATGTAACTTTTTAAAAAATAAAATCTAATAACGCTAAGATTTATTTTAAGTTCTTAGGACCACAGATGTGGATGGCCATGTAGAGTGTGAACTGCTGCCGCTTTTTTTTTTTTGAGTGTAAGCTTCTTGAGGGCAAGGTTATATCTAACTTTGTGTCTCCATTGCCTAATGCATAGTCAGAACTTGATAAGTTGTTGAATGAATATAAGATAAAAAGGAAGTAATGAATGGATGAATCTATACCCACAGCCTCCCCACCACATACTTAGTACTTTCTAGCTTCTACTTGCTTATAGAGACTTAAAATCTATGGTGCCTTATTTTATCTATCTGTCTATCTATCTATCTATCTATCTATCTATCTAGATATCAAGCTCTACACCCAATGTGGGGCTCAAATTCATGACCTCAAGATCCAGAGTCCCATGTTCTACTGAATAAGTCAAGCAGGTACCCCCTGGTGCCTTATTTTTAGACTGCTAACCCCTTGTCTGTTTTACTGACAGTAAATCTTGAGAGACACCCCATCCATTTTCAGGAGACAGATGCATAGCTTGAGTCAAAATATAAGGATCTTTGTAGATTCACATGAATTCTGAACTAATTCCAGAAATCAATTAAATAATAATATATAATAATGTTTTACTTGTAGATAATATATATAAAACTCATTTTACCTCTGAAATAAACTGACACATATAAGTTGAAGTTATATTCCTTTTGAACTACTTTATATTGTTTTACAAGGAATCAAATTAGGAGTAAGAGAGTGGCTTATAAAGATGCTCAAAGAAATGTATATTAATACACTGATCTACTAGAGACTTGGATGCCTGTTTTTCCTGCAGGTCAATGAAACAAGAACCGTAAGTAACTTTATTCTACCTGAGTTTCACAGTTTGTCTAATGTTAACAGTACAGTTGACCCTTAAACAACTTGGAGGTTAGAGATGCCTACCTATTCTCTCATTCTCCCCTGCAGTGGAAAATCCACATATAACTTCTGAATTCCCAAAAACTTTACTGATGATAGCCTACTGTTGACCAGAAACCTTACTGATAACATAATAGCCTTACTGAGGGGCGCCTGGGTGGCTCAGTTGATTAAGCATCCGACTCTTGATTTTGGCTCAGGTCATGATCTCATGGTCATGGCCTTGAGCCCTACATCATCATCATCAGGCTTGTGCTGACAGTGCAGAGCCTACCTGGGATACTCTCTCTCCCCCTCTCTCTCTTTGCTCCTCCCCCAGCCCCCCCTTCATGCATGCTCTCTCTCACGAAATAACCAAATAAAATTAAAAAAAAAAACAACTAAAAGTCTTACTGATCACATGAACTGTTAGTGAACAGATATTTTGGAGGTTATATGTATTATAATGCTATATTCTTACAGAAAAATAAGGTAGAGAAAAGAAAATGTTATTAAGTAAATTATAAGGAAGAGAAAATACATTTATAGTACTGTACTGTATCGACAAAAAAAAATCTGCCTATAAGTGGACCCATGCAGTTCAAACCTCTGTTGTTCAAGGGTCAATTGTAATTCAGTTCTTGATTCATGAAATTAGACTTGATTAATATGGGCAAAAATTCATCTTTTTAATTTTGAACAAAGTAGTTTGGTTTTTGAAATTATTGTATTTCCTGTTAATATAAATCTGAAATGTGTAGGATAAAAAAAATTCATGTTGCTGAATTTTTACTGAGTTATATTCTCCCTGTGTGTTATGTATTGTGCTGTGGGCGACAAAACCTTAATTGAAGTTTTCTGCAAGGTTAGTATTCAGTTTCTCATAGGACTGGGACAATTAATGGGAGACTGAAAACATTGTAATTTTCTAGTAATTCAGAGGAAATGACTGCATTCTAAGGTAGTGTACTGATAGAGTGGACCATGATACTCATTTTTGCAAGTTAATTTATTAAATATCAGTGGGAATATTCTTTTGCATCCTATTTCACATCTCAGGCACACTTTAGGAAGGCCTTATGTTAGAGATATTGTCCATTTAATCTAAAAAGACTCATTCATGCCTTCTGTGTGCATAGGTTCTTTCCATTATGTTATGCCCTTAGGCATTTGACTAAGCGTATTACAAAATCAAGCAGCAAGACTTCTCAGGGAAATTAAAGTTTTCATATTAACCAGACATTGTTAAAACCTTTGCCTTGACTAGGATTAAACAGTGTTCCATCAGTGTTCTTGGTGCTCATGATGATGTTGCCTTTTTTTTTTTTAACATAACAGCTTTATTGAGGTTTAATTTACATACCATTCAATTCACTCATTTAAAGTATAAATCCATTTTAGGATATTTTACTATATCCATTAACACTCCTCATTTCATACCCACCCCCTGCTTAGGCAATGGCAAATCTACTTTCTTTCCCTGTAGATTTGCATATTCTTGAAATTTCATATAAATGGAGTCATATAATATGTTGCCTCTTGTGTCTGGCTTATTTCTCTTAGCATATTGTTTTCAAGGTTCATCCATGTTGTAGCATCAAAATTTCACTCTTTATGGCTGAATAATAGTCCATTGTGTGGTTCCTACCACATTTATTGATCAGTTGATGGGCATCTGAGTGGTTACCACATTTTGGCTATTATGAACATTGCTGCTATGAATATTTGTGAACAAGTATTTTGGGGGGCATTTGTTTTCATTTATCTTGGGCATATATCTAGAAGTGGAATTTCTGGGTCATATGGTAATTTGTTTAACATTTTGAGGAATCACCAGACTGTTTTCCAAAGTGACAGCACCATTTTACATTCCTACCAGCAATGTATGAGAGTTCCAGTGTCTGATCCTCACCAGCAATTGCAATTTGTTTTTGATTACGTCCATTTTGATGTGAAAGTGGTATCTCATTGTGGTAACATTTTTTTAAATTAATAAACTTTATTTTTCAGTCCAGTTTTAGATTTACAGAGAAATTAGGTAGATGGTACAGAGACTTTCCACGTGCCCCACACTGACACATGGATTACCCTATTAAGGTCTTATACTAGTGTGGTACATTTGTTATAATTAATGAACCAATATTGTTACATCATTATTAGTGAAAATCTGTATTTATATTTCCTTAGTTTTTATATAAAATCCTGTTTCCATTCCAAGATCCCATTGAGGATAGCACATTACATTTAGTTAACATTTCTTAGGCTCCTCTTGGCTGTGATAGTTTCTCCGCTTTTCTTTGTTTTTTTTCTGATGACCTTCAGAGTTTTGAGTAGTAGTCAGGTAGGTTGTAGCAGGCCCCTCTGTTGGAATTTGTCTGAATTTTATTTTTTGTGATTAGGCTGCATTGATAGTGGTTTTTAGTATAAAAATTATTACATGGGGGAGTGTACCTGGAGTATAAAAATACATAATCAGAATTGGAAAGCGGCAAAAGTATATAATTAATAGGAAATTCTTAGAAATTCAAAAAATTCAGTTTCCTCTGGGGAATGAACAGACATTTAACTCCAGATATTTTTTTTTCTAGCAAGGACTTGATCACATTGGAAGATGATTAGATAAAGTGATAGAATTTATCATTGTGATAGTCGTTAGACAGCATCTAATCTAAGGGTAAAGCCAAAGATATATTTTTCACTGCCTTATATGTACCCAAGAATAATGTTTTGCTTGTAATAAAACACAAAGTTAATAGAAATTCAGATTGACTTTAAAAATTCCATGGTTCTGAGGCAACAAGGGTATAATGTATAATGACTATTCCGACCACCATCAATTCCAGTAAAGCCTCTCAGAGGCTCTGTGAAGGGGACAGGGAACTGAGGAATAGGGAGGCTGTGTCTCTTGGCCTGAGTCACACAGCTGTCAGTAGTTGAGCTGAGATTTGAACCCAGGACGGTAGAAGTTTATACCTTACTGTTGTCCAGGCCAGGCTCCAGAATTTCCAGTGGTTTTAAATCAGGAATGTATTGAAGGACATAGGCTTGAGTCCTTATCTTACTGGATATTTTTACTGCCAGCTGGAGGAGATAGCATGTCTCTGTGTTCATGGCCCCATTGAAATCAGTCTGTCCAATTAACAGCATACTTGTTGACTGCTTGCTAACAAAGGAGAACTGAGCCAGTTTTGCTCAGGTCACTACGCCATCTTGTCTGCCTGTGGCCTAGTAGTTCCACTGCCACATGTGTCTCCTGAAATGAAGCCTGAGGGTCATAAAACAGGAAAAGAACCACGTGGGAGAACAATATATTCCGCTAAGATTTGTCAGTGGTTACATTACTCAATGTACATCACTTATTGTATGTCTCAGTAAGATCTTGAGTTTTAGTCATAAGTGAATAACACAGACAATTTGCTCTTAAATACTTACCTTTGAAAAAGGGTAGGTGTGGTAATAACCTTTAAATGCACTTGAAATGAAATAATAAAGATGCACAGAAAATCTGAGGAAGGTTTGGGAAATTTCCCTACTTGATTCAACTAATCCTTGTAAATGGCCCAAATTGGTTGATCACAGACTGACACAAGTTTTCTTTCTGCACAGATTTTCTGTGTGAGTTAAGCTAGGGTAGGCTATATTGCAGTGACGAATGACCCTGAAATCTCCATTGATTTCTTGTTACACGAATGTCAGTGTGCTCTGGCTGTTCTCCAGAACAGCTAGCTGTTCTATATGCAGTGACTCAGAGACCCAGGCTGCTGCGATTTTTGTGATTTTGCTGTTTTAACGGGGGGCTTCCAAACCATCTTAGCAGGGGAAGAGGAGCTAGAGGGTCACATAATAGCTCTGAATTGCTTTGGCTTAGGGTGACATACATCACTTCTACTCACAACCCATTGGATAGAACTAATCACATTCCTGCTGGAAGTGACAAGAAACACATGACTCTTCATGAACAATAAATGTCTTTGCTTTGTCTTCTTTAGAGCAAGAGAACTGGTTAGTTTGACAACAAAACAAAACAAAACAAACCCCAAAACCTAACCCACCCCCCAAAAAAACCCAAAAAACTCTAGTAAAGAGAGAAAAATATAGATAATTACTTGATACTAAATTCCAAATGAACTTTGACATAAACTAACAAATTAATAATAATTTAGGTATGGCTGATTCAGTAACTTGATATACATTTGTGGATATCAAGGTTGAAATCTTCTAAGGGAATAAAGAAAAACTTACAAGAAAAATTTGCTTTTTTACATTATAATTCTTCAGGTGATGATGATTAATGCTTATATTTATTGAGGTATTCTATTAAATGTTTCACATGAATTAAATAATTCAGATTGAGGACTGTGATTTCATGTCCATGATAAATATTCTCCAGTTCCAGCAACTTGCCTTGTTTGAAATTGATGCCTAGATTAGACCCGTCACCATGCTGATAGCTTTCCTCTAGAAACCAGATTGTCACTATATTTTTATAGTTGATGCTCCCTAGATTGAAGGTGGCACTCTGGATGTTGTCAGACTAACATAGATTGCAGTGAGATCCAATATTTACTGTGATTTGGATTTATACTTGTTTTTGCCACTTTAGACTTTGCAGACTTAAAAAAAATAATTTTAGGGGAGGGGGAGTGTGACTGGGGGAGAGGGGCAGAGGGAGAGGGAGGGAGGGAGGGAGGGAGAGAGATAGAGAGAGAGAGAGAGAGAGAGAGAGAGACAGAGAGAATATCTTAAGTAGGCTCCTAAGTGTGGAGCCAGATCCCATGGTCCTGAGATCATGACCTGAGCCAAAATCAAGAATTGGAGGGAGGCTGAATGTTTGAGCCAGTCAATGCACCTGCAAACCCTTATTTTTTTTAACGTAAAAACATTTTTTAATGTTTATTTATTTTTCGAGAGACAGAGTATGATCAGGGAAGGAGCAGACAGTGAGGGAGACACAGAATCCAAAGCGGGTTCCAGGCTCTGAGCATGGAGCCTGATGTGGGGCCCGAACCCATGAACTTTGAGAATCATGACCTGAACCAAAGTCAGATGCGTAACCTACTCAGCTACCCAGGTGCCCCTTAACAATTTTTCTTTTTTTTGAGAGCGAGAGAGAGAGAGCACCTGATCAGGGACAGGAAAGAGAGAATCTTAGCAGGTTCCACGGCTGAGACGGGGCTCGATCTCATGACCAGGAGATCATGACCCGAGGTGAAATCAAGAGTAGGACGCTTAACCCACTCAGCCACCCAGGTGCCTCTCCTGCAAACTTTCTTATAGCCATATTTAGAAATAAGTTTGTAGTGAAGTAAGCCCATAGGAATTTTTTTTTTATACATGTTTTTTTCTCCAAATGAATTCTCCTCAGTTGTGACTTTGTGATGCCATTTTTTCCTTTTCTTAAAAATACACTGCTAGGGCATCTGGGTGGCTCAGTTGGTTGAGCATCAGACTCTTGATTTCAGCTCAGTTCATGATCTCACAGTTTGTGAGATTGAGCTCCACGTCAGACTCTGCTGACAGCTAGGAGCCTGCTTGGGATTCATTCTCTCTCTCTCTCTCTCCCCTTTCTCCCCTCTCTCCCTCTTTCTCTCTGCCCCTCCCCCACTGGTGTTTTTTTTTCCTCTCTCTCTCAAATAAAAGTTAAAAAATATACTACTGATGAATGCAGAACTCCTGTGTTAGTTTGTCTTTATGATCTGACCTTGTTATTAGGTGTAGCCTGAAATTCCACCATTAAAAGTATAGGATAACAAAGACCCTAGTTGGGCTGTATGGACTGGAGCAGTCCTCTCTTGGTCTCTGTTTGAAAAAGGCTCTTTGTTGTTTGAGAACAACTATCCTTAAGATATAGGAGGAGCTCCACCTTCATGTTGATATCATATTTATTCATCAGATATTTACTGAAAATAGTTTAGGTCAGACATTGAGATAGGTTCCAGCAGTTTCCACCCTCATAGAAATGAGTCTAGACCAAGGGTTGGGAAACTTTTCCTACAAAGGGCCAGATAATAAATATTTTAGGTTTTGTGGGTCATGTGGTCTCTGTTTCAACTACCTTACTCTGCTCTTGTAGCAGGAAAGCAGCCATAGACAATAGTAAATGAATAAGCTTGTTTGTGCTCCAATGAAGTTTATTTATGGGTGCTAAAATAATTACTGTAATTTTCATGCCACAAACTATTCTTTTGATTTTTTCAACTGTTTAAATATATGAAAACCATTTAGAGGTCAAGGTTGTATGCAAGCAGGCAGTGGGCCAGATTTGTGTTTAAAAAACCCTTGATGAGTAACCTGAATTTATTTACTCTTGGGCTGAACCAGCTCTGTATGGTTTTAGTCTTACAAATAGATAGTGAACTGCCTTATTGATTATTTAAATTATTCAAATTCAGTGTTTGAACATAATTAACCTCATCTAGGCATTTATTCAATAAACAACTCTCCCATCAGTTATTGGTGAATGTCATTTCTGCAAATTAAAATTATATGCCTATAATATACATATAATATGCAGTGTGCACACACATATATTACTTAAAATTTTTTTTAATGTTTATTCATTATTTTTGAGAGAGAGAGAGAGCGCGCAAGCAGGGGAGGAGCAGAGAGAGGACACAGAATTTGAAGGAGGCTCCAGGCTCCAAGCTGTCTGCACAGAGCCTGATGCGGGGCTTGAACCCACGGATGGCGAGATCATGACCTGAGCCGAAGTTGGATGCTTAACCAACTGAACTACCCAGGCATCCCCACATATATTACTTTTGGGACTGCTGACTTTATGAAAATCATGAATCACTAACATTTAAAATAATACCTAGGATATGTTGGGCGCTTACCAAAATGTCAGGCCCTTTCTTAAGCCCTTTGCTATTCATTAATCCTTCCCTAAACTCCATGAGGTTGGTATTATTTTCATTGTCTTAATTTTTTGGCTCTGAAAACCAAGTCTCAGAACAACTCGCCCAAAGTGATATAATTAATGAAAAGCAGAGTCTATATTCATTCCCAAAGAGTCAGGGCTCCTAATGCTCTCTTATGGCTTTTTGGGGACTGAAATATCTTTACTAAATTAAACTTTTTTTTTTTAATTATTACAGTGTAAGAAAATAGAAACGGTGACTAAAATTAAAAAACTTTTTCCTGGGCACCTGTGTGGCTCATTCAGTTAAGCGTCTGTCTTTGGCTCAGGTCATGATGTCATGGTTCATGGGTTCCAGCCCTGCGTGGGGCTCTGTGCTGACAGTTGGGAGCCTGGAGCCTGCTTCGGATTCTGTGTCTTCCTCCCTCTCTGGTGTTCCCCTTCTCATGCTCTGTTTCTTTGTCTCCCAAAAATAAATGAACATTAAAAAAAACCTATTTTTCCTAAGAAGTAAGTATATAATTGAAAAAAGAAACATTTAGGAAGCAAGTATTCTAATAGTTTTCACTGATTTAATTTTACTTGCTTCTGTCTGTGAGCAAAGTTAATCAACTCAGATTCTAATCTGGGATAAACAGTGCGCTGAGATCTTCTCTTCTGAACTGAATCTTCACTGAGAATCAGGGCAAGACCAGATTTACAGAGTGTTGTATCATGTCCAGCTCAAAAAACCATAGATACTTTATATTTGTGTATAGAGTTTACAAAACACCCTCCTGCATGTGACACATTATGTGGAAGCCCTCTGTAATTATATTCCCAAGGGATCTTGTTAGTATTCACAGTGGGCTGGCTATTCCACTGTAGATACAGTATTAGCCCTCCTTGCATTGTTTCTTCAGCTGGATCCGTGGAAAAGTTAGATCCCAAAGTGAACACAACCTGTGAGAGATTCCTAGTAG
Source organism: Prionailurus viverrinus (assembly GCF_022837055.1). Classification (NCBI taxonomy): domain Eukaryota; kingdom Metazoa; phylum Chordata; class Mammalia; order Carnivora; family Felidae; genus Prionailurus; species Prionailurus viverrinus. The sequence continues at coordinate 37,779,196 of NC_062569.1, forward strand.
ACTACTGAAAATTTCTCCTGATTCACTTTTGGATCTGTTTTATGTTGAACTAGGAGGAAAAGCACTGTGGAATCCATTCTTGTCCTGGAAAGTCTCTAAGACAAAAAGCGAAGTAGTTATAATATATTTTATTTTCCCACTGAAGTGCTGGCCTTGGAAGGAGAGAAGTGAAAAAGAGAAGGAAGAATTTTACAAATCAAATACTCCCCTTGACCACTGACCCACTAATCTAATCTTTTTTTTAAATTTTTTTAACGTTTATTCATTTTTTTGATAGAGACAGATCGTCAGTGGGGGAGGGAAAGAGAGGGAGACAGAATCTGAAGCAGGCTCCAGGCTCTGAACTGACAGCACAGAGCCCGACGTGGGGCTCGAACTCACGGACCGTGAGATCATGACCTGAGCTGAAGTCAGACGCCCAACCAACTGAGCCACCCAGGCGCCCCCCCACTAATCTAATCTTATGGGCAAAGACCAAGAATTCAAAAGGTACCCAAACTTGTGCCACTCTGGGGAAAGTCTCTGGCCATGACACTGTGGTCATTTGATGGTGGATTAGCAGGACTTTCAACTGGTTCATTGTACATGCAAATAACAGATGATTCAAGACAAAGAAAGATCTTTGTATGCTTTTATTTCACTGTGATAATTTCCTAATTAGGTAATGATTCTCCTTTCTCAGTGGTCTGTCTCTTTCTTTATTTTTGTTTTTGTTTTTGGTCTAGCTTATTTTTAAATGGAAAGGGTTCCAGGTGACGGTCTTTCCAAAAACAACTTTTATTTGCTTTATATGTAATTTAAAATTAAGTGTGCCATAAATTTCTATACTTGGTCACTTTTGATTATGGAATTTCTGCCCTAAACAACACAGGATGTGGCTACTTTTTCTTTCTTGAGTCCTTATCTATCAGGGAGCTAGAGATGTTGAAAAGGAGATTGGTTGTCTTTTTATTTTGAGACCTTTTACCCTCTTTGTCCTCACCTACACCCTCCATGAGCCTGTGCCACTTTGGGGTAAGCACTTGTCCATTTGTGCATGATTCCTACAATTATGGCTCCAGGACTGAGAATGGAAGCAACTACCAACTGAGGAGGGAAAAAAAATGCATGTATTTTGGTCTCTCAACAGCACAGTACTAATAATTTGAGTTCAGGGGTAGCTCAGGAAATTAACAATGGCAAGTAATAGAGCTCATGCTTAACCACTGTTCATTTATGTATGCTCTATGGGAAATAAGAGTAGCCAGGGATCATAGGATTGTGGCAAACTGTTTATAGCTATCTAAAGGGTGCAGCTGTCACTGGCCTAGCCCAGTGCTACCATGTGGAAATGTGGGCTCACTATTGATAGACTTCCTGATTCTAAAAGAGAAAATAGAAATCTGAGTTTTATGTTAATCCCTAATTTTATATGTTCACTTCAAAATTTAAAAGACACTTAATGAGCCACATCCAGGCAGGATGTGGTCCCTGGCTGCCATTTTGTCTCTCGGCAGCCAGGAGAGCCTTTTAGGTTGGTGAAAAAGAAGTTACAAAAGCCCTGAGATGGGCTCCCTAGGAGCAGCGAGGTTGTAACCTGCAAGGCTTGGCATGGGTTTCACTATTTCCTGTCTTTTCTGTTTGCTGAGAGACTATGTTTTAATTTTCTGCTCTTCTTAAGGAAAACCTTTTGCTATCCAGATTTCTCTCCTAGATAAAGAGGGACTGGGGATATGGAGCCCTGCTAAGGGCTCCAGGAGCTGTGTGAAACTGAACTCAGATGGGGCAAGACTAGCTACACGTTAGGGTTTGAAGCCAAGGTGTCACTTGAGAGTTGAGACTCAAAAGCATCATCTGCAGGAGGGGCAGGACATAGCAGAGAATCAGAGCTGCTGGACCCAAGGATAGAAAATGTGTAGAAGGGGTGATCAGGAAATGCCCAGTGGGATGGCGAGGTTGGGGGGAGCTTTGCTTAGCTGTGAGTAGGGAGGGAGCTATTAAGCCAGCCAACCTGGTCTGGACAGTTGTTGGTGATTGACCCAGAGAAGTAATCGAGGCTGAATTTCCTGAAGGCCCTGTATCTTTTCTCCACTTTGGTGATACCTACATGTTCTTCAAGAGCAGGAACATTATTCAGTATGCACACTTGATGTCATTTGGCTTTAGCATTATGGCTTAGGCAAGACAGGGTCACTGCTTGCAAAATGAGGGCACAGCTTTTGGAATTCCTAGTCATTGCCACAATCATAATGCTGAATGCTCTTGGGTTAAAGGGGCTGATAATTCATACTATTGTTCTCTTTATTCTCTGAACTGATTGAGAAATAAATACAGACCTCTCAGAGTTCAGAATACCACTTTATTACTGATGGAACTGGACCATGATTGCAGCCTGTGGCCAAATGGTCTTCCTCATACCTTTTATCCCCAAATCTTAACTTCTGTCTACCTCATTCCAGGCAGACTTGCTGGACGGTTGCCTTGGGGTTGCTTACCAGATGGAGGGATGGGAGATCTTGTGTCCTGAGGACAAGCTACTGCTAAAGAGAAAAGGGTCAAGGCACATCAGGACCATGACATTGAATACTTTAAACTCATTCGGCATAGCAGTGGGTTCCCTAAGTGTGGTCCCCAGACAAGCAGCATCAGCATTGCCTCAAAACCTGTTAGAAATGCAGATCTGTGATCTCCAACCCAGATGAACTGAAGCAGAGACTCTGGGGTGTAGGGCTCAAAAGTCTGTATTTTAATAAGCCCTCCTTGTGATTATGGTGCAGTTAAAGCATGAGAATCACTACAGTAGAGAAATAAGTTTCAGTGGACCCCAGACACTTATGCTCTCGCCAGTGAGCTAAGTCAGTTCCCTTTCTTCTCAGGAGAGTGAGAAAGGAGTGTAGAGAAGAAGCCAGAGGTGCTGCTTTTATAATAGGCCCTTATGGAAACAGAAGATAGGAGAATGGCCTTCCCCCCAACTGATAATCCTCCTGTCTCCAGAGGACTGTAGACTGAGAAGGACCAGCAGGTGCAAGCATGAAGACTTTCTTTAAATGCCCCTTTTCTCATCTGTTAACATTGCCTACCTTTTCTCTAAAGAATAAAGGAGAGGCAGAGGAAAGAATACAAGCAGGGAGAGGGAGAACACTAAAATATATAGGAAGATGGGGTGCCTGGGTGGCTCAGTCGGTTAAGCGGCCGACTTCGGCTCAGGTCATGATCTCGCGGTCCGTGAGTTTGAGCCCCGCGTCGGGCTCTGTGCTGACAGCTCGGAGCCTGGAGCCTGTTTCGGATTCTGTGTCTCCCTCTCTCTGACCCTCCCCCATTCATGCTCTGTCTCTCTCTGTCTCAAAAATAAAATAAATGTTAAAAAAAATTTAAAATATATAGGAAGAAAGTAATGGAATAGGTACTGTATTCCAACATCATTCTTTACAGTTTACTCTTCATATATCTGTATTTTATTAAGTTTTTACTCTCTGATTTATTTTCCTAGTTGTGACCCCAACTACAGGCCATTTAATGATGATAGTATCATCTGTCATCAGCATGGACTCAAGAACGCTGGGCTCTTTGCTTCCAGTTTGTGTCTATTCAGTTTCATGTTACTGAATTGTGTATATTGTTCAGTGACATGATTGTGTATGTTCTTCTTATTCACCTGGATGTTGAGACTGTTTAGCTTGCTTTGTGACCTTGAGCAGGTTGTTCAGAGTCTTCATATTAGAATGGAGGCCTGGTTAGCCATTAAAATACTCAGCGCTGGCAAGGGCTGGTCTCAAACAATCCATGTGGTTGGCATTTTATGTTCTAAGGTGAAAAGGAGATAAATTCCCTAACTGCTTGTACTGGGAAAAATGGTGGGTTTTTTTTTTGTTTTTTGTTTTATTTTTGTTTTTGTTTTGCTTGAGCCAGGCTTTTTAGAGGTTTGAAATAAAATTGTGCCTCATTAGGTACATATAGCCTCAAAGAGATAGGGATATTATGGTTACTTTTACTTATTTATTCCCCCCCACCAACAATACAGCATCTTTTAAACACACTCAATTCCATGCAGTCCAGAGTGGAAGCTTACTTCCATTAAATATTTAATCTTTCCAGATACTGTTACAGGAATGAAAAATGCTAAAGAATTCAAATTACCTCTGCTGATAAATATTTTGTGCAGACTTCATCTAAAAATGGAATTAATGGTGGTGTTAATAATCACAGTAACTGAATAGTTACTATGTTCCAAGAGCTGTGCTAAATTGGGGTAACAACTATATGGGTAGGAAGGACTTGTCATTCCCTTTATACAGATGAAGAAACTGAGGTTCAGGGACCTTAAGTGACTTGCCCAGAACACTCTGTCAACAAGAGCAAGAGCAAAATCAAGTCTTAAGTCTGTTTGTACCAGAACTGTACATACTGTTAACTGCCTACTTGGCTAGATGGGCTAGCTCCTGGGCTAACTCCTGACAAGAATTGCCCTGGGCTTCAGTCAGAATGGGAGAGATCTTAGGTGGTTGGTGAGAGAACGGTTGATGGGAATACTTCAGCAGCATTAATCATTCATTAGGGGACAAAATTTTGAAATTCTGCATTTTGATATTATTCAGACTTCTAGGTCCTACCCTAAAACTTCTGAATGATAATCTTTGGGGACGAGACCCAGGAAACTACATTTAACATAAGCTCCACAGGCTGAGTTTGTGACTGCTGATGAGAACCATTGCACCTAATTACTGGGTGGCCTTTACTGTCGTTTGCAGTTATCCCTGGGCCCCAGTCTATTAGAGTTAAGAAGAAGGTACCCTGTTCATCATTATTGGTAGAATCTTGAATCTTTTCATTTTTGTAGTGTTTTTAAGCTGCTAAACCAAATATTTGACTAAATTCCAATATGTGTGTATATCCTATTGAAGGGAAAATTTATTTAAGGAGAGTCTTAAAGCCAACAGTGGCCCTTCCTTATTAACATACTATTCTTTTCCCTCTGCTTCTCCTAAATGATAGCTGTTCTCTCTTGTGGGTAATCCAAGGCCAAAGAGGTAAGAACATCCTGTTCTGAATAAGACCATGTGAGCCTGTGTTAGTGTTCTTTTGCTCCCCTAGTGAGATGCCACCAATTTAGTGACTTCTACAACACATTTGTTACCTTACAGTTCTGTAGGCCGGAAGTCATGGGTCTCCTCGCTGGGCTAAAATCAAGGTGTTGGAAGTCTGTTCCTCTCTGAAGGTCCTAGGGGGAGGATCTTTTCCATGGCTCATTCAGATTTTTGGCAGAATTCAGTTTCTTGAGGTGGTAGACCTGAGATCCTCATTTTTTTAATTGGATATAAACTGAAGGCCATTCCCAGCTTCTGGAGGCCACCTGTGTTCCTTGGCTCATGGCCCCTTCCATCTTCTAAGCCAGCACTAGAGAATCCAGTCTTTTTATATTTAGAATCCCACCTCCTTCTCCTCCTCCTCCCCCTCTCCCACCTGCTCCTCCTCTTCCTCCCCTTCCTCCCCCTCCCCCCACTCCTCCTTCTCCTCCTCCTCCTCCTCCTCTTCCTCCTCCTCCTCCTCCTTCTCCTTCTCCTCCTCCTCCTTTCTTACCCTGCAGGGGAAGGTTCTCTGCTCTTAAGGAATTCGTGTGATTAGATTTGGTCTGTCTAAATTATCTAGGATAATTTGCCCCATCCCAAGGCCCATACCTTTAAGCACATCTGCAAAATCCCTTTTGCCATGTAAGGTAACATCTTCACAGGTTCTGAGGATTAGGGCATGAGCGCATTTGAGGGGAATTATTCTGCCTGCCACTGACCAAAGCGTTGTATGCCTTTGCTGACAGATAAGACAGCAGTGGTTATCACTGCCAGCAGGGTTACAGGCATTAATGTTGATGTGTCTGGGAAAATGTGATTTAACTGGCTATTTTTCTAAATTGAAATCATCTCAGGGCCAGATTCCAAAACAAGTAGTTTTGGAAAGGATATTTCAGGACTTTTGTATAGTCAAGGAGAGCTTTGGTGGCACTTCTCTCTGTGTGTTGCAAAGGGAAGTCATTCACATTGTGCCTGTTTCTAGGGTAATTTAGATTCAGAGGAAAATTATGATGTGAAATAGGGACACTCATTCAACCAGGATATTTGCTTTTAGTTCCTCATTGTATGCCCTATGCTGTCATACTTCCACACCTTTGTTCATGCCCTCTTAACTGCCTGGTGTGCCCTCCTGTCTTTTCTTTCCACTTATCTGTAATAATACACGTATATGACAGGTTTTGACACCTAGTCATTCTAGAAAACATTTTCCAGGGTGCTGACTGTATGGCATCTACTCGTTTTCCCCAGTAGATGACTTAAAGTAATAAAAAGAATCCATGTCATCTGTCATTCTTTCAAAGGGCATTTTAAATTCTCTCTCATGTCTTCTTCCATAAATCTGCACAGCATTAAAAGATGCCCTTACAACATCTTGGACGTAGTAGGTACTCTGAACTGCTTATTGAATTGATTCAAAGTAGCAAACTTTAGTGACTGCTTATATTAACGATACTCCAAAATTCTGCAAGATATGCGCATTTATTATTTCATGTTGTCAACAAAAGGACGTTGCTAAAGAATGTCTAATTTCAGGAATAGAACTGGAATTGTTAGAGGTGAGGTTTCCAATTCATCTTTTATTGAATATGTTAATTTCTATTCTGTCAGATTACCCAGTGTAATATAGTGGGGGCAGAGGGGTGGGCTTTTTGGTTTTTGTCCATTTCTGAGTCTATAAGTGACAGGCAGTACACATGCAGACAACTGTACAAATCATGAGTGTATATATAACTTGATGAGTTTTCACAAAATGATACTCCCATGAAATAAGCACCTATATCAAGACACCGGAATTATTACCAGCATCCCCCAAACCCTTCTGCTTCCTTCCAATTAGCATTAATCTCAAGAGTAACCATTATCCTGACATTTGAGAAGTTTGACAAATGAGCTATTTTTAAGATACAGGAAAAAATTCTTACATTGTGAAAACAGTTCTCCAAGTAAGAATACGTGGGTTTCTAGAGATGTAAAAAAATGTGGCTCTGCCCTGAAGGTGCATTGCAACACAAAACAGTACATTCTTTTCTAAATGTTCTTGCTTTATCAAGTAGTTTCAGTTACATAAGCAACTTGGAGTCAGGTTATTATTTTCCAATATTTATTGATTCTGTATTTGTTCCAGCAACACTTTTGCCTTGAATATTCACAAGTCGTTAAAAGCGCACCATGTTGTTGGCCCTGAGCAGTGTCTTGGCACTGTATCGCTTTCTGCGTAGTTTTTATTTAGATCTAATCAGTATATTCTCTCTGGAATTTTGGCTGAGGTTCATAGTAGATACTCCAAGAAAAAACTCTTGTCAGCAAAGGTGGCGGTCACCATATTGATGTCGTAACTGTCTCCCACAGCACCTCCCAGCAGAAGGGAAAGTGAAGTTGCTTGTAACAAAATGGATGGATAAAATATTAGAGAAGTCTAATTCCGGGTTATTCATGGCCCATTCATTTTCTCTGTTCGGGGATGTTGAAGCATTATTTCTAAAAGTAAAACATTGGAAACCACCTTAGTTACCAACATGAATACTTAAATAAATCATGGTACAGTCATAACGTGGACTGTTAATGAAACATGAAAGGCATGTTTTCAAAAAAATGCTTAATGGTAGGGGAAAAGCCTTAGTAACGTTAAGTAAAACTATATATTCAAAGATATGAACTTTGTAAAAAGAAAAATATATTCATGCACATGTGTGTAGAAGAAAGACTAAAAATTCATAATATGTTGGCCCCCTGGTTGTTTCTGAATGGTGTGCTTGAGAGCAATTTAAATTTTCTTATTTTCCAAGTATTTTCCACTTTACAAATTACTTTTCAAAAATCAGAAAATAGCCATATAGGATCCATTTTTTTAAAAAGGCTGCATTGGGCAAGTAACTGACTTTTCCTGTGAAGTGAAGTCCTTGAGGGAAATCAGACACAGCAAATCCCTGTTTTAGTCAGGAAGTTAGCAGGATTCCACACAACAGCAGGGTCACAAACATCCATAGATAGTCCTCCTTAAAATAATGTAATTTTTTGATGCAAGAATCATTAGTGGTTACTTCATGCAACTTTCTGTGTAGGAATCCCTAAAGAGAACATTGTACCCCCAAAATGTACTTTGAGCCTGTGTTGGAACATGCCCAGTGAAGAGAACTTCACTGTTCCAGAGGTAGCCCAGGTTGGCTCTGGACCCACTTGGACAGCATATATTTCCTTGTATCAATGCAGAAATTTGTTGGTATTTTGGCCTAATGGTTCTAATTCGGCCATTCTGTGGCCATGTAGAGCAAGAGTAAGCCTTCTTCAATGTAAGTGCCTTTTAAATATATGTCAGTGTATTTTTAACAATCACTGGGGTAGAATTTAGGTATAGTTGACCTCACCCATTTAGAACAGACAATTTGATATGTTTTGATAGATGTATACACTCACAAAATCATCACTGCAATCAAGGTGCAGAGCATTTTCATTACCTTCCAAAGTTTCTTCATGCCCCTTTGCAGTCTGTCCCTCCTTCCACCCCTATTCCAGGCAACCATTCATCTGATTTCTGTCTCCATAGCTTAGTTTGCATTTTCTAGAATTTGATATAAACAGGATCATACGGTAGATACTTTTTTTTTTTAAAACTGGCTGGTACCATACAAACCCTTAACTTTTTCTTTCACTTTGTGAAGCAGTTTTATAACAGCCATTCTTTACTTTTATGGAGGTATCATAAAATGTGTCTCACACTTCCTCCTCAGGGAATTAACCATTCAGCAAAAATGGATTATAGATTTTATAAGTGAACCTATTCTTGCCACACTTAAAAGTGGAACTGGACTGGGGCGCCTGGGTGGCTCAGTCAGTTAAGCATCCGACTCTTGATTTTGGCTCAGGTCAAGATCTCATAGTTTGTGGGTTCAAGCCCTGCCTCGGGCTCTGTGATGACAGCTTGGAGCCTGGTTGGCACTCTCTCTCTGCCACTCTCCAGCTCTCTCTCTCTTTAAATAAATAAATAAACAAACAAACATTTTTTTTAGGTGGAACTGGACTATAACCTTTGAGGCACTTTCTAGCTTTAATGATGTATATGTCTATATAATGCTTCCAGTTAGTATTCAAAGGTAAATTTTGTACATTTCCTTGAAATGAGTTCAGTGATTATAAAAAAAATTCAGTAGGATGTAGGATTTGTTTTGTTTCTAGGTTTAATGCAATTTCCTAGTTATTTTCAGGATACTCTCCATGTATATTTAATTGCTTAATGACTTTTCACATGGTGAAAGCAAAGTTGCCATTTCAAAATTTAAAGTGGCAGATATAAGACCTCACAGCACAGTCCCATTCCATGGGAAGAAGATCTGCTTGAATGGAATCTAAAGACTAAACTGAAAATCCTGGTATATTTTAAGCCATATTCATAATCAAGCAAGTGATGATGACATCTACATTTTGCCTCTTGATTTTTTTATAGCTCCAAACCACACCCATGTTGTAAGTTGGCCTTTCTACTTGAGACCAAGTTCTTTTGAGATTAAAATCTTAGTAGTAGGCAGAATACTTCAGTTTGGCCTTGCTTATTTTCTTTGGCCAAACACTGACTTTGACAGAGGATTAATTGAAGGATAGACACATCTTACACTGAATTTTAAACCTTCTGGATTGTTTTCTTGGATCTCCAAATCTAAAGATATAAGACCAACAGAAGCAGGTATGCAAAATTTTCCTTTATGTTAATAGCAGTAATCTGGCTTCAGATTCTGAAACTGCTTTTTTAGATATATTTGTTAAATTGAGATAAACCCCTCATGTTTTGTTTTGTTTTAGTGCATTTTTACTTTGGGATGCTAGATGGCTTTGCATAATCAATGCAAATAGTAACCTTGGTGTGAGGGTCACATAATTCTTTGTTCTCTTTTAATATTTCTGTTTTGAAAACTATTTCTTCCTTAAGTAATACTTGTTAGGTAAGAAACTGCTGTTTTGGTTTATTCAGTGTTGGTTAAAATTCAGTTTGTAATTTTTTGATTTGGCTTTAATTTTTCCTTTAGAAATGTATATAAATTCTTAGGAATATGCTAACATACATTCTTTCTGTGCCCTTTAGAACGTGTATGTATAATTGCTTCAAAACTTGAGTCTTTCAGTCTAATGAAAGACCTCTTCCAATCTATGGTTTAATCATGGATAAGCAAAACTTTTCTTTTTTTTTTAAAGAATTCCACAGATAAGTAAAATAAATGGTAATAGAAGATGTTGCCGGTATTGGGACATGGTGAGATAATATCTAACCATATGGCGTGTGAAAAAAATCATTGAAATAAATTCCTTATCATTATTTTCACTCTTCTGCATTTTTAAGTACCAGAATGTACTTGGAGATAGTGCTCTCACTTAAAAGCTTTTTTCCCCATCACTGTTTCATAGAATTTGGGAAGAGGCTAAAGGCTTTCAGAAAATTTCCTTATATAGTGTACAAATAAGCATTGTTGCCTTTCACTGTAAGCATTTTTAATGGTTTCTGCAATTGGCTGGAGAACCATATATCTTTACCCTAGCAGCCTCACCTGAGCTCTTTTCTTAGTAAAACAGAAAATGAGCAGTTCCCAGCCCATGTAAAGCTGAGAAGGTCTTGAATGATGCATGTCGAGGAAACTTGGATACTGATACTGCTGGCAGTTTGCATAGCTCTTAGTGACGAAGAATTAAAGACTCTTAAGTTTTCTTAAAAGGGGCCAGCTTCTAAAAAGTTAAGTATGTTTCCTTTGTGCAGTGACTTGAGCTCTCAAACCTAAGTAGTAAGTTAAGACTTATCTGCTCAGCTTTGTGAAGGAGTCAACCACTTAAATTTATTTGTATGCATCACAGAATAGAGTTACTCTGCGGCTCTTCTTAGAGAAACAAACACATCATGACCAGTGAGTCCTGGAAAGTAAGTGCCATGGACAAATTTCACATAGTTCTTAAAAAACCTTTTCTGGCTTGCTAAGGAGCCAGAATTCCCTTTTCTGTATTATGCACGGAGTCCAACAAAGGCTGTGCCCTTGTGCCAGTCCTTTCGTACTGAACCAGCCAAATGCTCAATTGTGTTCTTGCAGAGGAGGGGGATAACATTCCTTTATGATCCTTCGTTTAGATCAGCTTACCACCCAAAGCATGATATTTGATTACCCTTATTATGTTACTTTGCATAGCTACAAATGTTACTAATGGCGTGGCCTTATCTAGCCATTAAAAAAGTCCCAAGTTCATGCCGACTTACTTTCAGTGCTATAAAAGGACCTATTGCTAAAGACCCCAGGAATATGAGCCTGTGGAGAACAGAGTGGCACTTGGGGTTAGGTATGCACTGTGAGCATACATCGCGAACTCCTGAAAATAGTCCACTGAGTGCTTGGCTGCCTGTTTTTTCTAAGTAGTGATTTTAATCTCTAATACCCATTGTGTCTAGGCCTCAATTGCTTTAAGAATTATAAAAGTTTACTGGCCTTTTCTGACTACATCCTTTATATTAGAATTCAGGTTTTAGAATTACTTCTGTTTCTTTCCTTCCAAATGTTTCTAACCCAGTTCTCAGTCTTGCAGGATAGAAGAGATGCTATCATTAACCAGAAGTAGCAAATGGTGGGAAGAATTCTCCCTTTACCTATTCCAGTTGAGGCTGGACACTGAGCTCTTTCTTCTTGGAACAGTGGTCTCTAGCCTTTTTTTCATTGTGCTGCTCCCATCAGTAAAAACGTTTTATATATGCCACTTCCAAGAATGTATTTGTAATAACTAATATCTCATGGTACAATATACACGTAGGGTACTATTTATTGTCAGTGACAGTGTAAAACTGTATTTTACATAGTCTTGATAATTTTGAATCATTTGTCCAACTTGTGGTCACATTTGCCCCTGTTTTGTTTTCTAATGTAGCTGGTGAAGTCTCATTAAGAGTGGAGGTGTCTGCTTCTCCATTTTCTTACGCTTGTATGCTTAATATATTTTCAGTACCCAGTTTCTGTGCAGGCATCATTTAAAACTACTTGTCCATTTAGTGAAGGTAGGCTTCCTATCAGCTAAGTTATATAATTCACTAATCCACTCACCCAGGCATACATAAATCTCAGGATGTCAGAAATACTGGAGATGGTTAAAGGAGCAATGGCCCACTGTCTGGCTTCTGCTCTGTGGAATATCACTCCTCTCTTGGGGTGTCTCTTGAACTATTTGTGACACGGGATCCTGTGTTGTAAGGACCAAGTTAGGCTGCTTGTGAAAGTACGTATGTTAAATATTTGTAAATCTAATTTCATCCCCAATACTTGTTTCTGGTATTTCCTGCTCTCTGGTGGAGATCTTTGTTCTTGGTATCTTTTGAGGAGCTAAGGGTGTCACCTCAGTCTTTCATCTGTAAATTGAGGGGGTTGGACTGGATGACTTTTAAGGTTTTTTTATCTGAGATTTTTATCCTGTTTAATTTTTTATCTTTTTTTTTTCTTGTACATGCCTATTAACTCATCCTCATAAGTAAGTAACTGTCACTGCTTGGAAGTTATTTCTATAAGGAATAATTTTCAGAAATAAAAATGACAGTATTAGGATATGCTTTTTAAGTTAAAACTTTAGACATATCTGTGACACCAAAACATAACTTTAAAAGTCTCCTTACTCTTCAGGGCCCGCTGAGTTTAAATATTATCCCCTCAGGAAAATCTTTGTCAGACCCATATTTACTTCCTCTTTTTTTCCTCCTGTATAAGCCTGTACATTTTTATCAGTAGATGTGAACTATGGTTCTATGTGTAGATGTTTGCCTTTCATGAGGCACAGTTATTTATTGCTCAGCAATATCAGCAAGCCTTGCTGAATCATTTCTTGTTTTCCACTGAAAATGTTGAAGAAAGCTGTTGAGAACATGTTCTCCAGGAAATTACTCTAAAATGTTTTCTTCCCAAGGAAACTTTTTGGGTAAATGTTGGGGCTGGAGTTCTTATCTTGGAGTCTATAAACCTCTAGGAGGTCCATGAATGGGCTTCTACAGACTCCCTGAAATCATATGCAAAATTGAGATCTGTGTGCATTTTTCTGGGCACAGTGCCCATAGCTTTTTATCAATAAAGGCTAAAAATCAAAAGACATTTAAGAATCAATGTCACAGGGAAAATGTAGGCATTTCAAATATAAACTCTTCATCTAAATTTATATTTACTTTCTGACTGGATTTTCATCACTTTTGTATGTTTTCACTTCTCTACAGAGTTTTGTGGCCTTACCATGCAAATCAGTATTTATAACAATACTTCATAGCATAACCTTGAAAATGCCACGCTGTATTTCCTACTAATTGCATACTCCTGGCATTATCTTACTTAGTAATGATAATTCTTATTGAATGTAATAAGTGAATAATAAGTGAATATAATAAGTGAAATAATAAGTGGATAATAAGTGTAAGAAGTGAATTACTTCTTGAAAAAAGGAGAATTTGGTGTTAAATTAGAATGAAGAAAGTAAAAAGAACCACATATGGAACTGTTTTGTAAACCTCTATGCTAAGTCATCTAATTTCAATGTCTATATAAAAGAGGCTCAGATCTCTTCCTTGAATATCGTGTGGAAAGATGATTCCCTGCTTTCCCTGACATACTATTTCATGTCTCCATTGCTCTTGGACATTCAAAAGTCATTATGTTTTATCCAAAGGAATACAGGATTGGGACTGAAGCACACTGTCAACAGTACCAGCTTTGACCCTGAGCAGCGGATGAGCTATGCTATGTAGGTTGACCTCTTGGAATCTGTTTCCTTATGTGTGAAATGGGAGTAAAATAATATAGGGAAATAGATAATACTATCACATATAAAATTAGTATTTTCAGTTCTGCTGACCGGATTGACGTAGGTCAAATGTGATCATGTATGTGAAAGTGCTTTATAAATTAGAAAGCACTTAAATGTGAGACTGTTTCTCTTGATAATGGCACCTGTTCCTTACAATGTCATGGTGGTCTTCCTTAGTCTTTGGTTTTAGGCCACCATGAAGAATCCATTTCAAATTTATTTTTTCTTTCACAAAGCTAGGTCATTATTATTAGCTAAGAATGAAACGTGTAGTGAGTTTGCCCTGAGACACTTATATTAAGTGAATAAACAGACTCACATGAAAACACACAAATAAAAAACATGAATGTTACTTTAAGATACTGAAATTAACTAAAGTAAGATTTTTCTAAGATTGCAAAAGCTGAGTAAGGGTCAGTCTAACTCTGTAAGCAAAATAATTAAATTACCCTGTGGGAGCTCCTGAGTACCTTCCTGGGCCTAACCTTATATGGAGAAGTAGAAATGTGGACCTTGACACTCTTGTTTGAATTATACCACTCTAACACTTATTAGCTGAGTGGTATTGGGTGAGTTACTTGACCTTAGTGAGCTTGAGTGTCTTTATCTGTAAAATGGATATAAACTTCTACTTCTGGAGGTTGTTTCAAGAATTAGAGATAATTTATCTAAAGTGTCTTGCACACAGTAGATTCTCTTCGTATGTTCAGTATTACTAACTTAAAAACTTATCATGTTAATTCTAGGTTTGTGTATTCCTGTGTCCAGGCTGGTCAGTTTTAGACCCCATTCATCATTTAACCTTTCATTCTGGGTGCTCTTTACTTAAGCTGAAGAGCAAAGCCTGACATACTTAAGCTTTTTCCTCTGTATTCAGAAATTGAAATGTTAACTTAGGGGAGTTGCTATCTAATTTGCTTTGAAAACATATTTTCTGTTATATTTTCTTAAAACCAGATGAAGAGGATGGTTAAGTAAAAGTAAAATGTGTTATAGAAAGAAGGATCACTATATACAGTTGTAGTATATGCCCTAATGTGATATTATTCCACTTCAGTTTTCTTTCATGTTTCTAGTTATAAAATAGTGCAAAAGAATAGTGAAAATAATATAATATACATACATTTTCTCTTCCCAGATTCAAGAAATGCCAGCAATTTGCCATTTATTTAATGTATCAGCTCTTTACTTTCTGTAAGGAGTAAACCATGAGTCAACAGTAAACCAACAGTCCTGAAGTTGGCATGTTAATTATTTTTCCCACCCGTCTTCTTATATTTTTCCACTAATAATATAAAGTACCATTTTAAATGCTTTAAAATTTTTCACAAATTCTTTGCTATATACTTTTTCTCATTTATATCTCTCATGTTAAAACAAATACCTACTTCATTTTAACTGTTGTGTAGTATTTCACTAAGTGAGTATCCTATAATTATCTAGTTACCTGATGAAGGAATTCAGGTGGTTTCCTTTTTATTTTTATTTTTTTTGATATTGTTAACAAGGCTGTGCTTTTACTTTTATTTTGGTATATTTATATAAGAGTTTCTCTGTGATAAATTTCTAGAAGTGGAATTGTGGGTCATAGAATATGCTCTTCATCTCTTTCAGATATACACCACTTTGGAGAGCAATGTGGTGTAAGGTGTTAGGTCATTGCTTTCATTTGCCTTTTCCATCATATGTAGTTATTAAAATAATGTTTAAAATCTGTGGCATAACCCCATTAAAAAAAATCATACACATATCTAGGTATGTTAAGTATACATGAGTATTTGTAAATTAAAATAGGCCAGAAGGCTACCTCCCAAGTACTGCAGTTGTGTTAGATTTTTATACTGATCATGAAATATGTGAGCAAAACAGGAAAATTTGACCCATAATTATAGGGACTATCAACCAAAACTGACCTAAAATTGACATAGATGTTAGAATTATTAGATAATGACATTAAAACAATTATTACAACTGTATTCCATATGCTTAAAAGAGTTAAGTGAAGACATTGAAAATACTTTAAAAGACTTACATTGAACTTCTAGAGATGAAAACTATAAAATGCAAGATGAGCAATGCACTGGATGGTTTATGACAGATTAGACATTGTAGAAGAAAAGAATAGTGTTCTTGAAGACACAGCAGTAGAAACTATCCAAAATGAAACAGAGAAAAGAAATTACAAAAACATTAAAAATATCCTCAGTGATCTGTGGGACTTCAAGTGACCTAATATACATGTACTTAGAGTTCCTAAGGAGGAAGAAAAACAGAAAAAAATATTTGAAGAAATCATGGTAAAAATTTTTTCCAAATTTGACAAAATGTATAAGCCTACAGATCCAACAAGCTCAATTAACCAAAGCAAAAAGATACATGAAGAAAACTGTATCAAAACACATTGTAATTAGGGGCACCTGGGTGGCGCAGTCGGTTAAGCGTCCGACTTCAGCCAGGTCACCATCTCGCGGTCCGTGAGTTCGAGCCCCGCGTCAGGCTCTGGGCGGATGGCTCGGAGCCTGGAGCCTGTTTCCGATTCTGTGTCTCCCTCTCTCTCTGCCCCTCCCCCGTTCATGCTCTGTCTCTCTCTGTCCCAAAAATAAATAAATGTTGAAAAAAAAAATTAAAAAAAAAACACACATTGTAATTAAATTGCTTAAAACCAGTGTTAAGGATAAAATCTTAAAAGAAGCCAAAGGGAAAAAAAAGACAACTTACATAATTACATACAGAGGAAGAAAGATAATGTAAATTTCTCATTGGAAACAATGTGCATAAGATAGTGGAGGAACACTATTAAAATACTGAAAGGAAAACTGTCAACTTGGAATTCTACCCCCAACAAAATATCTTTCAAAACCAAAAATGAGATAAAGACTTTTCAGACATGTAAAAAGTGGAAAAATTCAAGGGTAGACCTTCACTACAGAAAGATCATAGGAAGACCATGAGGCAGAAAGAAAATGATACCATAAGGAAATACAGATCTATACAAAGGAATGAAGAGCACCAGAAATGGTACTGTATAGGTAAACTATAAGATTTTTTTCTTATTATTTAAATCTATTTAAAAGGTAATTATTTAAGTAAAATAGTACGGTGAAGTATGCAAAATGTATGGCAAAAATAGCCTAAAGGCTTGGTGGGGAAAAGTGAAAGTATATCATTGTAACATCCTTATACTATGTGCGGAATGGTGTAATAGCACTTGAGGATAAGCTGTGATGAGTTAAAGATGTATAGTACACACCCTAAAGCAACCACGGTAAGCCAAGAAAGGAGATAAAATGGAATTATAAATAATATTTGAGTAACCCAAAAGCAAATAGAAAAAGAGGAAGAAAGGAAACAAAGAACAGGTGGGACAAATAGCAAGATAAGCGACTTAAACCTAACCATATCAATAATCACATTATAAGGTTAATGATCTGAACACCCCAGTTAAAAAGCAGAGATAGTTCAGATTGTGTGAAAACACAAGACCCAGCCAAATGTTGCATTGAAGCCACACCCTTTAAATATAAAAACATAGATAGGCTAAACGTAATGGGATTGGAAAAAATACACCACGATATTACAAACCAAAAGAACGCTGGACCCTAGCTCTATTAACATCAGGCAAAGTATATTTCAGAGCAAAGACTATTTCTAGGGATAAAGAAGGTAATTTCATAACGACAAAGGGGTCAATTCTAGTTATCTACTTAATAGCAGCTCTTTAAGATAAATGAAGCATAACTTGATTCAACTGCAATAAGAAATACATCCACAATTATAGTTGAAGATTTCAACTGAATAGAAGCAGTAGACAGAAACTTAGTAAGGATGTAGAAGACTTAACGCTATCATCCAGCTGGACCTTTTTGGTATTTATAGAACACTCCACCCAATAGCAGCAGAATATACTTTCTTTTAAAGTACACCCAGTGTTTACCAAATTAGGTCATGTGCTAGGCCATAAAACAATCCTCAATACAAGTCAAATGAAGCATGTTCTCTCACCATAATGGAATTAAATTCAAAATCAAATTAGAGAAATACACAAGTATTTGGAAACTGAGTAACCACTTAATAACCCAGTGATGAAAAAAGAAATTAAAAAGGGAATTAAGTATTTTGACCTGAATGAAAATGAAAACTGAAAACACAACATACCAAAATGTGTGGTGGCACAAGAACAGACACTCAGATCAATGGAACAGAATAGAGAACCCAGAAATGGACCCACAAACCTAATCTTTGACAAAGCAAGAAAGAATATCCAATGGAATAAAGACAGTCTCTTCAGCAAGTGGTGCTGGGAAGACTGGACACCGACATGCAGAAGAATGAACCTGGACCACTATCTTACACCAGACACAAAAATAAGCTCAAAATGGATGAAAGACCTCAATGTAAGACAGGAAGCCATCAAAATCCTCGAGGAGAAAGCAGGCAAAAACCTCTTTGATCTTGGCCGCAGCAACTTCTTACTCAACACATCTCCAGAGGCAAGGGAAACAAAAGCAAACATGAACTATTGGGACCTCATCAAAATAAAAAGCTTCTGCACAGCGAAGGAAACAATCAGAAAAACCAAAAGGCAACCGACAGAATGGGAGAAGACATTTGCAAATGACATATCAGATAAAGGGTTAGTATCCAAAATCTATAAAGAACTTACCACACTCAACACCCAAAACACAAAGAATCCAGTGAAGAAATGGACAAAAGACAGGAATAGACACTTCTCCAAAGAAGACATCCAGATGGCCAACCGACACATGAAAAAATGCTCAACATCACTCATCATCAGGGAAATACAAATCAAAACCACAATGAGATACCACCTTACACCTGTCAGAATGGCTAACATTAACAACTCAGGCAACAACAGATGTTGGCAAGGATGCGGAGAAAGAGGATCTCTTTTGCATTGCTGGTGGGAATGCAAGCTGGTGCAGCCACTCTGGAAAACAGTATGGTGGTTCCTCAAAAAATTAAAAATAGAACCATCCTATGACCCAGCAATTGCACTACTAGGCATTTATCCAAGGGATACAGGTATCCTGTGAGTTCGAGCCCTGCGTCGGGCTCTGTGCTGACAGCTCAGAGCCTGGAGCCTGCTTCTGATTCTGTGTCTCCCTCTCTCTCTGCCCCTCCCTCACTCATGCGCGCTCTCTCTCTCTCTCTCTCTCTCTCTCTCTCTGTCAAAAATAAATAAACATTAAAAAATTTTTTTAAATAAATAAACTTAAAAAAAAATAGAAACTAGTAAAAGAGGAACAAAATAAATCCAAAAGCAGAGTAAAGAAAATAATAATGATCAGAGCAAATATCAACAAAATTGAAAACAAAACAACAGAGAAAAATCAATGAAACTAAAGCCTAGTTTAAAAAAATTTTTTTAATGTTTATTTATTTTTGAGAGAGACACAGTGTGAGTGGAGGAGGGACAGAGAGAGAGGGAGACACAGAATATGAAACAACCTCCAGGCTTTGAGCCATCAGCACAGAGCCGACGCTGGGCTTGAACTTGTCAACCGTAAGATCATGACCTGAGCCAAAGTCGGACCCTTATCTAACTGAGCCACCCAGGTGCCCCTAAAACCTAGTTTTTGAGATGATCAATAAAACTGATAAACATCTGGCCACACTGATTTAAAAAAAAATAAAAAAGACAACTATCAATATAAGGAATGAGAGAAGTGACATCACTATAGACTCTACAGATAGCTATATATGCTCTTTATCTATTAAAGAAATTGACTTTGTGATTAAAAACATGCTTGCAAAGAAAACTCTAGGCCTAGGTAGCTTCAAACAAACATTTAAGGAACAAATAATAACAATTCTATACAAACTTCTTCAGACTTGTAGGAGAGCATACTTCTCAATTCATTGACGAGACCAAAACGATTCTGATCCAAAGCCAGACAAAGAAATTACCAAAAATACCCTTAAAGAATAAACATTTACTAAAGGAAAATGAAAACATATATCCATAGTCAGACTTTTATACTTATGTTCATAGCAGCTCTTATGTAGAAGTCTAAATCTATAAGCAACATGAATATCTGTGATTTGTGCATACAAAGGAATCCCACTCAGGAATATAAAGGAATAAACTGTTAAAACAGCAACATAGATAAACCTAAAAATATTTATGCTGAATAAAAGAAGTCAGAAGAAAAGAGTATGTATACATGATTCTATTTATATGAAACTCTAGAAAATGCAAACTAATCTGTAGTGCCATTAAACCCATTATTGGTTGCCTGGGAACAGGGAGAGATGGGAGTGAGGTATTACAAAGAGCGTGAGGAAACTTGCAGGAGTCTTATGTTCAGTGTCTTGATTATAGTGATGGGGATAGTATATCAAAACTTCAAATCTTGAACTTTAAATATATATACTTCAGTGTTATATATGTTATATATGTTATATATATATATATGTTCAGTTGTTAATTATATCTTAATAAAGCTATCAAAAATAAATGTATAGTTTGGAAAAGTTGTTCATGAAAAGTTGTAAGATCATTGGGGAGGATGTGGATAGGGGTGGGGTGCCTGGATGGCTCAGTCGGTTAAGCATCTGAGTTCAGCTCAGGTCATGATCTTGCAGTTGGTGAGTTCGGGCCCCATGTTGGGCTCTTTGCTGTCGGCACAGAGCCTGCTTCAGATCTTTAAAAAAAAATTTTTTTTAATGTTTATTTTTGACAGAGAAAGACAGAGCATGAGGGGGGGAGGGGCAGAGAGAGAGACACACACACAGAATCTGAAGCAGGCTCCAGGCTCTGAGCTGTCAGCACAGAGCCTGACGCGGGGCTTGAACTCACAGACTGCAAGATCATGACCTGAGCTGAAGTCAGATGCTCGACCGACTGAGCCACCCAGGAGCCCCAAGCCTGCTTTAGATCTTAAGTCTGCTTCCCTCTTCCCCTCTTCACCTCGCTCTCTCTCTCTCTGTCTGTCAAAAAAAGTGGATAGTTGTATGCGTAAATTATGCTCCTTTACTGGTGGAACATTTTCAAGGATCATTCGTGTTGTGACATATATTGTATTGCATTCCTTCTCATTGCTGAATAATACGCCATTCTATGGATAGTATCACATTTTGTTATTTCATCGGTTGACAGGCATTTTGGTCATCTTAGCTATTATGAATGATGCTTACGAAAAGCTTATGCAGGTATAGTCCAAAAAATTAACTGTAGTTTTCAGGTATGTGTGTATTTTTAGTACACGAATTAAATATAGAAAAGAACAAAGCAGAAAGTTAAAGGTTATCCAAAAACCCCATCACTGTGCCATTACTTTTTATCATGGGTAAACATCATTCCAGATATTTCTACGTATATAAAATATGGAGCTGTTTTAAATGCAAACTTTATCTTTCTCCATTCTTTTCCCTCTTCTTACTCCCCTGCTGTCACTGCTCCTAAAGAGGCTGGCTAGCCTCATCAGATGTGATCAGGTACAATTAGCATACCAAGTGTGAGTATGGGAGCCAGGAGATCTCTCTCCCCCAGCCTTCCTCTCTATTCAATCCACCTGAGACTCTGAAATTTTTAGAAAGAGAATACAGCTCTTTATTCTATAAATTATAAAAGTAGTTCAAAGCATATAATCTCCTGAAAGAGGTGATAAAGGAATGCCTGGCCTTTCACATATGCTCTTCCACTTGATCCTGACAACCCTGTGAGGTTGTAGGTATTATTTCCGGTATTACGAGGCAGATCCAGAGAGGTCAGGTACCCAAGAGTCTATAGGTAGTGAGAGGCAAATCCAGCCTTGATTCTTGGATTTGTCAGGTTTTATAGCTCAGTGGAAGGCAAGAAGGCACAGGATGCTGAGAAGGAAGGCTGGGCTGCTACCCTGAGTTAGGGCAGAAATGCTGGCTTGAAGGGTTGGCCTCTTCAACAATCCATGGCCCACTTAACTGGTCCGTGAGCACTTTCTTTAGAACATAGGGACAACAGTAATATTTCAGAGCTGGCAGAAACATACCTGCTTTAAAAAGACTTCTGAGGTGTTGTGTTTAGTATATGTGTTAAAATCCAGCCATAGCATCTGTGTCTTTGAGGCTCATTTTGGAATGTAATGATGTATTACCTTGTATGAGATTTTTAAAAATGTTTTATTTATTTTAATTCCAGTATCATTAACATACAGTATTGTATTAGTGTCAGGTGTACAATATAGTGATTCAACAAGTTCATACATCACTCAGTGCTCATCACAAGTATACTCCTTAATCCCCGTCACATATTTCACTACCACCCCCACCACATCCCCTCCCCTCTGGTGACCAACAGTTTGTTTTCTATAGTTAAGAGTCTGTTTCTTAATTTTCCCCCACCCCTCTCACTTTGTTTCTTAAATTTCACATATAGGTGAAATCATATTATATTTGTCTTTCTCTGACTGACTTAATTTCACTTAGCATTATAGTTTCTAGCTCCATCCATATCATTGCAAATGACAAAATGAAATTTATGGCTGAATAATATTTCTGTGTGTGTGTGTGTGTGTGTGTGTATCAATATCTTCTTTATCCATTCATCTATCAGCAGATACTTGGGCTCTTTCCATAGTTTGGCTATTGTAAATAATGCTGCAATAAACGGGGGTGCATGTATCCCTTTGATTTAGTGTTTTGTATTTTTTGGGTAAATACCCAGTGGTGCCGTTACTGAATCACAGGGTAGTTCTATTTTTAACTTTTTGAGGACCTCCATACTGTTTTCCACAGTGGCTGCACCTCTATGCATTCCCATCAGTGGTGCACAAGGGTTCCTTTTTCTCCACATCATCGCCAACACCTGCTTTTTCTTGTGTTTTTGATTTTAGCCATTCTGACAGGTGTGAGGTGATATTGTAGTTTTGATTTGCATTTCCCTGATGATGAGTGATATTGAGCATCTTTTCGTGTGTCTGTTGACCATCTGGATATCTTCTTTGGAGAAATGTCTATTCATGTCTTCTGCCCATTTTTTAATTGGATTATTTGTTGTTTTGGGTGTGGACTTGTATCAGTTCTTTATATATTTTGGATACTAACCCATTATCAGATATGCCATTTGCAAATATCTTGCAACCATTCCATAGGTTGCCTTTTAGTTTTGTTTATTGTTCCTTTTGCTGTGCACAAGTTTTTTATTTTGATGTAGCCTCAATAGTTTATTTTTGCTTTAATTTCCCTTGCTTAAGGGGTACCTATTTAGAACAATGTTGCGATGGTTGATGTCTGAGAAGTTACTGCCTGTGTTCTCTTGGATTTTTATGGTTTTAAGTCTCCCATTTAGGTCTTTAATCCATTGGTATAAGAAAGTGGTCCAGTTTCATTTTTTTGCATGTAGCTGACCAGTTTTCCCAACAGCATTTGTTGAAGAGACTGTTTTTTTTTTTCCAATGGATATTCGTTCCTGCTTTGTCAAATAGATTGGATTTTTTTTAAGCCTCTGTAACAAGGATGAATTCTCAGGCCTAAAAATTTAGGTGTGTATAAAATATCTTTATTTTTGTAGGACACAGTTTCTATTATCAGTACCCATATAGTGGAATGCTTTTCTAGTCATACAGGGTGAAACAGTCATCTAAGGCTAAACTTGGTGGTCTTCTTCCCTGGTGGTATTTAAGTTTTCAGAAATTTCATCGTGTCATGGCATGGGTTTGAGGGTAAAGAGCTAAGTTAAGAACTGTTGTTTCTCTGACATTGGCTTCTGATGAGACTTAGGCTCCTGTATAGTCCCTGGACGTGGATGTCTCTCTTTGCTGACATCTGCTGAAATATCTGAATTACCAGTTGGTCTGTGGCCCATGTGGTGTCCCTTCATTAAGGTCCTGAATCCCTGGGGCACCTGGCTGGCTCAGTTGGTAGAGCACGTGACCTTTAATCTTGGGTTGTGTGGGTTGGGTGAGCCCCACACTGGGTATGGAGATTACTTAAAAATAAAATAAAATAAAAAAATTCTGAATCCTCGTCAAATCCACCTGGCTTATTAGTGGAATGGTGGAGGGTATGGGGTAGGGGGATTGCAAAACAGTAAGTTAAGTTACTAGTGAGCAATCTCACCCCATTATATGTGAGATTGCATCTCTCCCCCCAGTTCTTGGTCCTCCCTGGAACACTTTATGAATCACTTAGGTGTATAGAAGCCTCTCTCTCATCCGTTAATTCTTAGTGTCCAGAACACACCATCTACCCTGTGACGCTTCTTATAACATCTTAAATTAAAGAAAAATAACATCGTAAAATAAGATAAAATGAGTGTAACATCATTTTAACATCTTTTAACATTTTTTCCTGAATTTTATTGCTTACACACATGATACTAACATTGCTGTTTAACTTTCTATTTGTGTTTCTCACATCTTCCCCCAACTAGTTTGTAAGTTTCTGAAATGCCTAGACCAGATATTAAATGTCTTAATGCTTTTCACAGTTCTTAGCATTGGGCTAAGAGCATAGCTGGTTCTCAGTAAATACTGACTGAATTAACAAATGGATTTAAACTTTTTGAGTACAGAGAATAAATCTATTATCTTTTTTTTTTTTAAGCAGGGTTCTCACCTAGTGCGGTGCTCAATGCAGGGCTTGAACTCATGACGCTGAGATCCAGACCTGAACTGAGATCAAGAGTCAGATACTTAAGTGACTGAGCCATCCAGGAGCCCCTTTATGTTATTCTTTCTACATGTATTTCTAGTGCCCAAGGAAGCCTAGAACAATCGTGTCTGCTACATGCAAATGACTTAAGGTACTGATTCAAATCAGCTAGGAGGGGCACCTGGCTGGCTCAGTTGGTTCAATATGCAATTCTTGATCTTGGGGTTGTGAGTTCGAGCTCCATGACGGATGTGGACATTACTTAAAAAAAAATAATAAATAAAAAATAAAGCTTAAAAAATCAACTGGGAAAATTTTATAGAATAGGGAAGATAAAATGAGTGTAATTACATGCATGGTATGTCAGGGATAGGATATAAGTACAAGGCCAGAAAAATCAAAGACCTGGCCAGTAGTATTTATGATGTGAGTCGTTCAAGAGGATGTTAGCAAACAGAGGGTCTATGACTCTAATTCACTTCTCTGAGGCAAAGGGAAAAAAAACTCTACTGAGCATATATTTGGTAGTATTTTATTGATTTTCTACACTTGCATTCAAGTAAAGAATTTTTATTGAACACCATCTATGGGTAAGCAAGGTATTGGACACTCATATTCAGAAATGATCGGAGGAATGCATAGTCCTTGGTAGAGGTAGGATCGACAAAAGATACAGTGTGCAAACTGGCATTCACCACAGAGTGTTGAATGAGTTTCTTTGGCATTGCTAGGGGACATAGCTGCTTGGTCTGAGGGAGGTGAGGAAGACTTCACCAAGAAATGGTATTTACCTGGATCCGGAATGATTACCAGGAATCTGCAGGAATTAGAAAGGCTGACGAGAATTCTTAGAAAAGGGCATGTGCAGAGGGTCGGTATTAAGGAAGAACTAATGTGTACAGGATCTGCTGGTGTGCTCAGTATGACTGTGGCATGTAGTGTGGGCAGGGTGATATCTTGTGGTATAGGGACATTTCATTAGATACCAGCTTGGATTTATTCTAGTAGTACATCAAAGTTTATCCCCTCCAGTTTTCAAAATTATTAACTGCTATGTAGGAATGGTTAAATGTGAATCTCTACTTTTTTCCTTCCATCACTTCTGAATCTTTTACAAAAGTAATATATGATCATTGTCGAAAATAGGTAACTATATAGAAATAAATCACTCAGTCTCACCACCCTCTCCTCCCAGATAGCTCCTGTTACCAGTTTTATGTTCAAAAATTCTTTCTTTCTTTTAAAAAATTATGGGCACCTGGTGGTTGAGTCCATTAAGCATCTGACTTCAGCTCAGGTCATGATCTCACAATTTATGGGTTTGAGCCCCATGTCAGGCTCTGTGCTGGAGCCTGCTTCAGATTCTGTGTCTCCCTCTCTCTCTGCCTCTCTCCTGATC
This sequence comes from Prionailurus viverrinus, assembly GCF_022837055.1. Taxonomy (NCBI): domain Eukaryota; kingdom Metazoa; phylum Chordata; class Mammalia; order Carnivora; family Felidae; genus Prionailurus; species Prionailurus viverrinus. The sequence goes on from NC_062569.1 coordinate 37,805,029, forward strand.
ATGCTCCCTCCCTCTCTCTCTTAAAAATTAAAAAAAAAAATTATGCCCTGTTTTGTTTTTGTTTTTGTTTTTGTTTTGCTTATAAATTAATTCTTTCTTTTATCTCTGAATATTTCAGCCACACTTAAAGTCTCTTTCATGATTTCCAGTTTGGAAGTCTTTTACTGTCTGCTGAGATGATGGGTTCTTACCTGATTTACAACTGGGAGCTCATCTTCAGAGCATTTTCTTTTCTTTAGTGGAGTTTGGGGTATGCTGTAGGCAGTCCAGGTGTTCCTATGGGGCAGTGTTCCTTCTGCTTGTCAGATCCACGTGGTTTCATTGGTTTCTTAGGACCTGCTCTTGCTTGATTTCCGACTTCATTTCTGGTACCAGGAGATTTCTTTTGCTTGCTCAGGCTTACATACATATTGAAAAAATGCAAAGATTTATACTTTATCCAACATTTCTATGTGTTTGAAGCAGCAGGAGGAACTTAACCTATTGCCTCTGTCATTTTAGCTGTCCACTCTTTTTTTTTTTTTAATTTTTTTTTCAATGTTTATTTATTTTTGGGACAGAGAGAGACAGAGCATGAATGGGGGAGGGGCAGAGAGAGAGGGAGACACAGAATCGGAAACAGGCTCCAGGCTCTGAGCCATCAGCCCAGAGCCTGACACAGGGCTCGAACTCACGCACCGCGAGATCGTGACCTGGCTGAAGTCGGACACTTAACCGACTGCGCCACCCAGGCGCCCCGTCCACTCTTTTTTTTTGTGCAGATATAGACTTTAAACAAAGTTGGGAATATATTACACATATTGATATCTCCTTTGTTTTTAACCTGATAATATATTGTGAGTTTTTTCTCATATTCTTTGAGGACATTACTTTTATTTTTATTTAAACAAATTTTTTTAATGCTTATTTATTTTGAGAGAGAGAGAGAGGAGTGCAAGCTGGGGAGAGAAGGAGACACAGAATCCAACGCAGGCTCCAGGCTCCAAGATGTCAGCACAGAACCCGATGTGGGGCTTGAACTCACGAACGGTGAGATCGTGACCTGAGCAGAAGTCCTACGTGCAACCGATTGAGCCATCCAGGCACCCCTAGTGGCTGTTTTATTTTTTATTATTTTGTTACTATTTTTTTAAATTTATTTTTTTAATTTACCTCCAAGTCCGTTAGCATAAAGTGCAACAATGATTTCAGGAGTAGATTCCTTTTATTTTTTTAATTCAAAAAAATTTTTTTTAATTTACAAGCAAATTAGTCAGCATATAGTGCCACAATGATTTCAAGAGTAGATTCCTTAGTGCCCCTTACCCATTTAGCCCATCTCCCCTCCCACAACCCCTCCAGTAGCCCTCAGTTTGTTCTCCCTATTTATGAGTCTCTTCTGTTTTGCCCCCTCCCTGTTTTTATATTATTTTTGTTTCCCTTCCCTTATGTTCATCTGTTTTGTCTCTTAAACTCCTCATATGAGTGAAGTCATATGTTTTTTGTCTTTCTCTGACTGACTAATTTCACTTAGCATAATACCCTCCAGTTCCATCCACATAGTTGCAAATGGCAAGATTTCATTCTTTTTGATTGCTGAGTAATACTCCGTGGTATATATATATACCACATTTTCTTTATCCATTCATCCATCGATGGACATTTAGGCTCTTTCCATACTTTGGCTATTGTTGATAGTGCTGCTATAAACATGGGGGTGCATGTGTCCCTTCAAAACAGCACACCTGTACAGGAGTAGATTCCTTAATGCCCCTTACCCATTTAGCCCATCCCCCCTCCTACAACCCCTCCCAGTAACCTTCTGTTTGTTCTCCATACTTAAGAGTCTCTTATGTTTTGTACCCCTCCCTGTTTTTGTATTATTTTTGCTTTCCTTCCCTTATATTCATCTGTTGTATATCTTAAAGTCCTCATATGAAAGAAGTCATATGCTATTTGTCTTTCTCTGACTGACTAATTTCGCTTAGCGTAATACTCTCTAGTTCCATCCACGTAGTTGCAAATGGCAATATTTCATTCTTTTTGATTGCCGAGTAATACTCTATTGAGTGTGTGTGTGTGTGTGTGTGTGTGTGTGTGTGTGTATATACATACACACATATATATATATATACCACATCTTTATCCATTCATCCATCAGTGGACATTTGGGCTCTTTCCATACTTTGGCTATTGTTGATAGTGCTGCTATAAACATTGGGGTTCATGTGTCCCTTGGAAACAGGATACCTGTATCCCTTGGATAAATGCCTAATAGTGCAATTGCTGGGTCATAGAGTAGTTCTGTTTTTAATTTTTTGAGGAACCACCATACTGTCTTCCAGATTGGCCTGTACCAGCTTGCATTCCCACCAGCAATGCAAAAGAGATCCTCTTTCTCCGCATCCTTGCCAACATCTGTTGTTGCCTGAGTTGTTAATGTTAGCCATTCTGACAGGTGTGAGGTGGTATCTCATTGTGGTTTTGATTTGTACTTCCCTGATGATGAGTGATGTTGAGCATTTTTTCATGTGTCGGTTGGTCATCTGGATGTCTTTTTTGGAGAAGTGTCTATTCCTGTCTTTTGTCCATTTCTTCACTGGATTCTTTGTGTTTTGGGTGTTGAATGTGATAAGTTCTTTATAGATTTTGGATACTAACCCTTTATCTGATATGTCATTTGCAAATGTCTTCTCCCATTCTGTCGGTTGCCTTTTGGTTTTTCTGATTGTTTCCTTCGCTGTGCAGAAGCTTTTTATTTTGATGAGGTCCCAATAGTTCATGTTTGCTTTTGTTTCCCTTGCCTCTGGAGATGTGTTGAGTAAGAAGTTGCTGCGGCCAAGATCAAAGAGGTTTTTGCCTGCTTTCTCCCTGAGGATTTTGATAGCTTCCTGTCTTACATTGAGGTCTTTCATCCATTTTGAGCTTATTTTTGTGTCTGGTGTAAGATAGTGGTCCAGGTTCATTCTTCTGCATGTCGGTGTCCAGTCTTCCCAGCACCACTTGCTGAAGAGACTGTCTTTATTCCATTGGATATTCTTTCCTGCTCTGTCAAAGATTAGTTGGCCATAGGTTTGTGAGTCCATTTCTGGGTTCTCTATTCTGTTCCATTGATCGGAGTGTCTGTTTTTGTGCCAGTACCATGCTGTCTTGATGATTACAGCTGTGTAATACAGCTTGAAGTCTGCCTAGTGGCTCTTTTAAAAGGGTATTTTGAGTAGGTCAGTGATTTTTCAGTTTAGAAGTTTTATTCTCAGTCTTCAGGAGCTAGAGTGGCTGCTAACTTGCCCTTCTTTGTTATTTGCTTTTCCCATTCTGTCTTCTCAGAAAATCAGATGCTTAGGTGGAAGGTGTGTTTGGTGACAGGATGATGGGTGAAAGAGTGCAAATTGCAGAAGGTGAGCAAAGAGTTGAATTGCTCAATATAAGAAAAGTTGTTGGAATGGAGGTTAATGAAAGAAATACCTTGTAGGAAGGGAGGCTGAGACCTAAAGAAGGTGGTCCAGGATTTGTAGCACAGAAGGAGGTGCTATCCCAGAGAGGAGTTTTGGGGAAAGATCTGGTAATTAAAGAAAAATGTGCCGAGTTTTGTCCAATGGTATGCATTGTCAATTTTCTTCTCCACCTCTCCACAAAATCTTAAGTAAAAAGTTTCTCATTAAATGCTTGTTAGGCTGGGTCTATTGGGGAATACGTTGAAGCTGATGGGCATAGTGTAAGAGCCAAGTACTGGATGGGGAGAGTCAGGGAGAGCTGGACCTCCTGAAGTACCCCTGACGAGACACCAGGGTGCTGGACTAAGGCAGTGACAAGTGACGGTGGAGAGGAGGGGGTATTCCAGAATTTGGAGGTAGGATTTGGTGGTAAGTTACAGTTTTTTGCAGGGAGTCAAGATGACCTTGAGTCTTACAGTGTGAGAGACTGCATACAAAGGAGATGTCTCAGATGAGTGGGACTGACCTGGGGAAGAAAAGTCACTGTTTCCAGGCTTGTAATTGGGGGTGTGAATGCTAGTGCTTTTGAATGGATGACGTGAGCCCAGAAGGGTATGTATCTGCCTTGCTCACTGGACAGAAGAGTCCTCCCATTGTTCCTCTTTTCTTATAAGGTCTGAGGTTCTGGTTTGGCCCAGAGAATGAGAGGGATTTCTATAACAAGTAGCATTTGTCTTCTCAAATGATCGTATTGAGTAGGCCTTAGAGCTAACTTTGATTGAATTCAAGAAAATAAGGATTATAAGGATTATAATGTGAAAGTTGTAAAAAAATTATACCTTTACAACTTATTATTCAAATTTTCTTTTTTTTTTTTTAATTTTTTTTTTCTTTTTCAACGTTTTTATTTATTTTTGGGACAGAGAGAGAGAGAGCATGAACGGGGGAGGGAGAGAGAGAGAGGGTGACACAGAATCGGAAACAGGCTCCAGGCTCTGAGCCATCAGCCCAGAGCCCGACGCGGGGCTCGAACTCACGGACCGCGAGATCGTGACCTGGCTGAAGTCGGACGCTTAACCGACTGTGCCACCCAGGCGCCCCTTTTTTTTTTTTTCAACGTTTATTTATTTTTGGGACAGAGAGAGACAGAGCATGAACGGGGGAGGGGCAGAGAGAGAGAGGGAGACACAGAATTATTATTCAAATTTTCTATATCCTTATTTACTTTTGACTCATTAAACTATCAGAAGTTAACATTTCCTATAGTAGTTGTGCTCTTGTTAATTTCTTCCTTTATTTCTAAAGTTATACAACCCATGGCATATAAACATTGATGTCAGTGTGTCTTAATTTTGACTGCATTTGTGGTTAGTGGTTTTTGCTTCAGGTCCTCTTTGGTTGTAAATACTTTCAACCAGCATTGCCAAAGACTTGTTCTTGAGCTCTGAGCATAGCATTTACTCCTCAGTGTAGATGCCCGTTCTGTCATCTTTGGAGGAGTGTGGACCGGATTTTATAAATATAAGTCATTAAAATTCACTGTGTCTCAGTTTCTCTGTTGGGAGACCTATGTCTAATAATGAGTTAAAGAGGTAAAATGGATGCTTGGAGAGTATAAAATACTCAATAAAGTACTGTTTAATTTTACTAATGCCAAGATTCTGGTGTGAGAAAATTTCCAGAGCTGGTAGTGGGCACTGCTTCCTTCCATTCTGCAAAGCAAAGGGTACAGATACCTCATAGTTCTTGGGCAGGTATCTAATTGCATTGTGGAAGCATCCATCTCTTATGAGTAACAAAGGCCCTAACCTGTTATGGTCAGCTAGTAGAATCCTTCTGTGGTAGCATGTAGACTGTTAGAAGAATGAGAAAACCATAGACGTGTTAACTGTTGTACTCTTAAAAAAAACCGTGATGATAGTTTTAATTCTTCGTGATATGGCATCCTTTGCAATTGTTGGAAAATATTTTCTGGCACTAATGCTTTTTAGCCATAATTTATAGAAATTTGGGATTTTAGGAAAGATTTCTATGGGTGCTTGAAAACACACATATATGATAATTCCTTCCTTTGTCAGTTAATAAAGAGGGTCAGAGTTAGTTTCTGCAAGTTGTGAAGTGCCTCCAGGTTTCAGCTCCTGACAACACTGTTTTAATTTATTGGTGTAAAAGGTGAAACACTTCACATTTAAACTGATGTGTGTTTTGGAGGCTAAAGCTCAAACCCTGACATGGAAACACCCTGGATAGGAAACACACCTCTGCTCACTTGGGCACAAGTTGGACAAGAATGTCTGTTGCTGTGAATCATTTACTTGGAAATTCTTGGGTGGAAACGGTGGGAAAGGATTATAAACTAGGAAGTAATGCCTGGATTATTCTAGAGCCCTCGAAAGTGACTCACAGCTTCCTTTTCTCTGACAGCTCCCTGGTGTTTGTATTGAGGCATTTATTCTGAATGAAATATTTGGCATCATAGGCGGTTACAGTCTGGGTAATTACCTCCCTAATGTATAATTTCCAGTGAATAAATAATACTGTATGGAAAATAGGAACAAGGTACTTTTGTACAGACAGAAAAAAATGTAGTGTAAAAGAATTCATACAGTTCTCACAAAACTCATTTAAATCCTTCCATACATTCTCTAACGTTTTAGCAAGACAGATCACACTGTCCACACTTTGCCCTAATGCTACCATGATGGAAAGCCAGGTTGTAGGGCAGCTTCTAATAGGGAACAATCACAGGGTGCATAACTTGAGATATAGGGGCAGAAAGAGATGTATGGAGACCACCACTATGAAACGTAATTAAGGGCCTGGACTTGGAAAACTCCCTAGGTGTGGATCCGAGCTCTGCCACTTACTGGGAAGTTTTGGGCCTCAATTTCTCTAACTGTAAAATGGGAATTATAAAATTACCAACCTCAGGGAATTGCTGTGTGGATTGAGACAATATATGTACTACTTAGAACAGTGTTTGGTGTATGATGAGCACCTATGAGGGGTAGGGGAAGTCTCCCTTGCCTTTTTTGGACTGCTGTTGTATATGAGTGCTGTGTTTTGTGGGGTTTTCTTCGATGGAGAGTTTGGGGGAGATTTTATGAGTCTTGTTCATTTGACCTTCAGATGTTCTTAACTGGGTGGGATGAGTTCAGGTCAGGAGAAGACTGTTAGAATGGCATGCTTGCATTTGCTTGGGAGTCAGAATTAAACCTTGCTTTTTTGCGTCATGCAAACACAGAGCCTGTGCAGAAGGCAAATGAACCTAGGACAAAGAGATTCTCTACAGCTGTAGGTCTTCTTGATACCCCCTGAGCACAGGGTTGGGCATGTGGCCTGAGCCAAACAGACTAACAGACTAACATCCTGGGGATTAGACTGTCATTCACAGCTGGTGATGGTTGAGGCATCTGGAGACAGAGCTCTAAAGTGGCATGTCGTAGTTTCCACTGTGGAGCTCCTTAAAACTGCCTGGCACCTGTCCTTCCAGAGGCTTCTTGTTCAGCCCTCCCTTCCTCTTTGAGCCAGAGTGTTCCAATGTGTTCCTTTTTGGGCAAATTTTGCCAGTCTTTGTTGCTTACAATGACAATACCTTAGCTGGCACAAATACCAGGTAGGAAGATTAAATGTTTCCATCGTCAATAGGTAAGGGGATACAGGTGAAGCCAAGAGTCTTGGAAATCATAGAAAATTCCTTTTCAGAGAGTATGGCTTACAGTGAGACAATAAGTCGTTTTCTGAGGTGCATAAGGAGTGAATTGTTGACCTATTTGAATGGAAAAAGAAAGAATCTTTGGGCTGGCCAGCACTGGCCTGCTCCGATTAGAAGATGTAGCATGCAGGCATCTTTGGAGATGGCAGGGGTTATTTTTCATGTCAGAAGTAGCTATTACCAATAGGCAAAAAGACAAGTTTGCTTTATTTAAATAAGATGATCTTCATTGTGCTTCATGGTATAGTGCCAGGAACTAAAAATTTGTATTATAACTTCAACATTATGACTGACTTAAAAAAAATATATATATATGCAGTAAACTGAAGAACTGTAACACCCTTTTGTGGAAGGATTTAGAAATAATAGAATTAGTAAAGATATTAAGTGGATTTCTTTTTTAAAAAAAAAAAGGCTTTCAGAGGAGTGACATCTTTTGAATAAGATCACTCACCATCACTGTCACCAAGAGGTTAAAAGTGGAGTTTTTAAGTATTTATATTGTATTGTATCATTTTACCACCTTGAAATTTTTAATTAGAGAAGAAATAGAAGATACACCATTGCTCTCAAAAACTTAAAAATTGCAAGGTGATAAGGTGCTGTAATACAATATAGATACTAAGTCTGAGAAATTGGAGTTATCTGAGTACTCTGTGGGGAGACCACTAAGAATTTTCTTCCTTAGCTACAATTTTCATCTTTCTTTGCCTTTTCCTGTTTCAAGGTCCAGCTCAGATGGCACCTGCTCTGTAAAGTCTTCTTTGAAGACTAGAAGCCGTCAGAAGATTCTTCCTTTCCTACTTATTTCATTCTGGCTTGCATTGTGGTTCTGGAGGTGGCATCCTAGCTCATTTTGAGGGCTGACTCTTTGGTAGGGGCTCTGTCAGGGGCCATGTTGAAAAGGGGACCCTGAGGCAACTCAAGGCCTTGTGGGAAAGAGCTGTGATTGGTGAATGACGTCTGCAGTGGGTGAGGGAGTCTCATGTGCTTGCCATTGCTGTCATCTGGGGTTTATTGGCTCCCTTACTAGATTGTAAATTCTTTGAGAGCCAGTTCCATATGTGAGTCACCAGTAGATTACCTCCAACATTTGGAACAACACCTAGCACCTTAGATGTTTCCAGTAAATGTGCTGAGACGCAATGAGGCCAAAGGAGAAATTTATGGTGGAATTTGAGCTCTGCTTGGAGGGCACATGAAGAATTGAATGTGAAAGAGTAGAGTTTCTCGGGACAGGAAAAGACATGAAGGAAAGTTATGGGACAATCAGGAAGAGGCCTTGGGAGAAAGAGGTCTTTCTCAGGGTAGATTGGGAAAGAAGAATTGTTAACAGGGAGGGATTGGAGTCTGGAGGCATAGTTTTACAGCCAAAAATTATTGAGGCTATATTCTGAAGAAGGAAATGGTAGTATTAAGGAACAACAACCAAAAAGAGAGAGAGAGAGAGAATTTAATTATGGAAGACATCAGCTTTTGGAATGGTTTCTTCTAGAATTTAAAAATAGAGAATAATTAGGCAGCTTGTATAATTTTGAATAGTGATATAGTGACATCTCATGGAATGATTGTAAACTGGAATCCAAAACAACAATAAAAGCAGCAAATAGATTTGATTTAAAAACCTGTTGTTTCTAATGTTCCTACTTAAAGTTTATTTCAGGCCACTTTCTTTCAGCATCTGTAACTACATTAGACCACTAATCATGTAAAAAAAAATGCTATTACAAGACAAGATGGAGGGATGCCTCACTGGCTCAGTCGGAAGAGCATGCAACTCTTGATCTCAGGGTCATGAGTTCGAGCCCCACACTTGGTGTAGAGATTACTTAAAAATAAATAAATAAACTTAAAAAAAAAAAGACTAGATGGAGAGTTTTGGTTTTTTCATCTTCATTCATTCCTGAATTCCTGTCTGCCATATATCTTCCTTGTTCCCTTTGTACTTTGGAAGCACATTACTGTGCCATGCAGCAAATTATAATGTGGGTCCCATTGAGGTTTAGATGAAGTACCCCTTTGGAAATTGAACTAACTTACAGGGTCTTGATACTTGGGGGTACCTGCTTTCACTGAGCTGTTGGATAAACCTGCAAACATCTTAGATGTCTGTTTTTTTACTGTCAGGTGTTTGGTAAGTTGCTCTCCCCACCGCCCCGCACCCGCCCCGTTACCTGCACTGCATTAGTGATTTCCTGACTTTAATGATTTGTTGACTCTGAATGTTTTTTTTTACTGTAGCTGGATTGCCCTGCCCTGCCTCACAACAAAAAGGCCTGCCATTCCTCATAATATATTACTACTGAGTTTGTCATCTTTTTAAAAAAATTTTTGGGGGCGCCTGGGTGGCTCAGTCGGTTGGGCGTCCGACTTCAGCTCAGGTCACGATCTCATGGTCCGAGAGTTCGAGCCCCGCGTCGGGCTCTGGGCTGATGGCTCAGAGCCTGGAGCGTGCTTCTGATTCTGTGTCTCCCTCTTTCTCTGCCCCTCCCCCGTTCATGCTCTGTCTCTCTCTGTCCCAAAAATAAATAAACGTTAGGGGCGCCTGGGTGGCGCAGTCGGTTAAGCGTCCGACTTCAGCCAGGTCACCATCTCGCGGTCCGTGAGTTCGAGCCCCGCGTCAGGCTCTGGGCGGATGGCTCGGAGCCTGGAGCCTGTTTCCGATTCTGTGTCTCCCTCTCTCTCTGCCCCTCCCCCGTTCATGCTCTGTCTCTCTCTGTCTCAAAAATAAATAAACGTTAAAAAAAAAAATTAAAAAAAAATTTTTTTAATGTTTATTCATTTTTTTTTTAATTTTTTTTTCAACATTTATTTATTTTTGGGACAGAGAGAGACAGAGCATGAATGGGGGAGGGGCAGAGAGAGAGGGAGACACAGAATCGGAAACAGGCTCCAGGCTCTGAGCCGTCAGCCCAGAGCCTGACGCGGGGCTCGAACTCACGGGCCACGAGATCATGACCTGGCTGAAGTCGGACGCTTAACCGACTGCGCCACCCAGGCGCTCCAATGTTTATTCATTTTTTGAGAGAGAGAGAGAGAGCACAAGTGGGGGAGCAGCAGAGAGAGAGGGAGACACAGAATTCAAAGCAGGCTCCAGGCTCTGAGCTGTCAGCACAGAACCCGATGGGGGGCTCAAACCCATGAACTGAGAGATCATGACCTGAGCCGAAGTCAGAAGCTTAACCAACTAAGCCACCCAGGCGCCCCTGAGTTTTTCATCTTTACCTAGAAACCAATTAACAGAAATGGGAAGGAGAATCTTTCTGGATAAAGGGAAGGGAAAAAAGGTGCAGAGAAGCCATAAGCCTGGAGGCCTTTAGGCTATGAATGTAATCTTCAGTGCTGCTGATTGCTGTGGGAGCAACCATAATCTAACTTTTTTGTACTTCACTAATGCACTGAGCTTTCTGAGATCAGGTGTGGTGGTGGTGGTAAAATACAAATTATGACAAATACCAATGATACTGTGATAGTGTTGAGTGGTGACAGATGGCAGCTACAGTTGTGGTGAGCACAGCACAACATATAGAGATGCTGAATCACTATGTTGTGCACCTGACACTAATGTAACATTGTGTGTCAACCAAACAACAACAACAACAACAACAACAGAAACCTTAAAACTATTGTGCTTCTTATCTACATGTAAACTTAGAAAATATAATTATGATTAATTTTCTTTCCCAGTTCGGAATGTTTAAATATTTTCTATTGTTTGAGGAATTGACACCCCCCCCCCTTACATTTTCTTTTTGTAAACTATGTCTGTTATTACTCCTCATATATCGTTTGGACTCTTGGTTGCAAGCAATAGAAACTTAGTTTAACTGGCTTTAAAGAAAAATTGTTTCAAGTAACTAAAGACATAAAGGCTTTAGGCCAGTGGGATTTAGCACTTAACTCTGCCCAGACAGGTTTTCTCTTCACCCACTGGCTCTGCTCTCTGCTATGTTGGTTTTGGCTTAATTCTCTGCTTCAGGTCTTCCCCTTCTGGAGGCAAGATTGATGTGGCTGTTCTGGCCTGTACTTCTTCATGAAAAACTGATCCAGGGGAGTTTGTGGGACTCTTATTACAGAAAGCTCCACAAAAGCTTTCTTAATGTCTCATTGGCTCCAACTGTGTTACATGCCTATCCCTAAACCAAATCCCTGCAGCAGAGAATATGATGTATTGATTGGCCTGGACCTAGAACTTCACTCAACTGTTACATGTGGATTATATGGAATGAGCGGAACCCCAAAACTAAAATTGGTGCTGTTACCAGGAGAAGGGAAATGGTTACTGGAGAAGAAAACAAAACAAAACATTGGGAAATGATATTTGAAGTATTGATGGTATTGTAACATTATATGATAGCAGTTTGGGGAACATTAGTATGGTAAATTTTCTCAGAGAGTCAGAGAAGTCCTAAAGTGGAGGTGGGAGTGGGGGAGAGTAGGTGGGATATAAATAATAAATGAGAAGGAAAAGATCCTGGGATGATGGGCAGATCCAGTTACCTGAGCTGGGAATCTGTGATTAGTGGGCTCCTGACCTGCTGGCTCCTCTTCTCTCAGAGAAGCTGACACTTAGAAATATCCCTTACTGGGAGCAGGGATGTGGTGAGTGGTGCTAGCAGAGGTTGGGTTTTGACACATTAAGAGACAAAATGTGTTCTTCAGGCTTTTAGACTGAGCTAATGTTATGCGAGTGTTTCTAGAGAAACATAGCTCTACCAGGTTCCCTTGGGAGACCAAGTGAGGTCACATGGAATTAGGGAGGTGTAGAAGCAAAATTAATAGACCAGAGTTTTGATCTGACACACATGGTGTTTTATAAAAGGATTCACATCATTTGCAAAAACTAAAAAAATTTCACATAAAAATACGGATTTCTGGCTTTTCTTTAAAAATCAGATGTGGTGACCTTGGGCCTGATTCCTGTTGGCAGCAGTCCACTGTGGCTCAGCAGTGGCTTCCCCTTTCAGAGCCCTGGCTGGCATCATGTACACATCAGGAAAAGGCTAAAGTCTAGGGAGTCAGATATAAGGGCCTCCGTCCTCCTCCAGGACTTCAGGAACCAGGAAGGCTTTTCATGGGCTGCTGGGCAGAAGTGTTGCTGAGCTTGGGGCCATGGGACAACACTGATCAGCAGGTCCCAAGAACTGATTCCCACTTGATAGACTGTAATTTCCTCAGCTTACAAGTTATTCACTTAAGTATTCACTTAATGTTGAACTTAGAGCTTGAGACTTCAGGAAGGTACTGGGGCCTGTCTTCCCCTTTCTTTCACATCCCCAAATGGTTCCAATCAGTCTTCTATGGATAGTCTTGACCTAAACTTTGATCAGTAAACTCTACTTTAGACCTTTTGTGTATACGTTTAATGCAATTTCCTATTTCTCAACTGAAAAATTACTAAGCGTGGTTTGCACGTGCACAAGCATGCACAACCCCCTTCTAGCCTTCCTTCTCATATTGCTGCTCTATATACTGCTATTGCCTTGGCTGCGATTAGTCCAGAAACTTCCAACCTAGAATCACATAGTTTCAATGAGCTTGACTGTAAATAATATATAGTATTCAAAGAGGTCCCTTTAAATCTAGACTTACACAGCAAACAAATTAGGGGACAATTCTAATTTGTTTATGAAAAGAGAAATAATCATAATATTCCTTTATATCATTTACCAAAAAATCAGTTTTAATTAAACTTAGGCATTTATAGTTGACCCCAATCAGCATTATATTAAGTATAGTTCTAGGGGCGCCTGGGTGGCTCAGTCGGTTAGGCGGCCGACTTCGGCTCAGGTCATGATCTTGCGGTCCATGAGTTCTAGCCCTGCGTTGGGCTCTGTGCTGACAGCTCAGAGCCTGGAGCCTGCTTCATATTCTGTGTCTCCCTCTCTCTGACCCTCCCCTGTTCATGCTCTGTCTCTCCCTGTCTCAAAAATAAATAAACGTTCAAAAAAAATTTTTTAAGTATAGTTCTAGAAGAAATTAATTCTTATTAATCTTTAAACTTTCATGCTTAGTTCAAATTGTATTTGCTGAATACTTGACTGAATGATTTTAAACTCTCTTACTATGGGCTACATATTGAGGCTTTTAAGTGAATGGATACAGAAAGGTCTTGGTGGCAACTTTAGCAGCCAATGAACGCTCAGGTCAGCACCAAACTCAGTGCCCAAATGTACAAATGCGCAATAGTATTGTCACCATAATTGTGGCTAGTCGTGGAGATGACCATGGCAGTGGCTCATGCAGTAAGGCAGTGAGTGGGGAGAAGATGTAGGCAAGTCCTCTCTGTTCTCTGCTTTGCCCAGCAGATTTTCTTATTTAGACATCTGGTGTTTGCACAAGAGCATTGGCCCTTAAAGATTCATCCAGGGAAGAATTGAGGGTATTTACATATGTATATATATATATATATATATATATATATATATATATATACACACACACACACACACACACACATACATATATATATTTTTTTCACATATATACATATATATATTTACTCCTTTGTAAAGGAATTTGGGGGAAATGGACAAAAATTATTTTTGAAAGATTTAGAAAAAACACCTGCTATATATAGCCAAGTGGGCTCAAAATTTTGAATACCATCTTTGTGCCCCTAATACTGGGTAGGGTGAACAGGTGCTTCGTAAGTTGTGAATAAGTAATGAGTAAGTGGGTGAGTGAATGAAGAGAACCGGTTATTGAGGTATGGAGATTCTTTCAGTCTCTTCACTCACCTGTTGGTGACACATTTCGCAGAGACAACTGTTCTGCTTGGCACCTTTTTTACCTAGTACTCTCCCTGCTCTATGAAGAGAAATATTACCATTAGTGAATTTTAGTAAATTTTCCCCACATGCGTAACACATTAAGGCTATTGGAAACATAAAAATCAGAAAACCTGCATCTTCTACCTGTATAGAGCAAACAGTGAGTTTAGGAAGGTGAATGAGATTAACAGAATGTGACTATCACAGGAAGTACATGATCAAGAATAAGTTAATGCATGTGAGCTGAATAACATATAAGAGCCAAGGTGAAAACAGAGGCTATGATGCTAATGCAGGTGGGAAGGAGGTAAGAACATGAGTGTGGCGGGCAGACCATGGAATGGAGAGTAGGGGGCAGAAGGCACATGAATTAGGTGGTGTGGGGACTGATGAAATGGTTAATCCTTGGAACTGAAGCAGAAAAAAGCCCCAACATTAAGATATCTGTATATTATTATTTTTTGTCATGTTTGTTTTTGTAGATTGCTAAACCGCCCTTTAAAAAGAAGTCACAAATGAGTTAGTTTGGAACTAAGTGTCACTGCCTCACAGATGTGTTATACCTGGCTTAACTCTTCATAGTGGTGCTGATTATGGTCTCTACGATTGTGCAAGCACTTAGGCAATTGGCTTTGCTTATCTGAGAATAAAGTTACATTTTTATAAGTTACCCTTTTAAGACAGTTTGGGATTTTGCCAGTTTAGGCTTGTTGGCAATCCAGTTGATGACTTATCAGGAAAGTTCACCAGCATAGCTGCCCCTTGTAAAATGAATTAAAAAAAAATGGAGCTCAGTTCTTTCAGTGCAGAAGGATGCTCAGGAGAAATGTGAATTATATCATACCCATTTAATAGCTTTCTCTGTCCAAAGAGGGGTCAGACTGGTGTGTAAAATTTAATAAAGTCAGTGGTCTCCCAGTTCATACTTATATTAGAAAGTCAGGAGACATTCCAGTTAACTAGAGAAAATCTGATGAAGTAACAGTTTGATAGGGAATATGAATATTTGCGTTTTGCAGAATGATGTCGTTCCCTGTTGTGAAATGTGGTTGAAAAAAGATTGCTGGAAATACAGAAAAATGAAAGTATTTTCCAGGTTTCCTTTAAACTAAAAAGGAAACTCTTCAGTCATATTTCTTAGCTGCTTATTTTTTTCATATAGTGACTTATTCTACTGACCTTGTGATCTTTAAACTTGTACTGGGGAGCTGAAAATAGAACATAGTAAGAAAAGTGGAACACTGCAGTGGGAGATAAGAGAAGTTTATGAAGAAGAGGGGGAAGATGTAGGATGCCATAGTATTGCCCCTCCCAGAGATACTGCCATGCTCCAGAACCTCTGAGCCTAGGCACTTCTCCAGAGAATTGGAGGATTTTTTTTTTTCATAAAAAAGGACAGGCTTTTTCCATAAAAGTCAGGTATGAAAGAAATATCACATTTGTGTATGTTCTTTAAAGCAAATTTATTTTTTTAGATTAAATATAATTTATTGTCAAATTGGTTTCCGTACAACACCCAGTGTTCATCCCAACAGGTGCCCTCCTCAATGCCCATCACCCACTTTCCCTCTCCTCTACCTCCCCATCAACCCTCAGTTTGTTCTCATTTTGACTGTGAAGGCTCATCCTGCCTGAGTCAGTCAAGTGCTTCTCAGGCACCTGGAATCTGCCCCTCAGCCTCTCTTGTCCTGGGGTCTTAAACAGAGCAGAGGCTCGCGGGAAGCTCTTCTGTCCTGGATCATCAGTCCCCAGTGTCTGCCTGGGAAATGCCCGTTACTCACAACGGTGCATTCCTTCAGCACGGATTCTCCTGCACCTTGTCTGCCCCTGTCTCTGCCACCCTTGTGGCCACAGTCTTCCTTGCCGGCATCTGCAGATTTCCCTGTTTGCCCATGGAGACAATTTCTCCCTCTCTCTGTCTTCCTTATCTAGTGGCTTCTCAGGGATCTCCTCCTCCTGCTGCCCCATTTCCAGAACACCCAGTAAACCCTGAGGAGGTTTGTGCTTCTACCCGAGGACTCGGAACCGCAGATTCCAGGCTGGTTTTGCTTTCTGTGCTGCCAGCGTGCCTGACAAGAGGTAGTTACTACTTTAGTTGAGGGGTGTGACTGAGGCGGGGGAGAAGAAACACAATTCTTCTTGGAGAAGAAGCACAATTTGATATTTCAATAAATTATTCTTCTACAATAATATTAACTGTTTTGACTGTTCAAGATTGAAGTACTTGAAAAAAATGTTTCCCCATGTCCTGAGGGACTTTGGGAAATTTTCTCCTGTTCAAAACATATTCTTGTGTTACCTTTATTATTTTATTTATGTATCATTTTTTTTTACTATCTGAACTTAAAAGTTAAAAAATTATCTCGTGAATTATTTAAAACAAAACAATTCTTAAAGTAGGTACAGAGACAGTATAACCAGTATCCATATACTGAATGCTCAGATTGAACAGATGTTAAATTTTGCCATAATTGCTTCAAATTTCTCTTAAAAAAATGTAATGGATCCAGTGCCAGCTCCCAGCTGTGCCCCTTTCCTACTTCTCCATAGACAACCACTATTCTGAATTTGTTGCATCATTCCCATGTGTTTTTAAGTTTTACTGTATATGTTTGGCAACATATGTAGTACATACATGTGTTTTTATAATTCACAATAATTGGTACATATACCGTATGTATCTCTTAGCACTTTGCTTTTTCCAGTTACTATGTTTTTAAGAAACGAGTGTAGTTCATTTATTTTGCTGATGTATAAATAGTCTAATAATGTATTCATCTGTTAGTCTAAAGAAAACAGACATTTGCCCTTAAAATATAAATTTGCCCTTAAGGGGCGCCTAGGTGGCTTAGTCAGTTAAGCATCTGAGTCTTGGTTTCAGCTCAGGTCATGATCTCTCGGTTTGTGAGTTCAAGCCCTATGTTGGGCTCCTCACTGTCAGTGCGGAGCCTGCTTGGGACTCTCTCTCTCCCTCTCTCTCTGCCCCTTCCCTGCTGTGCACGCTCTCTCTCTCAAAATAAATAAACTTAAAAAAAAATTCCCTCATATCCTTAACAAAAGTTTTGCCTTTAAAATATAAATCTGATGAGCACTGTAAGGGTTTATCAGTCACCTATACTTAAGTGTGAAGTGGTCATCAGTCTTTTCTTTAAAACTACCTGTGATGCTTGCAGTGAGAGAATAGGGATGCTAATTGAACTACATGTAGATTTTAAGGGTTTGGAGGCATTAGAAACAGATTTGATGTTGATTCTCTCTCTCTCTCTCTCTCTCTCTCTCTCTCTCTCTCTCTCTCCCTCTCTCTTTAAACCTTCCTTAGGTAACCTGTGCAGCCCTCTAATTTACATTTAAGGGAGGACACTTGTTCAATCAATAGAAGAACAGATCAATACATAGTAAGCTCATGTATGACATTAGCATAGCTCCAGGCCCATTGAAAGCCCTCAGTAAATATTTGCCATTATTTTTTATATTACTAGAGAAGGGGGAAGTAAGGAAAAAAAGGGAATTTTGGAGGATAGATTAGGGGGCAGGCTGCCTCCTCTGTGTCAACGGCTACCTCAAGAACTCAGGATCTCGGGTGACCAGGGCTAGGGCCACAGGGGGAGGAGAGAAAACAGAATAGCCCAGAAACCAAAAGGTGCCAGAGAAAACAGGTTTGGTCCCTCACAGTTGGGATCTTTACAGTTGGTAGAAAGGTTTCAGAATCTTCTTGGTCTCAAGGGCTGTTCTTAATGCCTTTTCGCCGAAACTGTTCTGGATCCTGGGGTTTTAGATCCTATAAATTATAAATGGCTGCTTAGACTAATTTTGGTAAAGTTTTTAAAAAATTTTTGTAATTTTTTTTTTTAATTTTTGAGGGTGGGGAGGGGCAGAGAGAGGGAGAGAAGGAGACACAGAATCGGAAGCAGGCTCCAGGCTCTGAGCTGTCAGCACAGAGCTAGCTGTGGGACTTGAACGCAACAAACTGTGAGATCATGACCTGAGCCAAAGTCAGACACTCAACTGACTGAGCCACCCGGGTGCCCCAATTTTGGTAAAGCTTTTAGAGGTTCATGGAAGTTAGAAATTTGAGGGAGGATAAAAGATCAGATCCCATTTCATCTAATTGGGAAGTTCATTTTTAGAGTATACTTCCTTAACTTTCTAAATATATACTTTGTTATATCAGGATACCCTTGAGGATTAGGAGCGGGGGAGAAAGGCTTTAATTGGTGAAAGAAAGTTTTTTATTTAAAAAAAAAATTTTTTTTTCAACGTTTATTTATTTTTGGGACAGAGAGAGACAGAGCATGAATGGGGGAGGGGCAGAGAGAGAGGGAGACAGAATCGGAAACAGGCTCCAGGCTCTGAGCCATCAGCCCAGAGCCTGACGCGGGGCTCGAACTCACGGACCGCAAGATCGTGACCTGGCTGAAGTCGGACGCTTAACCGACTGCGCCACCCAGGCACCCCAAAAGTTTTTTAAATTATATGGGCTAAAAAAACAAAGCGGAGAAGGAAAGCAGTTTTGGAATTACTGAAGAAAAAATGGCACATAACAAAATCTATGGGAAGATACAGCTGTCTATAGAATTCAACATAACCTGCCCTGTTGGTGAGTCTCTGGTCAGTGATCCTGGCTGCCTTTGGGCTGCATCTTTCAAGATGACTCTGAAATACTGTGCTCTTCTGAGCTGTCTCAGCATCCAGGTAGGACTCCTTCCATGCCAGGTGTTTGGAAGCTGGTTAAATGCTGTGTTCCTCATTTCTAAAACTGCAAAGTGAATTCTAGTAACTGCCTTCTGGAGGGTTTCAGGACTGGCAAATGATGTGCCTGATAAATATGAGTCAATCTAGCAAGAATTCTTCCTCCAAAACTTTACAAAGAATTTTACAAAGGCAGCTTTCTTTTAAAATGCAAATTTTTATTTCACAAGTATATAATATATACCTTATATATTATTACATAAATTAATGTGTATTATTACTCAAATACATATTTATGTGTTTATATGGCTTGTGACCACATTATATTTGGGAGAATGCAGAGTACACGGACCTAGAGACAAGAATGAAACACAGTTTGGTTCGATGACAGCTTAGTGATGAAGCAATGAGTTACTCACTTTCACACCTTGAAAAAGTTACTCATGACTATTTAATTTATTTAAAAATTAAATAGGGGCACCTGGGTGGCTCAGTCGGTTAAGCGTTGGACTTCAGCTTAGGTCATGATCTCACGGTGTATGGGTTCGAGCCCCGTGTCAGGCTCTGTGCTCACAGCTCAGAGCCTGGACCCTGCTTTGGATTCTGTGTCTCCCTCTCACTCTGCTCCTACCCCACTCATGCTGTGTCTCTCTTTCTCAAAAATAAATAAACATTCAAAAAAATTAAAAATTAAATAGTGGGCAATGGTATATTTTTTAAAACCCGAAGATTTAATTATACTTTAATTAGAACCAGGCCCCAGAATAACTGTAAGATACAGAAATTTGGGGAAGAACCCCCCCAAATTCCTAAGCAAGTATGTATACAAGTGACAAATGAGCCGTAACACTCTTGGAGGACTTCACACAATTTAAAACGATTTTTAACTGATCAGTGAAAATGTTAATGTATAAATTATTTGAAAAATTATGTGCTTACTTTATTCTTTTTGTGGACATTATTCATGTCTTAACATTTTACTTCCTGACCACTTCCTTTACATTTATAAATGCTACCCTTCTCTCAAACTTGAAATGTTTATTTTACTGAAGGAGCGGGGTACAATGTAAATGAAAATTGTACAGGCTACTGGGAAACATGTATGCCCTGTGTAAGGACAAGGCGTAAAAGACAGGCATTCCTTCCATTCCTTCCCTCTGCGGATTCTCTTATTGTCTGGCCCACCTATGCTGGGAAATAGTGTTATGGGGTATCTGTTCCTATTTGTTCCTTGTCAGGCAGACTTCTCAGGTGATTTCTTCTAGAGATTTTACTGCCTGTGTATTCTGTATTGCTTAGATAAATGTTTTCAAAGGGCTAATGTTCTTTTTATAACATTGTTTTTTCTAGCTGTAAAGACCTGAAGATAGTCTTTTCTTCGAAGATGGAAAACAGTACCACTACCATTTCTCGGGAAGAGCTGGAAGAGCTACAGGAAGCATTTAATAAAATAGGTATGGTTGGGAAAAACTAAATATGACATTGCTATTCTGCTTGATGTCAGACTTCCAGGAATGGAATACCCTCTTTTGGTTTTACTACCACCCATTTACCCTTAGCTTTATCCTGTTTCTCCCCCCACCCACCCCCCACCCCCCCATCTAGGTTTCACTGGATTCTTTCTTTCTGAAAGATAAATTAAGACTGGCTTGAATTTCTAAGAGAATTGGACTTTGAATTCTTTGATAATTTCTTTGCTGAGAGTAACCCAGGTTAATGAATGACAGTGTAACTGAATACGTTTAACATGATATCCTCATTACAGAAAGAAAATATAGAAACACTTCCTTGTTTATAAACTGAACTCTGGCCTTCATGTTTGTTGCTAACAGTAACACTTTCTGACTTCGCGCAGAACATTTTAAAATCTGAATATTGTTTTTAAAGGCTGTATGTCTTATTTTTATTCTTTCACTTTTTAAAGCCATTCAGTGTTTTGTCTTTATGACATTATCATTTGATGACTTTGTATTTTTCTTCCAAAAAAAATTCCCTCATACTCTTTTGGATCACAATTCTTCTGCACTTTTGCTCCTAGGAAACCTGTGGCAAACAAGAAGATAAATATCTATTGCTCTAGTCTGCAAATGCATGCAAGTGAAAGGCAAGCCCAGTGAAAGGATCTTGGGATGGTGACACCACCAATCCTGCTCCTCCCATAGTAGGCTCCTTCTCTGGTACAGAGGAGCAGTCTGTGGGGCACCTGGGTGGCTCAGTTGGTTAAGCATCTGACTTCAGCTCAGGTCATGATCTCTCCGTCCGTGAGTTTGAGCCCCGTGCCAGGCTCTGTGCTGACAGCTCACATTCAGATTCTGTGTTTCTCCCTCTTTCTCTCTACCCCTTTCCCACTTGCACTCTTTCTCACTCTCAAAAATAAATAAACGTTAAAAAAAAAAGACAGTCTGTGAGAAACGGTCAGATAATAGACTGGGGTGGACATATCATGATCACAATTGATCTTGTGCCTAGATTTCTCACAAACCTAGTGAATCATGACTAAAATTCATGTAAATGAGATGTGGTACAGAATTTTAGAGACCAATATAAAGAGAAAAGAAAGATTGAAGTTTGAAAAAGAAAGCCTCTCCAGAAAGAAAAAAGTAAAGCTGTCAGGAAGCTCACAACTTACACATCATTGCTATGAAGTGAAGTGAGTTGTACAAATCTCTGGACCCTTCCACTTCTCCCTGCACAGCCATCCCCAGAGTAACTCAAAACTTCCGAATACAGTCTGCATGGTGGCTGAATTAGGCTCACAGTGAATGCCTTAATCTTGTTTTTTTGTTTTTGTTTTTGTTTTTGTTTTTTGTTTTTTTGAGGACAATATATTTGTCATTAGAGCATTGCATGAATATGGTATGGCCTCTAAAAGATTATTTTTAATAATAAATTTTATAGAGTATTCTATGCAGTGCCCAGAGTCTTTTCAAGACAAAAATTAGGCAGTTATTAGGACATTCTGCTCATTTTGAGTGTTGAAACAGAGGAAATAATAAAAATGTATCCCTAGTCTGCTATTGGTGTTATTTTATTTTTTTATTTTTTTATTTTTTTTTTAAATTTTTTTTTTTTACATTTTATTTTTGATAGAGACAGAGCGTGAGCAGGGGAGGGGCAGAGAGAGAGGGAGACCCAGAATCCGAAGCAGGCTCCAGGCTCTGAGTTGTCAGCCCAGAGCCCAACGCCGGGCTCGAACTCACAGACCGTGAGATCATGACCTGAGCCGAAGTCGGACGCTTAACCGACTGAGCCACCCAGGTGCCCCTGGTGTTATTTTATAGGTGCAGTTTGGTAGCTTGAATAAAAGTGCTGCCTAGGTCTTGGTAGAAATGAATGAATTAGTAATCTCTTCTTTGTTTAGTACATGAACTTTACTCTTTATGACTCATGGACATATACTCTTGCAATATTTATTTAATGATATTTTGAATAAATAATTCACTGATGGAACAAATCTGACAGCCAGATAATTTACTCTGTATGAAGGCAGTGCTAACACTAGCATAATATGTACTAGCTTTATTGACCAGATAAATTGTTCCTTAAGAACCTACTATTCCCTCTGATAATTTGTCCCAGAGGCAGAGGGACATGCCCATCCAACCTTACTAGATGGGATATTTTGGGGTCTCTAGGGAGAGATGAGAGGTGAAAATATTTGTCTTTTTTTTCTTTTTTTTTCCTTTGTAAGTTATGGTAAAATAGACCTAAAATTTACTATTTTAAGAATTTTTAAGTGTCCAGTTCAGTGGCATTAAGTACATTCATGTTGTTATGCAACCATACCACTATCTCTATCTTTAGAACTCTTTCATTTTCCTAAACTGAAACTCTCTACCCAATAAATACCGACCCCCCATCGTGAATAACATTCTATTTTATGTCTGTACCACATTTTGTTTATCCATTCATCTGTTGAAGGACATCTTGAGTTGTTTCTACCTTTTTGCTACTGTAAATAATATTGCTATGAACAACATTTGTCTATCTCAAAATATAGGAAACAATTCTGAACTTGTACTAAATAATGATATTTTGCTCTAAGTTCGAAGAAAGTGATATTTTTATTGCAATGTCCATTAGTTTAGCTTATTAGCTGACTTTTGAGATTATAGCAGTATTTTGGTTATTGGTAGATTCTATTTTAGAAACTTTCCACTTGTTCTGCACACTATTAAGTCTAAAAGTTTTTGTCTTTATAATTAATTGAGTATAGTGAGGACAGCTCTTTTACTGAAAGGAAAAAGTAAAATACAGGAAACACAGCAACTGTTACCAGATGAACGAAGAAAGCCTATATAACAAGGTGGATCCAGGCAACTAATCAGACAGTCCAAAGCCATGTTGCCAACTCTGGGCAGAAGTGTTTTGTGTTGCCTTTGTTCTGTGTCAAGAAGTGTTATTTAGTCTCTAGGGAAAACCCAGGGAAGGGCATCTCAGCGATAACGTGAAAACACCTGGAAACCCTTCCAAGAGTCCAAATATAGGTGTGAAATTATTTCTTGAACACTTGGTGGAAAAACGCCATCAAACATGATTCGGCCTACATAATGGTATCATAAATACATAATGAAGAAGCAATGAATTATTAACAAATGAAACAGAAGTGCCACCAAGTGAAATGTAGAACAGAGATACCTTATGTGTATTTAATATGATGCACATATTTTATAGAGAATGTGGGGCCTGCAGATCCATTTTGTAAATTCTGTGAGGTTAAAGTCTGGATGGGTGTTCTGCTACACCTGAGTTTTTCATCTGTCAGAGCATTGTTCAAACTGTGCACTTAAAATACACATGGTAGTCCTAAACCTATGGGGATAAAGTCCATTTACTACGAATATTTTGATAAAGTGTATAGACTCCCTTGTACAGTTCAGGTGCAGGAGAAAAGGTTACTGCCACTTGTGAGACAAACCTGAAAGGTTCTACCTGCCTGTGAATCTCCGATGAGGCCTTCAGGGTGCACACCTTGAATAAAGAGTGCAAATGAGATTTGACAATTCATAATTTATCTTTACAGACATTGACAACAGTGGGTATGTTAGTGACTATGAACTACAGGACCTGTTTAAGGAAGCAAGCCTTCCTCTGCCTGGCTACAAGGTGCGCGAGATTGTGGAGAAAATTCTATCAGTGGCTGACAACAACAAAGATGGCAAAATCAGTTTTGAAGAGTTTGTGTCAGTAAGTAATTCAGTTTTCTGGTTACTGATCTTTTTGCTTTGAGAAGAGTTTTAGTAATGTCATTGCTCTCTGGTCAAATCTGGCTTCAGAGACCAGAAAAAACACTGCTTTAAAATGATGAGTAGGATGAAAACAACAATAGTGTCCACAAATAATTCATAAAACAGAGGGGAAAAATATTCTCAAGTTGTTGGAAGTCAGATTTAAATAGTAATAGCTTATGTGCTAGTAAGACTACAGTTGAGTTCAGTGCTTATTGACTATCTGTGTGTATAGAATGTTTTAATGTCTCAGTACTTGGTCTTGAGAAATGGAATATTTTTGTGTGTGACTGAAATAGCTAAGGTATGGAAGCTATACCTCCTGGAAACTGGTTATTTCCTCATGGTAAGTGATATCTTTAGTTTCAGCAAATGCCACCAGGTAAATCCCAATGCTGGCTATGATAACATGGGTGTCATTATTAAAAAGTACCTCAAGGCTCAGGGAACCGAACAAGATGAAAAATAATACATGACTTAACTGACAAAAGAAAAGTAGATTGTAGCACTGAATATTGAATATCTTGTGTTTCAAAAGGTCAGGCCAAGAGAGATGGCCACACTGCCATTGCCAGCCAGCAGTTGAGTGAGCTGCCACACCTTTCCACCACCACCACCACCACGACTGTATTTTTCATATGAAAATATAACCATTAATGTAATTGATTAAATATTTGTGAAATGTGAACCGTCTGGTTTTGCATCCTTTGTTCACTAAGCAAAGATTTGAGCTCCTTCCTTGCTAGGTTCTGCTAGGTACACTGTGTGTGAATAATGCAATGAACAAAAAGAGAGATGATCCCTGCCTTCAGGGACTTTACATGTGGGGAAGCAGGGTCACACAAATGGCTAAAAGAGATCTATCGTAATTGCTATGGTAGAGCAGT
The DNA here is from genome assembly GCF_022837055.1 of Prionailurus viverrinus. Classification (NCBI taxonomy): domain Eukaryota; kingdom Metazoa; phylum Chordata; class Mammalia; order Carnivora; family Felidae; genus Prionailurus; species Prionailurus viverrinus. The sequence goes on from NC_062569.1 coordinate 37,829,734, forward strand.
ATGGGTCCCTTGAGAGTTCATAGTAGGAGCTGAACTTGCTGGTGAGGCTAGAGATCCCAGGGATGCAGAGAACGTGTCGGAAACTATGAAGACCGAGCTGAGATCTGAAGTAAGATGTTAAACAGGTAAAAGGGGTTGAGTGGGAGAAATGAATGATGTGCGAGACAGGCTGGCTTCAGGGTTGGTGGATACTGTTAAGCACTTGGAAACAAGTTGAGCGTGGATGGGGGGAGATGGTGAAGGTAAGGAATGCAGCTAGAGAAATAAGTTGGGGTCAGGTCATGCAGGATCTTGTAGGATTTTCATTTTTATCGTAAGTACAATAGGAAGCCAGTGATGTAGGAGGAAGAGAGTGTGACGTGACATGATCAGATGCGAAATTTTAAGAACTCACTCTGGAGTCACCTGCATGGCCCAGTTAGTTAAGCACCCGACTCTTGATCTCTGCTCAGGTCATAATTTCACAGTTCATGAGATGGAGCCCTGCGTCGGGCTCCACACTGTTGGCACAGAGCCTGCTTGGGATTCTCTCTCTTTCCTTCTCTCCACCCTTCCCCCCACGCATGCCCTCCCCCACCCCGAATGAATAAACTTTAAAAAAAATTTTAAATTAAAAAACAAAAAACCCAAAAATACTTCACTCCGGCTGCTGCTTAGAGTACTGATTAAATTCAGTCTGGCCAGTCACAAGAGTGATTGGGAGAGGGTGTTTGTCCAAGCTACGTTATTTCCTGTGACACCTGACTTATTTATTTTAATATGTATGCATTTGCAATGTTCAGACAAGCAAATATCTTCACTAAAGCATTTAAAAATCTTCATCATGTAGTTATTCTTTAGTTTTCAATACAAAAGATCATGACAAGTGTAGGAGAATAATTTCAATGCATTCAATTTAAGCTTAATAATAACAAAGTTTCTTTTAGTCCTTGCAGTGCAAACGTTTGTACATTTTGTGTTATGGGTAAAATGACATGAGTGCTGTCTATGCACACAAGCAATAAGGGTGAGAATCCCAGATGAGGATTTATTTTGATGTCATTCCAAATAAATAAAGAAGTCTAAATAACTTGTAATTCTTCATGTTGAAAGGTTTTTTATGATGATTTGACCAAGGCTCAATTTTACTTATATTCCATTCCAGCTGATGCAAGAGTTAAAAAGCAAAGACATCAGTAAGACGTTCCGCAAAATAATTAACAAGAGGGAAGGGATTACTGCTATTGGAGGAACATCATCCATTTCCAGTGAGGGCACACAGCATTCTTATTCAGGTAACTTCCAACTCTAAGTTTGATCTTTCATTCATTGACTCATTCACTGAGTCTGGTATTTCATCAAATCTAAGACGCTGTTCATTGTAATTCACACCATTGTTTTATGTACCATTGAAAGAAAATCAGACTATAATGTGCCATCAAATTTGACATGCCTCTCAGTTTCAGAGCTGTCAGGATGAAAAATTGTAGAATCACTGAAATCAGTGGGTCCCTACTATGTGTCAGGCACAGCACACAGCACACAGCAAAGAGATTAGAAAGAACAAAATAGAAATTGTTTACATTTCGGCATTGACTGTGTTCAGTCATGACCTCTGAATGGATTTTTCATCTTGACTGGTGAATTGAGTTTGCTTTTAGGCCTGATCTGAGAATTTATGGAGAGGTTTATTGCAAGGACATTTCCCTTCCATTTTCCAGGACCTGAGATTCCTGATTATCAAGCAACTGGGTGACTAGAGAGCACAGTACCTGATTTGCTGAATCTGATAGAATCACTGGATTGTTGCCCGGTGGGAAATCCAGAGTCACATTAACTCTTAAGATGATATGTCTTACCCCATGTTAAGCTTACTTCTCGTGGTCGAGATGTCTGAGAACCTTTGGCCCAGTTCCTTTTGTTCATAGGAGTATAATTCGAACTGTGCTCTTTAAATTATTAACAAAAACTCACTGTAACTTTTCCCCCTTTTCCTTTGAGATCTGAATCTGTTAATTGTCCCGTTGATTGTTTTCCTTTCTAACTGGATTTTTCTATGGCAATATACTCACACTTTTCCCACCCATTGTAATTTTTTTCTATCCTTTTCCCACTAGAGAAGTGTGGTTAAAGTCAGTGGCCTGTAAATGCTACGTCTATTTTTTGATAGGGATTCAGTCCTTAATTCCATTTCTACCTACGCATTCTAATGAAAATGTTGTCAAATTTTAAAAGATTTTAAAAGATCTTCTTACTGAGATATAATATGCATTTAGCAAAGTGCTATAATCTTACCGGTACAGCTCAGTGAATTTTTGCATGTGTAAACATCCATGTAACTGCCACCAGATCAAGAGAACACATTTCATCACTTTCACTGGTTCCTTCATGCCTCGAACAGGAACTGTTTCTCCCCAGAGGAAATCACCTTTCTGATGTCTGTCATCATATATATTTTTTTCTCATTTATTGTGGTATAAGAGGCACATAGTAAGAGCATACAGTGTACTATTTTTAAGTATATGGCTTGATGGTTGATGATTTTTTTTTTTTTACATAGGAATATGTACATGTGTAAACAATTACCCATGTAAATATTACCTAGAACTAGGTATGGAGTATTTAGTAGCTTTTAAAAAAGAGCAGCTTTATTGAGATATAATTGAGATGCTATGAAATTCACCCTTTAAAAGTGTATAGTTCAGGGGCGCCTGGGTGGCTCAGTCGATTGAATGTCTGTTCAGGCAGTGCAGAGCCTGCGTGGGATTCTCCTCGCTCCCTGCCCCTCCCCCATCCACTCTCTCTCTCCCTCTCTCAAAATAAATAAACATTTAAAAAAGAAAGTGTACAGTTCATTAGTTCTTAGCACATTCACAGAGTTGAACAGTCATCACCACTGTCTAATTTGAGAACACTTTCATTACCCCAAGGAGAAACCCCATGCTCATTAGCAGTCCCTCCCAATTCCTCCTTCCCCTAGCCTCTGGCAGCCATTACTCTAGTTTCTATTTCTGTAGATTTGCCTATTGTGGAAATTTCATGTAAATGAAATCATACAGCAGTGGCCTTTCACTTGAGAGTTGACAGGCTCCTTCACTGGCATAATATTTTCAAGGATCACCCATGTTGTGACATATATTATACGGCATTTTTTTATTGCTGTACAATATTTTGGTTTTTGGATGATATCACAGTTTGTTCTTTTGTCTGTTGATAGACGTTCAGGTTGTCTCGGCTATTATGAATAATGCTGTATGAACATTTGTATACACATTTTTGTGTGGACATATGCTTTAACTTATCTTAATACCTAGGAGTGGAATTGCTAGGTCTTTTGGTAACTCTGTGTTTAACATTTTTAAAAGCTACCAAACTATTCTACAAAGTTGCCGCACCATTTTGCATTCCCACTAGCAATGTATGAAAAGTTCCAATTCTTCACATTCTCACCAACACTTGTGATTGTCCATTTTGCTTATTATAGCCATCCTAGTAGTTGTGAAACAGTTTCTCAATCCCAGTTCCTATACCTGGAACATCTTTCCTTTCCCTGCCCATCTTAAAAATCCATCTTTCAAATTGTACCTTCTCCATAAAGCCTTTTCTTGACCACCCCAACTGGAAGTGATTCTTTCTTTCTTTAAATTCTCTAAAACATTGCTTATATCTCTCTTGTGGTGTATTTATATCCCTTATGTTGTATTTCTTTGTATATCTTTATCATAAAGATACAAAGTTACCACAACTGGAACTAAAATGGAAGGCACCATATCCCATTGATGTTTAAATCCCTAGATTCTAAGTCTCTGAGGAGGTATGTATGGTGAAGCAAGAAGATAATCTTAAAAGGCAGATTATGATATGTACAAAAGAGAAATATTAGTAACTGCGTCTGTGTGTGTGTGTGTGTGTGTGTGTGTGCGTGTGTGTGTGTGTGTGATGGATAACATTTTGGGAGTGCCTGCCAAATATGCCCTTAGGAAAATTACCTAATTCTAGGAATTGGGGAAGGTCAAGTCACCATATGCTACTCTGTGATAGAAATGGGAATTATGGGGCACCTGGGTGGCTCAGTCGGTTAAGCAGCTGACTCTTGATTTCACCTTGGGTCATGATCATGGTTTGTGGGATTGAGTCCCACCTTGGGCTCTGCACTGACAGTGCGGAGCCTGCTTGGGATTCTCTCTCTCCCTCTCTCTCTCTCCCTCTCCACTCTTGTTCTCTGTCTCAAAATAAACAAACCTTAAAAAAAGGGAACTATTTTCTTTGAAGATTTATGTTGTTAAATGATTTTTATATTTACAGAGTAATAATAAAGCAGTAGAACATTTTTCTTTTAAGTTTTCTTCCTATTCTTCCCACTGCTTAGCTCAACAATATTTTCTGTCTAAAGGTCAGTGTACCCACAGAAGAAATGATATGTTGAGAAGTTGAGGATGCAGATGACTGAGAATCCTCATATCTAGACTTGAATCAGCTTTCTTATAGTAGGAATTCCACAGAAATGGAGCTGTTTTATTCATTCAAATAACTCTTGATTGAAATTAGCATTTCTGTTATAAGCCCCAGATCACAACTCTGTAAATTTTGGTGGGGGTTGTGGAGTTTATTGTTGTGGAAATTTGTTTCTTGTATTTTTAACCCTGGTGTGTGTGTATGTGTGTAATCTGACTTCTGAGAGTCAGCTTCTGATTCATTAGCTTTCAGGAACAATATGTATTAGTAAAGATTTTAGAATCAAGTAGAATATTTATTGTGCTCATTTAAGCTATATATCTTCCTGTCCCCTAATATATCAGATGAAAAAGTGGAATGAATTCCCCTCTCTCTTTAAGCCCTTATGCCCTCTTAAACCCTTTAGTATTTTAGTAGAGTTTTAATAATAAGCATTTATTATCTTTGAACATAAGTTAAAAAGTATGTTTTTGTAGTATGGTTAATTTTGTGCAGTGAGGTTTGCTAACTATGATTTTCTGTTTCCAGAGGAAGAAAAAGTGGCTTTTGTTAACTGGATAAACAAAGCTCTGGAGGATGACCCTGACTGTAAACATCTCCTACCCATGAATCCTCATGATGGCAGTCTTTTCAAATCACTTGCGGATGGCATTCTTCTTTGGTGAGTCAAACTTTAGGTTCAGGGAGATATGTTCTTTCTGTCTCATTGATGAGCATTCCATGAAAACTACAGTTCTGCGAACAAGTGTGTAGGTATTAAAGAATTCATATTACATAGAAAATTAAGTACCAAAGCGTCCCCACATTTTTCTTCAAAAGCAATGTCTTCTTTTTCTGGTGACTTTTCCATCTATTTCCTTAATGATCCCAGGAAAACTTTGAGTTATTCCTCCGATGTATTTAAAAACATTCACAGGGGGCACCTGGGTGGCTCAGTTGGTTAAGCATCCAGCCTTGGCTCAGGTCATGATCTTGTGGTTCACGGGTTCTGCCCCATGTGGGGCTCTGCGCTGACAGCTCAGAGCCCGGAACCTGCTTTGGATTCTCTGTCTCCCTCGCTCTCTGCCCCTCCCCCATTCATACTCTGTCTCTTTCTCTCTCAAAACTAAACATTAAAAAAAAATAAAATAAAAACGTTCAAAGGGTTTTTTTTTTCACTTTCAATAAGGGAGTATTGACTGGGACAGGGACATGAGGACATGTAAAAGAAAGATCTCATTTGTGCTTAAATGAAATTAATGTTTTAAATCAATCTTGTCATATCCTTGGCTCTTTGCAGTATGTTTCTGCTCACTAGGCTGTAAACTCTCTCAGAGCATTTCTTTGTCTCTGTTGTGTGTACCATAACTATAGTTCCAGCATACTTCTTTGTACAAAGCAGGTGTCTTTTTTTTTTAAGTTTATAAAAATAGAGAAAACTTACAAAGAAGAGAATAAGTATCACAGATATTCTTATTACCCATAATTATCTATCATTAATATTCTGGCATATTTCTTTCATTCTTTTTACTTAAAAGGAAAAAAAAACCCAACCTACCCTCAAGTACAAGGTACTAGTTTTTAGAATATAATATGTAAAATAGACCTTGACCTCCACCTGTAATGCTGATCTCTTCCTCTGACCTTCAGAGGAGATTCCTATTATGAGCTGAATGGATATTTTCCTGTCTTTATTTTTTGTTTATTTTTATTTTTTATTTTTAAGAGAAAAAGAGGGCACAAGTGAGCAAGGGGCAGAGAGAGAGACAGAATCCTGAGGGGCAGAGAGAGAGAGAGGGAAGTGGGGCTCACCCAAAGCGGGGCTCGAGCCCACCCGATGCAGGGCTCGAAATCATGAACTGTGAGATCATGACCTGAGCTGAAGTTGGATGCTTAACCAACTGAGCCGCCCCAGCGCCCCATCCTATCTTTACTTTAAAATGTAAAATAGATTCTAAAATCTAGAGATAAATTTTATATTAATTTCTTTTAAATGTTTGAATTATTGAAGTTTTAGAAAAACCATGTCTCTGGCTCTTTCTGCAACAGTAATTTTGACACTGTTGATACCACTTTATGAAACTTGGCTTTTTGAGGATTTCTTTGTTTTACATTTCAGATTGCTGAATGTTGATGGTCATTAAATGACATAAAGACAGGACTCACATAAAGAAAATGCAAGTTTTAAAAACTTAGGAGGAAATGCTGAGATTACTATTGTAGTGGGTGACGGATTTGTTTTAGGTTAGGGAATATTTCTTAAGTTTTAAAAAGTAAGTCCCTGATGTGAATCACAGTATAATATTTAAAGAAATGGATTGTTATTACTTTTCAAAATTTAGCTGTTTTGTCTACTTGCAAAAACAAACTAAAAAGTCTTAAATTATTTAACTTAAATTATTTATCTTAAACTCGGAGTCTTAAACTAAATTATTGTCATTTTCTCTTTAGCAAGATGATCAACTTATCTGAACCAGATACAATTGATGAAAGAGCCATTAATAAGAAAAAGCTCACCCATTTCACTATTTCTGTAAGTATTTGTCCTTTGCTAGTAATCATGTTACTGTGCTGTAAAATGTAAGGCCTTTATTAATGGGTGGTTAGGCCCAGGTGAAACCTTTTTTTACTCCAGTTTTATTGAGAAATAATTGACATACATTACTGCGATGGCTTGACTTACATATATTGTGAAACGATTACCACAATAAGTTCAGCTAATATCCATCTTTTCATAGAGATACAATAAAAAGAAACAAGGACAAAATTTTTCTCCTTGCAATGAGAACTCAGAGGATCTACTCTCTTAAAAACTTTCCTGGATATCATACAGCAGTGCTAGCTATAGTCATCATGTTGTACATTACATCCCTAGTGCTTAACTATCTTATAACTGGAAGTTTGTACTTTTGACCACCTTTCTCCAATTTTTCCTCCCCTCACACTTTGCCTCTGATAACTGCAAGTCTGATCTCTTTCTCTATGAATTTGGTATTTTTTGTTTTTTGTTTTGTTTTAGATTCCACATATAAGTGAGGTCATATAGTATTTGTCTTTCTCTGACTTATTTCACCTAACATAATGGGTTCAAGGTCCATTCATGTAAGATGTTTGATATAATGTAATTTCAGTTTCCATAAAAACTAGGTTTTTATTAAATAAAATTCAGCTGCATTTTGTACTGAATGAAATTAAGATTCAAAGTGCTTTGAATGAACTTAAGGTAGTAGTATTCAAGTTACATAATTGTAATCATTCAGTTGTTTTTATTTATTTTTATTTTTTTAAGTTTATTTTTGAAAGAGAGAGAGAGTGCATGCACATGCATGTGAGCAGGGGAAGGGCAAAGAGACAGGGAGAGAGAGAATCCAAAGCAGGCTCTGTGCTGTCTGCACTATGGGCTCTACCCCACAAACCCATGGATCCAAAATCAAGAGTTTGACACTTAACTGTCTGAGCCACCCAGATGCCCCGAGTTGCTTTTCTAATACAATTTTTTCTTTTTTCTTTTTAATGTTTGTTTACTTATTTTTGAGAGAGAGAAAGCACACACAAGCAGGGGAGGGGCAGAGAGAGAGAGAGGGAAAGAGAGAAACCCAAGCAGCCTCCGTGCTGTCAGCACAGAGCCTGACATGGGGTTGGAACTCATGACCTGTGAGATCATGACCTGCACCAAAGTTGGACGCTTAACCGACTTAGCCACCCAAGTGCCCCCAAGTTGCTTTTATTAACAAATATTTGCTTGATACTGTTGTTCTTGGTTGAAATAAGAGTACTGTATAGTTTTACCACCTGTTTTACTATTTCACAGAATTTGGGTTATTCTTTTTTACTATATGTTCTGTAGTCAGCTTCTCCATTCAAGTCTTCTTGAACTCAGGAATTTATAGTCACCACACTTTTCCCCTCAAAATCTCTAGAGCAGTGGTAGATATTAATTAGTATTTACTAAGTACTTACTAGTTACCAGTCACTGTTCTAAACAAACTGATGAATTACCTCTTTGACTCTTCCCAGCACTCTTAAAATAAGATACCTATGTTTTTACGGATGAGAAAATTGAGGTACTGAGAAATTACCCAGGATATGATCCCAGTGGTCTAGATCTAGAGCCCATCCTTATAATCACTATGGTATACTGCCACTCTTGTATCATGGTAGCAATAGCAACTAGTTAATACACTAGCCACAGCTGCAGCTATTAAAAGTGAGCTACTGCTAAGCTCTATCCTTCATTTCTATTGGCAAATACAATCCTTGATTCTGCTAAAGTTGTTTAGTCTCTTTTATGAGGAAGCTACAACCTTGGGGCAGTTGGTACATGGTTTATCTTGGACTATTAAGGGGTACTCCCATTTCCTGTTATCCTTGAGAAGTATTGAATTGACTGTTGACTAACATGGCTTTCTTGTCTCCCACTTTCCAATAAGCCAATAATATTGCGTAATCCTGGCAGGAATTCTTCAAGAAGCCATTTCCGATTGCAGTTGCGAAAAGTTTATTTTCTTTCACATCTTGTGTCACGATGCTTTGTTTAGTATCTAATGATTGCTGAAAATATTCATATATATCATAGAATACATGTGTCACATAATTTTTTATGGCACTGACCCTGAAATGCAGTGTTTCTCACTATTGTACAAATTTATTGTTTGGTTTTACTTTTAACATTTGTATGCTGTATGTTAAAGAAAATAAAAAATATTATCTAGCTATTTTGCAATAACTACAGGATGGGCCTGAGGCCTAAATCTTTTACAGTTTTATTTTTAGAGATAACATTCTAGGGGATAATAGTCTAGATTTTTAGGAGGCTTGAAAGAGTATTCCAAAATGGAATGGGAAAAGACAGATCTCTGAAAAGGAGCAAAGTGTTAATTTGGATATTAAATCTGTCATATTGAATCAGTAATTTTAGAGCTCTGGGAATAGATCTGCTGGGATACTACCAGTTTTCCATGAAACTTTATCCCAAAGAAGCCTCATTCAATTTGTAAAGGACTGCAAAGTTGCGATAATCTAGTTTTTTACCTCATGATGATGGGTTTATGTAGTATTGTGATGTATGAAAGAAGAGAAATATGATAGGATGAAAATGACATATAATATCTATGAGTGCAAGGGAGAGAGATTGAGTAGTAAAGAGACGGTTAAAACCATAGGTTTTTTTTTTCTTGACTAGGGTATTTTGCTTTTGTAAATACTACATATGTTTTAAAATCTGAATTTTCAGGGGCGCCTGGGTGGCGCAGTCGGTTAAGCGTCTGACTTCAGCCAGGTCACGATCTCGCAGTCTGTGAGTTCGAGCCCCGCGTCAGGCTCTGGGCTGATGGCTCAGAGCCTGGAGCCTGTTTCCGATTCTGTGTCTCCCTCTCTCTCTGCCCCTCCCCCGTTCATGCTCTGTCTCTCTCTGTCCAAAAATAAATAAACGTTGAAAAAAAAAAAATTAAAAAAAAAAATCTGAATTTTCACAATCTATTGTTTCTAATTTACTTTCAAAACTAGTTGATAAGACTTGAAAAGTACTTTCTCACATGTATTTTTCCTTGTGGCAATTCAGGAAAATTTAAACCTGGCCTTGAATTCTGCCTCAGCCATTGGTTGCACAGTGGTCAACATTGGTGCACAGGATCTCAAAGAAGGAAAACCTCACCTGGTCTTGGGACTTCTCTGGCAGATCATCAAAGTTGGTCTTTTTGCTGATATTGAGATTTCCAGGAATGAAGGTAGAACCATAAAAAATATTTACTTTTCATTGACATCTACTTACTATGGGAAGAATTTATATTTCATTGTTTTCCTCTCAGCTCTAATTGCATTACTAAATGAGGGTGAGGATCTAGAAGAGCTGATGAAGCTTTCTCCAGAGGAATTATTGCTGCGATGGGTGAACTACCATCTGACCAATGCAGGATGGCGTACCATCAACAACTTCAGCAGCGACATTAAGGTTTATATTTTAATGCTCAACGTTGTGACATAAATAAGGACATAGAATGTAAAAACGCAAAAGGTGTTCAGACATAAACTTGAAGTGTAATTCATAACGACACAGTGTAGAAAATGAAACTTTGTGTTTTTCTGTCTGAAATGGAGCTCCCAATTATAATTGCAAAATCTTTTCTTTAAAAAAAAATGAGTTTCAACTGATGGTTACCAGAAAGAAAGAGGATGGGGGAATGGGTGATGAGCACCAGGTGTTGTATGGAGGTTTAGGGTTGTTGTGTTGTTGTATACCTGAAAGTAGTATTAACTGTATGTTAACTAACTAGAATTTCAATAAAGTCTTAAAAAATAAAAAGGACAAAATACTCTTTTTGCAATAAAAAAAATTGGTTTATTGATATTTAAGAAGAAATACAACTAGCTGTGAGAAGGCACTGTGCTAGCAGATAAAGTACTTTCCCATTTCATATGCCACAGAAAGACTAAATTATAATGAAGATGTCAGTCTGTTTATCTGAACTAAAAATTCATCTGTTCACTGGACGAGAGGCCCTCGTGGACCTCTCCAGTCCAACACTCTTACTCCCACTTTGCCAATAACCAGCTAACAGGAGACCAAATATCTGAGGGCACAGGGAATCAGTAGACAAAAGGAATTCTTCAGGTATGTTTCTCAACCAAAGTAGCCTGCAATGCTTCCCTCCCTACTGGGAGAGCTTGTTGAGGAAACTGTAACATTCTGTATGCCTAACAGCTCTCCCATGGTCACTTCCCTGGCATGCATTGCCAAACTCGGTCCCTGTGACTCCTTCTTCTCTATATTTCCCACCCTCCAACCCCAGACTAATCAGCATTAGCATTTATTTGTATTTTCTGTAGATATATTAACACCTTCAATCAGATTATGTTTTTGTCATAATGGGCTTAGATGACAGTCTCTTTCTTTGAAATGACATTATATTTCTCTTTCATCTATTACATGCTCATTTAAAATTTAATCACTTGATTATAAAAGAGCTGATATTCTGTGAAAAAAAATAAAATAAAATTTTATTTTGGGGGTGCTCTCTTATTTTAAAATTCAGTTCATCAGATATTTATTAAACCCCTCCCGTGGGGTATTCTGCAAGGCACAGGGGATACAAAGATTTAACTCTTCAGAAGCTTACCAGTTACACAGGCAGGTACACACTAGTAGATGGATGTTTCAGTTATCTATTGCTATATAATAAGCCACTCAAAATGTAATAGCTTAATTTTTATATTTATCGGTATACCCAGAAAACTTATTTTGGGATTTTGTTTTTACCTATAGGGAGTTTTTTCCCCTGTTTCTCCTCAATGCCTTAATTAATAAATGAGTATGTCGACACTCTTAAGAAGCATTATTTGGAAATAGGGAATCTAGAAATAAACCCCAATGATGTCTAATATGATGCTCATAAAATTATATTATGTACTGTGTATCTTCCTTTCAAAAGGTTAGGATGATACAGAACCCCAAAGGTCTACTGCAGAAATAAATGAATTCACTTTACCCTTAAAAAAGAAAACTTAACAGCTTAAAATAATATTGTTTCTCATGATACTGTGGGTTCATGCAGCTTGGTTGAGTGGTTCTACTTCAGATGGCTTTGGTTGGGATCACTAACTCATTGGCATTCAGCTGTCAGTTGGACTGGTCTGGAGGGTGCACGAGGCCACCACTCACATGTGTAGTGCTTCACTGTGTCTCCATGAGGCCTTTCCACATGGCTAGACTGGGCTTCCTCACAGTCTGATAGTCTCAGATGGTTGGGACTTCCTACATGGAGGCTAACTTCAAGAGGGAGGAAGCAGAAGCTATTAAGGCTTGAGCTTGGAAACCCCAGAATATCACTTTCACTGCATTCTGTTGTTCAGAACAAGTTACAAGGCAGTTCTGAGTTTATTGGCTTGGAGGGTTAATGGCTGGAGGGTTCCAGAAGATAATGCTTGACGCTAATCTTAACCAATGCTGATGCTTCAGAGCGTAAACAAATGAAAAAGTGAGGAAGGATATTCCAAGTATAGGGAACAGTGTTGCTAGAAGCTTTGAGGTGCAAAACAGCATAGTGTATTCAGGAGCCTATATAAGTTTATAAGTAAAGTTACAAAGTTATTCCATTCTTCAAGATGAGGACAGTTTCTTCAGTTTGAGTACTGTTTTCCTAAATCAAATGATGTTTTTATTCATTTTAAAAGTTCTATTTCATTTCTTCCCTTGAAGGATTCAAGAGCCTATTTTCATCTGCTTAATCAGATTGCACCTAAAGGTGACCGGGATGATGGACCTGCCATTACCATTGATCTTTCAGGATTTAATGTAAGTACAGTTTTTGATTAAAATTTTTATTTCGGTAAAATATACATAACAACATTTACCATTTTAACCATTTTAAATGTACATTTCACTGGCATTAAGTACATTTGCATTGTGTACAGCCATCACCACTGTCCATCCCTGAAACTTTGATCATTCTATAGTGAAATCTGTACGCATTAAACAATAACTATTCCCTTCTCCCCCAAGTCCCTGGTAACCACTGTTCTACTTTCTATCTCTATGAATTTGACTAGTGAGTCCAGTCAAATTTAGAGTGTAATTTTCTATAGGCAGCATTCCCTGGTGGAGCCCTTAGCTCTTCATTAAACCTTGGCCCTTTGCTCTTCTCAAGTTTTTTCATGCCTTAGGCTTCACATCTCCATGCTAAGCCATCTGGCTGTCATAACTGACGAAAAAGAATTGAAGGATTCTAATCTTGAGTATGTGTGGAATCAACCCTACATCCACATTTTCCTGGTGCAACATAACCGGAACTCACCAGGGTGCTTTTGTGGCTATCACCGTGTCCTAGGAAAGGGAGCAACAAGCCATTATTAGATTGCTAAGCAACTGATTATCAGTTCTTTCAACTTCTGTTCAGAAATCTACAAAATAAAAGATGGCTGTTCTTAGTGTTTACAGTGTAGGGAGGACTGATGCAGATCCTGACTCATCTAACACATTTCCCAGGAATCCCATTTTTTAGCATAAGTTGTAAATACTGGGGATGGTTCTATCTAAATATTAAAATCGATAAGACTATAGTTTGTATGATAATCTATTAAGTACTTTAAGTGCAACATCCATAATCGTTTTAAAGGCAAATTGAGCCATTACAAGTTAATCATACTTTACATTATTACAATAAAACATTTGAGAAAGTATTGCACAACTGCAAAATTTACAAATTAGTTTGAGTAAAAAATTAGGAAATTAAAAAACCTATGGAAAATTTCAAACATAATAAAAATGAATAAACCCAATATAATGTGCTCATGCCCCAGATTCAACAAGTATCAACTCATGGTCAATCTTCTTTTGTCTATCACCTATTCTTCCTCTCCCATGTTTTTTTGAATCAAATCCTGGACATCATATCATTTCATTGATAAGTATTTCAATATGTATTTCTTTTTTTTTTTTAATTTTTTTTTAACGTTTATTTATTTTTGAGACAGAGAGAGACAGAGCATGAATGGGGGAGGGGCAGAGAGAGAGGGAGGCACAGAATCGGAAGCAGGCTCCAGGGCCATCAGCCCAGAGCCCGATGCGGGGCTCGAACTCGCGGACCGCGAGATAGTGACCTGAGCTGAAGTTGGACACTTAACCGACTGAGCCCCCCAGGCGCCCCTCAATATGTATTGCTAAAAGATAAAAAAAAAAACCTTTAAAGATATAACCATAATACCTTATCATACCTAAAACATTAACAATAATCTGTAATATTATCAAAATATTTAGTCAACACTGACATTTCCAATTGCCTCATAAATGTCAGATTTTCTTTTCATAGTTTATTTGGATCAAGATCTAAATAAGATCCACATATTATAATTTGTTCATGTCTACATTAGGAACTTTTTATTGTTGTTTAATAGCATTGAATCTATCACTTTCTCTGATTTTGTTTACATTTTTACTTTTTTGTAACTGGTGCACAGAATGAGGTAAAATTGTTGGTCATAATATATGCTCATCATGAACCCATTCATGTCCCTTTTTTTATTTATCTTTATTTGTAGTTGTTTGTTTTAAAATTATAACAAGTCCGTCCGTATGAACCCTCAATCCAAGAAAGCTAAGACCTTGATATTAACTTACATTTAGCTCTATACTTCCCTATTCCATCTTTCTGCCTCACCTTAATATGATAATCACCATCTTGAATCTTAGTTCATTGTTCTTTTGCTTTTTTTATATAGTTTTCTTTCAAACAAATATATTCCTTACAAAATTACCTTTTTCATTCATTTTACTTTTTAACTTCACATGAAATTTATTATCTTGTATTTAAATTACTAATACTTATTTTGAACGTATTATATTGCTAAGAGTCACTCATATTGTTGTATATCACTGCATACATATAACACAGTTCATTCATCTGCTTTCCTGTTGACAAGTATTTGGTTTGTTTCCAGGATTTTGCACTTGTGAAAAGTGCTGTCCTTCTGATTTTAATATGATTTTATTTGTATCCCAGCTTGGTTTTCATTGAGAAAAGAATTTATTGACAATATTATTCAGGGTAGAATGGTTGAGACAACTAAGCCTCTTAGCCAAAAGGCACTCCAGTATATGGCCTTGACCAAATTATCAATAATTTGACCAGTAGGAGCTGTTTGATATGATATTTGAGAGTTTTGTTGAGTATTGCAGCAATGAGGGAGAAGTATTCCTCTGATCCCAGCAAGAAAACTCAAGAGAAATTGATTTAGAATTTCTGCACATTCTGACCTTATTTTGACCTATCATTTAATATATTTCCAGAAACGTGATTGCTTATAAATATGTATATCAGTAAACAATTATGCCAATCAAAAGTTTGACCATTTTTGTCTTATTTTGTTATTTAGGAGAAAAATGACCTGAAGCGTGCTGGATTCATGCTTCAAGAAGCAGATAAACTGGGCTGCAGACAGTTTGTTACTCCTGCAGATGTGGTTTCAGGCAATCCTAAACTTAATTTAGCTTTTGTAGCTAATCTGTTTAACACATACCCATGCCTCCATAAGCCCGATAATAATGACATCGATATGAATTTATTGGAAGGTATGTTCTTTTTGCCTTAAATTGCTTCACTGTATGTATCTTCTTGTGGTGTTGACCTGCTTCAGTGTCAGAGGTAGGGAATGATGGTGGGAGATGAAGTTTACTGTGTGTAGGCATGTGCATCCATTAAAACGTTCAAATAGGGAAAGTGGTTATTGGTTTTGGTTCAGAGAGAATGCTGGGGTATATCTTACTTGTCTGTCATTTCTGCGTAAGAGTTTAGTGAAAACTATCATACATTTAAAATAGTCTCTTAAATGACCACATAACTCCACCACCAATATGGACAATGAATTATCTATTGGAAAAAATAATCATTTTGTAGCTTTTTTTCTCCTTTGAAAGCTACAGTTTGACTCCAGTATTGTTCTCTTTTTAATGTTTTTAATGTACATGAAAAAATTTTAAATATTCATTACTTGTCTTGTCGTGTGTGGGCTACTGTTATCTCTCTCATAATTTATAATACTTTCCTATTTTGCTTCATGAAATGCAGATTTGACCCCTCCTAATGTAGGTACTGTATTTAGTACTTTTCTATACTCTAAATGTATTCATTCTGAAATTCTTTTTATTAGTACTATTTATTCTTTCTATCTGAGTTGATATTTATTTTTTGCATTGTTCATGCTGTGTTTTTTCTCTCTTAATATGCCTAAAGAATGATGACAAGGAAGAAACACAAATGAAACTTACTTAGACTATCAGAGCAAGGTTTGATTATGTAAACTCTCCACCGAATTTGCCTTCTATAATGCTGGGATATTATAGTTGTAAATACATTTAAAATCAGTTTTGACAATTGGATTTCATGATGTAAAGCCTTTATCCCTCTCCCGTGAATAAACAAACTTACCTTTCAACACAAGTAATCTTTGAAAGGATCTATTTAGGTTCTATAACATTTTTTTTTGGTATTATTTAGCTATGGTACATTTCTTGAATGTCATTGAAGCTTACAATATATGAATCATAACAACAAAACATTCTCACCATCTAGTTCTTTGTCCCCATCTTTGTTTCCTAGCCTCTCTTCTCTTCTTCTCTCATTCTCACACTCTCACAGATACACCCAAACCCACAGTAGTATCAGAACTAAAGGTAAAAACAATGGCAGCATTCAGAGCTAGGGACTGATCCTAAAATATTCTCACTAGTTGCCCTGGTTTGGAGAAGGCAGTCTTCAAGTAGGGATTCTTGGCGGGGAGAATTCGATGTTGCAGTGCTCATCCTCTCATGTCGCCCACCGTACTCCCTTCCCTCCCTGGGGAGATAGACTGAGAAATCAGTTTCATGTTCTTCTCTTTGACTGCCACAACCAGAGGTCCATTTCCTTGATGCTTTATAATTACATGTTTTTGATTAATGAAAAAAGTTTCAGATTTAATAAATATATTCTTTGAGGAATATGATTAATTCAGTTCACTCTTCCTGAGGTCCGTAAAATAAAGACTATATTCTTTACATAGATTTGTACTTGAGAGGGAGCATAGATAAAAGTGTAGATCTTTCAGCAGAGACATTTAGGGTGAGGGATTAGAACTTAAAAAAAAAATTAAATAAAAAGGGAGACTGCTAAGTTTTTATCAGTCTGGAAAATTTCAAAATCCCTCTGTATCTTACAATAGAAGGCATTGTTTAGAGTGGCATATTAAATATGATCTGCTTTTTATAGTCACTGAATTCTTGCTAGATATCTTTTCCAACTTGCTCGCTCTCCTATTTGTCATGTTTGAATTCTTTTGCTAGTGTTCAGCATGCTTTTGGAATTTTTCAGTGTGAATAGGATTGCTAAATATTTCCATTAGTATTTACTCTATTTATATAAGAAGATACTATGGGAAATATTTATCAATCATCTTTATTTATAACATATGTATATCCTGATACATTTGCCAAAAATGTATGTAACTTTGACTGTCATTGGAATTTTTCCTCTATAAATTTTTTATAGATCCTTATGAAATTTGAAGCTTGACCTTATCACATCCCATATTCATATATTAGTATGTCCTCATTGGCAAAGAACTTTGTATGGAATTGAGAAAATTAAAAGCCCAACTAAATATAAAAACTTCACATTAAATTGAGCCGAATTCTGAATCTCAGAATCCATTGGTGGTGATAGAAAATATATAGGCCACTGAATTACACTTTGTTCTAACTATGGGTCCACCATTTAGTATCCGAGTGACTTCTGTCAGCCTTGGTTTTTTCATCTGTAAAAACAGATTAATAATACTAATTTTGAAGAATTACAGAGCAGGTTAAAATGACCTTTCATGAATGAAAGGGTTGAGCATACAGTATGTGCTCAGTAATAGTCAGGTTGGGAAGAGGAAAACACTTAACATAATCACTTAGCACATTTAGTGAGTGTTAAATATATGTTAGTTCCTTTTCTTTCCTCTTAGTAGTCTGCTTGTAATATATTATGTTTTTCTGAAACTTTTTCAATTGCAGATAAGTTTGACCCTGAAAATGAAATGTCTTATAGTTCTTTCTATCTTTTATATCAGCAATTAAGATTTTACTTCTAAGATTGCTTTAGTTGTCTGCAATACAGACAACCCTTACAATCTGGAATACATATGTTTTTGTAATGCTTTACCATGGCTCTTGCACAAATGCATAGTGCTTCTGGCTTTGAGCATTTATTTACCAAGACAACTGGAAATGGTATTAGATAAATAAATGCTCACATGTATAATCTATTTTACTTTCCAGGCATAAGAAATTAAAATAATAACTATAATTAGTAGAGAACAGTGGGAAGAAATACAAACCCCTGAAGCTTATGACAGTTTCAGAACTCAGTCAAAATATGAGTATCTTTTTAATATTATTTGCTGTATTATCAGGTTCAGCAGAGTTTGGATATTGTTTCAATTAAAAATTAGACTATTGTTACACTATCAATGTTTGTAATTTTAAAACAGAACTTGGATTTTCCTGGAAGGAAATAATGCAAAAATCCTCTAATTACTAGAAAGAAATCTATTATAGATTGTAATAAAGAAACAACTAAAAGGTAAATCCAAGTCACATGTATCAAACTGTTGATGATGGTATGTTTATATTTATGTCGCTTTAGGGAAAGTCAGATACTTAATTTGCAGTTGTTTAATAACTCCTATAAGCAGGCAAGCATGGTGTCTGGGAATATTTAGTTTAACTTGGTTAACTTTTTAAAAATTTTTTCACATAGGTTATTTATCATAAAGTGATAGTGGCAGATACAACAGACTGGCCAGTTACCTTTTATGCAGGCCGAGAAAATAAATTTAAGAAATTATATGGCTATATCATTTAATAGGGCAAGAATTAAAGTAGATTCTGGGAAAGCTGTTAGGTATTAATGTAGAAAATCAAATAAAAATACAGTGGACAGATTATTTCCTGAACAGCTGTCACAAAAAAAAAAAAAAAAAAACAAAAAAAACAAAAAAAACAAAAAAACAACCCAGAATCCTTTAGAATTTACAAGGTTTGGTTGCTCTTCTAGGTATGCAGGTTTATACTATCTGTGGCACTTAGTCTGAAGATGACTGCAGGGATGGCTCTACTGGAATGGGCCTTGAAGCTGAGACAGTTATAGATGTAGAATGCCAAATCATCCTGGGAATCCCACATGAGTCAAAGTCTGGAGAGTGACCTGAACTTGCCTATGGTTTAGAGGTGATGAGAGGTGTAAATGTTCTAGCTTTTCAGGAGTGATGAGATGTAGGTTAGACCATTGCATTGTCCCCTACCTTTGCTGAAAGCAAATAATATTGCAGATAGTCACTTAGGACTGTTTGTAATCTAGGGGATGACTAGAGTGTAGACATGGCAGGGAGAGTCCATCTTGCTGTCTGCCCACTTTGTGGTACACTATAGCTCATGTTTTCCTTATAGATGGTATGAGCACTGCTACGAAGGGGATGATCAGGGAGGTTAGGTAATCACAGGTTAAATAACAGTGCCTGCTGGAGTTTCTTACTGAGGTGATCTTTGAGACCTAGGGACTTAATTGTGATGTCTTTCTCTTAGCACCCTGTGTGTGGGGCTGTGTCCCTCATGTAATTTCAGTAGTGACAATCTAAAATAACTCAGTAAGCCTGTAAAATAGTTATATCCCTTCATTGCTTACTTTTTTATTTTAATTTTTTATTTGAGAGAGAGCAAGCGAGCATGTGCCAGTGGGGGAGAGGGGCAGAGAGAGAGAGAGAGAGAGAGAGAGAGAGAGAGAGAGAGAGAGAGAATCTAAGCAGGCTCCACACTCAGCACAGGGTGTGATCCCATGACCTGAGCTGAAATCAAGTGTTGGATGCTCAACTGACTGAGCCACCCAGGATCCCGCTTCACTGCTTATTTTTATATTATCTGTAATTGCCTCTCCCCTTTATTGCTGTTTGTTGTGATGAAAATGTAGGTTTGTGTGTCCAGAAACTTGTCTGTGTAAAACCAAAACCTATACAAATTTGGAAACACTGCATTGGAAAGGCATAGCTTTTGTTGCCTTGACTACTATGTTGCCTTGACTGCTAAAAAATTTTGTTTCATTAATTTTTAGCCAATTCTTTTTGCATATAAAAACTACAGATATGACCATGTAAGTTTTTCTGTTACTTTCTGGACAGAGAAACCCATAACTCAGTAGTTCACAGACATCAAGTTAGGACTCTAGATAGAGAAATTTAGAGCAAATGGAAGTCTTCTAGACAGAGGGGAAAAAGGGACTTTGGCAATAAGAGGTTCCCCCTCCCCTAACTCCCAAGAAATTGTAGTATCACAGAAACCACAGCAAAATATGTATTGCTAGTTTGAACCTGCTGGGATGGTTTAAAACATATTCTTTGATGCCTTTTGTCCTGAATCATCAGTATGAAATTGTGTCTACTCTAGGAGAGAGCAAGGAAGAGAGGACATTTCGGAACTGGATGAATTCCTTGGGGGTCAACCCATATATTAATCATTTGTACAGGTAAATATTTTATTGTGTTTAGCTTAATGGCCAGAGTCCAACTTTTCTAGTTTCAAACCACAGGTATGTTTACACTAGAACATTTTCTAAAGATCACGAGAATTTTAACCAACATTTAGAAATTCAGAATGCTAGGGATTGGCAATACGATGGATATTTAAGGAAAGTATTATTTTAAAAAGACCAGAATATGACAATATTAGTTATAATTTTTGATGACATAAGCAACCAACTTTACCTTTGGCAAAGATAATCCATCTTACTCTTTCATAATTACTGATGAGAAAAATAATAAATTGTTTCAGGGACGCCTATGTGTCTCAGTCGGTTAAGCATCCCACTCTTGATTTTAGCTCAGGTCATGATCTCACGGTTTGTGAGTTCCAGCCCCATATCGGGCTCCATGCTGACAGTGTGGGGTCTGTCTGGGATTCCCTCTCTCCCTCTCTCTTCTCTTGGCTTGTACTCTCTCTGTCTCAAAATAAATAAATAAACTTTAAAAGGAGAAAAATAATAAATTATTTCAACTGTAACAGAATAGTGATGTTTTACAAATTGTTCTTATCCTTATATCAGTATTTTTAACTATAATTCACTTTCTATTTTTGCCAAAATCTACCTCAATTATTCTATAATTTGTTGTGTATATTTTTATTTAATTTATAGAAATAACTTTTTATGAGTAATTGTAATTTATCTTGTCTTGTTCAAAAATGACAACACATTATCAACATTGGTAGGACTAAGAAAATATTTTACTGAATCATTTCCCACACTCTCTGGTAGTGCTAACAATGTGTCTTTCTAGGTTTGGATAAGAGGAAACCTTTCTTCTTTCTTTATTATAGGATCTACCAGCCTGCCTTTAAAAACGCAAAAGAGGGTTGCCTGGGTGGCTCAGTTGGTTGAGCATCTGACTCTTGATTTTGGTTCAGGTCATGTGATCTCACAGTTTGTAGGATCGAGCCCCACATTGGGCTCCCTGCTGACAGCACAGAACCTGCTTGGGATTCTCTCTCCCATTCTCTCTGCTGCTCCCCTACTTGTTCTCTCTCTCTCTCTCTCTCTCTCTCTCTCTCTCTCTCTCAATAAATAAATAAACTTTAAAAAGTTGGTTCAGGAAAGCATCTTGAATTCTCTGGAAATCATTTCAAACTGTCTGGGCTTCAGTTTACCTATTTGCGAAATATGAATAATGATACCATACTAAATAGAAATATGAATGAATTTAAAGTAAAAAAGAAAAATTCATGAAATAGAGGAGAGTCCAGAACCAATGCAAATACTTTAGTAATTTATTTATTTTTAAAAAGCTTTTTTTTTTTTAAATGTTTGTTTATTTTGAGAGAGAGTGTGAGCAGGGGAGGGGCAGAGAGAGGGAGGGAGAGAGAGAATCCCAAGCAGGCTGTGCATTGTCAGTGTAGAGACCAATGTGAGGCTCAAACTCATGAACCGTGAGATCATGACCTGAGCCAAAATCAAGAGTTGGTGCTTAACTGACTGAGCCAACCAGGTGCCCCTTTAGAAATTTTTTTTATACAAAATTTTCCATGCGCTTTTATAAATAGCCCAGTCAGCTCTTAATTACCTTCATAATAGACTTTATTCTTCCATCATTCAGCACAGAGCCCAGTCCCCTTCATTGCCATAGGTGTGTGCTCAGAGTTGCAAAGTAAACTGTCATATGAATCTTAGCAAAACAACTCCGTGAACAAGCTGTTGAGGGAGAAAAGCCATGCAATACATCATAGAGCTAGCAATTTAAAAAAATCAATTGCTGTTGCTTTACATCCTTAGCATACAGAATTGAAAACAGACTCAACGGATATACTTTGAGCACTTCAGAAGAATGTGTTTTTATGAATCCAAAATACTACTGTTCTTACTTTAAGAACGCCTACTTGCTCATAAATTCTTTCCTCTTAACCTTCATTATTTAACGTGAACAGCTGCCTACTTTGTAGCTATTGCGATTTTTATGAATTTTTAAAAAGTTTTAAAAATCATATGTAAGTAATACATGCACTTATTCTCACTGTACAAGTTTCAGGAAGTATGTATGTAGAATAAAATAAAACATGATGATACTTTCTTTATATCTCCTCTATTCCTTTTTTCCTGCCCAGAGGTAATTGCTATTAACAGTCCATAGCACATATAGATACTTAAATACTCTCGATTTTGAAAATAAATTTTATACATAGTAAACTGCATGTAGTGTTCTGCCACTTGCTTTTTTGAATATAATATGTCTTGTAAAACTTTTCATGTCCGTACATAGAGATATACCTTATTTTTCATGGTGGTCCAGGAGTCAATAGTATGGATAGTTTATTCAACAGCCCGGTATTGCCAGGCATTTAAGTTGCTTCCAAACATATGAATACTGTCGCAATGAACGTCTTTGTACATGTATCTTTGTAAACATTTAGAAAAAATTTTGGACAGATTCCTAGATTAGAAATTCTGGGTTATATGATACATCCTGTCATTTTTTTTAAGCATTAAATGACCCTGTTGTATTTTTGAAGACCTAAGCCTGTCTCCATTGTGCTTAATAAAATTCCTCCTCCTTCATCATCTTTTCCTCTTGTTTTAGTGACCTTGCAGATGCTTTAGTGATCTTTCAGCTCTATGAAATGATCCGTGTGCCAGTCGACTGGAGCCATGTCAACAAACCTCCTTATCCTGCTCTTGGAGGGAACATGAAGAAGGTGAATGAGATAATCACCAAATATGTGTTATTATTGTTCTAATATAAACCAGAGGATTTGGAGTTTCATAAAGCTTGGTAATTTGTGGTCTGTCTCCATGACTCTGATTCAACCCAAAATGTGTTAAGCTTACTAGGCCTTTTATAAGTGTGCTTTAATAAATGTTTGGAAACATGAAGACAGTTCTCTCAGCCAGACACTTTTACTGTTTTTATCTTTAACAGGTTGTAGTACATAATGTTCTTTGAGGTACATCATAAGTGCATTCCTGTTTTATAAACATCAGAACTTGCTAAATCTTTACTGGTTATTTTGTTAATATCTTTCAACAGATATTTATTGATTACCTACTACCTGTACAGTGCAGTGTAGGGTACAAAATAATACAAGGCATGGTCCTCAAGAAGCCTAAAAAATTAGATATGTGTGTAAACAACTACAATATAGTGCAGAATGCATAGAAGTAAATATGAGTTCTAAGGAAGAAAAGGCCACAGGCCACGCTTATTATGAGAAGCTTCATGCAGGAGGTGTAATCTGAGATACGAGTTTGAGAAATGGATAGAATTTTGTGAGAAGGGGACTGGAGAGGGGCTGAGGATGAGGAAAAGGAATAGTGATGGGAAAATATAAAATGCGTTTCTGGGAATTGGGGAGAATAGGTTAGCTATAACAGAGGATTCCGATAGGTAAGAAGTATGAACACTAAAAATTTTGATTGGAGCCAGATGTTGAGAACGTTGAGCTTGTGCTTTACACTAGAAACAATGGGAAGCGATTAAACATTTTTGGGCAGGACAGTGACTTGATTACAGTTGGTGGGAGACTATCAGTGGCAGATGAATGATAAAGAGAAGTGGTTGTCTTCCAGTATTCTTCCTCAAATAGGGGATGTGTGGTGTCCTTCATGTTCATGTCTGTCCTCTTGAATTGCTGCTTTAATATTCAACTTTAGTTTTGTTTTTGCTTTTCCTTTTTACCGTCTGTATCAGGATTATTTTCTTTCTAAAGTAAAATTATGTAGGACTTTAAAATTTTTGTATTTTAACTTTATCCTTTAAAGTATGAATAATTTGAATACATAATACAAATTATGAACTCAGATTGCTATAATTTATCAGTATGGCTATTTTGAAACTGATCTGCATCCTCATGATTTAAAAACTATCTCTAGTTGAATAAATGGAAATATAACCATACTCCTGTATAGAAACATTAAATCTTATGAAGATATTACATTTTTGCAAATTAATTTATAGGTGGAAAATAATTCCAGTTAGAATTCCATTAAGTCTCGTTTTGTGTATATATGGGCATATATACGTGTGTTGCATGTTGGGATTGATAAAGTTATTCTAAAATTCCGATGGAAGAAGAAACAGGCCCAAAACATCAAGAACATTTTCTGAGAATATTGAGGCAGGAGGTGTTAGAAAAAATATGTAATTTTATTATAAAGCTAAAATAATTGAAATAGTTTAATACATATATAAGAATGAAATGGAATAGAGTAGTCTAGAAACCTAAAATATAAGAACTTAATATATGACAAGATTCTTGCTAAATTTGATAATAGGGAAAGGAAAGATCACCCAAAAAATGATGCCAGAACAACTGGTTAACTACTTTGTTAGGGGAAAAAGTGATCTTCACCATTAACCAAACAGAATGAATTCCAAATGGATTAAGGTAAACAATTAAAGGATTAAATGTAATAAAAAAATGATTACTCTTGGAATGATTTAAAAAACTACAAACAATTGATATAATAGATTACATATAAATTTAAAACATCTCTGTGCAAAAATAAACATCATAATTAAAAACAATAAACTTGGTAAATTATTTGCAACAACTATGGTAAGTAGTTAATATTCTTAACATGTAAGTAGTCCATACAAATTAATTACTGAAACTCAACTGCTATTACTAAAATTGTAATAGCAAAATGTGAACTTGAACAATGTGAATGAACAGTTCACAGAAAAAGAATGATGGATAATACACTTATGAAAACTTTGTACCTGCAATAAAGAAATGCAATTTCAGGGGCACCTGGGTAGCTCAGTCTAAACATCCGATTTCAGCTCAGGTCATGGTCCTGTAGGTTCGTGGGTTTGAGCCCGGAGTTGGGCTCTGTGTTGACAGCTTAGAGCCTGGAGCCTGCTTCAGATTCTGTGTCTCCTTCTCTCTCTGCCCCTCCCCCGCTCATGCTCTGTCTCTCTCAAAAATAAACAGTTTTTAAAAATGCAATTCAAATAAACAATTGGATTACATTGCATCCAATATTAGAGAAAGTATTACATTTATATAACTTTTCTAGAATCAGTTTGGTAATACTGATCGCTATCTCCAAAAAAGTCCTTTGACTTAATGGTTTCACTTCTTATTATCTTTTCTAATGAAATAATCAGTCAGACAAGAAGTTGTATACCAAATTGCTTATCTTAGCAATGTTTATAGAGGAAAAAAAAAACTAGAAAACCCATATGATGAAGTAAAATATACCATTAAAAAGTAGTAGTATTTTTAGTGTTTTAATAATAGTGACATGGAAATGAACGGGATACAAAATTGCATATATACATAGGAATCAAATTTGTTTAAAATATACACACACATTCAAAAAGGACTTCTATTCTTCAAATCTCTAGAATGAGTATGTATGTATAGACTTTATAATTAAATTATTTGTTAAAGGGACTATATCATAATAGTGAAGTAAATGGGTAGCGTAATTATAAGAGATTTATATTTATATTTTTCAGTATTTCTAGGGATTGGACCACCTACAGTTAACATGTTATTTGATTTGCCTGTAATTCTTTTGTGAGTAGAATTCAGAAAATATTGTTAACTAATTTTATGTAATGTTTCAAAATCAAAATGTCAGATGCAAATTTTTTTTTTAAATTGAGGTATAGTTGACACACAATGTTACAGTAGTTTTAGGTGTACAACATAATGATTGGACAACTATACTATGCTCACCACAAGTATAATTGCCATCTATCACCATACAATGCTATTACAGTCCCATTAATTATATTCCCTATACTGTATCTTTCATCCCAGTGACCAGTTCATTCCATAACAGGAAGCCTGTATTACCTACTCTCTTTAACCCTTTTTATCCATCCCCCTCCTCCCCTGTACAACCACCAGTTCTCTGTATTTATTTTATTTTTGCATTTATTTTGTTTGTTTTTGCTCACTTGTTTTTTAGAGTCTAAATATATGTGAAATCATATTTGTCTTCTCTGGCTGACATTTCATTTAGCATAATACCCTCTAGGTCTGTCCATATTGTCGCAGAAGGCAAGATCTCATTCTTTTTTATGGCTAATATTCCATTGTATGTAGGTACCACATCTTCTTTGTACCATCTACTGATGGGCACTTCCATATCTTGGCTTTTGTAAATAATAACTGTAATAAACATAAGAGTGCATAGATCTTTTTGAATTGGTGTTTTCATTGTCTTTGTGTAAATACCAGTAATGGAATTATTGGATTGTATGGTGTTCATATTTTTAATATTTTGAAGACCCTCCATACTTATTTTCCACAGTGGCTGCACCAATTTACATTCCCACTGACTGTGTACAAACATTCCTTTTTTTTCACATCCTCACCAACACTTGTTATTTCCTGTCTTTTTCTATTTTTTTTTTTTTTTTTTGGAATAGTTTGGGAAAAATAGGTATTACTCTTCTTTAAATGTTTGGTAGAATTCACCTGTGAATCCATCTGGTCCTGGACTTTTGTTTGTTGGGGGATTTTTGATTACTGATTTAATTTTATTACTACTAACTGATTTGTTCAGAATTCTTCCTGATTCAGTTTATATAATATTGTATATTTCTAGGAATTTATCCATTTTTTCTAGGTTGTTCAATTTTTTGGCATATGATTTATGTAGTTGTCTCTTACAATCCTTTGTGTTTCTGTGGTGTCAGTTATTACTTCTCTTTCATTTCTGGCTTTATTTATTTGATTCCTCTCTCTTGAAGAGTCTGGATAAAGGTTTATCAATTGTGTATACCTTTTCAAAGACCAACTCTTGGTTTCTTTGATCTTTTCTATTTTTGTTTTTATTCTCTTATATCATTTAT
Organism: Prionailurus viverrinus; assembly: GCF_022837055.1. Taxonomy (NCBI): domain Eukaryota; kingdom Metazoa; phylum Chordata; class Mammalia; order Carnivora; family Felidae; genus Prionailurus; species Prionailurus viverrinus. Next base: position 37,857,004 of record NC_062569.1, read on the forward strand.
TTCTGTTCTGATATTTATTATTTTCATTCTTTCTATTAACCATGGTGTTTGTTCTTTTTCTAGTTTCTTTAGGAGTAAGCAGATGCAAAATATAACAGGAAAACAAACTACTCATTTTATCTGGAATTTGAAATAGGCGATGTCACAAGTGATTATGTAAAATTCTTCCTTTCACCATATACTAGCTATTTATAGAATGAAACATAACACCTGTAATAAATTTAAAATGTTTAAAAAATGAAGGAGTACCTACCCAACAAAGTATCACAGAGTCTAATTTTATAGACTTTGGGCATTCATCAGCAGACATCACTTTACTTCATTTGTAAAGTTCATAAAGTTGTGCCACTTAAATAGTCTTTTTTCATTATTTTTTCAGTATTTCTTTTCACTTGGAACCCTGTATCCTATTGTGTAATTTTTCTCATTTTCCCAATGATCTAAGATTCATGTTTCTAAAGCATTTGCAGTGCTTGGTAATCATTTCTCCCCTTAACTCCATTAAACTGCACTCTCCAATTTTTTCTTGCTTTCTTTGTGTTTATTCTTACCTCTCACAGGTTCTTCATGTTTTAGCCTGACACCTCTGGAATTTCCAAGGCTCAGTTCTTGGCCCAGTGCTCTTAACTTTCTATATTTACATCCTCAGAGAGCAGATCCATTTTAAGAGTCTTTAGTAGTACCATAAACATAGGAAAGCTGCATTTCTTACTCTTTCTCTAGTTGGTACCTCTCCAGATCTTAGAGGTTTTGCCAATTTGGAATCAACTGTTGCCAAAAAATAGAACACATCTTTTCCCTAATGGTAGCATCCATTTCCAGGTAACCTTTCATTGTGGTCGAATCAACATGTTAGGCCTCTAGTAACCCTGAGCACCCTTCTCCCCATCATTTCCCTTAAGAATTTTGGTCAAACTAACTATAAAACAGATGGCCCTTCATTGAAACACATTTTACACCTAAGTGATTATTATTATAATTTGCTAGAAAATTCTCCCGATGAAACAGGTATCAGTGGCAAATATGTTGGTTTTTCTGTCTCCTGTTCACACTGTTACATAATCAGGACTTTGATGCTATTTTCTACAAATTAGGAATCTATTCAATTTCTTTTTAATTCTGTGCATTTCTATAGGATACATTTCTTATTACGTAGACTGAATCTATAGTATAATATGATTATTAGGAAAAAGAAAGAATTGAAAATTATTGTCTCCTTGTATTTTAAAAAAATGCATACTCCTCAGAGCTCTGATATCTTCAGCTATAAAATGGGAATAGTTGTAAAATGGGAATAATAATTATTTCCTTAATTTCAGTGTTATTATGAAATGATATTCTGTCATATAATCTAAAGATATCTTCATAATTATTTTTCAGATAACTGAACAAGGCTAGCATATTCAAGAGATATAGTTTTAAAACCCGTTTTTATACTAAAACTTTTACTTATTACTTGTAGATCGAAAACTGTAACTATGCAGTGGAGCTTGGGAAGAATAAGGCTAAATTCTCCTTGGTTGGCATTGCTGGGCAGGACCTAAATGAAGGGAATGCAACACTTACTCTGGCATTGGTATGGCAGCTGATGAGAAGGTAAAAGCTGATATGTTTATAGCAACACTTTTTCCTTCAACAAGTCATATGAACTAGTATTTTATCTATTTTTGAAGAATAAAAAACAGGGGGGCCTGGGTGGTTCAGTCAATTAAGTGGGTGGCTCAGGCGGTTAAGCAGCTGACTCTTGATTTCGGCTCAGGTCATGATGTCCTGGTTCATGAGATCCAGCCCAGCACTGGGCTCCGTACTAACAGCCTGGAGCCCACTTGGGATTCTGTCTACCTCTCCTTCTACTCCTCTCCCCTTCCGCATGTTTGCATGTTCTCTTTCTCTCAAAAATAAATAAACATTTCAAAAAAGAGTAACAAACAAGAAATATACAATGCAAAATATATTTTTAAATGACTTACTGTTGATAATATATTTTGTTTAAAAGTGGTTCAGTCTAGGAGCGCCTGTATGGTTCCATCTGTTAAACGTGCAACTGTGGCTCAGGTCATGATTTCACGGTTTGTGGGCTCGAGCCCCACTTCGGGCTCTGTGCTGACAGCTCAGAGCCTCAAGCCTGCTTCCATTTTTGTGTCTCCCTCTCTGCCCCTCCCCCCATCATGTTCTGTCTCTTTCTCTCTCTCTCAAAAATAAACATTAAAAAGTTTTTTTTAGGGGCACCTGGGTGGCTCAGTAGGTTAAGCATCCTACTTCAGCTCAGGTCACGATCTCACGGTCTGTGAGTTCGAGCCCTGCGTCGGGCTCTGGGCTGATGGCTCAGAGCCTGGAGCCTGCTTCCGATTCTCTGTGTCCCTCTCTCTCTGCCCCTCCCCCGTTCATGCTCTGTCTCTCTCTGTCCCAAAAATAAATAAACGTTGAAAAAAAAAATTAAAAATAAAAAAAAATAAATAAACGTTAAAAAAAAATTTTTTTAAAAAGTGTTTTTTAAATAAATAAAATGAAATAAAAGTGGGTCAGTCTAGGGGTGCCTGGGTGGCTCAGTTGGTTAAGTGTGTGACGTCATCTCAGTTCATGATCTCCCAGTCTGTGGGTTCGAGTCCCACGTTGGGCTCTGTGCTGACAGCTCAGAGTTTGGAGCCTGCTTTGGTTTCTGTGCCTCCCTCTCTTCATGCCCCTGCCCCACTTAAGCTCTGTTTCTCTCTCTCTCTCTCTCAAAAATAAATAAATTAAAAAAAAATTTTTTTTAAGTGGGTCAATCTCTAAAACTAATCACTTTTATTAATTCCTCTTAAAAACTGCTTTGTAGGGGCGCCTGGGTGGCGCAGTCGGTTAAGCGTCCGACTTCAGCCAGGTCACGATCTCACGGTCCGTGAGTTCGAGCCCCGCGTCAGGCTCTGGGCTGACGGCTCGGAGCCTGGAGCCTATTTCCGATTCTGTGTCTCCCTCTCTCTCTGCCCCTCCCCCGTTCATGCTCTGTCTCTCTCTGTCCCAAAAATAAATAAACATTGAAAAAAAAATTTTTTAAAAAAAAACTGCTTTGTAAGGGGTTGTTTTTTAAAAATACCATATGGTAGTTTTTGTTTCTGATTACTGAGCTTTGTAACTTTAGAATGTGACTAAGTGCAAATAGCAGAGTAAAATTAGAAATATTTATAAGAACCAAAATGTTTCTTAAATATTTAAATGTTGATATAAATGATGTGAGAGCAAATTTCACCTCTTTTCTCTCCCCTTTCACTGTCAAATGTACATCTTTTCTGTTATAGGTACACATTGAATGTGTTGTCAGATCTTGGAGAAGGTGAAAAAGTAAATGATGAAATTATTATTAAATGGGTCAATCAGACGCTTAAAAGTGCAAAAAAACATACTTCCATTTCCAGCTTCAAGGTAATCAAAAGCTATTTAAAATTTTGTTTTTGTAAGAAATTAAGTATAGGAAGGAATTTTTATTAGAAATTGCATTGGTTTAGATTCAGAATTACATTAACATTATATCTCAGAAACACAATTTATGAACTTAGGCCTGCTAGTTATTTGGCATGTGTAAAGCAAAAGTATAGTTTGAACTCTTATATTTTTGACTGGTTGTCCTATTGAGTATAAATGCAGATTAATATTATCAACTCTGGTCATCTAATCTTAAAAAAATAGAATAGAGCCAAAAAACCCAATTGTCAAATGAAAAAGAAAGATTAAAAAACCATTGTTTACATAGGACCTATAATGTTTTGTGCTCCCTAGCAGCAGTCTCAGAATTGTATTGACATCATTTCCAAGGCATAACAGAGCCAGCCAAACCGATTCAAGTGGGAATTGAGAAAACTGGTAGGAAAAAAAATATCTTGTTATCTGGCTTCATAATGGCACTTAACACTCACTTTTGAGCATTTGTGGATGATTCATAAAGCACTTAAAACGTAATCTGTACATACACACCCACTAATTTTCATGCATTTCCATTGTGTTTCGCTTTTGCATGCAAGGTGATGTTAGCTACAACTAAGCATGTCTGCTTGTACACATTCATTCAGTGAGCCTTGTGTTTGTGCTTTTATTATGTGAAAAATATGTGAAAAATCAGCAAATTTTTTTTAGTGATTAAGAGTGCAAACAGATGAAACCCTAAGCTCTCCTAAGAGTTATCTATCCATCTTTAGTTTTTTCTTTGGCTTTGTTCTATATGCTTAACAACATTTTAGAGCAGAAAAAATTTCAGAAATTGATAAATTCAATTTTTACTAAATAGTGAGCCCCAAAGGGATTTTAACATGACAACTAGAATAAGTCAGAGATGTTACCTGAGTCCTAGTTCAAGTGTGTTTCTCTTTTTGCCATCTTGGAAGGAACTAATGACTTTGAGTTTTTGTTGTTGCTTGTTAAAAAAAAAAAAAAACACAAGAATTTTCAGTCCATGATTTGTTTTTATATATTTTAGGCGTAAAATACAACTGAAAAATGTAAAACAGGAAAGGGGACTTATAAAATTCTCTAATTGATAGTTATCAAAGTTGTTGTAATGAAATTTTACACATTTGTACATTAGTTGATGAAAAATAATAAGCATGTATATAATTAAATCAAATACAATAATAAAATATTTAGAAACAAATACTTATTAAGCTTTTACTATTAAGTAACATTTATAGGTAAAGAAAAAGATACAGAATATAAGAAATTAATTTGTCCCTCATAGTGTTCACCATTTATTTGAAGAACAAAATTTTCATAATTGGCATTTTCATAACAAGCTAGAAGAAGGTCCATCTTGAATAAAGGCAAGTCAAAGGTTAAGAGAAATAGTTTGGCTGGAGAGGATGGTTCCTAAGGGAGTAGTGCTGGATATAGTCTGAGTCAAGATTGTGGGGGAGTCTGGCCTTAATAAAAGTGTGTTGGTATAAGGACTAATGTAAGAAAAGTGACTATTTTTAGAAATACTCTTCTGAATGTGGTGGGCAGGATGGATTAGACTAAGAAAGGTGTAAATGCTAGGACAATGCCTAAGAAGCTGAAGCAGGTGTGAAATGATAAAAATCTGATTGGAGTTGAGGGTGGGCACTGGGAATGTTAAGAATAAATAGTTATTTGCTATTGCAAAAGAACAGGTAGGATTTGGCTTCTTGATTTGAGGAAGCACAGGAGAGAGAGGAGTTAAAACTTGATGTTTTAGGCCTGGGTAATTGAAAAACAGATAACACTAACAAATGGGAATGTCAGGATGTACAGTTGCTTTCTGGAAAAGGTGATGAGTTCAATTTTAAGCTTGTTGAATTTGAAGTAATGTTCAGGAAATAAGCTGGATGAAAGGAAATATTAAAACTGGGAATACAGACTTGGTGATCAGTTGAATAGAAGAGATAGTTGAAAAATGTGAGTACACAGATCCTTTAAGGGAGAGAACTCACAAAGAAAGGCAAACTTGAGAGTTGTACTTAGATCCGAAGTAACAGAAACATAATGCAAATATGCTTGGCATTTATTTAGTAGATGCTCAATAATAAAATCTTTAAAGAGACTGTAGTTAAGAAATGTGGCAGCAAATGCTAAAAAATAGTTGGGGTGGGGAGGCTTTTTTTTTTCCAACTGTAGAAGACATTATATTTGAAGGCTACCATAAATGGTACTCGTAAGAATCTATTAATTATAATCAAGGCAGTGCTATACTGAGAAATTTTAGAAAAGACAAATTTACCCTTTTCAGTTGCAAAGTAATTTTCCCTCAGCAGGAAGATAAGGAAGTGTACGAGCACTGAGTAATACGTGGAATTATTGAATCACTATATTGCACACCTGAAACTAATATAACACTGTGTCAAACTACACTGGAATTAAAATAAAATACAAAAAAAAAGAAGATAAGTAAGTGGAATATCAGCCATAACAATAATCATAATTACCATTGAGTGCTCTATGTCACCATGCTAAGCACTTTACACAGTTTCTTTTAATTCTCTCAATAATTCTATAAGCAAAAAGGAGAACTTTATAAAAGTTAAACAACTTGCCCACGGTCATACAACTATTGAGCAGCAAAGCTGGATTTCATTTCCAGATCTAACTGCAGGTTGAAAGCCAGGCTTTAGAGTTGTATGACCCTGGATTTCACTTCAGCTCAGATACTTATTAGTTATGTGACACACTGCTCATTCATCTCATAAATATTCAAAGCTTACCCTGTAGTAGGTGCTTTGCTAGTCACCATGACTACATAATGCCCTCAAAGTGCTCACTGTTCAGTAAAGAAAGCAAATAAGAAAACAGGAATCACTGTGTGGGGTGTCAGCAATACTATAAAAACCAGGGGAGTAAGGAGAACATGAGAGGGCATGTATTTTGTAAAAACCTTAGTAGTTTATACTAACAGCTGGACTACACCTCTTGATGAATAAAATTGAATTTACTTCTGGCTCACCATTCAGTGTCTTTGTGACTGTGGGCAGGTTATTAATTTCTCTATTCCTCAGTTTCCCAATATTTAAAATGGAGATATTAATAATACCTATCTTCTGAGTTTGTGTCAGACTAAATAAGTTAACGAATATAAAGAGCTCAACAATACCTGGTACATATTAAGGGCTCAGTAAAAGGGTTTACTACACTACTGGTATGGCAATATATAAAGGGCATCATATGTGGAGAGTTTCCTGTTAAGCTATTTCGAGAACTCTGGCTGCCACATCACTGTGTTTGCACTTCTATTTTCAAGAACGACAGAAAGAACAATGGCATGCAATGTTCTAATAGTAATGTGTATCACATTAAGAGAAAGGGATGATACAATTCATTATCTTGAAAATCAAGCCAAACTCTAGGCTGTCTTTGAGAGTCTAGACATTTTTGCTTTTGTAATTTATTTATAATTAACTTAAGGAAAGATGATGAAAATGTACATGCTAAACTGAGGATTTTACTATAGGCCCTGTCCCCTTTGCAAAAGTAAAATGTCTTTTACTGATAATACACAGATCAGAAGAGTTGAAAGATAGGCCTGTTTTCTTGGAAATAGGAAGGTAAGGGATCCAATATAACTCTTGAAACTTAAATCTTTCATTCAATTCAATAAAGTTTTTCCCATAAGGAAATAGATGAAAACATTGCTTCCTTACATCTAAGTGAAGAAATGTTTAAAATACCACAAAATATTATATACTTTCAGCTATGAGTAAAGTCTGAGGATCTTATGTATTACATGGTGACTATAGTTAACACTATATAGTATAACTGAAATTTGCTAGAATAGAAATTAAATGTTTTTACAAAAAAAAATACACACACACACACATATATGTAGGTGATGGATGTGTTAATTAACTAATGGGAGTAATCCTTTCACAACATATAGGTATATCAAATATTCAGGATGTATACTTTAAATGTCTTACAATTTTATTTGGTAATTATACTTCAATGAAGCTGAAAAAACAAAAGAACAAAATAATTTTCCTCAATCTTACAAAAACCTCACACATATGTAAATAACTAATCAAAATACAGCACAATTAAACCAATTGTCTGTTTTTGAATCATCATATAAATATTATATGAAAAGGAAGTACACAGAAAATTAAAATTTATTATAGAATGACATAAATGTTAAGTTTAATTTTAGGAAGAATAATGGTGTACATTAGAGTCATCTAGAAATCGTATTAAAAATGTAGATTCCTAACCCCATCCACAGATAAAACCTGACTCATTAATTTGAGTGTAGCAATAAATTTGTGCTTTTAACAAGCGTGTCAGGTGGTTTTCATGTAGGTGGCCTGCAGACCACACATTGAGGCAAAAATAGGAAAAATTTTCAGAAGCAGATCCAGATTACCAGCATCAAATAGACTTAAGGACCCTAATTATTTTTACCCCTCTACTTCTATTCCCCCCCCCAAAAAAATCTGTTTCACAAAACAGAACATTCCTGAAAGTAAACAATATAAATTTTTCTAAAATTAATAAATGTAGTGGCTCATAGATCAGGGCCCAAAAAAGTAGCCTTCTTCATATGGCTTCAAATTGTTTTTTTCAAAAAATTTATTAATTTGGCTAGGGACTATAGTAGATGCTTTCACTTATATTAATAGTCCCAAGAATCCTGTGACAGTCTCAGGGCGGTGATTAGGATGCTGCCTAGCAAACACCTAGCAAGCAACGGTGCTTGCTTTTGACTTCAGGTAACAGAAACCCACTTTAAAGTGGTTTAAACCAAACGAAAAGGTACAGAGTAGCAGAAATCCAGAGGTATCATAGATTTCAGGGTTGGTTAAGCCAGTATTTGAAGAATTTCATGTAGGACTGAGGTTTTTGTCCATCTCTGCTTTGCCATTTACAGTGCCAATTTCACCCAAAGCTCGTTTTCAACTTGGTTATAGGATAACTGCTGGTTGTGACAAAGGTTTCATCCTCTCATTCACATCCAAGAGGAGGGTTTCTGGTTTTCCATAGCTCTTCCAGAAAATAGCAAGGGCCTCACATTAAATTAAATTAGGCCCAAATTAAATCACTGTGCTAATAAGATGAGATTACTCTATTTGGTTCAGACTAGTGTTTTTGTTAATCTAAGGAGTCTTTTTAGACGTTCTCTTCCTAAATACTGCTCCCCATGAAATTTTAATGCCATAGATATTACTGTATGTTTATACATTTTATGCTTTATACATAAAAAAGAGTAAGTTTATTACCCTACCCCCAGAATGCATGGCCTAGACTAATTCAGGATCACCCTTGGAGCTGTGGATTGGGTCAGCTTTCCTTGAAGCACATGTCCATGTGAGGGAGGCATGGATGTGGGTTCTGTTAGGATGGAGAAAGTAGTAAGGAATGAATAAATTCTGGGTAAGCAAGCAACAGTGGCCACCATTCAAGCTGAGACACAGAACAAGTAATTTTTCTTTCAAGTACTGGTAAGTGGTAAAATCAATTGACCAGGATTTCTGATTTGAACTGCAGTAATCTATCCACTAGAATTCAGTTGTTCATTTTTAGTTCACCTTGGAGGTAACTTCAAAAATGGAGAGAATCTTGGGCATTAGAGTCAGACAGTCATGGGCTCAGTTATTGGTTTTGTACTTACTGGTTGTGTAAACAAGTCACTTGAGCTCTGTGAACTACATTTAATTCCTCTCTAAGAGAGATTATAATTTCTTTATTATCAGGCTGTTAGGAGAATTAAACAAGCTGAACATGTAAAGCAACAAGAATAATGCCTTTGTAAATGTTAGTTCCTTTCCACGACTATTTTCAGTTTTGTTTCTGAATTTTAAGTGAAGGTTTAGGAATTCATGGTCTAAGACATATATATTACTAGAACTTGCAAAACTATTAATTTAAAATTCATCTCCTATTCCCTTTCAAAAGTTGTTTATTTTTTGCAGAATGGATACTGTAGTTAGCATACTTTAGGAACTGTCACATCTGCAAGCCTTGTTTGGATATGGTGACAACTCTACATGTAATCTCTGTAAAGACTGAAGGAAAAGCATATTTTAAATGGTTTATGATGTGTGCTGTTTGCAGAAAAGCCGAACGTTCAGTATAAAGAAAATTTATGTTGCTCTCAGTTATATGGTTATGACCTGGTCTGCCATTTATGAAAATTAAAAGTAAGATGTTTATGAATGTTCATCAATTCTTTATTTTCTAGGACAAATCTATCAGCACAAGCTTACCTGTCCTAGACTTAATAGATGCCATCGCACCAAATGCAGTTCGTCAAGAAATGATCAAGAGAGAAGACTTATCTGAAGAGGACAAGCTAAACAATGCTAAGTAAGCCTTTTATGGTTGGTTGGTTGGCTTGTGTGTTTGTTTATTTAGTTAGTTATTAGTTTGAGAGAGGGGGGCGGGTAGAGGGACAGGAGCCAAGGGAGAGAGAGAATCCCAAGCAGGCTTTGCGCTGATCATGGACCCTGATGTTGGGGCTCAATCCCATGATCTTGGGATTGTGACCTGAGCCGAAATCAAGATTTGGGCACTGATCCAACTGATCCACCCAGGCGCCCTGCCTTTTATGGTTTAACACAGTGGCTCTTTAATTTCTTAAATCCTTACACATAAGGTTACTATGTCTTTATAACATTTTTAAGTACAACTTAAATGGGGAATATGATTAAAGACTTTCAAACTTAACTTTCTTGTAAAGTTAATCTTATCAAAATATTTCATTCTTTTATTAACATATATTAAGTGAGAAAATAGTAGATAACAAATACTAAGATATTTTTCTTGTCGTTTGAAGATACGCCATTTCAGTTGCTCGAAAGATTGGTGCCCGGATATATGCCTTACCTGATGACCTCGTAGAAGTGAAACCAAAGATGGTTATGACTGTGTTTGCATGCTTAATGGGAAAAGGACTGAATAGAATAAAATAATGAGAAACATTTAATATGATTTTCTGCCACATTAAACACATTGAATGCCTCACAGTTTACAGATTTCTGAAATGTAGTGGGTATAAAACCAGAGATTATTTGTATGCTTAAAATAGTTGTATAATTCATTAATGAATTAAATATCTTGTTTCTACTGGTTAGAATCTGTCGAACTTTTTGGATAACACAGTTAATTTACCAGTAGATACTGATATGTTCATTATCAAGTCGATATTTCATAATTAAATTATTTTCATTTCCTGAAAGTCTTATTAAAAGCAAAACTAATTCATTGTTTTTCATGGTTCAAAAAGATCAATACAAAAATTTTTTGCAGGTCCTGCTGTGTTTTGATTTGTGTGTGGATGCGTGTGTGTGTGTGTTAATTTTGATCATAAATGTATTCAAAGTCATAATCCAGTTTATTTTATTTTTTCCTCCAACTATATGAACCTTAACTTTTCTGTAAATTTCTATATGGTCTCAAATTTTTAAGTGACAAGTATTGTTCATTAACATTAAACTTTTTTATATATGAGAACTAACTCTTGAAGAAACCCCAAAGTACATTCTCTTGTATAAGTAGCAGGAGCTTTTTACTTAAAACTTAATTTTAATTGTAGATACTACATATGCTAGTTTGGTAATAGAACTTTAACTATGACATGCAGCATATATGTTGGTAGATTGTTATTACAGAAAGATCTGTGTACATATGTATTTTTTGCATCTGAATTACCCAGGTTTTCTTAAATGGTATATAAAACTAGTCAGTCAGCCAACCATTAAGTGTTTATTGTAGTCTCACGATGTGTGTAACACTTGTCATTATGTAGATATCTGGTACATGAAGATTTCTTTTAGAAATAATCATTTTGGATGTGCATATATTTTCCAACTGACTTCTTCCACATATTTATAGCAAAAAATTGGCTAGAACATCTCAAGACATGTTGACACTATACTGTTAGCTTCATATTACACATGTTAATTTTGATCTATAGGAAGCCCTAATTTAGAATATGCCCACTGAATATCTTTAGTAGAAAGTAACACAAAGCTAATATTGAACATAGAGTATTTTCAAATGTTTTTTCCACAGCCTCCTACAAATTGGCAGTGTTTGGTTACTGCTTGTGTTACTTGGGAACAACTAACCTTCAGACCTATTTTTGTGTGAATTTTTATCAGTAGACAGATTCTGCTGCTAAAAATTGAATTCAGAAATCTATTTTCTCCATCTTCCACTGTTAGTGTAAGTGAGCAATACTGCTTTGCAACAGAAATGCTGTCACTTTGTCTCAGTGTGAATGAGTAGTCTAAATCCCTCTTCTACCATTGAAAACCATACATGTTGGTAAGAGTGAGACTACTCATGTGTTTAGAATAGAATTTTTTAAATGAAATCAACAAGTGGAACTTTGAAATATATTCTACAAAAGAGATTTCCTTTCCTTTTATATTTTAGTGATTGTTTTCTTACATGAAGATTAAGATATGTTCTTGCTCTAAGAAATTAATTAATGTTTTCCCTTTTGATTTTTTTCACCATTATATTTACTAAGTTATCTGATTTACATGAAATTTGGCACTTTAGAGTGTTCTTTTTCTCCTAAAATAATAAAAATTCTGTGTATGTACAAATGTGTCAGTGTTTATTTCATTTAAAGAATATACAACCTTGAAAATTAATCTATCATAAGTTTATTTTCAAGAAAAGAAAATAACTTTTTTTAATTAGTAAAATAAAATTTGTATTAGATTTTTTGGGGGGAATGAAGGTGGTTCTCTGTTTTGTTTTTGTTTTTGTTTTTTCTTACCAAATCATACTGCCTTCTGGTTCTTTAATATGAAGTTTTTTAGTAAAGAAAACTGCATTATTACTACAATTTAGTTTGTACTAAAATAATTTGAGGTAACCAGTTCATTAATATACACTTGTTATGAATCAGGTAAAATGCTAGAAATATGGGGATTCAGCTGAGAAAAATATAGACAGTTTCCTGACTTCATAAATCTTGCATCCAAGTGGAGAGAGATAATAAATAGGAATTTTAGGTAGTGATAAAATGCAGTAGGGGAAATAAAATAGTAATGTGATAGAGACTGACTTGGGAACGGGGGTGAAGACTTTTAGTTTGGATGCTCAAGAATGGTCTCTGTAAGGATGTGATATTCAGACTGAAATAGGAATGAGGAGGAGATAGGTGATACATGTTCAGCAGAGGGAACAAAATACAAAGGCTCTGAGCCAGGAAAAGTCGTAGGCATTTAAGGAAAAGAAATAGGTAAATATGGCCTAAGAGGAGTGAGGGAGAGGCACAGAGTTTGGAGACGTAGATAGGATCTGTCCTACTTTTTTTAAAATTTTTTTTTTTTTCAACGTTTATTTATTTTTTTTGGGACAGAGAGAGACAGAGCATGAACGGGGGAGGGGCAGAGAGAGAGGGAGACACAGAATCAGAAACAGGCTCCAGGCTCTGAGCCATCAGCCCAGAGCCTGACGCGGGGCTCGAACTCACGGACGGCGAGATCGTGACCTGGCTGAAGTCGGACGCTTAACCGACTGCGCCACCCAGGCGCCCCATGGATCTGTCCTACTTTTAAGACCAGCTCTGAATCTGGATTTTTCTCTTCTCCAACTGAAGTTGTTGGCTCTTCTTTTGTACCTGCAGGTTGTTGAATTGCTGTAAGTAATGTGTTGCTTCTGAATCTTACACGCCATTGTTCCCCATAACTCTGTTATGGATCTTACTATCACCAATGCACAATAAACTCATCATATAGGGGATGTTAAAATACTCCAATTTATGCTGCATAAAATATGTACCAGTGAGGCAAGAGAGAAAAATATGCTGCATCTGAGATGATTCAAAAAGTTTTCTAAAGAACAGAATGCATTTGCAATACTGGCTTACTTTGAAAAAGGAAAAATCCTCGAATACTTTGCCTCCTAGGATTATCTATGAACATACGGTGGAATTCCTCTGAATCTAAGAAACTAATCCAGCTGCTGTGAGAGTTCTTATGGATGAGAAATCACAAACCCAGAAGCTTGAAAAGACCAGATTAAAATGTTTTTTATACTTTTGAACCATCTGAATTTTACCCTCCAACACTCTGGAACTTTTGGATGGATCAGGGTTAGAGTTGTTCTGCTACTGAGTAAAAATTTTACTAGACTATGAAGACTGTAACTACATATATAAACAAAATGTGTAAGTAAGCACATATATATAAACCCACATGTGTATTTCTGTGTTCAGTGGCCACAAATTAACACTGAAAACTTTTGATATTCCACCAAATATACAAACTTGGAAACGGTATAGAATGAGGGAGATTTGCGATAGAGATAAGCTAAAATGATTCAATAGATAATCGGCCATTTTGGAGTAAACACATGACAATGTTTGGAAAGGTGGCCAATCTTGTCATCTACCTAGGGCCTCTTAGAGAAGATCTAAATAAGACTTTGAATGGTAAGAAAGATTTATATTTAGAAAATTTGGTAGTGTTGACAAGAACAGATATAGAGCAAATCAACCTGAATAGAATAGGAAGTACTTCCCTCAAATATAAGATATTCTGAAGTAAATTTATGTATTGGCTTTAAAAACCTAAAGCACCAAGGGCACAATTTTGATTTTTGTATAGTTGTTGTGAGAGGCAATAAGAATTATTCAAGAGATATAATTTGTAGTTTTACCCCCTAGTTTTAAAGGTGACAAAATCTACTTTTTCAAAGCAGTTTAAGACGAATTTTTAATGTTTATTTTTGAGAGACACAGAGAGAGAGAGAGAGAGAGAGAGAGAGAGATGGGGGGGCGGGGAGTACAACGAGTGGGGGAGGGACAGAGAGAGAGAGAGAAAGGGAGACATAGAATCCGAAGCAGGCTGGGCGCTGTCACCCCAAAGCCAGACTTGGGGCTCAAACCCACCAACAGTGAGATCATGATCTCATGACCTAGGCGGAAGTCAGACGCTCAACGATTAACAGACAGCTACCCAGGCCCCCCCCCCCCCGCCCCCAGCCTCGAATCTGCTTTAAATAAGTTTGCTTTAAAAATAATTATTCAGGTAGGTAGTACTTCAGTTAGCGCTTCAGTCAGCTTTTGCTCACCACACATTTATAAAATCAAATTTATAAATGTGAAGACAAACCTCTGGAAGGACTGTAATTAGAGTAGATCCTAAAAATATGCTTATCCAATGGTTACGTGTTGGTACACGTGAATTACATGTGAATAAAGGTATACCATCAGGAATGTTATGCCAATTTTATATCACAGACAAGTTGTTAAAAAATAGTCTAGAAATGAGTATAGCTAGCCCAAACACACAGACAAGGTCAAGTCCGGTGGCGTGGCCAGGCAGAGGACCCAAACACGAAATATTCAGACAATTCCATAGGTGGGGTCGACTAAACGTTAAGTCGTCAGAGGCTCAATTAACCATACCCATGCGTATTTATGTGCAGCAGGAGACGGTAAATTACCTCAAATCAGAAACCCAGGTGTGGGGAGGACGCACTGGGGTCTTCGCCTTTTCCCTAGCAATTAGAAGCCTTCAGAGGCCGCAGCTGACAGACGAGGAACGGGGGGCGGGACGCAACAGACCCCGCCCCCACAACAGGCCCCGCCCACCACCGAAAAGGCCCCGTTGTCGTCGCTATAGCGGAGCGGAAGATGACGTGAGGAGAGTCGCGAACATCTCCAGGCGCAGCTGGGCTGGCGGTTCCCACATCCCGGGAGCCCGACGTGCGCAGAATCGCTCTAGGAG
Source organism: Prionailurus viverrinus (assembly GCF_022837055.1). NCBI lineage: Eukaryota > Metazoa > Chordata > Mammalia > Carnivora > Felidae > Prionailurus > Prionailurus viverrinus. The sequence goes on from NC_062569.1 coordinate 37,872,162, forward strand.
CTCCTTTCCCACAGATCTCCCATCCTCCTCCCGGGCCGGGCCGCCCCCCGCGCGGCCCCTGCGGCTCCTGGCACGGCCCCGCGCTCGGCTGCCGCCCTGGCGCGCGCCACTCTGTCGTCCCCGGAGGGGCGCGGACCGGCTCGGCCCGGGCGCCGGAGGCTGGGGAGGGGGCGCTGGCCCCGGGGCCGCGCATGCGCCGCCACCAATCTGGGGCTGTCGGTGGAGGGCGAGTGCTGGTTTCGAGGGGAGGCGACGCCCTTTGGGGCCAACGGGCCGCGCGCTGAGGCGGCTGTGGGAACGACTCATCCCTTTTCCAGCCCTGGGGCGGGGCTGGGGTCGGGGTCGGGGCTGGTGGGGGCCCCGCCTCCGTCTCCTGGCCTGCCCCCTTCATGGGCCGCGATGATGGCGGCCCTGTATCCGAGCACGGACCTCTCGGGCGCTTCCTCCTCCTCCCTACCTTCCTCCCCATCCTCCTCTTCGTCGCCGAACGAAGTGATGGCGCTGAAGGATGTGCGGGAGGTGAAGGAGGAGAACACCCTGAATGAGAAGCTTTTCTTGCTGGCGTGCGACAAGGGTGAGAGCTAGGCCCCTTTCTCCACTTCAGGGCGCCCCTGCCCTGCACACCCTTCGCCCTCTCCCCAGCCTCACTTTGGGGCACTCTTTCCTCACGCGCCGAGCGTCTGTACCCGCCGCGTCCGTTGTCTCGCCCGGGCCGCCCGGCGCCGCCTCTGAGAGTGGAGCTGGCGGGCGGGAGCAGCCGGCGAGCAGCCCTCCCAGCCCCGCACCTGGGGCGGCGATTCTGGCCGTGGCCTCCCTTTGTGGGGTTCCGTATTTAGGTAGCGATGTGAGAACCCAGACCCTCGGGTTTTAGCCCCCGCCTCTGCTACTAACCCCCTGAATGACTTGGTCTCCCTCTCGGGGCTTCTGTTCTTTCTCTCTGGAAGCCCAGAGGGTTTGTCTAGTTTTGGATCTTCTAGTCCGAAAATTCCATGACCTTGTTTAAGGTTCCTCGTGTTTATGGGCTCTCAGCCATACTTGTATTATTGAGCTTCAGCCACCCAGTGCCTTGGTGTTCATTGACTGTTGAATGGCATTCGGTATGTCAATATCCTAGGGGGAGATAAAGACAGGCGTGGAGAAATTATGCCTTAGTGCCAAACTTTTTTTTTAATTTACGGAACTTTGTTCGTGCTTTTCATTGGAGAAGAAAGTTTATTGCTCCTGAGTCGTCTTCGGGGAAAAAAATGGTAGTGCAAAACAATTACAGGGCAAAAATGTGAAATATATTTAATGAGTTTTCTTTAAAAAGAAAATAAAAACCTAGAAATCAATTGTTTTTATGGCCATAATAAAATCTCTTTATTTAAGCATGCTTTCTGTTGGTACGTATAATAATAGGAATGGGAAATTGCCCTAAGACAGCCTTTATTTCCTACATGTAAGAAAGAGCTGTGATTTTTCTCTTTCTAAATTTATTAAGTTGCCTTACAATGGCCATGCTCACTTAGGCACACTGTTTAGGATCATGCACACTTCCAAAACATAAACCCAAAGAGCAGCTTACACTGTGAAAGGATTAACTACAGAGGATTTTTTTTTTTTTTTTTTTTGGTCTGTGTGTATGAGCATGTTTTTAATAAATCACAGCCTCTCTAACCTCTTGCCACTTTTGAAATAGGATTTTATTTACACAACTTTTTGAAAACACATTGACATGTAAACAAAGTCTACCTATGTGTGTTGTCAGACACTTTTACGTTCTTATGTAATAGTATTAAATTAGGAAAGCCTTTGTTAAAGTCCACCACGGACACAGCTTTGAATAGTCTTGGAAATGTAAAGAAACATAGGATATATGTTTATAACCTCACAAAAGTCATTGTCGATTATGTAAAGTTACTTAGTATTACTGAAGTGGGTTATCTGAGTTCTCTTCCCTCAAGGATTCTCCGAGAGGGGAAGGGACAAGATTGTGTTATACTAGAATGAGTAAGTGGCTGCTGCATCTACCCCAGCTTACTGAGCTGTGGTTATTTTAAAGCAAGCAAAGTATGTCAAGAAAGGGCATTTAATGTTGCTGTCAAATTGAGGACAGAGGAATGCCATATGTGGTTGGAGTAAGTACTTATATGTATATTTAGAATTATTGCATGGTATACCTCAAATTAAAGTTTTAATATGTAATAGTTTTGAAGCCTATCTAGTAGTGTCAGTTGAAATAGCTTCCAATTCTTTGTCAGTTTCCCATTTTGTAAAATCATTAAGATTCTTGGGAGAGGTTTGGATTTTTGGGGCTGGGGTGAAAAGTAAATAAGCATGCTTTTTTTTCCCCCCTCTATAATAGAGACAAAAAAAATTTTTTTTTGCTTATCCCAAGCAGGCTCCATGCTATCAGCACAGAGCCCGATGCCAGGCTTGATCCCAGGAACTGTGAGACATGACCTGAGCTAAAATCAAGAGTCTGCTGCTTAACCAACTGAGCCACCCAGGCACTCCTAGAATTTTTTTAAATGAGTGCAATTAAATAGGTATTTTCTGTTTCAGGTGTGTTAAATTCTTGGCTTAGATTTGGAAAAAAATGGCTTAAATTACATATATTTATGGTATGTTTACATTGGAAAAATAAATTGGAGTTATAGCAGTACTTTTTTGTTTACATGTTTGTATTCACTAATAGTGTTAAACTTTTAGTGTACCTGAACCAAATCTAAAAGTGAGAAGTTTGCTGAAGTAGCTATAGCTTCCACTGTTGGAGCTTTCACCAAATCAAATGGCAAACATTTACTAAAACAGCCATTAGGGTAGATTGCATATACTTTTCAAAGATGATTTCATTTCATCCTGACAACCCCATTAGCCAAATCTGTTGTTATACCTATTTTACAAATGAGGAAAATGAGGCTTAGCAGTGTTTTAAAATCACTTTGCCCAAGGTTACATTAGCTAGGAAATGGTAGAATTGAGATCTATATTGAGCCTCTGCTCTTAGCCACTGTGTTACATTAATCTAGTTGTAGCTGAATGAATGAAAATAATTCGTATTAGAGAAGACATCTAAATTTGGACTTGTTAGTTAACGATTAAACTTGCTCTCCTATGAATGTTTTATAAACCTTGTTTCTGTGGATTCTATTTATCCAATAAAAGTAAAAAGCTTTAATAGCACTAGAACAGATCCATTCTAGAATATCTATATTTATCTTCCTTTTCATTTAGCAATCCTACTCTACATGTACAAAATGATTATAATATATTCCACTTAGGGAGAATTCCTAAAAGATAAAGTGGTCATTGTGTATGTTAGTGGGTGGGTGGCTTTTTGAAAGGTCTGTACAGATTGAAGAGCAAAGAAAAAACGTAGGAAAGAAAAAGATTTTATGTTTGATTTTATAGTTTGTATAGCTGGCTTTTATGTAAATGAGCTCAATAGATACAGGCAAGTGCTGATCAGGTAGTGGCTACTTAATAGTGGCTGTTATTTATCTTGAAAGTAGGTCAGAAGCATGTATCATTGGTTCTTTGTGTAAAATTTAGAAGAAAAAGTCAAAGTTCCTGTACCAGTGACATCAAGTTAAGTCTGTTCTCACCCCCCCCCCCCCCCCCCCCCCGTCCCTAGTAAAATTCTCAGCAAGCACACTCATATTCTTTATAGACAGAATGCTGCAACTCAGGTGAAAGTTAATTGAAACAAGGGCTGGCTATTTTATGAAATATTAAGCAAGATTCTTATCACCTGCCCCTTTCCTCTCTCTTTGAGAGTTAATGTGATAATGAGCCACTTTTATTTGTGGAGCCTGTGGTTTACTCAGGCCTGCTGGCTGGAGAAAGGGTTAATTTGTTTAGGCCCTTTTAACGCAACTGGAGAGGATGGTAGCTTTTAGTATGCATTCATGAGCTAAGCATGTATTACCCTTTAATGTGCTGACGATCACTTCTTGTGCAGAAAAATGGAGTGATGAAAAGACCTTAGTCTGGATTCATTCCCTGTCAGCTTCCCATGAAGGGTATTTTCAGGAAATTCTATGTGCAATTAATGAGTCAGGATGCCCTTGAGATTTCAGTATGGGGGCACAGGAGGGATGGAGAGAGCTGTCCTTGGGCTCAATCTAAAGTCTTGGGTCACCTTTGTGATAGGATTTTGCTGCATTGTGTGGGAGGGCGCCTTGATGACTGAATGCTTACATGAACTTTGCATACGTTTGGGCTAAGCATGCTTTTAAGATGGGTGACATTTTTGGGAGAAGTAATACCAAGCTGCCGTATTAATAACACCTTAATATATTTAATGGGGCTTTTTTTTTTTTAGCTATTTGATGTAAAATAAATTTTATATAAACTCATAAAGGATATAAACTAAAGTTTTATTCAACTTGCAGCATCACTGTGAATTGGGTCTCAAGTCATGTACCAGACTCTCATTACAAAGTAAACATTGCTTCTAATTGTTTTTCTAATGGATTCAAGAATATACTGTTAATAATTCTTAATTTATCAACTCACTATAAAAAAATGTATCACCTTCTATGCTGTATAATTTTTTCCTATAGCAGATTGAATGTTTTTTGCCAGATGATATTCATTATCATTAATAGTCTTCATTAACAGTCATAAATGGCTAAGAAATTACAGTAATTTCTTTTTTAAAAATATTCAAACATACCATATATATGAGTATCTTTAATTTTGAAGGTTTCACTTATAACAATATGATTACAACTCATGGGGGGCATCTATGATAAATAGTGGGGTTTGCACATTTGGGTAAAACTACATTTTTTTAATAAGTTTATTTTTAGAGAGAAAGAGAAAGAGAGTGCATGTGCACGTGCCTGAGCGGTAGAGGGGCAGAGAGAGGGAGAGAGAATCCCAAGCAGGCTCTTCACTGTCAGCATAGAGCCCGACTTGTGGCTCGAGCCCACGAACCATGACCATGAGATCATGACCTGAGCAGAAGTTGGGTGCTTAACTGAATGAGCCACCCAGGTGCTTCTGGGGAAAACTACATTTTTAAGTCATCTCCACTGTAAAAGTCTTGTGGGTATTTTATTTTTTTAAGATCTGGTTCAAGCTAATTTGAAGTTTGCTCTAGAGTTAACATTTTAATCGGTGTTGTCACTATTTGTATTTATAGATTCAGTAACTGAATTTGATCATGTCTTTGTATTTTTTTACTTCGTCATTTTTTTCCTTTTAATAAAATCTTTTAAGTGTCTTCAGTTAATAGTTCAATTTCAATGCTGCTGTTGAGGGGCGCCTGGATGGCTCAGTCAGTTGAGTGTCCAGCTTCGGCTCAGGTCATGATCTCACACTTCGTGAATTCGAGCCCCACATCAGGCTCTGTGCTGACAGCTCAGAGCCTGGAGCCTGCTTCAGATTCTGTGTCTCCCTCTCTCTCTGCTTCCCCCCTGCTCACACGGTGTCTCACTCTCTCAAAAATAAATAAAGATTAAAAAAAAATTTAAAAGAATGCTGTGGTTGACACACTCAAAAAGTTTGTTACAGAAACTTGGTTTCAATAGCTTTACAATTTTTTTTTGACTGATAAATTCTCCCATACTCCACAACTAACTAAAAATTTGGATACTATAAAATTAAACTAAACTGAGCAACATTAATGCTCCCATTTTAGTGATACTGAAATTTACTGTCATATGCCTGAAAATAAAATGAGGTGCTAATGAAGAAAAAAATGGAATCACCTATTCTTAATTGATATTGTAATTTTTCTCCACTGTCTTTCTTAAGAGTTTAAGTTGGCCAAGGTGAATTTGTTGCTAAGGATTTATGAATTACTCTGGTATTTATATACTATTTCATTTTTATTTATTTATTTATATTTATTTTTTTATATATAATTTATTGTCACATTGGTTTCCATACAACATCCAGTGCTTATCCCAACAAGTGCTCTCCTCAATGCCGATCACCCACTTTCCCCTCTCCCCCACCTCGCCATCAACCCTCAGATTGTTCTCATTCCTTAAGAGTCTCTTATGGTTTGCTTCCCTCCCTCTGGGTACCTTTTTTTTCCCCTCCCTCACCCCCATGGTCTTCTGTTAAGTTTCTCAAGATCCACATATGAGTGAAAGCATACGATATCTGTCTTTGTCTGACTGACTTATTTCACTTAGCATAATACCTTCCAGTTCCATCCACATTCCTGCAAATGGCCAGATTTCATTCTTTGTCATTGCCAAATAGCATTCCATTGTATATATAAACCACATCTTCTTTATCCATTCATCAGTTGATGGATATTTAGGCTCTTACCATAATTTGGCTATTGTTAAAAGTGCTGCTATAAACATTGGGGTATGTGCGCCCCTGTGCATCAGCAGTCCTGTATCCCTTGGGTAAATTCCCAGCAGTACTATTGCTGGGTCATGAGGTAGTTCTGTTTTTAATTTTTGAGGAACCTCTGTACTGTTTCCCAGAGTGGCTGCACCAGCTTGCATTCCCACCAGCAATGCAAAAGAGATCCTCTTTCTCCTTATCTTTGCCAACATCTCTTGTTGCCTGAGTTGTTAATCTTAGCCATTCTGACAGGTGTAAGGTGATATCTCAGTGTGGTTTTGATTTTTATTTCCCTGGTGAGTGATGTTGAGCATCTTTTCATGTGTCTGGCCATCTGGATGTCTTCTTTGGAAAAGTGTTTATTCATGTCTTCTGCCCATTTCTTTACTGGATTATTTGTTTTTTGGGTGTGGAGTTTGGTGAGTTCTTTATATATTTTGGATACTAACCCTTTATCCGATATGTCATTTGCAAATACCTTTTCCCATTCCTTGGGTTGCTTTTTAGTTTTGTTGATTGTTTCCTTTGCAGTGCAGAAGCTTTTTATCTTGATGAGGTCCCAACAGTTCATTTTTGCTTTTAATTTCCTTGACTTTGAAGATGTGTCAAGTAAGAAATTGCTGTGGCTGAGGTCAAAGAGGTTTTTTTCCTGCTTTCTCCTCTAGGGTTTTGATGGTTTCCTGTCTCACATTCAGATCCTTCCTCCATTTTGAGTTTATTTTTGTGTATAGTGTAAGAAAGTGGTCTAATTTCATTCTTCTGCATGTGGCTCTCTAGTTCTCCCAGTACCATTTGTTAAAGAGACTGTCTTCTTTCCACTGGATACTGTTTACTGCTTTATCAAAGATTAGTTGGCAATGCATTTGTGGGTCCAATTCTGGTTCTCTATTGCATTGGTCTGTGTGTCTGTTTTTGTGCCAATACTATACTGTCTTGATGATTACAGCTTCGTAGTAGAGGCTAAAGTCTGGGATTGTGATGCCTCCCATTTTGGTTTTCTTTTTCAATATTATTACTTTGGCTATTTGGGGTCTTTGTGGTTCCATACAAATTTTAGGATTGCTTGCTTTAGCTTTGAGAAGAATGCTGGTGCGATTTTGATTGGGATTGCATTGAATGTGTAGATTGCTTTGGGTAGTATTGACATTTTGGCAATATTTGTTGTTCCAATCCATGAGCATGGAATGTTCTTCCATTTCTTTGTGTCTTCTTCAATTTTCTTCATAAGCTTTCTATAGTTTTCAGCATACAGATCTTTTACATCTTTGGTTAGGTTTATTCCTTGCTATTTTATGGTTCTTGGTGCAGTTGTGAATGGGATCAGTTTCTTTATTTCTCTTTCTGTTGCTTTGTTATTGGTGCATAAAAATGCAACCAATTTCTGTACATTGATTTTGTACCCTGCAACTTTGCTGAATTCATGTATCAATTGTAGCAGACTTTTGGTGGAGTCTATCGGGTTTTCCATGTAGAGTACCATGTTGTTTGCAAAAAGTGAAAGTTTGGCTTCATCTTTGCCAATTTTGATGCCTTTTATTTCATTTTGTTTTCCGATTGCTGATGCTAGGACTGCCAACACTATGTTAAACAACAGTGGTGAGAGAGGACATCCCTGTCATGTTCCTGATCTCAGGGGGAAAGGCTCTCAGTTTTTCCCCATTGAGGATGATATTAGCTGTGGGCTTTTCATAAATGGCTTATATGATGTTGAAGTATTCCTTCTTTTGCAACTTTCTTGAGGGTTTTTATTAAGAAAGGATGCTGTATTTTGTCAAATGCTTTTTCTGCATCTATTGACAGGATCTCCTAGTTCTTTTCTTTTAATAATGTGATGTATCACATTGATTTGCGAATAGTGAACCAGCCCTGCAGCCCAGGAATGAATCCCACTTGATCATAGTGAATAATTCTTTTTATATGCTGTTGAATTCGATTTGCTAGTATCTTATTGAGAATTTTTGCATCCATGTTCATCAGGATATTGGCCTGTGGTTCTCTCTCTATGCTGGATCTCTGGTTTGGGAATCAAAGTAATGCTGGCTTCATAGAATGAGTCTGGAAGTTTTCCTTCCATTTTTATTTTTTGGAACAGCTTGAGAGGGATAGGTACTACCTCTGCTTTAAATGTCTGGTAGAATTCCCCAGGGAAGCCATCTGGTCCAGGACTCTTATTGGGAGATTTTTGATAACTTATTGAATTTCTTCACAAGTTATGGCTCTGTTCAAATTTTCTGTTTCTTCCTGTTTGAGTTTTAGTAGTGTGTGGGTCTTTAGGAATTTGTCCATTTCTTCCAGGTTGTCCAGTTTGTTGGCATATAATTTTTCATAGTATTCCCTGATAATTGCTTGTATTTCTGAGGGATTGGTTGTAATAAATCCATTTTCATTCATGATTTTATCTATTTGAGTCCTCTCTTTTCTTTTGGAGAAGCCTGGCTAGAGGTTTATCAATTTTGTTTATATTTTCAAAAAGCCAACTCTTGGTTTCATTGATCTGTTCTACTGTTTTTTTGGACTCTGTGTATTTATTTCTGCTCTGATCTTTATTCTTTTTCTTCTGCTGGGTTTGGAGTGCCTTTGCTGTTCTGCTTCTAGTTCCTTTAGGTGTGCTGTTAGATTTTGTATTTGGGATTTTTCTTGTTTCTTGAGATAGGCCTGGGTTGCAATGTATTTTCCTCTCAGGACTGCCTTTGCTGCATCCCAAAGCGTTTAGATTGTTGTATTTTCATTTTCATTTGTTTCCATATATTTTTAAATTTCTTCTCTAATTGCCTGGTTGACCCATTCATTCTTTAGCAGGATGTTCTTTAACCTCCGTGCTTTTGGAGGTGTTTCAGACTTTTTCCTGTAGTTGATTTAAGTTTCATAGCATTGTGGTCTGAAAGTGTACATGGTATGATCTCAATTCTTTCATATTTATTGAGGGCTGTTTTGTGACCCAGTATGTGATCTATCTTGGAGAATGTTCCATGTGCACTCGAGAAGAAAGTATATTCTGCTGCTTTGGTTGTTGCTAAGGATTCACGAGTTACCCTGGTATTTTATATACTATTTCATTTAATTTAATTAATTAATTTATTTATTTTGTTTATTTATTTTTAAAGATTTTATTTTTATTCTCTACATCCAGTGTGGGGCTTGAACTCACAACTCCAAGATCAAGAGTCAAATGCTCCACCAACTGAACTAGCTAGGTGCCCCCAATACTATTTCATTTTTTTAAATGTTTATTTATTTTTTAGAGAGAGAGTGAGTATGTGTGCATGTGCAGGCAAGCAGGGGAGGGGCAGGGAGAGAGGGAGACAGAGGATCCGAAGCAAGCTCCATGCTGATAGTGGAGAGCCCGATGTGGGGCTCAAGCTGGCGAATTGAGAGATAGTGACCTGAGCCGAAGTTGGATGCTTAACCGACTAGGACACCCAGGCGCCCTAATAGTATTTAATTTTTTTAAATTGCTATCTAGGACTCACTACATTGTTTTTATGACTGCTGGTGGGGTTGCAGCCTGCATTTTGGAAAACATTAGTCTAGAAAGATCATACTGAGTAAACAGGAGAGTTGCATAAGGTGAGTGGAGAATGGTTGTGAAGCTCAGGTCCCATAGGGATTAATAAGCCACAATAAAGATTTTGGCACTTATTTGAGGTGTGATGGAAAATTATAACAATCCTCAAGATTTTTTTTTTAAATATTTATGTATGTATGTATGTATGTATGTATGTATGTATTTGAGAGAGACAGCATGTGAATAGGGGAGGAGCAGAGAGAGAGGGAGACACAGAACCTGAAGCAGGCTCTAAGCTGTCAGCGCAGAGCCCGACGGGGGCTCGAACTCATGAACTGTGAGATCGTGACCTGAGCTGAAGTCGGACACTCAGCCGACTGAGGCACCCAGGCACCCCTAAAAATTTTTTTTAATGTTTTATTTATTTTTGACAGAGAGACAGAGCATGAGTGGGGGAGGGGCAGAGAGAGAGGGAGACAAAGAATCTGAAGCAGGCTCCAGGCTCTGAGCTGTCAGCACAGAGCCCAACGCGGGGCTTGTGCTCACAGACCGCGAGATCATGACCTGAGCCTAAGTCGAAAGCTCAACAGACTGAGCCACCCAGGTGCCCCAATCCTCAAGATTTTTGAATTGAATGATAGGAATTTTAAAAAGATCAACTCTGGCTGCTGGGTGGACAGTGGATTAAAGGAGTGGGGCTAGAGCAAGGTGGACAAAATGGCCCACAGGCCAAATCCTCACCACCTGTTTTTGTGAGGCCTGCAAGCTAAGAATAGTTTTCACACTTTGCATTTCAAGTTATTGGGAATGAATCAAAAGAAGAATAATATTTTATAATATGAAGATTATATAAAATTTGAACTTAAGTGTTCACAAATAAAGTTTTGTTGGAACACATTGGAGTTCACCTGTGTACATACAGTTTGTAATCACTTTTCTGCAGTAAGGCAGACTTGGGTATTTGCCCATAAAGCCTAAAATATTTACTCTGTGGCCCTCTATGGAAAAAGTATGTTGACCCTTGTATTAGAAGTGTAAGCAGCTATTATCAGTAAAGAATCTATTGCAGAGTTCAGGAAAGAGATGATAGTGGTTTGGACTAGGGTAGCAGTATACATGAATACAAGGGGATGAGTATGGGAACTATTTTGGAGGGGGGGCTAAGAAGGCTTGCTATTGAATTGGCATATGGGTGGAATTGATTGAAAAGTTATTTTTCCTTTACTGAAAAAGGAACAATCTAGCCAAAAAGTAAACAGATTATGTTGCATTTTCTTCTATATATTATATTTTAAAAGATAAAAGATGCATGTAATTATTAAAAGCAACTTTAATATAAAATGAAAAGTATATATTTGTCTGACATAAAAAGGCATTTAAATTGTAATCCTTGCTCTATAACTAGCTTCTTCCTATATATTTTAAATTTACTAATCTCTTTTCTACATATACGCTCATCCTAAATTTTAGGATTGTTCTGGGTTTAACAGTATAGCACATTGTTTTAAATGGCTTGCAAAGGTAAACTTGGGTGGAATACTTAGAAACCTAAACTATAGTTTCCTATAGGTTCTGTGACTATAGTTTGTAATATTTCATTTGCATATGTGTGTCAGCTATCTCAAGGTGGTACTTTTTATTATCTTTAGGGATGAAATTTACTGATTTGGTTTTGATTTTTAAGTTTCTTTTTTCTTGTATAGCCCCCTGAGTATAATGGAAGTAGTCTTTGAAACCTTAAAGCTAGGGTGTCTGACATTTGCAATAAATTACTCTTTAAACAGCAATGTAAAGTTTTAAAACGTAGCAGTTGTTTCTGTCCATTTGCTGTACCTACAGTTTATAAAATTTTGTCAGAATTGTATTTATACAATTCTTTATACTTTTCTGGCTCTATCAAAAGGCTGACTAGATAATCTAAAAACCCTCTGCTTCAAATCACCTAGGAATGCTAGCTAAAATACAACAAACGACCATTTAAATGAATAGTTGAGCTTTCAGGAAATTAAGGGAAACACTCAGGATCCAAAAGTGAGAAAAAGACTGAAAAACAGAAGAGTATCCTTAAAACATTATACCTGTAGCAAAGCTGTAGATGAAGAAAAGAATCCATCCACCAGCACTGGGAGACTACAGAGAAGCTTGTAAGTAAGAATATGCAGATATAGTCCTGTCTCTTGTTGGCTTGGAGTTTAATATTACCTACTTGGTCCATGAAAACCTAAACTGAGAAATAAATAATGAAAAGGATTGATAGGGGAGCAAAACCTCTGAGTTATATGGAAGAAACAAACTTAAAACATCCTTGATGTGATAAGCTTTCAAACTAGGTTGCCAGGATTCCCACAGTTAAGCTGCATAAAGATGAGTTTGCAATGCTCAATTTAAAAATTCAGAAGACAGTCAACCATTATTGATAATCACTAGGCACAACAAATAGGATTAAATCCTTAAGACCTGATAAGTATCATATAAAAACCATAAAATAAGTATGTTTAAAATGACTAAAATCTTAAGGAAATGAAAACATAAGGAAGTAAAACAAAAGATTTGGAAAGTAATCCAGTAAAATTTGGAGAAAAAAAAAGTCATTAAAAAAATAAATGAGTTAAAGTGATTGAATAAGGAATAAGTGAGATTTGGACACAGTATCAAGAATGCAAGAGAGAGAGCAAGAAAGAGGAAAAATAAGAAATGTTTAGAGACACAAATTGGAATGAGATGATCCAACATAATGTGTGTGGTTTGTTTTTTTTTTTATGTTTATTTGAGAGAGAGAGAGAAAGCACGCACATGATGGGGGGAGGGTCAGAGAGAGGGAGACCAAGGATCCGAAGCAGTCTCTGCATTGTCCCATGAACCATGAGATCATGACCTGAGCCAAAGTTGACGCTTAACCAACTGAGCCACCCAGATGCCCCTCCAAAATAATGCTTAATGGAAGTTCCAATAGAAAACAGAGTAATATGGAGACAAAGTAATATTTGAAGAGGTAATGGCTGAAAATATTGCAGAATTAATGAAGGGCAGAAGTCCTTAGATTCAGCAAGCTTAATGAGTCCCTAACAGGATAAATAAAAAATTAATCCTCCCCTAGACACCTCATGAAACTAAAGAAAATAGAGTTTTTATGGGTAGCATTTTCCTACCACTAAGATATTGAAATAAATTCACCTTAAATAAGGTTTAAGATGTTACTTTCCAAAACAATGTGAAATTTTCACTGGTCTATCTGTATATTCACTATTCATCTTGTGACTAAGAGCTTCACTTTTTGAAGTTTTTTTATAAGTTTTTGCCATGGAACATTAGTATCTAAATATTAATTAGCAGTGCTATGAGGAAAATATTTCTTTTCATGACTAGTTTTCTTATTGAGGAATCTAATGAAGTATGCCATCAAATAACTACCATTCAACTTCTTCCAAAATGTGTGGGAACTTTAAAGTCATTGACTAAAAATAGTAGCAAATCTTTGAAAAGTTTTAACAAAAATCTGTTAGTTTTCCTTCTTGTCCACTCATTTAGTTCACTTTTAGGATTTTTTCTTTCTGTATCATGAAATTACTCATTTCTTTTTCCTTGTGGTTTCCATTCTGATTGTTCTTTTCCTGTTTATTTTTCATACACTTTTGCGGAACAACTATATTTGCAAGTCACTTAAAATGGTTTATTCCTCCTATGTTTCAAAAGTTAAATAAACAAAACCCACCTTGCTTTATTTAATTAGCCCTTCTTTTTTTATTTATTCCACCTTATTATTATATTACTGCACTAGCTAGTCAACAGATAAATATAATGGGCCCTCGGTGAAAATGATTACCTCCATAAATAATCTCATTTACCCTGTTGGGTCAACTGTTTTGATGTGGGCTGGAGTTAGGCGGAAGGTAATCTGCATGCTCTCAACACGTCAAACTTCACTTTGAAATATTCTGACTTCAGCCCTTACCAGCATTAATTATTTATTAATTTATGAAGTGAACATTCCCTGGTCACGTAAGCAGATGATGAGGTGAGTGAGTGAGTGAGTGAGTGAGTGAGTGAGTGTGTGTGTGTGTGGAGAATGGGGAGAAGAGGATAGGAATCTCTGGCATCCTTTCCTCTTACTATGCATACCTACTAGCATGTATACATTCACATTGCTTTTCCAAACTAGGTTTTCCCCTGTAAAACCACTTCTTAATATTCTATGCTTATTATTAGATCTTATTTTTAACCATTGTTATGTGCTAGTAAATGTGTATATGAGATGTAAAACTAAATCCGTTAAGCTTCTTTTATTTTTCTAGCTTCCAGTCTGTACTTTTGGACATTCTGTATTATTTAAATATCTTCTAAAAGTTTCTTTCCTTACTTATAGTCAGTCAATTATGAATTTTAAACTTAACTTTTGTTTCAAACTGCACACTTAAAATTTTACTCCTTATGTTTGCAGTTGGTGTGCATACTATTTTATCAGGATATAAGTTTTTCAGCAAGGAAATGTTCCCATTTTCTTTGCACATTTCCATATGCGAAATGAGTTTAGATTTTTAAATTTTCTTTTAAATCACCAGGCTAAGTTTTTACAGTCATTCTTATCTAATATGTCTTGGATATTAAATTATGTTTGTATATTGTTATTTAGGTGACTATTATATGGTTAAAAAGATTTTGGAGGAAAACAGTTCAGGTGACTTGAACATAAATTGCGTAGATGTGCTTGGGAGAAATGCTGTTACCATAACTATTGAAAACGAAAACTTGGATATACTACAGCTTCTTTTGGACTACGGTTGTCAGGTACAAGGCTAGATAATTCTATCCAGTAGCTTCTAAGTACTGTTAGATATGCCATATTTTCTTCTTTCTTTCTAGTTTTCTTCCACTCCCCCCTCCCTTTCTTCCTTCTTTTTTTTTTCTTTCTTTCTTTCACCCTTTATTTGGTCTTGAGCCACTAAAAGTTTTAAAAACAAACCATGAAAAAGCCTTTTTATAAAAAGTATATTTTGTCTTGATTTATCTTTTTCCTCCCAATTTTGACTTTTTCCTTCCTTATAAATGTTTTATAACATCTGACAGGTAAATTATCATGACTTATTAAAGATGGCTTTGTTTTTATTACTTATGTTATTACTATTTATATTATATATTTAAAAATAGTACAAATGTTCTGGAAGTGTCAGGGAAACAGATTTTTCTGTGGCCCGTGTAATTTACAAACAAGAACAAAATGCTCCTGACTCACAATGCAATTTTTAACTTGACTTTTATTTTGTCCTTTTAAATTTTATTAATTTTTCCTTTTTGTCTGAAGTTTAGTGTTTGCTTATAACTAAAAGTTAAAACAAAAATTTTAACTGGAAAATACAGACCTTTCTGTTTGTCTTCATATAAATTCAGGTAGAAAAGCAGGCATGCATATAAGTCTTGAAAGAATTCAGTCAAGAGATTGTGAAGGAAATTTAATAATATTATTTTCCTTTTCTTTTGGGTTTGCTTATGATGGGAGCACATGAATTCTTGCACTTCTTTTTTTCTTTCAAATAGCATGATTGTTTGCTCTGTTGGAGCTTCAAATTAATGAGGCTTTTTATTTTAGTGGCATCAGGAAGCACTCACAGAAAATTTAAAAAATATAAGTAAGTTTTATGTGTATTTTTACTGTGTGTATATATACATATGCATTAAAATATATGGCACTTTCTGTGTACATGCATATTTGGAGTAGAAAAAGAAATTGCCTTCCCAGCAATTCCAGTTATCTAGAACACCACTGAGAACCAGAAAGTAACAAAAAAAATCTCTGAGCAGTAGGTGCCGTGAATTTTTCCATTTATGAACTTTAGTCAATAGAGTACTGGAGCTCTCCTTCAACTTTAACAAACTTATAATACTTACTCTTCTAATCCATAGAGAATTAGAGGGGCAACAGAAGGGACATGAGGGCTGCAGAAAAACAAAATGGGGCACAGTACCTCTGACTCTCTTTAATAAAGAGGTCAAAAGCATTACATATCTGATAATCTCTGAAGAAGTTGTATGTTGGGATGGTAATCAATGTTTATAACAATGGCTCAGAATAAGTGAGGAAAAGTTAAATTATATTCAGTACCTATTGTTTTGGAAGAAAGAAGAATATGTATAGTACTTCTGAAAGCAGAAAGCTGCCATCAAAATAGTTTAAATTTCAAAGTGAAACACTTAAAGGCATAAGCTTCAGTGACCTAGAAAATAGTTATAAAGAAGGACCCTGATGATTCTGGATAAAAGAAGTATTATAGTATGATAATCAGTTTTATCTTTTTACATACATGATCCTGTGTATATAATAATTCTGCAGTATACATGGTTCCTGATCACATTTGAACATCATAGCCAGCCTATATAGCTGTTATATTTTATAGACCGGAAAACTGAGGCTCATAGACTTTAATGAATTGCCCAAAGTTCTAAAGTGAGTGAGAGGAAAACCAAGATTTGAACCTGATCTTCTGACTGCAAATCCCATGCTCTTTCCAGTTCACTGTGTTCTGTCTCAGGTTATCTCCGTCTTACCTATCAACAGATGTCCAAAGCCTTTGGTTGGGTGTGATTGTGGAAATGAATAAGTAAAACATGAGGTGTGTACTAAAGGATATTAAAACTAATTGGACAATGAAAGTGTAGTTGACCCTTGAACAATACAAATTTGAACTGCATGGGTCCATTTATATGTGGATTTTTTGCAGTGTAGTACTGTAAATGTATTTTCTTTACCTTATGATTTTCTTAATAACGTTCTTTTTTCTAGCTTATTTTATTGTTAGAATACAGTATATAATACACATAACATGCAAAATATATGTTAATTGACTGTTATTGGTGAGGCTTTGGTCAACATGCTATTAGTAATTGAATTTTGGGGGAGTCAAAAGTTATATGCAGATTTTTGAGTATGTGGGGGGTGGACACCCCTACCTAACCCCTGTATTTTTCAACTGTACATATGAATTTCTAATCACTTAAATAATGCAGAAGTGTATTTGATAAGTACTGAGTGTATTATAATACTTGACCCTTGTGTATTACTTTGAGGTTAAAAAGTGCTATTATGTATTTTATCTTGCGTTATGCTAGTGGCTCTCAACTGGACAATTTTGCTCTCCAGGGGACATTTGATAATATCTGGAGACATTTTTGGTTTCGCAACTGGTGGATGGACCACCACTGGCATGTGGTAGGTGGAGGGTAGGGATACTGCTAAACATCCTGCAGTGCACAAGACAGCCCCACAACAAAGAATTATCGGGCCCCAAATGTCAATAACGTTATTGAAAAACCATGTTTTATGGTTAAACTTTTGTGCTTTACAACAGATGTTTTGGAAACATAGAAAAGAGAAAGTCACTGTGTATCTGCTATCAAGGTTTCATGGAAGTATGTCACTTGAGCTCAGCTTTCAAACATTAATAATTACCAATATTTATGTAGTGCTATTGTATGCTAGGAATCTTAAATATATTCACTTCTTTAGTCCTCACCACAGCCCTATGAGATAGGTACTATTATTATTTCCATATTATAGTGGAGAGAACTAGTATACAAAAAGGTTAAGTAACATGCCCAAAGGTACAACACAAATGGCAGACTTGGAATTTGAACCCAGGTTCTGGCTCCAGGGTCCATGCTTTTACCTACTACTGAAACTACTCTCAAAAATGTACAGATAGCTCTGGAATAGGAGATGTGGAAAAGGATGTAAACAAAAGCACATGCAATGTATATTTTTGAGACAATGGATAATTTAGCCTTCTGAGGAAATTATTTGGGCTGGATGGTAGTGGGAAATATCTGGAAAAATAACTAAAACAAAACTAATGAAAAGGGCCTGAATGCCAGGCTAAGGAATTTGGGTGTATAGATAGTGGGGTCATTAAATGATTTTTGAGGAAGAATGTGATGTGTCCAGTAATATTTTAGGAAAACCATTCTAGTGGCTGTATTCAGTATAGATTAAAAAATGGAAAGTGGGGAAGGCCATAGCTTGGGTGAACAGTTTTTACAGTAATCCAGATATGAAGAGGTTAAAGCCTGAACTAGAATAGTAGCTACAAGAATAGGAGGAAAAATGGCAGATGTGAAAGATGTTATGAAGGAAGAGTTGATAGAACTTAGTATTTAAATTTGGAGGGGAGAATTTAAAAAGTCTAGGATGATTTGGAAATGGTTAACATAGGTGGCTGGGAGAAGGATGAAAGAAGTTAAGTCAAGCGTGGGGCAGAGAAATGTGAATTCTGGTTTTAGTCCTATTTATTTGG
Organism: Prionailurus viverrinus; assembly: GCF_022837055.1. Taxonomy (NCBI): domain Eukaryota; kingdom Metazoa; phylum Chordata; class Mammalia; order Carnivora; family Felidae; genus Prionailurus; species Prionailurus viverrinus. The sequence goes on from NC_062569.1 coordinate 37,890,243, forward strand.
GGGGTATCAGGCAGTCTCCAATACACAGTTACACATGAAGATTAAATCTCTAGGGAGAGGTCAGGCTGGAGAGATAGAGCAGTCACGGACATGGGATGATCACCTGCATCATGAAAAGTGGATGAAATTACCGAGGAGAGCAAAGGGCTCCTGCTGATTCTTTCTCAGGGAACATCTATGCTAATAAAGGCAATAGAAGGAAAGGGTTCCATTAAAGGAGTTTGGGATAGTGCAGCATTGTCAACACCAAAGAAAGAGTTTTAATGTGTTGCTTAGAAATCAAAGAAAATGAGGGAGTAGAAAAGGCACTGGATTTTGAAACTGGCATCAGTAGAGTTAGAGAACATGATATGCATGGGTTTGAGAAATTTGACAGAGTGAGAGAAAGAAAACTTGAGTGGTGAAAAGAAAAGACAGGATCAAGTCAGCTTAGCAAGAGTGAGGAAGTATTTCATGTTTTGGGAGATGGGAGCTAGGACTGTTTTTTCTGTAAATGAAGAACCAAGTGCCTATAGAAGAAAAACATTAAATAGAATACCAAGGTGGAAAACAGCTTTGGAAAGAAAATAAGAAGCTTCTTACTTTGAGCTTAGGGGAAAGAGTATGGGAATTGTTGAAAAGACATTCTGAGATGGGAAGGACTATAGCAAGCACCCTTGTTAATACATAATAAGTATACATATTGAATACATTGGTATAAGGGAGGGATGGTCAAATATTTGTGAGAAATTGGGAAGCAAAACTAATGACCTTTTGTCCTAACAATATTTTAAACATTATTTGAAACTTTTTCATTCAGAACTTCCTTTGATTTATCAAATAAATATGATTTGTGCAGAATAAGTTAATCGTAACTCCTTATTTACACGATTTTTTTTTACACAAATAGTTTTTATTCCTGAAGCTTATCCTTTTAAGCATTGAAAGATTTAACATGAATCTTTCTTTATTCTTCACAAAATAGTGTATCTGAATATAATTTAACTTTACCATCATAAGTGGGAATCTTTGAGAATATAAATGTTTTATTTTGCTTTATATAATCTGAAAATATTAACATGTTTGTCCTTACATTATATGGCTTCAGACTGCTCTGTATTGATAGCGATTTTGCTATATTGATATTTTATCTTTTCATTGGTCAGCTTTTAGCAATTTTTTCACTTCTTTCTACTTTGTTAGTTTTAACCTAGCTGTTTCCTTATTCAGTAAAGACTTGGAGAATACTTGGGAAAGCCAGTTTTCCTTCATTTATAGACAACTCTTAAGTCAGTATGGTTGAGGCAATTCCTCCTGGGAAATAATGCCCATGAAGTTAGTTTGTGACAGCTCAATATAGTTATTTTGGAAATTTGCAGTTGGATCCATGGCTATGTTTCAGATAGTTGGAGTTGACTGGTGCTTTGACTTGAAGAGCAGTGCCATTACTATAATTAGCTTTATAGGTTAAAATTAATCATAAGTGAAATGTTTAGTAGTAATGAATACATAATTCTTTTTGTTTGCTTCACCTGACCAAGTATGGTAAAAACTGAAGAGAAATGTTTGCAAAGTAGAAGAAGAATGATGCTAAATTCAAAGAATAGGCTACAGCCCAGTGAACCCTAAAAGTTTTAAGGGATAAAATAATTACATTTCTCATTAGAGTGGGGGGTTTTTCCTGTGGCAATATATGGACAGTTCCTAATGATTGAATGTGGCCCCCAATTCTTTCTTTGGTGTGCTTAGTCCTATTTTTAGATATCCAAATAAAGTCTTCCATTTTTATTCCTATTTTTGACATCTAGAGAAAGTGAATGGAAGTTTTATTCTTTTCAGCTACAAAGAATACTAAAGATCTGATAGAGTTTCATTTTCAAAAGAGAGAGGATGTTGATATAGATGGTTGTCAAAGACTATGACAGTTTTTCAAGTGTAAAAATTGAAAATAATTGGGTCATTTTTTAAGATTAAAACATTATTTATCCCCATGTTTCCCTTCTCCCTTTATAGCTTTCTTTAAGAAAACAAAACAAAACAAAACAAAACAAAACAAAAAGAAACACAGAAACCTGATGTCACAGTTGCCAAGTATAATAATAGGACTGTAGACTTTGTTGCAGTGTTGGAAAGTCCCTATTCTCAGCTTCTGTTTACTTTTTCTTCCAGTCAAAGTTGGAGTTTCAAAATGAACTATAGTTTGGGATTTTTAAAACTATAAAGTCACTTCTCCATCTTGTCTCTAAGGACATTGGTGGCCTAGTTTTTTGTGGCTTTTACTTGATAAGATTGCTAATATCAATGTCAAATTTGTACCATTTCAGTCAGCCATGTATGTTTTAAAGTTGAGAACAGAGGGCTCCCCTTATCCTCATGGTTGCATTGATGATAATTTTTATTAGACTGAACATACCCTGTACCAGTAGTAATAGTCCTTGGCAATTTCTTTAATACATCTGGAATGTTAAGATTCTTTTGGTTCAAAGTTCAAAAGTAAAGATCTTGAAAAAAATTTTCAACTTTAAATATGGCATGGATCCATTAATAAACCCTTCTCTTCAAGCATTTATTATTTCACCAGTTTATGCAATGAAACCAGGACAGAAATTTGTGTGTGTTGTGGTACACAAAAGTACTGCTAAGGCCAGCAAATGTACTATTTATTTGGATAGTCTAAATTTTTAAATATTTAATATTACTGTATATAATACAGTTTAAATTTAAAGAGTTTTATTTAGGAATTAGTAAAAATAAATAGTTTACCTTTTTATCCTCCATTTTCATTTTTAACCTTTTTTTTTTTTTTGAAGTCCGCAGATGCACTTTTGGTGGCAATCGACTCTGAAGTAGTGGGAGCTGTTGATATACTACTTAATCATCGGCCAAAACGATCATCAAGACCAACTATAGTAGTTAGTACTCTTAAATATTTATTAATTTGGATTTTTAAACCAAAATAGATCTGCCCCATTGCCATTTTTTTCTTCCCCCAAATTTATTTTGTTCTAAAGAAATAGTTTTTTTTACTGTAAGGTATTGCCTTAAAGTAAGTAGACACTTTGAAGAATAATTAATATTGCTTTCAGGAAACCTTTTTAAAATTAGTGATATTTCCGTAACTTTGTCAGTGTGGATCAGTATTTTTAGTTTTGAACATTCTATAGATTAAGTTGAAAATTCAGGTTAGTTTCCAAATGGATTTACGAATTAAATATATATAGTGAAACCATAAAACTGGAAGAAAATGTAGGTGAATATTTAAGTGATTAGGAGTGGAAAGACTTTGTAAACTTAAAAGCAAAGGACAAAAATCATAAAAAGCAATGGCACAACCATTGGCTGTATAGAAGTTAGATTTCTGAAATTCAGACATTGAAAAAATTTAGAAAGCAGATGGATAATTGGAAAATATATTTCCTATATATCACAAATTAATCTTAATAATTGACAAATTGATGAAAAATATCAAGATGAGAAAAGGACATGAAAAACATCTCAGAAAAAGATTAAAAGTTACTACTAATAACACATGAAATACTAATTTTTGCTTGTCAAATTAGCAAACATTTTTAAAAATAACGATCATTGATTGCAAGGGAGTAGTACAGTCTCACACACAATTGGTAGGGAGGGTATTTTGGGAAGCAGTTTGGCAGAATGTGTCATAAACAAGAAAGATGCTCATATTTTTTAGTGCTTCCTCCTCTAGAAGCTGGTCAGAAATGTGGACAAAAATGTTAATTATGATCTTATTTGTAGCAATGAAAAAACCATATGACACAATTTAAACACCCCCAAATAAAAGATGGGAAATAGTAATAATTACATATATATTAAAATGGTATTTTTCAAAGAATATATACAAACCTGAACAAATATCACATAAGTCAAAAAATGAGAATAGTAAACTGGACATACAATATATAGTCCAAAGTTAAAAACATGCACAGACAAGGAACTATGAAATGTAGCAAAATGTTACCTCACAGCAGTCATCTCATTGCTAAATTAAGGGTATTTTTTGTGTTACTCCTTTTTTCTTTATTGCCTTTATAATTAGGAAGATAGCCACTAATCAAATTCTACTTTAAAAATGATATATTTGTTATATATCAAAATTTAGCAATTACAACCTTCATTATTGGTGAGGAGGTAGTAAGACAAGCAGTTTAAATAATTGCTGGTTGTGTAAACTGGCTATACTCAGAAAAATATTGTTTTACAAAAGAAATATAACTTGGTTACAGATTATCTGCCATTATCTGAGAACAATGAGAAACTCTGCTAAATTGCATACTTTATCACATATTAACTGAAATATTTTACTTTCATTTAGATATTACAAAGTTTGTGTAAGCATGACTTTCTCCAGAGGAGTGTACCAACTAGTTTAAGTTGTGGCGAGAGACCAACAGGAGCAGAGAAAAAAAGGCCAAGAATACAGCCCCTGTCCAAAGGGTCAGAAATATCTAGACTCCTATTCAATTTTCTGTCACCTGTCTTGCAGTCATGATTATATTTTGATATACTTATTCCACTTTCTAGCCTTTTAACCCCTTTACTTTTTTGGCAGGGAGTAGGGGTGTAACCTGCCAGGGTACTGGAGCAGCTGACTGGCATTCTTTTATCACCATTACCACTGTCAGTCGAATCTTGAGTTGTACTCAGTGAAATACACTTTGTACTTCATCTGTAACCGAAAGGCTTATCCAGCCTTTGCTTGAGTACTTCCAGTGAGGGCAGGATCACATTTTAACAGCCCTAATACTTTTTGACAGGCAGTGTCAAATATTTTTATACACTTTTTTTTTTTTTATCATTTCAGTGAATTCATTCTGTATTCTTGGCTTATCAAAATTGTCTATTGATAAATTTTGACTTTCTAATACAGGTGGGGTGTTTTTTTTGGTAGTATGTAGATTATATAATGAGCAATTAAATTATGAATTTTAATCTTCTAATAATGTTTTTCATGTTAAGTATGTTTTATAGGAAAACTGAGGACATTTTTCTTTTAAGAGAATAAATATCATTTTCTTCTCTATAAACCAGTAATAAGGAGAGAAAGGGCTAAATTTTTAGACTTCTTTCTTATTTTTAAATAAATTCATTAAAGTCCACAATAAATAAATGGGAAGTACATAAAGAAACTATTCATAAAAGAAGAGGAAAACAGCTTAAGTATGTCAAAAAATAGTAAAATTTAACTAGTAAAGTAAATTAATATTTCATGGTAGTTTTTTTGTGTGTGTGTTATAAATTGGGAATGACCATGCCTAGTGCTGCCTAGCTAAAGTGTGAAATGGGTACATTCCTATATTATTGGCAGTGTAAAATATGAAAAGAATTTTGGTAATATATACCAAAAGCTTTAAAACTGTTCATGGCCTTTAGACCTATTATTCGACTTCAGGGGTTCTGTGGTTAATGACTTTATCCTAAATTTCAAAAAAGCTGTATTCATAAAGATGTTTGTGGTAGGTTGTTTAAATAAAGAAAATAAAATATCTTGAGCATAGATCTATGAATTTTCTTAAATTGCATACTAAATTCTAAATACACGAATTTTATTTCCCAGAAATTCTGGGCTGTAGCTTTTTTTTTGCCCCCCCGCCCTTTTTTTTTAACAGAGGGTGAGAGAGAGAGAGAGAGAGAGAGAGAGAAAGAGAAAGTTCAAATGGGGGAGGGACAGAGAGAAAGGGAGAGAGAGAATCCCAAGCAGGGTCCATGCTGTCAGCATGGAGCCTGATGCAGGTCTCAACCCCATGAACCGTGAGATTATGACCTGAGTGGAAACCAATAGTCAGACAACTGGCTGAATCATCATGGAGCCCCTGGGCTGTAGCTTTATGAGATTATTAAAAGGGTCCTTGGAGTTCAAAATATTAAGGACCATTGTTTTGTTTTATTTTGTTTTGTTTAATGTTTTATTTTTTATTTTTGAGAGAGAGAGAGAGACAGTGAACAGGGGAGGGGCAGAGAGAGGGAGACACAGAATGCAGAAACACGGTCCAGGCTCCAAGCTGTCAGCACAGAGCCCAGTGCAGGGCTCGAACTCACCAACCAAACCGTGAGATCATGACCTGAGCCGAAGTCAGATGCTCAACAGACTGAGCACTCCAGGTGCCCCAAGGACCATTGTTTTTAATCATTGATGCCAAATCACTTATATCAAAGATGTCCCTAAAAGGAGGTGTAATAGAGGTCTAGAAGGAGATACTATAAAATGTTTGTTGCTTTGGAGGAATATGGGAATTTTTATTCTTTCTGCTTTTCTATATTGTTCGGATATTTTATAATGTGTATGTATTACTTTTATGATATTAATAAAAATTACCGAAAAAATTCTGTGAACTTGATAAGCTTATGCAATGGAATCAAACATATCTCCCGGAAATGTGTGTGAAAAAGTGAGAAGTATTGAGAAGAGTATGCAATAGTCATAAAATAGTCAACCATTTTATTTAACCCTGATTCTTTATTTACATAGTTTCTTTTTTCATGTCATGCCATCACCAGGCCCATGAGCCCATGTAGTGAAAGCAGAAAGAAACTATTCATAAAAGAAGGCTCCAGTGTAATACAGACCTGAGTTCTGATCTGCATTTTGCCACTCTGTTGCATAGCTTGGGCACATTAACTTCTCTGAGCCTCAGTTTCTTCATGGGGATTATAATGCTCAGTTTTGCAGGCTAATATGGGGATGAAATGAGGTGATAAATGTAAAGTGCCTAACAGTTTCAGGAGTGACTCATTAATAGTAGTTAGGATTGTTAGTGTTTTCGTGCCTTTGTAACAGGAAGTAGTATAGGTATTGATTGGGAATATGTAGAGAATTCTACAAAATGAAGAGTGCTTCCTATTTACTTATCCCTTTCAGGCAGCTTCACTGCTATCAATGTGGCAAGATTTGCCATAGAGGTGGAATTTTTAAAATTTTTCTCATGCATTTATACTCTGCCTATTTTTAACATTTCTGTTTTTCCTTTATATTCTTTTTCTAAGATTCTTGTTATCATTGTCATGCATGTTTCCATAATCTTGTGAAAATTAAACACTTTTTTCTAAAGTATTTCTCTAGGTATCTTCACTTCTTTGTTACAAAAATAGAACTCTAGATGTATGCATGTATCCTATTGAAGAGTTTTGACTGTCATGATTTATCGCATTTATTAATTAAAATTGAGTTTTCAGGTTTCAAAAAAAATTTAGTCCTGGTAAAATGTTATCATATTTCTTAATATAATTCTTAAGTTCTTTGTGCATTCTGATTTTTTCATTTCATTTTCAGATAAATGTGTTGTTTTGCAGTCATAAATAATAATTTTGGACATTTATATAAATATTTTTCAGAAACTAATGGAGCGAATTCAGAATCCTGAGTATTCAACAACTATGGATGTTGCACCTGTCATTTTAGCTGCTCATCGTAACAACTATGAAATTCTTACAATGCTGTTAAAACAGGATGTATCTCTACCCAAGCCCCATGCAGTTGGCTGTGAATGCACATTGTGCTCTGCAAAAAACAAAAAGGACAGCCTCCGACATTCCAGGTTAGAAAGTTAAGGTTTTGATGAATAGGTTTGTGATACAGTAAGGTATGTCAGTGAAATTTTTGTTGTTTATCTTTCTATGCAGCTTTTAAGAAATATGGTATTGGGATGCCTTATAAAAGCTAAACTTCTAGTTCTTTTGCTTAGTATGAGTTTTACATTTTTAAAAAATGTTTACTAAGTGATGAATAATTAGCAAAATCCTTCAAATTATGAAAGGTTTACCTCATACTTCTGCTGGGGCTTGAAGACACTATTTGCTTTTTGAAAGCAGAGTTTATTAATCTAAGAGAATTTTCAAATAATGGAAGGGGTGGAGATACCCCTTCTTATTTATAAGGAAATATTTTCTGTCGGACTAAATATTTAACTTATTATGCCTCTTACTTCCCCTTTCACACAGTATGCAAGTTTTTTTCTCTTCTCATTATTCCCAGTCAAAATGTTGAGAACAACTGAGGAGAAAATGAACAAGAAAGTATCCCATTTTGGACAGGTTGAGCAAGATCACATACATGGGCATGTTGTATAAGGTTCTGGGCTAGACTTGAGATCTAATTTTCAGCATAAGCCTATATATAAATCATCTATGTAGTAATCAAATATAGTTGAAATTGTATCACATATAATATTTACTGTGGACATGTGGTCTCGAAGTCCTAAGAAGCCTGTTGACAAGCTGTTTTTACAGTATATGACATTAGCTTTAAAGCTGCAAAGTATTCACCCTTACTTCTTCCTTACCTTAAGAACAGATCTTTGGTAGATTGACAGATAGTGACAGTCCATAAATTGAGAAAGTCTCCTGGGAATCAATTTAATGTTTATTTGCAGAGGTTGAGCTGAAAAATTTTTCTATTTTCAAGTTGATTTACAGTGAGATCTGTGTTTCTTTTTGATAAGATCAGGTTGATAGCTATGGCTTTATCATTTACTTTTTAGTTTTAAAATGACTAGTCTATAAGATGACCAACAGAAATGATCTTTTTTTTTTTTTTTTTTTTTTTTTTTAACATTTATTTATTTTTGAGACAGAGAGAGACAGAGCATGAACGGGGGAGGGGCAGAGAGAGAGGGAGACACAGAATCGGAAACAGGCTCCAGGCTCTGAGCCATCAGCCCAGAGCCTGACGCGGGGCTCGAACTCACGGACCGCGAGATCGTGACCTGGCTGAAGTCAGACGCTTAACCGACTGCGCCACCCAGGCGCCCCCAGAAATGATCTTTAAGGCCTCTTCTAGTTTTGAAATCCTTTATTAATATTAAATATAAATATTTCCAGATTGTATGCTTGTTAGATAGGTGTGTAGTTGAAGCAGCTGAGGGTAGAGGAGTTGGAGCTGGAGAGAACACTCAGCCTGGCTTCGTTTGAGGCTGGGAAGACGCTTTGTTCTGAAATCTTTTAGAGAAAGAAAAGAGAAAGGAAACCATAAAACAGACTCTTAACTATAGAGAACATACTGAGGGTTGCCAGAGAGGAGGTTGGCGGGGGGATGGGTTAAATGGGAAATGGGTGTTAAGGAGGACACTTGTAATGAGCGCTGGGTGTTTATTATATGTAAGTGATGAATCACTAACTTCTACTCCTGAAACTAATATTACACTATATGTTAACTAACTGGAATTTAAATTAAAACTTGAAACAAAACAAAATAAAATAAAGATGAAATAAAATCAGGTAATGTCTTTCATCTTTTATGTTTTTTTTAATATTTTTGGTTATACTGTGTCCTTTGCATTTGTAGATAAAGCTTAGAATGAATTATCATTTTTTATAAAAATACTTGCTTGAATTTTTTTTTTTTTTTTAAGTAGGCTCCACACCCAACGTGGGGCTCAAACTCACAACTCTGAGATTAAAAGTCATGTGCTCTACTGACTAAGCCAGCCAGGCACCCCAAATTTTTAAGAGAAGTTGCATTAAACCAATTTGGAGAGAATTGCCGTGTTAATAATATTAAATCATTCAAACTGTGAACATGGTATATCTCTCCATTTTATTAGATCTTCCTAATTACTCAGCAGTGTTTTCTAGTCTTCAATGTATAGGTCTTCTTGTTTACAATTCATTCCTAAGTATTTTATTTGTTTTGATAATACTGCACATGAGTTGCTTTCTTACTTTCATTTGCAGATGGTTCATTGCTAGTATATAGAAATAAAACAGATTTTTTTGTATACAGGTTTTGTATCTTGTGATCTCACTAAACTCATTAGTTCTAATAGGGTGTTTTGTTTGTTTGCTTGCTTGCTTTTTAGATTCCCAAGGATTTTTTACATATAAGATTATATCATCTGTAAATAGAGATAGTTTTACTTCTTTTCTAGTCTTTGGGCCTTCATTTTTCTTGCTTTATTACACTTACATTTTCTTGCTTTATTATCCAGGGTGATGTTGAATGTAAGTAAGACTGAATATCCTTGCCTTTTCTGGACTTTATATTTGGGAAAGAATTCAGTCTTTTAACATTAAGTATGATGTTAGCTATAAGTTTTTCATTGATTTCCTTTATAAGAATAAGTAAATTCCTTTATATTTCTAGTTTTTGAGGGTTTTTTTTTTTTCAACGTTTATTTTATTTTTGGGACAGAGAGAGACAGAGCATGAACGGGGGAGGAGCAGAGAGAGAGGGAGACACAGAATCGGAAACAGGCTCCAGGCTCTGAGCCATCAGCCCAGAGCCTGACGCGGGGCTTGAACTCAGGGACCGCGAGATCGTGACCTGGCTGAGGTCGGACGCTTAACCGACTGTGCCACCCAGGCGCCCAGAGGGTTTTTTTTTTTAGGTCAAGAATTGATTTGGGATTTTTGCCAAATGCTTTTTTGCATCTATTAAGTTGCTCATATGGTATTTGTTCTTTATTCTATTTATATGATGTATTAATTTATGTTCAGATGTCAAACTAACCTTGCATTCCTGGGATAAACTCCACTTGGTTGTGTTATATAATACATCTTAGGGGTTACTGAATTCATTGTGCTAATATATTAAGTATTTTTGTGTGCATGTTCATGAGGGATAGTGTTCTATAACATCTTTTTCCTATGTCTTGTCTTGCTTTGACATCAGGAGAACACTGGTCTCATAAAGTAAGTTTTGAAATATTTCCACCTCCTCTATTTTCTGACACAGTATTGTTTAGGACAGACACTATTTGTTCCTTCCTTACATGTTTGATAGAATTCATCAATGAAGCCATTTGGATCTAGATTCCTTCTTGGCAGGATGGCTTTTAATTTCTAAGTCAATTTTCTTAATATAGGGTTCTTTGGATTTTCTGCTTATTCTTGAATCTGTTTGATAATTTGTGATGGACTAGGAATTTTTCCATTCCATCTATGTTGTCTAATTTGGCATAAAGTTGCTCATATTCCTTTAATATTTTTCCTTTCTGTAGGATCTCTTTTTATTTTCTTATTTGTGTCTTCTCTTTTTTTATTGGTCATTATAGCCCAGAAATTGCCCAGCTACATACAGTCTTCAGGTCAAATCCAGCCCACCAACAGTTTTTATAAATAAAGTTTTATTGAGATATAGCCAACCATTCGCTAATTTATTGTCTGTTGCTGCTATCACTATATAACAGTAGAGTTGAGTAGTTCTCAAAGCCTAAAATGGTTATTATCAAGCCATTTACAGAATGAGTTTGCTGATTCCTAATCTACCTAAAGGCTTGTCAGTTTTATTGATCTCTTCCAAGAAACATTTCATTCTTCTCTGCTGTTTTTCTTTTTTATTGCTTCTGCTTGGATTTTTATTATCTCTTTCTATTTATTTTGGGTTTGATTTGCTCTTCTTTTTCTGGCTTCTTAAGTTAGAATTTAGCTTATTGATTTTAGATTTTCTTTATTTTTAATGTAAGTATGTTCAAGATATTTTCTAATTATTTTGTGATTTCTTTGATTATTAATATTATTATTATTATACTTCCTTTTTAAGAGAAGTTTTAGGTTTAACAAAACTGAGCAGACAGTACAGAGTTCCTACATACTACCAAATTCACTCCCTCCCCAGCTTCCTGAAGATCAGCATTCCTCACTTGTGTGATATCTTTGATTCAATAGATGAACAAACATTGACCCATAATTATCACCCAGATAATTAGGGTTTACTCTTGGTGTTGTACATTCCAAAGGTTTTGACAAATGTATAAGGACATGTAGCCACCATTCATAGTTTCATAGAAAATAGTTTTACTACCCTAAAAATCCCCTACATTACACCTATTTGTCCCTGCCTCACCTCAAACCCCTGGCAAACACTGATTTTTTTTTTTTTTATTGTCTCAATGGTTTTAACTTTTCTGTAATGTTATATAATTGGAGTCATATATAGTATGTGGCCTTTTCACATTGGATTCTTTCACTTAGTCATACACGTAAGTTTCCCTCATGTAAGTTCCCCTCACATGTTTTCATGGCTTGACAGTGCATATCTTTTTAATATTGAACAATATTTTATTGTATGAATTTTCTACAGTTTGTCCATTCACCTACTGAAAGACATCTTAATTGCTTCCAAATTTTGGCAGTTATGAATAAAGCTGTTAGAAACATTCATGTACAGGTTTTTGTGTGGACATAAGTTTTCAATTCATTAGATAAATACCAAGAAGTGTGATTGCTGGATCATATGGTAAGAATATGTTTACTTTTACAAGAAACTATCTTCCAAAGTACCCACACCATTCAGCATTCCTACCAACAAAGAATGAGAGTTGATGTTGCTCCACATCCTTACCAGCATTTGATATTGTTAGGGTTTGGATTTTAGCCTTTCTAATTGGTATGTAATGGTACTCATTGTTGCTTTAATTGCAGTTCCCTAGTGACATATGATGTTGTACATCTCTTTATATGCTTATTTGCCATCTGTATATCTTCTTTTGTGAGATGTCTGTTCAGATCTGTTGCTTATTTTTTTATTTATTTTTTAATGTTTTTAATGTTTATTTATTTTTAAGAGAGAGAGATTGAGAGGCAGAGCACGAATGGGGGAGGGGCAGAGAGAGAGGGAGACACAGAATCTGAAGCAGGCTCCAGGCTCCGAGCTGTCAGCACAGAGCCCGACGTGGGGCTCAAACCCACAAACCATGGGGTCACCACCTGAGCCAAAGTCAGACGCTTAACCGACTGAGCCACCCAGGCACCCTTGTTGCTTATTTTTTAATTGTGTTGTTTGTTTTCTTATTATTGAGTTTTAAGTGTTCTTTGTATACTTTATATACAGAGTCCATTATCAGATATATTTTTTGCAAATATTTCTCTCAGCCTGTGCCTTGTCTTTTCATTCTTTTCATTCATGGTCTATTTATTTGTTTATTTATCTATCTTATTTATTTAAATGTTTATTTATCTTGAGAGAGAAAGAGAGCTAGCACATGCAGGCGGGGAAGGGGCAGAGAAAGGAGGAGAGAGAGACTCCCAAGCAGGCTTCTTTCTGTCAGTGCAGAGCCCCATGTGGGGCTTGATCTCAGGAACCCATGAGATTATGACCTGAGCCCAAACCAAGAGTAGGACAATTAATCAACTGAGCCACCCAGGTGCCCCCTGGGTTATTTTAAAGTGTGTTGTTGTACTTGAACATATTTGGGGATTTCCCAGATTTCCTTCTACTGGTGACTTCTAATTTAATTTCTAATGTAATTAATTGATTGGAGAATATACTGTATTTAAAAAAACATTTTTTTAATGTTTATTTTTGAGAGAGAGAGACAGAGACAGAGACAGAGCATGAGTGGGGGAGGGGCAGAGAGAAATAGAGAGAGACAGAATCTGAAGTAGGCTCCAGGCTCTGAGCTCTGAGCACAGAGCCTGACATGGGGCTCGAACTCACGAACTGCGAGATCATGACCTGAGCTGAAGTTGGACGCTTAACCTACTGAGCCACCCAGGTGCCCCTACTGTAATTTGTAAATAACTTTATTGAAGTATAATTCATATATAATAAAATTCATCCTTCTGTAATATGCACAGAGTTGGACATTGACCATCATTATCTAATTCCAGAACATCTTACCACTTCAAGAAGAAACACCATGCTCATTAGCAGTTACTCTCCCAGCCCCTGGAACCACTAAATTTACTTTCTGTTCTTGTGGGTTTGCCTATTCTGTATATTTCATATAAGTGAGATCTTTCAAGCTGACCATCTTATTGGTCATTTGCTTATCTTCTTTGGAGATGTCTGTTCAAATCCTTTTCCCAGTTTTTAATTGGTTATCTGCCTTTTTATGGCTGAATTGTAAGAGTTCTTTATATATTTTGGATACAAGTCCCTCATCAGATGCATGATTTGTAAATCTTTTTTCAGATCCTGTCAGTTATATTTTTACTTTCTGGATGGTGCACTTTGAAGCATGGAAGTCTTATATTTTGGTGGAGTCCAGTTGATCTCAATTTTGAAATTATAGCTAAGATACCATTGCTTAATTTGGAGAATGCACTTTTTATGATTTTGTTCTTTTTTTTTAAAAACGTATTAAGACTAGTCCTATGGCCTACTATGTAGTCTAACAGAGAATATTCTATGTACTTTTGAAATAATGCATATTTGACTGTTTTGGGGTAAACATTCAATAAATATCAGTTTGAACATATATTCTTTCATAGCATTTGAGTCTTCCTTATCCCTACTGGTTTTCTATCCATTTATTCTATCAATTTCTGGGAGAGGAATATTAAATCTCAGAATGTATCAGAATATATAATTTATCCTTGTCAGGTGCATTGTTCTGTAGATGTCTAGTTGGTTAATGGTCTTGTTTAATTTTTCTTTTTCCTTTTTCTCTTTCTTTATATCTTTTGTCTGGTTGTCCTATCCATTTTTGAAAGTGGGGTATTAAAGTTTCTAATTGTTATTGTTCAGTGTCTATTTCGTTTCTGTTCATTTTTTTCTTCATAATTTTAGTACTTATTGTTACAAATATGTTTATAAATGTTATATCTTCTTGAAAAGGTTCACCTTTTATCATTATAAAATGTCTGTCTTATCACTAGTAACAGGTTTTTTTTTTGTTTTAAACTCTGATGTTAATATGGCTACTCTAGCTTTCCTGTGGTTGCTGTTTGCATGATACATCTTTTTCCAGACTTTTACTTTCAATGTATTTGTATCTTTGAATCTTAAGACAACATATAGTTAGATTATGCTTTTTTTTTAAAATCTAGTCTGACAACTTCTACTTTTGATTTGATTGTTTAAACCATACACATTTAATATTATTAACATAGTTGTATTCACATATGTCATTTTTCTTTTTGCTTTCTGTATGTCTCCTTTTTTGTTTTCTATGTGCCTTATATCTTTCTTGTTCCTCTATTCCTTCATTAGTGCTTCCTTTTACATTGAGTGTATATTTTATTTATTTATTTTAAAGTTTTGTTTTTTTTTAATTTTTATTTGTTTTCGGGAGAGAGGGAGAAAGAGCACAAGCAGGGGAGGGGCTGAGAGAGACAGAGACACAGAATAGGAAGCCAGCTCCAGGCTCTGAGCTGTCTGCATAGAGCCTGATGCGGGGCTCGAACTCATAAATCATGAGATCATGACTTGAGCCAAAGTCAGACACTTAACCGACTGAGTCGCCCAGGTGCCCCTACTTATTTATTTTAGAGTGAGAAAGAGAATGGAAGAGGGGCAGAGAGAGAGAGAGGGAGAGAGGATATCCAAGTAGGCTCTGTGCTGTCAGCACTCAGCCCAGCATGGGGCTCGATCTCATGCACCATGAGATCATGACCTGAGCTGAAATCAAGAGTCGGGTGCTCAGTTGACTGAGCCACGAGGCACCATGAGTGTATATTTTGTAATGTAGCATTTTAATATTATTAATGAATTATTTATTATATGTTTTCAGGGTTTTTTTTTACTGGTTGCCCCAGAGCTAATCATATGCATCTTATCAGAATCAGCTTCAGATTTATACTAGCTTAATTCTAATATATGGAATGCTATATATGTGTGTGTGTGTGTATATATATATATGTAGTCTCTTTTCTATCCCTTTAATTGTGTTATTGTTATACATATTTCATCTATTAATGTTATAAACCCAGTGTATTATTATAATTATTATTTTACTGTCATCATTTCCTTAGTCTATTATAGCTGTAGTCCTGATCACTTATTTTGTGCTGCTGTTGGTGAATACATTACACATGTATTACATTTCTCTGTTATCATAGGCCAAACAGTACATTATTATTTTATATAATTGCTTTTTAAAATCAGTTAACAGAGAAAAATCTGTATTTATAGTGTCTTTTATAATTATATAATTTTGCTGGTGCTCTTTGTTCATGTGGACTTGTATTACCCATCTGAGATCACTTGCTTTTAAGAGCTTTCTTTAGTATTTCTTCTAAGGCAGGTCTGCTAGGAACATATTTAATCAGTTTTTGTTTTTCAGGTAAAGTTCTTATTTTGCTTTTACTTTTAAAGAATAATTTGGGTGGTTATAGTATTTTTGATAGTTTTTTCTTTGAGTTTTTTGAATATTGAATGCTCCCTCTATTGTTTCTGCTGAGAAGTCTGCTGTTAGTCTTATTGGGGTTCCCTTGTAAATGCCTCATCATTTTCCTCTTGTTGTTTTCAAATTTTTCTCCTTGCCTTTGACTTTCAGCATATTTATCATGATATTTCTGTTTGAGTCTCTTTGTATACATCCTTCTCAGAATTTGTTGAGTTTCTTAGACGTGCAAGTTGTTGTTTTTCAGTACTTGGTAAATTTTGGTAAGTTGTTAGCCATTATTTTTTCAAAACTTTTTTTCTTCTTTTTCTTTTGTCCTGGTATACCCATTATGAGTATGTTGTTGTACTTAAAAGTATTACATATCTCTGTGGATTTCTGTTCATTTTTCTTCATTCTTTTTTTTCCCTCTTTGTTCCTTGGCTTGCATAATCTCTATTGATATATCTTCAAGTTTTGTAGTTCTTTATGTTACGTCCTGCATTATTTTGCTTAAGGCTGTCATAATAAGATACCACACTGGATGACTTAACAGAAATTTATTGTCTTACAGTTCTGTAGCCTATGAATCCAAAGTCAAGGTATTGGTATGATTCATTTATTCTGAGGACTCTGAAGGAGGGATCTGTTCCAGGCCTCTGTTACTGGCTTGTAGATGGCCACCTTCATGTTCAGAGAGTATTCTCCCTGCATGTGTACCTGTCTCCACACTACCCCCCACGTTGTTATAAAAACACTAATTATATTGGATTTAGGCCCACCTTAATGTCTCATTGTTACTTGATTACCTTTGTAAAGACCCTGTCTACAAATAAGGTCACATTTTGAGATACTGGTGGATAGACTTCAACATATGAATTCTAGGGGTACACATCTCAACCTATTGCAAGCTCCTCTAATGAATTGAAAATGCAGTTATTGTACATTTCAATTCCATAATTTCCATTTTGTTCTTTTTCATAATTTCTATCTATTTATTGATATTCTCTGTTTGATGCAACATTGTCATCATGCCCTCTTTTACTTCTTTAATCATACTTCCTTTAGTTTTGGAATATATTTATAATGGCTACTTTGTAATCTTTTTCTGTTAAATATGACTTCTGGTTACTCTCAAAGGCAGTTTCAATTACCTGGGTTTTTTTTTTTTTCTTTTTCTCCTTGGGTATGAGACATGTTTTCTTATTTCTTTTCATGTCTCTTAATTTTTTACTGGAAACTAGACATTTTAGATAATATAGCAACTCTGTGTGCCAGTCCCCTCCATTTTCAGGGGCCTATTGCTGTTATTTGTTTGTTTTATTTTATTTTTTTTAGCAACTGGCTGGATTATTTTAGTGAAATCTATTTTCCCCCTTAGTTGCTGTTTGGTGAGGGACAGCTTGACTTTTTCTTGCACATCTAGTATTTCTTTGTTTGAAATCTGGACAGTCTAGTATATATTATAGCAAGTCTCAATACTCTTTTACTTTTCTAAGGTTTTTTAAAAATTATTTTTCTGGTCTGCTGAATCTTGTCTCCCTGTGAGGTACAATCATTGATCTCTGTGCTTAGCTTATTTTTTTTTTTCTTATTTTTATTTTTTAGCTTTGATTCTTTTTTTTTCATATTTATTTTTTGGGAGAGCACAAGTGAGGGAGGGGCAGAGAGAGGGGGACAGAGGATGTGAAGCAGGCTGTATGCTGACAGGCTGACATCAGTGAGCCCAATGTGAGGCTCAAACTCACGAACCAAGAGATCATGTCAGATGCTCAACTGGCTGAACCACCCAGGTGCCCCTTAGCTTTGATTCTTAAGGGTCATTTTAGGGTCTCTGTAGGTGAGCCACTAATTTGGTAGAAGTTATGCTAATACACTTTGGGCCTATAAGAGTTCTGCTGTCTCCTGATGAATCTGTGGGTTAGTCAAAGTTGCAGCCATTTCTCAATAGTTCTTGTCTTTTCTTTTTACCAAACTGTCTGATGTTCTCCACATATGCCTAATACGTTAATCTGCCAGAGATCTCTGGAGACCTTGTATGAATTATTTTATGGCTTTTTTCACTTCCAAGATCTCGCTGTTAAATTTCTAGTTTGTCTACTGTTTGTTTCTACTCAGACTCCAAGCTTGGTTTTATAAAACTGCAGGTTTTCCTTGTTCATCTCCTCCAAGTCCAACCATTTCAGCCATCAGAACTGTAGGTTTTTGCCTCCAGTCGAATTGATTTTCCCCTTTAAGCACAAAAGTACAGGTTTACCAGTCTCAGGCTGGAAAACTGCAGTTCTCCTTGACAGAACTGGGGGGGCAGAGGTGATAGAGGTAGCCTCAGACAAGAAGACCACAGATTCGAACCATTCTTACCTGAAGCTCTAACAGTTTTTCAGTAATTGATTCTCAGTAGATAATTTCCACTGCCCTGAAAAGGTTGATTTTTTAAAAATACAGTTAACTCTTGAGCACTGTGGGAGGTAGGGGCACCAACCCCCTGTGCAGCAAAAAAAATCCATGTATAACTTTTGATTTCGCAGAAGCTTAACTACTAATTAGTCTACTGTTGACTGGAAGCCTTACTGATAGCACAGTCAGTCAACACATATCTTGTATGTTATATGTATTATGTACTATATTCTTATCATAAAGTAAGCTAGAGAAAAGAAAATGTTATTAAGAAAATCATAAAGAAGACAAAATACATTGATAGTACTGTACTGTATCAAAAAAACCCACAATGGTGCCTGGGTGGCTTAGTCAGTTTAGCGTCCGACTCTTGGTTTCAGCTCAGGTCATGATCTCGTGGTTTTGTGGGTTTGAGCCCTCCATTGGGCTCTGTGCTGGCAGTGTGGAGTCCGCTTGAGATTTTCTGTCTCCCTCTCACTCTACCCCTCCCCTACTTGCTTTGTCTCTCTCAAAAACTTAAAAAAAATTTTTTTTAAATCCCACATAAAAGTGAATCCATAGAGGTCAAACCCATGTTGTTCAAGGGACAACTGTAATTGTATCCATTTGTATACATATTTTTTGTGTGTAGTGGAATCATTGACCTCTTCACACCACCATTACTTTGATAGTATTTTGAATACCAAATTGATAGATTTTATAAAATGAGTCAGCCCCGTTACTTGTCAGATTCCATCTAAGTACTTTCTATACAACAGTACTTGATTATTACTCTAACAAAATTGGTTGCCACCATTACTAGCTGTCACTCTTGCTGTGCATTTTGTCATTAATCCTTAATATATTTTGAGACATGATAATGTTGGTTAATGCAGAAGTCATTTTTTTAGACATAATCTGATAAAATTAATATAGAAATATTGATAGAAACAGAACAGTTGCTTAGTTATACAAACTTTTCTCAAGTTTTTGGACAGTTTTTTTGTCGGCAAATATCTCTTTAGAAATCCTTAAGACAGCTATACTTGTTTTATTGAATAGCTAACTTATAATTGGATTTCACAAATACAGTTTTCTTAAAAACGCATTATACAAAATTTACTTTTATATCTTAAGTAAGACCTGAAACCTATACGGTAAATAAGGAATATTTCAATAAGTTTGTTTAAATAAAAATTTATGGGCACCTCAGTGGCTCAGTCGGTTTAGCATAATATCCTCTGTCCCCATCTCTCTCTGCCCCTCTCCTGTGCATGCAATATTTCTCTCTCTCAAAAATAAATAAACATTTAAAAAAATTTAAGTTCCCACATGGGAAAGTTCAATTGCAAACAAAGGAAAAAGACGAACAAGAAACTGGGAAAAAGTATTTAGAACACTTTGACTAGACAGAGGGCTAATTTCTTTGGTATGTAGATCTTACAAATTGATTTAAAAAAACAATTATCGAGAAAAAATGAAATATGGCCTTTTGTAGCAACGTGGATGGAACTGGAGAGTGTGATGCTAAGTGAAATAAGCCATACAGAGAAAGACAGATACCATATGGTTTCACTCTTATGTGGATCCTGAGAAACTTAACAGGAACCCATGGGGGAGGGGAAGGAAAAAAAAAAAAAAAGAGGTTAGAATGGGAGAGAGCCAAAGCATAAGAGACTGTTAAAAACTGAGAACAAACTGAGGGTTGATGGGGGGTGGGAGGGAGGAGAGGGTGGGTGATGGGTATTGAGGAGGGCACCTTTTGGGATGAGCACTGGGTGTTGTATGGAAACCAATTTGTCAATAAATTTCAGAAAAAAAAAAAAAACAATTATCAGAAAAATAGGCTAATGAAAATGAACAGGCAGTTTACAGAAGAAGTATAATGGATAGTGAACATACAAGGATGCTTAAGCTTATAAAGAAATGCAGAATAAAACAACTCTAGAATTACAGTTTTTATCTGCAAGAGTGGCAAAATATTGATGATGATGTAGGGAGAAATGAGCTCTCCTTATTGTTAGCGCTTTGGAAACATGTTAGAATTTAAAATACACAGGCCATTTTATCCAGCAATTCTAGTATGCAAAAGATATGTGAACTAAAGAATATTCATTGCTGCATTATTTATAGAAGTAAACAATTAGAAGCAACTGAAATTTCCATTAATGGAGATCTGATGAGCTGCCATCAAATGGAAAACCATCCAGTTTTAGAAAAAAATGACATGACTCTATATGTAGTGACATAGAGTTGTTCCTTTACATAGTATGTCTGATTATGTTTGTGTGTGAATTGAAAATATCAGGAAGGTATTGACAATTCTCCATAATGTGACCATCTTTGAAGAGTAGAGTGGTGGAAGGAGAATTAGGGACCATCATGTTTCTGAACTGCTTGCTGTTTTTAATAACAAACATGTATTAATTATGTTTAAAAGAAAATACACATTATATAATATCTACCAAATTGAGAAATTAAGAATTATATGCTTACAAATTAAAGATATATAGCAAAAATTTTCTGCTTTGCTTCCTATTTATGTATTGAATATGAAACCTAATTACTTTACAGAAGGTAAAGGGACATGCTTTTCTGTTAGAGAATGTGCATAAATGAATGATTTCGTTCTTTTTTTTTTTTTTTTTAAAGGAGAGAGAGAGCACTAGTGGGGGAGGGACAGAAAGAGAGAGAGAGAGAGAGAGAGAGAGAGAGAGAGAGAGAGAGAGAGAGAGAACCTTAAGCAGGTTCCACATCCACCACTGTGAAATCATGCCCTGAGCTGAAATCAAGAGTCGGACACTTAACCATCTGAGCCACGCAGACACCCCAATGATTTCATTCTTAAGATTCAAAATATCTTTAAAAAAATAACCTGGTTGAGTAAGTCATATGTTACATATATCTAGCATATGAAAGCAGTCTCATCACTGAGGAAAGAAAAATTTAATAATCATTCACATCATATTCAAAATGTATTAGTTATTAGCATATTTCATTTAAAATAATATTGGGTTCAGGAATAGTAATTTTTTAATTAAATTGGATTGTAGAATACAAAGACTTATTTTTTTTAAGTCTTCTTATGCAGCTAATCCTGTAATAAGTATATTATAGTTGTTTTCTTTTAATTTTACAGTGCTTTAATTTTAAATTTATGAAAATCATAGGTTAAAAATACTAATTATATGTGTATAATACATTTATTTTACATTACGGAATCGAATTTTATCACAGGTTTCGTCTTGATATATATCGCTGTTTGGCCAGTCCAGCTCTAATAATGTTAACAGAGGAGGATCCAATTCTGAGAGCATTTGAACTTAGTGCTGATTTAAAAGAATTAAGCCTTGTGGAGGTGGAATTCAGGTGGGAATGAATGGAAATTGTAAATTACATCTTTTTTTTTTTTTTCAGAATCTCTTCAGCCTGAGTTTTTTTCATAGACCAAATTAATGTTTATTTTTATTTACTTCTGATCCAAGGGAACCAGACCTTGCTGCCACCTATTTGGGATTTACCTTCAGATTCAATGGAATAGACCTTGGTATTACTTAGGTCACTCCTTCCCCACCTGCCCTTTGCCATTCTTGCACCATCCCCCACCCCCGCCACCTTTATTTAATGTTGCCAAAGGCATTCTAGGACAGTGTAAACAATAGTGGAAGTGATAGCCTTAAGCAAGAGCAAATTTATTTATAACTCCTCTGTGTTCTACCTCCCCTCATTCCCAGATTCTGTAATCATACCTGGAGCCTGATCCTTCATCACTTTCAGAAGCATATAGAATGCTTTCTGTGTTTCAGGGCCATTCCACACACACAGACATAGTCCCTTTTCACCGTTTGGTGAGATTTTCTATTAGGAGACACATAACATGTAGACATTAAAATAATACTGGTTAAGAGGGACGAATGCCACTCTGAGTTTTCTTCTGAAACGAAGAGTTAAATGTAATTTTAGCACTTTGTATACTCAAAGAATCATTGTTACAGTTTCTCTGAGATAGTTAAATCGGAGGGACAGAAAAAGGCTTTGGAAAAACCAGCCTATTAAACTACTGATTTAAATATTAAAAAAAAAAAATAGTCCTTAGAAAAGTACATTTTGTAGACTTGAGGAAAAGTTTTGAGACTTCCCCTGTGTTAAAGTATCCCTGGTGCTCTCCAAAGAAGGAGGAATTGATCAACATTTCTTGCCAGTTCCTGCTGTAAGGTTTCTGGGGGGCAGGCTATGCCTATCCCTACCTTTCCTTTTAAGTGTAGCTGCTGTGGGAGCCCCATGTCTTGCATTATACTCCTCTAGTGACTTGACAAGATTGGAAAAATTCAAACTTTTATTTACTGGAAGGGCAATAAGAAGCTTGCAGTTGTCTTATGCCTTAATAGCAGTTAAGTCCTTGACTAAGAAGCAGTGTGTTCTTGATAGCTCTGCGTTCTAGAAACTTTTTAAATATACCTGTTCATAAGTGTTCAGGTTTGGAACTAGTATATTTCAATTTGGATAAATTAAAATTTATTTAAACCTGTTATTACATAAAGTATATATTTTGATGAACACATTAAAATGTAACTTGTTGGTACTTTTAACTTTATTAGCACATGAAGCTGTTAGTAAATTATTCCTTTTAAATATGAAGAACTTCCTGTTATAGTCGTATAATTGGAGTTCTGAGTTACCATGTAAAATAGAATTTATTCAACTCCTTCCAAAAAGGATTTAAAGCAATTGCCAAGATTATACTGTAATCATAGGATAACAAAGTTAGGTTTTGAAGTGATCATAGAAGTGATCATTTACTTGTTTTACTTGTTCCTGGTTTTTATAGACAGGAAAAGTGATCTATACAAGTTAGATATCTTACTGATAACAGCATCTAATTAGGAACAGAGTTGTAACTAGAACATAGGACTCTTGGCTTCTTGTTTACTGTATTTCCAGCTAAACTATACAGCCATTTACTAGTTTTCTAGTAATTTGTTCAAGATTAAGCAAATTAGATTAATACAATGTATTAGTTTTACCTCTGAATTTAGTGGTCTGTCAGTGTTTACCTAAAGATGGGACCTCTGTGTAACAACATACACTTTTGATGAATATTCCTATCTGTAATTAGATTCCTAGACTAAGAAGCAGTAATATTTCATTTGTTTAAGAAATCCAATTAGTATTCTTATGTAGTTTTGGTTATATAGTAAATGCAAAGAGTGGATGAGAAAAATGTTAGCCTCTGAGGAAATTTTTTAATTCTTTGAGTTAAAATTTTCTGTAAGCTGGTCATAGAAAATCCTATTGTATACAATTCCTATTGTAATCATTGGGAAATTTTTCTATTTTCCCTTCTTCTCCCATTAAGGAAAAAAAAACTGAATAAAAAATTATTTTCTGAAATCTGACCCTAATTGATTCATATATATTTCTAACTTTATTTTCAAGTTATTACACTAAGACGTAAGTTTAACAAACCTGATGTTTTTAAAGAGGATTATCTGCTAAAACTTAATTTCTCACAAATTGGTTGATTTAGGCCTGCCTTTAACCAGCAGTTAAATCCTAAGTTTCAAGAAACAGTGATTCTGAAAGAAAATTCTTTACTAGGAGTATTTCAATGTCTTTTCTTCCCAACTTGAATTTTGTTCAAGTGAACACTTTAAAAGTGAATCAGAATACTATTTAATATCAGAAGTAGCATAGAACATGTTATAGACTATTATTGAAAGCACCTCTGGTTGAGTTACATAGTAATATTTATTGGATAGCCTTATTATTATCTATTGTTTAGATAAGTAATGTAAAAGGAAGTTTTATACCAAACTTACAGAGAAGAAGAGCAAATGAGTTAAGTGAAGAACTGGTTGACAACTATAATCCGAACTTCTAAGAATATCAGTATATATAAGGAAATACTGTGCTCATCTAAAATTATCAGTGTGAGCACAGGCAGTATAATTGTGTTACAGTTTTCCCCAAAGCTTTGGAGAATTTATGCACCAGTAGATTCTTCTGACCATCAGCACAAAATGACTTCAGATTTTGTATGACCCTATTAGAATTAAAATGTTACCAAGTAAATAATTTTCTATTGAAAACAGCTTAGAGACTAGAAGTGACATTTCTAATAATAGACTGTTGCATCTTGCAGGAATGATTATGAGGAATTAGCCCGGCAATGTAAAATGTTTGCTAAAGATTTGCTTGCACAAGCCCGGAATTCACGAGAATTGGAAGTTATCCTAAACCATACATCTAGTGATGAACCTCTTGACAAACGGGGATTACTAGAAGAAAGAATGAACTTAAGTCGTCTAAAACTTGCTATCAAATATAACCAAAAGGAGGTATGAGGTTTTCTGTGATATACATAAATTATTTCCTCCACAGTAGTGGAGTGAGTCAGAGCAATTACTTAAGAATTAATTAAGGTTATGACTTAGAGTAATAATGCCTTACTGTTTAAAAATAAAGTATCAGATATCATATTTTCTTGTTTTTATTTGTTAATTCATTGAAACCCAAAGGTGGAGAGGCACATGATATGATAACTAAATTGAATCTGGCTCTACTGGCATCATCCCTTCCTATTAAGGGAAATACCTATTTCTAATCCACACACACACACGATTCAGGAACTTGACGAAGGAAGGTATGCATTTTAAATTTTATTTTTTGAGACAGTTTACTAACAATGAGTGTTTATTTGTAGATAATGATATCCAATTAACAGTATGAGGTATTGGTAAATGGTGGTTTTAAGATATTTCTTCTAAGACTCATTTTTATTTTTATTTTTTTTATTTATTCATTTTTTTAATATATGAAATTTATTGTCAAACTGGTTTCCATACAACACCCAGTGCTCATCCCAAAAGATGCCCTCTTCAGTACTCATCACCCACCCTCCCCTCCCTCCCACCCCCCATCAGCCCTCAGTTCTCATTTTTTTTTTTTAATTTTTTTCAACATTTATTTATTTTTGGGACAGAGAAAGACAGAGCATGAACGGGGGAGGGGCAGAGAGAGAGGGAGACACAGAATCGGAAACAGGCTCCAGGCTCTGAGCCATCAGCCCAGAGCCCGACGCGGGGCTCGAACTCACGGACCGCGAGATCGTGACCTGGCTGAAGTCGGACGCTTAACCGACTGCGCCACCCAGGCGCCCCCTCAGTTCTCATTTTTTAAGAGTCCCTTATGCTTTGGCTCTCTCCCACTCTAACCTCTCTCTTTTTTTTTTTTTTCCTTCCCCTCCCCCATGGGTTCCTGTTAAGTTTCTCAGGATCCACATAAGAGTGAAAACATGGTATCTGTCTTTCTCTGTATGGCTTATTTCACTTAGCATAACACTCTCCAGTTCTGTCCACGTTGCTACAAAGAGCCATATTTCATTCTTTCTCATTGCCACATAGTACTCCATTGTGTATATAAACCACAATTTCTTTATCCATTCATCAATTGATGGACATTTAGGCTCTTTCCATAATTTGGCTATTGTTAAGAGTGCTGCTATAAACATTGGGGTACAAGTGCTCCTATGCATCAGTACTCCTGTATCCCTTGGGTAAATTCCTAACATAAGACTCATTATTTCATACTCTTTTGTAATAACCTCGTAATCATTTTATTATGCTCTTGGATTGTTTGGGCCAGGAATTAGGAAAGGGCACAGCAAGGATGGATAATTTGTCCCTGCTTCTCTATGTTTAGGGTCTCAGCTGGTGATAGCTCAGATGATTGGGGGCTACAATCATCTGGAGTCTTCGTCACTGAAATATCTGGTGCCTGAGCAGCAGCTGAGGACTGAGACAGGGAACTCATGAGGGGCTGGGTGCTCAGGTGGGTGGATCCATAGAGGGTGGGCCACCTGAGCACTTACTACTGGAATCATGGAGGGGCATAGCCATGATGGTGAGTTGACTATGAGGAGATGGTCTGAGAAGCCTCTGAGGGCTGCCCAGAGTGCCTGCATGTAGCCTAGGCTTCCTCACAGCATGGTAGCTTCAGGACACTTTATATGGCCGTTAATGGCTCCAAGAGCAAATGTTCATCAAACAAAGTGGAAGCTCAATGGCCTTTTGAAACCTACCCTCAGAAGTCACATAGCATCACATCTTCCAGCTGATTAAAGCAATCAAACCTTGTTGAATTGAAGGGTAGGAAACACTGATAATCCACCTCTTGATGAGAGGAGTAGCAAAAAATTTGTTTCAATGTTTTAAAACCACCACAAACTTAAAACATTTCCAGTTGAAATTTTGTTCTTCCAATTACATATTTAACATTACTCTTAATTAAATCGTCATTATAGAGAGGGATGACAAGGACAGCAATCAGTTCTGAGATTGCTTTGATATTTGGGGGAAGGGGAAACCACTAAGTTTGGGATGCTATTAAACTGGATAGTTTGTGAGAGGAAAAGCTATTTCTCTCCCTAGTATTTCATCTTAGAGACAAATTAAGATTCCCTAAGAGCACTGCAATCTTAGCAGAAGAATGGAGAATGAAATAAGATTTCAATGCCAAAACAAGTATAGTATATTAGGAAATTTCTTTTCTTTTTTTTTAAGATTTTTAAAAATGTTTATTTATTGTTGAGAGAGGGGTGGGGAGGGGCAGAGAGAGAGGGAGACATAGAATCCGAAGCAGGCTTCGGGCTCTGAGCTGTCAGCACAGATGCGGGGCTCAAACTCATGAACGGTGAGATCATGACCTGAGTCAAAGTCAGACACTTAACCGACTGAGCCACCCAGGCGCCCCCAGGGTAAATCATTTTAAAACAGAAGATTGACCTGTTAGTATTTAGATATCTGAATGACATTATGATCTCTTGTGCTTTGGTAATTTCAAACCTGATCACATTATTATGTCCAGAATTCAGAACCCTGGTGTTGTCCTGCACAGCATGCACATTATATTGAGAAAATACTGCTTCTGAAATTTGTAAACTCAGAAGCCTTTGTAAACTTTGGTAAATTTATTTCTGTACTTAAACTAGAATTTCCCTCTTATTTGGCAATATTTTTCCTTTTTTTTTTCCTTACATAGAATTCAGTCTTAAGCAGATTTAAGAGTATAATACATTTTAAGAAGTTTTCAATGTTTTCATGAAGCGTAAATATGTCTCATGTTTAGACTTTGATTGCTATCTTCGTATCTTGGTTTCTTATAATTGAAATCCTATTAGTTCTTTGAGATCAGTTTTTTTTCTTTGGATTGTGCTTGTTAACTTTGAAATTTCACAAACATTATGAGACTGTCTATAAATTAAAATTTGCAAAATGGCTAAGTAGGCTAGTAATAATCATTAAGTAATGACTAAGTAAGTGATAATATAATTAATACTTATATGCTGCATGCTATGAATCAGGCATTATTATTCTAAGAGCTTTACATTTAATCCTTGCTAATAAGTT
The DNA here is from genome assembly GCF_022837055.1 of Prionailurus viverrinus. NCBI lineage: Eukaryota > Metazoa > Chordata > Mammalia > Carnivora > Felidae > Prionailurus > Prionailurus viverrinus. The sequence continues at coordinate 37,918,006 of NC_062569.1, forward strand.
TATGAGCAGAGACTATTATCACCATTTAATAGGTGGGAAATTTGAGGTTTAAAGAGGTTTAGAGACCTGGGACGCCTGGGTGGCTCAGTCGGTTAAGCATGTGACTTTGGCTCAGATCATGATCTCACAGTCTGTGAGTTTAAGCCCCTTGTCGAACTCTGTGCTGACAGCTCAGAGCCTGAAGCCTGCTTCAGATTCTGTGTCTCCGCTCTCTCTCTGCCCCTTCCCTGCTCATGCTCTATCTCTCTCTCTCTCAAAATTAAATAAACATTAAAAAAAAAAAAAAAGAGGTTTAAAGACTTGCTACATAGGGCGCCTGGGTGGCTCGGTCAGTTAAGCGTCTGACTTCGGCTCAGGTCATGATCTCGCGGTCTGTGAGTTCGAGCCCCGCGTCGGGCTCTGTGCTGACTGCTCAGAGCCTGGAGCCTGCTTCAGATTCTGTGTCTGCCTCTCTCTCTGCCCCTCCCCTGTTCATGCTCTGTCTCTATCTCAAAAATAAATAAACGTTAACAAAAAATTAAAAAAATAATAATAATAAATAAAGACTTGCTACAGGTCAATTATTAAATGGCAGAGCCTGGATTTGAATCCAGGTAATCTGGCTCCAGAGTCTGTGCTCTCAATCTCTACATTCTTTTATTAAATGTAAGAAAAACAAAAAACAAAAATTATGTGGATTATATAGAATTGATTTTAAACTATTATTAAAACTTTGAATGTCAAATAACCGTATTATCAGATTGTATTTAGAGGTTTTCTTTTTTCTTTTTTCTTTTTTTGTATGTGTGTGTGTCATTTTCAGTTTGTCTCCCAGTCTAACTGCCAGCAGTTCCTGAACACTGTTTGGTTTGGACAGATGTCAGGCTACCGACGTAAGCCCACCTGTAAGAAGATAATGACTGTTTTGACAGTTGGTATCTTTTGGCCAGTTTTGTCACTTTGTTATTTGATAGCTCCCAAATCTCAGTTTGGCAAAATCATTCACACTCCTTTTATGAAATTTATTATTCATGGAGCATCGTATTTCACATTCCTGCTGTTACTAAACCTATATTCTCTTGTCTACAATGAGGATAAGAAAAACACAATGGGGCCAGCCCTTGAAAGAATAGACTATCTTCTTATACTGTGGATTATTGGTAAGTGTCAAGTTTGTCCAAAAAGTTCTGCTTTTATTTAACCATTTAATTCTCCTTTGCTTGGTGGCATTATAAACATCTGTGTTCGGTTTATAATTTTACACTGTTTATACAGCAAGAATTCGAACACTTTCATGATCATTGAAGACTTATCTAACACTATTCTAATGATATATTATCCTGAACTTATTTATTATTACTTAATTACATGAAGTTAAAAATTCTTTATTTTCAGTCTCTAAAATTGTTCATGATCATTAAAAAAGAAAAATTTTGCTGATGAATGCTTTTTTTGGTATAAGGGTATGAATCTTAGGTATTTTGAAATGTGATACATATTATACTTGGTTGCATTTTAAGAGTTAACTATTTTGTTTTATTGTATCATTAGTTTTCCTTTTAAGAACCCATGAACTTATGAGGTTACATTTTTATCTGTTATAGAAACATTATTTAAATTTAAATTTAAAGGTTTCCCTGGTGACTCACTCTATATAAATCAGTTCTTTGTAATGATAGCCAGATCTCTTTAGAAATGACAGAGTTTTTAATATAAGATACTTTATTTTCTGAAAATTATTTTTCTAAGTATTATGCTGTATGATACAAATTTGAAATGACCTGTAGTTTTTATAATTCTTGCCCTTTTCTGTGGGGAATGGAGGAGAGTAGAGGTATAATCACATCGTCTATTTATGGTCTTTTTTTTTTTTTTTTAATCTTTATTTATTTTTGAGAGAGAGGGAGAGACAGAGTATGAATAGGGGGAGGAACAGAGAGAGAGAGAGGAAGACAAAGATTCCGAAGTAGGCTTCAGGCTCTGAGCTGTCAGCACAGAGCCCTACACGGGGCTCAAACTAACAAACCACAAGTTCATGACCTGAGCCGGAGTCAGACGCTTAACCAACTGAGCCCCTATTTATGGTCTTTTAATGACGTCTTTATTTCCCTCTGGATCTTCAGCCTTGTTTTTAAACTCAGCATTTCTCACCCGTCTTTTCACTATTTGCTATAGAGTAAAAGGATGTTAAAATTTAGTCTTCTATTGTATAAAGCATTGATTTATCAGTATGTTCTTTATTGATTTAATAAATAAGTTGAGAAAAATTAAAGTATAATTTTAACTTTTAGTTCTCCAGCTATAAAATTAATCTGCATGTTTTGGAACTTTAATTTTTTTTTGAAGTTAGTTAATTTCAAGTAACTTGATTTCAGTCAGAACTTTTACTTTTTGTGGTGTTCAATCCATTATGCATTAATGTTTAAAATTAGGTAGATAAAGTAAAAATAATACACATCTTGGATATGTTAAAACATTCAGTTGGTGATGCAGAGCAGTCAAGAACATTGTTGAGTTTTGAAGAGGGGTTTAGAGATATTATTTATTATATAAATACAGGTCAAATTTAGAGGTATAAATTTGAAAGTCTGCCCACAGATAGTATTTAAAGCCATTAGACTAGACTGGATAAAGTCACTGTAGGAGTGAGCATAATAGAGAAAAGAGTCAGGAACTAAGCTTTTGTGGTGTGTTTGTGTGTGTTTCCTTATTTTTCTTATGCTTGTCTCACAAGCATCATTTATTAAAATCTCTCTCTGGGAAAGATATTGTCATGTAAAACTTAAGGTTTTTTTCTTTCAAATTTTGAGAACTTTTCACTAAAAAGTTCTTATTTTTTCTTCCGGATGAGACTATAGTTTGATGTAAGTTGCTGTTTATTTAATATTTTGAGTTTTAATTATTTTTTAGTTTATTATTGAATTAAGAACATTATCTGATTTTTTTTTCTTCCTTTTTTTAGGGATGATTTGGTCAGACATTAAAAGACTCTGGTATGAAGGGTTGGAAGACTTTTTAGAAGAATCCCGTAATCAACTCAGTTTTGTCATGAATTCACTTTATTTGGCAACTTTTGCCCTCAAAGTGGTTGCTCACAACAAGGTGACTATTAGCTATGTTAATTGGAGACAAAAATGAAGTTTGTGTAGGAAACGTAGCTATATAACTCAAAGTTAACGTTGGCCCAAATCTGTACCTGATGTGTTTTCATTTTAATTTCACTATCCCAGTGTAAGGGAATAGTGTGTGTTGTTTCCTCCCTTCCAGTAGTTTAAAGGATGTTAATAACTTTTAAATGTTGGTTACCTATTATATGCCAGGCTCCATGGTTGCTACTTGCTATACTTTATCTCATTTTATCCTCACAGGGACTCTATGAGACAGATGTCCTTATCCCCATTTTGCAAGTAAGGAAAAGGAAGCTCAGAGATATTAAGTAACTTATCCAAGACCACACAGTAAGAAACCAAGACTGGATTTAAATCCAGGTCTGTCTAGGCATTTTCTTTCTACCAAATGCCGATTCCTTATATCTGAGTTAGGTTCATTTACCTCATTAACGTGTATCTACTTAAAGTGAGAACACAAAGATACTTCAATTGATTAGTGTTAGTCTTCTTTATACCTGCCAGAAAAAAGTTTTATCTTTAAGAATTCATTATAGTGTTGTACACATTCCAAATCATGATTATTAAAGAGTGATGTAAATGTGATTATTTTTTGATGCCTCTTTTTAAATTCAGAATTTGACAAAAATTTAGTTTTATATGCATCTTATAATTTTACCAAGATGTAAGCTACTCCAGGCCCAGAAAAGATAATAGATTTTAATTATCTTTGTTTAAGCCCTAAGTTTAGAATTCTTCTAGGGTGTCACAGTCAAGGAACTAAGAGATAATAATATTTTCTTGTTTTTGGACTAATTTATGGACTATAGAAAAAGAACACTGATTCACTTACACATCATTTCACTTTGTTAAAAGAAAACTGCATACTTTTAAATGATCAGTAGTATGGAACATGTTTGTTAGGTATTTTCAATGACCAGATTTGTGAAATTACTAAGAAAATTAAAAAATGATCATACATAGATAAATGGCTCAATAAAGAGGTTGAGGGTCATTGGTGTCTTTGATCTCTTTAGTTCTAGAAGTGGAGTGCTCATATAACTTTTTATCCAAACCAGGACACTTTGAGAGTATAAGGGGGCATTAATGATTATGCCAGGAAAACTGGTATATAATTTGGGACTATTCCAGACATTTGGAACATGTGGTCGCTCTATGTCTGGGTATAATAATGCACTCTCTCTCCCTTGGTATTTGGAAGAGAGAAGAACTTCTAGGGTTCATACTAGAAACCTGAGTTAAAGGGCTAATTTAAGGGTTAATTTAATATGATAGCTAATTAACTGAGAGCAAACATACTTAAATTTTACTTAATGCTTAAAGTTTGTGTTGTAAAATTTAAGGAAAACCAGTAAACATTTCATTCATAAAAAGTTTAATAACATTTTTTAAAAAATGTTTAATTTTTTAAAACCCAAGAATTTCTGAGAAAACCTCTTATTATATAGAGTGATATTGCCTCATGTATGTAGAGATCTTTTATTTAGTTAAAACAATGCTATTTGTATTAAAAGAAGAGAACCTCATAAAACCTAAAAGGAGATCTCCTAAAATAGACATAAATAGTTTTCTTTCAATAGTCAGAATACTGGTTTTTATTTTCCTAAGTTGAGAGAGCTATCTATCTTTGCCTTTTGTTCCTAACTTTAGTTTCATGATTTTGCTGATCGGAAGGACTGGGATGCATTCCATCCTACTCTGGTGGCAGAAGGGCTTTTTGCATTTGCAAATGTTCTAAGTTATCTTCGTCTCTTTTTTATGTATACAACAAGCTCCATATTGGGTCCATTACAGGTAAATAATTAATATTTCTTAAAGAATATTTGTTAGATGTCATTATTACTATATTTTTCTATTGATCCACTAGAACATTGTTCTCTCTGATGTTAAAGTTAAACTTTGCTTTTGAAAATAATTAACAATTGAGAGGACACTGCATGTTCATCTACTTCGCTTTTGACTGAATGATAATCCTGTGCTTTCAGGTATTCAGACTTTATTAAGCTGTGGCCCATTGTCCCTCTCCCCTCAGTTCATAGACATAGATGTGTTTAAAATGTAGTTATACTTAAGACAGTAGAGGAACATGAAAATCTTGTGTTTTGACAAAATGAATCTCACATTTAAAGTTTTAAATAGTATATATGAGGGAGGTGTTGTGCACAAAGAATTCATACTTAATGATGATTTTGAAAATATGTAAGCTATATTTCTAAAATACTCTTTCACTTTGTTTAATAAATATTAAATGTTATAAGTTGGAAAATGACATTTTTAGGCTAACAAATTTCATAGAGTTCATGTAGTCCAGCTTTATGCCTTAAACTACTTTATAGCTCAAGAAATTGAGCTTTTGAGATGGTGATTTGTTCAGAGTAGAATGGTTATTATGCATGAGGGTCCAGGACTAAATGCTAAGTCCCTTTACATTAAAGAAAGGACTCATAATTGTTTGAATTTACCACAGATTGTAATAGTGATTGTTTTTAGAGAAAGGGGATCAACTCTGGTAGGTGAGTAGCTCTACATATATTGTGAGTTATGAGTCTGAGAATCTGAGCAATATTCAATTTTTCTTGATGAGTCGAAATTTGTTAGGAATGTAGATTTTAAAAACATTTTTAAAGGAGATATTTTTAAAGAAAAGGCATAATTATGTTCTCCAAATAGAGATATGAAAATAAAATATGTAGGAAAAACTTGGTTTGATTTGGCTTGTGCTATCATCATGCAACAGTATTTCCTGGAGTGTGAGTTCCTTAACCAAGTCCTGATTAATTCACAGTGCACATTATCACATTAAAGCTTGTAAGAAAGATAAAGAAACTTGTTTAACCTTGTTCAAACTATCATGACATAAACTCATTTAATGTGATACTCATCTTTCATTAGATATGTTCAGGTATCTGTTTTTCTCCAAAAAATAGTATGTGAAACACTGATTTAGACTGTTATTTTGATTTAATTTTGCCACTAATATCTTCTATGACTGTTTTAGTCAATAGTCAACAGTATTTTTACATGCGTGTTGTTTTGTTGTTTTTTTGTTTTTTTCTTAGCTAAAAGCTGATGATATCACTAAGTTTCTTTTTTTATATGTATCACCAAGTTTCTGTATTTTTTTAAATATATTTCTACAAAGAGTTAAAAAGGAAAAAGTATGCTATTGTTTCTTAGTGAATTATCTATTTTTCTTAGAACTATTGAGTCAGGTCTTCTGACTTAATCTCTTCCCCAAAGAACTATATAGATGTGTATACAAATACTGAATAAGTAGGTTTTTGTCATTTCAGCTGTTGTGTTTTTCTTCTCCAGCAGGACAATTTAGATTGTCGCAATGGCCATAGAACTGACAGATGATTTAGGTGAAGCCAACAAATATTTATTGTGTTCTATTTTTTAAAAAGGTCTGCTGGTTACTCATAACATATGCTTAAACATTATGATTTAGTTAAGCAAATGATTTTTTAACATTATCTTTATTGGGGCACCTGGTGGCTCAGTCAGTTAAACATCTGACTCTTGATTGCAGCTCAGGTCATGATCTGAAGGCTTGTGAGATCAAGCCCCACCTCGGGCTCTGCACTGACAGCATGGAGCCTGCTTGGGATTCTCTCTCTCTCTCTCTCTCTCTCTCTCTCTCTCTCTCTCTCTCTCTCTTCCCCCCCCCCACCTCCTTACCCCCCTCCCTCTCTCTCCCTTTCCGTCTCTGTCCCCCTCCCCTGCTCATTCCCTCTCTCTCTCAAAAGAAAGAAAGAAAGATTTAAAAAAATAAATAGAATAAATAATCTTTAACAAGATATGCTTTGCATACAGTAAAATAAACCCATCTTAAATATATAGTTTGATGAGTTTTTCAAAAGTATAAATTTGTTTAATCACTACCATAATCAAGTTAGCATGTGCATCACCCCAAAAAGTTTCTTGACACCTTTTTGCATTTAAAACTCCCCTTACCCTCACCCCAGACCACTGTTGTCTGGTATAGGCTAGTCTCAGAACTGAAGGATTTGGAAATACAAATGGAATTAGTTGGTATTGCAAAGCAAATCTTCCCAGACAGAAGGTTGTCTGCAATTTTTACAGTGTTACTGTTCCTCATGGTTGCAAGCTCCCTGTTCCAGGTCATTATATCAAGTCTGTATCCTACAGAGAGAAGGGGAAAGACAGAGGGCAAAAGCCAGAAAATATGGGCCAACTGTCTTTCTCTTTTTATCAAGAGAGCAATCATTTTCCCTGGAGCCCTACCACATATTTCCACTTATAACTCATTGGCCAGAATTTGGTCATATGGTCATTTGTAGCTACAAGGAAGTCTGAGGAGATGAGTATTTTCAATTGCCCCCCAAAAAATCAAGGTCTGGTTAGTCAGGAAGAGAGCAAAGAATAGATATTGAATAGGAATCTATAGATTCGTATTTTCAGGCTTTTACTTAAAGATATTTTCAAATAAAGACATTTGTGTTACAGTGTAGTCTTACTAACATGACAGATTTGTATTGCATAGTTCTTCCAAAATATTCTAGAAAAAGTTCTTGTAGAAAATTTAGAATACATTTTTCTTCCATTTTGTTCGTCATAAGTAAGGAACTCAATTGAAAGGGAGTAATCCAGTTATGAATGTAAAACTAGAAGTAAAATGCAAAAAAAAATTGACAATAAGTTAATTACTTTAGCAAAAGAGCAACTTTATTCCTTTACATATATAACCTGTTATGTCAGATAATGTTTTTATGTGATTACTGTGATTATCTCCATTAACTTTTTTTCCTTCCAAATATTTGCAGAAGTTGACAGACTTTTATTTTAACTGGTTATATAACCTGTGGTAGGGGTACAGATTACTCCCTTGGTTAGAGTGACCATATTTTATCATCCAAATGGAGACACTTTGGGGAATGAAAGGGATGCTATTTATTACTAACTTGGGAAAACAAGTGGAAACTGGGACTGTCCTAGGCAAATCAAGGTCACAGCAATATCATATAGTGGAATATATAAAATGGTTCTATATTCAGCAGTGGTTGAATCCTCTATTTTAGTATTTGACATTTTTATGATTATGCTCATTAAATTTGTAACTTATGTCGTAGGTAGACTCTGGAAGGTGGCTTTCTACATCTGGCCCTACTTACTTTGTAGCTATCTGTCGCTAAACTCATCTCTGTCCCTTACTGAAGTACTTCTCCATCTGGGCCAAGACCAGTCAGTAATCTCACACATGTCCCATGCTATCCCAATTCCATGACATTGTTTATGTTATTACCCTGTTTAAAATGTCCCACCCACTCCTCTACTTGTCAAAATTTTATTCATTCAGTGAACAGTTTTTGAGTGCCTGGTAAGTACTAGACACTGAAAATACTAAAATGAGTAAGCTCTGGGGCACCTAGCTGGCTCAGTCAGAAGAGCATGCAACTCTTTGATCTTGGGGTCGTGGGTTCAGTGTTGGGTATAGAGATTACTTTAAGTAAGTAAGTAAGTAAGTAAATCTGAAAAAAAAATTAATATGCTCCAATATCTCCTTAAAGAACTCAAGTACACTGAGGGTGACAGGCAAGCATGACATTTACAGTGGTAATTGCTGTCATAGGCACAGCTCATAGAAAGGGCACTCACTTCAGTTTAAGGCACTTACCAGAAGAGATGACACTGGAATTAAGCCTTGAAAGATGAGTAGAATGGAGGCGGGTTAGGCATTCCAGGGAGAGGGAACATGTGCCAGTGTTAGAGCTCCTGCCTCTGGAAAATCCATTCCTATGCTCTTGCTCCCCTGCTAATGAATAACTCCATCCAGTGAACTTGGTACTTTGAACCTCCAATGAGCACTTCCTAAATCTTGTGTTAATTGTAAGACAATTAAAATTTAGCTTGTCTTAAATTATAGACGGTGTTGTCTCTACTAAATTAAAAATTCCTTGAGGATAGGGACTGTATCTTTATTTTTTCATCTGCACTTTACTTACTGCCTTGCCATAGTAGTCACTTACTATTTGATAAATTAAATGGTCTTGGGTAAAGACAAATGTTGATTGGTGTGTGAGAAGAATAAAGCTGTTGGGCTATATCCACTACCTGTTACTGGAGCTGCTTATTCAAAATAATAACAACCACCACATTTGTTTAACATTTCATGTGGGCCAGGCACTGTGCTAAGTTTTTTCGCCTTATTTCATCCTCATCACAACCCTTGTTATTTTTATTTCCATTTTACAAATGGGGGATCTAAGGCTTAGAGAGGTTAAGTAGTTCACAGAACTAGAAAGAAGTAGTCAAGAGCTGAACCTGAGTCTGTCTGAATCCACAGACCAACCTGCTCTTCAAAGTTCTTCTGCTTTTATAAAAGAAGGATGCTACCTAATATGCTTCAGCAAATGTAAGAGTCATGATTGGACATAAATCAGTAATGTTACACGTTTTAACAAAAAAAGACATAAAGATAGAATCTAAAAATAAAGTGGTAATTATAATAATAACTGTTAACATATGGGCCCTTACCATGGATACTATTCTAAGATCTTTATTTACATTTATTACCTCATTTAATCCTCACAGTTGTTCTAAGAGTCAGACTCTTTTATTTCCATTTTACAGAGGAAGAAACTGAGGCATAGAGATATTAAGTAACTTTTACAAGGTCACACAGCTGGTAAGTAGCCAAACTGGGATTCTAACCCAGTGGTTTGGCTCCAGAGCTAAAGATCTTCACCAATCTGCTAACTTGCCTCTCTGTTTTCATTGCTACAGAGTAATATGATTCCCTCGTTAACTTTTATTGTACAATACTTCTTTGGGCAGGCTTTAATAATTTACAGATCTTAAGAATTCTTCCTGGTTTATCCACATGTTTCAGATGAATTAAGCACTTGTAGTTGGGTCATTAGAAAGAACAAGACAGAACCAACCAACTGGGTTCAAATTTTGCTCTGTAACTTACTGTTACTGTTACTCATCTCTGTGAGTCTCAGGTTCTGTGTCGTTGTGAGGATTAAATGGGTCAGTATATATAAGATGCATCTCATAGCAGGTTTCCTGACACATGATGAACTTTACATAAATCATTAGAGCCGTTTCTTCATTTCCTTTATAGTTAGTGGAGTTAACTGTCGCAAATCTGAAAAATAACACAAAGAAACTTGGAAAATAAGTGTAGCATCTGACACATAAAGGCATACTTTATTCATAGTGAATCATTTGGCTTTACTGGATAATTAATAGATTTAATTTAGTGTTCTGTATCACATAAATGGCATATTGTTGTCATTTGCAGTGAGTAAAGAGTGATTTCATTTCAAAGTGCCTTGCATTTTAGGGTATACTGGGGATGGACATTTTTCTTTGGAAGCATAAATGTTACACTTAGAGGGAAACTTAGAGGTCATTAGTCTAGGAGTTCCCAGGTTGGTGAGACTCAGAATCACTAGGGTTGCACATCAAATCTGTATATCTAAGTCCTGCCCTCAGAGATGCTGATTAAATAGATTGGCATAAAATCTGGCCAAGTTTTAATAGCATGTAGATGTGTGAGTTTGATGTAGCATATGACCATCCCTTTTATAGGTCAGGAAACTATGGCCCAGCTCACACAATGTTAGAAAAAAAGACTTGGTGTAAAATGTTAATAGTTACATCTTTTTTGGATATTTATTCATGTATTAATTCAATAAGCTCATTACATGAGAATGAAATCCTTAATTGCACACAGCCCCCAATTTTTTAAATATAATTTATTGTCAAATTGGCTTACATACAACACCTAGTGCTCATCCCAACGAGTGCCCTCATCAATGCCCATCACCCACTTTCCCCTTTCCCCCACCCTCCCATCAACCCTCAGTTTGTTCTCTGTATTTAAGAGTCTCTTGTGATTTGCCTCCCTCCCTCCCTATTTATAACTACTTTCCCCCCTTTCCTTCCCCCCTGGTTTTCTGTTAAGTTTCTCAAGATCCACATATGAGTGAAAACATATGATAACCTGTCTTTCTCTGACTGACTTATTTCACTTAGCATAATACCCTCCAGTTTCATCCATGTTGCTGCAAATGGCATGATTTCATTCTTTCTCATTGCCAGGTAGTATTCCATTGTATATATAAACCACATCTTCTTTTTCCATTTGTCAGTTGATGGACATTTAGGCCCATTCCATAATTTGGCTATTGTTGAAAGCACTGCTGTAAACTTTGGGGTACATGTGCCCCTATGAATCAGCACTCCTGTATCCCTTGGATAAATTCCTAGTAGTGCAATTGCTGGGTCTTAGGGTAGTTCTGTTTTTAATTTTTTGAGGAACGTCCGCACTGTTTTCCAGAGTGGCAAAGCCCCAAATTTTTAATGGGAGAGCTGAGATAAAAATCACAAAGTGATGTTTCAGAAAAGCTCTTGCAAGGAGTTAGAAGCAAGAATTGAATTCTACCTCTGCCATCTATTCTGTTACCCTGAGCAAGTCACAATCTCTTTGAGCTTCAGTTTGTCACTTGGAAAAAGAGAGATAATACTAGCCTTTCTGATCCTACAGGATAAATAAAAATACATGATACCTCTTGGAAAATGGTAGAGAGTTATATAATAAGGCATATAAAAAGTAGCTATGTGTTCAACATTTTAACTAATATGCTGGGCTTTGAAGCTTATTGATATGGTGCCTGCTCTTACAGCCTGCTAGAAGAGACAAACATAAATATTGGTATAAAGTGAAAAATATGATTTTAGAGATTATGGACAAAGTACTTTGGAGCATAACTGAGGGGGTGCTTGGAGAGAATCTGGACAGCTTCTTAGAAAAGGTGACATTTGATCTGGGCCTTGAAGGCATAAAAAGCTTTCCTGGCAAAGAACAAAGTTACATGTACAGAAACATGAAGTCATAAAAGCATGGCATGCTTAGAGAAGACAGGATGTCTTTCGTATTTGGACAGTGGGTGGCATTTGGGAAGATGAGGCTGAAAAAAATAGACTGGGCTGGACTCTGAAGGCCTCTGTGCCAGGAATTTGAATATTATCATACATGCAAAGGAGGTTTTGAGTGTGAATGGCTTGATCAGATAGAATTTTTAGACAGGTAATTATGGTGTTTTCTGGAGGAAGATTTGGAAGGAGAACGACTAGAAGTTGTCATTATTATTGCTTCATTTTTTCAGCAAGTTTTATAATTTAACACATGATATGAACCCTAACGATACCAGCCTTCACCCTATCAGATATTTCGCATGTTTTTGCTCTTCTACACAGTGCTCTGTATGTAGGGTCTTTGCCTCTTTTAAATTATCTCCTAAGGATAAATCTCCAGTAGGGGCGCCTGAGTGGCTCAGTGGATTAAGTGTCTGACTTCACCTCAGGTTATGATCTCACGTTTGTGGGTTTGAGCCCCACGTCAGTCTCTGAGCCCTGTATCGGGCTCTGTGCTGACAGCTCAGAGCTTAGAGCCTATTTCGGATTCTGTGTTTCCCTCTCTCTCTGCCCTTCCCCCACTCCCGCTCTGTCTCAGTCTCTCTCTCTCTCAAAAATAAACATTAAAAATGATTTCTTTCCAAGGTACTTCGGTATAAAGCTATCATTGATTAAGAAGGAAATGTATTTCTTCTCTTTCTCACACATGTAAAGCTTGCTGAGTTTAAAAGCTCCCTATTTCTTCTCTCAAAATTTTGCAGTGGGAAGTAAGGAAAGCACAAGACTTCAAAAGGTACTACATGGCCTAGTCAAATGTGCAAGCCATGCATATTGGACCTCTTCACTGTTGCAGAGTCCAGTTTACCAGGCTGTGGTGTGCCTAAAAAATTTTAGCACCCCTCTTTTACTTAATTGGCTGGCTCACTTTAGTGGGTTAGAGAGGTTTGGCCACTTGCTCAATGTCACTACCATTTTGTATCAGTGGTAAGTGGCATATTTTATTTTGGTAGGTTTGAGGCAGTTAGACATTTTATTTGAAGCTGGATTTAATTAACTGTGTAAAATTGATCTGGTAAGTTTTGAGGAAGGGTTATTTTTAAACCCTATTTTTTGTATAAGTAATAAATGCAAAAAAAAAAAAAATGCATACAGTAAAGAAAATTCAAAGGAAGAAAGTCTGCCTTCCAACCCCAAGTCCTACCTTCCATATTTAAGCACTATTAAACAGTCTCTTGTGTAAACTTCCAGAAATGTACTGTGCGTATTAAATCCTATCTATACGAAATATATATCTGATTTATACTTTAAAGAAATAGAAATGGGATCTGTTATAATACTGTTCTATACCCAGCTTTTTTGACTTAATATTTTATAGACATTTTTCTACACCAGCACATATAGATGTACTTCATTCTTTTTAACAACATTTAAGATGTTCTAATTTTTTTGTGACCTCTAACAGTGCTGCAGTGAAAACCCATGTATATACGTGCATTTTGCATATTTCCTATCTATTGGCTAAATGCCAAGGGATAGAATTGTTGGGTCAAAAGGATAATGTCAAATTATTCTCCAAATTTGTATGCTAATTTAAATACCAAGAATTTATGAAAAGTACCTATCACCCAGATTTTGAAAGAGTATTGGAGGACAATGAAATTAGGCTTGAATAAAGCTCCCAGACACACTACATGTGACTGCATTACAAAAGATACCCATGTTAATTAGACCTATTCATCTGGTTTGCACACATATTTTCTTATAATTGACCTAAAATGAAAGAAAATTGACCACCTTGGCAAAAAAAGATTAGGGCAGTCCTAGAGAAGGAAATGCTATCTTTGGAGAATTGGTTTAGAATTGGTCACAAAAAGCAAATTAAATACTTTATGTCATATGATTTTATAGTTGTAAACTTTAAGAAGCCATAAAAAACATAAGCGTTTATTTCCCTTTAGGCTTGAGCAAGGAATTTTCCTTCTATTCCTTGCAAATTAGGCCTTTTCTTAAATCTCCATGTCTCAGCCTCTTACTTCTTCCCAGCAGTGTCCTCTGCAGACCTGGTCCAGATTCAAGAAATGTGCCATTGGGGCGCCTGGGTGGCGCAGTCGGTTAAGCGTCCGACTTCAGCCAGGTCACGATCTCATGGTCCGTGAGTTCGAGCCCCGCGTCAGGCTCTGGGCTGATCGCTCGGATCCTGGAGCCTGTTTCCGATTCTGTGTCTCCCTCTCTCTGCCCCTCCCCCGTTCATGCTCTGTCTCTCTCTGTCCCAAAAATAAATAAAAACGTTGAAAAAAAAAATTAAAAAAAAAAAAAAAAAGGTGCCATCAACACTAACAGTGCTGGCATGATTGGGATGGCTTTTTTTTTTTTTAAATGTTTACTTATTTTTGAGAGAGAGAGAGAGAGAGACAGTGTGAGCAGATGAGGGGCAGAGAGAGAGGGAGACACAGAATCTGAAGCAGGCTCCAGGTTCTGAGCTGTCAGCACAGAGCCGGACATGGGGCTAGAACCCATGAATTGCGAGATCATGACCTGAGCTGAAGTCAGATGCTTAACCAACTGAACAACCCAGACAACCTTTTTTTTTTTTTTTTTTTAAAGTAGGCTTCACACCTAGTACAAAGCCCAGCGTGGGCTTGAACTCACACCCCTGACAACAAGACCTGAGCTGAGATCAAGAGTCGGTAGCTTAACCAACTGAGCCACACTGGCGCCCCTAGAATGGCTTTTTGTTTGTCAGTGAGACTTTTGATGTCTTAAAAGTATGGAACTATCTTAACCAGATGGAATAAAAGGAATCATATGTTTGTTTTACTTTTATTGCCTGGTCATTTAATACTTAATATTTTGTTTTCCTGATAATTTTAATGAACACCTATATAATATATTCCACAGATTTCAATGGGACAGATGTTACAAGATTTTGGAAAATTTCTTGGGATGTTCCTTCTTGTTTTGTTTTCTTTCACAATTGGACTGACACAACTGTATGATAAAGGCTATACCCCAAAAGAACAGAAGGACTGTGTGGGCATCTTCTGTGAACAGCAAAGTAATGATACCTTCCATTCGTGAGTGTCTTTTTAAATTTTTAGTAAATATATTTCTCTCTATTGTATTATATATGAATTAGTACCTATAGAAATAGAACTTCAAATTTTCTTTAAAACATTCCTTTTTAATAAATACTTACTTTTTCATTAATCATGTTGTAGTTTTCTTTACATAAATAGAATCTTAAGCAATTAACAGGCCCACGATATTACATTGTTTCCCCTGCTGCTTGTCTTAACAGAGGAGTTCTTGGCATTTTGTACACTGTTAGGATTTGGGGCAGGACAGTTTTCTGTCAGTCCTGCGTATTGCAGGATGTCTCTGCTCTTCACATATTTTTTTTATTAAAAATTTTTTTTAACATTTATTTATTTTTGAGAGACAGAGCATGAGCAGGGGAGGGGCAAAGAGTGAGGGAAACACAGCATCTGCAGCAGGCTCCAGGCAATGAGCTGTCAGCACAGAGCCCAACTCAGGGCTCGAAATCCTGAATTGTGAGATCATGACCTTGAACCGAAGTTGGATGCTTAACCAACTGAGCCACCCAGGCACCCCATACTTTTCACATATTAAATGTCAGCAACTGTCCATTATTGTTACAGGCAAAACCATCTCTCATATTTTCAACACTTCAGTAGGAGGTCAATAGAATTGAGAATCATTAGAGCTTCATAAACAATTTTTTTCTTTAATTTACTGTATCATAAGAACTTAAACAACCAGTTGTGAGGCAGACAAAATACCTCCCCTCATTTTTAAGTAGCATAATGGAGAAGGGGTGTGGAATTAGGTATTTGTTGTGTTTGTTATGTACCAACTATTCTTTAGATACTTGGATGTCATCTTATTTAAGATTAAATGAATAATAAGTATTTATTTAACACCTTCTATATAACAGACACTGTTCAAAGTACTGAGTGAATGAAGTACCAGTGAGCAAAACTGCCTCATAGAGTTTATATTACAGTGAGGTGATATAGTCAATAAAAAGAGAAATAAAATACATATTACACAATAAAAAGGACCAAAGAGACAAAGCTTGGCCAGGCTTCTCCCTATGTGTGAGAGGTTGCAATTTTAAATAGACTAGGGAAGGCCTCACAAGAGATGACATTCAGGTAAAGATACTAAGTTGATGAAGGATCAAGCCATGAAGAAAATAGTTGGAGGAAGAGCATTCACCGATCCAAGGAATGGCAAAGGCAAATGCCCTGGGATGGGAGTGTGGCTGGCTGTTCAAGGAAAAACCAGGAGGCCACTGTGGATGGAATGTAGTGAATGAGGGCAAGTTGTAAGAGATGGGGTCCAAAAGGTAATGAGGATCATGTAGAATGTTGTTGATCTGTGATCTTTGTAAGGACTTTGGGCTATTGAGATTGAGAGCCATTTGAAGTTTTTAAGCAAAGGAGTGGCAACATCTAATTAGGCACAAACAGGGTCTTAGAGGCTGCTATGTTGATAATACAAAAGCAGTAGAAGGTTAAACAAAATAATTTATCCTTTTAAGTGTATTTCTTTGTTTAAGACATATGTAAACTGTTGGGTTCAATCTCATTCATTTTAAAATGTATTCTTGGATTATCAATGTTTTACTTACGGAATGTTAATATGAATGAGTTCTTCATTTTTGCTAATTAAGTGCTTTAATTTTCTTTTAAACAGAAATGTAATTGTCTTTACAGGTTCATTGGCACTTGCTTTGCTTTGTTCTGGTATATTTTCTCCTTAGCACATGTGGCAATCTTTGTCACAAGATTTAGTTATGGAGAAGAATTGCAGTCCTTTGTTGGAGCTGTTATTGTTGGGACATACAATGTCGTGGTTGTGATTGTGCTTACCAAGCTGCTGGTGGCAATGCTTCATAAAAGCTTTCAGTTGATAGCAGTAAGTATTCATTCTTGTAAAAACTTTATATTCTTTCAGATCATACCAAATGTATGTAGTAGATAAGGCAGCCAAAGATTATAAGAATTAAGGATTAGTATTATTTTAAAATTAAATACAGATTAAAAAAAACTTTTTAACGTTTTTATTTATTTTTGAGAGAGAGAGAGAGAGCGCACAAGTGAGGGAAGGTCAGAGAGAGAGGGAGACACAGAATCTGAAGCAGGCTCCAAGCTCTGAGTTGTCAGCACAGAGCCTGACACAGGGCTCGAACTCCTGAATCGCGAGATCATGACCTGAGCTGAAGTTGGATGCTTAACCAACTGAGCCACTCAGGCGCCCCTAAATATAGATTTTTTAAATGTAAGTAATGTATATTAACTACAACTCTTGAACCAAATTTTTACCTACAAGCTGTGTAAACATTTGGACATCAAACATTTGGACCATGTAAAATGATATCCCCCCCCCCCCCCCCCACATCTCTCTCTCCTTTGCTCTTCCCTCCCCCGTGTGTGTGTGTGTGTTCACATTCTGTGTTGCTTTTTCATTTGGCTCTTACAGAATCATGAAGACAAGGAATGGAAGTTTGCTCGAGCAAAGTTGTGGCTTAGCTACTTTGATGACAAATGTACATTACCCCCACCTTTCAATATTATTCCTTCACCAAAGACTATTTGCTATATGATTAGTAGCCTCAGTAAGTGGATTTGCTCTCATACATCAAAAGGCAAGGTTAAACGGCAAAACAGTTTAAAGGTAAGATATTAAAATTGCAACTTGGAAATTTTAACAATTCCTAATCACTGATGTTTCCTAGAGTGTAAATATGCAGGCTCCTTAAGGCCTGGGACTGTCTGATTTTTTTTTTTACTCATATATCCCTAATGCATGGCATAGTATCTAACATAAAGTAAGGATTCAATATGTGAGAGATAGAGCTATGATTTTTTTTTTTTTTTTTTTTATGAAATCTTGTCTCAAGTTTTAAAACATGGGAAATATTTAGAATGCCAATTCTGTCAGCATAGATAAAGATTGACTACTGGATCCATCTCATTTTTCTAGTTTTTCTTGAAAGTTATTCAT
Organism: Prionailurus viverrinus; assembly: GCF_022837055.1. NCBI lineage: Eukaryota > Metazoa > Chordata > Mammalia > Carnivora > Felidae > Prionailurus > Prionailurus viverrinus. The sequence continues at coordinate 37,936,032 of NC_062569.1, forward strand.
TACATGAATAATTCAGTTCATGTTGCTATAAACCAGAGGTTGGCAAACTTTTCTTTAAAGGTCCTATTAGTAAATCTTTTGGACTTAGCAGACTGAGACAAAAACAAAAATACTTTGACTATAATAAGTAATATAACAAGAAAGAGCACAAATTTCCACAAGATTTTTATTGGTGAAATTTAAAATGTAACATTAATTAATAATTTAATAATTTTTTGTAATACAGATCTAATGAAAAGAATGGAATTCCATTTTGGGGGGGAATAACATTTTGTTTAATTGGGTCTCAAAATCAGTATTCCCTATCATCAAATTAATTATAAATATTCATCTGTAAAAAACCACTCTTCGCTCACAGGCCATTAAAAAATAGGAAACAGGACGTACTTGTCCTGTGGGTTGTAGTTTGCTAATCCTTCCTATAAATTGAGGATTCCTAAGAATATTTTTAAATCCAGAGAAGCATATAGGTGAATGAATAAAACAAATAGGCAGGCTGTATCTGTTTTAAACAAGTGATGAATATTATTTTGTAACACATAGTCCCAAAAATATAGCCCAATAAAACGTGTTTGTATCTGTGAAAAATCTTAAAAATTCACCTCATTTAAATATTGTTTATAAAATTGTATCATATAATTGTTTGTTTTGAAGGAATGGAGAAATTTGAAACAAAAGAGAGATGAAAACTACCAAAAAGTGATGTGCTGCCTAGTGCATCGTTACTTGACATCCATGAGACAAAAGATGCAAAGTACAGATCAGGCAACCGTGGAAAATCTAAATGAACTACGCCAAGATCTTTCAAAATTCCGAAATGAAATAAGGGATTTACTTGGCTTTCGGACTTCTAAATATGCTATGTTTTACCCAAGAAATTAACCATTTTCTAAACCATGTAGAGAATAATTTTCAGTAATAAATCTGAAAGATTGGATTTGCATAATTTGCAATTAAATCAGTAAGATATATATTGAATTAAAATGAAGAATTATGTAAAAGCCATTCTTTAAAATATTTATAGCATAAATATATTATGTAAAATATGTATATAGGATTAGTTTTTTAAAACCCTCTATTAGTAGCTTTTTTGCAGGTGCAAAACAGATTAAGTAGATAGATTTTGTTAGCATGCTGCTTGGTTTTCTTACTTGAACAGTGCTTTAAATTTTTTTCTTTTTATGTTTAAGAAGGGCAGTTATAATTGTGCACATTGCCAGAAGGTTTTGTAAAGTGAAGATCAGCAAATGTGTGCTGGTCTCCATCCATAGGATACACTTGAAATATAGTTAAGTCATGGTTTTTAAAATCTCTGTTTTAGGAGTTCACATTAGTTCAGTATTTATTGTTTAGGAGTATAGTTTAATCTAAAATAATAGTCTATTTTTTTTTATTTTGTTATAATCTTAAGTAACAAAGAAAAACCTCTAATGGATATTTGAATCTGTTTATGTCTCTATAAATTTTAAGTCACTTCACAGTTTTTGTTATTGTAATATATTTACTTTTACATGGTTGTATTCACTTTATATTTTTTGGTTTTTCACTTAATAGTATTTTATATATACATTTCCATGTATTGGTATAGTCTATATATTTAAATTTTTATGGAATTATATAGTTTTTGAAAGATATAGTCAGTAGACTTTTCATTTTATAGAAATAGAGTATTTGAGTATGTTTATAGGTTTGCACAGGTATTTCACTAAGGTTAGGCATTTGGTGGCTTTTAATTTTTCTTTATCATAATAGTGCTACAGTCTTTTTCATTTTTCAGTTTGGAGTGACTGTTCATAGTTATAAAGCTAACCCAAAATAAGGATTTAGAAGATACTTTATCATATGTGGTCACAGCGTGTTTTGTTTTTGTAAATTGGAAGACCCTTTAATGCGAGGATTTATTTATATTTGGACTAAGGTTCTTGAACTAATCTCCCAAAGTATTTTCCACAGAATTTAACATAGCTTCTATAAAAGTGACTTCTTGCTTATTTGTGGATCACTCTTACTGCTTAAGATAAAAAGTCTTGATTTTTTTAAATTGGAGAATAAGATATGTAGTAAAAATTTTTTTCCTGCGTTCATGTGAGGGATGTAGTTAAAAAAGTTTCACAGGCTATTGCTTGTATTTTCTTGCAGCATTTCCAGTTAAGAGGTTATTAGGTATATAATTATCTTCTTAACTGAATTTCAGATGGTGTTAAGGCCACAGGGTGCAGGTAACCCTAGGTCTGTAAGCCCCACTGGTCCGGGGGGTCATTGTCTAAATATATTAGTATTATGCTTCATCTTGCTTTTTACTTTTTATTTTTTAATTTCCAAGTTGTAAGTGTTCCCTCTTTGGGGCAAATTCTTATAAAAATGTTTATTGTAAAGTTATATATTTTGTCTACAATGGGATTATGCACTTCCCAGTTGGGATTTTACATCAGGATTTTTAGTCATTCTAAAAAATACCTAATTATTAAATCAAAATATTTATAGAGTGCCTACTGTATGCATGAATTACTTATAAGGTATATTTTGGATGACAGCATATTGTAAGAAAAAAGATAAATAAAACTTGACATTAGATTATAAGTTGGTGGGATCTGTTTATTGTATTATCATATACTTTTATACTTTTGTGTTGAAATATAATTCACATGGCATAAAATTCACTCTTTGAAAGTGTACAATTCAGTGTATTTTTTTTTTTTTAAATCATGGTTAGAAAGATCTAAAATGTAAAACATCAACATCGGACCCCTCTGTGCCCCTTTCCACCTCCAGTGGCAAACATATTGAACTCTTTTAGCTATTTCTTGTATTTATAAATACCATGTTTTGAAATAATATGTTCACACAAAGACCTGTGTCTGTGAACATTTATAGCAACTTTATTCATGATCCCAAACTAGATCGCTGAAAACAGCCAAATGTCCATCAGCTGGTGAATGGATAAACAAGGTGTACATCCGTATGGTTGGTATTTATTTACTCGGTTATACAAAAGAATTGTATCAGAGTTCAGTCAGAGAAGCAGAACTACTAGGATATTTGTATAGTGATTTGTTTACAGGGATTTGCTGTTACACGTTGGAGTTGGTTAAGCAGTCTCTGTGAGTCTATTGTTTGCATCTAATGCTAGAGTTAAAGTTCACATGGTAGGCAGTTGACACTGAGACCTGTGTCACTTCTTACTGTCTCCAACTTTGATGATGTGTGTATCCTGTGTGAAAAGTTGCCTTTTGCCAGGTTGCTAAATACACACCTGGCCCAGGAGTCCAAGAAGCTGAAGGAGGATCCAAGGAAAGGTGAAACAATGTAGGTCAGACTGTTGTCCCACCCCAAAAGTTGAGCCAGCAGGTAAGTTACCCCATGTTCAAGCTACAAAAGTGCCTGCATAAGAAATGAGATCACTGCCTCTTCACTTCTGCCCTTCAAATTTCACTTTAAAATGTGTCTTGTGGGGCACCTGGATGACTCAGTTGGTTAAGCCTCTGACTCTTGATTTTGGCTCAGGTCATTATTTCACAGTTTGTGAAATTGAGCCCTGTGTTGGGCTCTGTGCTGACAGCACAGAGCCTGCTTGGAATTCTCTCTCTCTGTCTCTCTCCCTCTGTCTCTCTCCACCCCCCTTCTCTCTACCTCCCCCCTCCCCGCCCCCCCCCAAATAAACTTAAAACAAAAACAAACAGTGTGCCTTGTGGTTTACCCTAAGGGTATGTAAGAAAGAAAATTCTGGGAAACATAAATTAGCCTAGCCAAGTTAATACAGGGACAAACTACCGATCTATGCAATAACATATGTCTTTTTTTTTTTTTAATGGTTGTTTATTTTTGAGAAAGAGACACGCACAGAGTGCGAGTGGGGGAGGAGCAGAGAGAGAGGGAGACACAGAATCCAAAGCAGGCTCCAGGCTCTGAGCTGTTAGCACAAAGCCTGACATGGGGCTCTAACTCAAGAACTGAGATCATGGCCTGAGCCAAAGTCAGGCGCTTAACCGACAAAGCCACCCAAGCCCCCCCATAGATGAGTCTTAGAAGTATTATGCTAAGTGATGAAAAGGCTACATACAGTATGATTCCATTTACATGACATTCTAGAAAAAAAAAGCTATGGAAACCCAAATCAGACCATTGGTTATTAAGATCTAGTGGGAGAAGCCTGATTGCATAATCAAAAGGTACACTTAAAAAGGGTGAATTTTAATGAATACAAATTATGCTTCATTAACCTGAAAAAAATACATAAGCCTACAACTTACTAAAAGAAAAAAATAACAGTAGGCCTAAATCATTATTAGTCCAAAGAAAACAGTGCTTATGCAAGTTAGTAGCCCATCATTAACACAACACAGTGGGGTGAAATATAGTAATAAATGCCAAGGTAAATTATTTTGTACTATTTTTTCAAAATAATTTTGGCTATTCTAGCTTTCTTCCTCTGTCATATAAATTTTGGAATTGGTCTATCAATTTCTACCAAAAAAGGTGGTTTTTATTAGAATTGCATTAACCTTGAAATTTTTGTTTTCCTCCAAAAATACATTTATAAAATCCAAATAGGCTGAGATTATAGGTCATGAGGAGTAAACCAATTGGGCCTAATTATTCAGAATTGCATTAAGAAAATATTAATGGTGGGGCGCCTGACTGGCTCAGTTAGTGAAGGGTCCGACTCTTGGTTTTGGCTCAGGTCATGATCTCATGACTCGTAGATCAAGCCCCGCATCGGGCTCTTTGCTGATAGCAGGGAGCCTGCTTGGGATTCTCTCTCTCTCCCTCTATCTCTGCGCCTCCCCTGATCATGCACACACATACTCTTTCTCAAAATAAACAAAAAAACTTTCAGCCACATAAATGACAGGTAAGCTCTGTTTTCTTCATCCTGGATTCTAGGGTGTATCTGTCTCTTCATTAGAAAAGATATTTAATCCATCCTTCAATTTTAGGCAAATTATTCTTGTTGAAAGATATTAAAATTATCAAGTGCTATGTGAAAAGAATTTTAAGGAGCTGCCTCAGTAGCTCATCCAGAAATTTAATTAATTTTGTGAGGTTATTTTAATATTCTAAATTTTAAATATTTTAAACTCATCCCCTCCCCTTAATATTTCAGTGGAAATAGCAAACAGTCACTGTATTTTCTATAATGGTCATTTTAATACAGAGGATTTCCTTTTTCTAAGTTATAAAACTAGACAGAAGCAGCTCTCATATTCTCTATATCCTCAGCTTAAGTACTTTGTTGATGGTGAATGGCACAAATTTGTTGAATGAAAATTTAGCTTTATCTGCTTGTGTAATATCCTAGATACTTACGTAACAGTTGTGTGTTCTAGAACTTATTTCAGCAAATTGGGTTGGAAGAAGACTTAGATCACCTACTTCAATCTTCTCATTTTATAGGTGAGAAAATCGCCATTTTAAGTAATTTGTCTAAGACTGATTCATGACTGACCTGAGATCCTGAGCTCAATTTATTGTTTGTGTAAGATATATCCCAAAGCTTTACTTTTTTGATTTATTTCTCATTGTAAGTTCATCTTGGTCACAGAGTGGAATTTAAGATGTCTTAAAAGGCCTTGCTTTTCTAAATGAATAGTTTATTAAAGACTTAATTTATGACCAAGGACAGAAACAGACCAATGAGATGAGGAAGAATTAGGAGGGAAAAGAAGGACTGTGAGGTAGTAAGCATATATAAAAAATCAGGAGGGGTGCCTGGGTGGCGCAGTCGGTTAAGCGTCCGACTTCAGCCAGGTCACGATCTCGCGGTCCGTGAGTTCAAGCCCCGCGTCAGGCTCTGGGCTGATGGCTCAGAGCCTGGAGACTGTTTCTGATTCTGTGTGTCTCCCTCTCTCTCTGCCCCTCCCCCGTTCATGTTCTGTCTCTCTCTGTCCCAAAAATGAATAAACATTGAAATACTTTAAAAAAAAAAAAAAAAATCAGGAGTCAGTCCACCCAAAACATAAGCCAAGGCATGGAGGGACCAAGGGTTTAGAATGGAGAAACTGAATGATTTTATTTCTGTGCAATTTTATACCCTGATCAATTTGGTTATTCAAGGATCTAGAAACAATTTAAAATCTGTAAGGGATCTCAGGATCCAATTCAACTTTTTCATTTTACAGATAAGGAAACAGAAAGTTCTCCCACTGATACACTGTGAAGGAGAATACAAGTCTTTGTCTGCTTTGTCCAGGAAGCTCTTAACTGCATTATGTCACTGTTAATACTAATTTCTTATAAATTGATCAGCTTTATGAAATCTTTAAGTTTGTAAATTTTCTTAATATATTTCTGTTCTCAAAAACTTCATCTCACTGTTTAAATGTAACCTAATCTTGGGGCACCTGGGTGGCTCAGTCAATTAAACATCTGACTTTGGCTTAGGTCATAATCTGGCGGTTCATGGGTTCAAGTCCCACGTCGGGCTCTGTGCTGACAGTTGGCAGCTCAGAGCCTGGAGCCTGCTTCAGATTCTGTGTCTCCCTCTCTGTGCCCGCACTTGCATTCTGTCTTTCTCTCAAAAATAAATACGCATTAATTTTTTTTTAATGTAACCTAATCTTAGTATCAGAATATCCCTGAAGCAAAATATAACATTTCAAAATTATAATCAAATTTTAGCCTTTTTAAGCCTAATTGTTGACTTTGTTTTTTAGAGGAAGAAATAAATTACAAAAACAAAGAAGTCCAGTTTTTAAATTTTTTTAAATTGAAGAACAGTTGACACACAATGTTACATTAGTTTTCTGGTGTACAATAGAGTGATTCGACAAGTTTATACATTATGCTATGCTCAGCACAAGTGTGGTTACCATCTATCCCCATACGACACTGTTACAGTACCATTGATTATATTCCCTATGCTGTACCTTTCATCCCCATGACTTAAACATTAGAACATTAAATAACAACTTTAAAATTCTTCAGAACAAATCTCTATGTATGTCCCAGAGCTACTCTGTCTGAATACCCAATTCTATACATCCATGCACGCTCTCACACTTGTACATCCTATGTTAAAAAGAGGCTGTTTGTGTATGAATAATGACCCTCACATATTTAATTCAAGATGCTTAATTATAAACGATTTTTAAAAATTCAATGTTTTGTCCTTGGGTCAGGGGTTATATACACATCTAAGGAACAGACTTGTGAAACTATCAATTCTAATCACTTACCCGCAGGGTTTTGGGGTTTTCTATTTGAATTATATCATATTTGCATTATAAAAGTCTTACTTCTTCCTGTCCAATGTCATTTATTTTTCTTTCCTAACTACATTGGCTAGGCTCACCAGTAGAAATGTTGACTTCAGGCATTTTTGTCTTATCACTGATATTAAAATGCTTTCAATATGTCACCATTTGCTGGAGGTTTTCTCATCAGCATAAGGAAGCTCTTCTGTTTTTAGTTTCCTCAATGTTTATTTTGTCTTGAATAAATATTGAATTATATCCAATGCTTTTCTGCATTGTTAAGTCAAATGATTTTTCTCCTTTAATATATTGCAAGTAAGGCTAAGAAACCTTCCCTCCCCGTTAAGAGTTGACCTGTGTTTGGGGTAACTGGGCGGCTCAGTCGGTTAAGCGGTGGCTCAGGTCATGATCTCACAGTTGGTGAGTTCAAACCCCGCATCAGGCTCTATGCTGACAGCTCAGAGCCTGGAGTCTGCTTCGGATTCTGTGTCTCCTCCTCTCTCTGCCCCTCTCCCCCTCTCACTCTGTCTGTCTCTCTCTCAAAAGTAAATAAACATTAGAAAAAAAAAAGAATTGACCTGTGTTTAACTCCAGCTTAATTTACTTAGTAATCTGATATTACAGCATGTCAACTATGTTGCTAGACAAATTTATTTGTGGTATAAATGAACCCTGGTTGGTAAATTGCATTGGATTATGAGGAACTATAATTGAACTATAAATACCTGATAGGGGACCTGCAGCTTTAGGTCTTCCTGAGCATGTAACTCTTAAAAGGAGGCATGTCCTCTGAGGTGTCTGGAAGTTATGCCTATGGAGTTCATACAAGAGATACTGGTTTCTGAGGAGATATGAACTTTAAGTTGGAGTGTCTGCACCCGCCTTACATGAGTCAAGTCTCCTGGCATCTGAGACATTATCTAGGAAGGCCAAAGAAAAGAGCTCATGTGATCTGGTTGTGTGAACTGCTGCCAGAATGCTGCACAGGCTCCTAAAGTAGAAAGTCTGACCCTGTCCTGTTAAGCTCTGATCCTTGTGCTATAGCTTTTTGGGGATCCTGCTGAACCCCAGGGAGAAAGGCCTGTGGTTCTCTTAGGAGTCTGAATGTTTAGTTGCACCTAAATCTCTCTAGTTGGCATAGCAGATCTATTAGCGCAGTGAAGTGTGAACATTGATTCCCTAATGGTAAATCGAGCACGTGTTTCTGGGGATAAACCCAACTTGATTGTGTTCTATTTTGTTTGTTGGATTTTGTCTGATAATTATTTTCTTTTTGCACCTATGTTCGTAAGTAAAATCAGACTGGATCCTCTGTTTGCTCAAGTTTTGGTATTAAGATTATACCAATTTCATAAAAAGAATTGCTATCTGTGACTTCTTTATTTATATTCTGGAATAGTATATGTGAGATTGGCAGTATTTGTCCCTTGGATGTTTGGTCCACTTTCTAAGTAAAACTATCTGGACCTGGGGTTTTATTTGAATAAAGAGTTATAGTTACGATTTGGATTTCTTTAATGGTTATAGGACAATTTTGGCATTCTGTTTCTACTTGAGTGAGTTAAGTAACCTCCCCCCTTTAGAAGTTTGTCCACTTCATCTAAGTTTTCAAATATATTTACATGAAGTGGTTCATAAGACCCTTTTGTTACCTTTTAAGATTCTATAACATCAGCAGAAATTTTTATTCCTAAATTGTTTTCTTGTTCTTTTTACTTCTTTTCTTGCTTAATCTTGTAAGAATTTTGTCAATTACTAGTCATTTTGGAGAATCCATTTTTGGCTGTTAATTTTATGTATTTATGATTACCGTTTTACTCAATTTCTGTTCTTATTTCCTTCTACCTTTTAAAAGTTTAGTGTGTTCTTGTTTTACTAACGTCCTAATGTGTGTCATTCACAAATTATTTTTCACCCTTTTATAATGTCATTTAATTTTATAAATTTTAAAGTGTTACTTGAAGTGTACTGTGAAGTGTTCCTCTACACATTTTTAAATTTAATGTTTCTAGGGACACCCCGGTGGCTCCGTTGGTTGAGCATCAACTTTGGCTCAGGTCATGATCTGGTGGTTTGTGGGTTCAAGCCCCAAGTCAGGCTCTGTGCTGTCAGCACAGAAGCCTGTTTCAGATCTTCTGTCCCTCTCTGCCCTTTCCTCACTTGTGCTCTCTCTCTCTCAAAAATAAACATTTTAAAAATAATTTAGTGTTTCTACTATTCAGTTTTTAATACTTAATACTTTCCATTATAATTTCCTTTTTATTATAAGTTATTTAAAAGCACATTTCTCAATTTCCAATATCAGGTTTTTTTTCTTGTTTTCCTATTGTTTACTTTTGTTATTAATTTCTCACTATTCATTATTTTTGGAGAAGGATGTCCATATGATACTTATGCTTTGATATTTGTTGAGATTTGTTATTTTTTTTTAGTGTTTATTTTTGAAAGAAAAACAGAACGTGAGTGGGGGGAGGGGTGGAGAGAAAGGAAGACACAGAATCCAAAACAGGCTCCAGGCTCTGACTGAACCACCAAGGCGCCCCAGTACATTTGTATTTCTGTCATCAAATTTTGTGATATTTTCCCTGATTTCATTTTAATGTCTTGCCTTCTTTTTGTTCTCTGCTAGTTTAAAAATTTCAAACTATGTAGTCTCTTATAGTTGCCATAGATATATTTTTTTAATATTTAAAATATTTAATATTAACAGAGCATGACCAGGGGAGGGGCAGAGAGAGAGGGAGGCACAGAATCTGAATCAGGCTCCAGGCTCTGAGCTGTCAGCACAGAGCCGAACGTGGGGCTGGAACTCAGGTACCTCGAGATCATGACCTGAGCGGAAGTCAGATGCTTAACTGCCACCCAGGCGCCCCTCCCTAGATGTTTCAATATAAAGGCTTAAGTTCTCAAAGTTCTAAAAGTAGTATTTTTATCCTTCTCTCTCTCAATATAAGGGCCTTAGAATACTTAGGGCAAGCTCTCTCACTGCCACACACTTCTTTAAATGTTTGTTTTCTACTTGAAGATTTTTTTTGCAAATTTGTTGGCATGTATATAAATATGTCCATGAATTCAAGCAATAGGAGTTTCTGGCAATATTACTTAATTTGCATTAGAACTACTAATCTGAGCCTGGCTGGCTCAGTCATTTAAGTGTCTGATTCTTGATTTCAGCTCACGTCATGATCTCAGTTTGTGAGACTGAGCCCCTAGTTGGTCTCCTCACTGATAGCATGGAGCCTGCTTGGGATTCTCTGTCTCCCTGTCTCTCTGCCTCTCTCTTTCTCTCTCTTATGTGCACTCTCTCTCTCTCTCAAAAGAAATAAAAATTACAAAAAAAAAATTACTGGGGCGCCTGGGTGGCTCAGTTGATTAAGTATCCAACTCTTGGTTTCAGCTCAAGTCATGATCTTGCAGCTTTGTGAGTTCGAGCCCTGCACTGACAGTGCAGAGCCTGCTTGGGATTCTCTCTCCCCTTCTCTCTGCCCCTCCCCCCACTCTGCTGTCTGTCTCTCTCAAAAATAAATAAACTTAAAAAAAAGGACTAATCTGTAGCTGTTCTATTATAAGGCTTTTCTTTAAAGATTTCTATTATTAGTTTATTTCATTTCAGCAGTCTGGAAGGTATAATGGGAGCCCAGTAGCACTTTCCTACAGAAAGAAAAAAAGAAGATAAATGTCTTCAACTAAGGTTAACCTTTGAGTAAGGTAAGTAATGTAACAGAATTTAAGATTTGGGAACTTTGCAAGATTCATATATTTTTGTTATGGGAATTGAATTGAATTCAAAGGATGAAAATTAAGCTAGCAAGACCCCCTGAAACACAGCAGAGGATCTGGAAATGTTTTATGATGTATTAGTATGATCACCAATTTGTTCATCATGTGTATTTGATTCCCCAAGTACAATTAGCTAAAAACAAAAACAAAATGTAGTCAATTATACTTTAAGAAGAAATAAAATTTTTAAAAGAAAGAACCCCTAAGAGAGAAATAATTCCCAGAAGTCATCTATCTAGTCTAACTCCTTCAACTCATAACTGAAGAAACTCCACTTTAGTCAAAATAAGTGATTTATTGAACAAGAAAGAAATTAAGAAATGGTTTTTGGACCAAAAAGAGCATTGTCACTATTCAGCTTATCTGTTTTGAATAATTTAATTAGAAGACAAACCAGTGCCATACATTATTAACCACTATTTCCCTAAACAGTTGAAAGTCTTGTTTCAGAGATGTCAATGATTTAAATAGTTCAGATTACTTTTCCCAGTTTTTACCTCACTGTGACTCAAGCACCCACTTGGAAACCAATGGAAGTCTTCCCGCAGGTTAACGCAAGAGGCTGATAGCTGCACACATGTTGCCTTGTTGCCTATAATGCACCAATTAGAAGAGATGAAGGAGAAAAAAGACTAAAATGTTTTTTTTTTTTAAAGTAATCTCTACACCCAATGTGGGGCTCAAGCTCATGTCCCTGAAATCAAGAGTGGCATGTTCTAGTGACTGAGCCAACCAGGTGCCTCAAAATACTAAAATCTTTAGTAATCACTTTCACGTCTCATAACATGCATTCTTGAAAGGAAGTCACTTGCCTTGAGAAGGTTAGAGTCAATTAGACTTCTATAGTTACATCCTGGCTGGGCATAGCCATGAAGTCCTGATGATTGGGAGGGCCTTTCTAAAAGATGGCACTGGCCAGTGAAGTTAACCACTGACTCCTGTAGTTCATCCACTTTCTCAGCTGGTGAATTCTCTGGTACTGATGCGCAGCCCAGTGGGAGAGGTTAAGGAATGATTCCTGATCCCACAAGCAGCCCACATTGACTGCTTGCTTATGCTTGCCCAGCTACCAAAACAGAAGATTCTTCCTATTGAAATTCTTTTTTTTTTTTTTTTTTTTTTTGCCTTTTGAATGTCTGGTCACCTGTAGGGTTGGGAATTATTGTTTTTACCCAAAAGAATATTTTCCTTATTTCTAAAACTTTGTACCATGAGAGACCTTGTGATCCAAGTCTTGTTTCATCCCTGATGTTCGTTCTACCTTCTTCAGACAGCGATGGTTTGTCCCCTCTTTCGCAGCTCCTGGCCAGCAACCTCCTACGGGTTGGTTGGCAGAGCTGTTGCAGATACAGCTGCATTTCAAACATCTGGGTGCAAACGAGGGGAGTCCTTTCAAGGCTCTTTCACTACTGAATGAAAACAGATTTTTTAAAAAGCAATAGCAGAAAGCATCCGAGTTGATATACCCTGATCCAGTTGCCTGGGGATGAACAGGACAGGGGCACTGGGCTCACTTCTAATTTCAAGTCCTATCAAACAACCAAAGACTAGGAAACCAAAGACCAAATGCTGCAAAGTCAGAATAAGAGGGTGTTCCTCTGGGGTAGAGAGGGCCTCTTCTAGAGCAGTGAGGGCACTGGGTTGGAGTCAGGACTCCTCAGCTTGGTTGCCAGCTCTTTCTCTTGGAAGATGTGTGCTCTAGACAAGTCACCAAATATACCCGAGCTTCAATTTTCTGTTACAAAATGAAGGAGTTGCACTGGATTCCTGAGGGACACCATTCTAACACTGTCTGGTTCTATAGAGAATTATGGTCTACTTACATTATCCATCTTGTCCCTGAAGTTCTTAGAATGCTCTTTCAGCAAAGTGTGAATTGATACCAAACTGATTATGTAAAAAGTACAGAATATTCTATGAAAACAACTTTAATGGCTGTGATATAATCATTTAAAATATTTTATTAAGCATTGATTTAAAAAATGCAAGAGAAGAATATAACACCTCAGAGCAAATGCTTGAAGGTAAAACAAATATCACTATAAATATTGCACTTATAAAATCTCTTTTTTACATCTTCACACAACTCATTTCTAAAATATCCTTTTACAGAGATGTATAAATAAACTCCCAAACTGTCAACGCTCAATACATTCAGTTTCCTATCACCGCGCTAAGTCTGCAGGTTTTCAATCGTGTATCTGCTCCTCTCTGTGCAGGCAAAGAACTTCCATCAGTGATATCGGAGGTCTCAGACCTACATCATGTGAAGAATAAATCTTTCTGAATGCTCAATGTTTAATATAAGATTTTTGTTCTACTGAGAAAAATACAGATCTTTCAAAGGCAGTGACAGAATGCAGCTTAAACTGACACAGTTCACTGTTAACATTGCTTATTTTTCAAGGCATCCAGGAGCTTCTGATTCTTGGTCTTGAACATCATGATAAAGCTGTTTGGCATGATTTTGCCTCGCCCATCTTCACCCACTTGGCCCATAATAATGTAGTTTAGACCTAAAAAAAAAATATATATATATATATATATATAATTTTTTTCTCTGTGTACTGTTTCGATACAACTTAGACTATAACTTACCTCTAGATAAAATGATCTGGAAATGGTATAATTAATTATACATTTGTTCTATCTAGGATAAAATCAGGTATAAGCCTCTCAGAAAAAAAAATCTAAACTCCAGTAAGGAACGTGTTCCAGCTCTGCCAACACTAGAAAGATGGAAGGGAATGATGAGGCCCAGCCATGTCCTGCTCTGCAGGGCTGTGGGTCTGAGGTATTTACTGAATACGCGCTGTGTTCATGTGAAAGGCTGTCCTTCCTCAAGGGGCCTCGGTGCTCCCTGACACGCCATCCTCAGATGGCCTGTCATTATCCCATAATGACTCTAGATTTCCCAAGCATTTGGCAACTAATGATCCACGGTCTTATGTTCCTGTTGTCGACTTGAGCTTTTTTCAATATCTCAAGTATTTGTACTATGTAAGTTTCCTGCGGGCATGGTTGCATCATATATTTCTTTGCATTCTTATAGTTCCTTACAACAAATAGGTACTAAGAAGTACTTCTATCCATTATACGGTTTTTTGTATTACAGTGTATCTGGCTAAGTTAGGCCTAGACTGGGCCCTAAGCTGAGGTATGTTGGATTCAACTCTAAAGATTTATACTGCCTGAGAAAAAAATGTCATAAAGGCAGAGTGTATTACCACCTCCTTTATTCTCCCTCTTCGCCTGTATGTCTTAAGAGAAATACGTGTGTCCTTTTTCTCTTGCATAATCTTCCTTTGTGGGCTAACATTGTCCTCATAGTGGTCTTGAGCCTGTGAAGGCTTGGAGGGCTGGGCAGGTGGATGCCACCTCAAGGCCAGACTGTTAGCATCATTATGAGACCTTACGGTAAGTGTCTACATGTACATTATCTGATGTTCCTGCAGTTCTGGGAAGGAGTGTTAATCTTTTACAGAGCCTTTGCTATTCCCTCTGAAGGATCCATGTGAAGCCGTGAGCCTCCAGACTTTTCTGAACAACCTGAATTGTTAAAGTGGATATTCTCTCTTCATTTCTATTGTGTGTGTGTATGGGGGGGAAGGGATTGGTTTGGTTTAGTTGTGGGGGAAGTTTGTAACAAGATTGAGGGAACACATCAGCTAAGACTGGAGACAGAAATCTTGGTATACCACACAGTGGATACCAGACATGATTACCATTCCAAAGAGAGAGAAATATCTATATGTGCTGTTGATGGAAAGATGTCTATAGATCATGTGGTGGGGGGGAGGGGGAGTGGTAGTCGAACAGGTATAGCATGACTTCATTTGTCTAAGTGTATACTTGCATGCTTTCTATAGACAGAAACTTTCTAGAGGGAACTTTTCATGGTACCTCTGGGAAAAGGGAAAGGGCTTCACTTTTTATTTTATATCCTTCTCTATTTACCTAAACTTTAAAAAAAAAACCATAGAACATTCATTACTTTTATAAGTTAAAGAACTTGTTAAAAAAAATCATTTGCTCCTTGCCTCTGGCTCTGGACTTTTTCCATTAAAAAAAAATTTTTTTTATGTTTATTTATTTTGAGAGAGAGAGAGAGAGAGAGACTGAGCATGAGCGGGGAGGGGCAGAGGGAGACACACAATCTTAAGCAGTTTCCAGGCTCTGAGCTGTCAGCCCAGAGCCCGATGCAGGACATGAGCCAAAGTCAGATGCTCAATCAACTGAGCCACCCAGGCGCCCCAGACTTTTTTCATTTCTTAACTTTCCTTTTTCCATAATTTCTCTTAAACTCATTTCCATGTGTGGATTTAATGAACCTATATCTGCAAATATTCCCAAATCTTTAATTCTAGCCCATATATACCTCTCTCTTCTGAACTTCAGCTCTGAATATCTTGTTCCTTGATGGATATTTTCCTCTAAACATAGTATTGGCACCTTAAGTGCAATAATTGAAAATCTCTTTCCCCTGAACCGCTCCTTCTGTGTCTGTTCCCTATTGATCCAACCTCAAATGCTTCTTGGACTCATTCATCATTTCCACTATCTCATCTTCTGTCACATGTTACAAGAACTGGGCTTAGAGCCCAATTCTGCCGGACTCCAAAGGCCTTCCTTCTACACCAGAAGTGGACAACACATTAGCCTTGATTTTACTTCCCCAGTCATGGCAGGGGAAGATCCACGACTTGCTCAGACTCTCTCTCTTGTTTCCTTCTCTGTCCCTGAGCTTCCCTAAAGAAAGACTAATATTTTCCTCCCTACCTCTTCTGAGGAGAGGGCACTGCTTGCAGACCACGATGACCTTGGCACTCATGTTCTTGCCAGCCTGCTGAATTGCCAGATTTCCCTCTTTATAGATGTTGATGATCGAGACTGTGGCATGCAAACTTCCACCTCGGGTGACAGTTGTGATAACAGTGCCAGCCAGTACTGCAGAAGGAAACATTTAGATATATTATGACAGTGAAAGCAAAAATGTAAGCAGAACTGAAAATAATTTTACGTTCTTCTAAGCTTCAGATAGGAAACATTCTAATGTTCAAGAGAAAGCCCTAATAGAGCTATCGAATGTGATTCTGCACATGTGTCACCAAAATTTAGGTTGAAGAAAAGAGGCCATGGAGCTGGAATGTTAGCCGGGTTGTTAGGTGTTGATGCCTAGGAGAGAAACCTAATTACCTGCTGCATTGCACTCTGCTGCTGAGAGGGGCTCTCTGCAGTGTTTTATCCAACATGGGGATCGTTTACCAAATAAGGCATAGGCTTATGAACCTTTACCTATGAATACTCAATTAAGACCCTGAATCTTTAGAGGTAATACCGTACTAAGCAGTTGCATGCTAGGGGTTTGAGCTACAAAGATCTGGGTCTTTGTGTCTGTGTGGTTGAGTGCCTACCTTTCTGTGTCTTTCCCCTCACCCCTCTCTTCAACTGTCCTCTCTCCTTGAACTTTGGTTCATCCCATGGGTCCCCATCTCTAATTATCAGTATCTGTTTCTGGGTCTTTCATATTCTTTCTTATCCACCTTCTTTATTTCATTTAACAAATCAAAGTATACAGCTGAGGCATAACAAAACATTTTCTTGCTTATAAACAAAAACAAAAACACCTAACAAAATTCAGTTGCTTTTCATTATGTAACTCACTCTTTATTCCACGGTGATATAAGAGGAAAGAGTCTCACTCTGGAGGCACAGAAGGAAAGATGCTGTTTCTCAAAGGCATGCTTTTGGCATTTTGTGGGTGACAATTCCATGTGGTGTAGGACTTGGCACTGAGAGACTGTTTTATTAGCCCTGTCCCTCCCCAGAAAAACCAGTAGCACCCCCCCCCCCCCAGTTATTGTGCCAAAACTGCTCCTTGGGGAGTGTTAGCAATGCAGGCTGAGAACCAATGGGCCACTGGTGTTAGTAGTTGGTCATTTTGCCACAGAAGAGAGTCACAATGGAATAAGTCAAAGTTTGGACTTGGCTGACATGTTCTCATGAAAGCTGCTGCTCATGTAGTGTGCAAAGTTCAGAATTCTTATTATGCCTTACTTTGATTCCTGGCGATAATTGTTAAATCTATAGCCAAGTGAAATCTGGTGGCTCCAAAGGATATAGAGGGGGAGATTTCCTTAAGCACCTCCCACAGAAGACTAACCTGGATGTGACAGCAATTTGTTTTCATTTTCATGCCTGTTATTTGAATTGCAGCATGCAAACTCCAGTAAGATCTAGGGCCCTAGATTCTTCAGTGCCTCACACCCTCAATTAGAATAGTTTGTCTGGACCGTAGACAGTTATCACTTAAAAGGCACAGAAAAAGCAAGCCTCTTTTGGGAGACTCTCTGTTGTGGGTGTAACCTATTTAGGCTTTAGCAACTTCCTTTTCCTGATAAGACTTTTCTTAAATGTTCCTTTAAAAAATAACCAACATAATTAAATTTGGTATCTCTTGCTCTTAAGTGGTTTTTACAATTGGAAAAAGCTCTGAGAAATTCTAAGTCATTAGATAGTATCTCCTCAGTTCCAATTTGTAAGCATTTCCAAATTTCAGATTTCCAAGTTTCAATTTAGTACACTGGAAGGACACTACAGAGGAAATACGTGAATTTCTTCTGAGAAAGGCCAGCCTGGATATGTTTCTAATTTACGTAAGTGGAATTACAGATGTGTGAAAAAATATTCCATGAAAAATATGTGAGGAAAAAAAGTATACAGGGTTTTTCAGGAATACTGAGCCAGCCGGAATACACAGAGTAGCAGTATCCTATTCCAAGAGTCAAATTATTAAGTTTATGTGAAAAAAAGCATATTTTCTGTATACATATTTTTCTCAGTTGTGAAATCTAACACTTTGAACAACACTAGCCAACTATACCTTAGTGAACAGGAAAACATTTTCGTGGGTGAATGAAGAGTGTAACTAACCCTTTACTATCACATTCAGGGCAATTCCTTTGAGACTAAGCATGCAGTCTCAAGTTTCTGATTAAAGAGAAAAGGCCCGATTTTATTTCTTACCAAAGTTACTGGAACAATAATTGCTCTCCAGAGTCCCCGTCCGTCTACACTTTTGTTGACACAGGGCCACGGTGGGTTTTAAACCTTAATTCAAAGGAGAAAGACATTAAGATTCAGGAAAATGAATTCAATTGCAATTGGTGTTTAGACCTGAATCTACTTAAAATTCCTATTTATTTCCCTGAGCCATCAATCCATCATTGCAATGGAGTAATTACATTCAAAAGAAATTCTTTATGGTACTAACTACTGTTCTCATTTCCTCAGGGTAACTCAATACTCTCTGCTGAATTTGAAACCAGAGATCAAAGATAACCCACATTTTGCCCTCTTTTCTTCTTTCTTTATACATAACACTAACCAAAAATAGATATAGCTTCCTTGCACCCTGCTTAGAAAAACCCAGTGCAAAAAATATGAACTCAGAAAATGTAGGTTAATTCTTCACTTTACAAAAGGAATCCAATGGTGCTCCCCCTGAGGATGGAGGGAGTTTTCTCGGTGCCTTTAACATAGGCACCTGCCCAAATGTGGGTAGTACAAGGTTTTAGAAACTGTGTAAAGTGTATTATACCTGTAATGAGCTGCAACCCATCACTATACATCTATTTTGAGTCTGTCATTGCCTATAAGCATTTAAGAACTGGGAAGTAGACTAATTTAAAAATAAAAGTAGATACACAGAGTAGTTCTCCAGCAAAGGTGATTCCTCCCCTTGGGTGATGTTTTGCAATGTCTAGAAATATTTTTTGTCACAACTAGGGGCTGCTACTGGCATTTAGTGGGAGATACAAGGGATGCTGTTAAATATCCTACAATAAACAGGGCAGCCCCCAACAGCAAATAATTATCTGGCCCAAAATGTAAATATTGCCAAGGTGGAGAAACTGTGGGTTACCAAAATGAAAATATTTAAATTTTTTTTTTTTAATGTTTGTTTATTTTTGAGACAGAGAGAGACGGAGCATGAACGGGGGAGGGGCAGAGAGAGAGGGAGACACAGAATCGAAAGCAGGCTCCAGGCTCTGAGCCATCAGCCCAGAGCCCGATGTGGGGCTCGAACTCACGGACTGTGAGATCGTGACCTGAGCTGAAGTCGGATGCTTACCCGACTGAGCCACCCAGGCGCCCCCAAAATGAAAATATTTAATTCCCATTATTATCAATAAAAATGTTTCCAAAATATTTGCTAATTATTCACTTATATGTGGCAATATGCTAGGAAGAACTAAACAAAACAGCTGTAACAGAAGTGTACTTGTTGGGCAAGAATTTGCAGCTATAACACTGCCCTTCTAATATGTTTTTGTGAACTCTTCTCTGAATTTATTATTGATTTACTCTTACTTTGTACCCATACTTAACTCCAAAAAGGATCTCAAGTGGATCACAGTATTAAAATATGTACAATTTAATGTTAAAATACATAGAATAGCATGTGTGTGTATGTGTATACTTTTTTTTTAAGGCAAAGAGTTCAGAAAACATTTAGAGGGAACACTGCTCCAGAAGTTGGGAACCTAAGTTTACCTCATTACTGGAGTCAAAAAGTAGTGGTGCTAGTGTTTCTCCCTCTCTGATGAAAGAACATCCTTTCAGTGGACACTGGAAACCAGCTCTTCTAAATCCCAGAATGTCAATCTGGAAGCTGGGTGGCAGTCCCACCCTGCTCCTTCTCCTCCTTCAGTAGATCCCTGCTCTCCTGCCTTTAAGTCATCACTAGAGCACCCTGACCCTTGTCACGTCCCTGTCTTCTCTCTCCCTGCACTCCTGGCATGGCATCTGGTCCTCAGCCTTCCTCTTCAAGTGCACCTGCGACCATCTCGGTGGGTGTTCCCTCCTCCCAGTGCCACGGCTCCATCCTTCCCAGACTTTCCCTCGGCTCTGTCTCCATCACCTAGTCCCAGGTTCACACATTCTCCCATTAGTCTTTCATCACCAAGCTTTCAAGTTCACACATCCTAACATCCAGTGTAGATGTCTCTTGTTCCAGCTCCTATCTTTTCAGTCTCTTTTGCCAGTATATCCTTCTTTTTAAAAAGTTGAGGTTTCTAGAGACTGAATTCCAGCAGCCCTTGTCCTTTCACTTCTAACCTCTCCCTAGGTGATCTCATTTTGGATCACAGTGTCAACCACATGTATGTTGATGATTCTCAAATTTAAATCTCTTGCTGAAATCTCTTCTAGAGGCCATAGATCGAATTGGACATGATTACTCCACTTGAGTGTCTCACAGACACATCAGACCCAACACGCCACAGCTTAACTTATGATTCTACCCCTAAACCCCTTTCTCTGCTTCAGTGAAAGGTCACACCTTCCCCCGGATTGTGCAAACCAGAGACATGAGAGGCATGATTCACAGCTCCCTGATCTGTCTAGTACCAATAATCACCAATTAAAGACCTGTCAATATCTTCCAACGCTCCTCACACAACAGAATTTCTGGACTCTCTGTGTATTTCTGTCACAGCACAGTTCACCTGGACAACCACGAGAACCTGATTGTCTTGACCCTACTATCCATTCACCTCACAACTGTCCAGAGCTATCTTCATAAAGGGGGAATCTGATCCTGAACTTTGTTTAAATCCATCAACAGTTGCCCCCACACTTAGGATAAAATACCAAAATACTTAGAAGCATAAGGAGAGAGGTGGTAGGGCCTAAAGATGGAACTAGAAAGAGAAGCTAGGCACAAAGAGTTCATGAAGGGTCTTATATATGTCATGAAGGAGTCTAGCTCCTGGGCTGCCCAATATGGTAGCCACTTGCCACATGAGGCTTCTTAAAAATAATTAAATTAAAATTTAATTCCTCAGTATCACTAGCCACATATCAAGGGTTCAATAGTGGCTACCGTATTGGATAGCACAGGTGTAGACAATGAATTCAGGTGGGAGATATGGTCTGCTTTGTGTGTGTGGTGGGAGGCATGCAGTGGGGAGGTAAGATAGAGGAACCCAAAGATGACTTGAGTGTGGCTACCGATGCTGTGGACCCTGCTTGGGAAAACAGGCGGAAAAGCAGATTTGATGCACAAAATAGTGTAATAAAAACAAGTTGAGTTTGATAGGTTTTAATTTAAATGCTTAGCAGTCAACAAAACCCTAGGAGATCATTACAAATCCATGTTGGCAATTTCAGAGGTTTAGGACTGGAGATAAAATCTAGGGAGCCACTAGCAGCACGGTGCTGCCAGATAATTCAATGGAAAGAATAAGGACACCAGGTTCCACTGAGATGAGCTGAAGAAATGAGAAATACTGCTGTAATATAGCAGTACATGTCTAGGCCACAAGGTGGCATACTTGGGGAGCACTCAGAAAAATCAGCTCTTCTACAAGTGCCTATACTCAGGTCAGCCCTACCAGGGGTGCAAGCAGAGAATGGCGGGCTATAAAAGCTGGGTTCATTTCAAACTATTTTGTATCTTAACTGCAGATCCTTCATTCCCACTTTTTTCTTTCTCTCAGATTTAGATTTTGAGATCTGAGGCCTGAAAGCTCAGTGAGTGGAGACTTAGTATAGGGATACACTCTTGTCTCTCCATTTCTTAGGTTATGCTCCAGACCAGTTTCCCAACTGGCTTCTATAATACCAATTTACCCCAGTTTGGGAAAAAAAAAGAAGTATTTTGTATAACACATTTTAGAGTGAAGCGAGAAAAACAACAACATATGCATACACAATAAAACCCAAACCAAAAAACTGGCAGATGTGAAAACAGGCAGGTATCAAGGCCCTAGAACTTTAATTTTAAATACTACAATTCTATGTAATAAAAAAAAAAAGCCGTAACTTTAGAGGTACCAGAAAAGAAAAACTGGGTTTATAATGATCTGTGCCTATAATAGGGTTCCTAGTAATTTTTAAGTGGTCATAATTTTCTTACATCACTCTTAAAAATTATTAGCTTATAAACATTTTTACACCTTACACTTTTTCATTAATGGAGTTATATTATTCTCTTAGATAAGTTTTCATTTTATTTAACTTAGTTTAGTTTCAAGTATCTTTGTTTTAATTTTTTTTTTCTACTTCAAAAGAATTTTTCTTATACTCCTGAGGTGTGTGCACAAACATCAAAACAGAAAAACTTACCCGTAGTTACAGGGAATGTGGTGGTAACAGGTGGTACTATAGTTGTAGGCAATTTTTTCGGCCTGAATTTGTAGTGACCAATAAATCCATCTGCAGTTAAACTTAAGTCTGATAAAAACTGAATGAGAAGTTCATTTCTCTCAGATACAATTGGCCTAAAAGAAGAAAAACATTAAAAAATTTTTTTAAGTGGCACCTCTCTGAATTGTAGAATCCTAGCTTTCCATTTGACAATAGATCACTATATGTTTAAAAGTTAAGATACTTCAAAAGGTGAAAGTCTCAATGTGCTCAGAATTAATGCTAAATAGCTAACATTTACGAGTGTTCAGATCGGCACTGTTATTCACTTTCTAACAGAATAAGCCAGTGAAGTTCAGAGAGTTCAAGTGATTTACCCAAGGCCCTACAGCTAGCATGTAGGGGAGTCAGAATTTGAACGTAGGACCAGGTGACCAAAGAGACTGTGCTAGACATTGAGACCAGTGTAAACACTGAAACTGTGGCTGGTTCTTCACAAGCACCTTAGAGTCTGGCCTGACTTGGGAACCACACAGCTTCTTTTAATTAAGACTCTGGATTTGAGCTGGCCTGGGGAACTAGGGATGCTGGCCATTAGACAGTCAGATGGAGAAATGTCATAAATGAATTCCCATGCACTGTGAAGACACAGCCAGAGGGATCATTTTGGTGGGCTGGTCACCAGGGGATAAGAAAGCCATGTAGGGTTTAACGTGACTTCCATTTCATTTTTAATGAGAGCTCTTAGGCAGGCCTGAAATGGAAATGTTTCTGTTTTATAATCTCAGTAGCAGAATGCTGTGAAGTTGAAAGAGAAAGTGATTGCTTTGGTGGTTATGAATGACATCATTAAAGAACTCTTAATTTGAAAGCTATTTTAGGGACTTGCTGGTTAGCTGGTGCTAAAGATTTAGTGGCGATAATAACTGAGGCTCAAAAGCACTCCTAAGTCTTAGGGAATAACTATCATATAAAATAGTTTCATTTAAGCCTTCTCTATTATTATTTAAGCAATGGTTAAAAAAGGCTGTTTGGCTAATTCTATTTCAAGACTATTTAATTCAGAAGTGGGAAAAACTAAACAAGTTATTTAATTGAGTTAATTAGTGGTTTGACTAAACTCTTTTTTGAGGCATCTTCTCAGCCAAGCCACTTTGAAAATGTTTTTTTTTTTTTACATTTATTTATTTTTGAGAGACAGAGAGAGACAGAGTATGAGCAGGGGAGGGGCAGAGAGAGAGGGAGACACAGAATCTGAAGCAGGCTCCAGGCTCTGAGCTGTCAGCACAGAGCCCAATGTGGGGCTCTAACCCACGAACCATGGCATCATGACCTGAGCCGAAGTCAGACGTGCAACCGACTGAGCCACCCAGGCGCCGCAGCCAAACCACTTTGTAGGCATCATGGACAGCTAATAATGGGGCAACTTAATTTTTTTTCCCACCTGTCAGCTACTTTGAGTGGGGATGGTTGGGGGTGAGGAGGTAGATCTGTACTTGACCAAACCAGTTAGAAAAACTGCAGGATCTTTTCTGTCCTGAAGGCTATTAATTACCTTCTGAGCCAAGGGATGGGATGAAGCCAAGACTGAGCTTCGTGACCTACATTTAGCATTCTGGTCACAAGAGTGACCGAGATCATTTAAATAATGCTTCTGAGAATCAAGCCTTTATCAGAAACATTCTGTCTTGCTTTTGAAAACATATTCCATTCAATAAATATAAACAATATGCATGAAACACAATTCCCAGCCACAATTACAAAAAAAAATATGTTAAACTTGCTTACATGATAAAATTACAAAAAGCACTTATTATATGCAGCAAAGGAAACCTTAAGACCTCATCAGGTCAGCCTTCTGGGCATGATATTATAATTATAGTGATCATCTAATGTCTTTTCTATGAACTAATCTTGGGAGCATCAAATTGGAAATTAAATTTTCTCAAGGAAGAGTATTGTAGTAACAGACATTTTTGTTATGCTGCTACTGAGCTCTAGCATGAATGTGACAGAATCACAGTGCCATAAATGTTCTGAGGGCTATGTGTGCATCCACAAATTAATGTAACAAACCACTAGAAAGGCAAGAGGAACTCTTCCTTGGATTCATTCCATACTGGCAGATCCTGGGAAGGGATGGAAGATGCTCTTTGGTCTTACAAAGCTGGCTGTGTTCACTGTCTCTGCTTTGTCATCCCACAGTCATCGTCGTCTTCAACCACTACAGCTAGTCAACCGCCATGTCCTGCCAATCTTGCCTAAATATTTCTTGATCCACATCCTCCTCTCCATCTCTACCATCCTTCCTCATCTCCTCATCCTTCCCCACCTCCTTGACTTTACCTGGCTCTCCTGCCACAGCCTTCTAACCAGACTCTCTGCTCATGTCAAGGATGGGGATTCTAAGGCACTGGTCCAGCCATTTCATGACTAAATGTATTTGAAAGGCTCCCCTGTCTGTAAGATGTGGAACCCAGTGCTCCTGCCTCTCTAGGCTCCAACTCAAGGTTTGGGCTCCAGAATAGCATATGCCTCCCCTGTGTTATCTCTATTGATGGAGTGTCTTCTACTTGGAATGAGTCTGTCCTCCCTTCTGCTTATGACCAATGCCAACTCTTCCTTCAAGACTAAGCTTCAAGAGGCACAATCTCCTTCAAAAAGCTTCTCCTGACCCCACCACTTGTGCTGATTGGACCAAAGGACTCCTTGTGAGAAACGTACCTGGCATATTCCTTTGCCATTTTAACTATCTGCCTCGTTTCATCCCTCCTACCAATTATCTTTGTTTTTTATTTATTGTTGTATTCCAGCTGCCTAACACAGTGCCCACCACATGGCTGAGGCTTAATGAGTGTTTCTGAACTGAATTCAATGGTGTTGATACTGCACTGAACCCGACACAGGGATGATGAAGTGATCTCACCAACCACAGCACTCCTCCTTCTCTTCAGACTTTTAACGGGAAAAGTCCCCCAAATAGGTTTTCTCATTTTCTGCACTGCCCCATCCCAGAAGTACTCTATGAAAAAAATATTCCTCTGGTAAAAGTGTTAGTTGGAGGACTGGCTGTCGAGCTACTCCAGACAAACTCTCAGAAGCAAGGAGCCCCCACTTTGTGGCCCCCTCCCCACCTGCATGGAGGCTATCACTATGCTGGATTCTATGTTTCTCCTTTTCTTTACCGACAGATTTACCAATAAATATGCATCACTAAGCATGCTTTTAAACTTCATATAAATTGGGGTTCCTGGGTGGCTCAGTTGGTTGAGCGTCCGACTTCGGCTCAGGTCATGATCTCACAGCTCGTGAGTTCGAGCCCCGCGTTGGGCTCTGTGCTGACAGCTTGGAGCCTTGGAGCCTGCTTCGGATTCTGTGCCTCCCTCTCTCTCTGCCCCAACCCACTTGCATTCTGTCTCTCTCTCAAAAATAAACATTGAAAAAAATTTATAAACTTCATACAAATGAAAGGGTATGGTGTGCATTTTTCTGTTATTTTTTTTTCACACTCAGCATTATAACTGTGAGATGCATCCACTGTTTTCACTGCTGCATAGTGTGAACTATTCTCTTGTTGATAAATATTAGGCTATTTCCTCTGCCCCCCCCATTACAAACAATATTGCTAAGAATACTCTTGTGTATGTCTTGCGGTACACATGGGCAAAATTAACGTTAGTGGGCACCCCAGGAGGGTAGTGTACATGTTCTCTGCTAAGTCACAGGATACATGCCCATCTTCAACTTTACTAGATAATGCCAAGCTGATTTCCAAAGTTGTTGTACCAATTTACACTCTTTATAAAGATTTATTCACTGTGCAGCTTTCCTCCTTTGAGAATGTCTCTTGCCCATTTTTTTTTCTATTGAGTTGTCTTTCCTTAAGTAATTTTTAGAATTTCTTGATATATTCTGGTCCTAGGGGTCTTTGTCAAATATGTTACAAATACCTGTTTCTGTTTTGTGCCTTCTCTTTTCCCTCTTTAAGGTGTATTTTAACGAGCAGAAATTCTCATTTAAGGTTCCAATGCATCTGTAGTTGTGGTTCTGTGTGTATGTGTGTGTCATTCATTTTTCCCATATGAAAACAAATTGTTCCTGCTTCATTTTTCAATGAGGCCATTTTTTACCAGCTGACCTGTGGCTCTCTGCAATGTGCCCCATGTGCAGACATGTGTGGATGTGTCTGGCCTCTCTTTGGCGTTTTCATAAGTCCATTTGTCAATCTCTGTTAAAACCATATTGTCTTAAATACAACAGCTTTCTGATATGGCTCCATCACGTAAGGCAAATCCCCCTGCCAAGTTCTCCTTCAGAACTGTCTTAGTTTTGCCCCCATCCCCAACTCCCTTGCAATTCCATGAACATTTCAGAATCAGGCTATCAGGTTTAATGAAAAACCAATTTTGTTATTTTTAAATGACATTGATTTTTCCTATTCACGAGAACGGTATACAGCTCTATTTACTGAGGTTTTTTAAAATACCTTTTAGTAAGGTTTTATAATTTTCTCTTTTCAGGGCTTTCACACAATTATTAGATTTATTCTTGAGTATTTTGTATTTCTGTTGCTATTAAAATAATATTAATAAACTTTTATTCAAGTTATTTAAGAAAATATATTCTTGAATAAATTGTTTCCAACAAATAAAAATATAAATCTAAAAATCATACTTTAATCTGGTAATTAAATTATATTAATAGCTTTTCTAAGTTCAAACCAATCTTGAATTCCTGGTCAAACAGCATTTTCTATACATTGTTAGATATGACTTGCTAATAGTTTTTGCATGTTTATTTATTTTGAGAGAGAGAGAGAGCAAGTATGCGCACATGTGGGGAGGGGCAGAGAGGGAGAGAGAATCCCAAGCAGGTTCTACACTGTCAGCTCAGAGCCTGACAAGGGGCTTGATCCCACAAACTGTGACATCATGACCTGAGCTGAAATCAAGAGTTGGGACACTTAACCGACTGAGCCACCCAAGCACTGTTGGGCTTTTCAACATTTTTGCCCTCTGATGATTTCTTTTTTTTTTTTTTTTTTTTTTTACCAACTGAGCAATGCTTAAAAAAATTTTTTTTAACTTAGGAACACTGTTTGGTATTTGTTGTGGTAGGATTTTAAAGGCTATCTTATTTTTCATATCGCTAGGAAATGAAATTTGAAATTTTTTTTTTAAATACTTGGATATAAAGACAAGGAGAGACATGGTAGAAAAAGCTACAGCAGGATAGGGGGTCAAGAAAGGGTTACTTTTCTTCCCCTTAATTCAGGAGAACTTAAATTTTTGGCTATGGGAAACAAATAATAAAGGCAGAGGCTAAAGATGGAGATGATGGAGAAAAAAACAGGGCTACTAGGTAGAGGGAAATTTCAAGGGAGAAAAGGAGGAGGTCAGATGGAGGATACAGATGAAAAGACTGGCTTGGAATAAAGGAGGGTGCGGTAGGCTGATAATGGCACCCCAAGATGTCTGCATCCTAATCCCTTGAACGTGTGAATATGTTACTTTATGTGCGAAGGGACATTGCAGGTGTGATCCAGTTAAGGATCTTGAAAAGGAAAGAGTATCCTGGATTGTCTATTTGGGCCCTAAATGTAACCCAGGTATCCTTAGAAGAGAGAGGTTTGACTCCAGGAGAGGAGAAGGCAATACGATGATAGAAGGAGAGACAGGAGTGATGTGCTTTGAAGATGGAGGAGGAACCACAGCCAAGAAATGCAGCAGCTTCTTGAAGCTGAAACAGGCATAGAAACTGATTCTCCCCTCAGAGCTTCCAGAAGGAAACAGCCCTGCTGACACCTTAACTTTAGCTCAGTGCAAGGGATTTCAGACTTCTGACCTCCAGAACTGTAAGAGAATACATGTATTGTTTTAAGCCACTCAGTTGGTGGTAATTTGTTACAGCAGCAACAGGAAAAAAATACAGAAGGAACACCTTTGCTAAGAGCTTAGAAATGGGCCTTTGTCTAACACATTTGGCTGCAGAGTCAAGTTTGGGTATAGTAATGTTCAAATTTTAGCCAATTTGTATGTATTAAAAATTCTTACTATTATCAAACAATATAAATGAAAAAATGAATTGAAATTGAATTGAAATTGAAATTGAATTAAATTAAATTTAAAAAATGAATTTAAAATGAAAAATACCTTGTTTTAACTTAAATGTGTCTGGGGGAATCATAGACATGCATGTAAAATCAGGTGATGCGTATAATCGAATTATGTTTAAGCAACAGAGTAGAAAAGGGTATTTAAAAATTGACATAATGGTGACTTTGACAGCAAACTGTAGTAGTCTTTTTTTTCCTTAAGATTTTATTTTTTTAAAAGTAATCTCAACACCCAACATGAGGCTCAAACTTACATCCCAAGATCAAGAGTTGGAAGCTCTACTGACTGAGCCAGCCAGAGGTCCTAAGCTATAGTAATTTCAACTGAGGCTTTCTCCAGTATTGTATGTGAAAGGGAAATATCTTGCACCAAAATACATGTGTTGCACCAATACAGAATAGGGAACTAAGAGGAATTAAGCAACTGGCTCAATGTCACACAGCTAGTAAGTAGCAGAGCTCTAAGCTCCATAAATGTTTGCTGATAAATACACAGTGCCTTTCAGGCTTACCCAGCAAACATTTGAGCGACGCGGTGAGGAAGAGGTACAAAGCCACAAGAGGTCCAGGACAAGTCTCTGATCAGGTAAAACCACCTGGGTCATCATAAGCATCCAGGTTTCCGTATCTGGATCCCCAAATTTCAGCCCCCTGCTTTTTTCTCAGAATTTCCTCCTTCCACTCTGATGTTTGAGCTCACCTTTGCAGGGCAGTGATGTATCCAGGTATCTGGATAGTATCTGACTCTGGGGCATCACCAACTCTGCATCTGTTATCTGTTTGGCCGCCGAGGCCTCGCTACACTCATTAATACCTCCTTACTCCCTGGGTTGGCTATTTTTTGTGCTGGGGCTGTATGGGACTCTACTGCCATGGAACAAACCCAAGAATTTGTGAACAAAACAACAACAGCATAGAATCTTCCAGAAAATAAAATATAATTGGGCAGTTTAATAAGAAAGAAGTTTAGAGCTACTAAAGTATTAATGAAATAAAACAGGTGGACTTACGCAGGTGGACTATCACCACAATACTTTCCAATTCTCTTAGCGTCGTTGACTTCCCCACCATTAAACACAGCCACAAAATCGTATCGGCAGTAGTTATCACGCTCGACATCAAACTTCTCAAATTTTAATTCTATAAGCTTTAGAGAAAGCACATTAGAAATGTCAAGATAGCTTCGAGGAATAATCTCACTCAGAAATCTTCCTCTCCCCAGATCTGTAGGATATCATGATTTTCCTTTGTCAAGAAAATATTCCTTCTGTTTGAATTATTCATTTCTTATGGTTTTCATATTTCTTCTGTAGTTCACAAAACTGTGGTATTACTTTCCTTTAATTTTTAATCATTCCAAAAGGTCATCTCAACCCTAGTTAAGATCTTAAATTTAGGAGACCTGTTCACCTACAGCTACAAAAGTATGGGAACACCACACAACCCTAGCAACCTACATTAAGACCATAACTGGATATGTGTTAGAGTGGGAAGCAGAACCTATGCCAACTTCATTCTTCTCAGAGATGTTCCCCTATGTTAGTGAATGCTGGGGTGTGGTGTTAAGTGTATGCATTTGGGTGGTGGATGGAGTTGTTCCCCTTTCAAGGGAAAGAGAACAACATTCTTATCACATGCAAAGGAGTCAAATTCTTTAGGACCAGAGATTCAGGAAGTGGGGACTGACTGTGATGTCTTCTTGAAGTATGTCTGAAAAGTGTGCCTACTGAGTTGAGCACAGCCTACTTGGTGATGTGGTTGATTTTTGAAGAGGTTGCATAAAAGCACTCATATACCCAGTCAGTGTTAGACTTCTTAAGTATTTCTTAACTTTTTTTGCATAAGTACCAATAATAGTGTCCAAGTTATTCAAGTCAATAGGAAGTTTTGATTTAACAGGCAATCATTCCCCTCACAAGCAGATTTTTCCAGAGCACCTCCAACATGTGAATCAAAGGAAATCTCACTGGGTTCATAAATACCCACGGCACCCAGACAGCTGATCTCCACTTTTGCTGGGCAGCAGGTGGGCAGGTAACCCTCCCTGCTGCTTCGGGAAGATAATGGGCATTAATTCCTGTTAGGACAGGCCCTAGATATTAGCTAAAGAAGACTCACAGTAACCTAGATGAATATGATAATAGCAACAGCATCACGGAGGGATCAAAGGTAAATTTTGGCTTTGAAGATAATTGTCACATATCTACATATTTACCCCCCTTTAAAAAGTCAGCACCAGTTAAGGGTGAATAATAGCTTATTCATATTTAGCAGTGCTTTAAATCGTATTAAAATACTTCCTCTCTGGGTCCAATAACTTCTCACCAGTTGGTAATAAAATGTTTTCCAGATTATTAAAAAATTGGCTGACCTTTCTCTACTTAGTCATATAACAGCTTTTAGAGAGAAGATTAAAAAATAAGTAAATAAGTAGGAGAATAGAGGGGAAAACTATGATAAAAAATGAAGGTTAAGTCTTTATTGGAAGAAAATGCCCAGAGATTGGCACAGAAATTACTCAGGATTTAATTTTCCCAGTTTATTCTTCTCTGACAGCGCTTCCAGTGATTTCAGACATTACAACAATGATTAAAAACTCATTGGCTAAAGTAAAAAATCACGTTAATAAAATGAAACCCAAGCTTAAATTTAAATAGAGATGAATAATAGAAAAGATATGCTGAATTGTAATCTGCAAGTATAATTAAGTTGAAATTATTTAAACCAATATATTTACAAATGTCACAGAAAGAAAAGTGACCAAAACCATCTCAAGAATTACATACTGCTTAAATGTTGAGAAATGTGATTTTTAAAAATTACTTTAAGCTATAAAAAGTTAAATAAGTTTATAAATCTTTCATCAATAAGTAAATGACCAGATTTTTATTCTTAAAAATAAAACTGGGTTTGGGGATTACGATCAAAGTGTGTGTGTGAGTTCAAATCACCAATCTGGATGGTACATTTGCCTGAATAATTTAACATTAAAAAATGAATATATGACAAATAGTATCTGTGTAAGTGATACAAAAGATCAGTTTATTTTTTATTTTTTTAATGTTTTATTATTTATTTTTGAAAGAGAGAGAGGGAGAGAGAGAAAGGGGGGCGGAGGAGCAGAGAGAGAGGGAGACACAGGATCCAAAACAGGCTCCAGGCTCTGAGCTGTCAGCACAGAGCCCAACATGGGGCTCAAACCCACAAACCATGAGATCGTGACCTGAGCCAAAGTAGGACCCTTAACCGACTGAGCCACCCAGGCGCCCTTCAAAAGATCAGTTTAGAAAAGTTTTTTTTAACAGTATCATAATGATCACCATCTAGTGTGTGATTAAAGTCTGTAGTGTTTGTAACAATAATAATTCTTTGTTTTCCAACATCCACAAAGTAGACTTGGTCTATTCCCATGCTACGTTTTCTCCTGTAATTAATATCTAAAAGTGGTTCCCAGAAAAGATAAAATTTCATATAACCACAAACTAATAAGCACTGGAAAACTAAGAACTTCTCTCTTGATTGTTTTAGAGGATTGCATAAAGTTATTTGTGGGGAACCTGAACAAATTTTATGTTAAACAACAACCAAAAAAAATCCACAGAGCAGATTAGCTTTCAGACTTGTTCTCTGAGGGGAAGATGTGGTGTGCTTGCATTGGCTTTGTCCCGGTGAAGCTGTCAGGTGCATTTAGCTATGTGAACAAATGGCAACCTGAAACGTGTACATGTACTTGGGGATTCTAACCCTCCCGTATTTAGTCACTGCTGCTTATAACATTTTCCACAGGGTTAAACAATCTCACAGGGATTTGCTTACTATTTACATTGAAATTTAAAAATTGTATTTCTATAATTTATATACTTAAATACATGACTTTGCAAAAGCAATTTTAATCTGGGTCTTTTATGAAGAGATACCTATGCCCAGCAGGGCCTTCCTCACCCTGCATGCTAAGCTCTTGAGAGATGGGCCCCTCATACCATCTAGGCAATTCACATGTGCATGCTTTCTTCAGATTTTCAGGGAAGCTTACCTGATTCTTTGGGGCTACAATATGCCACACACAAGTGACTCCTGCAGGGTAATCACGGTCAGGCCAGTTGGGGGTTTTAAAAGAGCCAGAAGGTCTTTCAAGGCGTCCTCCACAATACTGATCCCCTAAAGTTATTAAGTATGAAAAAAAAAATCCAAGTTTATATCCCGATATAGGTCATGGCAATGCAACTATAAGGAGATTGGGAATTTGGAAAATTGGTGATAGTACAATAAATAAAGGCAATGACAGAAGCTCTTAAATTTTTTCTTAAGAAATGGTCTCCACATACATCTCCCTGCCCTCCACACACATGCTGAATGGTCTCTGTTACTTGACATATCACATCAGCACAAGAGAACATAGGAGTAGAGTGAGAGCTATCGCTTCTTTTCTTTCTTTCATTTTTTTGGACAAGTAAAGACAAAATCTTTGGCCAAGAACTCATTCAGAAATCATGCAGGCTCAACAAATTACACAGATTTTAAGAACCCTCAAGGCAGAGGTATTTATTAATAGGATTAAAACCCAGGTGCATGGACAAAATTTGAATTAGTTGGCATATAAAACTCCCACTACCAGAAAACTTTATATGCTATACATCTTTAATATTTTTAAGAATAATTTTTGTTTGTAAAAACAATACGGGTTTGTAAATTTTCAGCAATACAGAAAAGCACCAAAAAGTAAAAAATTACCCCAAATCCAACCACCTAAAACTAACCACAATATTTGAGAAACATCATTTCAGACATCTTTATGCACATGGACTGATAAGAGAAATAATTTTAGAAAGGTATTTTAACACCAAGTTCTAAATTTAATTTTACTTGAATTTAACTAACAGAGAAAAACTGAATTCAAACTAAGGGAACTAATATACTTTAAATATTTCTTTGACACAGAAGATAATAATTCTTAAAAGGCATCTCTAAGAAAATGTGTTATAAAAATTGAGGTTGGATAATTTATAAAACTTTTACTCATGGAAAATTTCAAGCATAAACAAAGTAAACAGAATAATATAATGAGCTTCTATGTATCCATCACCCAATTTCAACAATTATTATCATTCTACTATTCTTTTTATTAATACTAATGTGCAATCCCCACCACCTGATGATGATGATGACTGACAGATTTCAGGGAGATAAATTCATGTACAATGAAATGCATAAATCTTAGCTGTACTAATTTGAAAAATTGATCTGCCCCTGAAAGCCAAACTACTAGGATGATACAGAATTTATTTCCTACCAAACTTCTGTATCCCTCCCCAGTCAGTCTGCTGCCTCTCCACACCACTTATCTGAAAAATTCCACCGTAGTTTTACTCTGGACCTTCACATAAAAGGAATAGTGTATTGTGTATTCTTCTGTGTCTGGCTTCCCCTGCTTATAGGGAGAGGCATTCATGTTGCTGTGTGAGTTGGCAGTTTGTTTCTTCACTCCGCTGAGTAATATTCCAGCATATGGAAATACCTCAGTTTGTTTACCTCTTCTCTGCTGATACTCATTTGGGTGTTTCCAGTTTGGGCTATTGTGAATGGACCTTCTGTGAACATTTTTGTAGAAATCTCTTTGTGGACATGCGTTTTCATTTTGCTCGCACAAATACCCAGGAGAGCAATTCCTAGTCCAAGAGTAGATGTAGATGTAGATGTTTAACTTCAGAAGAAACTACTAAAAATTTTCCCCTAGAGGTTGCAGCATTTAAATCTTTTATTTTTTTTATTTTTTATTTTTCCCTGAGACAGACGGAGTGTGATAGAGGGAGGGGCAGAGAGAGAGGGAGACACAGAATCCGAGGTAGGCTCCAGGCTATGAGCTGTCAGCACAGAGCCTATCGTGGGGCTCAAATGTAAGATCAAGTCGGATGCTTAACTGACTAAGCCACCCAGGTGCCATGAAAATTTCTCTTTTTACTTAGATTTCTATAATTTTAATGTTCCTCAGTATGGCTTTTTTTTTTTTCTTTTTGTCCTGTTTGGGGTTTGTTGATCTTCTTGGCCCTATAAATTAATGTTCTTCACTAAATCTGGCTAGCTTCAAACCCTTATTTCTTCAGACATTTTTCCTGCACTATTATCACTGTCTTCTGGGACACAAATTACACATTAGACCACTTGATATTGCCTCAATGGTCTCTGAGGCTTTTTACCTTTAATCTTTTTTTCTCCTGGTTCTTCAGACTAGGTCATTTCTATTCAAATCCACTGACTCTTGTACCATCCCCAATCTGCTCATGAGCCCACCAGGTAAATTTTTAAATTTCAGACTCTATCTTGCAGTTCTAGAATTACTTTTATTCTTTTTTATAGTTTAGCTTCTCTTCTGAAATTTTCAGTCTGTTTACTTATTACACATGTATTTCCCTTTAAGTCCTTAGATTTTATGTCCTTAGACATATTTATAATAGCTACTTTAAAGTGCTTGTCTGCCAACTGTAACATCTGAGTTATCTTAGGATTGGTTTTTACTGACTGCTTTTTACTGGACTCTAGACACACTTTTCTGGTTTTATCAGATGACTAGATACTGGATATTATGAGATATTAGATATTAGAGATTCTAGATTCTGTTGTGTTTCTATGAAAAATGACTTTTGTTCTAGCAGGAATTTCACTTGCCTAGACTCAAGCTCAAAGTCGGTCTCCCTGGCAGCAGGCAACAGCTGTAATCTCTGTTCACTTTCATGTTTCAGCTGATGCTTTTGTGCCAGGCCAACTGGATTCTCCTCTGCACATGTAGAGTTTGGCTGCAAGCCAAAGATTTAGGTAGATTTTATATGTGTACTTTGTGCCTCAATTCCTCTGTAGCTTCCAGCCATGGTTTCCTTCCAAACATTCTGGCTGCTCTGTCAGCCCCAGATTCTGTCCTCTGACCTCTCAGACCAGTAATGTTGCACGATAGCTCAAAGCAAGAACAGATTAGGGAATGACTTCAAGCTAAAGGCTCCAAATTTAACAAATCTTGCCCACTGCAGTTACCTTTTTTTTATACATATACAAATATTTACTTATTTTTGAGAGAGAGCGAGCGTGAGCAGGGGAGGGGCAGAGAGAGAGGGGGACAGAGGATCTGAAGTGGGCTCTGTGCCAACAGCAGAGGGCCTGATGTGGGCTTAAACTCATGAACCATGAATTTATGACCTGAGCCAATGTCAGACCCTTAACTGACTGAGCCACTCAGGCGCCCCACTACAATGATCTTTTAAGGGTAGAGGTTTCTACCCTTGGGTGCTCATATGTACTGACATGAAAATTCCCCCACACATAGTTCTCAGTGAAAGAAAAAAAAAGCTGTGAAACACTATGAATGTATGGCCCCACTTACATTTTTAAGAAGCTATTGCAGAAGTACATATGTATAAGTGCATATACAAAGGTATGGGACCACCACCATGGCTCTAAGAGGGGACTATAGAGGAGTGAAGGGGTACGTATCTGTATCTGTATGTGTATATACATATGTAAGCTTCCCATTTTTACTCCATAAGTTTCTGTATTTGAATTTTAATAAGAATCACATGGGCTTTAAGAAAAAGAGACTTTTTTGAATGGTTTCCTAGTGGTTTAGTGGCATTTACCAGCTATTTTTGAGAAGAACTGGTCTTAAATTTTAGATTAAAGGAGTGAACACATTTAAGGTGCCCAGAACACAGCCTAACACACAGTAAGCATCCAGTAACTGTGAGCCATCATTATTGCTGTTATTAGCATTATGTGGAAACGATACCTCTTTCATTTGGTTCGGCAGCAGAAAACATGGCCATGAAGCCATTCCCAGCTGTGTTGGCGTCAGAAATCATCTGCACCATCATCTTGTTACCACTGGACACAAGGGCTCCAGGCCGGAATGTGCCACAGAAGCGCCCAATACGCTGGCCATTGGCGTGACCGTTGTACACATCCACAAAGTCATAGCGGCACAGGTTATCACTCTCAAGATCTATGAATCGGAAATTAAGAACTACTACTTTTCCCTCGGGAACCTGTAAAGAAAAAGACCAATTGGAAAACCATGTCATGAAAACAATACCTGAGGCCTTCACGTCTAGCCAATTACTAAAGTGAACAGATGAAAGTATAATACTCAAGATGATGCTTTTCTTCCCTCAAATGTGAACTTAGCAAAGGTTTTCTACCATAACAAATTCCTAATAAAATATAAGTATTTACTCTCTTTTGGAAAATCCCACAATTCATTAGGGTACACAATCTTATGCCTAGGGAGTTTATCTCAACAAAGTTGCAAAATATTGGGCCAGTCTTATTAACTGGTAAGTCATTGCTTACAAAGAATATCAGTCCTGATTGGACCTTGGCACACATTTGCATACTGTAAAACACCATAGCACCCAGAGGTATTGCTTGGCAAAGAAACTTACAAAATATCATTTTTCACAAATAATACAACAGGATAATCTCTATATGTAGAATCTCTCTATGAAGACCCAACTGAAGGGATTATTTGGCAATCATATATTTAACTTATACATAATTCAGTTTGGGTCCTGAAAAATCTAGATCAACTATTTACACTGATTACACTGAGTAATTAACGAATCATCTCTTCTCAAGTCACTGAGTTTTTGTTTTCCACATGAAAACTTTATACACTAGGCAACCTTGAAACACAATGTACTAATAAAAAATATGAGTTTTCACTTTCTTCTAAGACTTTCTTCACCATAATTTCTTCCATATAATTTTTATGATGCTTCCCTTCTTGTTTCCTGAACAGACAGAAAAAAATGGCTACAAAAGCATTTGGCAGGATTTTTTAAAAAAGTTTACTTATTTGGGGCGCCTGGGTGGCTCAGTCGGTTAGGCGGCCGACTTCGGCTCAGGTCATGATCTCACGGTCCGTGAGTTCGAGCCCCGCGTTGGGCTCTGTGCTGACGGCTCAGAGCCTGGAGCCTGTTTCGGATTCTGTGTCTCCCTCTCTCTGACCCTCCCCCATTCATGCTCTGTCTCTCTCTGTCTCAAAAATAAATAAACGTGGGGCGCCTGGGTGGCGCAGTCGGTTAAGCGTCCGACTTCAGCCAGGTCACGATCTCGCGGTCCGTGAGTTCGAGCCCCGCGTCGGGCTCTGGGCTGATGGCTCAGAGCCTGGAGCCTGTTTCCGATTCTGTGTCTCCCTCTCTCTCTGCCCCTCCCCCATTCATGCTCTGTCTCTCTCTGTCCCAAAAATAAATAAACGTTGAAAAAAAATAAATAAATAAATAAATAAATAAACGTTAAAAAAAATTTTTAAAAAAAGTTTATTTATTTATTTTGAGTGAGAGAGAGCAGGCACTTGTGCACAAACGATCAGAGGAGGGACAGAGAGGGAAGGAGAGAGAGAGAATCCAAAGCAGGCTCCGCACTGTCAGTGCAGAGGTCAACACGGGGCACGATCTCACAAACTGTCAGATCATGATCTGAGCTGAAATCAAGAGTCAAATGCTTAACTGAGCCATCCAGACACCCTACATTTGGCAGGATCCTAACAAAATCCCCGTTTCTTTTCTAGTTCACACCATCTTTTAACTTATTCATTCTAGTATTTGATCATAAAGTCTCAATCAGATTTGTTTTACCTTTTCAACTAGATGAGATCCCCCACTGAATGGCCTAAGAATTTCATTCTGTAAAGTCTTACAGATGACAAAAGTCAGTGATTTAAGAGACAAAACAAACCCACAATCACCAACAGCGGTTGGTTTCTATTCATCTTAACTAATTATCTCATACTCAAGGGTCAATAGATGCTTTAAGATAAATACGGCTTTCCATGTTGGTGAGTTCAATGTCATAAATTCATTTTTCTGTGATAAGATGAAGTGTTTCAGTGCTATTTGCCTTTTGTATCAAACACATACACACCCCATGGTTAAAAACTGGAGTGCAGTAGTCTCAAGAGAATATTTTGGCTTTGTCATGGCTGTATTCTAATTGCTAGGAGCTTATCTTAAAAGGGTGAGTATTAGAAGCTCCAAAGCCACAGGCTATGAAGCTGATAACAGAAAATGCAATTTAATTTTGACATATTCTGAGATATCTCTTGTAGTATTTCTCTGGGCTTTTGTTGATGTTATTGTTGTATTGATCTTTTTTTGCAGACAATCTCTAGCCTATCATCAGAAAATTAGAAAAATATGATGGCACATCTGTAACCTTAAATATAAGCAATCTATCAATCACTGAAAATTTTTTGGTCAAGAAAACCATTTCTGAAGTAAATTAATTGAATGTGGATTGTCCTTGAATGAAGAGTGACTGTATGTGTAAATGTGTAGATAAACTGTGTGGATGGTAATTCAAAGCTATGAGTCTCTTCCACCCACAGAGTATAGATATAAAGGAAGGGAAGAGGTGGAAGGATTGACCCTTGGAGCACTCTGATGTCATCAGGACTTCCAGATAAGGTCAAACCGAGATAGAGACTGAGTTAGGAACCAGTCAGAAGGGTGTGGTACCCAGAAGCCAAGGGAAAAGAGTGTGTTCAAGGAGAAAGAACTAGCCAGCCGAGTCAGGTGAGGCTGCTGAGTCAAAGAGGATGAGGACTGAGAAATGGTCACTGGGTTTAGCAACTAGAGGTCACTGTAACTCTGACAAAGCTATTTTGGTGGAGCACCAGGGATAAAGCCTGATAAGAGAAGATCAAGAGAAAATGGGTGAGAAGAATTGGTGAAAATAAATAGGGACAAGCCTTTCAAGGAACTTTGCTGGAAAGATGATTAGAGTAATATGTGGGTACCTGGAAGGGGGTGTGGGGTCAAGGCAGGAGAGTTACAATGGGCTATGTTAAGTCTCATCTGCATGCCAATGGGAATAACTCCACAGAGAGGGCAAAACTGAGCAGAGTAGGAGAAAGGGACAGTTGCTGGGGAATTGTCCTTGGGTAGGCAAGGGAGGATTTGCTCTAAGGCACAGATTGGGGCGGTGGCCCTAGATGCACCTTTCTGCCTAGTAAGAAGAAGGGAGGCAGGTGCAGGTGGGGTTATAGGTGAGGCTGTGGGAGCAGATGAAATTTTTCTTCCGTGAAATAGAAAACAAGGTCATCAGCAGCAAACGTGGCTGTGAGAGGAGCTACTGGGAGTCTGAGAACAGGGGAGAAGGTGTTTAAGTGGATCAAGGAAGGGCAGCAGGAGTGTCAGGAGTGCTAAGGGCCCATTTGAGGTAAATAAACTAGAAGTGAGGCCTGTGCTTCGGATTCTGTGTGTGTCTCTCTCGCTGCCCCTGCTCACACTCTCTCTCTCTCAAAAATAAACAAACATCGGGGAGCCTGGGTGGCTCAGTCGGTTGAGCAACTGACGTCAGTTCAGGTCGTGATCTCATGGTTTGTGAGTTCGGGCCCCACGTCGGGCTCTGTGCTGACAGCTCAGAGCTGGGAGCCTGCTTCAGATTCTGTGTCTCCCTCTCTCTCTGCCCCTCCCCCACTCTTGCTCTGTCTCTCTCTGTCTCAGAAATAAACATTAAAAAAATTTTTTTTAAATAAACAATTACAAAAATTTTTTAAATAAACAAAAACCTAAAAAAAAAAAAAGTGAGTCCTCTCTTCATTGTTGTGTTTTTCCCCAGCTAAACACAGCCCCCTGGGTAGAGGTGCAGGGCAGGTGGAGAGTTGGATTTAAGCAGCAGGGTTGGGAGGCTGGAAGAGTGGGGTGCGGTGTGCCAAGCAAGGACTGTGGAGGAAGAGAGGGTCCATAGAGTTGAGAACGTAGGCGGAGGAGTGACCATAATGATGGCCCATGGAATCTAAGCTGGGTAAGGACAGAAATCATAAATCAATGAGGTGAGGACAGTTACAACATAGATTGTGGTGGAGACGAGGATAATGGAAGTGGGTGCCAGAGGAACAATGGAGGGTAAGTGCATTGGAGGACAGAAGCTGTAAGACCCAACAGGATCCTCCATGTAGATACTGAAATTACTATAAATTACAACCAGGAAAAGTGTTGAAGACAGGGACAGTGAGCCAGGGGCTAAAATTTATAAGAAATGAGGAAGATTGTCCCAGGGTCTTTCTGCAACAAGATGAGCAAACGGGGCAAAAGAGGGCAGAGTCTTGTTTCACTGGTAAGTTCTCAGTTCTTTGACACTGAGAAAGTTCTGATGATTCCTTTCTGTGGTCAAGCTGGATACTCATTTCCAGTGGGATAAGTCAGCATATGGTCAGCAGTAGAAACAAGGTTACATCACTGAAATTTTGAACACATCTTGATCCCAATAACAAACCCTGGCAAAAACTCTTTTAAAGGAAGGATGCAGAGAGCTGTATCAGTTGAGGTCTACCATAACCAGAAACAAATGCCATCTTGCATTGAAGGCCAAAGAGCAATCTATTGTGAGGGAGACACATACTGCCGCAAACTCTCTCACCACAACAGCTGGTCTTCATTTTTATGAGAGTAATCCAAGATTATCTGATGCCCTGTGATGTGAACTTTGCTAAGAGTTCCTAGATGGTCATTCCAAAGGACTTTGTAAAGCATATTCTCCAAAGATGACCCCACCACTATAGTCTGTACTCCTGATTTTTGTTAAGAATATATATAGAGAGAGATACATACATAGAGTAATACAACAAACACCTGGGTACCAGCCATCCAGAATTAATTATTAACATTTTGTCAGCTTTTTTGAGAGAGAGAGAGAGAGAGAGAGAGAGTGCACATGTGCAAATGGGTGAGGGGCAGAGGAAGGAGAGGAAGAGAATCTTAAGCAGGCTCCACACCCAGTGCAGAGCCCGATGTGGGGCTCAATCTCATGACCCCGAGATCATGACCTGAGCAGAAATTTAGAATTGGACGCTTAACCAATTGAGCCACCCAGGCACCCCCTGTCAACACGTTTTTAAAGTCTCCTTAAAAATTTTGAGATAAGTGGGGCACCTGGGTGGCTCAGTTAAATGTCTGACTACAGCTCAAGTCATGATCTCATGGTTCATGAGTTTGAGCCCCATATCAGGCTCCGGGCCGTGGAGCCTGCTTCGGATTCCATGTCTCCCTCTCTCTCTCCCTCAGAAAATGAATAAAACACTAAAAATTTTTTTTAAAAATTTGTTTTCAGATAAAATGAGGTTTGTCATCCCCATCCCAGGCCTTATCTCCCCCTCCTTTCTCAGAAGCAACCACTGTCACAAATTTAGTGGGTTTCTTTCTGTGCCATTCAAATTACTATCAGGGGTGCCTGGGTGGCTCAGTCGGTTGAGCGGCTGACTTCGGCTCAGGTCATGATCTCACGGGATCATCAGTGAAGAGCCTGCTTCAGATCCTGCGTCCTCCTGTCTCTTTTCCCTTCCCCTGTTCATGTTTGCACGCTCTCTCTCTCTCTCAAAAAATAAGTATTTTTAAAACATACCTCAAAGTACTTTTATGTAGGGGCACCTGGGTGGTTCAATTGGTTAAGTGCCTGACTCTTGATTTTGGTTCATTCAGGTCATGATCTCATGGTTCAAGAGACAGAGCCTATGTTGGGCTCTGTGCTAACAGCAGGGAACCTGCTTGGGATTCTCTCTCTCTCCCTCTCTCTCTGCCCCTCCCCCACTTTTGCTCACTCTCAAAATAAATCAATAAACTTTAAAAAATAAACCAAAATACTTTTATTTAAATGTATATGTATCCATGCAAAATACACAGTTGTTTTGTGTCTGTTTTAAAAATTAATGAAAATGGGATAATGCTGTATATATCATTCTCCAGCCTGGGCATCCTTGAGTTTTCTGGGTGAGGAAGAAGACAAAGGGGAAATAAAAACAAAAACAAAAACACAGACACCCTTCACAAACTATTCCTTCGGCCTAGAATACTTTCCCACATCTGCCCTTCTCTCGCTCATGCTGAGGGTCTCATTTCGAGGTCTCCTCTTCTTGGAGGTATGCACTCCCAGACTCCCAGCTCTGCCTCCCAAGATGGGCTCTGCCCAGTTAGCAGCCTGCCCTTCAGGTGCCTGAGCATGGGGTGGCTCAACCCACCTACTCCTTCACTGTCTGTTTTCCCTGGAAGATGGAGCTCAAGGAGGCAAGACTCCCTCCTGCCTTGGTCACTGCTGCATCCCAGCCTCTAGACAGCGCAGCGCGTGGCCTGAGCGGAGGGGCATCATGAAGATTTGCTAAATGAATAAATCCATCAGGTGCTAAATGGAACACCAGCTTCTTTGCTCAAACCCTGTACAAGGCACCTGCTTGGCGGCTCCGCCTCTTATGTCCTAACATCTCCTACCCCCACCAGCAGCAGCAGAGTTCCAGAAGGCTGCTTTCCTTTCTAGGTCATTCTTTACAAAAAAAAAGAAGATGAATATCTTTTGGGAAACCTTATATTTCAAATCTCCTGTAATGCTAACACTTAATGCAGAAACTCCATTAAGATGCTTTTTTGGTGGTAATGGAGACAAAGCTGCTGTTTTGTGAGATTATATTGACCAGGGGATTCATTATCTGCCTGTAGAAAAACAATTGTATATTCATGTTTTTCCCTGTCAACAGCTGAGTCCTGTGTGGGCCACAGCCTTGTGCTGCGACAATGACCTCAGCTCACCCTGCAGCCCCTGGGATGTCCTTACTGTCACAGGCAAATGTGCCAAGTCTCCTGATGCTCATGCCAGAGCTGCTTCCAGAGAATGAACAGAGGAACTATATTTTAAGCTGATGGTCTGCATTTTCAGGATACTATGAGCAAAACGCAAATATGAGGGCAGCTTCTTTTGTAAGAAGTAGATTTCTGTAGAAATGGTAACTCTTTTGTATCTGTAGCTTTTCTTCTAACACTTTATTTACTAATGTGAGCAAAAATCTGTTTCTTTTTTTAAAAATTTTGTTTTTCAACGTTTATTTATTTTTGGGACAGAGAGAGACAGAGCATGAACGGGGGAGGGGCAGAGAGAGAGGGAGACACAGAATCGGAAACAGGCTCCAGGCTCTGAGCCATCAGCCCAGAGCCTGATGCGGGGCTTGAACTCACGGACCGCGAGATCGTGACCTGGCTGAAGTTGGACGCTTAACCAACTGCGCCACCCAGGCGCCCCGCAAAAATCTGTTTCTGAAGCATGTCTGATTTTTTTTTTTTTTTAAAGCCATCGTTTTAATCTTCTGAGATTTTCCTCTTCCAAAAACAGACCTTTGGGAAGCATGCTCTAAAATACAAGGCCACATTTTTATTTACACAAAGTTCAAGAGGCACAGCAGCTCAGTGTCATCTCACATACACCCCTAAATGTAATTCAAAGAAACTTATGTGCAAACTATGCACAAATATTTGGCTATATTCAAGAGGGGGTTGGGGCGCCTGGGTGGCGCAGTCGGTTGAGCGTCCGACTTCGGCCAGGTCACGATCTAGTGGTCCGTGAGTTCGAGCCCCCGCGTCAGGCTCTGGGCTGATGGCTCGGAGCCTGGAGCCTGTTTCCGATTCTGTGTCTCCCTCTCTCTCTGCCCCTCCCCCGTTCATGCTCTGTCTCTCTCTGTCCCAAAAATAAATAAAAAACGTTGGAAAAAAAAAATTTTAAAAGAGGGGTATAAATCAGAATCTTAAAAAATCTTATTCACGGGGGTGCCTGGGTGGCTCAGTCAGTTAGGTATCCAACTTCAGCTCAAATCATGATCTTGCGGTTCGTGAGTTCGAGCCCCACATTGGGCTCTGTGCTGACAGCTCAGAGCCTGGTGCCTGCTTCAGATTCTGTGTCTCCCTCTCTCTACCCCTCACCAGCTCACTCTCTCTCTCTCAAAAGTGAATAAACATTAAAAAAAATTTTTTTAAGATTTTTCATATTCATGTATATTCTGTGTATATTTAAATACCCTGTATATATTTAAATATTTGAAGAGGGATTAATGGAAATAAGGTGATGTTTTGAACATTTGGTGGGGGAGGATTAGTAATTTCACACACACACACACAAAAACCCTTTATACTCTCATGTCTGGAAGAAGGAAAGAAACCCCCAACTCAAGCCCAGACTACCAGCACTAGTGAACATTAGGTTATATACTCCTCTGCTGTAAACTAAAACTTTCCCACTGTGCTTGGAATAAAATCCTCACTCACCATCTATGGCCACACACTTAGCGTATATCACATGCCAGATACTTTCCTAAGCACTTGACACATTATTTCATTTAATCTTTTAGAGCAACCCTATGAAGTTAACATTACTAACCCATTTTGGAGGTTACAGGTGAGGAAACAGACACAGAGAGGTTGCCCCTAACTATCTCTGACCTAATCTTTCCGTCTCATACAACAGTTTGGCAGTTCAAGGAACCCTCCAAACTAGTTTTCCACCTCAGAGTCTTTGCACAGGTTGGTCTCTCTGCTTGGCACTCTCCTCCCTGATATTCATTATCTGCATCATCCTTTAGGTCTCAGCTCAAGTGTTACCTTTCCAGAGAGGTCTACACTGA
The DNA here is from genome assembly GCF_022837055.1 of Prionailurus viverrinus. Taxonomy (NCBI): domain Eukaryota; kingdom Metazoa; phylum Chordata; class Mammalia; order Carnivora; family Felidae; genus Prionailurus; species Prionailurus viverrinus. Next base: position 37,980,688 of record NC_062569.1, read on the forward strand.
GCCCTTCAGTTGCTTTAGATCATGTAGCTCACATAGCCATGTTATTTCTTTATAGATTATTTATCGTATGTTTCTCCATCAGAATGTAAGATCCAGGGACCAGAGCTTGTTGGTGGCTAGTCCAATGCCTGGCTATCAGAGGCGTTCAAAAAGTAGTTATTGAATAAATAACTGGGATCCTTATAATCTTAATTAAAAAAAAAACTGTGCAAGTCACAACCCCTATTACTAGCACATACATGTACATAATAATGCAAACTCTCAGGTACAAGGTAGGCAGCACTAGGGCCCCCGTGAGAGGTTACAAACAGCTCAGAGTGGTTATGGTGACTTACTTAAAAACCACCCAGCGAATCAGTGGCAAAGCCCGGATCTGACTTCTACCCAACTGTGTTTTCCATGGCCTGTGGAAGAGACTGAAGAGATGCTCACCAATCTTGTTTCCTCCATGTGGGCACAGAGGAAGTCAGCATTTCCCAGCCTCTACTGCAGTTAGGTTGGAGCCGCTGACTGGGTCTTGGTCAATGGCATGTAGGTAGAAGTGATGTCCCCACCTCTAGGCTAGGCCCAGCCATTGAATGTCTGGTGCAATCCTTCTAGAGTTCTCTTTTTGCTCTAAGGAGGGAATTCAACAGAGGAAACAGGAAGGTTCTAAGAGACAGCAGAGCCACAGAGGAGTTAATGCTCAAAGGAGAACTGCCCAGGACGGCCATCCAGCTGCACTGGACTGTGAAGTGAGTAAGAAATTAAACATTTGTTGGCTTAGGCCACTGAGATTTGGGGGGTTGTTGTTATAGCTTTGCACTTTGTGTTAATAACCCTGATTAATGAATGGATAGTGACAGTCACCTGTTGTCCTTACCCAGCAGTGCTGTGACAGGTGACTATGGAGACATCCTTGTTGTTTTTGCTGCATATAAGCTCTATATGAATTAACACTGTAATACAGCCACCAAAGGAGTGGACGGTCTCAGGCTGTGTGAATAGCAGGGTGGCAATAGGCAATGTGGAGTAATAGCACAAGTGGTAAATACAGCATCACTGAGGTACATCTGCAATTTCAATGGCCCCTTTAAAAGTGTAACCAGTACCTCCACCACCACTACCATGATCCTTTGACTCCTTTATCTGCAGCTGGTCAGTTGGGGTAAGAAGGTGATCAGCAGCCATGAGTACTTCTTGAGCTGAGAAAAGAAATAGGATCTTTTAGCTGAGGACATGGCTCTGAAATGAACAAGAGGCTGGGCTTCAGATTATGCCTCTTTTGCAAATGCTGCCCAAGGGTGAGGAAGAAAATGTCAGAGGGGAGATCAGGGCTGCGGTGGGCCCATTTAGCACTGTGAAGGTTACTGAACTCAAGCCTGCCAAGAGAACACAGATGGGAAACACTTGAAGGAACAACAAAGCAGAATCCAGAGCAATGGGAACCCTGAGGTAGTTACAGCCAGGATGGGGAGACAAGCAATTAAGCAAAGAGTTGTGGTTTAGGTTTTGGTTGGGGGAGGAGATAAAGTTTAAACGTAGAGTACAGTAACCCCCCTTGTCCATGGGGAATATGTTCCAAGACCCCCAGTGGATGCCTGAAACCTCAGATAGTACAGAAGCTTATATATATGATGTTTTTTCTTCTACATAAAACCCTATGATAAAGTTTAATGTACAAATTAGGCACACTAAGAGATTAACAACAAACACTAATAAGAAAATAGAACCATTATAACAACATACTGCAATACGAGTTATGTGAATGTGGTCTTTCTCTCTCAAAATATCTTATTGTATTGCATTCACCCATTTTCTTCCTATGATGATATGCAATGATAAAAAGCCTACATGAGAGATGAAATGCAGTGAGTGATGCGAGCACTATGACACAGCGTTAGGGTGCTACCAACTGTTTCTGGGCCACTGACTGTGGGTAGCTGAAGCCATGGAAAGCAAAACTGCAGATAAGGGGGCAATACTGTGTTCCTTTGCACAGATGTACATCTTCTAGTTTTCCTGTGGCTGATGTCACAGGGACCCTACCATGGATGTAAGTGATGACAAATCTTTTGAGCAAGTTATGCATTCATCGTCAACTTTCTTGAAAACTAGAAATTCACTATTTCATTTTCATTAAACATGTGCTCTCGAGCTGTTCGTTCCTGAAAGGGTTTACTACAAAATAAAAAAGCATCACCAAACAATAAAATTTTAAAAAGCACTACCATACAATGAATATTTATAAAACAAAGAGCTATAAATTTACACCAAGCAGTAAGTAACAAAACCACCGTAGCAAGAGCAGTCAGACTACTCCACAGCAAGACAGCTCAGCTTCCATTTCCCAGCATGTATTTCTTGTACAACAAGCCTATACTTCCCTTGTTGTCTACTAAATCAGCCAACTGGTAGCCTGGTAACTTCCGGTGTCTCCCTGGCCAGGGCACAAACCACAGCCCTGGTATCACATGGCTGACGGGAACAGCAGCATCAAATACTTGTCCCCTCTCCCACAAAGACAGGAAGGAGTAGCTGAACCTCGTGGCTAATGCCAGAGCTACCTCATGTGATTAGTGTGCATCTTAAATGCTGTCCTTGGAAGGTGTTAGTTGTGTTGGGCAAAGACACAGTTGTCTTTCACGTTTAACCAGGTGTTGACGACAGAACACTGGGCACTATGTGCATGACACATTTTTTTTTTTAATGATTATTTATTTTGAGAGAGACAGAGACAGAGAGAGAGCAAGCACAAGTGGGGGAGGGACAGAGAGAGAGGGAGAGAGAATCCCAAGCAAGCTCTGTGCCGTCAGCACAGACGGACAGAGAGAGAGGGAGAGAGAGAATCCCAGGCAAGCTCCGCGCTGTCAGCACAGAGCCCCATGCAGGGCTCGATCCCATGAACTGTGAGCTCGTGATCTGCACCAACCAAGAGTCGGATGTTTAACTGACTGAGCCACCCAGGCGCCCCATGTGCATGACACACTTTTAGACAAGACCACAGCAGAAGATGCAAATTCAAAGAGCTCTACCACACCCATCCTGGATGATTTTAAAACAACTATTAGTAGTAATATTTCTTTTAAAACAATGAAAAATCCAGGGCAAATGGTAAATCGTGTGAGATGTCCTAAATGACAGGTATATATTGGAACTGCCCAGGACAAATGAGGACATAAGGCCACCCTGGCCTTAGGGCATGTAGGCCTCTCCACTGAAGTTTGTAGCTGCCCCACTACATCCCCAAAACTGTAGATTAACTAAATGAGTAGCTGCTGAATGAATAAAAGGATGGAATAAAGTCCAAAGTCCTGAAAATAATGGTGTGCAACGCCCACCTGAGTCGGACAGGCTGGTCTCCTCTTCCCCCCAACTCTTCGTATCTTGGGTGAGAATCCCCCCATCCTCAAACACACCCAGTCCTTTTCCTTTCCCACTTCTATGAGATCACGTGTATATTCCCACCTGGAATCCTTTCTCCCCATCTCAGACTATCAACCACCGCCCCAATTTCAAAGTCTTGGCCATACTACCTTCTCTAGGATCCCACCTCCCTCCCTCAACCAGTGTCCAGACTCGGTGGGGCGGGGGCGTTATCTTTCCTCTTTCATCTCTCAGAACCCACTATTCTACTGTTCTCTCCTTGCTTTTGGTGGCCCCTTTAGCATATACAGGGCCCAGAGGGTCTCCCAGGGTCTGTGGCGTCTTCCCTGTCTTGCAGTGAACGTGAAGCTTTCGCAGGGTAGAATTGTTCCACTCCGATTTACGTGTCTGACTAACTGAACCTACATGCATTCCTGGGCCAAGCATCAAAAAAGTGCAAAGAAAGTAAGGATGGAGATGGGGGAAAAAAGTCTTCTACCTTCATTTCACATATGTTAGATCTGTGATTAGTTTGGAGATTTCCTATGTCATTTGATCATTTCTTCTGCAAATCATCAAATAGTCATTAAATATCAGATGCTGGCACAGCAACGTATATCCAGCTAGGATAAAACATAAACTCCAAAAGTCCATGTGACCTAAAACCTGGCAGTGAGTGCCTCTCTGGGGCAAGCTGGGGCTCCACTAAGACACGTGAGACACGGCACCAAAAGTTTGTAAAAACGCCCATCCCAAGTGGTCTGCTTTGTTATAATCTCCCAGTTAGTGTATACAGGATTATAATCTTTTATATTATTTAATTCATTTTTTAAATGTTTTAATTTTGAGAAAGACAGAGAGAGAGAGAGAGAGAGCACATGCACAGTGAAGGGGCAGAGAGAGGGAGACAGAGGTTCTGAAGCCGATCTAAGTTGTCAGCACAGAGCCCTTATGAGGGGCTCGAGCTCCTTAACCACGAGATCATGACCTGAGCCAAAGTCAAACGCTTAACCAACTGAGCCACCCAAGGCCCCCTATAATTTTTTATAAGTAAGGATATCTATTCCTTTTTTTTCTTAGTGTGTTTTGTGACAGAACATTGCTGATAAGTCACAGAAATTAAATCTTGCCAATTTCTTCACACTTTCAAAAAATGAAACAAAGGACTGGAGTCACGTTAGGATATTCTTTCAGTTTTCTAGGAGTTGTCAACATGAGTTGACCCAGAAGAAAATAAACATGATTGGTGGAGAATCTTGAAGAAAAAGCAGCCCTTCCCTAAGCCCCTGGGACACACTGGCTTAAGGATAACAGACATAAAAGCCAGGGGGTACCTCTGTTAGCTATGGGCCTTTTTGTCATACAGCACCCTTGTTTTCTTCCTAATGACACGACTATGACTTTTTTGGAAAGCTTTTATAGGCTGGAACTGATTTCTATGCAATGCCCAAAGGAAACCTCTAAAACGATATTTTTAGGAAAATACTTTTATAATCTGTCATTTGTTTCTGAGAAATCTGTAATGGATCAGGAACACAAAATTAAACTATTTTACTAGGAATGAAACAGAAAGCCCTTCCCTTCTGGTGTGAGAAGAATCATAATAAGGTAATAAACACATTTAAAACAGAATAGATGCAAATGTGAGCAGCCAGGGTTGTCCTGAATGAGCAAGAAACAGAGTTTACATAGTAGCATTAGGCTGCTACAAGAGAGAACTAAAATTGTTTTTAAACCCAATTCTTATAATAAAAAAAAAATCATGTCTATAGTTTATAATCTAAAATAGCACTATAAGATTCTAAAAAAAAAATGAGTGCTCACCCATCCCTGATTCCCACTCCTCAGAGGCAACCAATTTAACTCAACTGTTTTGTTCGGCATCTATCTCCTTGCTTAATAAAAGCTTGTGCTGCTATTTCTTGATTTATCCTTTTTAAACTTTCTCTTTGCTGCCTATTATTTCCCTGATGTGCCCGTCAAAATCTGATTAAATCAAGTCAGGATTTCCATTACTATGACTACATAAAATTATTCACTACTGGACTAATTGTACAATTCTTTGTTTTTCCTAAGGCTAATAGTTGCTTTGTTCTTTGAATTTCCTTAGTTTTCTCTGTAGCTCTCTCTAAAACCCCTCTTGACAATGGCCAGGCACTGGTATCTTGTCACTTCCATTTTCTTCCTGGAAATATCCATCCTAGAGCCCTCCACCCTCCTGCCCTCTCTCTGTCCAGTCTTCACTGGCCTCTCACAAGGCCTGTCGCACAGCTAGGAGGCCAGGACTTGGCTTCCTCCAACTCAGGAAATCCCCACAGGGCTGCTAAATCTTTTTTCTTGGTTGCTTTATTCCCTCATAAGAGGATGTTGGAGCTCATCCTCTTATAGTTTTCTTACAAAGGGTCAACACTGAGAAAAAAACACCTTTATTCTGTGCTTACATCTATCCACCAGTTTGGTAGGGTTTGGAATTGTAGCTTTAAAATAAGTTTCATCAGATTAAAAAAAAAATCGTTTTAATGGTTTTTTTTTTTTTTTTTTTTTTGAGAGAGAGAGAGAGCGCGGGCAGGGGAGAGGCAGAGAGAGAGGGAGACAGAATCTCAAGCAGGTTCCATGCCATCAGCACAGAGCCAGATGTGGGGCTCAAACCCACGAACTGTGAGATTATGACCTGAGCTGAAACCAAGAGTCAGACGCTTAACTGACTAACCTACCCAGGCACCCGTTTCATCAGAATTTTTAGGACATCATGCCACTGCCTTCTAGTTTCTAATAGGCTGATGTTGTTCTTTTCCCTTTCTATGTGATTTTCCCCTCCTCTAGAAGCTTGTAGGATTTTCTCATCTAAGTTGAACAAAAATGTGCCTTGGTGTTTGTCTTTTTCCATTCACTGTGCTGAGTAGTATCTCTTTATTCCCTCCCCTTCATATTCTCCATTCTTTTCCCCTAGAACTCTCATTAGTCAGATGGGCTTCCTGAATAGATCCTCTAATTTTCTTATCTTTCCTCTCCAATAGTTCATCTCCCCTCCTTTTGTTCTCTTTTCTGAGGTATCTTCTTCAAGTTTATCAATGTTTTCCATTTCCACTTATTATTTTCCAACTGTGTTTTTATCTTATTTTCTTTTTCTTTTTTTCTTGGCATTGTTTTATTTTTACACACACAATACCTCTTCTGATCTAAGGATAATATTTTAAAATTTTCTTCTGCCTTGTGTTTTGTCTCTGTTTCCTTATTTTTGTTTGTATGTTTGTTTTTCGTGTTTGGGGCTCCACCCTTTCACGTTAGAGGCTTTCCACAAAGGTCCAGCAACCCCTGACTATCTATTCATATTCAGAGCTGAAGTGAGGCTGACTGGAAGCTCTATGGCAGGGCTTGTCCCCATAATGTGACTGGGGACAGGCTGGCTTTTTCACTGGGTCTCCCAAATTATCTGGAGGTCCTATCTGAAGGGCTCTTTGTTTTCTCTAAAATCTTTCAATGTCTTGCCTGAGGTTTAAAACCTTGCTGCTGTTTTCTTGGGAGGAGCAGGGAGAAAGGTGGTTGGGAGGGCCTCACCATTCAGTGTGTAGACATAATTTCATTAACCTGTTTTCAGTGCCATACCTCAGCCTGGCCCTATCTGCCGGCTTTGCAGTTAGTTACAAGTCCAGAGAGCCTCTGGTTCTCAGAGAACAAGCCCTGCTGTGATGGGAAAGGAGACTGCCCTCTTACTGCTTGGAGCAAAGGAGGGAACCTTGAAGGCTAATTGCTCTTAAAAGGTTTTCAAACATAACTCCAACCACCCCTGCTCTGGGGCCTTCCAAGAAATGCGGGGCCTCCAATTCCTGAGCCTGGCAAGGATTGTGGGGCACAGATCAGCTTGCTTCTCTTGGGTACTGCCCCTCCCCTCTGGCAGATACATTGACTTTCCCCTCTTCTCTCTGCCAATCCAGTTACCACTGACCATCTGCTTTTTTATCTTCCAAAATTTTATTGGTATCTCTCTTCTGTTAATTCCATTCCAGGTCCCTTTTGTCTTTGTGGGTTTAAACTTAAATTTCCTTACTGTAATTTTGGTGGGATTTTGAGAAAGGACAGAAATAAACACATGTGTTTAACCCACCACGCTTAACCAGAAGTCACTATGATGATTTTTATTAAAAAGTAATAAGAATAATATAACACTATGTTCCTAGGTTATTTACAAGAGTATATAAGGTATAGCATTGTAAAATTAGGGGCTCCTGGGTGGCTCAGTCGGTTAAGCGTCCGACTTCGGCTCAGGTCATGATCTCGTGGTTGGGGAGTTCGAGCCCTGTGTCAGGCTCTGTGCTGACAATTCAGAGCCTGGAACCTGCTTCGGATTCTGTAACTCCCATCTCTCTCTGCCCCTCCCCCACTTGTGCTCTGTGTCTCTCAAAAATATACATTAAAAAAATTTTTTTAAAAACATTGTAATATTATAGGTAAGAGCATATTTAAAAAATAAAAGCCAGATTCTGTTAAGCACCTATAATACCAACAATTATGCCTGATGCTAGAGGATTCAAAATAACTGCAAGGCAGCTATATTACCATTTTTAATGACTTTATGCTATTCTAATGTACACCTGTACCATAATTTATAGGAACAATCACATCTTTTTCTATATTTAGTATGTTTCTCATTTTTTATTAATATAAATAATGCTGTTATGAGCACAATTATATAAACCATCCTATGTTTAAGGGAATATTTCTGTTGAATAAATTCCTAGAAATGTTATTTGCTAAGTCAAGGAAAATAGGAATTATAGATTATAACAGCATATTGCCAAGAAAAGCTGAATTTATTCCCATCCCCATTTTTCACACCCTCAACTACACTGCTGCTGCCAATAGTTATCAATCAGGCGGGCAAAACAATGAGATCTCATTGCTGTTTTGATTTCACCATGAACATTTGCAAGGAGAAGCTGGGTTCACTTAAAGTGGTGGAGATGAGATGAGTGGGGGCACGTAAGAGAAGCCTCAGTTGGGGCGCCTGGGTGGCTCGCTCAGTTAAGTGTCTGATATTGGCTCAGGTCATGATCTCGCAGCTCACGAGTTCGAGCCCCACACTGGATTCACTGCTGCCAGCACAGAGCCTGCTTGGGTTCCTCTGTTCCCCTCTCTCTCTGCCCCTCCCCAGCTTGTGCTTGCACTCCTGTGCTCTCTCTCTCTCTCTCTCTCTCTCTCTCTCAAAAATAAATAAACATTAAAAAGGGGAGGGGAACAGAGAGGTGCCTCAACAACACCGACCTCAAGATTTCAAGCCCCCAGGCACCATTCACATTAGAATGGCAGTGCAAAGAGAGGTTTCATGTTGTTTTGTTTTAGAGGAAAGCAGTGAGGAAGGACTGAGGGCCTAAGTTTGGTTTTGAATATGTCAAGTTTAAGATATTAGAGGCATGTATTTCAGTATCAAAGCGCAGTTAGAATGATGGTTTGAGGAGGGAAGGTTTTAGAAGGTGTAGTTCTGTCAGCAAAGAGAACATGGAAAAACTTTTACAAGAGAAAACAGTCTGAGGCCACAGAAGACTCTTATACTAGCCAGATGTCTCACAAATGCGTAGCCACAAGGAAAGGGTAAGAAAGAGGGTGTGTGAAGGGCTCAGAGATGCCAGAAGCCACAACCCAAAGGGCATGTCCTGGGGATGGTGGTTAGTAGCATAAACAAAGGAGGCACCTCCATTCTTTCCACCACTCTCTGTCCCAAACCTACCAACAACCTAGCTAACTTTGTTTATAAATTCTCCTCCACTCAGACCACCCCAAGAAAGCTTTTCAAAAAAAAGAAAAATGTAAATGAAATTAAAAACAAAAGAAAACTGGATAAACGTTCTATTTGAGAAAAACCTCAGGATTCCCAGAGGAGAGTTTAGTCAGCAAGAGAAAAGACAGTGAGTCATTTTGCTCAGATGGTGTGACATTTAAATTAAATGTTCTGTGACAACAACACATTTAGGGAAAAAATCACACAAAAAAGACACTAGTGGATAGGAAAGAGTAAATTGGAGAGGCTCAGAATGAACTCACTAGTCCAGAATGCACATAAGTGGCACAGATGGCTTGAAACATTATGGGGAGGGAGAGGTAATTATGTTCAAACATGCCTGGCACTTCCTCCATGGTATCCCTGTCTGTCCTTGTTTCTTCAACTGCAAATCTTGAGATTGCTCATAAAATAAGAGAACCCAAGTTTCACCACGCACCCTTTCCTCAAAGCCCTCAGCTGCCTGAAGTGATGGAGGATGTTGCAGGGAGGCATTATCTTGTGTTTTTTTAAATGGATCATTAATATTTCATTGCATGGATATATCACTATTATTTATCCATTCATCAATTGGTGGATATATACATATCCACTTTTTGGCTATTATTAGTGATGCTTTTATGAACACCTTTGTGCAAACTTTTATGGGTATGTGTATGTTCATTTTTCTTGCACCTAAGAGTGCAACTGCTGGGTCATATGGTAAATGTTTAACTTTAAAAGACTATGTTTTCCAAAGTGGCTATGCTAGTTTACATTCCTACCATTAATGTACAAGAGGTGCAATTTCTCTACATCCTTAACAACCTTAACCATTATTATCTGTTTGTTTATTTGTATTTATGATAGTCATCCTAGTGGAGGTGAAGTGCTATTCATTGTGCTTTTGAGCTGCGTTTCCTTAATGTCTGAACATCTCTTCGTGTGCTTATTGGCCACTCATATATCTTCTTTGCTGAAATGTCTGTTGAAATCTTTTGCCTGTTTTGTAAACTGTCAATCCTAAAACACTTTTAAAAGACAAAGAAAAGCATCAAAACTTAACTTGAAGTAAAGATAAGTATCTAAGTCACCCTGCACAATCTGGTTTTATACACCCATTTCATGCCAAGGAGGAGAGGCCAGGCACCCCTAACAAGCTTGTTTAACGAGGTTACTCTACAAAATAACAGTGAGCTGACAACAGCATCTCCTAAAGAATCCATTGGCTAGGAACATGGGCTTCTCACTTTAATTTCTCCATAGCAACAATTCTGCAAATTATAAAAAGAAACAACACCCTGCTAAGGATGGAAGGCCTCTCACTGTTTTTCGGAGGGCAGGATGAAAGAGCAACAATTAAAACATATAGGAAAGCTTTAGAAATAACTACAAATATGAATATTATGCAATCAGCATGTTAACTCATGATATACAGTTGACTCTTGAACAACAAGGTTAGGGCCCCCGACTCCCTGTGCAGTTGAAAATCCACGCATAACTTTTGACTCCCTGAAACCTAACTACTAATAAAGTTTGGCAATGGCAATGAGTGAATGGCAATGGCAAAACAGTCAAGAAGGCAAACAGATCAATAGTCTAGAATAGAGTCCAGAAATAGAGCCCCACTTATATGGTCAATCAATTTTTGGCAAAGGTGGCAAAGCACTTCAATGGGTAAAAGGTCAGTCTTTTCAACAAAGGATGTTGGAAAAACTGGAAATCCACACAGAAAAATACAAATGTTGACTCCCACCTCACACTACACACAAATTCATTTGAGACAGATCACAGACATAAATGTAAATGCTAAACCTACAAACTTCTGGAAGAAAATATAGAAGAATACTTTATTATCCTGGACAACAAGAAAGCACTAACTACAAGAGTACAAACTGACCCACTGGACTTCAACAATTTTTAAATTTCTGTGCATCGAAGGATACCATTAACAAAATGAGTAGATAAACCACAGACGGGAAGAAAATATTTGCAATTCATACATCTGACAAAGAACTTATATTCAGAATAAAGAACTCATACAGCTTGATGATAAAAGACAAAATACTCCAATAAAAAACATGGGCAAAAGATTTGAATGGACACTTCACAAAGATAGACCAATGTGCATGAGAAAAGCATTCAACCTCATTAGCCAACAGGGAAATGCAAAATAGAATCACAATAAGACATTAACTACACACCTGCTAGAACAGCCAAAATTAGAAAGGCTGATGACACCAAATGCCAGGATGCAGAGCAAACATAACTTCCTACCATTACTGGTGGGAGGGTAAAATGGTCATCACGTTCGAAACTGATCTGGTAATTTCTTACAAAGTTAAACATACACCTATCCCATGAGTCAGCAATTCCACTCTCAGGTATCCTTCCAGGAGAAAAGAAAACATACATGCATAAAAAGCCTTATACAAGAAGGTTTGTAGCAGCTTTATTCATAATAGCCCAAATTTGAAAAAAAGCACAAATGTCCACAATAGCAGAATGGATAAACAAATTGGTATATTCACATAGTAGAATAATAATTAGCAATAAAAGGAACAAACTACTAATACAATAATGTGGATAAATCCAAAAACATCACAGTGAGTAAATTGTGAAGGAAAAAAGCACATTCCATATTATTGTTTTTATGAAGTCCTAGAATTGGAAAAATTGCTAATCTATGCTACTTGCCTCTTGGAAGGATGGGGAATTGGCTGCAATAGGAGTAAGAGGGAAGGAAGGTTCTGGGTGCTGAAAACATTTATTTTGATGAAGGTGTCATTTAGACAGGTGTTTGAATTTGTCAAAGACATTGAATTGCATATTTAAGATTTGTGCATTATATGTAAAGTATGCCTAAAAAGAAAAAACCCAAAACTAAAACAAGCAGAAATACAGAGTGCCCTGCAGGTGGCAGAAACATATATCTATCAATTTATTGTACTTAGAACCGTGCTTGCCTCTTACTTAATGCTCAGTAAATGCTGGCTAAAATTACAAGCATTATCTATCACAACAAAGCTACTAGCTAAGTGTCATCCGCATCATTGTGCAAACTTGAAACCTGCTATTTGGGAAAAGTTTGAAATCACTCTGTGATCTATCATAAAAATCGCATAATTTTTTATATGCCATATCCAATTTATCTTATTAATATCAACTGTATCCTTAATTAGAAATAACAGCCACTCCACGTATACATAAAAGTAGAAGATATCAGTGGGTAACTTGATAGTTTCCCAAAGGAGCTAAAGCTTAATTGTCACGGAGGGCTATGACGTGTGGTTGGTTCTTGGCCCCGGCTCAGAAAAGTATGCCACACAAGTAAGAAAAATGAAGCACAATGGTTGATGAAAACCTATCACTGGTAAAACTCACAAGTGCAAAGGCTGCAAACTCTTCACAAATGAATGTAAGTTACTTGAGGGGGCGGGGGGCAAGGACCACAAAGGAACAATGATAATTCTTTTGTTTTTCCCAGAAAAGCAATCCCATTTTTTTTTTATTTATTCACTTTTTTTTTTGAGAGAGAGAGACAGAGAGACAGAGCACAAGTGGGGGAGAGGCAGAGAGACAGGGAGAAACAGAATCTGAAGCAGGCTCCAGGCTCTGAGCTGTCAGCACAGAGCCTGATGTGGGGCTCAAACTCACAAACCGCAAGATCATGACCTGAGCCGAAGTTGGACGCTTAACCGACTGAGTCACCCAGGCGCCCCAAACCCATTTTTTTCAATAAATTAATCAAACATTTATCAAGTACCTACTATGTGTCCAGTCATGTGCTAGGCTTTAAGGAAAGGACAAAGGTAACTGCGTTCATTCATTCATTTATTCATTTCTTCCATTTCTTTCTTTCTTTTTTTAAATTTTTTTTTAACGTTTATTTATTTTTGACAGAAAGAGACAGTATGAGCAGGAGAGGGGCAGAGGGAGAGGGAGACACAAAATCCGAAGCAGGCTCCAAGCTCTGAGCTGTCAGCACAGAGCCCAACGCAGGGCTCGAACTCACAAGTGGTAAGATGACCTGAGCCAAAGTCGGATGTTCAACCAACTGACCCACCCAGGCGCCAGTCTTTTTTTTTTTTTTTTAAGTTTTGTTTATTTAAGTAATCTCTACACCCAACATGGGGCTCAAACTTATAACCCCAAAACCAAGAGTTGTGTGCGCCTCCTACTGAGCCAGCCAGGCACACTGCTCATAGACCATTTAATGGATATTGGGAATATACATAATTTGTCAATTTTAGGCCTGTTTTTAAAAGTCTAAAATTAGGGGTGCCTGGGTGGCTCAGCTGGTTAGGCTTCCAAATTCTGCTCACGTCATGGTCTCACAGTTTGTAGACTATTAAAAAAATATTTTTAAAAAAGTCCAAAATTAAATTTACTATCTTACAATTAAAACTATTTTCACATAGGGGCGCCTGGGTGGCTCGGTCGGTTGGGCGTCCGACTTCGGCTCAGGTCATGATCTCACGGTCCGTGGGTTCGAGCCCCGCGTCTGGCTCTGTGCTGACAGCTCGGAGCCTGGAGCCTGTTTCAGATTCTGTGTCTCCCTCTCTCTGTGACCCTCCCCCGTTCATGCTCTGTCTCTGTCTCAAAAATAAATAAACGTTAAAAAAAAATTTTTTTTTCACATAAACAAGAGGATGATTCCAAAGTATGCCAATACATTGGAATAGTAGTCCCAACAGCAGTCAGTTTTATTTTTTATTTTTAGTACTACAAGTTAGAAAAGCCTAACTAAGAATAATAGGATGTCAAGAAAGGCAGCAAGCGTTTGCTGGCTTTGTCACATAGTTCTGGGTAGTCGAATCAAATGAGGACCCAGAAAAATGAGGTGATTTCTCATCATCAACTGCAGCACTCTGTAAAATGTTAGGCTGATGGACATATCACACTCAAGACCTAGAAAGCTGACTGTTTCAATCTGGGCAATAGCAGTGAATGAATTCCTGATTCTGTGTCTGATAACATTTAACTCCAGAAAGTATTTTTCATGTTCTGCCCCAGCATTTAGGTGTGGCTTGAAAATATGCCCAATAACAAGTTATTGATTTATTTTTCTGAAAAGTGAAGAAAAACATCCAGTGTTGGGAGTATGCCAAACTCTAAAGCAACCAAACCCTTTGTACAATTCAAATTCAAAAGATTCCAATACTTTATTTTCAACGTAAAATAGTGGCATTTGGCTCTGAATGATAGCTTTAGGCTTGCAAGAAACAGGATTTATTGCTATAATACACCAGAGCAGGTGTATTTGCAATAAAAGAAATGTCTTTACTGACATTAACAGTGAAGTAAAACACTGATTGTTGGTTTACTACATACTATTTTTTATTTCAAACACTTGCGTAAGCACCTTTATCTTCAGCTGCCACCACACCTAAACATAGTCATGTCTGCACCCAGTCTCTTGAACCTCACCTGCCGCCATTTGATCATGTTTCTATTTTTTGTTACTTCCTAAAGCACTTATTGAAGAATAGGGAGTAAACTGTTACCTGCCACCTGTTCTCTCTGCTGGATGAGTAGTATTTGGAATGGCATTTCACCATGGGATCTGATGTACACCTCAGCTTAACGTGTCAAAACAGAACATCTGACCTCCCCCACCAAATCTGCTTTGCCCTGGCCTCCCTGTCATGGTTGATGAATCGTACCTCCATCCTTCCACTTTGCACGGGTCAGTAACTGTGAAGCCATCCCTGGTACCTCTTTTTCTTCCTCCCCACATTTTGTCCACCAGCAATTCTTTTTTGGCTCTAATTTAAAGTACATCCAGAGGGGCGCCTGGGTGGCGCAGTCGGTTAGGCGTCCGACTTCAGCCAGGTCACGATCTCGCGGTCCGTGAGTTCGAGCCCCGCGTCGGGCTCTGGGCTGATGGCTCAGAGCCTGGAGCCTGTTTCCGATTCTGTGTCTCCCTCTCTCTCTGCCCCTCCCCTGTTCATGCTCTGTCTCTCTCTGTCCCAAAAATAAATAAACGTTGAAAAAAAAAAATGAAAAAAAAAAAAAAAAGTACATCCAGAAACTGACTATCCCTCACTACCTCCTTGGCTCCCATGCTGGTCCAAACCATCATCATCTCTCATCTAACTACATCGATGGCCTCCTAACTAGTTTCACTACTGTCACCGCTGCACCCCAATCTCTGTTCTCAACACAGCATCCAGGGTGACCCTTGTCACTCCCCTGCTCCAGACCCTTCAGTGGCTCTGTGATAGTTAGTTTCACATTGTCAACTTGGATAAGCTGTAATATCCGGTTATTCAAACACTGATCTAGGTATTGCCATGAAGGCATTTCATAAATGTGATCTACAATCAGTTCACTTTAAGGAGATTATCTTGATAATGTGGGTGGGCCTCATCCAATCAGTTAAATGGCCTTGACAGCAAAACTGAGGTATCTCAGAAGAAACTCTGTCTCAACACTGTAGAATCAGCTCCTCCTGCCTAACAGGTTCTCCACAAATTTCGGACTTGCCAGCCATCACAATCGCATAAGCCTATTCTTGAAACAAATCTCTTTATGTATGTATGTATGTATATGTATGTTTGTACATGTGTGCATGTGTATTTCTAAGTACACATGTATATCTTTCTATGTGTATATGCCTGCATGTATATGCATATATATCTCCTACTGGTTCCACTTCTCTGGTGAATGCTGATAGAGCTCTTTGTGTCAAATATCTTCTATTTGCCCCTCCAAGTCCATTCTCCTATTTCCACCCTACTCTCCTTTCTGGGTGGATGATCTGAATGAAATCATCAACAATTATCCTTCAGTTGCTTGTAGCCATGGGAAGCCCCAACAGGAATTGCAAATAGGGAAGGGAGTTGGGTCAGGATCTTTACTTCCCTGGTTCTTTCTCTATGAAGTCACCTTAATACTGTACATTCAGTAACTAAATCCCCAAAGTGATCCTATGAGGTAAGGGATATTCTTAGCCACATTTTATTAGATGAGGAAACTGGGGCACAGAAAGATTAATAAACTCAAGGCCATACAGCTAGTAAGTAACTGTTTTGGTAATCTATTGCTACATAAAAACCACCACAAAAGTCAGTGGCTTAAAACAATGTACTCTTTTTTTTTTTTTTAATTCATTTTGAGAGAGAGAGTGAGCACAAGCCAGGGAGGGGCAGAGAGAGAGGAAGAGTCAGAGGGAGAGAGAGAATCCCAAGCAGACTTCATGCTGTCAGCACAGAGCTGGACATGGGGCTCAAGCTCACGAATCATGAGATCATGACCTGAGACACAAAATTAAGAGTCGGATGTTTAACCGACGAAGCCATCCAGGCACCCCAATATGCTCTTATTTCTTATGGTTCTGTAAGTTCACTGGCCCCAGCTGGGTTGTTCTTGCTTGAATTATCTCATATAACTATCATCAGTTATCAGCTAGGGCTTGAGTCACCTGAAGGCATAACTGGGCTGGTTCTCCAAGATGACTTTTTTACTCCAGGGTCTGGCACCTCAGCCAGGAAGACTACAATAAGTGGGGGCTGTCTGGGCATCTCTGTCCTCTCTCTCCTCTTTCTCTCCCTCTCCATGAAGCCTCTCTACATGGTTGGCTTGGGCTTCCTCACAGCATGGTGGTCCTTACATGGCAGCTAGCTTCCCCCAGAGTGCATGTTTTAAGAGACTAAGGCAAAAGTTTTAAGATTTCTTACACCCTGGTCCCAGAAGTCATGTAGTATCACTTCTGCCCTACTCTGTTTGTTTCATAGGGCCAACCCAGATTCAGTATTTGGAGGTACTAGAAAAAGGCATGAATACCAGGAGGTATTGTGAAGGTATGATATTGTGAAGTATGATATTGTGAGATATGATATTGGGGGGGGGGGGGTCATCTTTAAAGACTTACCACCACAATAGTGGAGCTGGTATTTGAATCCAGGCAGTCTGGCTCCAGGAACTATACTCTTAACCACTCTATCATGAGGTGTCTCTATTAGGAATAAGTGAATAGCGGGGACTATTCTGGTGATTTGAGGCTCCAAAGGTTAATTAAAGTCCCTATCTCTAAACATACAAAATTATTTGCAATTTTTAACTGACAATCCTTTCTCTGTTTCTAAATATCCTAGTTAAGGGGCACTTTTGGTTGGTGCTGGGCGGGAGGTGTTTGGTTGAGGGGACATGGCTTGAGGAAAAGCAGGGAAGGTTTGGAAGTACTTCTGTGGACAGTCTTATGAAAGATCATATTTTAAGTGAAGAAAGGACATAGTGAGTAGGAGTGGGTATTTCCAATGGGAGCTAGCCATGCCCCAAAGGGATTACCATCCAGCATGAAATGCACTGGCTTGTAGACAAGTTCTACACAAACACCACCCTTTTATGCCTTATTACAGCCCTGGAAGAGAGGTTAAAAAAAAAAAATCACCATCACCACCATTTATTGAGTGCATGCTTGCACCAAGCACTGTGCCAAGAACCTTCCATCTACTATCTCCTTCAATCCTCACATTACCCTTACAGGGCAGGTCTGACCATGATAAACAACTTTGGAAAGTTCTGGAATGTATATCACATACCTAGTAAATAGCTGAACAGTATATCAGTATGACTTTCCAATGCCCATTCTTCTAGTCACTGAGTAATGCCACATATACAACCCTTGATATGAAACTTACCACCCTGTGTCATTGTCATTCATTTTGGGGACATCTCCCTCACTAGTAAGAGCCTCCTTGTCTCCTCCCCTCTCATTCAGGGATATGGATTTCTTTCCATTGCAGTCTTTTGTGCCCAACCCAGCACCTGGTCTCTGGTAGACACTTTAAAAATGGTTTTAAAGAATAAATTATGATTTTTTTCAGAGAAGGTAAATCTCAGCCTAGGGCTTTTAGAAGGTCTGTGTCTAGCAATCAGACTCGTATCAATTCATTTTTAGGAGGCATAAGCAGAAAAATTATCTCCACTGGCTTCCCTGTGCCCTTCTTGTCAGCCTTATCCACAGAACAGCCCATCTCTGACTAAAAAGTCTCTCCCTCCCTCCACATTTTGGGAAACACTATTTTATTATATGCAGTGCTCAGGAGTGTCTTGGGGGTGAGGGGATCAAAGAGAGGTGATATTTAGTGGCAGGGCTTGTGCTGTTTTAATTCCCACTCCCCACTTCTCTATGGGTGTTCCATTTATTTTTAGATGTTTATACTGGTTTTCCAAAGACTTGCCAACATTGACTATCATGATTTAACAAATAATATATCTGAAGAAAACACTTATTTTCTCCAAAGTTCCTAGAGTAAGACATTCAAGTATACCCAAAAGAGCTATTGCCACTGTTGTTAAAGCTGCTAAATTATAAGGTGAAACCGTGTAAGATAAAGGTAGTGATTACATTTTTCATAAGATGAAGAAGCGATAATCTATACATAGGAAACTTCACTGTGCCAGGAACATGGGACAGCAACTATTCACAGGATCACTTTCCTAACTAGGCAGAACAATGTGGGGAAAAAGAGAACCCTTAAAATTAGGAGCTCCCCTATATGCTTCTCTGGTCTCTAGCACAGAGAAGCCAACAAATGGGACCTCTCTCTCTCTCTCTCTTCTTTTTTTTTTTTTTTTTTTTTTTTGGTATTGTTAATTCTTGATAGATTTTGAGGAATCTGCAAAATTTATGGAACAATTCTAATTTGCCCATAATTTCACATCATAAATTGAATTCTGGAGGTGGGCAAGGAATGTGAAAGTGATTCCATCAGTCTTCTTAATAATACATTCTTTTTAAGACCCTTTCCGGGTGTTTTACCTCTGTTAAATGCCTTCTCAATTTATACTGCTTTTTGACAGAGAGGTTTTAAGTGTGCTATTTTTGTGCTCCATTATTAAAGTGATAGTTCAGGAAAGAATGACTTTTTGGTCACTAATATGTTAGTAAGGACAATCTTTTTCAGAAAAACATGAAGACTTCGTTTTCATGGTGTCTCATTTTCCTTCTACTCATTAAGCCCTTTCTAAGGCTCTGCTTTAGCCCAGCACTAAAAACTGCAGGCAGTACAAATAAGCACATTTATAACATTAGGTTTTCAATCAATAAAAACATTTGATTTTCATGTGAACGAGCAAAGAAAAACAAAACAAAAACAAGCAACAGAAGCCCTTTTTAAAAAAGCAGAAAACTAAACAAATTTAGAAAAACTGGACTGAAGTCCCAATGGGAAAATGTCACCTCCTTGCTTATTTATTTGGGATTTGTGTTCTCCTTGCTTCCCAGGAAGATTTAAGGGAGCAAGGGAAATGTTTTCGTTCTTCCAATGTCTTATCAACTGAAACCTAATCGGGACAGTGTAAGTGCCCTAAGAATCACAAAGTATCTGAATTACACTCTCTTAATTAAAAAACCCAAACAAAAAACAGCTATAGTGCTCTTATCCCATTCATATGGTTCTCAAGCTTGGGTATGCAGACATTCTCTTTTAATTATTCCCATCTTTACTAAGGAATTAGATGTAAATAATATTAAGTCAAGCACCAGGTTAAATTACTATTCAAGGCAGCTGAAATAACCAGGCCTAGTCCAACAAATATATGCGTACATAAAAAAAAAAAAAAAAAACCCATAGTTAAGATTGGAATTTAAGTCTCTATATAATTCTAAATTCCACATGTAGTTTAAAGCCAGGAAATACGTGCTCAAGGCCAAAATTCCATTCCCCTATCTGTCCTGCTGTGGTTATGCCAGGCAAATAATAGTTAAAGCAATTTTAGAACCTCTTGCTATACTCTTAGGTATAATTAAGTGACTTAAATGTTGAGTTCCTGTCTAAATTCACTATTTGTTTTCTCAAATTATATACCCAGCACTGATCTTAGTAGAACATCATTATTTGTTTCAATTTTCACACAACCCCATGCCCCACCACTGCTGACTTTCTTCTCACGAAGCCATATGCAGGTTATTGGGAAAATATAAATCCCAACTACATTTTTAACCTATCATTTCTTTAAAAATGTGAAATCCATTTAAATTTAATCAGGCTTTTGGAGGATAGATTCAGTATGATGACTTTAACACATTAAAATGTAGTTAGCAAAACTACCCCCAAGACAATGGTATAGGAATGTCTTTATATGATTATTTATCAGACATATTTGAAACTATAAAGCAGGTGTTGTAAAAGGGCCCCTATGATGTCAAACAAAGGACACAGTACCAATTTCTCAAGTCTTAGAGTAGCACAGATATAAAATGGGTCCTAACATCTTTCACTCTTTGCATAAAGCAATAATAATCTAAGACATTCAATAATCTTTTAAAAATGTAAATAAGACTTATTCCACATTATCAATACTTAAAACTACTTACAGTGAGCATCGTAGCTATTTACACACATAACTGCTACCGGTTTTCTCTAACTCCCCACCAGTTTATAAACTCCTTGAGGACAGAAACTTTGCCTTGCCTTTTTTACCCCAGGGCCCAACCAAGGCTTAGTTCACAGCAGATACTTAATAAGCATCAGGTGAATGTTAATTTATTTGTTAAGTAAGCTTGTGATAGTGCCTTTGTATTAGTAAGCTGAAAAATTTTGTGCTAGTCTTTTCATACCTGTGCAGGAATGACAATACTGCCAAGTTAGGAGTTCTTTAGACCTCAGTTTCCCTACATGTGAAATGGGCATACTGATATGTATGCCACTGACATCACAGAATTGGATGGGAATGAAATACAATGATACAATGTATTTGAAGGTATGCTGAAAACCACAAATTATTATTTTATATCTACAATCTATAAAATAACTAGTATTGATCAAAGGCAAAAGGAATAAATTAAATTTCCTTATAACTTATAGCCCATTGACAAGTCCTTGAGACAGTCAGAGTGACCTTCCTCTAGGAACTCAACCACCTCGATGATGACACTTTGCTAAAGGCAAAAGGCAATCTTAGCTTAACATTATCCCGACCCCCGGGATCCTGTAAATCTACGTTAACATATAAAAATTCCTTTGGAAACTTCCTTTATCTCTACCCCCAGGACAGAGTTTAGCAATCATCCTCCAAGCATATGGCCCACTGATACACATCTGAAGGGTCTCATGACTAGGCTTTTACTAGACAGTAGTAAATGACCTTTTCCTGACAACTAGCCCCTCAAGGTCCTGGAAATCTTGCTTCCAAATTCCTTAGAGACCTATGCTATCCCTAACACCCTCCCAACATGAAAGTATATAATCAGTCACCTGTCACTACGCCAGTGCAGCTCTTTCTGTGCAAGGTCTGTCCCCGTGCTTTAATAAAACCACCTTTTTGCACCAAAGACATCTCAAAAATTTTTTCTTGACTATTTGCTCCGAACCCCACCATTTCCACATCAGTATATTTAATTCCAGTTCAAAAGAAAGAATAGTTATCAAAATGACCGTACACGGATTACCTGGGAGCCTGAAGATCTTCAACATATGATTTATGCTTTTTCTTCTGCATGAATTAGCTAAAGAAAATTTTGCCACACACTTCTAGTTTAAATGGAAGTGATTCTATTCATTGCTATAATTGTTCTCCCATTTCTGGCAAAGGTCTGTGACCTTCTGACACTCCCACATTATTTAATTCAGAGTTAAAGGAACCTCCACTGCCAAATTTTAAACTCCTCAAACGTTTGCTGATTTTTCCCAAGCCAGATTTCTGCTGAAAATAATAACTGAAACCTTCAATAATTGGCTAATTTCAATACCTTAAAAAATTTTTTTTTGAAATAAAGAAAAGTGTTCCGTTGGCAGCACGTATACTAAAATTGGAAATAAAGAAGAGATATAAATAATAAATAAGTACTTTGGAATTCTAATGCTGATTTATAACAACAGGACAACATAATATGAAGTATCTGATTTTAAAAACTTTTGTAAATCATGCCCAGCTTTAAATCTAAGCACAAATCATTTTCACCTGTATCTACATACCAACTGCTGTTTCTGTTAGATAAGGACGGCAACTGCCTAACACACTCAGATGCCACATTTAGTTTTAACTTTGGGAACCAATTTAAAATAACAATTCCTACATATCTATTCAAGGAGATTTCCCAGAAGGTTCTAGGCTTCCAGTTTCCTCTAATTTGCATAGTTGCTATAAACAAAGATTCAGCTGGTTCCACTTAACCAGCCATAACATATGTAGCCCAAGTCAAACTCTGAATAGTTGCTTTCACAAGGTATTATTTTGCTATTAACGTCTATTTTTTTTAATTCAAAAACTGTGTCAAACCATCAGTATGAATCTGTAACTCTACTATGGGATTATAAAATGAACAAGTTATGGATGAAAAGATCAAGGAACAGAAAAAGTATTGGTGATTTGCCAAGTTTGCAATGAATTTATAATGAAACCATTAACGGAATGGAGATTTTTGTGTCAGAGCTACCTGTGGAGCCTCACTCCCACTCGGAGCCTGGGGAACACGTCTTCACAGGCAGCCCCCCCACGTTTGCATCTCATACATATTCATCTGT
This sequence comes from Prionailurus viverrinus, assembly GCF_022837055.1. Classification (NCBI taxonomy): domain Eukaryota; kingdom Metazoa; phylum Chordata; class Mammalia; order Carnivora; family Felidae; genus Prionailurus; species Prionailurus viverrinus. Next base: position 38,003,263 of record NC_062569.1, read on the forward strand.
ATATCTCTAGCACCATACCTGGTGCGCTCTTCAAAAATGTCTTGTCAACGCAGCAGTGAACTTCATCACACGGGCTGTGTTCTTGTTCACAATGGTCCACTCTTTTCTGCTTCGTTTAGGGATCTCAGAGATCTCTTACTTTCTCCCGCACCGTCTGATCCCGATGCACACATGCACCTAGCAGGAGGACCACTGCGATAGAGGGTCCGTGTAGTGTTAATACTCAGAGCTTTGTTTCCTGTTACAGGGCTGGCTACAGGTGGAGTTACTGGTTCTCATCCTTAAATCAATTCAGCTGAACTTTGTCTCAACCCAAACCTCCTTAGAAGAACCAACCACCATTTTCCAAAGTTTTATGTACATTAGCTCTCAAATCCTACTTAACTCCTGTCCCCACCACCTATGTCAAATAAGTATTTTTTTATACAGATGCCCCTTAACTTCCAGTTCCAAAAATCAACTCTCACAGGAAACTAAGAAACCTTCTACCCCATCACGGATTACAAAATATTTAACAATTTCATAACCCTCTAATTCTCTGGCTTAATCTCTAACTGTACATTTTTGAGAACATATTCAGTAAGATTAATTAGTAAAACCTAAGACTAGTTGAGGTCACCAAGAGTTGCAGCCAGAAAGATGCAGCTGAGTCAAGAGGCTTGAGTTCCAGTCACAATTTCAACTCTCCATAGAACAAGTGTCAGCTTCTCCACTTGCAAAGCAGAAGCACAACGAAGCAGCACGGAGCACCCCTGTCCTGAACATACCTTTACGTGAGTAAAATTAACCTCACTATCCAAAGAAGTTTTTGTGTTGAGGGAAATATTCGTATTATATACTGCTCAATATGGTAGCCACTATCTATATGTGGCTACTGAACAATTGAAATATGGCTAATGTGGGGGCACCTGGGTGGCTCAGTCAGTTAAGCGTTCAACTCTTGGTTTTGGCTCAGGTCATGATCCCAGGGTTGTGGGATTGAGTGTTGGGTTGGGTTCTGAGCTGTCAGCGTGTAGCCTGCTTGGGATTCTCTCTCTCTCTCTCTCTCTCTCTCTCTCTCTCTCTCTGTCTCTCAAGATAAAATAAACAAAAAAAAAATATGGCTAATGTGATTTAGATACTGAATTTTTAAATTAATTTGGCTAATTAACTTAAATAGCCAATGTAGACAGTGTTTGGGACAGTGCAGCTATCCAAGAACTAGCTATGAAAATTTTAAAGTACTATAATTTAAGGACAAATCTAAATCTCTAATCTGTAAGCTGTATTTCCATACTGTAAAGTCTATTACAATTGGCTAGAAAGTTTGGTTGTGACAGGCAGTATTCAACTTTCTTAAAGTAAACAGATACTACCATTAGACTCTCTTCAATCTCCTACTAAGATGTTGTTCAATGAAAACGATTTGGTGGGGAGAGCCACTTTGCGGGAACACATCTCCAGTCTGGAAGAACCACGATGAGAGGAAAGTAAGGAGCAAGAAGCAGAATATTCCTCTTCAACTATAGGAACTAGACTTTTAGGACCACTCTTGAGACTCCCATTTTGAGGCATCTCTGTGATGTTTCAATAAATTTATTTTTTTAATTTTTTTAAAGTTTATTTATTTTGAGAGAGAGGGGGTATGCACATGCACACACACATGAGCAGGGGGGTGGGCATAGAGAGGGAGAAAGAGAATCCCAAGTAGGCTCAATACCGTCAGCGAAGAACCCAATGAGGGGCTCGATCTCACAAACCGTGAGATCACAACCTGAGCCAAAATCAAGAGTTGGATGCTTAACCAACTGAGCCACCCAGGTGCCCCTTTTAATAAAATTTATATTGAATTAGCCAGTAGAAACTCCGTTCTTGGTTTACTGACTGCAGGAGCAGGAAAATGGACTGATCCTCCTCCGGCTTTGGGAAAGCCTTTAACAGACCGCCTTCCCTGAGGCCACACCAGAGCTCAGCCCTGTCTGGAGCAGCTGCCAAGCAAGGGTCCTGAGCCTGGTATATCCAGCCTCTTGGCTGGTGCCACTACATCCTAACTGCATTCAGAACTGCTAAGCCAACTGCTTTAGGCAGAAGAGTCCATGTTTCATCTTCTTTGTTACCACCCTTGTCTAGTCCACTATCTCCTCTCTCCTAGATGCCATATTAGCTTCCTAATTGGTCTCCCTGTTCCATTCTTAACTCCCTACGACTCATTCTATACAGCAGCCAGAATGACCTTTCATTGTTGCGCAACCATCGCCACCACCATCCATCTCCAAAACTTTTTCATCTTCCCTAAGTGAAACTCTGTACCCATTAAACATTAACTCCCCACCCAGCAGCCCCTGAGAACCACCATTCTGACTCTATGAATTTGACTACTCTAGATACCTCATATAAACAGAATCATGCACTATTTGTTCTTTTGTGATGGTTTACTTAACTTAGCACAATGTCTTCAAGGTTCATCCATATTGTGGCATGTGTCAGAATTCCCTTTTTAAGGCTGAATAGTGTTCCTTTGTATGTTTACACCACATTTTACTTATTTGTTCATCTGTGGATAGATACTTGGATTACTCCCACCTTTTGGCTACTGCGAATAATACTGCCATGAACATGGATATATAGGTATCTGCTCAAGTCCCTGCTTGCACTTCTTTGGGGTATATACCCAGAAATGGAATTGCTAGATAATATGATAATTCTATGTTTGTTTTTCTTTTTTATGGAAGTATCAATGACACCCAAATGTTACATTAGTTTCAAGTGTACAACATAGTGACTGGACAACTCTACACCCTATGCTGTGCTCACAAGTATAGCTACCATCTGTCACCATACAGTGTTATTACAGTACCACTGACTGTATTCCCTATGTGGTACCTTTCATCCCCATGACTTATGTATTCCATAACTGGAAGCCTGTATCCCCCACTCGCCTTCACCCATTTTGCCCATCCCTCCACCCACCTCCCCTCTGGCAACCATCAGTGTGTTCTCTGTATTTATAGGTTTCATTCTGCTTTTTTTTAGGTTTAATTTTTTGAGAAAGTGCCATACTGTTTTCCACAGCAGCTGCATCATTTTACATCCCCACCACCAATGCACAAAGGTTCCAATTTCTCTACATCTTGCCAACAAGACTTGCTATTTTCTATTTTTTTATAATAGCCATCCTAATGGATGTGGAGTAGTATCTTTTTTTTTTTAATTTTAGAGAGAGAGTGAGAAAGAGAAAGTACGTGCAAGAGGGGAAGAGGGACAGAGAGAGAGAGACAGAGAATCACAAGCAGGCTCCAAGCTCAGCAGAGAGCCCGACACAAAGGGGGTCTATCTCACCGTGAGATCATGACCCGTGCCAAAATCAAGAGTTCAGATGCTCAACTGACTGAGCACCCAGGCACCTCTATTTTATATTTACAATGTATTTCTCACTACTTAATATCTTATTATTTACTTGTTTATTTAAATATTAATTGCTCATCTCTCCAAACTAGAATGCTAGCTGCATGAGGAAGGGCAAGGAGTTTGACTGCATTGTTTGCTGCCATAATCCACATAGTATCCAGCACTCAAAACACATCTGTTGAATGAATGAGAGACCTCAGGATTACTAATTTTAGCACTATCACGGTCCTCCTCTTTTTATGTTCCCTAGGATGTACAGGAGCTCGAAGTCCTCTTCTGCTACTCCGACAAACTAGAGGACTGTGAAGAAGAACTGAGAAGATTTTTACAAATGAATTAGTGCTATTCTCTGTGAAATATGAAGAAATAAAAATGTCAAACTAAGACCTTGAGAGTACTCAGGGCCTTTGGGAATAGCAGAGGCAGTAATTATAACCAGGAGAATGTCCTGGGCTTCTCTGGAAGTTCTTGGTAGCTACTCATATGCAAACACAAAAGACACAGGCTCCTTGGAATAGAATAAACTCAACTGGCTAAGAGTGAAAACTATTAAGCTTTTTTTAAGTAGAAAATCAAGTTGTGTAATCCTTTTTTCTACATTACCTATACTTTCTAAAAAAAATTTCTTTCTTTTTTTTTTTTCTTCCACCAAAAAAGGCTGGCATTTGTTAGTCAACTTCATGAACATGAGTTCAGGCAGCCTGAGAAAACCACAAATAAATATGTCACAGAGACTGCTTGTCGTCTGCTTGTTTTCCCTTCTTTCCACAGTTGATAGAAAACTTTTACTCAAAAGAAAACTTTTGAATTTTAGCAGAGCACCTGGATGCCTGAAATGAAGACTTCATTTCTCAGTTCTCTTGCAGCTAGAAGTGCCATGTAACTAAAAACCAGCCAATGAGATGTAAGAGGAGAGCTGCATGTAATTATGCACAATGTCCTTAAAGGGAGGATAGATGCCCTTGTTTTTCTTCATTTTGGCTAGAACAGAAACATGATGGCTGGAACTTGAACACGCATCTAAGTATGGCCTAACAGGGAGAGACAAAGATACTGAGTGCCTAAAGGTTTGAAGCCGCCACACCAACCTTGCATTGCCTACCTCTAGATTCCTTTATGTGAGAGAGAACCAAACTTCTGTTTGAGCCTTTGTTATTAGGGGTCTCTGTTACTGGAAGCTAACCTAGTCCTGACTCACACAGAATACCTTCAGTATGATTATAGAACCCAACCGCAGAAATAAGGTCTTCCTAGATAAAGATATATAGATATAGATATAGATATAGATATAGATATAGATATAGATATAGATATAGATATAGATATAGATATAGATATATAGATATAGTAGATTGTTCCATAGAAGTCTGAGTTGTTTTGAGCTGATGCCAAGCCCAGCTTAATCAATGAAGTAAGTGGGTAAGAGTGATCTGCCATATCGACTATAAGTCAGAAGGAAGGAGAAGTCAATACCAAACAATAATGATAATGAAAATGATAACAGTGATTGGTAACATTTATTAAGCACTTATTATGTCTCAGGCACTGAGCCAAAGGCCTTTACGTGCACTAATTGGTTTTAATTTCACAACAATCCTGAGGTGTTTGGGTTTTTTTTTTTAATGTTCATTTATTTTTTGAGAGACAGAGTGTGAGTTGGGGAGGGACAGAGAGAGAGAGGGAGACACAGAATCCAAAGCAGGCTCCAGGCTCTGAGCTGTCAGCACAGAGCCCGATAACACATAGCTCGATCTCATGAACTTTGAGATCATGAGCAGAGCCGAAGTCAGGCAATTAACGCACAGAGTCACCCAGGTGCCCTACAATCCCGAGGTTTAAGAAAGATAAATCCTGGTCACACAATTTATCAGTGATAGAATGACAATGTGAATCCAGGGAAGACTGACTGGTGGGCCCATACACCTAACTTTTACATTGCATCCAAACAGAACATCCATTATACTTCCCCTCCTCCCACGTAAGAATATGGTAGTCAGGCCTCTGCTGAAGCACACCACTGCTTTACCAAGGAAAACTTTCACTGGACACCCTCCTCCCATCGACATTTGATGCCATACCAACTATGCCCATAATACCCCATATATAGCCAACCATAAATTTCTACTTGTTAGGCACATGATGCCTCCCGGCCATTAATTTCCTTGGATCATGTATAACTTAAAGCCATTAAATTACAACTGAAACACAACTATAATATGAAAACCAAGTTCCGTGTTTATTTTGAAGCCTTATTCACGCTCACACTAATATCACTATTTCAAAGCTACTTCTTATGACTCATTCTCTCCTGGCCCCATGTGTTGCAGTAACATAATGAAATATGTACCAGTTCATCAGACAGTCAATATTTTATACGGGAGCATCAACACATACAGGAGCCAAGTTTTATATCAAGGCAGTGGACCCCTCATATTGCCTGTCAAACGACCTTGTTAAAAATGCCCCATTACAAAATAGGTTTCACTTTATGCAAAGCTGAACTTACCAAATGTTTGATCAAGTCAACTTATATAATTGTTCTAGGCCTCAGTTTCCTATCTATAAAATGGGTACAGAAGAGTTACTTTTCAGAGTGATTTCAAGGATTCAGTGAGAGTATGTGAGTTAACTACTTGGCATAGTGTCTAGGAAACAGTAAGTGCTCAGTAAGAGGGAGCTACTTTAAAAATTATAATCAGCCTGTGGCACAATCTGACTGAATAAAGGTCTCAGTGAACCAATGTGTTCAATTACTAAACAACTTCCCAACAACGAAAAAATGAAAAAGACTCACCATCATACTGACTGGAAAGATGACTCAATCTAGCTGATTCTAAATCCAGACTATTTTTTTTTAAGATGGCTGTCTGGAAATCTGACTGCTTATCTTGACTTGGCATAATCTATGCCATTACTAACCAGCATGGGCATTTTATTAGCCTTTGTTTGATATTTAGACTTTACTGCCCTATTCCACAATTATTATTATTCTCTATTCTCAGATTGCCATTAGTGGTGGTTTTAAATAAGGAACATTAAGTGGGATTTTTTTTTTCATTTTCTTTTCCCTTTTACTCATAATGGATATAAAGTAGTCAGGGATGAGCATTACCTTTGATCTTACGTTCTCCACTAGGAGACATTTATGCAGGGTACAGGCAACAAATGGATTCCAAAAGTCATTACAACAGGCCTTTGAAAACAGCCTTAATTTTCAATCTATGAAACTCAACTGAGTCAGGATGAGTTTTCAGAAACACATCTGCTTTAAGAATTTATTCCTTCAACAGTTATCTTGTGCCCTTTCTAATCATTAACACAGGATGCCACTAGTTCTATTAATAAAAATCTCCCACATAGTTGAGGTAAATCCAACATTTCACTATTTCAGGCACTCGCCCCTTACCTAGATCCTTACGCCAGAGGAAAAATGCAGCAGCCTTCCACTGTTTCCAATACCCACTTCCAGGAGAATACCCTTAAAAAAAATGCTTACTGTGATTTTCCAAGTACATTTGCTATTTGGAGGGTACACTCCAGGAAAACCTTCGCTGCCAATAAATCCAGACTCTCCAGTAAGAATGCCGCCACATGTGAAAACAGGTCTGGGAAAATAAAAGAAGGACACTTAATTTGAAAGTGGGTCTAACAATCCAATGTCAACTTCAGAAAGGTGTAGCCTATTAAATATGGATAAAGTTAATATTGATTAATAAATGCCTGCACTATATACGGGATTTGAAATACTTGCTAGCTTTTAGAATATTTAAAATATAGCCTAATAAAACATTCAGTCCAGTTGCCATCTGTCTCCATCCTAGTAACACAACATCTATTTATCCATCCATCCATAGCAAATCCTCCACATAGTGGTAAGAGCTTATAGGAAAATGGTAAATGGATAAACAAGCAATTGGTTAACATTAAAAAGTTTTAATTTCCTAGATGTGGAGAGATGCCTACTTCTCTCCTTTTCTGAATTTCATTGACCATTGGCAGGGCCTCCCATTTACAAACGGAGATGGCTGGTGATGGAGGTGGAAGAGGGGATGCCAAAAGTGGGTCCCCCAGTCCAGGACCAGGGCCCTCCCTCAGCTCTGATGGAGGTGGCGAAGAGTTAACTTTCTGATGGAGGTGGCGTGCGGTGGCCCGCGCGCGCCGCGCGACTCGTTTTCCCCAAGGCTTCATGTCTCTGGGCCAAGCCGCCCGGGAGAGGAAAACAGAAGTAAAAAAGCAAAGTCCACAGACTTGGGCCCCAGTGCCTCCCTCCGCCCGCATAAGCACTAGGGAAGAAGAGGCGCAGGTCAGCTCCAGCCCCCGCCACGTGGTGGCCCGGCCAGCGGCAGGACCGGGGGCAGGCGGAGCTGGGGGGCTCGGGACCCGGCCCGGGGACAGCCGGCGCGGGGCGGGGGACGCCAGAGCCCGGGTGAGCGCGGGGTCGAGCGCTGGTTCTCTGGGCGCCCCGACGCGGCTGCAGGGAAGCTGCGGGCTTGGCTGCAGGAAAGCGGGAGGAAGGTAGGAAGGGAGGGAGCCCGGGTGGGGGTCGCGTTACCTCTCCGGGGGCTGCTGCCGCGACAGCTGCGCGGCGGCGGCCAGCAACAGGCAGAGCGCGGCCCAGGCGCCCGCGCCCCTCATGGCCGGTGTAGACGCACGCGGCTCGTTCCCACCCCGGCGCGCACGCCGGTACACACACCGGCTCGCACCACCCCCCAGGCTCACACTCCGGCACACTCGGGCAGAAACACAGGCTCGCACGCCGCACACGCCCCGGCTGCTGCTCCCCCCGCCTTTCTTTCTCTCTCTCTCTCTCCCCCCCACCTCTCTCTCTCTCTCTCTCTCTCTCTCTCTCTCTCTCTCTCTCTCTCTCACGCGCGCGCGCGCACACACACACAGACACGCAGCCGCGGGGCAGCCCAGGTATCCGGGTGTGCTCGGCAGGCGGGTGGGGGTGCTTTTAAAGACGATTACGGTGCAGGCTGACTCGACGCTTAATTTCCCCAGAGGAGTTGCTCTGGCAGCCACAGGCCACTGCTGAATATCCCGTTTGTTCTCCGGCGGCGGGAGGGGGCGGCTCCGAGGGCAAGCCGCCTCCTCTCCTGGGGCAGGGCGGGCGTCTCCTCCCTGACACCCCAGGACACACGGCCCCTGTGACATCCCGCTCGCAGGGCCTTGGGAAGAAGGAGGACAGGGGAACCCCCTGCCGAGTGGTACCCTAGCGGGACGTGGCCTCGGGATCCACAGATGATAAACAGAGAGGGGGTCATGGCTTCCTCTGTGGAGTGTTATTCCCTAGTTGCTTATTAAAAAAAAAAAAAAAAAAAAAAGATGTTAGCGCTTGCTGATTGCTGGGAAACTGGGGTTCCCTCTTTATTTCTGTTGCCTTCAAGCATCCAGATCTAAGGCCAGAAAGGGGGGAAGCACAAGAGGGATTCAATCACATTTTAACTCCTGCCTTTATCCTCTTACTTTAAACACACACTCTCAATAGATTCTTCTCTGTTTTTACTAGTGTATGAGAATAGGGAGACAGTTTCTGTGCTGGGATTTCAAAGTGCATTTTCAGCCAAGCGATTTGTGAGTGAACCGTCATTACCTATGGCAGATAATGAAGACAGAACCCAAATCATCAGATCTCACCATCCTGTGCTCTGTTCTGAAAATGGTGTTTCTTTGCTGGCATCTCTCTGTCCTTAAAAGATCTTTTCCAACAATTTATTTCTGTAGCATTGACCAGTTAAGATACATAGAGAATTTGTTTTTCTAAGAATAATTACAGACTTGTGGAGGAACCAAGGCTTTCCTTTATTTAATTAGAGAAAAATAATTTTAAACATTTTATTTTGTTACGTACTTTCCAATAACTAGGGATTAATAAAAGAAAACAAGAACAGAATGGATCCATTAAGATTTTCCACAACCATACCACCACAAGAAGGATGTAGCTGAATTTATTTTTTAATATAATTTATTGTCAAATTGGCTTATATACAACACCAGTGATATAGCTGAATTTAGATGCCTCATTTGCCCTCTAAATTATTTTCACCTTGCTAAGCAAAATAATAATAATAATCATTAAAATATTACTTATCAAGCCTTCATTTCTAGTACTGAGCTTACAATGTTAAGAATGTAAACACACCTAACAAGAAAATAAGTAAAAGCTAGCTACAGAGAATAATATGACTTTTAATACTGGGGGAACCCAGGAGCCAATAGCAGGAACCAAAACTTCCCAGTGGTGTTTAGATTATCTTACTATTTTTGAAAAAGTGAAGGAAAAAAACACCAAGAACTACAACTTTTAAAAAATTCCCTAAAGGCACCACACCCTGTATGACCTTAAAAAAAGGGGGGTGGGGGGGTTATAGAATTTGGCAAACTACATTATATCCTGAAACCTACACCCTCAACCCAATAAAAATTGCTTTAAAACAGCAAAGAGGAAAATAAATGATTGTTTATTTTGCACACATTTCAAGAATATGCTATCCAACAGCATAAGTGTTTTAGATGATATTTTGTTAAAAAGTCAAAGTTTTAAATTATAATGTGAAAATATTGCTCAATTCACTTTCTGGTAATGATTTGAAGTCATCCTAGCCAGAAAATACTTCATTCCTAGGACTAAGCTAAGTTTTCAAAATTTAAAATTCAAAGACAAAGCATTAAACATGTCTCAATAAATAGAAAGCTATTTGAACATAAATATGCAACTGTATTTTCTTTTCTTAATTTATAGAATGATAACTGTGTTCATATCTTCACTAAAGAGTCAGGGTTCCAACACTGATGGTTCTGTTGTTGTTGAGACACATAGGAAGACATTGATGTTACCATATGATTTTAAAAGTTTACCAAAGGCCATATTATTTGCTTTTAGAAACACATATTTGACTTGGAACTAGAATTCTGACCAAAATTATAATCTTTAAATGTCCTAAGAAGCCTAATGTGTTAAAATTGAGACAGACCCAAGTGGACTTTGAAAGTGTGTATAAGGTCCATTTCTGTGACACCAATTTCTAGACTTTCACCATGCAGAATTGGCATAATGGGCAGGGAACCAAAGAACTCCAGGCAGTAGGAAAGGGGAGAGGTAGAAAGGACAAAAGCCCCGTGGCAGATTCTAGAAAGAAAAGCAGAGTGGTAGGGGAAGTGACTCTTATTATCCAAAGTATATATTACCCAATCTCTGCAGTTCACTAGGTTGCACAGGGAATCAAAGTCATGGAAATATGGAAATATTCACCAATGAACCGACCACTTACAAAATTAGTCCCCTCTCAAACATTCCTTGCTGCCCAATATTAGCATCTAGGTAGGCCCAGTATGTTAACATCTTTGTTTGTTAGTCTCTGGTCAATTCATCAACCTTGTAAACATCTGAAAATGCAATGTAAATACAATGCACATTCAATCCACGGTGCAATATTGATTTTTTAAAAGATTCAGAATTTCATAAAATGGATGCAAGTGATGTAAGAAGTAGGAGAATGATGGGCTTTTTTGATAAATAAAGCCCTGGATGAGTTACTCCAGTGGACAACCGAAGGAAAGAGCTAAAGAAGATTGCTGACCAACAGTCCCTTCAAAAAAGAATGTTTTTTTAATGCCCAAGTATCAAAGAGAAGCCCATGAGAAAAATGAAGAAGCCCTATGATAAGTTTTCAAAAGTGATTTTCACTACATTATAGTGCTCTGAAAGTCAAGAGTGAAAGAAAAGATGTTTGTATTTTGCTAGAATGCATTTTGCAGGGAAAATTATACTCAAAAAACCCCCACATTTATTCATTCTTCGTTCATTATGAGAATTGGCACACAGTTGCAAATATAAAGGAAATGTTGAATTTTCTGTTCCATTTTTGAAGATAAACTCCTGAACAATTTTTCAGTATCTACTATGAAAATTTGGAGCCTGTGTCAAGTAAATTTTAAGTGGCTTTTTCCAGTATAGTTAATCTCAGATATGGGCACTCTCCAATTATCTTGAAAGATGCGTGAACAACAATCCAGGGCAGTCATTAGACTGAAGGGGGGAGGGTGAGAGAGGAGGGAATGAGGGGCTGGACTCTATCCTTGGATCCCTCCTGTTGTTCTTTGAGGCACAACCCACATCTAGAACTTGGGAATAGTCTGTGCTTCCTTAAAAGTGACCCTCCAGCTGTACCACATGGAGCTCTAGCCTTGTAAGTGCTACAAATGTATAAAAGAAATGAAAAGTATCTGGAAAGCAATTTGTGTGAAAATTCTTTTATGCAGTCCTAGTGACAATGCAATGTTCATGATATTTCCATAACATCTGTAGTTCTGCAAAACCACCCAACTGGAATTTCCCCACTTCCTTTGTCTAAGAAAATATAGAAGTATAGACTTATGATATTAATACTTTAGTGATGCAAGTGCCTCTTCTGAATTCACCTTTTTGGATACTATCAACATTTAGGAACTCCCCATAATCTTTGAATTCTTGTGCACAGACCCATCAGTAAATATTCTTGTGAAGGAGGCTTTTTAGAATTAAATATAGGTTTAATGTTTTTTGATATTTGTCAACATAAGCTATGAAGTAGACCTCCCCACTTCTTCCCAAGAATAAAACATTGGAGGCAAATTGTGTTGGTTAGGCTTTTTAGCTACAAACAACTGAGTCCATTCTGGCTAGCTCAAGCCATAAAAAGGATGGGTGCATTTTTAAATAGAAGGTAGTTTACATTACCTTTAAGAGAATTGAAGAAATTATGTCAAGGCTAATGACCAAAGCCTGGCTTCCAAAATGACCCATTGAGAAATCAGTTGCCATTGCTGCTACCAAGACTAAGCAATAAATGCAAGTACTCTAACTTATTGCAATTCTGATGACTGTGAGCACATCAGATGCATTTCTGCCCTGGGAAACTCACCTTTGCAACACTCCTACCCCAAAGGCGAGATAACTATGCTGCCACCTACAGAAGGAAAGCTCATCACAGACCCTCTTTCCTCAAGTTTATCTCTTAAATCCAAAGTCTCATGCAAGTGTATATGATTGGTAATGTCTATGTCACATGACTGTGTTTCAGGTGCAAGAGAGGCTAGGAATTCAACTGTTTGTGGCGGAAAGGGCCATATAATGTAGAAATTTCCCTCAATATTAAAGGTTATTAAAAATATAATGGGCAGGCACAAATATGATTAATGCCCATGACAAGGATCTACAAAGTTCAATTAGCCTCTCTCCTTGCAACCCCTTCCTGAGGAAAACAGCCCCAAGTGAGTCTTCATGTATAAGGGTGCTAAGGCAATGCAATGTGTGTTGAATGAAACCAGCTCCACTCACCTGCCCATGTTTGGCAAAGTCTCCTGCTCTTTGTTGGTTTGGAGTGGAACTTTATCCAACAGAGGAACTTCATCATCATCCCTAACTTTTACTGAGTACTTAATTAATACACCAGGAACTGCATCTTGGGACCCATGCACTTGGAGATGTTGGGTATGGTGGACAGATATATGCTGTTTATCCACCCAGAATCACTAATTTCATTCATTGCTCCTCCAGACCCTGGATGGAGCATGCAACCAAGAACTGTTAAAATCAGGGAGCTCTTGGGGCGCCTGGGTGGCGCAGTCGGTTAAGGGTCCGACTTCAGCCAGGTCACGATCTCGCGGTCCGGGAGTTCGAGCCCCGCGTCGGGCTCTGGGCTGATGGCTCAGAGCCTGGAGCCTGTTTCCGATTCTGTGTCTTCCTCTCTCTCTGCCCCTCCCCCGTTCATGCTCTGTCTCTCTCTGTCCCAAAAATAAATAAACGTTGAAAAAAAATTAAAAAAAAAAAAATCAGGGAGCTCTCCCAGGACTTTCCTACTGGACATATTGGGGAAAAGATCCTTCTACTCCACCCACCCTCCACCCCCACCCCCACCCCCGCTTTTTTCCCCTCTGGCAACAGTGTGTAAGCAAATGATTTCCTAGGGAAAGAGGAACCAGCCTTAAGTGAACGCCTCAGAGCAACAGCCACCCACCTTCCACATGGAGATGGACCTAAAGAATTTGAAAAAGACTCTTTTGAGAACCCAGGATTCTACCACACTATAAAGAGACTTGGGTATAAAAAAAGATACAAAAGGCAAGTTTTAATTAAAAAACTAGCTTGATCCTAAAAAATCTTCAGTGTGGGACATTGATGGTAATGAGGACCATGAAGTAAGAAATATAATTAACAGCACCAAATCCAACCAAAACACCTTGGAATCATTTTATTATGTTGACATTTGGGAATGAACCCTTGCCTATAAGAATGATAGTTTTTTGTTTTGTTTTGTTTTGTTTTAATGTCTTATTTATTTTTCAGAGAAAGAGAGACAGAGCACGAGCAGTGGGGGGCAGAGAGAGACAGAGACACAGAATCTACAGCAGGCTCCAGACTCCGAGCTGTCAGCACAGAGCCCGGCGCAAGGCTCAATCCCAGGAACTGTGAGATCATGTCCTGAGCCAAAGTCAGACGCTTAGCTGACTGAGCCATCCAGGCGCCCCAAGAATGATTAGTGTTAACTGCAGGTAAGAAATATATTTTTATTTCTTAGATGTACTCTCCATATTTAAATAACCATATCAAATATATAGATCCAGTTAGTCATTCGGGTTCTTTTGTAGCTAACTCATCTAGCTATCTCACCAGTACTGAATATTACTATAATCATGAATCATACTGAGATGGTAGTTGTTTGCAAGGAAGACAATGCAATAGGGCCACATGGAGGAAGTGCTAGGACCCCTGAAGATGAAAGGAATACCAACAAGACTGGCCTCTGACAAAGAGCCAAAAGTCTAGAAATGTAAAAGAGGAGCAAAAATAACACCGTTGACTTTGCCACTCAAAGACAACGCTACTGCCACTCTAGTTCCCCTTCCTTTCCAATGTGTCTCTTCTACAATCGAATTATATCTAAGGATTTGAAGAGTTTGTTTTGATTCCAGGCCCTTCTTTGCTTTTGGAAAAGTCACGAATAAAGAAGATTAATGATAATTATTCTACAGTGTAAATATTACTACAATCACAGCTGACTTAGAATGACTTCCTAAAAGAATTGAGAGTGGATCTTTTTCTTTTTCAAGTCCATTCACAAGTAACTTCCTGTTTACTGATTGCTCTTCTTTTTAAAAAAATTTTTTTAAGTTTTTATTTATTTTTGAGATAGAGAGGGAGAGAGAGAGACAGCATGGGGGGGGGGGGGGGGTTGTTGCAGAGAAAGGAGAGACACAGAAACTGAAGCAGGCTCCAGGCTCTAAACTTTCAGCGCAGAGCCCAGCTCAGGGCTCAAACCCACAAACCGCGAGATCATGACCTGAGCCGAAGTTGGCAGCTCAACCGACTGAGCCACCCAGGAGCCCCTCATTTCTTTTCTAAACTGCTGTTTGGAGAAACCACTTCTAATCACAGACAGAGCTGGTAAACCTACCTCAATTCAAATATCCCTTGTTTGTTCCTCGAGGAATAGATTCACATTCATTGCTCCTTAAACATCTGGAATAAAAGTTTGTATTTCCAGTTTGAGCCTGGTTTATTATGAGCTGCAGGATTGCGTAAGGGTTATTGCTTTTGAAAAATAAGACAGCTATATAAAAGACATTATCCAAATAAATATCATGTACAAAGGCGTTAGAACTATGAGCCTGAGCCATTAAGAGACTCTTTAGCGTTTGAATTTAAGAGAAAACCAACAGCAAAATTCAAAAAGGCATACCTTTGCAGTTTTCTTTTAAGAATTTCTCTAGGGGTGCCTGGGTGGCTCAATCAGTTAAGTGACCAACTCTTGATTTTGGCTCAGGTCATGATCTCACGGTGGTGAGATTGAGCTCCAAATCCAGCTCTGTGCTGATGGCACTGAGCCTGGCTGGGATGTGCGCGCTCTCTCTCTCTGTCCTTCCCATGCATGTGCTCTCTCTCTCAAAATAAATAAACTTAAAAAAAAATTCTCTAAAGAATTTAAGGTTTAAAGAACTAAGATTAAGTTAAAATTTAAGGATTTCTGTAAAAGATTCATATATAATTTTAAAAATAGATAAAGTTGGGGGCACCTGGGTGGCTCATTTGGTTAAGCTTCCTACTTGGGCTTAGGTCACGATCTCATGGTTTGTGAGTTCAAGCCCTATGTCAGGCTCTATGCTGACAGTTCAGAACCTGGGGCCTGCTTCGGATTCTATGTCTCCCTCTCTCTGTCTCTGCACCTCCCCCCCTTGTGCTCTCTCTCTCTCTCTCTCTCTCTCTCTCTCTCTCAGAAATAAATACACATTAAAAAAAATTTTAATAAATATATAAAATTATATATAACAATTATATAAAGAGAATTTATGCATGTAATTTATGCATTGTAGATATAATTTATTTACATTATAAATTATATATTATAGTATGTATAAATTTATATATATTTATAAATTTATATGTAGATATACATATAAATATATTTTATATATATACAAAATGATGGCTATGGACACAGTCCTAAATGCATGATATTAATAAAACTAGTTTCACATATAAACCCTGGGTCCTTTGCCCTTAAAATTCTAAGAACATTTTACATTCCTGTAAATGCTTTTGAAATAACCCCAACAAAAACATACTTCCTAAGAAACAAGTAGACTCCGAATACATATTTTTTCATTAAGATAATTGCAAAAGAAGATATATGTGGACAAACATCATGTTCAGTAAATTCTCAATAAAGCCCAAATGCTTGAACATCAACATATATTTATTGTGGGTATTAAATGGTTATTAATTTTAAAAATTAACATGAGACTTGTTTGATGGAATTTAATAGGATTACATCTCTTGATGGAGTCCAGAGCCTTTTCTGAGGGACACTGCAATTGCTGCTTCTTAACTGAGGGATATTTGCCAGATGCTAATGACAGGCGTATCCTAACCCAGTGGGTAGGACTAATTGCACAAGTGGGAAGTCGTAGCAACAGAGGCCCAGCCTGGAGCTGGCCTTTGTCTCTGTTTTCTCAATTGGTAATGTTTCCATTGGAAGCACTTAGGGATTTTTTTTTTTTTGTTTCATTTTCCATTTACCATTGTGGTATATTTAGGTATTATTTGTACATATTGAGAATACTGAGGAAAATAACAGGAATATAAATATGTGTACTTTACATATGACTTCCTGCATGTTATCATTTATGCGTGTGTAGATGTGGATGCAGGTGTGAATGTGTATATGCGTCTGTGTGTGTACACATGTCTTCCATAGACAGTGCTGGAGATACACTAACATATTTTCACCCTGTAGAGTTCCATTTTCTAAATTCTAAACTGACCATCCTCTTCTGTCTGCTAGTTTTTCCTTCTAATGCTATAGTGTTTTGTTTTTTTTTTTACCCTTTACTAAAGCTTGATTAGATTTTTTTTTTCAACGTTTTTTTATTTATTTTTGGGACAGAGAGAGACAGAGCATGAACGGGGGAGGGGCAGAGAGAGAGGAAGACACAGAATCGGAAACAGGCTCCAGGCTCTGAGCCATCAGCCCAGAGCCCGACGCGGGGCTCGAACTCACGGACCGCGAGATCGTGACCTGGCTGAAGTCGGACGCTTAACCGACTGCGCCACCTAGGCGCCCCAAGCTTGATTAGATTTTAATCTCAGTAATCCAAAATCTTTCTTCTCTCCCTCCCCCTGTCTTTCCTTCCTTTTCAAGTTATTGAGAGCCTGCTTTGTGCCCAGTCTGCACTAGGCCTTACAGTAGAACAGACTTGGTTCATATCTTCACAGTCGAGAATGCCGTTTAATGTTGTTTCTTCAAATAATTAATCTCATTCATTTTGTATTGTGTTGGTCCTCTAAGAAGCAGACATCAATACAGACTTAGGTGTGCAAGAGACATATTTGGGGAATTGCCTGTGGGGGAAAAAGGGAAGAGGAAATGTGAGTAGGCAGAAACCCTCAGACTGCACTGTAGGTCTGATACCTGTGAACAGAGTCAGCAAAATAAGGGGGATTGTCTTGGAAAAGCTTCAAACCACTGTGCATCATCGGCCAGGGCAATGAGGAGCTCCAGGAAGGAGCCTATTACAGGAGACTTGTGTTGGGTAGGAATGGCATGACTCTGGTCCTCCCACCTTGCTCAGCCATTATCCAGGAGCAGCCTGGGTAGAGGTGGTCTTGGCACCCATCCCGCAGCAGATCCTGAAGGTATGGCAGCTGGAGGCTGCCAGCTAATGACAGTCCTTACAGCAGGTTCTCTCGTGAAGGGAGATCTACATGGTACACTCCCATGGCTGCCATAAGGGTAGATTTTAGAGTTTTATCCTCAGAGGAAACTTGATTCTCAAGCTCTTAGTATAGGTGGGAATAGAGTGGGAGGAGAAACGTTTCACTGCTGCCCCCTGTGAAGACTGCAGATATCAAGAAATTAACTTTGTGACACTTACATGAGTGCAGACCTGTGTGCTTCCCAGTTTTATCAAAGAGGTCATTATTTTGGGTGAGACAAAACACTGGAAGTGCTACTCCACTGGAAGGGTATGTAGGAAGTGTATGTTTGTAATGATGCATTTCTTAGGAATCCTAAGGCTCTGAATCCTTTTTGCACTCTGGTCCCATAGTAGACACCTACCAACAGTCAGGTATAGAATTATATACACAGTAGGCATCTTGCATCACCTATGTCTTCTAGATCGCTCATGTCATGGTTCTTCCTGGGCTAAAAATCTAGGGGCATCTTTGGATTGCATTTCCCATTCTCTTAAAACAAAATAAAACCAAAACTAAACCATCTCACATCACTACCACCAACAAAAGACCTGCAGCAGAGGAAAAGAAAGACTGAGCATGAAAAATGAATTTAAAAAGAAAACCTAGAAAACCAAGTGATTATTTCAAGAATAATTAATGACCCTAGTGCACTTTGACTGAACCTTTCTGCAGGTTGCCTCTCATCAGATAGCATCAGATAGAGGTTCTGAGAACTTAGGCAGCCCACAGTATTTTAATGAACAACATACCAGGCAAATAACTCCCTGCATTCAAAATTATTACTACCAAGAAAATGTTTAAAAAACCAGAGCCAATAGTCAACTGAACTCTTCAGAGCAAAAACAGACAAGCAAACAAATAACTGAATCAGTAAGTGTCTAGGTATGTAGTATTTCAGATGAAGATCTGGTGATTGGACTTTTTTTTTTTTTTATGTCTGCAAAAAACACTAGAGAAACAGGAGAAACTTGCTTCTTGGCTTCCAAAAAGCCAAGGAAATAGGAGAACACCAGACACAATGAAAAGCTAAGAAGGTGATGAGGACATCATCTCTAACTGTTGCCTCTTTTCTACTTTTTTTGACATTGGGTCTTTATGTGTCCCAAATACTCACTCCATTATGTTAATTAATTTAGAAACATAACTGTGATTCCTTTAATGTTTTCGAAGAAACAATAAATTAGAATGCTTAGTAAAATTTAACTAATTATCTAGATCTGTACTGTCACTAGCCACGTGCTACTATTTTAATTTAAATTTATATTAATTAAAATGAATTGAAGTTTAAAAACTCAGTTCCTCAGGTGACTAGTCATATTTGGAGTGCCCAATAACTACAGCTATTGGACAGCTCTGATCTAGGTGATTGATTAGATTTAAAAATAAATTGGCCTGGTATACAGGATAGTCAAATAGGTTCTCACTTGCAAATGATTAAGTAAACACTGCATTTTTTTTTTGTTTTAATTATTTAAGCAATCTCCATACCCACTGTGGGGCTTGAACTTACCACCCAAGATCCAGCCAGCCAGGTTCCCCAAAGAGCGCATTTGACTTTAGCAAATGCTTATTACTTCTTGCTGTGAGACCTTCCCTCCCTGCTTTCCTTCCTCCCTTTGCTTTGTTTATCCTTTTATTGTCTGGTGAGGAGAGTTATGCTTCCAAACATTCTCAATGGGTAGAGCCTCTACCTCCCACCTCTGGTGCTGACAGCCCAAAAGTAAGGATAAAGAAAAAGAGAGACCTCAGATCAGTTAAAATATCAAAATAGCAATCAACTGGAGATTGTACCCTTCCTCCTGGAAAGGACCTTTCTGATCAGGTTAAATTCAAGTTTTGTTTTTTTTTAATTAAAATTATATTATCTTATTTTTATATTTTATTTATCCAAGTAATGATAAAAGAGCTCAGAGTTATAAAAAATGAAAAATATTTTTGAAAATCAAGAGAAACAACTTAATTATATTTTCAGGACAGGCTTATTTCTAAAAATTTTTACAATATGTTTTAAAGAAATCAAAAATATTTTTATATTTAGTTTGGTCAAATGTCATATATCCAATTAAGACACTAGTCCTATTGCTTAAATCATTAATAAAATCTTACCCATTAAAACAGGTACTAATTTTGAATTGAGTAGTGTTTGCATGAATAAGAACATTCATTCATTTTATTAATTGTGAAGCACATGTGAATCTTACAGTGATAGATCTAAGTCTCACAGAAATGGAACTTTCTCTATTACTCTACAGCTGAAATTAAACCATCTCTTAAGCCCTATATGGCAGAAAGCCTCATCTTGCCTATTGACTCTAAACTCCATCACTTCCAGATTTTTCTCAGTTAATTTTGGGTAAATCCTCCAGCAAGTCAACCGTCATCACTTCCCTTCTCTTCCCCTTCTCCAAGGTATGGTCTCATTTATTCACTTATCAAATATTTGTTGAGCTCCTACTATGTACCAAGACCTAGGGATTGAGAATATGGTAAAGAAGACAAAAAGCCCTTGTTTTAAAATTTTTTTTTTGTTTATTGTTCATTTTTGAGAGAAAGACAGCATAATCAGGGCAGGGTCAGAGAGAGAGGGAGACACAGAATCTGAAACAGGCTCCAGGCTCTGAGCTTTCAGCACAGACTGCAAGATCACAACCTGAGTGGAGGTCGGATGTTTAAATGACTGAGCCACCTACGCACCCCAGCCCTTGCTTTTATGGAACATATGTTTCAGGTGGGGAACTCAGTGGACAGCTCTGGAGCTGAAGAAATGGAGTTGGATAAGAGGGTGATGGAAGAGTGCCTAAGCACTTAATAAATTCTCTTTTTTTACGTTTATCTTATTTTTGAGAGAGAGAGAGAGAGAGAGAGCACAAGGAGAGGAGGGGTAGGGAGAGAAGGAGACACAGAATCTGAGGCAGGCTCCAGGCCCTGCACTGTCAGCACAGAGCCAGACACAGGGCTTGAACTCACGAGCCATGAGATCATGACCTGAGCCGAAGTCGGACCCTTAACTGACTAAGCCACCCAGGCGCCCCAATAAATTCTTATTGATCAACTGAATTTGTTTCTTACAGGCATTTTTTTCTCTCCATTAATATGAAAAGTTGTATGGAATTGAAAATATGCCCAATAGCAGAATAAAATGACATTGAGAGATATAAATAGAAAATATTTGTAGGATCAAATGATTTTCTAAAAGTATCCTCAAGACAATATCAGTAAATAGGTCTGATTATCATGTTTTGGTGTACTGATCTTGTTGACTTTTCCTGTGTCCCAAATCTGAAGGTCCCCGACCCTGAGCTCAATCACCTATTAGCCAGAAGACCTTGAACAAGTCATTTAACATAGCAAGGGTATGATTTTATCACTGTTTGAATAGGACAATAAAACTATCACCCCTACTTACATATAATAGTTGCAGTGAGGATCAAGTAAAAGGAGAAAAGGGGAACTAAAATTAACTCGCATGTCCTTTATGTTCCCAATCCTGTGCTCTTGACTTTCTTGATTCCATCTCTCTTGACTTTCTTGGTTGTAAGTGAAAAACAACCCAAGTGGCTTTAAGCGAAAACACAACACATTGTCTCTCTTAACTGAAAAATCCAAAGATAGATCTAGGCTCAAAGGTGTCGCTGGACCCCAGTCACTCTCTCACCTCTGTTCTTCTCAATGTTGGCTCAGTTTTCAAACATTACTGTCCCTTGTGGTCACAAGATGCTTCCAACAGCAGCAGACCTCATTCAAGTCTATTAGACAGAAGTAATTTTCCTTTTCCTAGGATTCCCAGCAAAAACCTCAATGAGTTTTATTGACTCTTTTGGATCATGTACCCATCCCCAAACCAACCACTGCTACCAAAAGAAAAGTCATATTCTTTCTAATTGGTTAGGATGAGTCATGTGCCCATATCTCAAGCCAATGGTACAAACAACACCACCATCATTTTATGAACCAAGAGAGGAGTTGGTAATCTCTCTGAAGGAAATTGTGCTATGGTTTCCAGTAGAGGGAATGGACAAAGCAACAAGTATCAATTACCTGTATATAACTTTTAAGGCCCAGGCCCTACACAGGATGATGGTAGTGCGGGGAGGCAGATGGGAGGGATAAACAGTGTCACAAGACCATACAAACTAGTATTCCTCTGTTTTTACCTCCACCTGCTATATGAGAACATGAGTCCCTCCCAAATTATGGGAGGAAATGTCAGCTTCCTCCCAAATTATTCTGAGAGTCCCTGGAGATTTCAGCAAGGAGTCTCATGTATACATGTGAAACATTTCTTTTGGGTAGCACTCAGGACTTGTAGCCTTTTCCCCCTTTGCTGTGGCTTCCTGTGATGTTTCTGTGGCTGTCAAGGCTGAGGTGCTCAGAGCACAATGCTGTTGCTGCAGTCCCCAGTGCCCTCCAAAGAACAAACACTGCCCATGCAGCTGAAAAAAACAAACCCTTTAAAAAGTGGTGTTTCTTCCCATGTCTCTGGCAGGGACTCTGTGTGAGGACAGTACCCTTCACTGCCATTTCTGCCATCTGGTTCCTCTTACCTGACGAATGGGGGTCAGTTGGTGTGTACCCAGCCAACAGGTAAGCCTGGGCTGGGGCTGGGGCACAGCTATTTGCGATTGTAAAGCCCAGTCTATGGAGCCATGGAGCCAAGGGAAATTCCTAGATGCAGTGCCCTTTTCAAGTCCCAGTTCAAAGCCCACATACAGGGAGATGGGGGGGAACACCAAGGTAGAGAGATGGACATGAGCTTGAGTTGATTGCCTGATGATTTTCCCACAGCTGCTCTCCCAGAGCTTCTGGCCTGGGCAGGCATGGTATTCTGGGATGGGAGGTACTTATTCGGCCACAGGCATTTTAGTCAGTCAGCCTAGGTGTCTCCACTTTTTCTTGAAGTTCTGTCACGCTATGAGTTCCTCGGGACTGCGCTGGCCATCAAAATACACAAGAAACTTCTGAAAATCATGCCTTTCCTTCAGGGGTAGCTTATTCCTGCTTTGGGGGCAGGCCCAGTGTTACAACTCTTTCTCTCTTAGGGCTCCTCCTTTCTGCAGATCCATGCCTGTGGCAGTGATAGTAGAGGAGTTGATTGCCCTGCTTGTCCTCCAGGCAGTCCTCAAACATGTAGCATAGACATTATAAATAATAATAACGATGGGGCACCTGGGTGGCTTAGGTTAGGCTTCTGACTTCAGCTCAGGTCATGATCTCACAGTTTGTGGGTTCAAGCCCTGTGGGTGTCAGGCTCTGTGCTGACAGCTCAGAGTCTGGAGCCTGCTTTGGATTCTGTGTCTCCCTCTCTCTCTGCCCCTCCCCTTCTCATGCTCTGTCTCTGTCTCTGTGTCTGTCTGTCTGTCTCTCTCTCTCTCTCTCTCTCTCTCTCAAAAATAAACATTAAAAAAATTTTTTTAATAATAATAACTATATCTCATACTAACTGAAAGCTTGCTATTATTATCCATAGTTCGAGGTGAGGTTCACTGAGGCAAAGAAATTTTAGTAAATATACCTTTTATCCCATGAGGCCAGATATTTTTTGTGTCTCGATCCCTGATGTGTTTCCAGTGCCTAGCACAGGGCTGACCAATAATAGTTATTCAGTAGATTTTTTCTTTTTTTTAAATGTTTATTTATTTGGGAAGAGACCCCACACACAAGTGGGGGAGGGACAGAGAGAGAGAGGGAGATACTCAGTGCTGTCAGCACAGAGCCTGATAAGGGGGCTTGATCTCACAAAGTGAGATCATGACCTGAGCTGAAATCAAGAGTTGGACGTTTAACTGACTGAGCCACCCAGGTGCCCCAGTAGGTACTTTTTTCATTGATGGATGTGCAGCAGATGCTGTGATGGGCCTCCTTGATCTCTCATTTAGGACCAAGTCATTTGTTCCCCCTGCTGCTGGGACATCAACTGCTATGGGCTCCCAGTTGGCATCTGTCAGGAATTTCCCACAGGACAAGATTTATAACCCCTCACTAAGGACTGCACCCAGTGGCTGGTCTGTGAGGGAGTCAGAAGATCAGTCCCCACTTGGGACTACTCTAGAACTATCCCAGTTCCCACTG
The DNA here is from genome assembly GCF_022837055.1 of Prionailurus viverrinus. Lineage (NCBI taxonomy): Eukaryota > Metazoa > Chordata > Mammalia > Carnivora > Felidae > Prionailurus > Prionailurus viverrinus. Next base: position 38,026,955 of record NC_062569.1, read on the forward strand.
AAGATGAACTCAACTCGTCCTCTGTCGCATCTGCTTTGCAGTTCAATCTCTCCCTCTGCCCAGTCTTGCTTCCCTCATTTCTCTATAGGGACTGTCACTGACTACAGCCTTCAGTGAACCACCTGCAAGCAAGTCTCATCTGAGTTTGTTGTCAGGGAACTTGGCCCAAGGCACATGGAATATGTTATTTACTCAGCCTTGTGGCTCTGATCCCAACAATCCTGTCTATAGATTTGTCCTTTTTCTAGTGCTGTTTGAGGTGACATGGCTGCTGGTTGTTCCAAAATGTACTATTGCTGTTATAAAAGTCTTTGCTATCCTCACTGAAACCTTGAAAATTCAGGAAGATGCCACTTCTCATCTCACCTGCTCTCACTAACCTTGGAATTCTTTGTTCAGCTCTGGGAGCCAGGGATGGCTGTCTCACCCCACTGTCCCAGAGCAGATCCCTGCCAGGCTGCAATGATAGCTCAAGACATAAAGGAAAATGCTTCTTCCCTTTGAGGTCCTCTCAGAAGCCACCCTCCCCGCCTGCCCCAGCTTTACGGCCCTTCATTTGTACCCTCCACCCTGGCAACCCTCTTGGGTCATGCCAGTTGCCAAAGCTTCAGTGACCAGCTCCAATGCTCCCCAATGAACTAATGGTATCTCAGCCATTAGCTCAGTCATCTCTTTCCCACAAGGCAAATTCCCTTAAAGCTCTCTTGCTCTTTCTTCCCATCTGCCTGTTGTCAGGGCCACATTATGTACTTCTGAACCACAAAGTGGGTCCACTTCCTCCCCTTAGCTCCTCTATAAATTTGCCTGACTCTCCACTTCCCTCACCTCTCCCCAGGAACCACCAGACTCTGAGAATATTGAATATGTTAGAGCAGAGAAGGAGAGTGAAGGTGGAAAGGACAACATCTACTGAGACAGGGTTTAGACAACGTCTTGTTATATACAGCAGAGGAGTAAAGAAGTCAGATAAATCTGGCTTTCTTTCTTACCCATCTGTGAAATGAGGACACTTCATTAAGTGGTTAAGATAAATAAGATAATGTATGTAAAGCACTTGGCATTGTGCCTGGCATGGAGTGGGTGCTTAATACCTGGAATTTGTACTAGTTCTAGGTTTTTGTCTTTCAGTTCCAGTCCACTGTTCTATTCTCTGCTTTGTGGTGCTGGGTCTCTCTGGGACTCTACAGACCACATTTCTGCATAACCAGCTGCTCCTTGTTGGATGCTGCCAATGGGGAAACCAGAGGGACATCATAAGACCAGAGGAGGGAGAAGGAACTTGCTCCTTCCCTGGGGGCTTATATCTACTTCCTGTTCCCCTGTTCCACATCAGCAGTGCCCGCTCATCTCCGCAGAGGCAGTTCCTTCCTGGAGGAGTCTGAACCCATTTTGCAGATTTCCCCTCACTCATCAGAGCAGCCTCATTGCACCTTCTCAGAGACACCAGCACCAGCCCACTGGTACCCTATCCTCAAGGGTCTTGGTCCCTCCTCCAAGTTCTTCTCTTACCCACCTCTAGGGGAGGTAGCTACTTCCCACAGGTGCTACTGCTATGATTTCTTAGTGTCTTTGTTTACTTTTCAGTCACTTAGTTAACAACTTTATACCTAGGTAATAGTTTTTTTTTATTTTATTTTGAAACAATTTTTAATGTTTTTTATTTATTTTGAGAGAAGGAGAGAGAGAGAGAGAGAGAGAGAGAGAGAGAGAGAGAGAGAGAGAGAGAAAGAATCCCAAGCAGGCTCCACACTGTCAGTGCTGAGCCTGATGCAGGGCTCGATCTCACAATCTGTAAAATCATGATCTGAGCTGAAATCAAGTGTCGGATGCTTAATGAACTGAGCTACCCAGGCTCCCCTGGTTAATAGTTTTTTATATTACATTCTCATTGCTCAATAACTGGTATGGTTTCTGTCTGCTGACTAGACCTGCTGGATACAAAAGTTTTTCCATTTTGTGAATAAGAAAACAGGGATTTGTGTGGGATTAGGCATCTCCCAAGGTCATGGAGTGATTATTTGGGCTTTGAATTCAGGTGTTCCTGACCCCAGAACGATATAGGCACACTACATACCATATAGCATGGCTGAGATAAACCATGTTGCTTCCACCAGGTCATTGTCACATTTTCATCCCTGCCTTGGCCCCACCCCATTGTGGCTGGGATGCACTCCACCTAGTACCCTGGGGCCCAAAGCTAAGGATAAAGCACAGGTGCTGCACAGCTGAAAATGTGACATTGAGCGCCTTCAAAAATGTGACATCGAGTGCCTCTGAAAGCTAGGTTCCTCTTTGAAATCCCCTATTTAACTAAATTATTTTAACCAAATTCTAACATTTTCATTAAGTAGAAAGGAAAAAATAGTAAATCCATTACAAAACTTTTAGATGCTAGTGGATCTCAAAGGATTTGCCAAGTGTTATAAAACTGTTGTGATTGGGGGCGCCTGGGTGGCTCAGTCAGTTAAGCATCTGACTTCAGCTCAGGTCATGATCTCACAGCTTGTGAGTTCAAGCCCTGTGTTGGGCTCTGTGCTGACAGCTCAGAGCATGGAGCCTGTTTCAGATTCTGTGTCTCCCTATCTCTCTGCTCCTCTCCCCCTCTCAAAAATAAATAAACATTAAAAATATTTTTAAAAACCCCACGAAACTGTTGTGATTGAAACTGATTCTGTAGGCTTGATCCAGAATTCAGGGGTTGGGAGCTGAATGTCAAAACACAGTTATGTTAATTTCACTGAAAAAATTTTTTTTAACATTTTATTTTATTTTTTTGAAAGAGAGAGAAAGAGACAGAGCGTGAGTGGGGGGAGGGGCAGAGAGAGGGAGACAGAATCTGAAGCAGGCTCCAGGCTCTGATCTGTCAGCACAGAGCCTGATGCAGGGCTCAAACCCATGAACTGTGAGATCATGACCTGAGCCAAAGTCGGACGCTTATCCAACTGAGCCAACCAGCTGCCCTCAATTTCACTTTTATTATTTTCTAAGTAATCTCTATGCCTGATGTGGGGCTCAAACTTGTGACCCCGTGATCAAGCATCACATGCTCTACCAACTGGGCCAGCCAGGCGCCCCTCACTTTTATTTTAGGAAGTGTTTCATGGAGCACTTTTTGATGGAAGACAGGTGGTCAGAGAGGAGAAAGGGAGTTAGGCCAAAAGAGACATCTTTCACATCAAACAAGGATGGACTGCTCATCTTTAAAAGACAAGAAACCAGCATTCTAAGAGACTATTTGGGGAAAAGTCACAATGACATTACTGGGAATCTGGCCAAAGTAAAGACTATTACTGGATGTTTCTGATTTTGTTCAGAATATTCCTGGAACTCACTGTCTTTATAATGCCATACAGATAGAATTTTTTTCTAATATGAAGAATGCCACAGTCCATTAGTAAAAATTAAGCTACATTTTAATTTTATTATAATGAATATCTCATCAGAAATGGAATCCCAAAGAAAAACAAATGAGTTGTTAAATGATCATTGTCAAGAGATAATGAGTAATGTTATTAGATGAATGGAAAAAGCCATAATGCAACATGTTTGTGAAAATAAGAAAATACAATCCAACTCCTGGATCATTACCTAGGAATGAGGGCAGGGTTCTCATTCCAGGCAGTGATAAGTTGTTATGCTTGATGTTTCTCTGCTAGAAAAATCATGTAAGCAAAGAGTCATTTTTACAAGGTCAAAGAACTAAGGCCACCTAATTTTGTATCACCATGAAAGAATGTTCCTAGGAAACTCACTGACACATGTAATTTTTGCAAGAAATTCGTTCTTAGAATCATTCCAGGGAGTTGAACACTCAGAATTTATTAAATATTAAGTGTTGCCAAATAAAAGCCAAGAAAAGTGAATATTTCTCCTATCTGGCTGCTTATCTCCTCTCTCGTCTTCCAATACCTTAATCTTTCACTGACTGTATTCTACCTGGCTATTTTTTGGAGGTTGTTATTATTTATGCTAGTTACTTATTACTGAATTTTAAAGGACAAATGACAGAATCTACTGACTTTTCTACTGGTCTGAAAGGGCTTCCTAAAGTAGCATGTTTTACAATCTTCTGTAGGACAGTTACTGAGAACACTGTTAGGGCGTTTCCTAAAATTATTTTTCTCCATTCTTTAAGTCAGCAACAAGAGCAGAGAGAAGTCAGCAAGGTCAGGGTGGTGTCTTAATTTGGAGTCTTGGTTCAATCATTCTTTGGCTATGTGACCTTGGGCAGGTTACTTAACCTCTCTTAGCCTGAGTTTACTCACTTATAAAATGGAGTGATGATACTAGCCTCCTCTCTCTCCTCCACATCTTTCCCTAAGTGAGGGATCTCACTTTTCCTCTTTGGTTCCACATTGCTTACCACTTCTGTGCTGAGGATACCCACACCCCCACCTATTGCCCAGCCGTCTCTCCTATGCTTCTGAACTACATTTCTGCTTATTTTGCAAACAATTTCACTGGAATGTCCCTCAGGCACCTTAAATACATTATATGCCTGGCACGTAGTATGTGCCCAGAGAGTTACTATTTAATGAAAATGCAAGAACTCAGAACAGGACTACAGTAGGGTTGCCTCTTGCCAGGGCATCAACTGGATATGATAAAGAAACACTTCTATGGAGTTCATTAAAACTTTCATTCATTCATGGTTGTTGAACTCTACTGCATAAAACAAGCTTACAAAATGCTAAGTAAGCTACAAGCCATGCTTTCAAGGAATCTACAGTCAAGTAGGGGCATAAAAGAATCATCCAAATAACTTAGGTACAGAAGATGAGGAGGGGTATGAGAATGGGACAAGCATTGAGCCCTGCAGAATCAGGTTGGAGAGTAGTGGGGTTTCCAAGAGTCAGAGATGGGCAGGGCAGGGGGGTAAGGTTGTACCTGGAGAGACGACAGTGCCATTTTGGGTGGAGGAAATAATATAAACCAAGAAATGGATCTGGTGAACCATGCATTTTACTTGGGGGAACAGTGACTAACCTGTTTGGCTGAAGCACAGAGTGATTTATGGTAGGAGAATAATAAGAAATAAAGCTGGTTGAGCCAAATTTGGAGAGCCCTGAAGAGTAAGTAGATCAGGAAGTTTTTCTTTTTTTAAGTGTTAATTTAAATTCCAGTTAGTTAACATGCAGTTTAATAGTTTTAGGTGTACAGTATAGTGATTCGACACTTCTGATCAACAGCCAATGCTCATCACAACAAGTGCCCTCCTTAATCCCCATCACCTATTTCACCCATTGTTTTAATAGGTGCTATTAGGGAGCCACTGGTGGCATTCAGACTCACTTGAGTCTCTTGCCTTCTTTTTCCCTTCCAACTAGGCCCTCTCTCTTCTCCTTTCAGCCATACTTCTTTTTTTTTTTTTTTTTTAATTTTTTTTTTCAACGTTTATTTATTTTTGGGACAGAGAGAGACAGAGCATGAACGGGGGAGGGGCAGAGAGAGAGGCAGACACAGAATCGGAAACAGGCTCCAGGCTCTGAGCCATCCGCCCAGAGCCCGACGCGGGGCTCGAACTCACGGACCGCGAGATCGTGACCTGGCTGAAGTCGGACGCTTAACCGACTGCGCCACCCAGGCGCCCCCAGCCATACTTCTTGAAAGCCATGCATACTTTGTCTGAAATTCTTATCCTCTGCAACCTGGCTTGTCTCATCATTCTACTTGGATCTGCCTTATCAAATTTGCCATTTGGTTGTCCATATCATGCTGACACACTAACTACTCCTCCTTCACTGTCTTCTCTTGGGTCCTGTAACCCAGCATGTCCTTGGATTTCATCCAACATCTTGGACTGCTCTTTCTTATCTCCTCAGCAGGCTCATCCTTCTATGCTCATCCTTAACTATCAGTATGCTTTGGGCGTCTGACTACATGCCTCCTCCTTCTCCTCTACATTTCTCCTTGAGGGATATCACTGTTCTTCAGTTCCACGTCAGTTACCACTTCCATGGTGAGATCCCCATCCACAGCGCCACTGTCTCTCCCATGCTTCTGAATTACATTTCTGTTTATTTTCCAAACAATTCCATCTGTATGTCCCTCAGGCACCTTAAACCCAATGTGTCCAACTGAACCCATTGGCTTCCTCTGTCCTGTAGTCTCTGTCTTAAATGGTACCACAATCCACACATTGCCCAAACCAGAAATCTGGTGTCATCAGACCTTTTCTCGTCTCCTTCACTTCCCACGTCCAACCACCAAGGTTTATTCATTGCTTCTACATGTGCCTTAAACCCATTTGCCTCTCTTTATCCCCACTATCATTGTCTTATATTTTCTGCTAGTCCTAAGTGGCCTTCCTTACAGTCTTGCCTTTTCCGTCCATCTATTCTTTACATTGTAATTTTTTTTTCTTGAACTGCAAATATTGTTACCTTAGTCAAACCCTTTGATGGCCTTCATTACTCTTAGGGATGAGTTGCAGACTCATCACAGCTTACATGCCCTATAGGATCTGTAGATCCGACACTCAGATGGGTTTATCTCAAGATTGTTTAATTGTTCCCCATTGCCATCAGAATACAGGCCAAATGTAGGGGTCCATAAGATGTTTCATTCCCTGGCTTCTGCCTGCCTCTCTCATCTCTGGACTCACACCTATGTGTACTCTGTCCCCCTATCTTCCTGAGCCTTTTCCAGGTCCTGGGATGTGCCACAGTCTCCTCTGTGCCACAGTCTCCTCTGTGCACCTGCTCCATCCTCTGCATAGAGTATTTATATTCCCCTCTGCACTGACATGTCCTGTTTATTTTATGATTTTCCGTGGTCTCTTCCTCCAGAGAGAGTTCTCAGACTTTCATGTCTAAGTTAGAGGCCGCTACTGTGTGCTCTAATAGTCCTTTTTGTTTCTCATAGGTTTTATGCTTTTGCATTGTGACTGTCAACTCACTTGTCAGATTCCCCTTTTGGACTGCATGGAAAGGACTATGTCTATCTATTTATTGTTGTATCCTCAGCACCCTCCACCAGTGTGCAGCACTAAGTAGCTATTCAACAAATATGCGTAGGGGGAATGAATGCATGAACTCAACAGAAGCTATGACTATAATAACAAAAATATTTAGAGACAGCAGCTGTTGAATACTACAACTCATCCATTCATTCAATCATTATTTACTGAGGACCTACTATGTGCCAGGCATTGGGTTGAGAAACTAATTATGAAAAAGCCACAGAAATATAAGACAGGTTTATAATACAATCTGATGTAAAATAAATAAATAAACAAAATGAGAATACAAAACTTTATGTAGACTACGATTATAATTCTATAAAATATGTAGGCGGCAGCCTGGTGTTGTGCAGTGGTTTTTAAGGTTTTCCATTTTTAGTTACAGGCTTTTTGTTCAAATAAAATCTTTGAGGCTCAAAACATGAAACAGAAAAACCAGAGGTATATAGGGGTGCTTGATACAGGGGTGGGAGCCAGAGCCTGTCCATGCTTCTCTTCCCCTTCTCTCATCTGCCCCTGTGCCACCACCTCTATTCCCAGGGGTGAAGGCAGTCTCTGTGGCATGTTCAGAGAGGAGGAATATTTGAAAAGCCCCAGCACAGACTTCTGTTTAAACACTGAAGTTTAAAAACACACACTTTTCTTTGATCCCTTCCAAAATGCCACAAAAATGACAGCAAAGAAGTGGAAAAGGCCAAGGTCCACAAGAACAGAGGGAATGGGTGGAGTCCATGTCCACTCTTTTTGGAACATGGACAGGGGCTAGATGAGTGGAGACTAAGCCATCAGAGTTGTAAAAACTGAAACATAATTATCTGAAGATGGGGAACTGTGAAGAAGGAAGCCAGTCCGGGGCACAGGACCCTGGAAAGGTCCTGGAATTGGAGGCACAGATTCTTCTGAAAGAGAGGGTAAGAGGCACGGCTACAAACAGGAAGTTTGTGCAAACTCTTCTGCAGGAGCGGTCAGATCACAGATTCCTTCCCTTTCTCTTTGCAGCCAAATGACTACCTTTCTCCCACCCCAGCAGAAGCTGGCCTTATGCTCAGAAAGTGAACCAGAAGCAGCTCCAGACTCAGCAACAGAGGCCAGGCCAGAGTCGTAGAAACACCATACTGAAAGGAGAATTAACTGATTGGTTTAGGGTTAGACATGTGACACAAACTGGGCCAATTGAATCCATCCTTGGCATTTTTATATTCTGAGGCTGGGAGAGAAAAGCAGAGTTGGAAGCCATGTTGCTTCTTCACATAGAGAAAGACTATTGAAATAGGAAAGAATGAATGGAAGAGAGAGTGTGAGAGACAGACAGAGAGAGAGAGACAGAGGAAGGAAGGGACAGAGGTTGATTGTGTGTCCATGTGAGTGTCCTGGATGCATTGAGGCCCTGTTCTAATCTTTGAGGTTACTGGCTTTGACTGGTTCCTGTAACTCTTTCTCTAATTCTATAAACTACCCAGTATCCTTCCATATCAGTTTTCTAGGGCTGCCACCACAAAGATTCAGTGGCTTAAACAATAGAAATTTATTTTCTCATGGTTCTGGAAGCTAAGAAGTCCAAGATGAAAATGTTGGCCAAGTTAGTGTCTTCTCAGGCTTCTCTCCTTGGCCATCTTCTCCCTGTGTCTTCACAGGTCTTCCCTCTGTGTTGTCTGTGTCCTACTCTCCTCTTCTTAGAAGGACACCAATCAGATTGGATTGGGCCCACCCATACAGCTTCATCTTACCTTAATTATCTCTTTGAAGGCCCTGTCCCCAGATAGAGTCACATTCTGAAATACTTGGTGTTAGGACTTCAGTATTTGAATTTTGAGGAAGGGGACACAATTTAGTCTGCAAAACTAATATGGACAGAAAGTAAATAGATTTTGAAATAACTTAAGTTACTTCCAATTTAGTGTGTGCCACTTACACCCAAAGAGCTCTGGCTTATCATTCACTCAGCTCATATGAACTGCCTTGTGGACATTATAGTTTTCCTTAACTGTTTTTTTTTTTTTGTTTTTAACCTGCACTACCATTAACTTTTTCCTATGTTTATGTTTCTTAAAATGAAAAGTAGGTCATAGTTTGCACAGCCTATGAAGCCAGATGATCAGATTAGGAGAGCTCTACTTATTAGCTGTCCGATCTTGATGAAGTTCTTTACACCTCAATTTCCTCATCTGTAAAATGGGGATGGTGGTAATAGCAGGTTGTTGTGAAATTCAATGCGTTAATGAATGCAAAGCATTTAGAACAGATACTGGCATACAGTGAGTTTTATGTAAGTGTGTGCTATTATTTATTCATTCAGTAGTCTCTAGAAAATAACTATGTGTTATGTACATATAGACGCTTAATAAATATTTATTACCAGTTTTTAAAAGTACTCTCCATGCCCAATGTGGGGCTTGAACTCATGACCCCAAGATCAAGAGTTATCTATTAATTCTACTCCATAAATATATGTGCTATAATAAGAGGTTCTTAAAGGTAGCTTCAAATCTTCATTAATCAGTATATTGTTATCTACCAATGTAAAGTTTCTTTATAATGGTCTTTTTCATTGTTTAGTCAATGACCACTATAAACAGTCGTAACTCTTAAATACTTCAAGCAAATTGATATAATAAACAAGTATAGAGCCATTTTCTTGGACTTTAGAAGCTCTGTCATTGGGGAGGAGGGCCTGGGGTAAAAATAAGGGTTGCTTGCGCTGACCCTGGCTCTACCCCTGTACTGTGAGTCCAGACAAAAGTCTTACATTCTTGTTGGCTTCATTCGCATACTGAGGCTGGGCTATGTAAGCTTTAGGGTATCCAAGGCTAACATTCTATATTACTTATCTTTGAAAGAACATCTTATTTGATCTGCTCAGATTGTTTAAAAATTACATTGTCCCTCATTTACTACTTTGAGTATAACTTTTAGAAACTCTGACACATAGTTAGGTGTATATCTGGGCATCTGTTACATGAATGAGAAATAAATTATTAAAATTTGACAGAGGGGCACCTGGGTGGCGCAGTCGGTTAAGCGTCCAACTTCAGCCAGGTCACGATCTCTCGGTCAGGGAGTTCGAGCCCCGCGTCGGGCTCTGGGCTGATGGCTCAGAGCCTGGAGCCTGTTTCCAATTCTGTGTCTCCCTCTCTCTCTGCCCCTCCCCCGTTCATGCTCTGTCTCTCTCTGTCCCAAAAATACATAAAAAAGACGTTGAAAAAAAAAAACTTTAAAATAAATAAATAAATAAATAAATAAATAAATAAATAAAATTTGGCAGAGACCAGGGTGCTTGGGTGGCTTAGTCAAATAAGCATGTGACTCTTGGTTTCGGCTCAGGTCATGATCTCATGACTTCATGGGTCAAGACCTGTGCTGGATTCTGCCTGGCAGTGCAGAGCCTGCTTGGGATACTCTCTCTCTCTGTCTCTCTCTCTCTCTCTGTCTCTCTCTGTCTCTCTGTCTGTCTCTGCCCTCCCCAGACTGCACCGTCTCTGTCTCTCTCAAAATAAGTGAATAAACTTACAAAAAAGTTTGGCAGACATCAGTGCAATTATAGTGTCTTTTAATAAGTTGAGAATTTTATTTCTAATGAGTAACCTTGCCCCCCAAAGAAAGTGATAAGGTAATCACTGTGATAAGATGAGATGATAAGAAAAGAATAAAATGCTACTTTATTTTATTGAACTTGAACTCCTTGGCCATTCTTAATTTCTTCAGAATAGTGTTTTGAGTCCTGGCCCTATAGTCAATTGATTAGTCAGTCTGCAATTATAGAGTCTCTGGCACTGCTGGGAGTTAGGGATGGGGGCTGGAGGATGCAAAGAAGTGAAATACATGATATCTGCTCTTGATGGAGTTCCTATCTTGTGCCAGAAACACTCAGAAATACAAAGGTGTGCACATTGCAACGTGTGCAAAGTAACACCACATGTGGTACTTTCATTCAACAAAAATGTATTGACTACCTGCTCTGCTCCTGGTACCAGTGCTGAACCAGACAAAGTTCCAGTCCTCATCGAGGTGACATTTTAGTTAAATACACATCTTTGAATAAAAGAAAAGGCAAGGTAAAGTGAGGGTTAATCTCCCTGCATTAGCCTGGTGGCAGATTCCTACCCGAGCAGCAGGGGGCAGTCTCTCTGGGTTGGGCAACTCTCCAGGTCTGGCTCTGTGGATCTACAAAGTAGTCTTAGCACTCTGGGAAGCAGCAGTGCACCTCCCATATCTGACATACAGGGCAGATCATTGTGCAACTGACCCTTCTCCATACAACATTATTTCCAATAATAATACTGAAATGAAATGAATAATCATAATAACGGACAGAAAAAAAAGTGAGATTTTTCTTTTATTGGACTTTGAATATATAATCATGCCAATAAAAATAAATAAGTAATAAAATGACTTAGTACAGGAGCAAAAAAGAGGGAAAGGTAATGGATTCATATTTTCAAATTAACATTACTTTTTTTCAAATGAAAGGGAAAAAGCATATTCCTACATATTAGTCTGCCACGGAAATGAGTAATAACATTACATGTTAAGAGTAATTTGTTAACAAATAAAAAAATGATGAAAAGGAATCAATTTTAAATCTTAAAGATGCTATTCAAATACAGTAAAAATATTTCTTATATGAAAACTTGCACTCACCAAAAAAAAATATATATATATATTATAGCTTGCAGTTAGCATTGTTTTAAATTTTAATCACAAATAAAAGCTCCAAGTGGCCACATAGAAGGAGAGGACTGAAGAGAGAGAATTGAAGTAGCAAAAGTTCTGTTATAATTACTACTGCCATGACTTCTTTCAAATCTAGTGTTGTTGTTTTTTTTAAATTTTTTTTTCAACGTTTATTTATTTTTGGGACAGAGAGAGACAGAGCATGAACAGGGGAGGGGCAGAGAGAGAGAGGGAGACACAGAATCGGAAGCAGGCTCCAGGCTCTGAGCCATCAGCCCAGAGCCCGACACGGGGCTCGAACTCACGGACCGCGAGATCGTGACCTGGCTGAAGTTGGACGCTTAACCGACTGCGCCACCCAGGCGCCCCAGATCTAGCGTTTAGATGCAGAAGCAGGGGCGCCTGGGTGGCTCAGTAGGTTAAGTGTCCGACTTCAGCTCAGGTCATGATCTCGCGGTCCGTGGGTTCGAGCCCCACCTCAGGCTCTGGGCTGATGGCTCAGAGCCTGGAGCCTGCTTCCGATTCTGTGTCTCCCTCTCTCTCTCTGCCCCTCCCCTGTTCATGCTCTGTCTCTCTCTGTCCCAAAAATAAATAAAAACGTTAAAAATTTTTTTAAAAAAATAAAAAATAAAAAAAAAATGCAGAAGCAGATAGGGGCACCTGGGTGGCTTAGTCATTTAAGCGTCTGATTTCAGCTCAGGTCGTGATTCCACAACTTGTGGGTTTGAGTTCCACATCAGGCTCTGTGCTGACATCTCAGAGCCTCGAGCCTACTTGGGATTCTGTGGACTCTGTGTCTCCCTCTCTCTCTCTGCTCCTCCCCTGCTCACGTTCTGTCTCTCTCTCTCTAAAAAATAAATAAACATTAAAAAAACATTTAAAAAAATAAATAAATGCAGAAGCAGATAGTTCCATCTGAGTTGAAGACATACAGTGTGCCCAAAGCAAGCATGAATGATTCTGAACCATAAGGAACTTAACTCTCAAACACACACCTGTAGATGAGTCCATTTATGCCAGGGCTCCTGTGAGTTAACTTCTATGTAGAAGACAATGCTAATTAAAGGATAAAATATGCTAATTTTATTTATTATAAAATTGAATAGTAACTGCAGAAATTGTTTAGAACTTAGACCAACAAAAGATTTTGGGGAGGGAGGGAAGAGTATTTTACATTGTATCTGACTTTGTGTAGAATTGCTAGTGTGCTTTTTTAGTATGTTTGTTTTTTAAAAAGCAGACCAACTTTTAGTCTCTTTTATTGTTGTTTTAAAATTCTCGGGGTGCCTGGGTGGTTATTTGGTTAAGTGTCCAACTTTGGTTCAGGTCACGTTCTCGCGGTTCATGAGTTCGAGCCCCATGTCGATCTCTGTGCTGACAGCTCAGAGCCTGAAGCCTGCTTTGGATTCTGTATCTCCTTCTCTCTCTGCCCCTCCACCCCCCTTTCTCTCTCTCTCAAAAATAAACAAACACTAAAAAAAAAAAATGTTTTTTAATTCTCTACAATGTATGCCCTTATTGCTTGAGACCACTCCTATCACTACTCTTGGGACACCTATGCCATAGGAAATGAGGAAATATAATATAGTAAAAAATAAATAATAAAATAAAATAATATAACTTAAAGCCAGATGTGTTTAATTTGTAAGACCCTCCTTCCTCATTCCCCTCCTGTCCCCAGTGGACACAGCCCTACACAGCGACATTAGGAAGCTCCAGTGAACATTCTGGATCTTGCAGCAGGGTAAGGAGCCTGCCAAAGGTTGCCTTTCATAGGTCTTGAAATGATAATATAAATGGTTTATCTATTGGGTGATTGCAAAATAGGAGTTAGGGTGTGTATGCGTGTGAATGTGCATGTGTGTGTGCATGCCGGGTGAAGTTAGGGAGGCTGGTGAAGAGCAGTCAGAATACACATAAGATGAATTTGTGCCCTCTCCTGGAAACAATGGGAAATTTTGGTTTTAAAATGAATGTGGGTTTAAGTAGCCTCTCTCTTCAAAAAGTTCAAAATACCTCACAGATACCATGTAATTCATATTTTCTATTTCCCTGTAAATTTGGCAAGAGATGCCTATTAGTAATATAATAAGGAGGAAATTGTGATAGGGATCTTCAGTGTTCTCCTCCTCCTCCCCCCTGAGTGTATTTATGAAACAATAGATGGGTTTTATTTTTTTTTTTAAATGTTCATTTACTTATTTTGAGAAAAAGAGTGCATGCATGGGCATGAGCAAGGGAGGGGCAGAAAGAGAAAGAGAGAGAGAGAGAGAGAGAGAGAGAGAGAGAGAGAGAATCCCAAGTAGGCTCCACGCTATCATCCCAGAGCCTGATGCAGGGCTCAATCTCACAAACCCCTGAGATCATGACCTGAGTCAATCAAGAGTCAGACACTTAACCAACTGAGCCACCCAGACAGCCTGGAAATAGATGAGTTTTAGACGCATCTATAGGAAAGGAAAAAAAAATCAGACCAAATCAATAACAAGTAATTATTTAAGGCTATTGTTTAGCAGTATAATATGATAATATCTGGTACAGTTGAAGATTCCCAGTGATCCAGCCAGTTCACTTGTAGATGTAAACCCAGGGGAAATCTCTGTATGTGCATAAGTAGACATGTGTGAGAATGTTCTGACAGACTGAGCATTTTGGGCTACTCAGTGCTACTAATGATTCTCCAGGAGGATCACCTTCTGGGCCATTGCTATGGAAGCCATACTGTTTTAAGTTTCTGCTCAGCCAATTGGGCTCCAGTTCTCCCAGGTCACCCATGGCACACCCCAATTATCACCTACCTTGTGCCTCACACTATAGGCCTCTCTTCTTCTACCCCTAGTCCCCCTGTCACCACTGAAGTCCAAGATACAACAGAACTGCCAGGAACACACTGGCTTGATAGGGCCCAGGAGGCTGCAGAAAAGGAATGCCCCTGGCTGTGTCTGCTAATAGGATGGTGGATGCCACTGCCCCTTCTTTGTGACTGCAGGGGGAGCCAGAAAACAATGCCAGACGTTCTGGACTTTCATACCCAGTGATGCAAATTTTAACCACTGAGAGGTAAAGGATGAGAGAGAGAGCCATAGATAAATTCTTCTCCTTCCTCTCCCCCAAAGGACTCTTCTGAGAAATGTTTCCATGTGGCTTCTCTGGAAACTTCCCACACGACTGAGCAACCAGTTGTGTTTGTAGTGAAGTGGAAGCCAGTTGAGCAACTTTCCTTCACCTCCTTCTTGCCTCTTGGCCCTGTTGCCCTTCCCTCTTGCTTCTTTAAAGGAGTTTGCATTCTTCCAGCAAAGCTTTAGAATGTAAATTTTGCTTCAGGCTATAATTTCTACGGAACTCACGCTCAGACAAAGAATGTTTACTGCAGCAAAATTGTCACAATGCTCAGACATTGTTTTATGATCCCTAAAATTAATTAAACCATTAGAACAAAGAAAAAGAAGGAAAAATGGCGGGGGGAAGGGGGAAGAAATTTCAAAGCTGGAAACTAAAATTAAAGCAAACATGGACTCACAGTGCAAAGAACAGCCTATGACTTAGAAGATTTCACTTCTATTCTTTCTTTGCTGCTCATTTGCAAGCTGTCCTGTAACCTTATTTTTTAAATCATTGCAATGTTGTGAAAAGCTTTCAGTTCCTTAAAACATGCTTAAATTTATGGATGCCAATGATTAGTCTAGAAAAGAAAAACAATACTCAGAAGAGTAGTTGTTGTTTCACGTACAACTTTAATACATTTTATGTTTGTAAAATTAATCAGAGTTTCAGAAGTTATCCAACAATTCTGGGGTCAGGTGACCTGGGATTAAAAACCCAGATCTAGCCGTCACTTAAAGGTTACTATATAACTCCAAGCTTCCTTTTCATTTGGGTAAGAATAAGATAGTTCTTAATTCCTAAGGTTGTCTTGGGTTTTAAATGAGATAATTCAGTGTCTGGCACATAGTACTCAATAAACATTATCATTACCCATTATAACCCCAAGGAGGAAAACCAATTCTTTATGAGCTATAATTGGTGTTGAATGAAGCTGCATTTTTGTTTGTTATCTTGAGATAATAAGATATTTTGAGATATCTTGGTTGGAGGTTTTCCCGTGGGAACAGTATCATCATTTTAAGTGTGTGTGTGTGTGTGTGTGTGTGTGTGTGTGTGTGTGTATGAATACATTCAACCCATTTTATTGAGCACCTACTGCAGGCCTGGCATTTTTCTAAGCATGAGGATAGATGGAAATCAAGATAGGCTAGGTCTCTGTTCTCAAGGATTCCTTGTTCGTGAAAAACAGCTTCTTAGTGTTTGTTTGTTTGTTTGTTTGTTTGTTTTTTGCTTATTTGCTGTTTCAGGATATGTTCAGCATTTGGCAGGGTGATGAGAGATTAACACCCCAAGACAGAATGAAAACCTGAGGTTTGTATTTCTGATACACCAGATGCTCTTTTGAAGGAAACCAAGAAATGGATGCTCTCTGGGAAGGTGTGGAAGGAGAGCATAAGGAGACCACTATTCAAATCCCAGAGGGGACAGATGTCCACAGTGATCCCAAGGAGGCACTGTTGCCAGGAAGTGTTGAGGGCATTGGCAGACACAAGACCACACCAGGGATAATGCCATGGCAAAAGTCCTGCTTAGCCAGATATTTACTTAGCAGTCCAGCCTTTGGTGGGGAGGACTTCGGTTTTTGGCCCCACTAAAATTTCTGCCTTCCCAGGGGTGGGATTTGACTCCTCTACACCTGTCGTAGCAAAGTTTGGTTCTGCTCCTCTCTGGTTGCCTGATGCTCACCTCTTACCTCCCTGTCACAAGCCAGATCACCATAAGACCACAGAGGACTTCCCTTCTCCTTGGGAATTACCAATTCTGTGAAACTAATAGTCCTAAACTATCTCTATATATAGACAAGTGTATGAATAAAAGTCTTTACCAGACCATCTTTTAAAATTAAAACTCACCTTTATTTGCTCACTATGCTCCAACAACGCTTGTCTTTTTCCCCCTATATTTCAAATATGTTATATTTCTGTTTCAGGGTCTTAGCACATGTTCTCTGCTTGTAATTCATATTCTCAGGCCATCATGTGACAGGCTTCACACTTTTCAGGCTTTGGCCTAAATGTCACCTGTTCAGAGAGGCCTTCCCTGACCACCCTATTTAGTGGCAACCACCTCATTTGCAGCCCAGACATTATCTAATTATCTTATTCTTTCCCTCTGCTCTCTCTCCCTCCCTCCCTTCTGTTCTTTCTTCATTTGTTTATGTGTCAGGTAAAAAATAGTGAGTCAATCATATACCTTAGTTCATGGTACACTACTATTACCTTTCTTTCATGGGTATGTCTCCCATTCAGCCCTGGTTTCCATTTTCATTCCCTTCCCTTCCACATAGGCATCCATCTTAATGCAATATTGTAAAATGTCAGGTGTTGTTTGGTATATGTTTTAAATTTGTATCGATAGTATCGTGCAATAGACCTTGTTCTATTTATGTTTTCAACCAACAGTGGGTTTTAAAGATCCATATGTATTTGCTATATATACCTCTGGTTCATTGCTTCCAAGTGATTCCTAGCATTCTGTAGTGTGCATTTATTCTCCCTCAGAATGCACCCAGCTCCCAATTTCCATGAAAACTTTACAGTGAATATCTTCATTTTTGCCCCTTTATGGACCTGGGTGAGAACTGATTTGGATATCTATCTGGAATGGGATTGCAGGGCCATGTATATGTACATACTTATATACATATAAATTCTAAATGCTTTACATATATTAAATCATTCAATCCTCATAATAACCTTGGAGGTAAGTGTTATTATTATCCCCATTTTACCAGTAAAGAAACTAAGTGGTTAATGACCTGCTCAAGGTGTTTAGTAACAAAGCTGAGCTTTAAACTTGGAGGTGACTCCCTCCAGGTGAGTTTAAGAAGAGCCCCCAGTGACACAGGCTGGGCTTTCCTACCCCTTATCCCATTCCCATATGCTTTACACAAATGCCCCTCAGAGAACCACCACCACCATCCTGCCCTTTACCTAGATTGGCTGGTAATCCCCTAGCCCTCATGCTGCGGTAACGATGGATGGCCCATTGTTCTCTTCCTCACCCTGGCCAGGCTCTGGCACTGTCCTCATGTCATCCTGCCACCCGTGTCTAGCTGATACTTGCCTCAAGGTGGCACCATGCCAGGCAATGCTTTGCCAAGAACAGTGGAAGGGGAGAGAAAACAGCCCCCAGCTCTGTCCCCCCTGTGCCCCAACAGTGACCTCTTCTGCTTTACCTTTTGTCTGCCCATAGTGGGTCACAGCCATCCCTTCTCTCTGCCCAGGGTTCCTCATGGGTCTTGCCTAGATTTATACACATTTGGAGATTCATATCCTGGCCTCTTGCTTCCCTCTTGCTTCTGAGGCAACATCAGGTTTGAATTTTGTGGGGAGCCTCATATTCTTCAGAACTCTAACTGAAACCTTAAATTAGCATCTTTGTTTATTTGTTTACCTGTTCATTGTCTGTTACCCTAACTGTAGGACTGTCATTGTATTGTGAGCAAGGACTTTATCTGTCCTATTGTCAAGACAGCAGGTACAAGGAGGAGTGAAGGATGGGGGTGTCAAGGCACTCCACCTCACCAATCGTGTAAAATTAAGATGGCGGGTCCAACTTTCTAGTTACTGTTGCTTAACATTAGAGGCATGGAACTGTTGTCCTTACTCAGATCCCTGGAAACTTAGGAAGAAGTCTCTGAGACACTATTTTTTTTTAATTCACCATAAACTCCTTATGTAAATGGACACTCAATCCATAAAACTTTGCTTTTGCCAAATTTCCAAGTTAGTTATGTTAAGTCAGTTACTTATTTAACTCCCAATGGATGTTCAAAAAACTCCAAAAACAATTTCTTTAAAGTGCTCATTTGTAAATGATGAGGGAGTTAGACAAGGTTGGTCTTGAAAGATTTTCTTGCACTTAGATTTACTGAATAGTTAATAGAGTAAGAATAGTAATTATAAAGTATATTACTATATCAGTTCACCCAAAGGGGATTCATTTTGTCACTAAACAGGGCAAGGCACACTTTTGAAGAAACACATTTCTTCTAATAATCAACCGTATTAACTGTCTTGTAGCCTGGGGTAGGGATGAAGAAAGGGGTAAAGAAATTAATCAAAAACATAAACTGAGAAGCAACACAATAAATACCTACCTCATAAATGATATCCTTTATGACAATTTTAGGTCTGTAAGAGAAATAAGAACAATGCTAATATTTAGATGATGCTTTTCTCCCAACTAGTTCAAAACTCTTTAAAAGGAATCCCTATAGCCTCTGTTAGTGAAAGATAAATATTTTATTCTCATTTTTTGTAAAATTTTAATGACCAGCTGTGAAAAACTAAAACAACTGGTGAAGTGTCTAGTTATTTAATTATTTGATTCAATCCAACTTTACTTTAATGGTCCTGATAAATTGATCAACAACAATGGATCAATGAAGAACCAAACTTTAATTTATTATCATTTACTGAGTGCCTATAAGATGTAGGCACTGAGGGAATTCTAACATTATAGAACTAATCGTTGTTCACATGATCCTGTTGTCTATTTGGGGAGGTAATTAACACATAAATTTTTTTAATTAATAAGAGAAGGCATAAAATATAAGTTCTGCAAGGCCAGTGAGGGGAATTTGAGAGGGAGTAGTGTTTTCTTCCCAACATACATTAAGCTGCAACCTATTTTGGAAAAAATCATGTTATTTATGTGGGATTACCCTCACCCCCAGCTCCAAGGATGATCCCCAACTGGCCTAAATCAGTCAAAGTAATCCCAACCTCTGGAGCCAAATGGTGGGTTCTGGCAATTCATGGAATTCTTATGGCCATAGGGACTGGACAAGGGAACTCAGTTAGCTGGAAGCTCAGGACTTTTGTGGGATGTGTAGGGTTCACATGCTCTCCCTCCTTCTGAATGAATATGGTATCTAGTTGTGAGGCCTGGACCTTCTTCTCAACAAATAGCCATGTTTGGGGATATTCCCACCACATGCAGCTCTCTCCCCCGAACAGAGGTGGACAGAGGTGCTTCCCAGTGTAAGAACACTCATGGCCAGATATTCATAGTTCCAGGCAACTTCATGGCTGAGGCACAGGCTTCTGTTCTCTGTTTGGCCATCAGAGTGTGCTGTGTGGTGCTGTGAATCACAAGGTAGCAATATGAAGAAGCTGGATAATTCATCCTGTCAGCAGCAATTGTGGTGACAGTAGTAACATCCAGTGTCCTATGGCAACAGTTTCAGAAGGGGGACTTAGTGTCCTGAATGCAGGGTCAGAGGGTAGTGCACTGTCTTTATCAAACTGGTTCGGTGGCGTAATTTTGGCCGTGGTTCCACCTAGCCTTTGACTTACCCAATACCCTTTCAACAAATGTGTTATTTCCTACATAAGTCAGAATCAATTTTTAGTGCCTAAGCTGAGAACCCTCTCTAGAACTTTTAGCCAAACATCCTCTCTTATTGTTAAGTCCTTCTGAGCTGGACTTCCTGTTCCTTGAAGCTAGAAGCGTCCTAACTGATGCCGGAGTACCATCAATAAGTGTTATCAGAGCCCTGAGCAATAAGAGATTGTTAGACTAGGCCATGTGTGTGTAATTGAACTTAGCCCAGTGCATCGATCAACTTCAGACAAGGAGGTTGCACAGAGAACAGTCAAACGGTAACTGCAGTACAGGGAGGACAACAGGTCTGAATTCACTTCAGCAGCCTGGCTCCCCCCTGGAATTAAGGGTGAGCATCATGCCCTCTCCCCCACCCTCTTTGTTGTAGGTAAGGCATATAGGAAGAATGACAGGCTAAGCTTATCCTTTCCAATTATTATTTGCTGTCCTCGTCCCAACCCAATCCTACTTTGATATTACTAGCCAAGGGTTTGCAAGCCCATCATTGTGCTGGTCCAGCAGAGTTGGCTGTCTGTGGTCTAGACTTTTGAGGGACAGATCTCATTCTGCGATGTGCAGGAAAGTGCCTCCCAATTGACGCCTGTCCAGACCAGCCCACTTGTTGAGTATCCCCATGGCATAGGTAACGGCCATTCAGTGTTGAGGCCTTGTTTGTAGGGTAACCAAGACATGAGGTTATGAGGCAATGTTCCTGCACAAAGTTAAAGTACGTTTAGAAATTATTTTGAATAAATAAATACTGACTTCATAACTATGCTTATTTTTCGTATTTCCACTTACACTTAGATTTTGGCTTGGCTGTATCTTACTGTTTTGTTAGCTCCTTGAGGCCCTTTCAGATATTTTTCCTAATCTAACCAGGAGTTTTAGTTATTTTCAGTGGGAGAGTGGTTAAAATATGTCGGTAACCACTATTGTCAGAAATGGAAATCTTGGGGCACCTAGGTGGCTTGGTTGGTTAAGTGTCCGACTTTGGCTCAGGTCATGATCTCAAGGTTCATAGGTTTGAGCCCTGCATCAGGCTCTGCGCTGACAGCTCAGAACCTGGAGCTTGGAGCCTGCTTCAGATTCTCTGTTTAAGATTCTGTCTCTCTCTGTCTGCCCCTCCCCTGCTTGTGTGCATTCTCTCTCTCTCTCTCTCTCTCTCTCTCTCTCTCTCTCTCAAAACTAAATAAATAAACATTAAAAAAACAAAGAAATGGAAACCTTCCATTGAGTTTTTAATTTCGTCATTACACTTTTCATTCTTATAAGTTTTAAATGGTCCTTAAATCTCTTTGTTAGTTTAAAAGGATTTCTTATTGCCTGTCTATATATATAAATATATCCAGCTTGTCTTGTATTTCTTTAAAATTGTCAAAATTAGTTATATTTGGTGTCTGATATGTTCATATCTGAGGTCTTTGGAGTCCTTTATTGATATGTACCTGTTTTGCTGAGTCTTATTCATGGTGCCTTATTTCCTAGTATGCTTAAAGTTTTTGCCAGAGGGCTCTTTATTCCTTGGAACTTGTATGTGTGTGAATTTCCAAACGTGATGAAAAAAACCCCATAGATTTAAAGAGAATCCTACCCCACTCCCACTACTCCCCCCTCAAAAAAGAAAAATGCCTAGGAGGACAAACTGAAAACATACATATACACACATCTATATTTACAAGATTAGATCAACTTGAAGAAAAAATATGGAAGGATGTGCAATATATTTTTAACATGGTCATGTAGGCATGGAGGTAAAGGGAAGGTTGATGTGGGTAATGAGGATAAAGAAGGTGGAAAATAGCAAAGCAAGAAGGGGACCAAAAGATGCAAAACTTTATGATTACATTTCAGGATTTTGACAAATGTTTATGTGTAGAAAGAAAGCTTAAGAATAAACTATATATTGGGGCGCCTGGGTGGCGCAGTCGGTTAAGCGTTCGACTTCAGCCAGGTCACGATCTCGCGGTCCGTGAGTTCGAGCCCCGCATCGGGCTCTGGGCTGATGGCTCGGAGCCTGGAGCCTGTTTCCGATTCTGTGTCTCCCTCTCTCTCTGCCCCTCCCCCGTTCATGCTCTGTCTCTCTCTGTCCCAAAAATAAAAAAAACGTTGAAAAAAAAATTAAAAAAAAAAAAGAATAAACTATATAAACAAAGGAAAACAATATATCCCTCTCCATAGAGAAAGATCCAAAATAAAATAATTGGAAACTGAATCTAAAAGTGGATTTGGATAATAATGACCTGTGACCACATGTAAAGATGATTCAATCTTAGGAAATACATCGGCGTAACTCAATATATTATATTATATTAACTAATTAAAAGATAATAATCGTATACTAGAATAAATGTGTGCTTCTATTACCAATGGCTGGGAAGACAACTTGGTAGTCAAAAACTTCTCTGTATAAGGTCAGTTGGAATTCGGGGTATTGCTGTTGATCCCCCCTCGGGCTCCTTTTGACCTCTTTTGTAATGTTTAAAACCCTATAAATTAAAAAAAAAAGATGTCATATATGTCATGTATTTTGCAAATATGGGATTTTATACAGGGGATAATGATACAAATGGCCTGAGAAAAGAAAAACAACTTAACCTTGATACTAGAAACATTGAATAATCATATTAGCTGATGAAAACCCAGAAAAGCTTTTTTGAGTAAATTCTTGATTTCAGAACTTAAATAAAATTGCTTGGTACTCTTTATATCTTTATCTTGAATAAAAATGATTAACATTCTTTCAAATGGCCTTCTTCCTAACTAATCTAATGCATTTATGACATTAATCCAATATATTTAGGAACAGGAAATCATTAGAATTTCTTCCTAATGATTAAAATATATCCCACTCTCCATGTCAAGTAAACAAAATGATAAATTATTTCACTGTTGACCTAGAAATTTGTATTTCTCAAATTGTAATTCTGGGTTAATAAACCAGAAGTTCTTATCACCATTTATTTTGAAATGTGTTTTAAATTACTTAAGACAGTGTGATGCTTTTCCACACTGTTATCTCTTATTTCTTGATAATATCACCAAGTATCTGATCAGCCTAAATGATCAAAATCTTGACGTCATTATTTTACAAAAACATGATTTGGAGGCATATGTTGTTACAATGCTTACATTTGCATTATTTAGTAACATGCCTTTTTCCCTCCTGGAGGTTGGGGAAGGGAGATCGGTGGGAACATTAATGACATCTTGCGAAGGAAAACACTGCAACGCTTGCCTCTGAGTGACATTCACACACAGGTCCTACTCTCACAGCCCATTTTAAACCCATGAAAGGTCATTTACCTTCTCTCACAAGCCTTTAACTCACTTGAGAGATGGTCTTAGCCAAAGATAAAGCTCCTGTGAATTGGTAACCTGGGTTTGGGAAAAGACTTACATAGTAACTAAGGTGTTGGATAAACAGACACCATTTATTTACAAAGCAGTCTCATATCCTTTTTCCAGAAAGAGGATCTGATTAAACACAATTAAAAGCTAGGAAGTGTTTTCTTGAATTTGGGTATTTCAGGTTATTAGATTGTATCTGCAAATCCAGTATATCATGTTTATAGGTCGAAATGATGTCCATCAGGAATTTATAGGGGAAAAAAAGGGCATTGTTGGAAGAATAGGATTTCTAATGTAGCATGTATGAAATATTACCCATTAAAAATACATCAAAATGAAAATGATGACAAGTGACAGTGAGTGAAATAAGTAAACAATGCTCTCTGAAGAAGCACAATATGTAAATAATTTTTATGTTATAAAGTCCATCCCCTAAGAGGGCATAATTGATTTTATTGATTTACAGTACTGCCGCACCAACATTCTTATAATGTAAAATTTAGTAGCTAGGCTGGGCATTAAATTTTAAACTCAGACTCACCATCAATCTTTTATTTCGATCTGATAAGCTTCAGGGGTTGCTCTAACAGTGGTATCTTAATATGGTTCTCTCACACAGGAGCAATTCACCTTCAGGATATTATGTCCTTTTTTCCAAGTCTATGTGCAAAAGTATTACCTCTTGAAACGGAAATCATGGGTGACTAAATTTTTTTTTTCACTTTGCATTGGAGTAAGGATTATGTTGCTTTGGCTCACAACTTATACGCATTTTTTTTTTCTCAGCTTTATTAACTCTAGCCAAGTCCTTCATTTTCATGAATAGAATTGAAAATGCTGTTCTTTTAATCTTCTGGGTTGAATTCTGGGTCATGCAAAGATTAAGTGAAGTGACTCCAAACCTAAAATCCTATAATTACAGAATTTCTGTTTAGGTTGGTGGTTGGTCTTTCTTTTCCTTCTGCTTCTAAGTTGGGAAGAGATCTCTCAACTACAAATTAAGCAAGCCTTGGCTTGTTCATCTGTGGTAAAGCAAACAGATTTAAAGAGGCCGTCTATTTAGCTACCATTTGTTCTGTTTAATCTGAGATTAGGCCTAGGTTTACAAAAGAAATCTACTAAATTTAGACTGGCCAGGATTCTTTAGATAGCATTACGTACATGAGAGTAGTTTCCTCCTATAGCCTCTTTTGAGTGGTTTGTAATTTGGGGGGTGAGGGGTATGTAAATACTTGAAGCTCTAACAAATTTGAGGATGCAGTTTTGGAAGGAATAGAAATATCTACAAATTGATCCAATGATTTACTAAAGGACTTCTAAATGGTAGCATATGTTCTTTAACCGAATTTTAAAGAAGCTTGTAATAATTGCTCCAACGATCTACTGAACGTGTTTTCACCACTGACCATCACCTAAGGGAAGACCAGATAACTCATTACTATAATGGCGTATGTAAAGAAACCCCTTAGGGAGGGAAGACTTAGAATTACAACCTCATTTCTAATTGGAATATGGTGACAAAGAAACTAGTCACAGATGGAGCAAGGAGTCAAAAGAACTGCCTGCTGTCTGGGGCGATCTGTAGTCAGCAAGACTTTGCATTAGCATATGAGGCCATTTTTAGAGCCCACTTGCATGTTTAAATACTGTAAAGTCTCAAAGGGACCTAAGAGAGGACATTTCCTAGATTTAAAATTTGACATTGTTTTAAGAAAGGTCACTGGGTAATGTGACCTTCCACCTTAGAGACAGTATTATTCATTGATTAAGGGTATTAGTTTAGTTTTATTTTTATAACTCTGGTAAACTTAAAGAAATGTCTTGGTGGTCACTGAAAGTGGAAAAACATATTTATGATGTTCTGCTTTTCTGCCTGTTGCTTCTTTTCTGCTTGGAGAGCCTGCCAGGAGCAGGATGGTGAGTGGGAAAGAATATGGACTCAGGGCCAGGCAGACAGTCAGACTTGTGTTCGAATTTCAAGTCTACTGTTACTGGCTGGATGATTGTAAGCATGAAAACTGTCATTGGTTCCAAGCTCATTCTGCTAGCCGCATCACAGGCCAACAAATCAAGAGACAAGTTGTTGGGGTAAGGAAAGTGACTTTATTCAGAAAGCCAGCAAACCAAGGAGATGGTGGACTATTGTCCTAAAGAACCATTTCCCTTGGCAAGAAATTCAGGCTTCTTTTATGTTAGCAAAAGGGGGAAGCAGAATGGGGTTGGAGTCAAAAGGTGACTGATACCTGTAACTGTCCCAGGAAGGTCAGGTAACTTCTTTGTCCTTGGTCAGGTGATCTTTGCATACAGGAATACAGGTCATATTGGTCCTGTAAATCTTAAACATATCATAGTCATTTCTTTCTTATTTCATTTTTTTTAATGTTTATTTATTTTTGAGAGAGAGAAAGGAAGAGCACGAGCAGGGAAGGGGCAGAAAGAGAGGGAGACACAGAATCCGAAGCAGACTCCAGGCTCTGAGCTGTCAGCACAGAGCCCGACATGGGGGGTCAAACCCACGAACCATGAGATCATGACCTGAGCTGAAGTCGGCTCAACCAACTGAGGCACCCAGGAGCCCCTGATAGTCATTTCTGTACATGCTTCCTTATCTCCTTGGTTGAGGTAGATTTGGAGTTAAAAGCAGTTTATGCAAATCTGAGCTGTAAGCAGAAGATTCTAAGCTATAGGTCACAGCAGTGAGGGAAAGAGAAGCAACATAGAGTCAGACATGCCAAGTTTTTCCCTGTTACAAAACTTACCATCTCTGTTTGCTCAGATGTTAAGTGGAATCAATGATATTTAACTGAGGGGATGTGGAGTTAACTAAGTAATGTATGCAAAGCAGCCAGCACATAGCAGATGCTCCAAGATGTTCCTTAACTTCTTTTTCCCTATGTCTGTGCCTGGTAAATCACTCATCCTTCAGATTGACTCAACAATTCTCTTACCTTCCAGCTCTCAAGACTCTTCTCTTACGAAAATGGAAATGTTGGACTATGGTTGGAATCTTTGGAACAGAGGTCTGTGATGTCTCCAAAAGACACAGAACCAATTGCCTTCAAACAGCTAAGATTCCATCAGAACCTGGAGTGACAGATCCCTTGGATCTTCAAAGTCCTGGGCCTCTGAGTCAGTTAAGGGAGATCTCTTGTTCTTTTTTGTATAATCCCAATCATGAGATCTCTAAAGTCAACTGACTAATAAAAAACTGTGCCTTCATCATTGACCCCCCAACCTGATAACATCCTCATTGACTAATCTTCCCAATTGATTTGCCCTTTGGTCTAATTTTCTACTTGGTGTTTGCCTGATTGAGAAATCTGTTCCATCCATGGTTCCCCGACAGTCAGCATTCACAACAACTGAGGTTCTACACTGGCTGTCCTTTGACAGACTTTCCTCTTCCATCTCATATCTTCAGAGTGACTTTCAAAGCTCTCCCTAAGTTTCTTGTCATACTTCTATGAAGGTGAACAGTTAAATCAATAGTTTTTATCTGCTTTGCTGTCAGAATTCAATAATCTGTCACAGCTCTTGCCCAATTCACCTAATCGTTACTGTTCAAATGTTTTTATCTCTGTTTCAAGTATTGGGTTAACTGGGCTAATGACCCACCTCAGAGTTAAACTTTGAAGTGTAACGTTAACAACATTTTACTATACTTTCCCACAACTCAGAACACATACTATTTTTATATTTAGTGTTTAATCTAACTGCATACATCTTTGCAACTATCCTGCAAGATTTTTCCTGTATTTTCTACCTGGGGAGGTTTTTACTTATAATCATTCTTTCCTTAATCACCTCACAAATCCTTTGGTCTCACCAATCGTTGCTCCAAACCCGTAGACCAAACATAGCTTACTCTAAGTGATGAATAAGATGCTATGGTTCCTTGATATTCACATCTGAATTTAGTCACTTACAGATTTTCATAAAACAGACCTCTCACTTCTACAACTGGGAGTGTTTATAAATTGTTTATATTAAACAATTCCCCCATGATGCTTTTCATATTGAATAAAGTAACACTTTTAAATCAATTTTCTGTTGTGTCTATGATGTTATCATTTGATGGTATAGGTTAGCATTGGCCAACTTTTTCTGTAGAAGGCCAAATACTAAATATTTTAAGTTTTGCAGACCATGCAATCTCTGTGGCAACTGCTCAACTCTGCCACTGCAACTGTCACAGGAAATTTGTAAATGAATGAGCATGTAAGGCTATGAGCCAATGTAAGTTTATCT
The DNA here is from genome assembly GCF_022837055.1 of Prionailurus viverrinus. NCBI lineage: Eukaryota > Metazoa > Chordata > Mammalia > Carnivora > Felidae > Prionailurus > Prionailurus viverrinus. The sequence goes on from NC_062569.1 coordinate 38,054,622, forward strand.
ATAGAAATAAAAATTTGAATTTCATATAACTTTCACATATCATGAGGGATTTTTTTTTCATTTTTTCCAACCATTAAAAAATGTAAAAACCATTCCTAGCTATGAGCTCTACAAAAATAGACAGCTAGATTTGCTCTGTGGCTGTAGTTTTCCGAGTACAGTATAGTTTATGGTCAGGAGGAGATCCAGGTTTTGTGGGGCATGAACATTTTATAATTTGGGGGCCTTCTTTAAGAAAAAGAGTGCAAAATTACAAACACAGAATTAGATACAGGGCTTTGGGAGGGACTCGCGCAGATGACTTGTCTTTGAAAATTGAGCCTCTTTGCTGTCCTGGTTAATCTGCCTCTGGTGATAATTGGACAATTCTGCTGCAAAGGTTCCCAAACCAGCTCATTATTGGAGACACCAAGAGAGCTTTTCTAAAGACAGTTTCCAAAGCCCCAACAGATTGTTTGAATTAGAATCTCTGAGGATAGAGCCTAGGAATCAGCTGTCTTGTAAAGCTCTCTAGGTAATTCTACTATGCAGCCAGGTTTGGAAAACACTATTTCACTAACCATTTTATAATAGCAAATGAGTCCATTAGGACTGTGACCACCAACACATTTGTTGCCTTAATTGAGTAGCCCGTCTGTCAATAAATTTTAACTATTGTTATTGACCCATTGCCCAAATGCTTAGTTTTATCAGGAAAGCTCTATTGTAGAATTGTTTCAACAGAGATATATACATACTCTTATGCTAGGCCATCTCCTCTCTTTTTAGTGAAGGTTAACCTATCCATGGTTGACTGGCTCTTCACTATTTGGACTGTTTAATATTTTTATATATTAATGTTTATTTTTAAAACTTTTTAAATATCTTAAACGTATGTTAACATACATTTTAGATAATCCATAAACTAAACATGGCTATTGAAGAACATCTGATACTTGAGAGAGACAGTTTATAAACCTAAGTATAAAGGTAGTAGCTGAGTCACTTGCCATTGCCACAATAAACAGTAATTGTCAAAATGGTAGAATTCTGGTTTTATATCCCTGTGAGTATTGTGCATCCTTTGAATCCCTCAAATATAATATTATTTTAGCATTGCAGGGAGATCATCTTACTCAAAATTGGGTAGTTCTGTCTGTAGAGTAGGTAGGTACTACCACATCCAGTCATTTATTAATTTGTTAATTCATTGATTCGTACATTCAACAAGTATTAAATGGGTGCCGGCAATATGCAAGGCACCATGCCAGGTGCTGAGGTTCTATCTCTGCAGTCTTAGAGCTTAGACTTTAGTGGAGAGAAAGAAACAATGCACAAGGTAATTTCACATGGTGATAAATGATGTGTGTGAAATAAAACAGGGTGAAGCTGTGGTGAATGTGTGTGGGCAGGGGAAGGGGAGGCCAAGCGGGCTACTTAGATACTCAAAGGTGGTGGTGACATTTGAGCTGAGATCCATGTGGCGACAAGCCATGCTATCCAGCATCTAAAAAATTGAAGGTTTTGAAATATGGCTGGTAAAGTGATAATATTTAGGATATATTGGGCTAACTAAGATGTACTACTAAAATTAATTTCACCTGATTTTTTTTTAACCATTTTAACGTGGCTACTAGAAAAAAAAATTCTTTTTGTTTTCTTTATTCTTGCAAGAGAGAGACAGACACCAGTGGGGGAGGGACACAGAGAGAGATGGAGACACAGAATCTGAAGCAGTCTGCAGGCTCTGACCTGTCAGCACGGAACCCAATGCAGGCTGGAACTCACCAACGGAACTCACCAACCGTGAGATCAGGACCTGAGCTGAAGTCAGAGGCTTAACTGACTGAGCTACCCAGGCGCGCCTACATGTGAGGTTTGCATTATATTTCTATTGGATCTCACTGATCTAGAAAGTTAATTCAATTCCACTTTTTTCCAGAGTGCACACATGCCCCCAGGGTTCTCGTGGATTGAGTATGTTACGGGTACTTAAATGTTTAGCTAATGTAACACTAGCTAAAATGTACTGAACAGTTACCCTGTGCCAGGCACTTTCATTCACTCACTGACTTCTCATGCTACTGTAAGTAAAAGATATTTCCAACCCCATTTTACAGATGACGAAATGGAGGTCCAGAGGGGCCAAGTCACATCCTAACATGACAAGGCTGCGGAATACTGGAGGGAGAAGTCAAACCCAGCAGAAGTCTGATGATGCAAGAGGCAAGTAGCTGCAATCACGGAAGGAGGCCAGAGTTGGAGCACCGATAGGCCCACGATAGGACCACGTTGTGGTATCTCCTGCCTCCGCCTTCAGTACTCCAGTTCCCTGGGTCCCACCCTGGGGCCCGCAGCCTTGCCACCCGTGCCATGCCCTGAGGATAGAGCACAAAGCGCTCCCGCAGGCCGAGCGCACTGCCAACCCCAGCGTTGACATCCTCCAGCCCCGCGCGTCCCAGGAGCCCCTGCGCTGCCCTTTGGCGCCACTGCCACCTTTTCCCACGTGCCACCCAGGCCCCTCTCCTTTCGAGCTGGGGGCGGGGCGCGCCCGGAAAACAGCCGAATCCCTCTGGCTGCTCAGTGTATTCCAGAGCCCTGCAGAAATCCTTTCCCATCTGTCTTCCAGGGTTCTGGAAGAGGCCTTTCTGGGGACCTTTAAGGCATGGGGGTCATCTCACCATCTCGCAGTGACCAGGGAGTTTGAGTTTGGGCGTGTGTATGTGTGTGTGTGTGTGTGTGCATGTCTGTGTGTGTGTGTGGGGGGGGGGGGGGGAGAAGGAGGGAGTATTGTGTGCCCATCTTAAGATACCACTCTCTGGAGGTGGTGGGCAGAATCCCCACTGCCCTCACCCCGGAAATGGAGGGTCCAGCATTTTCTTCCCAGTTGTAAGGAACTTCAGGATCTTCAGGCTGTGCCTCCGGGAGGTTGCCTGACTGCAGTCATGCAGATCCATGGCCACTGCGTGGACAGTGGGGACAGAGGGCCAGACCCAAGAACCAGGCTGGAAGCTAAAATGTCCTAAATTCTTAGGCAGCGATTCCTGATGTGGCCCCTAGTTTTCAGGATGGCACTTGTTTCCTCTTTGGGATTTTTTAGGAGGGGTTGTGAGTAGTCATCAGCCCTTGTGGAGGGAGCTAAGTGGCACTGTGGCTTGACATATGTCTTGTTAGAACTATTTATGGGACTGGACAGCAAGGACAGGGAGTAAAAGGTTTATTTTTTTTAAAGGTACACTGGTATTCATATACTAAGCCCAGTTTTGTTGTGCTCAGGAAGACTTGAATCTGACTTACAGAACAACTGTGACTCATCCTGTGGGGACAGCCCCCTCTGCCACAACCAAGCAAATGATAGCCCCAGGACTAAAATGATTCTACGAAGCAGTAGGATGAGGAGACAATGTAGAATTGCCACCTATTGCTAAGAAAAGCCCCTAACTTGTTCTTTTAACTATTATTTTTAAATTTGTGTTAGCCAGATAACATCTAATAAAATTGAAGGGAGGCACCATGGATACAACTTGTTGTGGATCACTTCATGTGTTTCTGTGATAAATTGGCACCTATAAATTAACAAATTTTACATTTGGCAAGAAATAGTAATCAAAATGAGGGACTTCTGTCAGGATTTCACACCGGCCATCTTTTATATTTGACCCTTCCTCTAGGAGCTAAAAAGGACAAAAAGTAAACACCAAAATCAAAACAAACAAAAAAATGAAGCACCTGGGTGGCTCAGTTGGTTAAGTGTCCAACTTAGGCTCAGGTCATGATATCAAGGTTCGTGGGTTTGAGCCCACACGTTGGGCTCTGTGCTGACAGCTCAGAACCTAGAGCCTGCTTCAGACTCTGTGTCTCCACCTCTCTGCCTCTTCCCTGCTCGACTCTATCTCTCTGTCTCTCAAAAATAAACATGAAAACAAATAAAAATAAAATAAAATAAAAACAAACAAAAAACCACAAATGAAAGCCAAAAAATCAAACCAAAACAACGAAAATGAGGACATCCATCCTTTTCTTGCCTTATATGTAAGCTATAAGCATCATTTACTTACACTTGGTGTATTATATGTGTATATCTATAGAAAAAATTTTCCTTAAACTCTTTTTTGTACTTGATGACATTTCTATGTAACTAAAGTTAGAATATGAGAGAACCCTAAATTGATATTTACAGATTACCATCAAAACAGATTCATAGTAAGGATGAGCTAATACAGTGAACCATTAAATTAAGAGCTGGAGTAAAAATCCACTAGAGTCATCTTGAATTAATAAGGCAGCTCTTAGAAAATTACATTTTGTATGATAAATGTTCACATGCTTTCTCCTTACCTTCTCAGTTTTCCACATATATTTTTACAGTTACATAGGTTCAAGCAAAATGAGAAGGATAGAAATTATGCAAGCAGGCAGGATATGGGATCTCTTTTGTTAAGCCTATGATTTTTAAATTTTTTAAATATATTTTGAAAGAAAGAGCAGGGGAGGGGCAGAGAGAGAGAGAGAGAGGGGGAATCCCAAGCAGGCTCCATGCTATCAGTGCAGAGTCCAATGCAGGGCTTGAACTCATGAACTGTGAGATCATGACCTGAGCCTAAATCAGGAGTTGGATGATTAACCAACTGAGCCACCCAGGTGCCCCTGTTAAACCTATCATTTTAAAAACTACTTATAAATTGCAAAGCTAATCAGATATCTTAAATTCCCACCTTTCTTAAGGAATTCCTTCTGCTCTTGAGAAAATAAATTTTGACAGTCAGAAGCTGATGGGGGTCTTCTGAGACAGGAGGAAAGAAATTATTTACAAATGATTCAAAAGTCATGTCCTATCTGTATGCAGAATTACTTTCCTTTGAAGTTATAAATTTTGAGTGGGTGTTGTGTCTGTCAATATACTCTGTACCTTTTTCTTTTCCTTGTTGTTCCTATTATGCATATTTTACACCTTTTGTAGTTGTCCCACAGCTCTTGGATAGTATGTTTTTTTTTTTCTTTTCCAGTCTTCTTTCTCTTTGTCTTTCAGTTTTGGAAGCATCTATTGATGTATCCTCAAGCTCATTGATTCCTCAGCTGTGTCTAGTCTCCTAATAAGCCCATCAAAGGCATTTTTCATTTCTGTCACAATGGTTTTGATTTCTAGCATTTATGTTTTATTCTTAGAATTTCCATCTCTTTGCCTACAATTACCCATCTGGTCTCACATGTTGTCTCCTTTTTCCATTAGAGCTGTTAGCATCATTGTTTAAAATTTCCAGTCTGATAATTCCAACATCCCTGCTTTAACCGAGTCTAGTTTTGATGTTTGCTGTGTCTCTTTAAACCATGTGGTTTTTTTGTTTGTTTGTTTTTTGGAGCCTTGTAACTTTTTTTTTATTATTATTAAAAGGCAGACATGAGGTTTCAGGAACCCAGTACTGGTTCCTGCAGAGGTTTCTGATTGTGGGTTCCTAATGTGGTAAGTTATAACTCTGTGTTTCCACCTGTGTGTCTCTCCAATTTTGAGGACAGCACTATGACCTCACTTCTCTGACGGATCTAAGGAGAATTGTTGATTTTTCAGCTTATTCAGCTTTTTAATTGTTGTTAAAATAGAGTGATAACTTCTAAGCTCCTTATATGCCAGACCAGAAGCTGGAAGTCCTTAGACAATACTCTTTTGAGGATTTCCTTCAGGAAATAGAAACCTTCTGGTTAACTTAAACGGAAAAAATAATAAGAAAACCCTTTATTGAAGGCTATGGGATAGTTCTCAAAATTGCATGAAGACATATACAGGCAAGATATGGAAAGTTCAGAACCTAGAGAAGCTCCGGGCTTGCAAGCCTACTGTGGGTCATATACCCACCCCCAGCAGGGAGAGCAGTCCCACCAAGGTTTAGTGGGAGAGGTCCTTCCTAAAAGGAAGTTTAGGTTACTGCTAGAAGAAACAGAGGGATGCATTATAAGAATAAGCACCTTTGTCCAGGGAAAGAGGAAACCAAGCTCCTGAAGTTCTGGCTCAGTCGCCTAGAATTCCTATCCAATGTTACAATTCTGTATAATGTTTATATTGGTGGTTTTTTAGTTATTAGGGGCTTAATCTCTATATGAAAATTAAACATCACTGATACGGGAATGCCACTTATTATTGAGATTTATTTTAGATTTCTTTCACCTGACATAAATTCTAAATGTTCATGTTGTGTTTCTCTTTTAAGTCAATTTAAGTCTATTTTAAGTCAACATTAAGGACAAAAAAAAAATTCAAGGTAATTCTCTTCCTAATGTTTCTCTTTTGCTTTTAAATAGAACCAAACCCTCTGAAGAAGTTGCCTGATCCAGAACCTGCTTTGTCTTCCAAGGAAAATCAAAGGTAAAAAAACCCCAGAAGCCCAACAGACCATCTGCCGAAAGAACTATGACTTCCCATTGCCAGCACTTTTGATCACCATCTTTTTCTGCTTACCTGCTGCGTCAGCTAAGGTTCAGCTGCAGACAACAGAACCACTCAACCTGGTTCGGCTGAAGGAGATTTATTAACAGGCATTGGTTGGCTTACAAATTCACTGGAGGAATTGGAGGAGTAGGCTCAAGGTTGAGCTTCCTAGAACATGAATTACAATACCTCTGCTGTGAGTCAGAGCTGACAGGAAGTGGAAGAATCAAGCTGCTGACCAAATCATTAAAGTATACTAACATAGATGGTCTGGCTCACACTTTGAGAAAATTGACTTCAGGCGTGAACAGGGGAAGAGAATTCAGCAAAGGAAATTGTGAAAGAGTAGCCCAAGAGGTAGGAAGGAATCCAGGGAATATGGGGGCACAGAGACCTGGGAAGAGTTTCAGGGGAAGGGAATGAAAAATAGGGTCTAAAAAATGTCCATCAGTAAGAAGGAGGTTGCCGGAAATCATATAAGAACCATTCTCATGAGATTAATGAAGCCAGAATGCAGTGGGTGAGGAGTGAGTGGGAGGTATGAAAACAAAGAGAGTGTATACCACTCTTGCAAAAAGCCTGGCTGTGAAGGAGAAGAGAGGGTGGTGGTTGTTAAGAGTGTGACATAGCGGAGAGAGGGTGACTTCTTTATTTAGAAGATGGGAGATACTAGTGGTCCATTTTTAAATGTTCGTAGGAAGAACCCTATTGAGTAGAAGCAGCTGAACATGCAGGAGAACAATGTGTAATAATAGTGTGGTTCCTGAAGGGAAGGGGTAGGAAGAAATTTGAGGAATGGGAGGGAGTGAGAAGGTCAGAGATATGAGATACTTGCAGTGGAGAACAGGAGAGAAAGCAGTTTAGGCAACACAGGAGGGCCCCTGGGCAGCATGAAGTCCTGATACAGAAACCTGTACTTTAAAAATCAGGTATTTCAGGAGTGCCTGGGTGGCTCTGTTGGTTAAGCATCTGACTCTTGGTTTTGGCTCAGGTCATGATTTCATGGTTCATGAGTTCAAGCCCCACAATGGGCTCTGCAGTGATAGTGTGGAATCTGCTTGGGATTCTCTCTCTCTCTCCCCTCCCCACTGCCCTGCTTGTGCATTCTCTCTCTTTCTCTCTCTCATAATAAATAAATAACTTTTTAAAAAAATGAGGTATTTCAAATTTCTAGTATGCAGATCCTAAAATGTGGGACTGGCTGAGTGAAGGTGGGATAGGGGCTATGCAAATCCTGTTATAGATGGCTGAGAGTTACCAGCCATAACTTGTAGATCAGTTAAGATATTTCTGACTATAAGCAATAAATACTTAAACTAGATTGTAAAATGAAGGAAATTTACTGGCTCACATGAGGAAAAAACCCAAAGCAGGTAGGCTTCAGGCACAGATTGACCAATCCTCCCTTTGTGATTTACTCTATTCAGCTCCACTCCATCTGTCCACTCAGGGTTACATTTGGGCTTCCCTGAGGTTATATCACAGACCTTAATAACTGAAGGTAGATCTCCTTTGCTAGGGTTATTTGGGACAGAGACACCAGAAATTCACACACATCACCAGGGTTCTGGGACAGGCTGCATTGCCCAGAAGTCCATGGACCACGTGTGCCTTGAAATATAGGGAAGAAAGGAAAAGCTTCATTATCTGTGTTGTATAAGCATTTTCTTAGACTATACAGTTTCAAAGTAACTCATGAATTTTCTCTTTTCATTTAACTAAAATTGTAACAATATGCTAAGGGTGCTTCTTCAGGGCTTACATTAGAAACTTAAATTCTTTCCCTCTACCTGCTGATTTTTATAAAAAGGATGTTTTTTCCTATTATGTGTATTAATATTATACACACTTACTATTAATTTAAGAATTATTTGTTTGCTGAAGGCATATAAATACAGTCCTCAACATTATGCTTACAAATAATTTATTCTTATTTCATACATTTGTTTTTCAGCAAAAAATACATAGTTATTTTACAGAATCCCATGTTCAAGATCATAAAGGAACAATTGTCTCAGAAAACCCAAATCATAGCAAACTATACAAGAGAAATGAATCACAATTTTGTTAGCTACATGCACAGAATTGACCAAAGTGATATCTACTTTTATAGATTATTTTATCAGGTAATGTGGAATTATGATTAAATAATGCTTCTCTGGTAGAGTACATTAATGATTTCAAACCACACTGCAGTCCCTGTGTGGAAGTTCACACATCCTGAGAAGCCTCTCTACCTGGCTAAATACAGCTGTTTAGGATGTAGGTGATGGCTGGAGTCAGGTAGCCTAAGAAGAATTAATTTAGCAAGCAGTGGGATCTTTCAGTTTCTTCATACCTGCATTATCTTTTACTCCTTTCTCCCTCCATTATCACCATTAAATGAACTTAAAAAAAAAAATACTGACATAAGAATGTCTCTATTTGGTCACTGTGAAATCTACCCTCTACCTCTGACCTGAGGGAAAAAAGGAGTATGGCCTTCAGTTAATGCCCTTTACTGCCAAAGGGAACCTGTTGGTTGTACATTCTTGTAAATCCGAGCACAGTAATCCTATTTAAATCCTTGGTTTGGAAATGGATGAACCTAGTAAGGCAGATGGTTTGACAAGGCCTAAATACACACGGAATCCTTTTAGAAACCTTTTGTCTTCAAGGTTGAGGTTGTGGAACGCAAAGGCTTCCAGGGTGGTGGGAATGGCCTGGGAGAGGGCTGAAATGAGTTCAGAGCTACCACATGCTTTATGCAGATAAAAGAGCAGCCACGGGGTCGTCCCCAGCCCTGCAATGCAGACAGCCCTTGCCTGATGTGTGTAACGATGGCAGGGGGCTCCTTTTCCACTCCAAAGAAACGAGGAGCGTGTCAGGGCTGTACGTTTTCCTGGCTGCATCATTAGCTGTGGTTATACCCTCATCAAAGTGAACTGTGCTTCATTCCTTTACTGCCTGGGTATTCAGTGGCTTGCAATAATTTTGCTCATAGCCTCCATAAAAGAAAATCAACCTGGTAGAAGAGTAGACGTTCTGTGTTAAGCCTTGCTGGGAGAGTGAATTTAATGAAGTTTCTAACTAGAATTTTTAAAAGACTTTTAATTTAGACTTGTTACACACCTATAACATATCTGACCTGTTTCCTTCTTTTTTAAAAAGTTTTTTTTTTTTTACCTTTCTTTAAACTATACATTATTTACATTTTTAAAGACCTACTAGGTCTTTATCATTTGGGTAAGAGCTCAAGGTGATTAAACTCCCAAGACAAAAATGAGGCTTTCCAAAAAGCGCTGGTTCTCATCTATGTGCTAAGGCCTGTTTTTACAAACAAATTGCTATTATAAACTTTTAAAATATAAAATTAGAATACTTCTTTAAAATGGTTTCCTGTTAATTTTCTTTTTTTTTTTTTTTTTTGCATCCAGCGTATTAAAAACAGATTATGCTTTCTAACTGGATGTGGAACTAAAAGAAAAATGAAATTAATGTGTCCCTGTACTCCCCTCATCTAGAAACAAAGGTTTATTTACATGGTGTCCTTTCTCAATGTTGTGGTGAGCTGTGAGGAGGAGTAGGGCCATTTCTCCAGCATGGTTAAATAACCATCTGCAGACCCCTCCACTCCTCCTTGAGTGCTTATTGCATATTTTAGGTGGAGCTGTAAGGCATGAGAAAGGTGGCCTGCCCCTTTTACACATTCAAGAATAATTTTGCACATTCAAGAAATAATCCTTGAGGAATGCCATGTTTGGAATAGCTTTCAGAGATAGGTTAAGAACAAAAAATATTAAGGATCATGTATAACATTTAGATGCACAATACATTGGGGAACGTTTTCCAAAGTTCAAATGAAAGGCTATTTTCCATTGAGTTAAATAGTAAATAAGTGATCATTTTGTTGCATATGTATTCAAAGCTTTCACATCCTGCCAGAGTTAACAGCCAAATGAGCATTCTTGGCCTCTGACCTATAAATAAATACTCTAATTCTGCAACTTGCTCACAGACTTTTAAGAAGCTCTTCTAAAAGAAAAAAGCCCACAAACTGGTTAGAAATCTGCAAACCAGAAACACAATACATTTGTCCTTTTAAAACAACAACAAAAATTTGCATTCAATTTTTAGAATAGTAACTAAGAAGAACTGACATCCATTTTCACAATTAAGAGAGAACTATTCATAGTATTGAAGAAGGAATAAAATCTTCACCAGGAAGGTGTGTGGCCTATCACATTGGAATATAGTAGTGCTCAGCTTAAACCAGTGAAAGCCTTCTTTTTTCAGTTTGTCTAGGCTTGTTTGCTTTTCGTCAGGCAATTTATGTCAGAGGATATTGGCAAACCTTTAAAAAGATGATTTGAAAGGTGATTTACAATTGGCTGGTGCTATCCCCTAATGCCTTTTTGCCTTACGTCCTAATTTTTATGGAAACAAATTAAGGACATTAAGCTAGGGGTAAGTGTACTACTCAAAATGTACCTTGGCACTGGTGCTCAGGTCAAAAGCTACAGGATGTGATTAGGCTGCCAAATAGAATTCCTTGCCTGTCCATTTGAGTGCTAACCCCATGCGAGTTCACATGCTTTTCTAGGGACAAAACTTAAAACTCAGGAGAAATTGTCCATAGTTGAACTTGCTGTCCCATTGTAACTATTTGAGTCTAATCCTCCTTGTTCTCCCCATCTCATGCCTTCTTCCTGTCTTTTCCACATCTGATACTTTTTCTTTATAATTTACTCTAGATCAATTTTTTTTTTCTAAGACTTGTTTTATAGATTACAACACAATGACCTTAAAAGAAGAAAAGGTTAAAGAACGTCAGTTAATCTTTGGAGATTTAAGCTCATACTTTTAAAACTTAAATATGTTATCTATGAAATTCAGACACTTAATGACATCACACTCTAGGCACTTTGGATGAAACTTGCTTCATAATGACATGAATACTATTAACCACCCCAAAAGTGGTTGTGATTAATATCTCTATTAGTAGTGATGATAAAATTTCCAACCCTTTCTATGTACATATGCCTGCTATCCCTTCACCCTCAATGTAATTAAATTTTTAAATTATTTTTAATAATAAAATTCATATAGGCCTAGGAGCAGACAGAAAAAAAAAGAGAGAGAGAAAGGAAAGAAATTGATTCTGGGTAAGTTAGCATGTTAATTGAAATAAGATTCTATGCATTGCTCTTATGCTAACCGAAAGGAGAAAAGAACCAAACTGTAATAATATGGATGGATCCTTGACCAATGTCTTCTATGCAGTAGATGCTCAATGATTATTAAAAGGATTACATGAACAAATGTGGAAATCAACTCAAAAGATACTGACAGGGTAAAGTCAGCATGGTAGATGTTAATAGATGAAGAACAATCCAAGATGATAAAAACTATTTACCTGGTAACATTCTGTTTAAGATTTTTATAATCTAAATTCAAGGATAACCACATCTCACTTCACTGTTTTACAATTATAAATTATATACCTGTATCCACATACATCTCCAATTAGTGTCTGTGTGCTTGGCCAGGCATCGTAGCCATGCAAACTAGCAAAAAACACTCAGCTGAGCACACAGCCATCCCCACATTCTAATGCCAGTTTGAAAACTTCATTCTGTGCCTTGGTAGAACCTCGAAATGGAGATAATTCCTACTGCACCTGTCTCCTACTATAGCTTTGAGCAGATTAACCAAATAAAACTGAGAAGAGATTTGAAGGTAACAATCCCTGTTCTTTATTGCTGGGAGCCCTCAGATTCAGCACCAAATCAGAAAAAATAAAAATCACCTCCATCCCCCCAATTCTGCATTCTTAGAAATGATTCCCCTGAAGTGGCATGATGAATTAGGCTAAATGGTTTTTAACTGCAAGCACTTAAGGGTAGGATTTATGAATGGAAACATGTGAAGGCCACTCTGGCCAGCTCTGAAGCCCCATACTTTCTTCCCGGGCTATTTATAGAAAGTGTATGGCCAGTGGAAAAGATCACATTTATTTTTACAAGCCAGTCATGACATGACCAAAAAACTCACTTCTCTCTGGGAAGGTCATCCCTTTCACCTGAGGGTGTAGCTGCAAGGACATGGAAGAAAGGAACCCCCTTTAGCCAACCCACTCAGCTGAGTCAGCCTGAGACCAGCCCCCAAGGTGACAGGCTCTGAAGTCAGACCCCCTCATTTCCCAGGCATGACTTTATGACGCTGCTCCTTGAGATGTCATCGAGATCATGACTAACAAGTAAAAATAAAATGTATTACATAATCTGCTTCAAAATTCCACTGGCAAAATAGGTTTTGCAGAGATAATGGAGTACATTCTTATTTATCATTTGTTCTACATTTCAAACAGCTGAACACAATAAAGCAAAACTGAATTCTAATGGGTATGGCAAAATGGAGAATGTCAAAGATATTTTTTAAAGATATTTTATTCTGACTGCCGTGTTACCCCTGAAATATGTAATAATATACCTGGCTAGTTTCATGCAAATGGAAACTCAGTAAATATTTGCTGCTTCTAAAATATCATCATTCATCTGGACAGAAATCTGATATAATTTAGCAAATAACATACATAGTTTCACAAATCATCCCTGGTCCTTTATAGCATATATGGTATCTATTTGCAAATATGAAGTGAAGTCAAACCATTGTTTTCCACCAGAATGTCCTTTTATCAATGTTATATGTGGTACATAAAAACTGAGATGGAATGAGGGAAAGCAAAGTGGAGGAAGGAAAAGGCAAAGGGAAGGAAAGTGAGTCCTCATTCACTCTGGGACATACGGGGTGCTGAAAACTTTCAGGGGAAAACTGTGTCACCTTACTGGGTTCATGCATCATAATCACTTGAAAATGATATGGGTATAAATTTATCCTTAAGTGGCCTCTGTTTAAGGACAAAGACACAGGGCAAGAAGATAATTCTATTTGTAGACCCAGAACATCTACAAAAGTTTAAAATGACAAATATGGGGTTTATTTCTTGTTCTCAAACTCATGGACCCTTTTTAGAATCTGTCCCTTGAAAGTTCCATCTGAAAGGGGAGGTCCCATTTTACAAGGAAGCTACCACTCTTCAACCTGTTTCTCTAGCTTCCACACTAACATTCTTTGGAGCTCTAGAAGAGACAGCAATGACATGCAAATAAGTTTGCATGTGGAAATATCCTGATTTCCACAACTGTCCTTGAATACATGCACTGAGTTAAGTTATAGCTGAGGAAAAACATCTGTGCTAGGCACAAATTCTCAGCCTCTATCACCTAAGGGGAACCTCCTTGCACTTTGCGTAAGATTGGACAGACACCCATCAGCAAATGTGCAAAGTGTATTTACAATCCCATTAAGAGGTTCTAAATTAAATATAGACATATGTAAAGTTAACTTCTGTGTGCAGATTAACACACAAGAATACTGGTTACTCCAGGGAATTGTGCCAAGCCTCTCTGTTTACAAATACAGTAGAGATTAAAAGCATAAACAAAAACAGATCTTTTAAGGAGATCCAGCCTACCAGTGCTGAGGTAAGTGTTCATCTACCTTATGTGCTTGATCTAAATTATACTATGAAGTCAAGACTCCCCATTCAATGACTTATTTGGCTCTTAACCAAAAGAACTTATCAGGAAGTGTGATAAGTATTTCAATAAGCCACCTCAGTGGTTTTGTGTTAACCTAGAGTTGTTATCTCAAGTACAGGTTATTTATGAGAAATGTCTTAAATAACATTGGCCAATGTTGTTGTTAGGAAGGATCGCAGGAGCACATTCACTAATTTTTCAACGACTTAGGGCCACTGCCATTCATTTCCATAGTGGGGATCCAAATGAGACTTCAGGGTTTTAACTATGCAAAGTTAATGTTATTTAACTCAACATTTTCAATTACAACTCAAGTAATATGCTCCCGACTTCCATAATTTAACTGCCTCAGTTATTCCTGCATATTATATTTTGAATTTTAAGCAAGGATAAATGGCATCGGTGTAGAACAGTTTCCTCTCACCTTCCCCCAATGGCTGCATTAAGAACCACAGCCACTTTAGCGGGTTGACTCCTTCTCTTAGAGAAGTCAAATGCTCTGCAGGTCCCGGTAAGCTACTTCCAGTCCTACCAAAAACTTAAAATCAACACCATCTTCCTTCTCTTCTGGGTGGAATGTTAGACCCTGATTTGCAGTAAAGTAAGAAAAGCTTATTCTTACTGCTCTCCCCATGCATGAAACTATGTTTGAGGACCGGTCCTTTGGGCATTCCTTCAAAAGGCACATTATTCTAGTGGCAATTTAAATAATTAGAGAAGGAAACAATAAAATCAAAAGCAAAACAAAAAATAAGAAAGGTTTTGTGGAATACATTAAAGTAAATTGGAATCTGGGATGTATACAAACCACTGAGCTCCTCAACAATAGTTTAACCAGAGTCCCTAAGGTAGAATAATTCACAGTTGTATCATGACACACATACACCTTCAGAAAACACTGTTTAAAAAAGTAGTTGAGAATTCTCAAGCAGCTTGCCCTGATGTCCAGTTCAAGTGTATGCAATGCAGAAAGGCTGCAAAATTCAAAACTATGTAACAGACAATTCAGTGCATATCACAGGCTTTGATAAATCATGAAAAATCATTGTATATATTACTATTTAAATAACATCTGAGAAACATTTTGAGATAATTAACTTGTGTTCACATTCCATGCATTTTCTAGTAGGTTAAGCCCTGGGTTTGTGTCTTTGTGCCCGTTTCCTACAAAGCTCCATTCTTTTGACAAATCCAAGCATTCCTCAGACTGAAATGGAAGTACCCAACGATTTTGTCTACTTACCCTCTTTACTGCATACTTGACCTCACAAGGGCTACTTGTCATTACCACTGGCACAGAAAGTGACCAGAAAACCAAACTGTTTGGGGTTTTATTTGGGATTTTCCTCACTGCCTCTGGATGTCAGAGACACCACCAGAATTTTTCCAGGGGCAAGAACCAGTGACCCGCTCCCTCCTGCTGGAACCACCTCCCTCTTCAAAAGCCCCAAGTGCACTGAGACCCCCTTGTTGCATTGGATTTTTTCCCTGTGGTTTTGCAGCACCTTCCTCGAGCAAAGAAGGAAACACAACAAAACTTGAAAACAAACCAACAGTAGCAACAACAGAAACTCCAAACAAATAGGTGAGCAAACCAGCGGCCTCCTCCAAGGCGAAGGTTCACTTTTTACTGCAGAATTCCGAGTTGTTTAGGAACTTCTTGATGACCAGCCCCAGACAGACCACCAGCAGCAGCATGTAACCCACTGTGCCAGAAAAGGTGGGTGCAGCAGGCGGCGCCTTGAGGAATTGGCGCAGGCCCTCCTCCACATAGTACACCTGGTCATAGATGCTGAGAAAAGTGAATATGTGGAAGAGCTGGTGGCTGTGGCCAATGATGTCAAAGAGGCCTGGCTGGATGCGCTCGGGGATCTTGCTCACATTGAAGAAGGCGGCCACCACTAGCCAGAAGTAGCGACGATAGAAGTGCACGAAGAGCGTGGGGTTCTCACCGCGCAGGTCAAAGAGCCAGCTCTCGAGCATGATGGGGCAGGCCATGCTGAGCGGCATGACGAAGACAAAAGTGCGAAGCGCAAACGGGTAAGAGCACCAGTCTGTGCGGCTCTTGCAGCAGGCCACCGTGCAGGCCACAGCCAGCACGAAGGCCACGGGCAGCACGAGCGCGCGGTAGGCAGCAATGAGGCGTGTGCAGTCCACGTGCCAGCCCAGGCGCTGCTGCACATACGGTGTCATCACTCTGGCGTCCAACAAGCTCAGGCCCGGCAGCAGGTAGTAGTAGTAGGCCACCGTGCTGCCAAAACCGTAGTAGCTGATGGACGCGTAGTCCAGGTAGAAGAAGGCAGCGCGCAGGCGCAGCGACAGGCAGCTGAACACGTGCGCCGTGCAGCTCATGGCGAAGGTCAGCAGCACGCCCGACGCGTAGCACCACAGCGGCAGCAGCCATGGGTGATGGAAGGGCACGTCCTGGCCGCTCAGGAAAAACAGGCGGCAGAACTTGCTCAGGAACAGCAGTAGCGGGATGAAGTGCGTCCAGAAGTTGAGCGTCTCGTTGGTAGGCTTCAGTACCGAGGCTAGGCACTCCTGCGCCGTACATGGCAGCCGCCGGTAGCCCGACAGGATGAAGCACTCCACGAAGTCGTCGGGCACCTCGTCCCAGCGCAGCAGCGGCTTGGCCGATGCTGGGGGGTCCCCGGAGGCGGAGGGATGGGGACGCGAGGCGGCCTCCGAAGCCGCCAAGGTTGTGGCAGGCGGGCCCTTTGTGCCTGCTCCCCGGGGCTGCAGGCGCCGCGGCATGGTGCCTGGGGCTTGGCTAGGTCGCGCACAGGCGACCTCTGGCGCCGGCTCCCGCGCGCTCGGCAGTCCCCGCCGGCCGCCGTCGGAGCCTTTGTGCACGCGCCGGGGGCGTCGCTGCCGATTCAAGAGAAGACCTTATTCTGAGCAGCCCTTCCTAAAAAAATAAATAGAAACAATAATCAGGTTATAAGCAGCGCAGCGACTGGCAGGAGCCCGCGGGCTCGGCGGCGCCTTCGCCAGGCTCCCTGCTACGGGCTCGCGGTCGCCGGCGCTGCGGCGGCGGCGGCGGCGGCGGCGGACTGCTGCGGCAGCGGCGGCGCTGCTGCGGTGACTGGGCATCGCGCGGTGCGGGCGCAGCCGCCGCTGCCGCCGCCGCCGCCCCCGGAGCGGGAGGCGGGGATGTGGGAGCCGAGGCGCTGGAAGGAGGGAGGGACAGGCGCACCGAGGGAGGGCGGGGGCCTCCCCGGCTAGTGTTTCGCAGCCGCCTCGGGGGATAGAGTTGTCCCCTGTCTCGAGTTCCGTACCATCCCCCTTCCTCGGGCCGCAGTAGCCCGAGCTAGCCCCTAAATGATTGATGTGGGGGCAAAGGCAGCGCCAGCGACTCGGCTGAGCGCACCAAGGGCCAGGGTCGACGCCCGGGTTCGAAACCCGACAGGCACTCCGGCGTTCCAGAGGACACTGGGGAGCAGTGTTCTCGGGGGGAGGGGGGGCGGGGAGCTGGGGCCACCGGGTTGGGGGGAGGGTGCCTGGCGTTCCAGAGCCTGGGGTAGGCGGAGAGATGCGCTAACAGTAATCTTCGGAGGTGGCGGGGGTAGGGAGCTCCGGAAATCGGGGGCCTTTGAGACCGTGTCTCGATCAGAGCAGTGTCATTGTCAGATACCTGAGACTGCCCCTCTCTTTTCTTGTATGTGGTGTGTGTGCGCGCGCGCTTGCGCGCGGGCGCGCGGGTCCCTTAATCTACACGATAAAAGCCTTAGTTTATTCCTTTTCGTCTAGCGGACTTATTCAGGTGCGTCACTAACCTCCTTTCCTTCGTCCGCATCCTGTCCAAACGAACCGTTCCTAAACCGGCCTCCGGTCGCGCTCACCAACCCTCCAGGGCCGTGGCTCACCCAACCTCGTGTTCTTGTGTCTTTAACTGGGAGTCTGGTTTGGAGCCAAAGTCCAACAACTCAGGGCGGGCTGCTCAAACTCCACGTTTTATTGAAAAATTTCAGATGAAGACCGGCCGATTCAGAAAGCCTCTAACCATCTGAAGCATTTATTGAACCAGGGTTCCCAAGCAGAGCTGTGCCCGAGTCAAGGGCTGATCATAGCATAGCGGAGGGTGTTGATGAGGCAGGACTTAAGAGAGGAGGTGCGTTCTAGCACGAAATGGAAAGAGAACTAAGACGAATTCGTAGAGACTGGCAGGGGGTGGCTTGGAAAAAGCTGATGCATAATTAACCAGAAGTACCTGGCAGGCTAGGTTGGGTGGATGGAGGCCAGAAGAAAGGAAGTCTGAAGAATCGAAAGACGGTTGTGATGCACTGCGGTGTGAAAGAAAATCTGCCCTTGAGTTTTGTAAAAAGGGGCTTTAAAGCCTGTCTGCTGTAAAATGTTTACCATTTCACAGAAGTTTCTCTTAGTGATCCCCTGGGGGTGTGACTGAGTCTAACTTGAATCACTGACCTGCAATATAGTGTTATGGCAACAAGAGCTAATTTTAAAGGGACCACCCACTGTTCTAAGTGCTTTACGGTTTTCAAATCTTTTAGGTGTTATTTTTCCCCCCTTTGCAGCCTGGGAAATGGAGGCACCACGACTGTAAATAACATGCCCAATTGGTAAAAGGGAGATTTGAACCCAGGCAATCTGCTTCTAGATCTCATGCACTTAAACCAGAACATCCAACGACTTCCTTTGCACAAAGAAAACTAGGAGGGAAGGACAGTTTGATTTAGGAAAAGGCTTTCATTTTCATTTTATAAATGAAAGGCTACCTTCATGGTTACAGCAAATCCTTTAAGTAGGTCAAAGAAGATTTACTTAGTGGCTCAAGAAGAACTTAAATTATTGATAAGAATTATTTATAACTGAGGTATCATTCAATGCTTTAAATTTCTAAAATTACTTAAAGGTATTAGAACATTCTCTATAGAAGTTTCAGCCTTCTCTCTTTTTAAAAAATGTTTTCTGCTAGTAACTGACTTAGCAAACTCTTACACAACTAGGCTAAAGGTACATTTTGGTCTTGTACCTTTATTGAACAATCACCAATTCCTGATTAATGAATTTCAAATAAATGAGATTTTGCTGTAGTTACTCAACTAGTGTTTTGTTTTAGTATTTTTTATTTTTCCACTGTCTGTAGTCTTATTGTTTTAAAGCAAATTTAAATTTAAAACAATTTAAAGCAAATTTCCCTTAACATCTGGACTAAAGACCCATGCTAATTTGTAAAAGGGATTAAGATTTAGACATTTATAAATCAATCCTGGGATTATAATTCAATCCTGGGAATGAATAACTTGAATCTGGGGCAGAGTAGGAAAAATAATTTCATACTTTCTTTGTACTCCACAAACAACCTAAGCTGTTACCAATCTTTTAGTTGCATAATCAGCTCACTTAGTTGGGGAAAATATAATAGTTCACACTGAGTGAAATAATGGAATTGACTATAAATGAATGTGTGAAAACTCTAGTTAGAGAAAATCATATTTATTTTATGACTGAGAGTGGTGAGACTGGCTATAATAAACTATGATATTCACTAAAACACTCAGTTTTACAAAGTCAAAATGTCTGAAACCTAACTTTCAGAAAGCCTTTATGATTTCTGCTTTTCTCTTTTCTCTTCCGTCTTCCACTCCACATGAGGCACAAGATCAACTGATGCCATGGACTGGTGTCATCAAAGCTCTTTGGTGCCAACCCAGACATCTGTCTTTGCTATACCTTGACAAAGTCAAGTAAAAAAGAAATAAGGAGTCAGCAAAACTGACCTAACTTACTAAAAAAACAAACCGAACCAAACCCAGTATAATGACTTTTCCGTAATTACTACCAATCTTTAGAAATAATTTTCCATAAGTTTTTTTTGAGATATCAAAATGTGTACCCCAAACCCTACCCAGGCTAGGTTTTGTGGTTTAACTCCAGTCAGCTAACTACCTCTTGTCAGTGAAAACCACTCTCACACCCCATGGGCTTGGCTAAACAGATAGAAGCAGCCGGCTGACTGCCATTCCCTAAAGTTTCACTGGGAGATAAGGCATCTCTAAGGTAACCAGAACTGACTACCAAGTTCTTGATGAGAGGAATCACCAAGTATTACATTGGAGTGCCAGTGCCAGCGTTTAGAGGCAGAACCCAGCCAGTTCTCCCAACTGAAAGCTTGTCAAACCAAGACCACAAATGTTTTTTTGTAGTTCTGTAGAGGCTCTGTACATTTGGGTGCTGAGTGGTCCCCACTGCAGAATGCAATCATATACGGGAACTGTAGCAAACTGGACAAATGTTTTTTCCCCATTTGGTTGCTTTGGTGATGTTTTTAGAGACCAATTTATAGGCTTATTTGTGTTTCTCTCTACAGTCATAAGATGAAGCATATATAAAAAATCCACAGCAAATTTGATGTTCCCTAGTAGGGACAGTGAGCTTTTTGTAAAGCCTGCAGAAACAACAACAACAACAACCATATGCTATGATATTTGCTAATTATATATCTGGTTTTGCAGGAAATAATTTTTTTCCTAGTCTAATTTTTAACCCAAACTAATCAACTGACCAAACAAAACCCACTGTGGACCCAGTACCCAGGATTCTGTATAAAAAGAACTCTGTAAAGTTCAGTCCCTCTCCTCATAATATACAGTCTAAACAAAGTGCTTCCCTTCCCTCAAATTGAAAATAGTCATAGTGTTGTCATCCAAACTCATCCAGGTCAGATACAGTCACTACCAGATTATAGAGTCTGAACTTCCTAATGGTGGAAAACCTTCTGGCAGTGGCATCAGATGTAACTATGGCAACCTTGGAAGAAAAGTGCAATCTGCAGGCCAGGCAGAAGTCTGGAAGCTAGAGTGAGAGTGGTGGGGACACTGAGTTCTTATCTGGCGCTATTCCTGCCTATTCACTGACATGGTGACAAAGTTCTCTTTTGAAGAAAAGCGGTGGGAGACTTGTAGAGGGTGTGTTTCCCCTTTGAGCTTCTATGCAGGGAATGACTACTCCATATTCCCCTTTCTCCCACAAGTTCACCTGTTCTGTATTACTGGTCTCCAAAGTGGGATGCCCAAGAAGACTGACTAAGGTGAAGAATAAAATATTACAACTTCTGTTTCAAAATCCTTTTCAATGTCTCTACTCTGTGAAGGTTTATGATATACTTACTATGTCGTACATGGAAGTGATTTGTAAATAACATATTGGGGCAGGTGGACAAGTCAAGACACTTTGGCCGATAAGGGTATGCCATCCATGCTATTGACCCCACACTGTAGAGTCCATGCCTCTTGTTTGTCTAACTTGCTTCCATCCATTCTCCCAGGTCTAGGATGGACTCCCTTTTCTTGCCTCTCAGGTCACTGGAAAAGGTGTTTGGAGGTCCTCATCTGTCACCCAGTAGCCCCTAAGCTGTGAACAGACCTACCCAAGCCTTCATTCAGCCCTCCCACAGCTTCCCTAAGCTAGGATGGCAGTCTCCATTTGAGGGTTATTTCTCCCAATTCTGCCCTTCCTGTTTGCTTGTCTTTCTATAAAGGCATTATATTTACACGTTCTATTCATCCAAATTCAGAGTTATCCTTTGGGTAGGAGACTAACATAGGCTGTTGGCTTGCTTTTGATAGGGCCTTTTAGGTAGCATTCATTAATTTAACCTTAGAAGCAGTTATACAAGTGTGTAAGATAGATCGTTGAGTTCCTGCTCCTAATAATTTATGAACAGTTTTCTTTGAAACACAGTGCTTTGCACATGCTAAGCACACACCACATATTTGTAGGTGGAGAAATTATTGTCAGTACTGTAAGCCTTTAAAAGGTTAGAATTTAGAATCCTAGAATCTTAGAATAGGGATGTCACATATCCTTGTGAGTCATCTAGTCCAACTGTCTTCCCATTTATAATAGTCTGAATACAGTATTCAGATTATCTTTAAAATTTTCAGAATACACTTTGCAAGGTGAATATGAACTACTTCCATTTTCAGACAAGAACCGAGAGGCTCAGAGATGTTCAGCAGCTGGGTAGCAAAGCCAGAGTCAAACTTTACTAATTCCAAACTCCCCACTCTTTCCTTTACAGGGCACCTCTTCCTGAGTGGTTATTGTATAGCTAGGCTTGAACGTCTCCAGTAAAGGTGACTTATTATTTCATATAGTCTCTCCTTCTACTTTAAGTTTTTTAACTTGTTTGAAAACTTTGCAAATAATTAAATGAGCACAACTGATGAGAATAAAGCACAGTTGTATCGTGGCTCAAAGCTCAACCATAATTATTATTGAATGTGGTTACCAATTGGATCTGGTTAGAAAGTCCCTGAAAAGAATGATGCCAAATAAAGCATGTGTGCATGCACTGTGTGACAGCTGGATATTGATCAGGCATGGCTGGAAGGTACTTTTCATATAAAGAGCATTTTCCTGTAAACAAATAACATCTGATGTTACCAGGGGGCTTGCCATACCCTAGATCTCTGCAAAGAGGCAAATAGTCAGTTCCATGATTCATAGATGATCCCTGCATTTAGCACAATATTATTGATTACAGCAATATATTAATATGGAAAGGAAAATATTCTGCTATATTACTGCATATTTAACACCAAAGAGAATGCATCTCAATCATTGGACTCTGGGCCTTGAGCTCACCTGCCATTAGTTCCATTTTGGTTTTGGTCCTCTTAAAAACTAAAACAAAATTTTTATTGAGGTATAACTGACATTAGTTTCAGGTGTAAAATATAATGATTTGTTATTTGTACATATTGGGAAATAAATCTTCTTAACATTTGTCATCATATATAGTTATAAAATTTTTTTTCTTGTGATGAGGACTTTTAAGATTGACTCTCTTAGAAACTTGCAGATATGCAATACAGTATTAACTATAGTTACCATACTGCATATTACATCCCCATGACTTATTTATTTTATAACTGAAAGTTTGTACCTTGGACCCTCTTTACCCATTTTGCCCACCCTCTACCTCCTGCCTCTGTCAACCACCAATTCGTTCTTTGTATCTGTGAGCTTGGTTTTTGTTTGGTTTGTTTTGGTGTCAAATTCCACATATAAGTGAGGGCTTATCCTATTTGCCTTCCTCTGTCTGACTTATTTCACTCAGCATCATGCCCTTAAGTTCTATCCATCTTGTTGTAAATGGCAAGATTTCATTCTTTTTTATGACTGAGTAGTATTTCATATATATATATATATATATATATATACCACATTTTATTTATCCATTCATCTGTCAGTGGACACTTAGGTTATTCACATGTCTTGGTTATTGTCCATAATGCTGCAATGAATATAGGAGTGCGGGTAACTTTTCAAGTTAGTGTTTTTGTTTTCTTCAGATAAATATGCAGAAATGGAATTGCTGAAACATATGGCATTTCTATTTTTAATTTTTTTAATTTTATTTATTTATTTATGTGTTTGTTTATTTATTTATTTATTTATTTATTTTAATTTATATCCAAATTAGTTAGCATATAGTGCAACACTGATTGCAGGGGTAGATTCTTTAATGCCCCTTACCCATTTAGCCCATTCCCCCTCCTACACCCCCACCTGTAACCCTCTGTTTGTTCTCCCTGTTTACGAGTCTCTTCTATTTTGTCCCCCTCCCTGTTTTTATATTATTTTTGCTTCCTTTCCCTTATGTTCATCTGTTCTGTGTCTTAAAGTCCTCATATGAGTGAAGTTATATGATGTTTGTCTTTCTCTGACTAATTTTGCTTAGCATAATACCCTCTAGTTCCATCCACATAGTTGCAAATGGCAAGATTTAATTCTTTTTGATTGCTGAGTAGTATTCCATTGTGTGTGTGTGTGTGTGTGTGTGTGTGTGTGTGTGTGTATATATATATATATATATATATATATATATACCATATCTTCTTTATCCATTCATCCATTGATGGACATTTGGGCTCTTTCCATACTTTGGCTATTGTGGATAGTGCTGCTATAAACATTGGGGTGCATGTGTCCCTTCGAAACAGCATACCTGTATCCCTTGAATAAATACCTAGTAGTGCAATTGCTGGGTCATAGCGCAGTTCTATTTTTAGTTTTTTGAGGAACCTCCATACTGTTTTCCACAGTGGCTGCATCAGCTTGCATTCCCATCTATTTTTAATTTTTTGAGGAACTTCCATATAGTTTTCCATAGTGGTTGCACCAATTTACATTCCCACCAACAGAACGTAAGTGTTGCTTTTTCTCCCAACGTCACCATTATTTGTTATTTCTTATCTTTTTGATAACAGGTGTGAGATAATATCTCATTGTGGTTTTGATTTGCATTTCCCTGATGATGAGTGATGTTGATATCTTTTCATATACATGTACATTTAGTTTTTTAATGTAATGATTTTTATTTTCTTTGAGGTATAATTTCTTTTTGTTGAAAATATTTATCAGCATAATTTTCCAGGTGCCAAACACTAAACTGATTGAAGGATATCATATATATATATATCATATATATATATATATATATATATATATATGATATATATATCTAGAGAGAGAGAGAGAGAAGGAGAAAGGGAGATCATATATATGATATATATCAGATATATATCATATATATACAGAGAGAGAGAGAGAGAGAGAGAGATAATTTCAGTGATCTTATGTCCATTCTTGTACCTCAGTCATGTGAAAACCACAAGAATTAAACTATGTGGGTCCACTTATAGGTGGGTTTTTTTGGATACAGTTCAGAACTGTGAATGCATTTCTCTTACGATTTTCTTAATAACATTTTCTTTTCTTTAGCTTACTTTATTGTAAGAATACAATATATAATATGGAGTTATCAATAGATTCTTTTCAGCACACTTAATTTATTTCTAAAAAGTGAACAAGGAGCATTTTCTAGGAACATGGTTATTCTCATGGTCCCCCATTGGCACGTTTCCTTTGAGCTTTGTGTTCTGAGAGTTCCATGGTCAAAATGCATTAGTTTTGTTTTATTCTTGATCCCTGCCTGGCTCCTCCAACCTCCATCCTTCCTCCCAAGAGTCCCAATTCTGTATTTTCACACACACTTAGCTCACTGTCTAGAGAGACTTCCCAGTACTGCATAAGGATTATTGAATACATCTACAGTGAGCATTCTGGAGACACTCCTGAATATATATTTAACCAGCAGTAATAAACATCACCTATGTACAAAGCTGGTACTAGGTGCACAGGGCATGGAAGGGCAGAGGAGCAAGTTGGAGCACAACAAAGGGAAATCAGAATCATCACTGCTTTCAGTTACTTGGGAAGTATGTCTACAATGTTTTAATGCAACCATTTTGTGATTGCTTATTTAATGTAGCCATTTTGAAACAAGGAACATTTCAAAGCTGTTTCAAACACCATTAAGCTTTCAGTGTTTTTACTTCTGAGTAATGTGTTAGACAGACACCTGCACCCCAGCCTTGATCCCCATCCCACAGAGGTCAGGGCTGGAGGGAGGGTTAGGCACCATCTGGCAAGCAAACCATGTAAAACTAAGAGTCTTGGGTCAACCACACTTGTTCATCTCAAAGCGAACTGTCGATCCTGCATTATTTGTTGTCTGTCCCTTGGCTTGCATCACACTTTCCTGGTTTCTTCTTTACCATAACAATGCCCGTGATCTTTTACTTTTAATTAACAAAAAGGTTTGAGTGCTGGATTGAATGGAACTTCTTTTGTTTTCCATTTTAAATCATATGAATGGCTACTCATGTATTTTGAAGGCTTTCTGATTATACTGACCTTGTTTAATTGGGTCTATGTTGGGAAGGAAGTGGAGTGGGAATGGAATGGCTCTGCGGGCTACAATTCTATCTCATATTCCCAGCTCCAGACTGCATTGGAAAGTCTCAAATTAACATTTCTAATAGGTCCTTCAGCAATGTATAAACATTTTATCTCTTGTCCTCAAACTTCACTGTAATAGCCACTTAGGGGAGACAGGCTTATCCGGGTCTAGCAGATGTCAACACAATACAACACAACACTTTTTTTTTCTCAAATAGTTAAGAAAAATTAAAACAACATCGAGTATAATCAGATATGGGCTTGTCAAACAATAGATTTGTAAAACATTTTATAAACAATTTAGAAATAAAGTAGAAAATGAATGTCTCCCATAAGGGAGTTAGAGATGGAAGAAGAGGTGAAGAAAGTCTATTTTACTTGTTTGTTTTTTATGTAATTTAAAGAATATTCGTGACTTACACTTATGCCAAGGCTCTTTTGACTTTGCTGTGCAAAATGTCTTGCCTCAAGGAAGACAAGAATGATACAAATGCTGTAAAGACAGGAATAAAAAGAGGGGAGGGAGGAGAGAATTTCTCTGTCTGAGGTGGGCATGGAAAGAGCCAGCTTTAATTTCCAAATTGGAATGGTTTTTTCTTTAGGTCTGATGTGGTTCTTAAATTCTGCATCAGCCTCATTGTTGATGGCAGAAAATCATCACCGCAACAGGAGATGAAGAAGTGCCCAGTGAAAGAGCTGCTCCCAAATCCTATCCCATGTAGTTGTGGTTAGTTCACATAACCAAGGGATTTTTATTCTAAATCATTAATCTTTTAAGACTGAGGTTGCTAGTTATCATTCTCCCTTATGATACCCTTTCTCCTCTCCAACTTGACCAGTCTTCCTGCTGTTCCTCTAAGTCTCAAGCATGCACCAGTGGGAGAGGCTCCGTGTGGCTTCTCTGCACAACAATGACCTGGCTGGGGGGGGGGGGGGGGGCAGGGAGGTCTGAGAAGCAGCCCATGATCTGGTTCCCATGTTCTAAGCCTGGGCATGGACTGTTTGCTCAGAAGAAGAGGTGTCTTTTCCTGATTCACTGGTGGGCTGACACCTGCCCCTGGGCCCTTGCACTTGTTTCTTTCTGCCTGCCTCTGCCTCAAATGCTTCCCACCCTGACACTCTCCATTTAGTTAGTTCTCTGTTCAACATCACCACTTCTCAGAAAACTGTCACCCATCGTATCTAAAATGACACCCTCCCCATCACTCTCTGCCTCCTCACCGTGCTTTATTTTCTTCATATTTTATTATTGGACATTATATAATATATGGCATAATATATACTTCTTCATTTTTTATTTCCCTACTGAAATATGAGCTCTGTGAGGGCAGGGGCTTTGGTCACTGCTCTATCCCCAGTCCTATCAGAGTGCCTGGCACACAGTAGGCACTTAATAAACATTTGTGGAATGTTTAAAAAATACCCATCCCCACGGCTTTCTAAGCCCAGCGTTAGGCTCAACTCCGAATATTTGTATTGACCCTGCTCAGGCAGAATCTTCTCCAATTAACTGGCCTCCACAACCTAGAAAAGCTAAACCAAAAATAGAAAACACAAAAGCTGTTGGCTGTGAACTTCAGTGACCAGGGCAGTGGTTTCTGCACTTCAGAATCAATCACCCAGGGATCTTAAACAACAAAACAACACCAAAAAGTGACACATAGCGCCCCACCCCCCCACCCCCACTCGGCTGAGCTTCTAGAAGTTTGACTTGGTGGACGAGTAATTTATTGGGAAAGAAACAACATATAACATGGGCTATTATGATAGGAAAGATTTACAATGCTTTGAATTTTAAAGGTCAATTCTAACAAAGTAGTTTCTATCAAAGAGAATTCCTCAAATCTCTTCTATTAATAGCATCATTTAGCACCCCTGCAGCTCAGCAGAGACTGCTTGGGACTCTGTCTCACCATGGTTTCACCTTAACTGAGAGTGAAGCAAATGTCAGTGTGGATATAGTGCCGTAGAGGTATAAAAAATTTACACCCTCTTTGGCTACGGCTTAAGCTTTTAGAACCTAACGGATCCTCCTCCTGAAAGTCTGGTTTAAAAATACTTGGAGTTTTGCAAATGTCATAAGAGCCTTTGAGACTGCCGCACACGAATTTCTGACCCACCACTGAGAGCACGCCCAAGCAGGCAGATGCAGAGAGGAACAGGTTTACACCGAAGCCCCATCCCCAGCCCCGGCACTGGCACCCAGGTGACCTGTCTCACTGGCACACACATGGCCCCACAGCCAGCTCCCTTTGGGAAGAACAGGGGCAGCAGTCAAGCTTCGCTGCCTGCCTTCTGGTTTGTTGAGCGCCTTCTCCATGTGCCCTCTTCTGGACATGGCAGCTCCTGCAGGGGCCAAGTGCCCTGACAGCCTCCTTCCGAGATTGAGGCTAACAGCCCAGCGCTGGCTGCAGAAGGAAAACAACTCTGGGACATCAGTGCATGAGAGGTGGATGAGGATTGGAGTTCAACATTAATCCCTGATTGGTTGAAGCTGAACTTGAAATGTCTTCCAGCTTGACTGAGGTTGGCTTTCATTTCATCTGATGTGCTTAATAAGACACTGAGGAAACTTAGGAAAGTATAGCCTTGTATTTTCAAGAGGGGTGATTATATATTTGTATACGCTGGCCCAGGAAGGTTGCACCTGGTGATCGCTCCTGGGAAAAGAACAGTTTTGTACCCTATTGCCTGACATTTTCAGGGGGAGGGGGATTCCTATTGTAATGCTTCTTCTTGTTTGTATTCTGTATGTTTTCTTTAATGACAGAGCCTGTGATGATGCTATTACCTAGCCCTGAGTGCAAATAATACAGCTGCCTGTACTTTTTCCTTCCAAACCCCTGTCTGCAATTTAAGAGTCTGTCCCAAGAGGACTTCCTCACTGCTAATCCTGCACCCGGGTGGTGCCAATAACATTTCCACCAGGGCTTTCCCCCACTTATATGGGAAACTATTTATATTCCAGGGCTTAAAATTCCCAGCTAAGAGCGCCCTGTCAGAAAGGATTCTCTTTCGAAATGTGTAAGGAGTCCTGTGTTTGTTTCTTCATGTGACAGCTGAGGAAAATTCGACTGTGGTGACCACCCTGGGCCCTTTCTCCTCTTCTCCCCAGTGCTTGGATAGCTGCTTGGAATCGTGAATCTACGACAATCTACAGTGGTCTCAGGGGTGAAATGGGAAAGACGGGCCTTTGGAGACCCTTTTGGCCATTTTCCTAGCCCCTTCTTTTCCTTCCTACTGGGCAGCTTTTTAAGCCCAGCTCCCTCATTTTACAGATGAGGAAACCAGAGCCTAGAGAAATGGAGTCTTGCGCAAGTCCACACAGCTAGGTTTTGGACTCTCGGCCCTGTCTGTGCTTTCTCTGACACTATTTCGGGTACACACCGTGAGGTGGTTGAAAGACCCCTGGCTTTCGAGTCAGATGGGCCTAAGAGCTTGAAGTCCGACTTTATCATGGATCAGCAGTGTGAGCTTGGACAAGCTGTTTAACCTCTCTGATTTGCAAACGGAAACCATAATGCTTTCCTGCAAGGTTGTTGTGAAGATTGATGTGTAAAAAGTGCTAGATACAAACAGATGTGCCAATACGAAGGTAGTTGTTAGTGTTATTCCTATCCCCCCCCCGCCTTACTCAAAAGAAAATCAAACCCAGCCACGATATTACACAAAACTGGCTTAAGATAGTACAACTTTCAAGGATATTTATCTTTTAGTAGAGATCCTTGAAAATGAAAAGCCATTGAGATACATAGCAATGAGCTTCAGTAATAGGACATTTGGGCACAATGCAGCTACATGCAGTGTGTTGGATAAGTGATACAGGAACAGCTCCACTGAAGATGCTGGGAAGCAGCCCATGTGAGGAGGACACAAGAGGTGTGGAGACAGACGTGATGGTGTTCCAGGAAGGCAGCCTCAGGGGAGGTAGCCAAATGCAGGTAATGCTACCTAATTAGACTGATGAAGGACAGAGTACAGCAACCAGAAACCCAGAGGAGTTGAGATGCATGCTCTAGGTCTGAGTAGCTGACATCAGGGTGATCTGTTAGGAGGTGGTGGGGTCTCAGAACCTGGTCTTCTGTTCAGGATCTGGAGAGGTTGGAGGTGGGACAAATGAGCAAATCCTAACATGCAGACAACTGCTTCTGCTCTTCCCCTTTAAGCCAGGCCTGAATAGCTTGTGTCTATTGATATCTCAGTTGCCATTCATTCTAATTTGCATAAAAGAATGGTTGTTGTTGTTTTTTAAATAGAGAATTCTAGGGAAAAAACTAATTAAATTCTAAGCCATCGGCAATATTCAAAATTCTCTTCTAATCTTCTCTGATATATATACAGATGTTTCATATAATTATAATCTATGTGTGAATTCCATCTTATGTTCTGTTCTAAATGTAGATATTTCCATGAATTAACTTAGTATACATCCTTTCCGTTTTTAATGCCTCTGTAATGTTTCATCCAGATTATATTATAGTTCTCTGATGGCAGTATTCGGGATGCTAAGAATTTATCATGATTACCAATTGCAATTATGAGAATATCTTGGGACTTTTTTTCTTAGATCATTTCCTTGCCGTAAATTCCCCAAAATAAAATTATGAGATCAAAATATATGGACAGTTTGGGGGCTCCTGTTATGATCAACAAATTTCTTACTTAAAAAAAAAGAGAGATGTTTCCACTCACTACCTCGTCAACCCAAATCCCACCTGGGTCTCACACCCCATATTCCGCAGGGAGGTGCCCCACCTTTGTCCTGGACCTTGGATACACACACTACATGTGTGTATCAAGGTTTTAGCAAGGCCATCCTAGAGGCAGAGGTGCAAGTCTGTGCTGTCCAAGCTGACTTTTGCTGGCCTCTGCCCCAGGCTGATTTCAGCCCTGGAAAGGAGATGCTGTTGCCCCTTCTGCTTAGAGAGAGCACATGGGGGGGGGGAGGGGCAGGAGAGGCAGGAGAGGGGAGCAGGGTAGAGAACTGCACTGGCAAAGGGCTTTCCTATGTGTGGCATTCAGAGTCACTGTGGTGTACTGATGTCAGGTCTTTTCATAATGAAAGACACAATTTGTTCAGTTAGAAGTGGAGATAACCAATTCTTAATTCACCCATTGCTCTCCATTTTCCTGTTCTAGAGGAAAGCGGTGGGTCAGGCACAACTTCTGTGGAGCACCATCCTCAGCCCACTGATTGGTCAGGTCCTTGAGGGAAGGGACCTGTCTGGTTGTGCTGCCTGCCACTCTACCCCCAGCACCTGGTACAGCACCTGGCATGTAGTAAATATTTGGGATAGCCGTTAATGAGTGCATGTATTCCTAGAAATAGGAAACTTCCAATAAAATGGACAACCCAGTGCTTTCTCTCCAGGGACTTTCTGTCCACACTACACGTGACAGTTTTGCGTTTTATTAATAGTTAACACTGACAAAACAATGCTTAGCTGACTTAAAGTGAACATCAGCCATGCCCTTGATGTAAAGACCAACCCAAACAAAAGGAAATTAATTTTAGAAATTCTCACAGTAATTTTCAGGGAAACTCCAAGATTATTTTGAATTTGGTCGGTGCACTTGTTCTCTTTGAGGGAATGAAGATCTGATGAGTCAGACAAGCCTTTGGTGCTTTATCTCCAAATGGTCTGGCATGAATTAATCATTAGAAACCATGCAGGGTTCCACCCATGTTTACTTTCCATGTTCAAGATTATGTTTCACAAATCCCCAAATAACATGGAAAATAATTTTTTTCGGGGCCTCTGGGCAGCTCAGTCAGTTGAGCCTCTGACTTAAGCGCAGGTCATGATCTGGCAGTTTGTGAGTTTGAGCCCTGCATCAGGCTCACTGCTGTCAGTGCAGAGCCTGCTTTGGATCTCCTGTCCCTCTCTCTCTCTGCCCCTTCCCTGCTCATGTGCACTCTCTCTCTCTCAAAAATAAATAAACATTAAAAAAAGGAAATTTTTTCCCAAAATTCTGTTAAAAAATAGAACTATGGTATGAGTAGGATATTTTTCTTTCATTTTCAGTTCTAACTGGTTGTTGTGAGTGTATAGGAAAACTATTATTCATGTTTGATATTATTGGTTTGTGATGTGCAGCCATTTTTTCAAATTCCTTTAGTATTTTTGTTGTTGTTGAATCTCTTGGGACTTCTAACTATACCCTCATATCATTTGCTATCATTCTTTTAACACACTACTAGATTTAATTTGCTAATGTGTTATTTAGAATTATTTATCTCTATCTTTTAAGTGAAAGTATTCTGTAAGCTTTGTGTTATATATTTTGTAGTGGGTTTTGGTATTGAGGGTATGGTAAAATCATACTAAAGTGAACTAATGTGTTTCCTGTTTTTTTCCATGGTCTGGAATAGTCCGAGAAGTATGGGAATGATCATGTAGTGCTTATACCAGAATTGTTCTGTTTTATAACGTTAGGAAATATATCAATATTGTCTATAATGTTAGCACATCGAAGGTTAAAAATTATGTGATATAGCAAAACATTTTTAAAATTTGATAAAGTTAAGTAGGTTTTCTTTCTTTTTAAAAAAAATTTTTTTTCAAATGTTTATTTATTTTTGATTCAGAGAGAGACAGAGCATGAATGGGGGAGGAGCAGAGAGAGAGGGAGACACAGAATGTGAAGTAGGTTCCAGGCTCTGACCTGTCAGCACAGAGCTCGAAGTCACTGACTGTGAGATCATGACCTGAGCTGAAGTGGGAGACTCAACCAACGGGGCCACCCAGGCGCCCCGTTAACTAAGTTTTCTAATAAAAATTACAAATGTCATAGGAACAGAAGGAAACTACTTAAACCTGCTAAAGACTAAGGATTGCAATCAATAACATCATATTATTGAATGAAAAATTAAAGCTACAGCCATTAAAATCAGGGACAAAGCTGGGATATCCACTCTTACCACTATTCAATATGGTTTTTGTTTGTTTGTTTGTTTTTGTTTTTGTTTTTGTTTTAGAGAGAGAAAGAGAGCATGAGTCGGGAGAGGGGCAGAGGGAGAGAGAGAGAGAAAAAATCTTAATCAGGTGCTATACTCAGCATGGGGCCAGACTCAGGGCTCGATCCCATGACCCTGGGATCACGACCTGAGCCGAAATTGAGAGTTGGGTGCTCAACCGACTGAGTCACCCAGGAGTCCCTTTTTTTTTTAAATTTTAACTAATGCAATAAGACTCTTCTTCCATAAATTTAGCAAGTGGTATAAATATTGGAAAAGAGGAATACATTATTTTACAGTGGCGTGACTTTATATCTAGAAAGTGAAAGAATTCAATTAAAAAAGAATTAGAACAATTAGAGAGTATAGCTCAATTGCTCAGTACCCGATGAATATGCCCAAATCATTGGTTTCTTACATATTAACAACTGCCTGTTAGATATGGGAAAAAAATATTCTATTCACATCAGTGACCAAAATTATAAAATAACTTAGAACAGATTCAATAATAAAGGTACAAGAATTATATTTTTAAAAAGTCTAACATTTTATAGAAGTACCTAAATAAACAGAGCATTATAGCATATTCATGGATAGAGAGATTCAATATATAAATATCAATTCCTAAGTTAATAGGCACATTTAATGCAATCCAAATCAAATGTGAAGATATATTTGCTTTGAAATTGGACAAATGATTTAAATGTTTGTATGGAGTAAAAATATTTTAAAGTTTATGGATAAATTTGGAAGAATAGTGAGGGAGCACTTGCCTCTATATCAGAGGGGGAGAACTTAATAGTAAGTTAAAAACTTACTATAAACTACTAAACTCAAAACAATATAGTTGTGATAAAACTACAATAGAATCCAGACATAGATCTACTATATTTGAAAACTTGTATCATGAAATTTTTTTCTATTAAGTGGGAAAGTATGTTTATTAAATAGGGTTGGCATAATTAGCTGTTCATATGGATATTTAGCATATAAGGTCCTGAGTGAGATTGCTTGAGTTCTAGCCCCAGCTTTATGTCTTAGTAGCCATATAAACTTGACTGATTCCTTAACTTTTCTACTCCTCAACTTTCTTATCTATGTGAAATGCAAAAAATGCTTACAGAGCATCTGGCATATAGAAATTGTTCATTAAATTCTGTTATTGTTACCCTTATTATTTTTTTCGCACTATATAAAAATAAATCCCAAGCAATTAGACAACAAAAAGAAATAAAATTAATCCAAATCAGTAAGGAAGGAGTAAAACTTTCACTATTTGCAGATGACATGTTACTATATATAGAAAACCTGAAAGAGTTCACCAAAAAACTGCTGGAACTGGTAAACAAAATCAATAAAATTGCAGGATATAAAATCAACGTACAAAAATCTATTACATATCTATACACTAATAAGGAAGCAGCAGAAAAAGAAATTAAGAAAACAACCTCATTTATAATTGCACCCAAAAATAATAAGATACCTAGCAATAAAACTAACCAAAGAGGTGAAAGACTTATATGCTAAAGACTATAAAACATTGATGAAAGTAATTGAAGACAACACAGAGAAATGGAAAGACAGTCCATGCCCATAGACTGGAATAACAAATATTGTTAAAATGTCTATACTACCCAAAGCATTCTACATATTTATTGCAGTTCCTACCAAAATACCAACAGCGCTTTTCACAGAACTAGAACAAAGAATCCTAAAATTTGTCTGGAACTACAAAAGACCCCAAATAGCCAGAGCTATCTTGAAAAGAAAAGTAAAGCTGAAGGCATCACAATTCTGCACTTCAAGTCATATTACAAAGCTGTAATAATCAAAACAGTATGGGACTGGCACAAAAATAGACACATAGATCAATGGAATAGAAATGAAAACCCAGAAATAAACCCACAAGTATTTGGTCAATTAACCTGTGACAAAGCAGAAAAGAATATCAAATGGAAAAAGGACAGTCTCTTCAACAAATGGTGTTGGGAAAAATGGACAGCAACATGCAGAAGAATAAAACTGGACCACTTTCTTACACCATACACAAAAATAAATTCAAAATGGATTAAAGACCTAAATGTGAGATTTGAAACCATAAAAATTCTAGAAGAGAACACAGCAACTCCTTTGACATCAGCCATAGCAACATTTTTATAGATATCTCCTGAGGAAAGGGAAACAAAAGCAAAAATAAACTATTGAGACTACATCAAAATAAAAAGCTTCTGCACAACAAGGAAACAATCCACAAAACTAAAAAGCAACCGATGGAATGGGAGAAGATATTTGCAAACCACATGTCTGATAAAGGGTTAATATCCAAACTATGTAAAGAACTTAGGCAACTCAACACGCAGAAGACAAAAGTCCAATTAAAAACTGGGCAGAAGGGGTGCCTGGGTGGCTCAGTTGGTTGAGCGTCTGGATTCAGCTCAGGTCATGATCTCACGGTTTGTGAGTTCGAGCCCCGCATTGGGCTCTGTGCTGACAGCTCAGAGCCTGGAGCCAGTTTCAGATTCTGTGTCTCCCTCTCTCTCTGCTCCTCCCCTGCTTGTGCTCTGTCTGTCTGTCTGTCTCTCTCAAAAATAAATAAACATTAAAAAAACAACTGGACAGAAGACATGAACAGGCATTTCTCCAAGGAAGACATATAGATGGCCAGCAAACACATGAAAAGATGCTCAATATCACTGATCATCATGGAAATGCAAATCAAAACTATAATGAGATATCACTTCACACCTGTCAGAGTGGCTAACTCAACAACACAAGAAACAGCAGATGTTGGCAAGGATGTGGAGAAAAAGGAACCCTTGTGCACTGTTGGTGGGAATGAAACTTGTGCAGCCACTGTGGAAAGCAGTATGAAGGTTCCTCAAAATGTTAAAAATAGAACTACCCTATGATCCAGCAATTGCACTACTGGATATTTACCAAAAGAATACAAGAACACTAATTCAAAGAGATACATTCACTCCCATGTTCATAGTAGCATTATTTACAATAGCCAAGATATGGCAGCAGCCTAAGTGTTCATCAATAGATGAATGGATTAAAAAGATGTGATAGTGTGTGTGTATGTGTGTGTATGTGTGTGTGTGTGTGTATATATATATATATATATATATGTATTATATACATATAAATATAATTCAGCCATAAAAATCAATAAAATCTTGCTGTTTGCAACTACATGGATGGAGCTAAAGAGTATAATGCTAAGCAAAATAGGTCAGTCAGAGAAAGACAAATAGCATACGATTTCACTCATATGTGGAATTTAAGAAACAAAACAAGCAAAGAGAAAAAATGAGAGAGAGAGAGAGAAATCAAGAAACAGAGCAAACTGATGGTTACCAGAGGGGAGGTGGATGGGGGAATGGGGAAATAGGTGATGGGGATTAAGGAGTGCACTTGTTGTGATAAGCACAAGGTGACATATGGAAGTGTTGAATATTGTACGCCTGAAACTAATATAAGTCTGTATGTTAACTAACTGGGATTAAAATAAAAACTTAAAAAATTTTTAATTAAAAAAATGAGAATGTCATAAAAAAATAAAAATAAATGAATAAAAATAATTCCCAGATGGATTAAAGAACTAAATTTGAAACCTAAAATGGTAAAAATAACATAAGGAAATATAGTAGACTATTTGTATAATCTCAGTTTGAGGGAGACCTAGCCTATAGCAAGAAAAGAAACCCAGCAACCATAAAAGAAAAATCTGGTGAGTTCAGCAACATAAAAATTAGAAACTTCTGCCTAGCAAACAATGGTAATCACAGTCAGTATACAACAGACAAGAAATTAATGTCTTTAAAATACAAAGAACTCTTACAATCTGATAAGACAGAAAAAGAAAAATGGGCAGAGAATATGAATAATTATCTTACAAGTGAAGAACTTCAAATAGCTTAAAGATGTATAACAAGATGTTCAACTATACTAGGCCAGGGAAAAGCAAATTACAATATTAGTGAACTATCCTTTTCTTAATTCATCAGACTGACAACAATTTATAAATTTATTGATTTATAAGAGTGATAATATCCAACTTTGGCTGAAGAATAAAGAAATAGGCAGGTCCTTAGCATTGCTGGTCAGAGTTCATCGGCTACAGTCCTTAAAAATTTCAATCAGTTGGTGAATCAATTAAAATTAAACTTGCACTTACCTTTTCATCCAGCAAAGTCATTTTTTAAAATTTAACATATAGAAATAGAAACTTCAATAATTAAAGGATAAGTGTATAAAGAAATTTCTTGCATCATTTTTTTGGTAGACCACTCAATCAAAAAACCCCACAAAAACATGAAAATAATCTGAAGGTTTCTTTTGTTTTCTTTTTTTAAATTTTCATGTAAATTTTAGTTAACATACAGTGCAATCTTAGATTCAGGAGTAGAATTCAGTGATTCATCACTTACATACAACAGCCAGTGCTCATCACAAGTGCCCTCCTTAATACCCATCATCCATCTAGCTCATCCCCCACCCACCTCCCTCCATCACCACTCTGTCCTCTATTGTTAAAAGTCTCTTGTGATTTGTTTCCCTCTCTCCTCTTCCCCCAACTCCCATATGTTCATCTGTTTTGTTTCTTAAATTCCACATATGAGTGAAATCATATGGTATTTGTCATTCTCTGATTGGAATTTTTTTTTTTAGTATAATACATTCTAGCACTATCCACATCATTGCAAATGGCAAGATTTCATTCTTTTTGGTGGCTGAGTAATATTCCACTGTGTATATATGTATATATATCTCTAACATTTTTATTCATTCATCAGTCAATGGACATTTGGGCTGTCTCCATAGTTTGCCTATGTTGATAATGCTGCTATAAATATTGGGGTGTGTGTACCCCTTCAAATTTGTACTTTGGTGCAAATGACCTTTGGGTCAATACCTGTAGTGCAATTGCTAGATTGTAAGGTAGTTCTATTTTTAGTTTTTGGAGGAAACTCCACACTGTTTTCCAGAGTGGCTGCACCAGTTTGCATTTCCCCCAACAGTGCAAGAGGGTTCCCCTTTCTCCACATCTTGCCAATACCTGCTGTTTCTTCTGTTGTTAATTTTAGCCATTCTGACAGGTGTGAAATGGTATCCCATTGTGGTTCTGATTTGTATTTCCTTGAGGATGAGTGATGTTGAGCATCTTTTCATGTGTCTGTTAGATATCTGGATGTCTTCTTTGGAAAAGTGTCCATTCATGTCTTCTGCCTATTTCCTAACCAGGTATTTGTTTTTTGGGTGTTGAGTTTGGTAAGTTCTTTATAGATGTTGGATACTCTTTATCAGATATGTCATTTGCAAATGTCTTCTCCCATCCTGTAGGTAGCCTTTTAGTTTTATTGATTGTTTCCTTCACTGTGCAGAAGCTTTTTATTTTGATGAAGTCCCTATAGTTTATTTTTGCTTTTATTTCCCTTGCCTCTGGTGATGTGTCTAGTAAGAAGTTGCTATGGCTGAGGTCAGAGAGGTTGCTGCCTGTATTCTCCTCTAGGATTTTCATGGTTTCACATCTCACATTTAGGTCTTTAATCCATTTTGAATTTATTTTTGTGTAGGATGTAAGAAAGTAGTCCAGTTTTCACAAAAACAGGCACACAGACCAATAGAATAGAATAGAGAATGCAGAACTGGACCCACAAATGTACGGCCAACTAATCTTTGACAAAGCAAGAAAGAGTATCCAATAGAAAAAAGACAGTCTTTTTAGCAAATGATGCCGGGAGAACTGGCATGCAGAAGAATGAAACTGGACTACTTGCTTACACCATATGCAAAAATAAACTCAAAATGGATGAAAGACCTAAATGTGAGACAGAAAACCATCAAAACCCTAGAGGAGAAAAAAGGCAACAACTTCTTTGACCTCAGCCACAGCAACAGGAGGGCACTTATTGGGATGGGCACTAGGTGTGTATGTAAGCAATGAATCATGGGAAAGCTCTATTCTTTGGCTATTCCCAAAGCCAAGAGCACACTGTATACACTGTATGTTAGCTAACTCGATAATAAATAATTATATTTATTATTATATATAATATATATAATAATATATATAAAATATATATTTTTAAATATATAATATATATAATATATAATATATAAATATATATTATATATAATATATAAATATATATTATATATTATATATCATATATACTATATAATATATAATATATGATATATAATATATATAATATATAAATATGTAATATATAATATACTATATATAGTATATACTGTATATATACTATATATACAGTATATACTATATATACTATATATTATATAGTATAATATATATTTATATATTATACTATATATTATATATTATATATATAATATATATATAAAATATATATATAAATATATATATATATTTCCACCTCTTTGGTTAGGTTTGTTCTAGGTATTTTATGGTTTTTGGTGCAATTGTAAATGGGATCAATTCCTTGATTTCTCTTTCTGCTGCTTCATTATTGGTGTATAGAAATGTCACAGATTTCTGCATGTTGATTTTATATCCTGCAACTTTGCTGAATTCATGTAGTAGTTCTAACAATTTTTTGGTGGAGCCTTTCAGGTTTTATGCATGGAGTATCATGTCGTCTGCAATAATGAAAGTTTGGCTTCTTCCTTCCTGGTTTTGATGCCTTTTATTTCTTTTTGTTGCCTAATTGCTGAGGCTAAGACTTCCAGGACTACGTTAAATAGCAATGGTGAGAGTGGACATCCTTGTCTTGTTCCTAAATGTAGGGGAAAGACTCTCAGTTTTTCCCCATTGAGCAGGATTTTAGCTGTGGGGCTTTCATATATGGCCTTTACGATGTTGAGGTGTGTTCTATCTATCCCTACTTTGTTGAGGATTTTTATCAAGAATGGATGCTATATTTTGCAAATGCTTTTTCTGCATCCATTGACAGGATCATATGGTTCTTATCCTTTCTTTTATTAACGTGGTGTATCACATTGATTGATTTGCGAATATTGAACCAGCCCTGCAAGCCCAGGAATGAATTCCACTTGATCATGGTGAATAATACTTTTAATGTACAGTTAAATTTGATTTGCTAGTATTTTATTGAGAATTTTTGCATCCATGTTCATCAGGGATATTGGCCTGTAATTCTCCTTTTTGGTGCGGTCTTTGGTGCTGGAATCAAGGTAAGCTGGCTTCATAGAATGAGTTTGGAAGCTTTCCTTCCATTTCTATTTTTTGGAACAGTTTGAGAAGAAGAGGTATTAACTCTTTTTTAAATGTCTAGTAGAATTCCCGTGACAAGTTATCTGACCCAGGACTCTTGTTTCTTGGGAGATTTTTGATTACTGATTCAATTTCCTTGCTGTATGGATCTGTTAAAATTTTCTATTTCTTCCTGTTTCAGTTTTGGTAGTTTATAAGTTTCTAGGAATTTGTTCATTTCTTCCAGATTGCCCTTTGTTGACATATAATTTTTAATAATATTCCTTGTATTTCTGTGATCTCTCCTCTTTCATTTGCAATTTTATCTATTTGGGTCCTTTGTCTTTTGTTTTTGATAAGTTTGGCTAGGGGGTTATCAATTTTTTTTTTAATTCTTCAAAGAACCAACTCTTAGTATCATTTATCTGTTCTGTTTTTTGTTTGTTTGTTTGTTTCTATATCATTTATTTCTGCTCTAATCTTTATTATTTCCCTTCTTATTCTGGTTTTAGGCTTTATTTGCTATTCCTTTTCTAGCTCCTTTAGGTTGTATATTTGAGACCTTTCTTGCTTCTTGAGATAGGCCTGTGTCTCAAATAAGAAAACAGATGAATAAGTTATAGAATATTATTTACTTCTACAAAATAATAAGTTACATGTAGATGTATTGATCTGGACTAACAAAAGCAAGTTCTGGAGTAATGATATAATAGTTAACATTTATTGATCACTTACAATGTGCTAAGCCATTTACATGGGATAAAACATTAAACATCATTGCTAAGGGGATCGCTCAGGATTCATCTGCATTCTCCTTCCTGTTGTATTTTGTATGTTGGGTTTTGTCTTTTTCTGCTTTGTTTCATCTGATTTGTCTTCCAGAGATGATCATCTATTTGTGACTTCCTCACCTGTTCTCCCATTTAATTTTACTTCCCTCCCCAACCCCATTAAAAGTTTTGTATACATTGATGGTCTCTGGAACAAGAGGAGGCAAATGTGTATGTGTGGTCCACTCTCTTGAATCAGAGGCCTTTAATTTCATGTTTTCAAACAAGAAATGGGGGTGGGGGAGAACTGCCTTGCATATGTATGCGTTGATTTGTAAAGATTGGTATGAGGGCAGTGGAAAGCATGAGAACGTACACACAAGAGTTAACATTTGGTTTGAAACCTTGGCAATCTATTTTCCTTGAGTGGAAAGCTCCATTGATTTTGTAAATAATGTCATTTCATTTTGAAACTGTGACTATGACCTGGATTAACAACGTACTATATCTATTATCATTGTGTTACTTTGTGGGTTTAGAATTATTTACTCATAAAGAAGGAATACCCAGTAACTGCCAAAACAAATCGTCTTAAGTAAGGCCTCCAAGCCAAAGAAATAGCCAGGAATAACTCATATTGTTTCAGAATTTAAGAGCAATATCCATTAGATTTCTATTTTAAATTTGAAAAAAATCTATAGAGAAAAACTTATAGGAACAGGAAATTATATTTAAGAGCAACTCTGTGATATGTTCTGAGAGCATAAGGAGATTTAAAAACTGCCTTAGTCTTTTTAACATGTATGCATTTGTAAAATTATTTTCTTTGCCTTTCTGCTAGACAGTGGAGTATGCTCATTAA
Source organism: Prionailurus viverrinus (assembly GCF_022837055.1). Taxonomy (NCBI): domain Eukaryota; kingdom Metazoa; phylum Chordata; class Mammalia; order Carnivora; family Felidae; genus Prionailurus; species Prionailurus viverrinus. Next base: position 38,096,171 of record NC_062569.1, read on the forward strand.
AAGTCACTGGAACAGCATGTTCCATTATCAGTGCACTAAACCACAGGATTAACGAATATTCTAGTAAAAGCAATCACATTTATTAATGTCCCCGTGGAACTGTGGTTTAAAACAATAAACTTAACTATAATAATTTGGTATCCATTAACCAAATAAATTAATTCCTCCATCTATTGTTTCTAGTATATTTTAAACTCCCTGATAATAAAAGGGGGTAGAGGGAAAAATATTTTATTTATTTTTAAACAGGATAACTTTGGAAAAAGAATAAACCCAAAGCAGTGCAAACAATTCATTTGCATTACTTAGCAGTTTATGATTCTGACAAATCCATGTGCAAAGAGTTAATGAGCTGAATTGACTCCACTGGTAAGCACATTCTGTAGTTGGAAGGGACGGCAGGAATTTAGAACCAAGATGATTGCCTGGAAAGGCCGACAGGGGCAGAGGAAGACAGATGGCAGAGAAAGGGGAATGTTTTTTTCTATTCATTCACCAAATATAATTAAGTACCTCCTTTTCCAGTGTTAGGTGCTTTTCAAAACTGATCTCATTCAATCCTCGCACTAAGCCTTAGAGATGAAGAAATCAGATAAGAGAGAGAGAGAGAGAGACTTCAACAAAGTAACAGCTAATAAGTGGGAAAGCAGAATTTCCATTGAATACAGAGCCAACTGACATTCAAAGCCACTGCTCTATTTTCTATCGGACTGTTGTCCACACATGAAATTATTTGCTTCATCTCCGTAAGAATAAGCTCCTTGAGAGCAGAAGCTGTGGCTACCTTGTGGCTCCCTGTGTCCCTCATCACACTTTAGAGATTGCACTATTGTGAGCAGGACACTTCCTATTCCATATACTTCCCGTTTGTTGCAACTTGCTAAGGATTTATTCCATTCACTTGGCCAGGACTCTGGTGCCCATTCTTACATTCATCATTGCCTGGTCTCTAGCTTCTACTCTTTCCCTCAAAACCATTTCCAAGCAGCAGCCAGAATGAGCTTTTAAAATGTTCATCATATCATCTTGATCTCAGAATAGAATCCAAAGCCTTACCAATGGCTTCCATGGCCCTATTACAGCTGCTGCCCGCATCTGCCCTGAGGTCTCCGCCATGGCCCTTGTGCTCCAGCCACACAGGCTCTCTCCCTATTTCTTACACTCTCAGCTCCCTTCTACGTTGGAGCCTTGACACAACTGCTTCTTTTGGTCTGTTTTTTCTTTAATTATCCTAGATATATATATGTTCAAAGAAGCACATGCAAGGATGTTTATTGCAGCATTTTTGTAATACAACCATTGAAAACAACCTGATGTCCTGCATCAGTAGGCAGGACCTAACACTATGATATATAGCCTTTGAAATATTATGCAGCAGTTAAAAACTCTGAGCTGTGCACTGATGGGAGTACGAGTTGGCATAGTGTCTGTGGAAGGCAATTTGGCAATATTTATCAAAATTAGCAATTCAAATACCATTTGTGCAATTTCCCTTTTGGAAATTCAGTTCATCCTACAGATATATTTCCACACATGGAAAGTGACATAAGTACAAAGTTTTTTATTGTAGCGCTGGTTGTAATAGTAAGCATTGAAGACAATCCAAGGCCCCATCAACAGGGACCTGCTTAATTATTGTATAGCCATATAATAGAATAATACCACAGCATGGACAAATGAATGAAGGTGCTCTCTGTGTACTGATATGGAAAGGCACTTCATGGTACAGAGCAGTGTATAAAATATGCATCAAATGAGAGTAAAGTGGGAGGGAAATAAGATTCCATATACATATTTCTATGCATGAACAATAGCTAGTTGTAATAAGAAATTAACAGAAGTAGTTATCTATGAAATAGATGGTTTCATAGTTATTTATTAAACTGGTATAGGAATGGTATAGATGAAGGACAAGAATGGGGAGGGAAACTTCATTGTACCTCTTTTTTGTACTTCTTGGGCCTTAACTATGTGAATATAGTACCTCTTCCCTGCCCTCATATGCACATAACAAGGAAGATATGGATCTATGTGTTCTGACATGAAAAGGTCCACAAGACATATTATTAAGAAAAACAAGCAAGTTGCAGAACAGTATGCACACACTTACCAAGTTTAGAAATACAAGAGAGAGGAGGTTGGGAGAAAGGCTCAAGAAGGAACCCGAAATCAGGAGTGGGCTGACCAATGGGGACTTTCCCTTTAGCTGTATGGTTCACTTGTTGTTGTTTTCCAGGAAAAGTGTAGTATGTATCACTTGTTCATTAATTATAAATAAAGGAACAAAAAATCTTTCTGGGGTAGAGTAGTGCTAGGTGAAGCAGTTTCTGGAGTAGGTGACTGCAATGGAGTGAAGGTGAGGTTGGAGTTAAGAAGGTACAAGAACTGTTCAACAAAGCTATTACCTAGAGGTACACAGATGCTACGAAGCCCACGTAATACTGGGAGCTGAGGTAGAGCACCATGGGGCATTCTAAAGGCTATGAAGAATGAGAACCCTCAAAATGTCTTAATCAAGAGAGGCAGTTCCGTGACTTCGCCGAGGGCATGGCTGGAGGTTAGAGCTGCATGGCAAAAGTCTCCAAGGAGAGGGGGCTTTATCCAATGATGGAAGAGAAATAGTCTAGGCCTCTGATGTGCAACACAATGACCAATGGCCACATGTGGCTACTGAGCACTTGAAATGTTGTTAGTACAACTGAGAAATTGAAATTATTTAAATTAATTTAAATTTACATAGCCACATGTTTATTTATGTTTATCATATTGGACAGCAGAGATCTGGAGTGAAGCTTGAATGAGGAGCTGGTTCTGGTGGTTTGGGAGACAGAAGAGTAAGTGGCCTCCACTAGAAATGCCCAAGATGGGGGCGCCTGGGTGGCGCAGTCGGTTGAGCGTCCGACTTCAGCCAGGTCACGATCTTGCGGTCCGTGAGTTCGAGCCCCGCGTCGGGCTCTGGGCTGACGGCTCAGAGCCTGGAGCCTGTTTCCGATTCTGTGTCTCCCTCTCTCTCTGACCCTCCCCCGTTCATGCTCTGTCTCTCTCTGTCTCAAAAATAAATAAACGTTAAAAAAAAAATTAAAAAAAAAAAAAAAGAAATGCCCAAGATGGTGCAGTGACCTTGGAGAGTCTGGACAAGGAAAAAAGTGCTCTGGGGAATGAATGGACTATGTAGGAGGGTAAAGGGTATTTATGCGAACAAGGATCTAACATTTCTATTATTGCATAAAGTTCTATTCGGCAATGCTGGTCAAGCCACATGCTGCTATTGAGCCCTTGAAATGTGGCTAGTCCCAAATGAGATGTGGTGTGAGTGTAAATACATGCTGGATTACAAAGACTTAGTACAAAAAGAAGAATGTAAAATATTAATAGTTTTCCATATTGATTATACATGTTGAAATGATAATGCTTTGGATATATTATATTAAATAAAAATATTAGTGCAAGCCATTACAACTATTTCTACATTTTTAAAACGTAGCTCCTAGAAAAATTTTAAGTTATATATGAAGTTTGAATTATATTTCAATTGGACAGTTAGTCTAAAAAGTGCAAGGGAAAAGGTTGAGCAGGGGAATAGGCCAGAGCAGTACTGAGGATTATGAAGATGAAAGGCATTTGGTACATTTTGGTCCCAAGTGGTGTCTGATCTGATCTCGGTTTGATGGGGAGGGCTCCTATGAGATATGCAGAAGGGCTAGGGTCCCTGCATAGTATAGGCCTGAGTAGAGGGGGTTGCAGGGTGATGCTGAGGGTTTTCTTTTTAGGGCCAGTTCAGGACTTTCCCAGATTCTCTTTTCCCTATGAAAATGTACTCCCCTCTGGTCTTAACTTGCCTGATAATAACCCAACATGCTACTCCTTTATATAGTAGATAGTGCCCTGTTTAAGACCAGCCTTTCTCTTAAATATGCAAAAAGATGCTCAACTCACTTATATTAAGAGAAACACAAAGCCAAACACAAGGAGATACTGTCTTTCACCTAACAGATTGGCCGAAAGGAAAAAATAAATAAATACAAATTCTGTGGGCAAGGTAGGGGAAAACAGGATGGTGGTGGGAATTTGGCTAGCCTGCCTTCGTAGAAGACACACGACAGTGACTCCAAAACTTTAATTATGCACATCCTCTGACTCAATCCTAGTATTTATTCAACAGATATACACTATGAAAAATGGCATACAGGGGCGCCTGGGTGGCGCAGTCGGTTAAGCGTCCGACTTCAGCCAGGTCACGATCTCACGGTCCGTGAGTTCGAGCCCCGCGTCAGGCTCTGGGCTGATGGCTCGGAGCCTGGAGCCTGTTTCCGATTCTGTGTCTCCCTCTCTCTCTGCCCCTCCCCCGTTCATGCTCTCTGTCCGAAAAATAAACGTTGAAAAAAAAAATTAAAAAAAAAAAAAAGAAAAGAAAAATGGCATACATAAAAGGGTATTCCTTGCAGTAGTGTTAATTTTAAAAATTCTTTGCAGTAGTTAGTGTTCATTTAGGAAAGAACCTAAATGTCTATTAACAGAGAGTGATTAAATAAATGATGGGTATAATTTAAACAAAATTATAAAGTAATAATGTAACTTCAATAGCAGGCAGCCACTAAAAATAAGACAGAAATAAGGCAGATCTATATGTACAGAGATGTATCCCTGAGATAATTAAAAAAAAAAAAAAGGAAACAAAATCATGATGTAATGAACGGTGACTATGGTTAATAATACTGTATTGCATATTTGAAAGTAGCTAGGATCTTGACAGTTCTTTTTCCTTTAATTTTCTTAACGTTTATTTATTTTTGAGAGAGAGAGACAGAGTGTGAGCAGGGAAGGGGAAGAGAGAGAGGGAAACACAGAATCCGAAGCAGGATCCAGGCTCTGAGCTGTCACCACAGAAGGCGATCTGGAGTTTGATCCCACAAACTGCGAGATGACGACCTGAGCCCAAGTCAGATGCTTAACCCAGGTGCCCCAGTTCTTGTTTGTTTGTTTGTTTGTTTGTTTTTGTGAGAGAGAGAGAGATCACGAGCAGGGCAGGGACAGAGAGATGGAGAGAGAGAGAATCCCAAGCAGGCTCTGCACTGCCAGTGCAGAGCCTGATTGAGGGCTCAAACTCACTCACTGTGAGATTATGACCTGAGCCAAAATCAGGAGTTGGACGCTTAACCAAATAAGCCACCCAGGTGCTCCTCTTTTTTTTTTTTTAATTTCTTTCTTTCTTTCTTTCTTTCTTTCTTTCTTCTCTCACAGTTCTTATCACAGGAAAAAACCCTGTAACTATGTATGTGGTGGATGTTAACCAAACTTATTTTGGTGGTCATTTTGCAATATATACAAAATCAAATCCTTATGTTGTAATGTTGTATGCCTGAAACTGATACATCAATTATGCCTCAAAAAATGTAAAATTAAAAAAAAATGAAGCAAAGTGAGAACAGTGTATGTACCACACTGCCATTTCTATGCAGGTAAAAACTCAATATATTTGCTCGGTTGTATGCTTGTAAATGTATACATTTGTTTTTGAAGGATATATAAAAGCCAGTAGTAATGGTGGCCTCCAAGGAGGGCAACTGTGTATTGTGGGAAGGGAGACTTTTCCTTTCACTCTACATATTCTGTACCTTTAAATTTTTTAATGATATACATATATTGCCTATTCAATAATACTAAATACAACATCTGATAACTTCTGTTGAAGTACAGAATTTCCTCTCTTCACAACCCATAGGGCATCTTTTGTGTACACTTCATACCATAGCTCTTCTCTCGTGCTGCAACTCTCTCTTTGTCTCCCTAGAGAGCCAGAGTTATCCACTTTTCACTTAAGAGCTGAAGAGAACGATTTGTGTATTTATTCATTTGATAGTCAAGTACAGTATCTGGATTTATCACTTTTTAGGTTTTAAGGATTTTGATTTTTTTTCCCCTCTATTTTGTCCCTGTCTTCATACTTAGTCATTTATTATTTAGTGAATGGAGGTTTTTAAAAAATCATTTACATTGAAAAATCAAATTTCTCTTATCCTTTCTCTTATTCTTTGATATTCTTTTAAAATACACATTTAAGCGGTGCCTGGGTGGTCAGTTGGTTGAGCATTGGGCTTGGGCTCAGGTCATGATTCACGGTTTTCACAAACCGGTTTGAGCCCTGTGTCAGGTTCTCTGCTGTCAGCTCACCTGGAGCCTGCTTTGGATTCTATGCCTCCCCCTCTCTCTGCCCCTCTCTCATTTGTGCGCGCATGCTCTCTCTCTCTCAAAAATAAATAAATAAATAAATAAATAAATAAATAAACTTAAAAAGAAAAGACATTCAAATTATATAGAATTGGGACAAAAAAAATCCAAAATATCTGTTGCAATGTGCCCTCTAGTGGTTAAAGAAAACAAACTATTCTTTTACCAGCCCCCCCTTTTTTTTTAAAAAAATCAAGGACTTCTGTGTTTTACAAATCTGAGTGAAAACTCTAAGTGCTAATGTAAAAAGCAAAAAGCCATGAGAAACATAAACATTCAGACTGCTATAACACAAACACCAGTGACTGGGCGGCTTAAACAAAAATCATTTATTTTTCACAGTTTTGGAAGCTGGGAAGCTGTGGGACCCAAGGAATTTAACAAAAATCCCCTACCCCTGGACAAGCAGAGCAAGACTAACTCCATTTTGTGCAACACCCACCATCTCATGTATAACCCCCACATGACCTACTTATTGCTTAAGACACTCCCCCACCCTAGTCAAGCTGCTGAGCACACCCTTAGTGGAAACTGGCTCATATAGGAATGCGGAACCCCTAACTGCCAAAGAATGCAAACCCCGCCTTTTGCCCGCCAAACCTGCGCGCCAATTCTTAAACCCCGCCTTTTGCCCGCCAAACTTTTGCGCCAATTCTGACCAGAGTGATAGGCTAGTTCAAACAGTTACTATAGGGTAAATTGTAATTCAATTGGCCACCTTCCTGTGGACTGACATGACTGTGCAACTTTCTGTGTGTGTTACAATCTCATTGGCCACTGGCCCCTATAAAACTGCTACGCCTCTTAACCTAGGGGTCCAAGTCCCTGCTCCGCTGTGTCGGGTATACTTGGGCCCAAGCTCGAGCTTGCAAATAAACCCTCGTGCGTTTGCATCGGTATCGGCTCCTTGGTGGTCTCTCGGATTCAAAATTGGGGGCATTACAAAGCAAGATCAGGGTGCTGGCAGATTTGGTGTCTGGTGAAAACTTGCTTCCTGGTTCATAGATAGCTGTTTTGTCACTGTGTCCTCATATGGCAGAAGGGGTAAGAGAGATCTCTGGGGCCTCTTCTATAAGGGTGCTAATCCCATTCATGAGGGCTTCACACTCATGCCCTAATCATCTCCCAAAGGCCCCACTTCCTGATAACATTGTACTGAGAGTTGGGATTTCTTTTTTTTTTTTTTAATATATTTTTTTTAAACGTTTATTTATTTTTGAGACAGAGAGAGACAGAGCATGAACGGGGGAGGGTCAGAGAGAGAGAGAGGGAGACACAGAATCGGAAGCAGGCTCCAGGCGCTGAGCTGTCAGCACAGAGCCCGACGCAGGGCTTGAACTCACGAACCGTGAGATCATGACCTGAGCCGAAGTCGGATGCTTAACCAACTGAGCCACCCAGGCGCCCCGAGAGTTGGGATTTCAACATATGAATTTGGGCCAGGGTGGGGGTTGGGTGGGGGGAGCACAAACATTCAGCCCATTACAACGGATACCTTTCTTAAGCCAGAAATAGTCACTAACAAAGAGAATGATTGAAAACGTATTTAATTTGCTTTAATATCCAATTTTCTGAAGCCAAATACACAGCTCAAATGTGACTTTCCAAGTCTAGATTTAGTTATATGGATAATTGAATTGGAAGTAAAAAACTAAACTGACCATAGCTTTAATTTACCCATGAAAGGCACTTGTACCCCAATGTTTATAGCAGCACTCTCAACAATAGCCAAATTGTGGAAAAAGCCTAAATGTCCATCAACTGATGAATGGATAAAGAAATTGTGGTTTATATACACAATGGAATACTACTTGGCAATGAGAAAGAATGAAATATGCTTTGTAGCAACGTGAATGGAACTGGAGAGTGTTATGCTAAGTGAAATAAGCCATACAGAGAAAGACAGATACCATATGTTTTCACTCTTATGTGGATCCTGAGAAACTTAACAGGATCCCATGGGGGAGGGGAAGGAAAAAAAAAGAAAAAAAAAGAGGTTAGAGTGGGAGAGAGAGCCAAAGCATAAGAGATTCTTAAAAACTGAGAACAAACTGAGGGTTGATGGGGGGTGGGAGGGAGAGGAGGGTAGGTGATGGGCATTGAAGAGGGCATCTTTTGGGATGAGCACTGGGTGTTGTATGCAAACTAATTTGACAATAAATTTCATATAATAATAAAAAAAATTTACCCATGAAAGAAATAAAGGATGCAGCATTAAGTAAATAGTCACTGGAATTGGTAAATGAAAGAATGTTTGACTTCTAGTGAATGATCTAAAAACAAAATTCATAGACATTTTTAAGAGTGTGATGGTCAATGTCCTTTGTTTGCAAAGTGCCCTTGGGCCTGGTCATAGTAAACCAGGACCTTTTTGAAGAGGCCTGGAAGCCTTTGGAGAGTTGGCTTTGGTTTTCTGAAAGTACTTTTTTCCAACAGGGAGTTCATCTCAGAGTAGTTGTGGCCATCCTGATGAAGGTGACCGATAATTCCCCTCAGGTCAGTGGTAGGAAAACAGAATAGGCACTGAGTACTTTTCAAGGAAGAACATCCAGTTTCTGTGCCTGTTGCCCTCGGACTCTAGCAAAAAAGCCCAGGATATTACCAGGCCACATTTTCTTGAATTTACCACCTGTGAAAGTGGCCTTTACACAGAGATGTGACCCTTACGTAGGACTTTGTCCCTGGGCCAGCCCTTCCCCTTCCTTGGCTCTTGTTATTTCTGAGGTTGACAATTCTTTAATGTTTTATGATGAAAAGGAACTCTTGTGCAAGAAGGGATGGAAGAGATGAAGCAGCCATCTGCTCTTTTCCTTCCTGGACCTCCTATACAGAGGTTTCAAATTTCAGGGTACAATTGTTATTGTTGGTCTGCTGGGCAGGGCTCCTCTTGTCATTGATTTATTAATTAAATAATTTATTATCTTCCTTTCCCTTATCTGCTTCCCTTTAAGACTTCCCCCAAAGGCAACCATTATAATGTGTTTAATGTGTATCTGCATGTTTCTTGCAAAATGTATATTGTTTTGTGTACATGTATTTTTTGAATGGTACTGTACTATATATCTCATTCTGTTTCTTTTCTTTTCCTTTGCATATATCTTTGAGATCTCTGTATATTGCTATGTATACTTTTAATGTATTGTTTTTAATTGTTGCGTAATACTCCTTGGTGTATATCCACCACTTTAACAATCTACTCGCCAAGTGATGTATATCTGATTATCTCTAACTCCCTGCTACCACAATTAATGTAGTCTTTTAATGAACTTGAGTGAGAATATATCTTTGGAATATGTATTCAGGGAGGAAATTGCCGGGCTATAGAATATAAATGTATTTAGGGGTGCCTGGGTAGCTCAGTTGGTTAAGTGTCCGACTCTTTTTTTTTTTTTAATGTTTATTTACTTTTGAGAGAAAGAGAGGGAGAGACAGAGGTGTGAGCAGGGGAAAGGCAGAGAGAGGGAGACACAGAATCGGAAGCAGGCTCCAGGCTCTGAGCTGTCAGCACAGAACTCACAGACTGAGGGATCATGACTTGAGCTGAAGTCGGACGCTCACCCAGCAGAGCCACCCAGAGGCCCCAGTGTCTGACTCCTGATTTCGGCTCAGGTCATGATGTCATGGTTTATGGGCTTGAGCCCTGCATGGGGCTCTATACTGTCAGTGTGGGGGTTTCTCTCTCCCTCTCTCATACCCCTTCCCCTCTCTCTCTCAAAATAAATAAATAAACTTAAAAAAAAGAATATAAATATTTAATTTGACTGTAACACCAGATTGTTCTCCAGAATGTATGAACTAATGCACACATCCTATACCAGAGGGCAAAACAAACAAACAAACAAACAAACCTTCACACATTCTTTTTACCAACTCCCATCAAAAGGTAGAACCTACTTCCCTCTCCCTTGAATCTGGTTTGACCTTGTGATTTGCTTAGTGGAAGGTGGCAGGAAATGTTTGTGTTCTGGCCCTAGACCTCAAGAGATCCCACAAATCCTGTTGTTGAGCTGAGAGCCTTTCAATCATCATGCCATCAAGCCCAGGCTAGCCTGCTGGAGGATGAGACCATGTGGAGAGAGCACCCAGGTCCTCAGCCACCTTAGCTGAGGCCCCAGACATGTAAGTGAGTGGAGAACATTTGGACCAGAAGACTTGGCTACCTAGTAGAACCCGGTCCAAATTGAAAACCTATAGAATTGCTAGCTAAATAAAGTAGTTGTTGTTTTAAGCCACTAAGTTTTGGATGTTTTGTTATGCACTTAATAGATAAGTGGGAAAAAACATAGATAAGTGCTGACTCCTGATCACAGGGCATGATACATCTCACATCCCCACTGACACTTTGTATCATTCAGCTTTCTAATTTTTGCCTTATAGATATAAAATGTCTTGTTTTATTTGGATTTCTTTAGGATTACTAATAAAATTGAATACTTCTTTATACGTTTGGTAGACTTTGGGCTTCCTTTTCTTAAATTGCTTGTTAGTATCCTTTGCCCATTTTTCTTACAAAGTTGGTGTTTTTTTCTTGATGATTGGTAGTTCTTGTATACTCTAGATATTAATACCTTTTCATTTTTATGCAATAAAAATATTTTCTAATATTCTGTACTCCATTATTTTTATTTATGATGGCCTTTGTTGATTCCAATTCCTTAATTTTTTTTATGTAATCAAATGCATCCTTTTTTTTTTTTTTTTTAAGTAGGCTGCCTGCCCATTGTGGGGCTTGAACTCACAGCCCTGAGATTGAGAGTTGCATGCTCCACCAACTGAGCCAGCCAGGCACCTCTTTTAAAGATTTTATTTTTTTTTAAGTGATCTTGACACCCAACATGGGGCTAGAACTTATAGCATAGAGATCAAGAGTCACATTCTCTACCAACTGAGCCAATCAGGCACCCCTTAAATGCATCAGCTTTTTGTCTTACAGTATGTGCTTGGGAAATTTTGTTTAGGAAGTGATTCCCAACTCCTAGGGTTACAAAGACACCCTACTATACTTTCTTCCATCAACATTAGAGTTATTCCTTAGACAATTAGGTCCTTTATTCATCTTGAAACCATACTGCTAGTTTGGAAAGTGAATAGGAACTTTTGCACTACAGTCCCATGAACCTGCTTTGAGGCATGGTGTTAGATGGGGACCACATTTTCCTTTTCTTCATAGTGAGTCACTTTTCCCACCACCATTTGTTGGTCAATTCATCCTTTCCCCCATTGATTTGTGGTGACACCTTTGTTGTATATACAACCTTTGTTGTATATTCATTTCCCTTGTGCAAATGGGTCTATGTTAGAGATCTCTCTTCTATTCCATTTTGTTAGTTCCTTCCAATTTGTTAGTTCTTGTGCTATGATAACACTGTTTTTTGTTCGTTTTGTTTTTCCTATAATAGGTTTGATATTTTTATTCTTATATTCTAGGCATTCTGCCATATGCTTTTTATTTCAGATATTTACTTAATCCTTTCAGAAACCTGCAAGGTTTGTATTATTATCTCTGTTTTACACAGAAGGAAAGAGAGGAATAGAGAAAATGTAATGTCATTGCTTAAATTTCATGTGATATTAAGTAGTGGAGCTAGGATTTAAACTAAGTCAGTCCAGCTAGAGAGCCTGTGTGTCCTATTCTATAACATGCCCAGCTTGTCAGCTCCTGGTCTGGTTGCTCTTTAAGCTCTCTGAAGAGTTCTGGCCAATTTGGAAAGGGGGAAAAAGTCATCATCTGCATGGTCCTAGGTTTAACTGCCCCACTTTTCTCACTCAGACCCCATTGTATCTTTCCCAAACAGTAAGACTAGTAGGACCAATGCTAAAGTTTAAAATATCCATATTTTGGGCTGGATTTAGGTCATATGTGTGATACTTTTAAAAATAGATCTCCAGGTGCTGGGCGTGATGAAGTGTTTTCTAATTATAATATACGCAATTTAGCACAATAGTGAAAAAAAAAAAAAAAACAGAGAGCCCAGGTCCTCACAATATAGAAGACAGTGTTGTTGTTACCCACCCCCTTCCTTCTTTTTAGCAGAACCCAGATTTTATTCAGATAACGCATGGCCTAGTCAGCCAGGTACTCCATGGAAACTGATCATGATCATCTATCTTACTCCCCTTGCCATCAGATAGATAAGACAGGGGTGTCAACTCTTTTATGGCCAATGAAACATGGAGGGAAAGAAAGTCTGCTGGAGTGGCTTCTAGGATTTTTTCCCCTCAGTCTTAAAACAAAAGAGCTACCCATGCTTTCAGGAAGAAAGGAATACTTCTTCTGGTGTGATGTTGGGAGCTGTGGTAGCCATCCTGTGAATAGAGGGGCCAATTAGCCTGAAGGGCAGGCTTACCCACTGAAGATGGCAGAGCAGAAAGATGGAAAGGACCTGGGTCTTTGATGAGACTGAGCTGCTAAACTAATAAATCCTGGGGCAGTCTCACCTCCGAACTTCTTGATAGGTGAAATAAAATCTCCTTACAGTTTAAGCTACATAAGTGAAGAAGCTTCTGTCAACTGCAACTAAAGGTATTCTGTACTTGCATCTTAAGGGTTAGATGCATGTGTACGTCTTCAAATATGTCTTGTGAATTTGTGTCAGGATTGTAAGCAACCTCTATGTGAGCTAAACATATCCACTTCTACTTCTCTAGTTCGGATTATGCACTGGGAATGGATAAGTTAAAAGGGCATGTTGTACCACAGTTCCCATATCCCTGCCTTCTATAACTTGCCTTCCCATCTCCATGGAGCTTACCAACTAGTAGGCAAGACAGAAAAATGACAGTACATGGGTGAATAGCTATCTTGGACTATGTAAAATAAGGGACAGCCAAAGGAGTGAGGGACCAATGCATCTGGGGAGCATAGCCAGAAACACAATTGCTGGATGAGGGAGTTGGCAAGAGCTGGGGTGGGACAGGAGTGGGCTGAGGGTGTCAGAGGAGGAGCCTGGACTTGAATCTTGTATTTTGTGTAGTAATTAGTCAGGGGAGGGGCCTGGGAGCAAAAGTATTCCAAATTGAGAGGAGGTGTGAGTTAAGGGAGAGAGACTGGGAAAAACAGAGCCTAATGCAGGAACCAGAATCTTAGTGTGGCTGGAGCACAGGGGAGTCAGACCAGGGGGGGCTGACAAGGAGGTTGAAAAGAAGGCATTTTCCCCATGACTCCAAAAACAGTGTGAAAGGAAAGAGTCTCTGTTTTTAATGTGACGTGATGTGATATGTGCCCAGGTTAAAGAAGTATGAACAACTTCTTTGTGAGTATCTAATGTATGTAGATATAGGAAAAAAAATTTGTATGAGAATTTTCGAAATGGGCCTTTGGAATTATCATTTATTGGAGGATATTAAATGTTATTATTTGTCTCTGTTTGTTTGTTGAATAAACAGTATATTCAAATAGACCAAAGGGCATACGGTAAAAAGTAAGTTTCCTCCTACCTTTGATCCCCAGAATTTTACATTTCCTCCTCAGGGGCAAGTACAGTGGCCAATTTTTTTTAAGTTATTTATTTTGAAGTGGGGGAGGGAGAGAGAGAAAGGGAGAGAGGGAGAGAGAGAAAGAGGGAGAGAGAGAGAATCCCAAGTAGGCTCTGCACTGTTAGCACAGAGCCTGACACAGGGTTCAAACTCACGAGCAATGAGATCATGACCTGAGCTGAAATCAAGAGTTGGAGGCTTAATTGACTGAACTACCCAGGCACTCCCACAGTGGCCAATTTTTAAAGAAATATATTGTATATATGCTTGAACCCACATTACATCTTGTATTAGTTATCTACTGCTGTGCAACAAATTACCCTCAAACTTAGTGGATTCAAACAATGAACATTTATTATACCACATAATCTGTGGTCAGGAATCCTGTGGCTTAGTGAGGCCTCTGGCTCAGGGTCTCTTACAAGGTCGTGGCTGAGCTGTCAGGAGGGCCTGTAGTCATGTCATAGCTCCACTCAGGAGGATCTGCTTTCAAGTTCATTCAAGGGGTTGTTGGCAGGATTGAGTTTGTCAGAGGCTGTTGGGCTGATGGCCTGATTTCTTCACTCGTTTTTGGCCTGAGGCTTCCCTCAGTTTCTTGCCCCATGGGCTTCTTCTGCAGAGGGCACCTCACAGCATGGCAGTTGGCTTGATCAGAGCAAACAGCTAAGAAGCAGGAAAGTCTATGAAGACAAGAAGCCAAAGTTTTTGTTTATAACCAAGCATCAGCAGTGACATCCTCTCACTTTTGCTGTTCATTAGAAGCACATCACTCACTAGGTTGAACCCAATCTCATGGGAAGGGGATTACATAGGGAGGTCATTGTTACTGGGGGTTGGAGATCATTAGGGTCGACTTAGAAGCTGCTTGGGCACATGTGTATACTATATTTCTACCTAAAAAAGTCTTTGTTTTTAAGCACAAAAATGTTTCCTGCCTTGCTTTTGTCATGCAATAGTGTATTTGAAGCAATTTCCAAGTCACTCCATAAAGATCTCCTTCATTCTAGCAACGGCATAGCATTTCAGTCCTGACTCTATACTGAATATATTTTGGATGTGCCATACTTTTATTAAACAACCCTTTATTGACGGGCTGTCTTTGATCTTTTGCTGCACACATTCTTTACCAGTGTGAGAATGCATCTGGAAGGTAAATTCCTAGAAGTGGAATTGCTGGGTCAAAGGGGATGTACATTTCACGTTGCTAACTATGGCCAAATTGCCCTCCAGGGGAGCTTGTACCTATTTATTTTCCAGCCCCGAAGTATGAGAATTGTCTACTTCTCCACAGCTTCTTGAGGCATTTTTCCCACAAGTTTTTTTTTGTTAATGTTTTATTTATTTTTGAGAGAGTGAAAGCGGGGGAGGGGCAGAGAGAGGCAGACAGAGGATCTGAAGTGGGCTCTGCACTGACAGCAGTGAGCCCAACGTGGGGCTCGAACTCACAAACCTTGAGATCATGACCTGAGCAGAAGTCGGACGCCCAACCAACTGAGACACCCAGGTGCCCACCACCCCCCCCAACAAGTTTTAATGAAAAACAAAAAGAGAAATCATGGAAGAAAAACTAAAAACCGATGTTTAATGAACAGAACAAATTGGAGTCACTGATTTTTATTGAATGAAAATGTAACAAGGCTCTGCTATTTGTTTAATTTGATCTGGATTTACTAGGGTATTTTCCCAGTATATTATACAAAAAGGGCAGGGACTCCTGGTTTAGGTCTCAGTGTCCCTGATAATCTGTTCTGGCTCCTGTCACTATAATCTCAGATAATGTCTTCCTCTAAGATTATGTGGATTTCTGAAAGCACTCAACAGTTAGCTTATCAGATTCAAACTTCATCTGGAGGACATGACACCAATAACCATCAAACCAAGTATACACTGAATAATTATTTACTTTGGCAACTCTACAGCTTTGGTCACTTTTGTCTTTTCTGCCGATGTTTCAAGCATTAGAAAGACAGAGAATGTAGGGGTATTAAGATTCCTTAGAGCCCAGATATAACTCTCCTTCAACCTCCTCCTCCTTTCTACAATTGATCAGCTTCTGTCTGTGTATTTTCACAGAGAAATGCTTATTTCATTAAAGTAGATTGTTCCATTGTTCAACAGTTATAGAAATTAAAGATTATTTTGAACACGGAGTTGAAGTCAGAAATCTTTTGTTCTGTGCCTCTCTGTTCAGTGCTTCCTCATCTGCCTTAAGGAGCAAAGGGGAAAATTGTTCATTGTAAACAGTTCTGATAGCTTCATTAAGTCTGCTCTTCTCCTGGCTGGTGACTATTTTGCATTATTCCTTCTTCTCTGGAGTTGATTTTCAGATGTACCACCACACTGATTCCTCTCCTCTTTACATACTCCTGTTATAAGACTCTAAAGTTATCAAGCATGAAGATACTCACAGTGCCAGTTTTTCTGCTGATCCCCACATGGTAGTCCGTGTACTTTTAGGACCACTGATTGAGAGTAAGCATAATGACAAAGAGCTGTTGTGAATTTAAGAATGCTTTGACAATCTTTATAGCAGCATTATACACGATACCCAAACACTGGAAACAATCCAAATGTCCCTCAACAGATGAACGGCCAAACAAATTGTTGTCTAGACATATAATGGAATATTATTCAGCCTTGAGAAGGAAGGAACTTCTGACACATGCTACATCACAGATGAACCTTGAAGACATTGTGCTAAGTGAAATAAGCCTGTCACAAAAGGACAAATACTGTATGATTTCACTTCTATGAGGTACCTAGAGTAGTCAAGGGGAGGAATGATTGTGGAGTTATTATTTAATGGATACAGAGTTTCAGTTTGGGAAGATGAAAACGTTCTGAAGATGGATGGTGGTGATAGTTTGCCCACTGTGAATGTACTTAATGCCACTAAATTGCCACTTAATTGCCACTTAAAAATGGTTAAAATGGCAAGTTTTATGTTATGTGTATTTGACCACAGTAAAGCAAATTGTGTCCTGTCAATTACAGCAGCATCTCCAAACACTTGAAAAATAATTGTATATTTATTTGACACCTATTATTCATACACAGTAAACTTTGGCTCACACATCCCCCCTCCCCCCCACCAACCTCCAGATCTTTTTTTTAAAATATTTATTTATTTATTTATTTATTTATTTATTTATTTATTTCGAGAGAGATAGCATGCACTCAAAGGGAAGGGGCAGAGAGAGAGGAGAGTGAGAATCCAAAGCAAGCTCTGTGCTGTCAGTCTAGAGCCCGATGCAGGGCTTGATCTCACCTACTGTGAGATCATGACCTGAGCTGAAATAAAGATTCGGGATGCGAGGCACCTGGGTGGCTCAGTCAGCTGGGTGACTGACTTCACTCAGGTCATGATCTCACAGATCGTGATTTTGAGCCCAGCGTTGGGTTCTGAGCTGACAGCTTGGAGCCTGGAGCCTGCTTCGGATTCTGTCTCCCTCTCTCTGCCCCTTCCCTGCTCACGTTCTGTCTCTCTTTATCTCTCTCAAAAATAAACATTAAAAAAATAATTAAAAAAAGAAGTCAGGATGCTCAACTGACTGAGCCGTCCAGGTGCTCCTCTCTCCTCCAAATCTTCATTCATCCCATGGTAAGTCTCTGGGAGCCATTTGTCTTTTGTGGCATTATTTTCCTTAGCATAGTTGATTAACCAAAATGAGCAGCTAACCTGAGCTGAACTATTCAGAAACTCATTGCTGTGATTTTAGAATTTGGTTTCAGGAACTTTTTGTTGGTATCTATGTAGGGGTAAAACTGAGAGGATGGATATTTGGTTGGGAGCTATATAAGGTGGCCATCTTTCATGTTTATTTATTATTTATTCGACAAATATATATTGTTTGCCTACTGTGTGCCAAGCATGAAAATAGGTGTTGGGATTCAGCCCTGCTCCTGCCTTCCTAGAGAAGCAGAGCAAACCTCACTGTAAAGATATTATCTCTAATGTTGTCTCTAATATTTTTGTTATCTCTAATATCTAGTGAACTGTTCTCCCCCAAATAACACAGTATACCATGGTTTTATCACATTTAACTTCCCCTTCTAAATTATTTTTTAGCACATTTTTTAGCAACAGCACTAGCACAATTGTTCAGTGAAAGCTTGGTGGACCACAACAGGGTATTAGAAAGATTTTTCATTTTAACAACAAATGTGACAAGAACACCAATATTACAGAGGTTCCCTATATGTTCATGGGATACCTACAAAGGATGGTGGGTATTTTGTTTATCGGCTGCAGCAGCGCCACCAGGTGGCAAAACAGTAAATGATGTTCATAGTCCATTGAGCCTGCCTGTGTAGAAATCACACAATTCTTGAAAATTGTTTTTTAATTGGGGATGAGAGGAGAGTTGTATTATTTCAAAATTTGTACATGAAGGGAGACTTTTAAGTCTGATCAAATAATAAAATTTTCATTTTCTTAAAATAAGACAACATTGGGGCGCCTGGGTGGCTCAGTCGGTTAAGCGGCCAACTTCGGCTCAGGTCATGATCTCACGGTCCGTGAGTGCGAGCCCCGCGTCGGGCTCTGTGCTGACAGCTCAGAGCCTGGAGCCTGTTTCAGATTCTGTGTCTCCCTCTCTCTGATCCTCCCCCGTTCATGCTCTGTCTCTCTCTGTCTCAAAAATAAATAAACGCTAAAAAAAAAAAAAATAAGACAACATTTTGTTAAGGTCCTCATTCTCCTCTCTGAGCAACTTCTAGTTAACTCCTGGGAGTTTGTCCCAGAGTTGAAGTCTTGAAATTGAGACAGATGTGCCCAAAAGTGTACAGCACCCTTCATGAGGTCTTCCCTCTCCTTTTCTGCAGTGCCAATCTTCTAAGCTCTCCTAAACCACCTCTGATAAAGATTTCATTCATTAACAAATACTCAGTGAGTACCTGCATGGTGCTTACTCTGTTCTAGGCACTGCAGATATAGCAGCAAATACAACAGGGTAAAATTTCAGTCCTCACTTATGACACTCCTATTGTGACACATTTGTCCCCTTTATGCTCTGTTAAGTCCTTGACAATAGAGACCTGTCTTCCCCTTCTTCGCTGGAACCATACCCACTGAATTCCCCAGTAACAATTTCAGAACTCAGTTGGTTTGAGATGACTGTATTTATTATGACCCTTCCCATGGGATCTGATGGAATCAAAGCTGTGCCTGCCAGCCAGGGGACAAAATACAGAAGCAGAAAGTTCACTTTAGATCCTGTGGTGAACTGAATAATAACCCTCCAAAGAGGGTTGCATCCTAATTCCCAGAATCTGCAAACATGTTAATTTACATGGTAAACGGACTTGTGGATGTGATCAAGTTAAGGCTGTTGAGATGGGGAGATTATACTGGATTGTCATCGTGGGCCCAGAGTAATCACAAGGGACCTTATAACAGGGAGGCAGTAGAATTAGAGTTGGACAGAAGATAACAAGGATGAAAGCAGAGGTCAGAGAGGAGAAAAGATGTTATGCTGCTGGCTTTGAAGATGGAGAAGAAGGCCAGGGAATGTAGGTGAAGTCTAGAAGCTGGAAAAGGCAAGGAAAAGGATTCTCTAGAGTCTCCAAATGAACACAGGCCTGCCGGCACATTTTAGACTTCTGACCTCCAGAACCATAAGATAATACATTTGTGTTGCTGCTATAAGCCACTAAATTTGTGGTAATTTGTTACATCAGCAACAGGAAACTAACATAGATTTCTACATGTCCTCCCTCCAGTTTGCCCTTCCTGGCTGCCCATTCTTTCTGCTGCACAGAGCAGAACATTTCTACTTTGTTCCCTTATTTTTCTAAGTCATTGAGATGTGCTGGGTTTTCTTAACACAAGCCTATAAGTGTTTCTCTAACCATCTTGTCTCACCATTGGCATTGTTTAGCATATCCTCAGAGTCCTCAGCTTCTCTATGAGAATTTAAAATTCTGTATTTTCAGTTCCATGGTTAGCTAAAAAAATATTATAGAATTCAACTCACAGCCCAAAAGTTAGCCTCTTCCTGATAAGAACACTAAAAGCATTCTCATTAAAGTCAGGAACCAGACAAGGATATCCATTAGCGCCACTCTTACCTTATTCTTCTGGAGGTACTGGCTGTTATTACACAAGAGAAAAACAAAAAGATGGGGGAGGAAAGGGACAAGAGGAGGTAAACTTGCAATTATTTACAAATGATATGATTGTATACCTAAAAGACTAAGACAGAAAAACTATACAAATAATAAAGGAATTCAGCAAAGTGACTGGACACAACACTTATGTATGGTAATCACCATATGAATAACGATTACTGAGGACATATATACATAATGGAAAAACAATCTATTTGCAGTAACAACAGAAAAGATAAAACAAATTAGAATAAAATAATAAGAAATATACAAGGCGGATATGAAGGAAACAGAACAAAACTTGAAAAAGAAGAAAAGTATGCCATATTCTTTGATAGAAGACTTACCATGGTAACAATAAAGCCTTTCGTGTTTAAGACCACTACAGTTGGACTTCTGTTATTGGCAACCAAGTGAAATTGATAAGGGAAATAATCTTGTTTCATTTTCTCTTCATAACTTCATTCTTCACTCAATCTTTATATTACTTGGTGTTGTCTTTAGGATTTCAGTCTTCGTGGGGATATGTAGGCTTCCCCCCAGCAGAAGGCAGGTCATAAGTTGAAGCCTGATCTCCTTGTGTTCCAAGCCAACGCCACCTTTAGACTACCAGGTCATAGTGAGGACTCCCTGGAGATGTTGCCCTTTGCTAGTTGTCTCAACTTGCCATGGGCACCGTCATTACAGTTTTGCCACAAACACCCATGTACACACATATGCAGTCACTCACTGAGGAACACCATTTCCAGGATACCCCATCTAGATCATCTTAGGTTTTCTTGTTGATAAAACAATTGCTACATGGTAGCATGCTAATGGTAATCTTCTCACCAGGATCATAGCTAAAATAGCAATTTTTATTATCTTGTAAGTGTCACGAGCCCATTCTTGGGCTATATGCTTGTTGACACCATTTATACATATCTTTTATTTCTTAGGCATTTTTAGTTAAAAAAAATTTTTTTTGATGTTTATTTACTTTTGAGAGAAAGTGAGTGCATGAGCAAGGGGCAGAGAGAGATGGAGACACAGAATCTGAACAGGCTTCAAGCTCTGAGCTGTCAGCAGAACCTGATGCAGGGCTCAAACTCACAAACTCACTCAGGCGCCCCAGGCATTTTTAGTTTAAAAAAAACATGCCACTGCTAAAAAAAAAAAAAAAAAAGCCACTGCTAATTACTATTGTCAAAAGAATTCTAGATACCATCAGTAAGTAAGTTGGTGGGGGAGGGTAGAAAAGGGAGAACCTACTATTACCACTGAAACTTTGTCAGGCTAGCATGCTCAAGTGGGGCAGACAATCAAGTTTATCAGAAAGAATCTTTAATTTCACACAGAACACACCCTCCTTGAAGGCTATTCCCTGACTATTCCTAGAAGCAGCTGGGATGTCTCTTAACAGAAGAGCTAAGTCTGATTTTAGCTGTTCTTTTCTCTCCCTTATCTTCTTTTTTCAAAGCCTGGCACACGCTAGAAATTCAATAACTGCCAAATAAACAAATGGATGGGATTGTGCTTTCATCCGACTCTATCCTGAAGTCTAGACAGGAGGGAGAAGCTGCTTGAA
Organism: Prionailurus viverrinus; assembly: GCF_022837055.1. Taxonomy (NCBI): domain Eukaryota; kingdom Metazoa; phylum Chordata; class Mammalia; order Carnivora; family Felidae; genus Prionailurus; species Prionailurus viverrinus. Next base: position 38,117,550 of record NC_062569.1, read on the forward strand.
AAATTCCAGAGAATGAAAGTGCCACTAAGTAGGAGCAGTCCACTGGCACCCTGCGGCAGATTTTGGCTTTGGGGCAATCGTTTGTAAGATCTCTTTCATTGTGTGCAGTGGTAAATGCTGCTTTTGTTTCAGCCTCTCCAATCTACTCCCCCCCCCCCCCCACCTTGTTTTAAAAGAAATTTAACATTTGGGAGGTCCTAGGCACTAAGCCTTTTGTACTTAATGGATAAGTCATTCTCATTGGTGCTGGGGGAGGGAGTAGTAAACGTTTTGTTTATCACCACTAGTAAGACTTAACTTGTGCATGAGGATTAGAAAACTCAAATGCCTACAAGCAGGTCAGGTGTGGGACATTTGTCTACAGTGTGTGTGTGTGCGTGTGTATGTGTGTGTGGTGAAGGCATGGTGAATTACAGTGTGCGGCTCCCTTTCCAGAAGGCCCTTGTGGCTCACCTCCACTGAATTGTTGCCAGACTCCCATTTTTCAAGAAAAGCCGGAAACCCTGAGTATAAAAGAATAAAATCTCCCAATTTGAAAATGCTAGCTCAAATTTCAAAGAAAAAGTCTCCTTGGTTGAACCAAATAAAACACCTCTGTGGACGGCATCTGGCACTATTTTGGAATCTCTGTTGAACACAGCTGCAGGGAGAACAGATGACAGGTGTGGGACTAGAGACCCAACACAACAGCCAGAGACAAAGAGCCTGGTTTTAGTGAGATTGTAAAAAAGTAGTACTAATTGTAGGAAATTCTATGATTTTCTTACCAGTTATGTGTTGTCCCTTGGCAATAGTAATTGTGAATCTAAAAATTTCAGATTCTGTAAAATTCCATTTGTATGATTCATGCTGTCATCCTCTTTAATTTGTGGTTTGAGTAATAGGGCCAATTTCATGACGTATATGTGTGGAGGACAACTTTGCTCATAACCATGATTGTGAGTTTTTTAACGTGTACTTAATTAGGCCTTAATAAAGGCCTATGTATTACTTCCTGTCAGGTCACATTTGTCTGGCTTCTTCTGGGATCTTACTGTATGAAAAAGAAGAGAAGGAGGAGGTCTGTGTTCCCTTACTTCTAACTCTTTAGGAGTAGAAATTTGGCAAAAATTATTTTTGTGAGAAGTAGAACTTTGAGGATTTTAATGAACAGCATGCAGTTATTCACTTTATAGTGATAGTCAGCCTGCAGCATGTCAGAACATGATGAGGTACAGCCAATTCCAATCCTTCTTTCATTTCAGCTGATTTCACTTTCTAACCCTAGACTGTAACCGATTAAGTGTGATGAGCATTTGGGGTGGGAAAGTATAGATTCTTATGGAAACAGAAGCAGAGTCTCTATCTTAGGCTTGATGGGGAAGGGAGGTCTGTGAGACTTCCTGGAGGAAGTGACATCTTCAGTAAGAGTGTAAAATTGATTCACTTTCAATTAGAGGCCAGGGTGAGGGTGGGGGAAGTAGAAGCCCAGAATTAAAAAAGTGTGACAAAACCCGAGATTGGAAATAAATTCAATTGGACTGGAGGTTGCAAATCATTCCAATTTAATTTCAAGCATAGCACTTTTCGCTTTCTGATCATGTCTTGTTTGCTCATTTATTTACTGTGTGTTCTGCCACCCCCATTCGCCCACCCAGAACAGGAGCTCTAGCCTGCTGATCCCTCAGTGCCCAGCTATACAGTTAATCTTTCCTGAGGACTGCCATGGGTCAGATCCTGTTCTCAGTGCTTCCCTCATGCACCCTACCAACCTCCCTTCCCTCTCCCCCCAACACCAACCAGCAGACAAAATTTTACTTCTTCAGAGTTAGCTCAAATGTTCCCTTCTTTGTGAAACCTCCCCATCTCTTTACAGCACCCTTACTCTCAGAATTACTGCTTTCAAAGTTCCCACAACTATTGATCCTTCCTTGTGGTATCAGTTTAATTCTGCTCTTTCTCTCTCCCATTTGTCATTAATTAAGTTTTAAAATCATATGAAGACAGTGATTTTTACTTGTCTCTGTAAACCTCTCAAAATTTTGGGCAGGATTTTGTACACAAAATGGGGCTCAAAAGTATTTCAAGTAAATGAATTGAGAGAAAGTGATGACTCCTTCTTCCCTTCCTGCAGTCCTAAGAGCAATTTTTTAAAACTTAAAATCTGACACCACAGCCCTACCTAACCCTACCGAAGCCCACTCTTCATCTTCAGACTAGAATTCTAACTCCTAAGCATGCTGCTGGCTTCAGGGCCCTATGTGAAGTTGCTCCCACTCATCTCTCCAGCCACAACCCTCTCTATACCTCTTCTAATAAAACTTGACTGCTTATGGTGGCTACACAATGGGCTGTACTGATTCATGTCACCAGGCTTTTATTTCAACTACTCCCTCTGCCTGGAATGCCCTTTCCATTTTTCTTGACTGGCTGGGTTCAGGCATGACCTTCTCAAGCAAGTTTTCCTTCTTTGAATACAGATCCTATTAAGTACTTAAAGAAAGGAGGCGCGTGGGTGGTGGAGTCCGTTAAGCATCCTACTCTTGATTTCTGTTCAGGTCATGATCTCACGGTTTGTGAGTTCGAGGCCCGCATTAGCTTCCGTGCTAATGGTGTAGAGCCTGCTTGGGATTCTCTCTTTCTCTTTCTCTCTCTCTCTCCCCCTCCCCCGCTTGTGCACACACGCTCTTTCAAAGTAAGTAAATAAACTTAAAAAAAAAAGAACTTTAAAAAGATATTAAGTACAGAAAAGTTTACGGTCTCCTTTACATTTGTGACTAAAAAGGAAAAGAATACTAAACCATGAAATATTTTATTTTTATTTTTTTTGAAGTTTATTTATTTTGAGGGGGACAGAGAGAGTGGGAGACAGAGAATCCCAAGCAGGCTCTCGCTGTCAGCGCAGAGCTACTCGGGCTTGAACTTGCAAACCCCCCAAATCATGACCTGAGCCAAAGAAACCAAGTCGTGTGCTTAACGGGCTGAACCACCCAGGCGCCCCCATGAAATGTAATTTTAAATGACACACAGCTTACATGTATGCTAGATTTACAATTCTGTCTACTTATGCTTTTCTCTCACTTTGCCTTTCTCTGCATGTACCCAATTGTAGATATCTCCAACAGTCTATGGGATAACTCCACTGCCAGATTCTCAGTTTGAGTCAAATGCTCTTTTTCTTCGCTTTCCAGGCACCGTTCTATCTGAAAGTAACGTGCAAATTCCAAGTTTGCCTTTCGCACTGTGGTGTAAGCTCCAGAGGTGGCGCAAACACCGTCTTTGGCCAAGGAATGCGAGACCCCCCGGCCCCCCCAGTCAGCTCCCTAGCTGACCAGTGCACATCTTTAAGGAGCCGTTCCCTCCTCACCCACGAAATTCAACTGGCTCGCACCTACTAAGGGCTGGCGCCTGGAAGACAAATGAAATATCACCCAGCCCTGAACGTTAAAAAAAGGAGATTCTCTAAATTCCTGGACCGCGACATACGACAGGCAACCGAAACTCACAAAATTCAGCGGAGTGGGCGGGGCCGGGGAAATTACTGACACCGGAAGTCAGGTGGCACAGCTCCGCCCGAATTCCCTATCTCGGCAGTCGACTATTCAGCCTTGAAGGCGCCTCTGGCGGGCTCCGCTGAGATCCACTGTTTCGGCGTTCGACTCGCCCGTGCTGCTGCGGCCGCCGAAGGAGGGGCAAAACTCAAGATGGCGGACAAAACGCCAGGCGGATCTCAGAAGGCCAGTTCGAAGGTAATTTCTTAGAGGACTTCATAAGTCAGTGAGTTTATCACTGTCATCTGGGGCCTACAGACTCTTCTGGCCAGCGGGAGGAGATTGGGGTGGGAGTCCGCGTTCTGGTCACTACGGTAGGCCCGGGCGCCGACGCACTGTGGTGCGCAGGTTGAGAGGCCTGGTGTCTCCCCTTAGTCCTAGCCTGGATTTGGTTGGAGGCTGGCGGGCCCACGGCGGGTGGCGTGAGTAGTTCGGCCTGCGTTTGGCACTGGAGGGAAATCCGGGATTTAAACTGAGGTCTGAAGCCGTGAAAAAGCGCCCCTGTATCCCTGTTTGTGGCGCTCTAAGGCCGCCGGACAGCACCTGGGAGAGGCGGGAATCTCTTCCCGGTGCTTAAGTGTTTTCCTCTCTGTCCTCGGTTCTTTGGTTCTAGATTTCACACGCTTCCGGCTTCCTTCAGTTTACCTCAAACCCTCTCCAGGGAATAAATAACATCTAGGGCTGCAAGTTGTGAGGGGAGGACCAATGGTGGAAGGACGCGGGGTGGGAAGTGCAGAGGCGGGAGCAGTTCTCCTTTGCAGAGCTGCCTCACCAAGGTTAATGCTACGCTCTACACGTGGTCTTGTATCGCTTACGAGGAAGTATAAAATGAGCGCTCCTTTTGAGGGTTCGCTTTCAAGAGCTCGGGATCCCCTGCATCTCCATGTTGTGTGTTCCTCCTTCCATAGACTTGGAAGCCACTTTAGATTATTAAATTGATTTTTAGTTAACAGGGAAACGTGTGCACATACTGTGAAACCATTGAGCTGTACAAGTAGTTTAGCAGCAGTTAGGTGGTGGTTAGCATCAGGTCTTAGTTGCCGTCTTGGGCCGATCACTGATTGTTTTTTTTGCTTTGAGTTTCTCAAGTCTAACACGATATTAAAAGTAGTAAGTACTGCCTGAAGTAGTTCTTAAGCTTTTGATGCCAATGCAATAAGTTGTGTAACAACACTTAAAGGTTCTAGGGACTGTTATATCTTGCAGACGTGTATGATTATAAGTTGGTTGTTAGGAAATTAAATTTACGGTAGACGGGGCGAGCCTTAGTTCTGAGAAACATAACCAGCACATTTTATACCTGCTTTATCAGTTTCTGATAAATAAAATCTTTGTGCCATTTTGTGGATGATGTTTGTAATTAGCTCGTAACTAGTAATGGCTTTAACAGTCAGCCTTTAATTTTGTAGAAACTATGGTTAGAGGACCAGTTTTGGCTGTTTTACATCCCATTTTTACTCCTTGTCAGTTTCTTCCTTCCCCTGTACGTTTCCTGTCGGTGTGGAGGGGAATAGTTGGGTACATCACTCGGCCACTTAACAGATTCACAAAAATAGGCCTGCTGTTAGGGAACTATTGGGATAGTTCGAGCATAAGCTTCATGATTTTAGTTTGTTTTCAAAGTCATATTTTAAGTATCTCCTATTTGAGGTTTTGGATACATTGAAAACATTTTAATGTGTATGTTCAGGCTTCCTCCTAAAATAGTACTTCTCATGGTTGTGAGGGAGTAGCTGTTTCTATAAGTAAATTGTTGGATCTTCCAGTAATATCTTTTCAGTTTATATATTGCTTTAGGTTATCATCAGTTCATGCTATTACGAGATTCTCTACCAATGTCTGTGAAAGGAATCAGAGTATCTCAGGACTCAAAGGATATCGGTGTAATTTTTCCCATTAGTATGGAGGGCTGTACGATGCAGTTAAAGATTATGGATTTTGATGACAAGCAAAAGACCTTTGGGTTCAAATCATGACTTGGTAATTAATTGTATTTGTCTTATTAAGGCAAATTGCTTAAACTCTTGCACTTCATTTTTCTCATTTGTAATATGGATGTAAATCTATTTTTTACAGAGTTGATGTAAGGATTAAGTGAATTACTGTCAATAAAGTACATAATAAACCTTAGTTCCTTTTTCCCCTCTCCTTTTTGTCCTTAGAGGAAATAGAAAGTACTTACTTTTCAAAATGTCATATAAATTCGAATCCTAAGATTTTAGAATCTAAGTCGTCAACTATCATATAATGATGCCCAGATTGCTGCTTTCTGTTTCTCACACAAGTGCTGAATTTATTGGAGAGAGTATCAGATCATTTTGGCGAATACTATAGTATTTGGAATTTCTAGTCTTGATCTCTGTGGTTTGGTTTTCCTTCCTCTGGCAGAGCAGATGAGTGACCCATTCTACAGTACAGATGGAACGTACAGCTTCTTCTGTTTCTTGCTCATTCTTTGGTAGTTAAATTCCCATTGATACAGTTCAGGATGCCTGTTAATCATGTTTCTACACATCGAGGAGAGTGTTAATTCAAATATGTACAAGGGAACGGAATGTACAGCATGGTGACTATGGTTAATAATACTGTATTGCATATTTGAAAGTTTCTAAGAGAGTAGATCTTGAAAGTTCTCATTACAAGAAAAATTATGCATGGTAACATGTTAACTAGGCTTATTGTGGTTATTAAGTTGTATATCTGAAAATAATATGATGCATGTCAATTGTACTTCAATAAAAATAAATTAAAATGTACGATATGCAGGATTTTGATGGCAAATTATTTGATGTATCTTAATTGTTTCCTATGCATTTATTTCTGTTTATCACCAGATGAAAATACTGCTTTAAAGGAGAGGGGTGTTGGTGCCATGTTGTAGCTTGATTTTGGGAGGAGAGACCATAATCGTTTCCTTAGAAAAATTGTTAGACGCATTTCCTTGGACTTTACAAAAATTAGTGTATTATTTTGATTTTAAGGATTTTGTTTGCTTGTTCAGCAAAATGAGGATAGGCAGAGAATGCGGTATTTTCTTTCCTTCTGCATTTCCTGTGCTGGTTACACTTGCTAATATAGTGCAATTATGCACCCTTTTATTTCCCTCTGTGACAGGTTTTTTTTTTTTTTTTTTTTTTTTTTGCCATAGTGTAAAAAATTGGCTTAGGTAAATTGAGCAGGTAGAGCATACTTCCTTGGACTTCCTTGGCTTCCTTTGACGTTTACTGCTGAATTGTTTAGAAAACTGTTAGAATTGCTGATTAACAAAAGTATTTTACTTCTTTTTTTTTTAAACTTCTTTTTTTTCTTTAATTTTTTAAAAAATTTATTTATTTATTTTGAGAGAGACAGAGACCACATGAGTGGTGGAGGGCTAGAGAGAGAGATGGGGAGAGAGAGTCCCAAGCAAGTGTCCACACTGTCAGAGCAGAGCCTGATGTAGGCTCGAACTTACAACTCACAAACCGTGAAATCATGACCTGAGCTGAAATCAAGAGTTCGACACTTAACCAACTGAGCCTCCCAGGTGCCCCAAAAGTATTTTGCTTCTAAGAAATGAGTAAAATGAGGTTACATTCAAGGCTTGTGACCCTTAGATATTTATTACTGTCTGTGTTCCTTTTTTTTTTTTTTTTTTTTAACACTCTTTTTGAGAGAGAGAGTACACATGCGAGCCAGGGAGGGGCAGAGAGAGAGGGAGACAGAATCCCAAGGAGGCTCCAGGCTCTGAGCTGTCAACACAGAGCCCGACATGGGGCTTGAACTTGTGAAGGGTGAGATCATGACCTGAGCCAAAGTCGGATGCTTAACTGACTGGGGCGCCCCATGTGTACATTCTTTTGATGGTATCTGAAAATATGTAAGGTTTCGATATGGTAAAACATTCCAAACAAAACACAAACCTTGAAAATTATGTTCTTCATGGTTTGCCATTTTTAGTTTAGAGTGAAACTTTATTATGTTATGATTGTAACTTTATCTTAAAATATAAGGTGGATAGTTTAATGAGTGGAAGGTTGTCTTTTTGGGGGGAGAGTGGAATTATGAACTTCCATTTTCTTGGTTGGTGCTCTTTAGAAACTTGAGTATTTGCAGCTCTGGTGCTTGAATATGACTCGATACGGTTTTTAAAAATTCTCATCGGATTGATTGTTTTCTGGAAGTCCAGTTTTAATTTTCTTTTGGTTTTTATTCCTGAAGCTTTATTCTTCCTGGAATGTAAACTTATGGAAGATACTCATTTGCCTTAGAAAGAGAGGCTCATTTGGTATGAAAGTTGAAGACTCCTGCCTCTCTACCACTTTTTTACAAAGAGCATCATTTTTTAAAAATAAAAACAAAAACTTGCTACGGGATATTAAACTCGAAAACACTAATGTTATAGATAACTTGTCTCTTATTAAGCTTTAACATTTTATTGCAGACCAGCCATGTGTTAGATATTTTGCTGAAATAACTTTTCAAAAAGGAAGATGGTATTTGCCAGTAGCATTTGATGCTATTTGGTCCTGTTAGATGTCTCTTCCTTGAGGAGTTAAAATTTTTTACTGGCCTTTCCTCAATTTGGCCTAAATTACAGGACATTCAAAATGTTCTTAAAACTTTTCATGTATTGATATGGTTTGGATGTAATTTTAAAGATCATTTCATGGGGTACCTAAGTGATCCAATCCGTTAAGCCTCTGACTTCAGCTCAGGTCATGATATCACGGTTTGTGGGTTCAAGCCCTGTGTCGGGCTCTGTGCTGACAGCTCGGAGCCTAGAGCCTGCTTCTGATTCTGGGTCTCCCTGTCTCTCTGTCCCTCCCCGACTTGCGCTCTGTCTCTCTCAAAAGTAAATAAACATTAAAAAAATTGTTTTTTTTAAATAAAGATAATTTCAGGTTTGTTATTTAACTTTATCATATGTGGCACATGTCTCAGTGATCTTATAAAGTGTTTTTTGAGAGGTAGACCTTAGTTTAGTTAGCCTTGGGAGAGTGATATTAAAGTAGGTAGTTGCTACACTTGTTAGTGAGTGGACAGCATAGTATGTTGGCAGTGGAGTGTAACTTAATTTTGTTGAGTACGTACTTGTTCCTGCAGGTTAGGTCAACAGGTATATTGAGGCTCTGTCACTTGGCAGATCTTGTGCTTGACTTTGAGGAAGAAAACTTTAAGTAAGACTATACAAACTGGGGAGCATGCTGTTTAGTGAAAAAAAGTCAACACATAATAGTACAAAGCAGAGGTACCTAAAAGTTTAGAGACAGAAGTGACCGCTGGTTAAATGGAGGGTGGCAAGGAGGAGACTTGAAGAATAGAAGAATTTGTGTTCTTTTGAACAATAAGCAGAGGTTATAAAGAGATGGGTAAGGTAAAGAAAAATCCAGGAAATAGATTCGTAAATGGTCTCTTATTTAGCCAGTGCATAGGGCACTTGCATAGGGAATAAAAGTTGCTGAGATGCAAAGGTAGGTTTGAGATAAATAGTGAAGATTTTGAATGCTATGAGTAAAATTGGAAAGCCATGGAAAATTTGAGGCAGGAAAGAGATTATTGGGACATACTTTAACAAGGATCTGGGAGTGAGGAGGACCAGCTTAAAGATTATTGCAGTGCTCCTGATAAATTTTGAGGATTGTTTCAGAAATCTCACCTCAGATCTTCTCTGGGAAGCTTTTCCTAACAACTTCGCCACTCCCATTAAGATTTACCTTGCCCTCTGTGCTTTTGTGGCCATTTGTTTTACTTGACTCTTTTATTAGCTCCCGAAGACAGGAAGTATGTCTTATTTTACTTTATAGTATCTCTACTGTAAGACATAGTACCAGTAGATAGTTGAATTAAGGGAAGATCTAGACCATAATGGTGTGTTTAGAAAGGAAGAGTCCCCATGGGAGAGCTGTATTAGAAGTGGGATGAACAGAATTTGACTCACGTGATTATGAGGGGATAAAGGAGTCCAGGATGGTTCTGTTACAGGGCTGTTGCTGGCCAACACTTACTGAACAGTTATGCACCAGACACTGTTCTAAGTATGTACTTTACCTGTTTTTGTCCTTCACAACAATCCTGTGAGGCAGGGTGCTCCTCATTTTACAGATGAAGGAAGTAGGGCCAAGGTTACAAAACTGGTAAGTGTTAAAACCAGGAAGTCTTATTCCAGAAACTGCTCTTAAAAACATTTTACTACTTCCATATTATGAGTGATTGAGAGATACAATCCAGTATCAGAAATAAGGCTGATAGGAGAAGCTAGTTTGGAAAGAATTTTAAATGTATTGGGTTTGAGGAGCTTGCAGACATTCAGGTGAAAATAACCAGGAGGTAGTTTGAGAACAGATTGGAATCCACCCGAGGTACTAAGGTCAAAAATAAGGAATTAGAAGTCATCTCAGTGCAATAAAGGTGTTGATATGCCGCCTATGGAGAGATTGTTAAACTTGTGGAGATGCAGGTTGTTGCTTTAGAAGATGAGAGGAGAAAAGACATTTTAGGAGTCAGTAAAGGGAATGGAAAGCTCAAGGGGCAGAATGGCAGTGTTGGAGGAGTGTTGCTGTGGCTAGCCTGCTGAGTTGAACCAAGTTTTTATTCTCAGCCACTAGGATGTAGTGCCATATGGTATAGAATAGTTGGTTTCACCTTTAACTCCTTAGCAATCATGAGAACAAATGATCCTTTCTACTTTTGGGTGTTCTTGCTGTCTTTCATCACATCTGTACTATCTGCTTTCTCTATCCTGAGATAAATTTCTCCTGTGTCTGCTTCTTTATTGTCTCAAGCTTCCCTTATTATGCCCTTTGATTTCTTGCTTTTGGGTCTTTTTCATTTGGATGAAAAATTGTGCTGTAGACCTCGGAAGATCTTGAGGTATCATTAATTTGTTGTTCTTCAGTTAAAAAACATAAAAACCAAACTCAGGACAAATGGTAGTCAGTTCTAGGTTAGGAAGAGGGAAGGTCAGCTTCTGTAGTAGCATTACATTTACTGTTTACTAGGACCATTAGCTTTAGAAGTTGGTTATTCTTTTTAAAATCTTATTAAGTACTATTTGTATATCTCTAACTCTTCTTAAGTCTAAAGAAGTTCCATTCTGAATGCAGTGTAGTTATAGCTCCATATCAGTGGGAAATACCTGGTTTGCAGTAAATGTGACCAATGCCATCTTAGGTTAATTGAAATCAGCTAATGCATCTTCCTAAGCCATGCTGTTATTTTTAAGTCCTAGAAATGATTTGAATATGGTGGCATAGAAGTTTAAATAGCGCTGTCTTATAAGGTCTTGAGTGTTTACTTATGTGGGTGAACTTTAGAATTATTTTTGGTAACTTTGTCCCAATGCAAAGATTTCCCTTTGGGGTATTGAGCTGTTGAAATTGCATTAAATATATAAATAAATTTGGTTATAATTGACATTGTCTTAATAATGTTTATTCCCATCCAGGAATATAATGAGTCTTTTCAAAAGGTAACTTGAATAATTGAAGCCTTCTATAAAGTTTGTGTTTTCTTCACCTGGGTTGTTTACATTTCTTTAGTTGGTTTCTAGGCGTTTACTGCTTATTGTTACTATTGTGATTAGGATACTATTTTTGTTACCTACTAGGTTAATATAGTATATTGGCAAGCAGTTAATTTTTTTTTTAAATGTTTATTTATTTTGAGAGAGAGAGAGAGGGAGAACTAACATGCATGCTCTCACATACCCGTCTGACTCTGGAAGGGCCAGAGAGAGGGAGAGGGAATCCCAGACAGGCTCCTTCTCAGCACAGAGCCTGATGTGGTGTGTGATCTCATGACCATGAGATCGTGACCTGAGCCAAAATCAAGAGTCAGATGCTTAACTGACTGAGCCACCCAGGTGCCCCTCTTGGTTTCACTTTAAATATTTAAATATATATAGAAATAAGTCAAATCTCATTACCTAATACCTCGCAAAATAAAAACAGCTCAGTGACAGAGTTAAATTCTGGGACTCCTAGTAAAAATTTAAGACAGATATCACATGTTATTTAGTTAATAGTCTTGCAGCTTGGCTTTTTTGTCTTTAGATGCATAGTGGAAAAAAATAATATTGTATGCCGTATATAATTTGATCGGTAGGCCAGTTAGGAAAAATATGAAATTTTACCAGTTGCCATTGTCAGGAAGTGCCATTATTTGAAGACTGAATTCCTTCTGTGCAACAATCAGCAACAGTGGCATGCCGAATTAGGAGCAGCCCCCATAAAACAAGTTGTAAATGGTGGCCAATTGTGGATTTGATAATAGGGTTTTCTTTTTCTTGAACTATTTGTGCAGTAGCATTTGTACCTTTTACATTCAGGGTTTATGTGTGGATTTTCTTGTTATTAGAATCTGCTCCTTAAATGACCCGGTAGTTGGAAGGAGGGGAAGTTTCTTTGCTGTATAGCAAGATGTTGCTGTTCTGTCAGTGTTGTGGCAGTAAACAGTGTATCTTATGACTTGGGAAGAGCTTTTACACAAAAATTCTGTTGTAAAAATAGTGGTTAGTTTTCCAGTCTACAGTTTAAAAGGTTTAACTATGCTTCAGAGATATCCCACTGTCATTTACATATTTTGGCCCATATGCTTCCTCAATTTTAAAGAATTGACTTGCACATTTATTTGGTCACAACCTTTTTATAAGTCATAGGTTGCCTTTGGTTTTATTAGCTGAGGAGAAATTGCTACAAGTTTGGGAAGATTAAGTCTGTATAACCTGAGGCACCCTTGTTTTGTTAGCATAATATATTTTAGGATCATTTAAATACTGACTTCCTTTTGTAATAATTGCAGACCAGATCATCAGATGTTCATTCATCTGGATCTTCAGATGCACACGTAAGTGTAAAAGGTGATCTTTGTCTTCTTTCTCTTTTCCTTCCTTCCTTCCTCCCTCCTTTTTTTCTCTTCCTCCTTTCTTCCTTCCTTCCAGCTCTATACCCAATGTGGGGCTCAAACTCATGACCCCCAGATTAAGAGGTACATGCTCCATCAGCTGAGCTAGCCAGGTGCCCCTTGTCTTTTTCTTTAACATTTAGTTTCTCTCTGTGTATATTCCTACGTTTATGATTTTGCTTGATAAATAGATAACAATTATATTCTGTGTGTCCTTTTCTATCATGTTTTTAGCTAGGTGCACTCTTTTTTGTGTGTTCTATTTGCACAAGTTGGCCCCCACAGACCATGTTAGAAACCAAGTATATATTGCGCAAGTATATATATGTGCTTATAAAGTTCTGTACATATACAAATGTGTGTACTTGTACATTGACTATGGTTTGCATTATACACACTTGTTCTTTTCTCACTGCACAATAAATATACCTATTGGAAATCCCCGCAAGTCAGCAGTCACAGCTCTAATCTGCTGGCATCATTCCATAGGGGAAGGTACAAATTATTAAGCTGTTTCTCTATTGATGAGCATATACCTGTTGAAAAGCTTTTTGATATTTTGAATAATTCCTCAGTAAACATTCCTTTACATGTTATTACAGCAGTGCTCAAAGTCTGGTTTCAGACCCTTGGGGGTTACTGAGAATTTTCCAGGGGCTTTGTGAGTTCACCTATTTTAAATAATACAAAGATAATATTTGCCTTTTTCATCATGTTGACATTTGCATTAATGGTGCAAAAGCAATTGATGGATAAACTGTTGGCATCTTAGCATGAATCAAGCCAGTGTTGTCAAAGTGGACCAGTAGTCATTGTATTCTTCCCCACCTGGCACAGTAAAAGTAGAAATAGGCTAGTTTCACTTAAGAATGTTCTTGATGAAGCAGTAAAAATTATTAACATTTTGTCCTTGCGTATGGGTCTCTGTAATGTTCTGTATGATGAAATGGGAAGTACATATAAGGCACTACTGCTTATCAAAGTGTGATGTTTGTCTTGAGGAAAAGATAATTGCCAGATTATTTAAGTTGAGAAATGAAAACTGGCTCCTTTTTTCATGGAATACTGTTTTTACTTGAAGGAACAACTGACAAACTGGTTAATCAGACTTGGGGGTTTGGCAGATATTTTCTTCAAAACTTAAGGGAACAGATCTGTTACTTCAAAGAAAATAATTATTTGTTACTGATACAAAATTTGAGCTTTTGGGTCTAAGTTAGAATTTTTGGAAACTTTTAAGGACTTTTCTGATAAAATCAGTGGTGATATTAAGGGATGAGAGTTTTGATAGTGTATAGTGAAATTTGTCACTATTTGGACATTTGGGTTATTTGTACTTTTAGTACTACATATGTGATTTTTAAAAACTTGTTTTACTTTTCCCGAAGATGGATGCATCGGGACCCTCAGATAGTGACATGCCAACTCGGACACGACCTAAGAGTCCAAGAAAACATAATTATAGGAATGAGAGTGCCCGTGAAAGCCTTTGTGATTCTCCTCATCAGAATCTCTCAAGAGTAAGTGTTGATAAAGATGAGAAAAGATTAATGATTTTAATCTGTCTTGATCATATTTGGTAGTTGAATATTTTGGTACTGGTTGTTTCATCTTGCACTATTTGGAAATAGCATTCTTTGTTGTATTTGGGTTAGTGATAAACAAGTTCATGTAAGGAAATGTTTTTTGTAGCTAATATGTGAGCTAGATTTCACTTAAAATTTAAAATTTTATTGAAAAAACCAAGGGAGTGTTTTTGATATAAAATGGTTAATAGATTTATTGTTCCTCCCTTATAACATTTACTGAACCAAGTGCCACATGACAGTCACTGGAAATAAACAGATGATTAAAACACAGTTCTTGCTCTTGGAGAGCATATAGTCTTGCCCTGGGATGTAAACAGGAACAGGTACTGTTCACTCTGGCTAGTGTAGTGCCCAGGGCAATATGAGAACTCAGAGAAGGAACTTCTTTACTATATGTATCTGCAAAGTGTTCTCACGCTCTTAGTCTTTTCTATTTCAAATAGTTTTTCTTGTGATTAAATTTGGGATGCTGATATATTAATAAAAATAAAATTTGGAAATATAATAAGACAGTTATCACCAGCCAATATTAAAATTCGTAACACTTAATTTTTCTTGTTTAATGTTTCTAAGCATAAATATATTTTCATGGATGATTGTATTTCTTTGTGTAAACATTCCATAGTTTCCTTAACTATTTTTCTGTTAAGTGTGTAAATTTAGCTCTTAGGATATAAATAAAATTGGAACCCTTCCAATTTTTTTTTGGAAAATTATGGTTTTCATTGAATTTGTATGTAATTTTGCTGTTTGAACTTCTTTTTAAATGTTTATTTATTTTGAGGGGAGTGAGAGAGCGTGAGCAGAGGAGGGGCAGAGAGAGAAGGAGATAGAGAATCCCAAGCAGGCTCACTATTGTCAGTGCAGAGTCTGATGTGGGTCATGAACTATGAGATCATGACCTGAGCTGAAATCAAGAGTTGGACACACTTAACTGACTGAGCCACCCATGCACCCAACCATTTGTGTAAACTTTTGAAGTTAAAACCATAGATGCTGGGGTACCTGGGTGGCTCAGTTGGTTGAGCATCCAACTCCTGATTTTGGCCCAGATCATGATCCTAGGGTCCTGGGATTAAGCCCTGCGTCAGGCTCCACACTGAGCATGGAGCCTGCTATGGATTCTCTCTCTCTCTCTCTCTCTCTCTCTCTCTCTCTCTCTCTCTCTCTCCCGTCCTCCCTCCCTCCCTCCCTCCCTCTTTCTCCCTGTCTCTCCTTGTCTCTCCCTCTCCCTCTCTCTCTCTTCCCCCTGCCAAAAAATTAATAAATTTTTAAAAAGTGCCAAAAAAGAGTCCCCAAACAAATCCAGAGATGTTGAATGATGAGCAAACGTTTTTCTTTCTACTTTGGGGAAAAAATTTAGTTTGAATCTATTACTGAAACCTCATTTTGACTTTGGGGTTATAAACGGTTTTATTTTTTTCAGTGACTTTAACTTTAAAATAGTTTATAGCATTTTACTCTTCCATTTTGCTTCTCTCAAGGTCAAGCCTATTTAATAATCAGGAATTTGATAAAGTCTAATTTGTTATTGGTTAACTTGTCATTTTGGTAGGCAAGAGTGAAACGTTTGGATTTTAGTTACAGATTGATATTTTAGGTTGTATTTAATAGACATTCCTCTTAAGTTTATGAATCAAAGTCTAACATTCAAATGAATAACTGAACAGCTAAAGGTCAACAGCAGTTTTACTTCTGAAATCTGAAATTCTGTGATTATGTTTATAAAAACAGTGTTGTTGATGAAGAATGAGTTAATTTACTGAATTATAAAAGGAAGTGATGTGATGTAGTACCTGAAATGGGGGTTATAGATGGTATTTAGATTCTTGCTGCTGAACTTTGGAAATACATGGCTGCCTTCTCCCTATTTGAATGTCTGTTTTCCATCACTACTTCTTTTCTTCAGAATCATCTGTACTTTTTCTCAAGTGCTTTTCCAGCAAGTAAGCTGACTGAGTCCTAAGCCTTGGCGTCTCCCTCTCTGCTTTATTTTTACCTTTTTAAAAGAAAATGGCTTTTGTGTGTTACTGACCTTGAGTTAGCCAACGAAGACACACGTTAAGGAATACTTTACATCAGAATCAAGCCCAATGGAGGCACTTGATGCTTAAGAGTAGCCTCAGCTTTTCTGCTTTACAGTGAAATTTCTTTTTTAAAAGTCATCTAATCTGAAGACTTGATTACCACTTGAAAGCTGTATCAGTTGAGTTATAGGTAGCATTAAGAATGTGTATGTAGTAAATGTATGCTTTTTACTTCTTTTCACAGCCTCTTCTAGAAAACAAACTTAAAGCATTCAGTATTGGAAAAATGAGTACAGCTAAGAGAACTTTAAGTAAGAAGGAGCAAGAAGAATTAAAGAAAAAGGTAATGTTTAAATTGCATTTTGAGTTATCCTTGGAAATGTGTCTAAGTAAGTGCATGTACAAATAGAGAAGTGCTTTTGAAAGTTTCTTGACCTCAGGGTATTCTCAGTTCCCACCACCAAGTCAAGTCTGTAACACAGGGTACATTCAGAGGAGTCTAGTTTGTATCCCTGTCCCCTCCACCATTTCTTATATGTAAGTTTTGGTTATTCTCTGGTCTGTTCTTTTTGTATAAGTAACTCTATATAAATATATACTGTACTCCTCTTTCCTAGATGATCAGTAATATGCTATATACAGTGTACTTTCTGCATTTTGCTTTTTTCACTTAACATATCTCAGAGGTTACTGCAGGTATATTGAAATATCCTTTTTTAAAAAAAATTGTTTTTAATGTTTTTATTTATTTTTTGAGAGAGAGAGAGAGAGAGAGAGAGAGAGAGAGAGAGAGAGTATGAGTGGGGGAGGGCATAGAAAGAGAGGGAGGCACAGAATCCGAAGCAGGCTCCAGGCTCCGAGCTTTCAGCACAGAGCCCGATGCAGGGCTCAAACTCAAAAGCTGTGAGATCATGACCTGAGCCAAAGTCAGATGCTTAACTGACTGAGCCATCCAGGTACACGCCCCCCGCCCCCTTTTTTTAAATAATAACCTGTGTAGACATATATTAGTTTATTCATTAAAATTCTGTTGAGGGCATTTTTATTTTGGTCTTTTGCCATTACAAATAGTGCTGTTAATGGATACTGTTATGCATGTGGGTTTTTTTGCTAGTTTATCTTTGGGGTATATACATTTAAAGTTCATGTATTTTGAGAGAGAGAGAGGGAGCGAGCGCGCGCATGCACACTGAATGGGAAGGGGCAGAGAGAGAGGGAGAGAGAATCCCAAGCAGGCTCTGTGCTGTCAGCATGGACTCTGTGGGGCTTGATCTCATGAACCATGACATCATGACCTGAGCCAAAATCAAGTGTCCAACACATAACCAGCTGAGTCACCCAGGCGCCCCATTGGGATATATTTCTATAAGTGAGGTTACTGGGTTGAATGGTAAATGCCTAAATGTAGCTCTGTTGGGTATTGTCAGATTGCTCTCTATAAGGGCAGAGCCATTTTGCATTTCTGTCCATAATGTATGAGAGCTTGTGTCCCTATAGCCTTGCCAACAGAGGATATTTTTGAAATTTTGCCAATCTGCTAGGTGAAAAATGTTATCAGTGTAGTTTTAAATTTTTATTTCTCTTGTATAAGTAAGGTTGAACAGCTTTTGTGTTTGTATCTGTGAACTATCTGCATGTATCTCAACCAGTCTTTTCAGAGATTGTAGGTCATCTCTGTTTTAGAAACTTCACATACTGAGTATATTAACACTTCGTGACACAGGTGCAGTGTTTTTTTTCCCAGTCAGTTGTCTCTTTATTTTGTTTCTGGTGTTTTTCGGTGTAGAAACTGTTTATTGTTAGGTAATCAGATTTATCAATCTTCCCTTACGATTTCTAGTATTCCATTATTGTTCTCACTCCTAGCTTATAAAGGAATTTCCTCATTTTTTAAATACTTTATATATAGTTTCATTAAAAAAAATTAAATCTGATTCATTTGCAGTTTCTCCTAGTATGTGTTGTGGAGAATTGGCTCATTTTTACCTTTCTTTTTCAGATAGTTATCAAGTTATCCCAATATCATTCATTGAAAAGTCCCATCTGTTCTCCCTTGAGTTGAGCTATTCCTTTTATTGAATACTAAATTTCCGACTGTTATTGGATTTATTTCTTTGTTTTCTATTCTCTTCCATTGGCCTTTGATGCATACATATTTTGGGGACATTGTGAAGAGTAATAACTGCAATTTTAAGGTTCTTTTGAGATTTTTTTTTTTTTTTAAATGCCAGCTATGGAGATATTGCTGCTTCAGCTTGTAATACTCATGTCTTTGGTGGTTTGTAAAGGAAATCTTTATAATCACTGAATTAAATCATCGTGCTTTGGAAATGTTAAAAACATTAATAGAGTAATATATTTTATATAGTTGTCATACAGTTTGACTCCTGCTGTCTCTTTTTTAATTTTTTTTTTTAACATTTATTTATTTTTGAGACAGACAGCATGAATAGGGGAGGGGCAGAGAGAGAGGGAGACACAGAATCTGAAACTGGCTCCAGGCTCTGAGCTGTCAGCACAGAGCCCAACGCGGGGCTCAAACTCACGGACGGTGAGATCATGACCTGAGCTGAAGTCGGACGCTTAACTGACCGAACCACCCAGGCGCCCCTGACTCCTGCTGTCTCTAAACAGATTTACTTAGGGGGTCTTTTTCTGGTTCCACAAATTGCCAGTAAAGGATCAAAGTCTCTTTCAGTTTCAATGTTAATATCTAATACCTACTAAAAATTAGGTGTTATTACTTATTGGGACTGCCTAACCTGCTTTTCCCAGTGAAGGGAAAGGTTTTGTTTACATTATTACTTGATGAGTCTCACCCTGTGTACAATAATTTTCATATTGTCATATTATTTTCATGTATATTTAGGAAGATGAAAAGGCAGCAGCTGAGATTTATGAGGAATTTCTTGCTGCTTTTGAAGGAAGTGATGGTAATAAAGTGAAGACGTTTGTGCGTGGAGGTGTTGTTAATGCAGCTAAAGGTTAGTATGAATATTACAGTCCTTGAGCAAATCCAAAATGTCCTAGTAGAATGACTGTAGGTAATTATGAAAGATGTTTGTTGTCTTTAGAATTTCACATTTTCTTTCTATCAGCACCCTCTAGTGTTGATATTAATCGTTAATTAGCAAAATAAATGGCCAGATATGGGTTAGAGAAATTGGAGCCAGAGAAGTTTTAAAAATGTTTAGTGCCTTTCAAGGTTGAAGACAGCAGTGCACTTTGCAAAAATTTTAATGTATTTCATAGTTTAACTATAAAATGATTAAATTAGTATTTTGTTGGAGAGTAAGGTGGTAATAAGAACTTAACTTCATATTTTGTCACTAGTATATCTTAGTGCTAAACACATTTTCCTAATTTTTGTTTATTTTTAACTAAAAATAATAAAAGATCAAATAATATTAAATTATTTTTGAAAATTAGTTTTGAAGCTTAGTATTTTAAATTTCAGAAGAACATGAAACAGATGAAAAAAGAGGTAAAATCTATAAGCCGTCTTCAAGATTTGCAGATCAAAAAAATCCTCCAAATCAGTCATCCAATGAAAGACCACCATCTCTTCTTGTCATAGAAACCAAAAAACCTGTAAGTCATAATCAAATAAGTGGCTTTGTATGTTCAGAGATGACACTGCCAATGATATTTCAGTACTTTCATTGTAAGCAGGACTTTGGTTTCTTGTTTATAATTATTTTTGCAATAGATGTTGAGTTTTGCTGCTTAATCTTTCTAGAGAAGAGATAATAAATTAGAGTAGGACATTTAGACGATATTCTTATGTTCTTTGAGCGATAAACATTTGGTGTTCCTGTACTCATTGCATACTGCAAGTAAAAAGTTGACTTTATTTTATTTATTTAAAAAATTTTTTTTATGTTTATTTATTTTTGATAGAGACAGAGCATGAGTGGGGGAGGGGCAGAGAGAGAGGGAGACACAGAATCTGAAACAGGCTCCAGGCTCTGAGCTGTCAACACAGCTCGATGTGGGGCTCGAACTCACGGAGTGAGAGATCATGACCTGAGCTGAAGTCAGACGCTCAACCTACTGAGCCACCCAGGCGCCCCAAAAGTTGACTGTATTTTAAATAAAAAGTAATGGGATTTTTGTTTTTAAACAGTTCTAAACTGAGGTATTTAAATAATACCAGCATGTGTAGTGGCAGTTAACTTTGGAAAACTTACGTATTCCAATAATGTATCTTTTGCCTAGAACATTTTTGGTATTTATTTGGAAATACTGTCAACCTAGTGGCACTTTCTTTTAAGTATTCTTGGTATTAGAAAAATTTTTATTTTTTGATGGATTTTTCATGGTAGTTGGTATATAGATATGGGTCACGTCATTTGGAACCATACTTGGTGAAGAAATATGCTTACATTGAAAGGTGACACTGACTTTCCTTGCATGACTAAAATAGCTCTGGATGCAAAGGAAAAACAGTTTAATTGAGATATAATTCACATACCATAAAATTTACCCTTTTAAATTATTCAGTTGTTTTTTAAATTATATTCACAGTTGTGCAAAAATCACTAATTTCTAATTGCAGAACATTTTTATTATCCCAGAAAGAAACCTTATACCTATTTTAGTCATCCCCAACCCCTGGCAATTACTAATCTCCTTTTTATCTGTTTGGATTTGCCTGTTTAAGACATTTCATGCAGATGGAATCATACAACATGTAGCCTTTTGTTTCTGGCTTGTTAGCATAATATTTCAAGGTTCATATGTATGTTCTGGCACATGTTAGTACCTTATTCCTTTTTATGGTTGAATAATATTTTATGGATATAGCACATACTGTTTATCCATCTATCACTTACATTTGGGTTGTCTCCACTTTTTGGTTATTATGAATAATGTTGCTATAAACATTTGTGGGTAGGCTTTTTTTGTGGACTTACATATTCAGTTCTCAAATATATGATATATGTATTTTATATCCCTACATACACATACACCTAGGAATGGAATTCTGGGTTGTATGGTAACTATTTGTTTAATCTTTTGAGAAACTGCCAAAACTGTTTTCCAGATTAGCTGTATCATTTTATAATCCCATCAGCAATGTATGAGGGTTCTAATTTTTCCACATCTTTACCAACGCTTGTTAAAATTGTCTATTTTTAAAATTTATTTTAGTCATCTTAGTGGGTGTGAAGTTGTATCTAATTGTGATTTTGATTTTCACTTCCCTGATGATGAACATCTTTTTATGTGTTTATCATCCATTTGTAGTCTTCTGTGGAGAAATGTCTTTTCAGCTCCTTGGCCCGTTTTGTAATTGGGCTTCTTGTTGTCTTTTTACTGTTAAGTTGTAAGAGTATTTTATACTTCCTGGAGTCAAGTCTCTTATCAGCTATTTGAATTGCACATGTTTTCTCCCATTCTGTGAGTTGTCTTTGCATTTTATTGATAGTGTCCCTTGAAGCCCAAAGTTTTTAATTTTGATGAAGTTTAGTTTATCTGTTTTTTTTGTATGTTGATTTTGCTTTCGATGTCATATCTAAGAAATCATTGCCTTATTCAAAGTCATGAAGTCATGAAGATTTATTCCTATGTTTTTCTCTTAGAGTTTTATAGTTTTAGTGCTTCAGTTTAGTTTCTGTGAGTCATTTGAGTGAATTTTTGTGTATGGCATGAAGAAGTTCAACTTCACTTTTTCTTGCATGTGGATATTCTAGCACTATTTGTGAAAAAAGGCTATTTTTCTCCATTGCGTTATTTTGGCACTTTTAAGAGAGGGATTTCAAAAGCAGTTTTAAAAGAGGAATCCCAAAGATATTACTGATTGTTTTACTAATTCATAGTCCTCCTACAGTGATTGTTTTGAAGAAGGGCATATTTTTGGTAGTTGTTCATGGTACTTTAGTTGGCAGTTCAGTTACTTTATGTTCATTAGTTTTGCTTCCTGTTATTCTCTAACAATATTCAGGCCTAAGTATCCCAGGCTTTTAGGGGATAAAGTTAGCGAGTCCTTTACTTTAAGACTGCAGTTTGTTATTTTCTTTAATTGCTTTAATAATTGAATTGTTAAATTCTTAGTTCAAGAGAACAGGAAGGAAGTGCAGTGAAAACAAGTAATTTAAATAATTAGAACATAATTGGCATTAAAATAAAAATTATTTAAAACGATCTTATTACTGAACCATTCGTTTTGTTTAATCTTGTTTTGTATGAAGTATAACTTGTTATATCCTTCATAGCCACTGAAGAAAGGGGAGAAAGAAAAGAAAAAAAGCAATTTGGAACTCTTCAAAGAAGAATTGAAACAGTAAGTTTTATAGTGTGGAGAACAGCTATCATAGGTATTTTGCATTATTGGCTTAGAGATGCAGGTATGAAGAATGTAGTTTACTGATTAGTTACCACTAAACTGGCTTACCTACTATGAGGTTGTTTTAGATATTATAGTGATTTTTTTTTAGGATATGTTTGAAAGTGAATTAGCATTTCATCCAGCACCTGGGTTGGTTACATCATGTAGATGCAGTTCAATTGATAGTATCTAAGTGTTTAATGTCCAGAGTCCTGTTTGCAGTGGAAACAATGTAGTCACTGAGATATGGGTGAGGAGTGAGCAAACTTAACCAAGAAAGAACAAATTCTGTGGTCTTGATGTTGAATTTCCACCTTGGAAGTGGGCTTTGTATTCTAATGCTTGTTTGACATAGCAGAAATTTGCTCATGACTTATAGCTATGGGACTCACTGATCTCAGTCGTTAGTACTGGCATTTAATTATTCACAAATATTTCAAGTTCTGTGAACATGGTACCTGGGTAAGTTGTATTCTTAACAGATGTGAACGAACAAATTTTGGCTCATTGTTAGTGATTATAAATGTTTTCAACAGAATTCAGGAGGAGCGTGATGAGAGACATAAAACAAAAGGCAGGTTAAGCCGATTTGAGCCTCCTCAGTCAGATTCTGATGGTCAGCGTCGTTCTAGTAAGTGGCATTTTTTTTAATGTTTATAGTTGTGATTAACTATTCTAAAAACTAAGAATTGTTTTCTTTTCCCCTTTTAAAGTGGATGCGCCTTCAAGAAGAAATAGATCATCTGGTGGTAATACAGTTTTTTGCTTTTTTTAACTAATAAAAATTGTCCATACTTCGTATTTTGCAGGTTATAATTTTTTTTTTCCTCTTTGTCCTAGTTCTTGATGATTATGCACCTGGCTCACATGATGTAGGAGATCCAAGCACTACTAATTTATACCTTGGAAACATTAATCCACAGGTAATAGAAAAGTTAGATGAATGTTGACTTGTATTCTTTATAATTATGGAAGAAAACTGCTTTATCAATAAAATAAAGTCAAGAATCTAAAATAAAATTTGATGGAACTTAGGGACTATTTTTTTTTTTTTTTTTTTTTTTTTATTTTTTTTTCAACGTTTATTTATTTTTGGGACAGAGAGAGACAGAGCATGAACGGGGGGGAGGGGCAGAGAGAGAGGGAGACACAGAATCGGAAACAGGCTCCAGGCTCTGAGCCATCAGCCCAGAGCCTGACGCGGGGCTTGAACTCCCGGACCGCGAGATCGTGACCTGGCTGAAGTCGGACGCTTAACCGACTGCGCCACCCAGGCGCCCCGCAACTTAGGGACTATTGAAGTCTCTAAAATTACCTTATAAAATTAAGTCTTAACTGGTATGGGCTGAATTATCTTGCTGCAGTTCTTAAGGGTTTATCTCTTCTTTCTGTAACTGGACTATCTGAATTTGAAATGTCTTACTATGTGCTGATTTTATTATTTATCAAAATAGGATATGACCAGTGCTAGTCAATGTTCTTTTGAGACTACCCCCTTCTGATGCATAGCTTGCTTCCTTAATAATGTATTTCCTTTTTCTTTCTTCATAATAGCAAACTAGTGATTTGTGCCTGTCTTTTATATTTTAATTCTTTTCCTCATTTTAGTGTTACTTGTGTTATGAGGAATGTAGTGGTTGTAATAAATAACATGCTCTTTTTAAAAGTTACATCTGTTTGGACCTCATTGTGTATTTGCCATTTTCTCTTTTCTCTCTCGATTACATAGGGTGCTGGAAAAAGAAAAAGTGATTAGATTTTTTTTTCTTTTATCACCAACATATATTTTCTCCTTTTCTTAAATGCGATAATCACTGCTGCCTGAAAAACATTGCTAAATGCCTAAATAAATCACTGCCGAAAAACAGCTTATTTTATTTATTTATTTATTTATTTATTTATTTTTAAATTTTTTTTTTCAACGTTTATTTATTTTTGGGACAGAGAGAGACAGAGCATGAACGGGGGAGGGGCAGAGAGAGAGGGAGACACAGAATCGGAAACAGGCTCCAGGCTCCGAGCCATCAGCCCAGAGCCTGACGTGGGGCTCGAGCTCACGGACCGTGAGATCGTGACCTGGTTGAAGTCGGATGCTTAACCGACTGCGCCACCCAGGCGCCCCATATTTTTTTATTTATTTTTTAACGTTTATTTATTTTTTGAGATAGAGAGAGACAGCATGAACCGGGGAGGGTCAGAGAGAGAGAGGGAGACACAGAATCTGAAACAGGCCCTAAGCTCTGAGCTGTCAGCACAGAGCCCGACACGGGGCTGGAACCCACGAACCGCAAGATCATGACCTAAGCTGAAGTCAGACGCTTAACTGACTGAGCCACCCAGGCTCCCCCCCCCCCCCCACTTTTTTTTTAAATTTTAAAACAGCTTATTTTAGATGCAGGATCTTAAAAGGAGCAAGAGGGGATATAGAGGTGTACTTCTGATTTCTTTAGCCATCGGCCTCTTCACCCTGACCACTTATTTGTGTTTCTGGTATGAAAAGATCTGTGAATGTCCCATGAGGGCAAGATTTTACCTGTATAGATAGAGGTCCTAGTACTTAAATGGAAAATTGTAGCATTAAAATGTCTTTTTGTTAAGTTTGCAACAATTACTTTGCTTTCTGTTGCATAGAATTTCCCTTTTTTCGCATACCAAAAAACTCTCAATCTTTTTAATAGATGAATGAAGAAATGCTTTGTCAAGAATTTGGAAGATTTGGACCATTAGCCAGTGTGAAAATTATGTGGCCTAGAACTGATGAAGAAAGAGCAAGAGAGAGAAACTGTGGCTTTGTGGCCTTTATGAATAGAAGAGATGCTGAAAGAGCTTTAAAAAATTTAAATGGTAAGAAAGTTTTTATTGTCTCTTAATAGAATTCAGACTTGTTCTCATTCTGGAAATACTTACGAAAACTCTAGGGGAAAAATAGACCAGAAATGGAAAGGTTAAAATTAATTCAAATTATCAGTCATCTTTTATTTTCTTTTGAGAGTTACCAGGGTGACCTTTCTTTTCTTTTTTTGTAGGAAAGATGATTATGTCTTTTGAAATGAAGCTAGGTTGGGGTAAAGCTGTGCCTATTCCTCCACATCCAATATACATTCCGCCTTCTATGATGGAACATACGCTTCCCCCACCTCCATCAGGACTGCCTTTTAATGCGCAGCCTAGAGAGAGGTTAAAAAACCCCAATGCTCCAATGTTACCGCCACCTAAAAACAAGGAGGATTTTGAGAAGGTAATTTAAAAAATGTACATAGGGCCGCATCTAATTTGTAAATACTAAATCTGTGGTAGTATTTCTTTTCAATAATTTTATAGAAAATGTGTGTGTAATTTTGTTTGGCAACTCTTAAAGAAATAAGTAGATGTGTTCCCTGCCTTAGCCCGTGGAAACCCTGTATTGAAATACTAGGTCATATTTTTATTTGTGGCTACCATTCCTTTTTTGACCACTTAAGTTTTTTTTCCTTTGTCCACTATTGTATCCAGGTTTGCTTAAGTGCAATATCTAAATTAACTTTGTTCTGAGAAAGTGATACTTTGTATTTGGTTAAGTGACTTTTCAATTAGAAAGACCTAAATAGTTAAACTGTTTGGATGGCTGCTAGCTAATTTAATTCTCAAGGTCTGAGGCATTAGAGTATTTGAGAGCATATGTGGTTTTTTTTAAAAAAACAGTTAACTACTCTAGTAAAAGCAAAGGGTGAGTATTTTCTTTTTATTAAACATAAAACCAACTTAATTTCAAGTTTATAAGAATTTGTTGGTTCTATTATGAAATAATTACACTTAAAATGACAGGGCTGGTTTTAAAGGCTTGGGAACAAAGTAGCAAACTGTATGGTCAGAGGCAAACAGTTAATTATTTCACAAATTAAAATCTTTATCTGATAATTCTCAGTGTAGTACCTATTTCAGTGCATTGATGTGCATTCTGGCAGGAATGTTCTGATTCTTTGCATTTGGTGAACATTTATTGTTCACTGAACACATCCATTTGCATTTATGTAATTGCTTAGTGTATAATTACTTCAAATGCAGTCATTGCCTGCAAAACTTGTGATTAGATGTGTAGTGTTTTCAATGCATTATGTATATTTTTGCTTGTTACTTGTTAACAATACTCACATATTCTATGTTTATTATCTGATGTGACTTCATATACAGACTCTGTCGCAAGCCATAGTCAAAGTGGTTATCCCAACAGAAAGGTACATGTTTTTCTTTATTATTACTGATCTAAATATAGACAATATCCCCTTCTGAATTAAAAAAAAATGGTGTTGAGGAAAAGGTAATATCTTGACTGAGCAATGGTTCCTTCCCAGTACTTTTTGGGGGGGATATGTGACTAACTTTAGTGTACTTTGCAATTTTATGTCCTTATCTTTTTGTTTTTATTGTTACCAATGTAGGGGATTTTATAGCTTTAGTAGTTAGAAGGTGTTTAATAGATTTAATATGGAGTTGTTAGTCTAATAATATTAGACTATTGTGATGGGAAAATAGTATTTTAAATGTATCTTAAATTGTGTATAATGTTACATTTTGACCCATCTGTTTTTTTTTTTCTCTTTGTTCCTGAATGATCTGTGTTTATGCAACTTTAGTTTGAGTTCTCCTTACTGAAGGGCATAGCTTTGGTTTTTTTCTAATTGATTAGGAATTACTACCAATTCATTTCATGAACACTGAACATACTAGAAACTTTTTTTCATGGTAACAAAGGTATTTGGAATTCTTTTATTTTCCTTTTTCCTTTTTTTCGTTTTCAACATAATGATAAAGCAGAAGAATTCATGCTCTAGGTATGCTCTTGCTCAGTCAAGCTAAGCCTTTTCCCAAACACAGGAACACAACACTGGTTGAATAATAAATGAACACAAAAGAATACCAAATTCTCTTTGACATTGGCCTTGGTGAGCAACACCAGCTGAACTGTCTGCGGCAGCGGGGGACCAGGAAAACATCATGGGATGGATTGGGAAAGTATACAGTTTTTGACCAGACATTGGTACGATCGACTCCAATAAATGTGGTTTTATTATAACTGAGAGACAATTTTTTGGTTTTTTTTTTTTTTTTTTGGTTGTTATTGCCCAGAGTAAGATAATTGCCATTTTAAAATAAAATAATGCACTTTAAAATATATCCTCTTTTTGTACTACACTGTTTCATTCTGATAGAAAAGTCACCCTTTTAAAAATGATGTTAAATACACAATCTTTAAGGAAAAAGCTGTGTGATTACAATTCTTTAATAATCTTGAATTCGGGTTAGCAACAAACTAATTGTCAGATTTTGATTTTAAATAATCACATGAAACGTTTAAATATTTTTAAACTTTAAATTTTCTAAAATAGATTTTATCAGTTTACAAGCCTATTTAAAACTATAGTGGGTTTTTTTTCCACTGATAAAAAAGCACTCACAGGAAAGTATTTTTGTAGCATTTAAAAAGCATATATCCAGTAGTAGCTTTACATGTGGCTCAGCTTATTTCAAAACTAAATTTTGAGTAAATATTTTGTTGAAAAGTCTTAACTCACCATTACAGTGAATCCTTTGTTTTAAACTTGCTAAACCATTTTTCATCTATAATATTCAAGTCAAGTTGCATTTGACTTAATTCGTATAAGTTTCTGTATGTATAGCATTTGTCCCCCTAGTAATTGATTTTATATATTATGATATTCACATAAAATTTCCCTTCACTTCAATTTGGCACATACCAGTGGGAGTTTTGGAACTGAATCATAACTTTACATTATCTCCCTTCCCTCAAAATGATATCATTAGCTGTATGGATGCCAAGAATACATTCTTATTTGGATATCAAGAACTGCCTATTTGCAGAACTATTAATACTAGTTTTTAGATTTAAAATTGATGCTTTTGGTTTTTTGTTTTAACAGTTTTGAGGTTGAATGAATAGTTTTAAATATAGTTTCCCCTTTATTAAAGATTTAAACTTTCATATAATTTTTTTGATCTAAAGAGGTCAAAAAAATTAATTTTTTTCACTATGTTGAAATTTTAGTGTCCATTTAAGTAGTTTTGTTTGAAAACTGTAAGAAAATAATTATAATGACCATGAGATAAATTATTTTACTGTTTATGTACTCTGAAGCAGTGCTTTATAGAGCCAAAAAAATCTGTCTTATTCTATAACTCTATTCATATTCTAGCAATTATATGAACTTAATTTGAGCTGGGAATGCTAAAGGTGTAATTTAGTGTGTGCCTTGTACCAAGAGCCAATATCCTTTTGCTTTTCCCAATTATTATTTGCCAACTCTGTATGTTGGGGGACTGGTGAAGTGAGAAATCAAAAGCAGCTTATAATAAGCTGAGTCATTTTTGCTTGATGCTGTAATCAATGTCTAAAATAGTGTTATATATCACATGATTTTAGGACCTAGAGTTTGAAAATAAAGATTTTCTATGAGCCCAACCAATAAAATGTACTAAAAAGTTACAAGTTTCTTTTTGGCTTAGATACTGGAAAGTAATTGTTTTGAAAAGTGGGAAAAGCATCTCACCATGTCCCTGTTTTTGGAATATTTTGGAAAGCGGACTCCATTTAAGTCTTTGGCAATATAATTGCTTCATTGAGTCATAATATGCAGGCAGAATTACACATGTCATGAGTGGTGTGAACTAGTTTGAAGTGTGATCCAAAGGGATGTTGCCTCATTAAAGGTCAGATTCAATAAAAACTCCATCTGCTATATGTGTACCAGAAAAGCACAGGAGTTGGATGGATTTTTTATTAAATCAGGCCTTAAACTTGTTAAATAGTTCTGCTTTTTTATAAATTATAGTTATGTATATAACGTTTCAATACCACCACAAAAGTGCTTGGTTTAGGAATATTTTCTTTTAAAACTGAGATAGTATGTAAGTTTTTAGATGGCTATGATAACATGTAAGCTCTGAGTTTACTGATTTTATATATTTGCAGCTTTCCAATTAGTTGTGATTCATAATTTAATGTTTTGCATTTTGAAAATAAAATTAAGTGGCATTTAAAAAATTAAAACTTTATTGCTAAGAAGCTGTGTTGTGGTTTCCCACCCTCCCTTCTTCTTTCCTTCCCCTCCAACTCCCCTGTCCCCATTATCCCGCTCCCTCTTAATGCACAAGGAAGGCATTAACATATGCTCCAGGTTATTTTTTTGGTATAAAATTTTGTATTAGTCAGCAGAATAATCTTTTTCTGCACAATTATAGTAACTTAGGACAAGTATAGTTTTATGTAGTGGTAGGTCTGAATCCATTTTCTTTAACTGTGTTGTTGTTGTAGGAATTTACTCGCCCTGATACATCGAATGATAGAGTTTGTTGTACGTGAAGGGCCAATGTTTGAAGCTATGATTATGAACAGAGAAATCAACAATCCTATGTTCAGGTGTGCTTTTTTTCTTTAAAATTTTTTTTTACTGTGGTAAAATATACATATAACAAAATGTATCATTTTTGCCATTTTTACGTGTATAGTTGAATGGCGTTAAGTACATTCATATTATTGTGCAGACTACCTCGTATAAGTGGAATCATTCAGTATTTGTATGTTGAGACTTGCTTATTTCATTTAGCATAATGTCTTCAAGGTTCATCCATGTTGTAGCATGTGTCAGAATTTCCTCACCTTTAAAGCTGAATAATAGTCCATTGCCTGTATAAACCACATTTTGTTTGTCCTCAGGTGTGCGTTTAAAAAAAACTTTTAGGGGCACCTGGGTGGCTCAGTTGGTTAAGCGGCTGACTTCAGTTCAGGTCATGATATCGCAGTCTGTGAGTTTGAGCCCCGCATCGGGCTATGTACTGACAGCTGAGAGCCTGGAGCCTACTTCAGATTCTGTGTCTCCCTCTCTCTCTGCCCTTCTCCTGCTCATGCTCTGTCTCTCTCCCTCTCTCTCAAAAATAAACATTAAAAAAAAAAAAAAAAAACAACCAACCTTTGTTTTTTGGAATTAAAAATATTTCCAAGAATAAAGTTCTAGAAGTTTGGGGTTATTTTTGTCGTAGGAATGAGAAGACAGTTTTAGTAAATAGGATGCACTTGGATCAGTTTTCCATCTGATTTTGATTTAGTTAACTGCATAACATTGTTTTTAGCAGTCTCTAGGAGGGAAATACTCTGTGCTTTCCAATGAAAGTCCTTCATAAGTGAGATATAGTAGAATAATGGAGATTTATGGAAAATTGCTTATCTTCTGAATAGCTGTGGTATCTAAGGCATTCATTTAACACTCTTAAGTCTTTAAAATACACTGCTTTTGAAATTTCTATCTTTGGAAAATCTCTCCACTGCCAGATACAATAGCCTACATGTAAGCGTTCAATAAAATTGATTGTAAGATGCATACATACCTTCTGAGTACTAACATTAGTCACAAAGGCTGTCTGGGGGCTAGGGTGAGAAAGGGGATAGATGGCAGAAGGCAATGGGTAAGTATTTTTCTTCAGGGATCTTTGCTTTTGGTTTTTAAATGAAATAGGCAAGTAGTATTTCTGATTTGTTTATATTTACTTGAAGACACTTAACATAATTAATTTTTGTTTTTTGGGTTTGTTTTGTTTTAGATTCTTATTTGAAAACCAGACACCAGCCCATGTTTACTATAGGTGGAAGCTTTATTCTATTCTGCAGGCAAGTGGAATCAATTGCTTTGTTAATTTTGATTCTGAGTATTTCACCGTTCTAATAACATTCTGTACATTTATTAGGGAGATTCTCCGACTAAGTGGCGGACGGAAGATTTTCGTATGTTCAAAAATGGATCTTTTTGGAGGCCACCACCATTAAATCCATACCTGCATGGGATGTCAGAAGAACAAGAAACAGAAGCTTTTGTAGAGGAGCCTAGTAAAAAGGGAGCACTTAAGGAAGAGTAAGAATTTTTTTCCTTTTCTGTTAACATATTCAGAAAAGTCACTTTAATAATTGCTTTAATTAATATCTTATTAAGATGTTAACTCTAAAATGTGAATTGTTTCTTTTACTTGTGAATGTTTAGAATACCAACATTGTATTGCTTTGTAATTTTAAATATCTTGGTAAGTATAAGTATGTATTCTATTGACCTTTGTCTCTTCCTACTGATGAAGAGTAGTGATGGTCTCTTAAGCAATGATTCTCTAGCAATGGAATACTTGTGGTTTTTAGAGAAATTATATTGGGACCCTTAGAATTCTTGCCTCTCTGAATGCAACATTAAAGAGGAAAAATTAGTGTAGAGCTTTGTGAAATCATATGGTTGACTGTTCAAAGCCTTTCCACAAGTGTTTACAATGTGTGGCCACCATGGAAACATATTTATCAGTGCTCAGTCATTATGGGTACAGTGAAGTTAGACTGGTTTAAGAAGCAGAAACAAATACAGCTATTAAATATTAAGAGGAGGTCCTCATGGAAGAAAATTGGCTAAGAGGTTATGGCATATAGGAGTATATACTCAACTGTGTAGAGTAAATCTTAATGCTAGCTGCATTGATTCATTGTTTGTGAAAGCATTTGCTAATGGAGAGCTATATATTTTTGAAGCCTATTTGCTTCTTAAGATGTATTTTCATCATTTTTTCCAGGGATCTGCAAACTTCGCCTATAGGCTAAATCTGGCTGCCTCCTGTTTTTGTAAATAAAGTTTTATTAGAACACAATCATGCCCTCTCCCCTCCTTTTTTTTTCTTTTTATTTCATTTTAACTTGTTGTCTATGGCTGCTTTGGTGTTAATAGCAGTGGAGTCGAGTAACTACAAGAGAGACTATATGATCTGCATTGCCTGAAATATTTATTATCTAATCCTTTACAGACAGTTTATCATCCCCTGCTTTTAGCCTGTTGTGATCTGATGCAGAAGTGCTAAAGTAACTGACTTCCTTCAAGAGAAAGTAAAGAACATGAAGGCTTTTTTCCATTGTAATGGGATAATAGGACTGGGACACTCACAAACACTTCTTGCAAAAAAATGCCCATAATTTAAAATTTACTTTATTTGAAAACTAAAAATCACTGAATTATTTATTTATGAGAAAGTATTCTTCCCCCATGTAAGTTCTTCAAAGAAATGTAATGTATTTGGGGGACTCAAATCAGACTTAACACAATTTAGTCTTCAGAATTTTATCTGAGTGGGTTTTAAAGAAATTAGTTTGTGAGCAGAAACTATAATGGCATTTGAAATTTATGTCTATAAATATTTATGTTAAAAACATTTGTATTCAGACAGAGGGACAAATTAGAAGAAATCCTGAGGGGGTTAACTCCAAGGAAAAATGATATTGGAGATGCAATGGTTTTTTGTCTTAATAATGCTGAAGCTGCTGAAGAAATAGTGGATTGCATTACTGAGTCATTGTCCAT
Organism: Prionailurus viverrinus; assembly: GCF_022837055.1. Lineage (NCBI taxonomy): Eukaryota > Metazoa > Chordata > Mammalia > Carnivora > Felidae > Prionailurus > Prionailurus viverrinus. Next base: position 38,150,283 of record NC_062569.1, read on the forward strand.
CTTAAAAACACCCCTCCCTAAAAAGGTATGGGCATAATTTCTCTTTATGGAACATTAATTAAGTAAAAGAAATAATAGTTGACTTCATTTTGGATTGAAATTGGTTTCCTTTTTACATGAAGAACTTGACTGAAGAAATCTTTCCTATGCAGTCTTACTTTCCTTCTGTCTGGGAAACTTGTTATGTTAATTGATGTGCAGATTATCAACCGGTTGAAATAGAAATGAGTTACATATTTTATCCCTGCCAAAGTAGTGGCTTCAGGAATGTTGAATTTCTTATAACTCTTCTAATTAGCTGTGAGTGTTATAGCTAAACATTAGCCTTATGCCACTAATTGCAAAAAATTTCAATACGGATTTTTTTCTAGCTATATTATTTGCTGCTCGTTTTTATTTTTAATCTCATTTATGTTATCTTTTGGTATTCTAGATTGCCAGATTATATTTGGTTTCTGATGTTTTGTATAACTCTTCAGCCAAAGTTGCCAATGCTTCATATTATAGAAAATTGTAAGTATAATGTTGTAAGCTGATATTCCTGAAATAATATTTAAGGGTAAGGAATTCAGAAGAGAGAATTATTTTGTTAATGTTAATTAATTTGAATTTCTTTATAGTTCATAGAATTTTCTAAAAAATCAGGTTGCATTCATTAATCCACTTTAAGCTAAATGTTTTCAAAGTTTTCATATTAGTTTTTTGATAAATTACACTAGAACAAATAAGCGTTAAAAAATAACTTTATATTTCTATTGCATATTTAGCCAGTTGTGTAGTAAATAAACAGAAACAATAGAAATAATAGGAGGCATAAAGGAAGAGACCAAAGACAGAACATGAACTGTTTTAATCTAGCTGTTCAATCTAACTAGTTTTTTTTGCCTTGGACAAGTCACTTAACTTTTCCTAATATAAAACAGAGGTCAGTTTAGGTAACTTAATGTATCATAAATGTAAAGTTCCTTGTTAATCAAGGAAACTAATTCTTGGCATAACCATACAGAATAAGGATTTCAGTGTTAAGAGTTTAGACATCTAGTTATTGATTTTTGAAGAGTTACTTGATTAATCTATGAGGTTTTTTTTTTCTTTTTTTGAGTTTAAGAGTTTTTTTCATTTGCTAGCATGCTGAAGTAGAATGGGGGTTTTTAAATAAATTCTATCATAAATCTATATTCTTTGAATTTCAGTTTTGAAACAAAGTTATGTCAGATATTTTCAGACCTCAATGCTACCTATCGTACAATTCAAGGCCATTTACAGTCTGAAAACTTTAAGGTATGTTTATTTTATTTTTTTCCCTAGTGTTAAGCAGGGGGTAGGGGCTGGCAAGCACATTGGAGGGCTAGAGAAGTACATAGGACAAGTATAGGACATAATGTGCATCTTTCAGAAATTATTGTTTTAAGATTTACTGCCATTTTATCTTCAGTATCAGAAATATCTGAAATTTTGAAATATTTTATCTAGTGTTGTTTTGTTCGGTGTTAAGTTTGAAGTATTTTATTTAAATGTTTTAAATATTAGTCTTTCCACAAAAAATTCAGAATATCACTTGTTTTAGAATGGTATATATAATTTCGCTGGAATAGGAACATAATTTTGGTTATTCATGCTTAGAAAATGTATTCAGTTACTTTTTATAACCTCTTTCTTTGTAAATCAGTGTTAAGAAAGCCAAACAAAAAATCTTGCTTATAATGGAATAAATAGATATTACTTTCATGGGAGGAAGACTTTTCATGGAATGAAATTTTTAGCTATGGGAGGGTGACTGGGTGTGGCTCAGTAGGTTAAGTGTCTGACTCTTGATTTCAGCTCAGGTCATGATCTCACAGGTGTGTGGATTCCAGCCCCGTGTTGGGCTCTGCGCTGACAGTTTGGAGCCTGCTTGGAATTCTTTCTCTCCTTCTCTCTCTGCCCCTCCCTGGTGCTCTCTCTCAAAATAAATGAACTTAAAAAAAAAAACAACTTTTTTTTTTCTTTCCTTTTTTTTTTTTTAGGAAATTTTTAACTTGGGAAGATGCCCAGTGACCCCACCAATTAGGGAATTTAAACAACTACATTTAAAAATTTTGACTATAAAATTAGAGCTTGTAGAAAGGTTTAGGGATGGGAAGAGAAAAGTATATCCAGAATCAAGAAAGTACTTCATTGGACCATAAAGGAATTCGGGTCAAAACTTGGCTACCCTGGTATCCAACTGTCATAAATTTCTAAGTTATTCCCAGATTGTGGCCTTGTGTACCACTTGTGGTATGGGGCATTGATCTTAGATGGTCAAGAACAAAATAGTTACTGTTTCTTTTTCATTATTTTTATTTCTAATTCCCTTTTAGTTAGAAGGTGACATTGATTTTTTAAAAATATAATGATAGTTAAATTGTTTTTTATCAAGAATCTTGGTTTAAAGGAAATACAGCAAATCGTGATGGTCATTTTCATGAGATGAAGTTTGAGACATTGCCCTAAAATAATAATTTGTTGTCTTTTTCCTGTTTATTTAGCAACGGGTAATGACCTGTTTCAGAGCATGGGAGGATTGGGCAATTTATCCAGAACCATTTTTGATCAAACTACAAAATATTTTCTTAGGACTTGTAAATATTATTGAAGAAAAGGAAACAGAGGTAGGTACTCAATGTATTTGTCTGATTATTTTAGAATTGATTTCTGGGGATGCTGTATGTTACAGATGTGAATAGTATTTCTTTGTGAAAAATACCTAGTATTTACCACTAACTTGTGGATTTTTGTTCCTGGAATTGCTGGAGCCCAGGAGAGGAAATTATGTATAATAGTAATTCTCTGTTTCCTTATGTGAAAATTGGGTAACTGGGTACCTCCACATTTTTTTTTTTTTTTTTGTAATTATTGAGTATAGTTGACATACAATGTTATATTAGTTTCAGGTGTACAGGGTAGTGATTCAGCAATTCTATACATTACTTGATGTTCACCATGATAAGTGTAGTTACCATACAATGTTATTACGATGTTATTATGTTCCTCATGCTATACTTTTCATCTCTGTGACTTATTTTATAATTGGAAGTTTGTACATCTTAATCTCTTTTTGCTTCCTTTTTGCAACTACCAGTTCTCTGTGTTTAAGAGTCTATTTTGTTTTTGTTTTTTACATTCCGTATATAAATGAAATCGAATGGTATTTGTGTTTCTCTGAATTATTTCACTTAGCATAATACTCTCTAGGTCTATCTCTGTTGTCACAAATGGCAAGAATCCATTCTTTTTATGAGTGAGTAGTGTGTGTGTACGTGTGTATACCACATCCATTCATTTGTCAGTAGATACTTTGTTTATTTCCATATCTTGGCTATTGTAAATAATGCTGAAATAAAAATAGGGGTGCATATATGTTTTTGAATTAGTGTTTTTGGGTTTTTTTGGGTAAATACCCAGCAGTGGAGTTACTGGATCATACGGTATTTCTGTTTTTAAATTTTGGGGGAATCTTCATACTGTTTTCTACAGTAGTTTCACCAGTTTACATTCCTACCAGTAGTACATGATGGTTCCCTTTCCTCCACATCCTTGCCAACACTTGTTATTTCTTGTCCTTTTGATACCAGCCATTCTTACTGGTGTGAGGTGATATGTCTCCTTGTGGTTTTGATTTGCATTTCCCTGATGCTTAATCATCTACTTTCATGTTGAGCCTACTTTCATGTGTCTGTTGAGCAATTTGTATATCTTTTTTTTTTTTTTAAGTGTATGTCAGGTTCTTTTTTGCCCACTTATTGGATTGTTTCATTTTGGTGTTGAGTTGTATAAGTTCTTTATATATTTTGGATATTAACACCTTATTGAGTATATCATGTGCAAACACCACCTCCCTCTGGTAGGTTGCCTGTTTGATTTGTTGAGTTTCCTTTTCTGTGCAAAAACTTTTTGTTTTAGTGTAGTTCCAGTAGTTGATTTTTGCTTTTGTTTTCCTTGCCTGAGGAGACCTATCTGTAAATACGTTGCTAAGGCCAGTGCCCAAGAGATTACTGCCTGTTTTATGGAGTTTTATGGTTTTGAGTCTCATATTTAGATCTCTAATCCATCTTGAATTGATTTTGTGTATGATGTAACAAAGTGGTCCATTTTGGTTTTTTCATGTAGCTGTTCAGTTTTTCCAGCATTTATTGAAGAGACCGTCTTTTCTTCATTAAATATTCTTGCCTCCTTTGTTGTAGATTAACTCTATAGGTGTGGGTTTATTTTTGGATATTCTGTTCTGTTGATCATGTGTTTATTTTTGGACCAGTACCATGGTTTTGATTACTGTAGCTTTGTAGGTATCTTGAAATTTGGGATCGTCCTACCTCTGTCTTGTTCTTATTTTATTTGGCTGTTTGAGGTCTTTTGTGGTTCCATACAAATTTTAGGACTATTTGTTCTAGTTCTATGAAAAATGCTATTGGTTATTTTGATAGGGATTGCATTGAATCCATAGACTGCTTTGGGTAGTATGGATATTTTAACAATATTAATTCTTCCAGTCCGTGAGTATGGAATATCTTTTCATTGGTTTTTGTCATCTTTGGTTTTTTCCATCAGTTTTTATAGATTCCAGAATATAAGTATTTTACCTCCTTGGTTAAATTTATTCCTAGGTAGTTTTTGCTTTTGGTGCAGTTGTAATTGGGAATGTTTTTGTAAGCACTCTTTCTACTACTTTGTAATTAGTGTATAGACATGTAACAGATTTCTGTATATTTTATATCCTACAACTTTACTGCATTCATTTATTCTAATAGTTTTTTTGATGGAGTCTTTAAGGTTTTCTATGTATAGTATTGTGTCATCTGCAAATAGTTTTATTTTTCCCTACCTCTTGAGATGCCTTTTATTTCTTACCTCATTGCTGTGGCTAGGACTTCCAGTGCTATGTTGAATAGAAGTGTTGAGAGTGAACATCCTTGTCTTATTCCTGTTCTTAGAGGAAAAGCTTTCAGTTTTTCACTACTGAATATGATGTTAGCCTGTGGGTTTTCATATATGTCCTTCATTATGTTAAGGTATGTTCCCTCTAAAACCCATTTGCTGAGTTTTTATCACGAATGAATATAGTATTTTGTTAGATGCTTCTTCTGCCCCCGCTGAGATGATCATGTGGTTTTTGTCCTTTTTTGAATGTGATGTATCACATTGATTGATGAGTGTTGAACAACCCTGACATCCCAGGAGTAAATCCCACTTGATTACGGTGAATGATTGTTTTAATGTATTGTTGGATTTGGTTTGCTAATATTTTGTTGAGGTTTTTTGCATCTGTGTTCAACAGGGATATTGGCCTGTAGTTTTCTTTTTTTAATGTCTTTATCTGATTTTGGTGTCAGAATAATGCTGGTCTTACAGAATGAACTTGAAAGTTTTCCTTCTTCTATTTTTTGGGATAGTTTGAGAAGAATAGGTTTTGACTCTCTTAATTGTTTGGTAGAATTCACCTGGAAAGCCATCTGGTCCTGGATTTTAATTTGGATTTTTATTTTGATTACTGATTCCAGTTTTGGAGATTGAATGTTTTTGGGAAGTTATCCATTTCTTCTATGTTGTTCAGTTTGTTGGCATATGATTTTTTCATACTATTTTCTTATAATTCTTTGTATTTCTGGGGTATTGGTTGTTATTTCTCCTTCATTTTTATTTTATTTATTTGAATCTTCTTTTTTCTAGATGAGTCTGGCTAAAGGTTTATCAATTTTATTTATCTTTTCAAAGAACCAGCACTTGGTTTCATTGATTTTTAAAAAAAATTTTTTTTTAGTTTCTGTTTTGTTTGTGTCTGCTCATCTGTTTTAGTCCTACTAGCTTTGGCCTTTGTTCTTCTTTTTTTAATTCCTTTACATGTAAGGTTAGAGTGTTTATTTGATATTTTTCTTGTTTCTTGAGGTAGGCCTATATTGATATAAACTTCCCTCTTAGAACTGCTTTTGCTATGTCCCAAAGATTTTGGACTTGTTTTTTTTTTTTTTTTTTTTTTTTTTTTTCCATTTTCTTTGTCTCCATGTAGTTTTTGATTTCTGATGACTTTTTAAAAATGCTTATTTATTTATTTTGAAAGAGAGAAACCACAGGGAGGGGCAGAGAGAGAGAGAGAAAGAGAGAGAGAGAGGGAATCCCAAGTGGGCTCCGTGCTGTCAGCGCAGAGCCCAACGTGGGGTTTGATATCATGAACCATGAGATCATGACCTGAGCCAAAATCAATAGTTAGACGCTTAACTGAGCCACCTAGGTGCCCCCTGATCACTGTTGTTTTTTTTTTTTTTTTTAATTTGATGACATGAAAAGATACATGATGTATTAGTTGAAAAAAGGAACTAATAAAGCAATATGTAGCTATATAAGTAAATATGTACATGAAGAGATGCACCACAATGGTAGCAGATTCTGTTCATCACGATTCTGTTGCTTTTCACCTCATCATTGTTTCATGAATCCTTTGTCTTCAGTTCTACCATCCTCATCCAGTTATCTTTTCACTTTCATTCCTATGATATTCTAATTAGCCTCCCTGTTCCAAGCACATGGTCCTCGTTTCAGTTTCTTAAGTATACGTTTCCTTCTACCATAAACCTTTGTAAATATTCTTGCCTCTCTCTGAAACATCTCCTGTTTACCTGAGATTCTTCAGATGTCAATTTAAGACTCAGTATCATTGAGCCTTCTCAGACCGCTTTAGGTGAAACCTACTTATACATTGGAATAGTATGATATGCCTCTTTGTTGTAGCAGTCATTATAGTCACAGTTCTTTGAATATTGTGATTTTATGATTGCCTGCTTCCTCCTACCCCCTGGTCTCCCAGAAAATTCTAGTAAGACCTATTACATGAGGGACCAAAGGAACAAACTTGTTTTTGTTTATTATTGTGTCCTCAGTGCCTTACATGGTACCTGGCATCAAGATATACTTGGTAGATATTTCTTAAATAATGAAAGAATGACTGCTTCTTTGTCAGGAGGATGAAGTATATCCTAGTTATAACAATATGACTTTAGTAAAGGAAAATGTTACAGCAAGTATGTATGTTTCTGTAGGATGTACCAGATGACCTCGATGGTGCCCCCATTGAGGAAGAGCTTGATGGTGCACCTCTAGAAGATGTGGATGGAATTCCTATTGATGCTACTCCCATTGATGATCTTGACGGAGTCCCTATAAAGAGTCTTGATGATGATCTTGATGGAGTGCCTTGTAAGTTCAAATTTCAAACTGATGAGCTAATAAGTTTGATTCCAAAACTCTTTAATTTCCACACATGTGGATATGGAAAAAGTTTAAGGTATCAGTCTTTAATTTGTCTTTTATTTCTGACTTTCCAAAATTCAAATACCCATTAATACATTTGACTCTGCCAAGAAAAAGGTTTTCTTTCTAGTCACATATCTTTATTGGGATAGCCTCGTATAAGTAAGTTTCTCTTTTTGTCTTAATTGTCATGAAAACTATAGGCACAATCTTGTTCTCAGTTATACTCATAATCCTAGATGCCTTGTTTTGTCAGTTCTGTTTTTATTCATAATTTATGGGTTCATGTTTCTTAGATGCCTAAGGTCACTTTTGGCCATAGGATGTATACAGAATCTGTAGTATGTTTGAATTGCATGAAAATATTAAACAGTATAAGAATTGTATAGTTTAAATAGTGATTAGGTAAAGACCTTAAAGATTTTTTTACTGCCCCAACTTCTCCGTTTGCTTGAAATCATAATAACTTGTATATTTTGCATTGATGTATTTGTGTTTAAACATCGGACCTCAGGTGTAGAGAATTAGATTAGTCATAATCCTTGTTCTTGACACTAGCATTATTAGTCCATGTGTGGCCTTATTTTACTTTTTAAAAATAGAATGAATACCCATGAACTCTTTAAGTCATCTAGTAGTAGGGGTTAATGGCTTATCCTTCCTCATTAGTGGATGCAACTGAAGACTCCAAGAAGAATGAGCCCATATTTAAAGTTGCCCCATCAAAATGGGAAGCTGTAGATGAATCTGAATTAGAAGCACAGGGTGAGTAAAAGTACAATAAATACTAAGCTTTAGAAAATTGAGTACTTAAAATCAATTATTGGTGTGTGTGTGTGTATGTTTTCTTTTTATGTTTTACAACATTTCAACTTTAAGACCCGGAGTTACTATATTTTATGTCTAGTGGCTAAGTTTTCATTATGGTTGTTGTTACAATTTTCGTACATCTTTCAGTTTGGATGCTTTGCGAGTAATCAAAGAAATCACTAATACCTTTCAGAGTAAGGCATTTCAGTAGAAAATGTAGATGGAAGTTACACCTATTTGGAAATCTACTTAGAGGTCAGTTTCAGAGAAACCAGGCTTTGATCCTCCCATAATGCTTGACTTTTTAGATGCAGTTTAGACCTGCCTTTCATACTTACTTGGATTCGTGTCCTTAAGTGCTTATAGTATGTAATTGTTAATATTTGTAGGTTCTAATGAATAAATCTTAACCATTCAGCACACAAATAAAAATGATAACATTATTTGTCACTTCATGAATTTGAATAAAATTATAGCATAGGTGTGAGGAAAGAAATATAGCACATAGAAATGGTTTTCAAAGAAGAGATAATTGGCAGATAATTTCTGTAATATAAACTTCGAATTCTAGAGCTGGGCTTCTACTATACTACTGCAAAATGCTAATTTACCTTAATGGAATTACATCCTTTTCCTTCCCTTTAGCTGTAACAACTTCTAAATGGGAGTTATTTGACCAGCATGAAGAATCAGAAGAAGAAGAAAATCAAAAGTAAGAATCTAAGTTTTGAACTTACTCAGTTTCTTACTATATATAAGCTCCCTTTTTCATTAAGAGGTATGCTTGAAATAATAGTGAAGAGGAAAACTTCACTCTTTAAAACCTTGTTGGGAGGATCATTTTTAGTTCTTCATTGTTTTTCCAGTGGATAAAGAGCTTTTGGTTTCTGGTCTGATGTACCTCGTTTCCCTTTGCTTCTGAGTTGATTTTTCAATGCTAGGTTTATATATTCTCACTTGGTAGTTACTAAATGGTCAACTGCATTTATTTCAAATCTTTGTCATGAAATACTGTTTTGGCTTTACAGAAAGTGATTTTTAAAATGTGAATGGGAGGGGCGCCTGGGTGGCGCAGTCGGTTAAGCGTCCGACTTCAGCCAGGTCACGATCTCGCGGTCCGTGAGTTCGAGCCCCGCGTCGGGCTCTGGGCGGATGGCTCAGAGCCTGGAGCCTGTTTCGATTCTGTGTCTCCCTCTCTCTCTGCCCCTCCCCCGTTCATGCTCTGTCTCTCTCTGTCCCAAAAATAAATAAACGTTGAAAAAAAAAAAAAATTAAAAAAAAAAATGTGAATGGGAAATTATGCTGCTTTTTATTTGGATTGTACATTGCTAAGAAAAGCAGTGCATTATGGCTATTCTGTTATGTTATTTAAATGTAAACAGGGGTGCCTGGGTGGCTTATTTGGTTAAAAGTTCCACTCTTGGTTTTGGCTCAGGTCGTGATCTCACTGTCCTGAGATCAAGCCCCGAGTCCTGTGTTGGCTCTGCACTGGGTGTGGAGCCTGCTTGGGATTCTCTTCTTTTCTCTCTGCCCCTCCCCTGGTTGCATGAGCTTTCTCGTTCTCTCTCTTAAATAAACATAAAAAAAAAATGTAAACATCTCAGAAGAACTAAGAATGAATTAAAAAAAGCTTTCCTTTAACATGTAGAGAAATTATAATTTCAAAGTTTGCTTTTTGGTAATCACCTCAAGATTGTTTTTGCATACTGAGTGCGATTATAGGAATCTTGCTCCCAGATTCTCCAGCAAGTTTGTATTGGTAGATTTTAGGTAGCACATGACAGCTTTTTAAATCATTGCAAAGGAAATTAATTTTTTTTTAAATAGGAGAACAGATGACCTCAAGAACACAAAGCAGAGGTTTCTGCTTAAAAAAACAAAAAAGAAAGAAAAAATCTTTGTTCTTTTTATCCTTCTCAAATGGAAGAGTGAACAAAGGGAAAAAGTCCCTTTTGTGTCCCAGCACAGTTTGGGCATTGTATGGATTCAGTAAATGGATATTAGTAGCATTTAGATTGTTGTTAAAGAAATGTGATTGTGGGAACACAGTTTGATATACTGAGGAAAACTTCGCATCAGTGATGTCTTTCCAGAAACATTGGTGTGATCAGAACAAGTCAGCAATGATGATGATGGAATATTAACAAAATATAGATGTGGTTTGCTGATGGAAATACCTCTCCAAGGCTGTTGAAGAATACAGGAATTGGGATAGTCTAGTTTGCTTTAAAATAGTGCTTTAGGGGCGCCTGGGTGGCGCAGTCGGTTAAGCGTCCGACTTCAGCCAGGTCACGATCTCACGGTCCTTGAGTTCGAGCCCCGCGTCAGGCTCTGGGCTGATGGCTCAGAGCCTGGAGCCTGTTTCCGATTCTGTGTCTCCCTCTCTCTCTGCCCCTCCCCAATTCGTGCTCTGTCTCTCTCTGTCCCCCCCAAAAATAAATAAATAAACATTGAAAAAAAAAATTAAAAAAAAAAATAGTGCTTTAACCTTTTTAATGTTTACAGTACCACATTATTAACATCTCTGACTATTGTAGCATCACTGGCTTAAAATACATGTATTAATTCATGAGGTAATTAATTTAGGGGAAAGGAAGGGTATAAAAGGCCATTGCAGAACTCAAATGTTTCTTCAGTTTGTTTTGTTTCTATAGGTATTAACTTTTTTTGCGTAAATTTGATATTAGTGTTAATGTTTGGATTATGATTGCATTTCAGTGTTGAAAGTAAAATAATCAGTGAGAATAGAGTCAGTAGAATACAGTGAGGCATGGATCACTGGAAATGTAATTTTTATTTTCCTTAAGAGCTCTAAATAAATCACGGTAACATAAAAATAACTTTATGGAAGTATAAAGCAAGGCAAAGATAATTTTCACATACAACTTTCTGGTCCTTGAAATTTTTTTATGCCTCACTACTGCTCTCTAGTGGCTGAATCCAAAATGCTTTTTTGAAACTAGTAATTATTTTTTATGGAAGAAAAGTGATTAAAAAAATACATAGCACTACTCTTTGTAGAAAACTTCCAAATAGTAATTTAATTTCATTTATGATGAATTCTGTATGGTTTTATAGACTTGAATTTCCATTTCTTTAAAAGAATAAGTCCTGGTTACCTAGAACTGGTAACTAAGAGCTAAAATCAAAACCAGTTAGAATGGACTGCTCAGGGACTGCAAAATTAAAATAGAAATCATAAAATAAATATGTATCTTAAATTATCAAGTATAACTTATATTAAAAGTAAATAATATGGTTAATGTTTGGTATCTAGTCATCTAGATCCTTTCTCTATATATAGAAAACATATAAACAAGACCAACTTTACAATAGTTGCCTGCCTCTTTGCACTGTATTGCTCTGGAAGGATAGGAGAATTTTTCCTCTTTGTATCCTTACCATGGTAGTCCCTTAGTTTTTCATTTTCTTATCTGACATAGATTCTAACAGTATAATTTTCAAATCAACTATGATATTGAGTACTAACGTGATAATACTTAAAATTTACACATTTATTCCTGGGATTATGTACTAATCAGATAAGGTCTTTACCTACTACCTTGTTTCTTAGTTAACTATGTATGACACAGACTGATGTATTTTATAGTGTATAGGCTCTGCTGAAAAAAGGGTAAACATTTGGCCTTTTTAACATGAAGTGTTCTGAAATCACTCTGAACTGGAAAGTATGGGGAATCATTGATTATTCATTTGACTTAACACTGCAAGGAAAGTTGTAGAATGTTGTAGATAACATAGAAGTTGTTTTTAAATGATTATGTTGAAGCTCAAACTTTTTATGTGGAAGAAACAGAAGAGTTTTATAGAATTGTCTATTTGATAAAATATTTTATAAAAACGTTTTAGTGATGAATTGTCCTGTTTTGTTAACACTATTTACAGACTTAAGACAGTGAAAAATAAAAAAAGCCAAACTGTAAAATGTAACATTTTTTTCTGCCTTGACATACGATATATTCTGCTTATTTCCAAAGTCAAGAAGAAGAAAGTGAGGATGAAGAAGATACTCAGAGTTCCAAATCAGAAGAACATCATTTGTACTCTAATCCAATCAAAGAAGAAATGACGGAATCTAAGTTTTCTAAGTACTCTGAAATGAGTGAGGAAAAACGAGCTAAACTTCGTGAAATTGAGGTCAGTATTTCAGTGAAGTTGAAACTATTTCACTGGCCTTCTTTCACTTTTCCACTGACCTAGGCTCCCTCTTGTCATCATTCCTTTGTGCATTTTCTCGGTGCCTGGAAAATTCATACCAGCTGACTTCCTAAAGACCTCTTAGTTCAAGCATTTCTTCTCTCCTGCTATCCTTTTTTTACACTTGTGCATTTGCTTACTTCTCCCTATTTATCTCTCTCGTTATTTTACGTGTACTGTGGTGTGTGTTTTGTTTTGTTTTAGCTTGCTTGTTTAATGTTTCTAGTCCCTACTAGGTGCTGATTTACATGAGGGGAAAGAACCATGTCTGTTGTCTGTTCATCATCATAAATCCAGTGCCTGGCACATGGGAGATCTTTTGAAGATATTGATTTTAAGAATAGATTACACTGGTATTATAAAATTATTACATTTGAGTGTACATAGTATGTAACGAGGAAAAGTAAGCTATTTTCTGGCACCTTTAGGTTACATCTGCATTTTATTTCAGTGGGGAGAGTAGACATTAAGTGAGACTTAGCAGTAAGAAGGGGGAAAAACTTACGGGAATGAGTCCAAACTATCTCAACCTGACTTTTCCCTCCCTCAGTCCCCTGTCCTTTTTAATGCCTTTTTTTTTTTTTTTTTAATTACCAAAAGGAGACCTATCAGAGGTAAGGGTATTGTAATGGGAACCTTCCTTATTCCTTGTTTCAAGGTGATGAAACATTCCCAGTAGTAAATGTTAGTGTAGCAGTCAGTCCAGAGTCTCAGAAGTATATCTGAGAGTGTATTTTAATACTTTGTCCATTGATTTAACAGTATTTTGGGTGTCTGCTATGTATCAGCACTGTTCCTCTTACTAATTTATAATTCCCACCATAGTAATTACCTTATTTCCAGTTCTCTAATCACTGTTGGGCTGGTACAAGTTTTTGCCCAACTCTTTTTCTCAGATATCATTAAGCCAAAGTAACTGTTAACAGGGAAAGTATTTCATTTTAACCTTACACAGAATCAGTATACTGTCTGTAATAAGTGAAGAGGAGGGATTTTCAGAGTTAACGTGTTGGATATATTTTTTTATATACAATCTTTACCAATTAAAATTATTTCTTTTACTCAGGGGATGGTGGGGAGCTCAAGCAGGGGAGAGACAGAGGAAGGGAGAGAATCCCAAGCAGGCACTGCACTATCATTGTGGAGCCCAGTGTGGGGCTTGAACTCATGAACTGTGAGCCAAAATGAAGAGTTGGATGTTTAACCAATTGAGTCAGCTAGGGCGCCCTTGTTGACAAATTTTTTAGGGGACTATATCAGTGACCTCACTCCACCTGTGGATTTCTTTTTTCCAAGTTGCACATGCCCCTTCTTAACTCTCAGAACTCCTCCCAAGCTTACTGAACTCTGCCTTTCTGGAGTTAAATAAAAATATATTTTCTTGATAATGAAGTTACACCGTTTAAATGCCAAAACAGACTACTGGATAGTTTTAAGATGTTCTATTTACCCTGATAGAAAAAGGGCAAAAATTGGGGAATTTATGAGAAATGTTCATGAAGTCAAAAATAGTGAAAATAATACTTTGCATGGAACAAAGTTTTTGTAGTTTGTTCCCATTCTATGGGAAAGCCTCATAATATTTATAGTAGTATTTAGTTCATTTAAAGGACCTATCAGTGCTCAGTAAAATAGGTTAAGATGTTTGCATATACAATAATCCTGTCAGGCCAGAGTGTTTTCTTCCCCTCTTCGGATGACATAGGGTGGGCAGGTTTGATGCTGCAACTGGTGGATCCATGTGCTTTCCATTTCCACCTCCAACAGCCTGAGTCCTCATGTATTTCATCTTACTTGTTCTCCCTTCGTTTAATAAGGTTATATATAGATATCTTTATGTAATAAAACATTTTTATATATGTGTACATACAAATATATATGTATTACTGTATAACTGTATTAACATAATTAAAGTGTGGAATATATATTATACATACACACAATGCTGTATTGGATGTTTTATACAAATGGTTTTCTGCTTGTGTATAAATTACAAGAAATGGAAGTGTTTCTGATTTTTTTTATTAGTACATATTCTTACTATCTTAAGTATATTCTGATATGATTTAACCTTTCCTTGATGTCTTGATATTCAGTGATTACATTGTACTATAAATAGAGTGAAACATTCAAATTCTGTAGTTCTGTGTTTGGTCCTACATGAACTGTAAAGAATGCTTTAAAAAAAATACCTTGTGTCCTGCTGGCTGTCATATCTTGTTGGAAGTATGCTTGCCTGTATAGCACCCTTGCCTCTCACATTTGGGGAGCCAGATAGCAAATTCATTATCGTTGTGTTGAGATAATAAGTAGGTTCTTAAGGGTCTGAACTATATATAGTTCATGGTTTTTGAGTCCTCTCATGTGGCTGTGCAGAGAGCCTGTGGGCCCATGCCTGATTGCTTGAATCCTGCATGGTTGGGCTTGTCTGCCAAATGGTCTTCAGATAAGGGAGCTTTATGTTGATGTTATATTTTGACTGAGTCCCAATCAGATATTGCTTTGCTGTGTTTATATTTTTCCTTTTTACACATTTATTTCAAAGAAAAAAGGAATTTTTTAAAGGACCAAAGCACTGCTTGAAAGCTATAATGATGAAAAGATTTATTTTTAAAATGTCTTATTTCACAGCTCAAAGTTATGAAGTTTCAGGATGAATTGGAATCTGGAAAAAGACCTAAAAAACCAGGCCAGAGCTTTCAGGAGCAAGTAGAACACTACAGAGATAAACTTCTTCAACGAGTAAGGAATAAGTGTACTCAGTAATGCGTATTTTCTGAAGTAATTTGTTTGACTACCTAGAATTTTGGTATATTAGTACACTAAAGGAAAAGTATATCTCAAATTATATCCTTTGATGTGCAAATGCTGAATACTGGTAGACAGGAACATTAGAAATTTGATGTTTTACAATCATTTCAACTTGGGAAAGGGTCTGAAAGCAATAGCGCACCATTTTATTCTGGATATACTACCTGTGGACTAGAAATTCCATGCTTTCAAAGCTGGAAGATCTTATATGAAGTACCAACATTTGTGACAGTAAAACACCAACAACCCCCTGAGAAGTGGCACAGAGATAAAGATGGACTTAGAATTTGGGACGTTCATTTAGGACTCCTTTTCCATTGTTTACAAAGAAGGACACCAAGGGGTAACATACTTCATTGGTGAACTCGAGTACATAAAAAATTTGTGGCGATACACAGAGAATTTAGAACAAGAAAGCCCATTTGTTAATTGTTGAAAGAACCCAGGAATTTTATTGGGACTGCTATTAAGTTTTACCTTGATTGTCATTGTAGAAAAGACTATATAGAGAGAAAGAAAAGAAAAGGCTAGACTAGAACACTAGAACTTAGACTCACTAAAACTATTAATGGTGTAGAACCAGTGAGAGGAGCAGCACTATGGTAAAGTAGCTTCGGTGCCACACAGACCTGTGCACTCCTGGGGCCGCCTTTTGCTGTGTGCTCCCAGGCAAGTCCCGGAGGCCTGCTTTTCTCTGTGAAACTAGGTTGATAGTCCCAATTTTGCAGGACTGTGAGATAATCGCTACTTTTTAAATTGGATTTTAATTACTTTTTTATTGGATTAAATTGTTCAAAATATTTTAAGTATTTCAATCAGGAAAATATATCCTACAGATTACCAGACGAAGACAGTGTCCTCAGCATCAATATCTATCTATCTATTTATTCATTTTCTAATTTTTAAAAATCTTTTTTTATTTTTGAGAGAGAGAGAGACAGAGAGAGAGACAGAGTGCAGGTGGGGGAGGAACAGAGAGCGAGAGAGAGAGACACAGAATCCAAAGCAGGCTCCAGGTCTGAGCTGTCAACACAGAGCCTGACGTGGGGCTCGAACCCATGAACTGTGAGTTCATGATCTGAGCTGAAGGTGGATGCTTTATCAACTGAGCCATCCAGGTGCCCCCTCAGCATCACTTTTTAAATCTGTACTCTAGTTGTATTTCGAAAAAAGAAAAATGAGATTTTTAAAAAGATGTATCTGTACCCCAAGAGTCCCTTTGGAGTTGGTGGCAGGGATTTGATCTGCATTTAAGACTATACTTTGAGATACTCACTGGTCCTGATGGTAGTAATAGCTATATTACCATTTTACTCTCTGCATTCTATGATTGTAATTGGAGAGAAGGATGTGTTTCTTGAAGGTATATACTGAGGGTCAGCAGACTCATCACCTCATCATAAATCAGCTTGTTGGAACACATCCATGCCCCTTCAAGCTTTTGGACTATCATGACAGAGTTGAATACTTAGGACAGAGATCCTGTGTGGCCCATAGAGCAGAAAATACTTACTCTATGACTCTTTGCAGAAAATGTTTGCAACATCTGGTATAGGCATTTTATCAGTTACCAGGTAGCTTTCTTGATGCATACAAATCGTAGAGAGATTCAATTCCTGGTAATGAAGACCTAAGTTGGCTTTGTCGGTTCATTGTTTGTAGCCACTCCCTTAATTATTTTATCAACAGAAGTCATAATTTCAAGTGAGAAGTGGCAGTAGTAGCAGTGGGGATAAGCAGATAGGTCATCTTTCTGGTTTATATAAAGTCATATAGTCATTTTGTACTTGTAGAAGTTAGGATTTAAAATTTCCAATACAAATGGTACTTGTTACTAATTAACATTTTCTGATGGATGATTATTGTGAATAGCTATATTTCCTTTTAAGCCTTTTGCTTGGAAAGAGCTCTCCTTTGATTAAATCAACTTGCTGTAGGAATGCTGCTGACTATTGTAGTCTAAGATAGAAAGGCCAGTCTCTTACCTTTTTCCTTGGTTTTTTTTTGTTTTTGTTTTTTGTTTTTTGTTTTTTTTTTAAGTGGAGGGACAGAGGGAGTAGTTAAGAGCACTGGCTGTAGAGCTTAGACTCAGATCCTGACTTCTCCATCCATTATGACTATGAGCATGGTACTTAACCTTTCTGAGTGTCATTTTTCATCTTTAGAATGAGGGTAATAGCAAATTTCTATTTTCTGTTTTGAAGTGTTACATGAAATGGTATATGGCAAGTTGTTTAGTAATTGGTCTGTGGTAAGAATTCAACCATTTAGCTGCTGTCACTGGTATTAGTATTTTCACTCAGTGTAAGAAGAAATGACTACTTTTCCTGGAAGAGTAGGTATTTTTTAAAAAATGGCATTGTACCTTCAGTAGTGATTTTAAAAAGTGGTTAAAATATTGTTGCATAGGGGCACCTGGGTGGCGCAGTCGGTTAAGCGTCCGACTTCAGCCAGGTCACGATCTCGCGGTCCGTGAGTTCGAGCCCCGCGTCAGGCTCTGGGCTGATGGCTCGGAGCCTGGAACCTGTTTCTGATTCTGTGTCTCCCTCTCTCTCTGTCCCTCCCCCGTTCATGCTTTGTCTCTCTCTGTCCCAAAAATAAAATAAACGTTGAAAAAAAAAAATTAAAAAAAAAAATATTGTTGCATAAATGAGATTAACCCAGATTGGTATTTTTTAATGACTAACTATTCTTTCTTTAAAAAAAATAAAACAGGAGAAAGAGAAAGAATTAGAAAGAGAACGAGAAAGAGATAAAAAGGATAAAGAAAAATTAGAATCTCGATCCAAAGACAAGAAGGAGAAAGATGAATGTACTCCAACAAGGAAAGAAAGGTATAACATTTCTCACTCAGTTCCTATGCTGGTTTCAAGTTTTGAAATGATGTTTCATTTTGTAATGTTTTCATCACCGATGCCAACAAACTAGAAAAGTATTTTTTCATGATAAATGTGTTTGACTCCTGCCTGCAGGAGGCGGAATTAGCTGAGAAATGGGGCAGTTAGCTGGCACTTGGCTTAGCTAACTGGGACATCATCCCTCTACGTGGGTCGTATGGTACCTTAGCCTTAGTTAAGTGCAAGAATTCAGTTACCGTATTAGGTATCAGACCTAAGGCTTAAATAACTAAACAGCTTGCTATATCTTGCTTGTTGTCTCTGGTATAAGCATTTCTTCTGAGTTGAGGCTGCTGCCTTTGAAAACTTGAATCTCCCAATCCTATCTAAAAGGAGTTTGTGTACATGGACCATAGGGACTTGCTCCTCATTTTAAGTCTTCATTCTAATCAAAATCAATTCTTTTTTAGTTTTTATTTTACTTTCAGTTCCTAAATGTCTCATTTAATAGAGAAAATTGCATTAGTAACAGAACTGAGATTTTCCTAATAAAAACCAAGTGAATGCAAATTTAAAAAATTCTGGCTTAGTTACTCTACAGATAGTTACAAATAACATAGGTATACTAATTGGTTAAATGCTAAATTTACCATTTGTTTGTCTTGTATTTATTTTTTTGATACATTTTTTGATTCATAGAAAAGTTGCAAGGATAGTATAAAGAATTCCCAGATATCCTTCACGCACACTCTCCAAATGTTGAAATATTTCTACTTTTGCTTTATTTTTTTTCCCCTTCCTTTCCCCTCCTCCCAGCCATTTAAGAGTAACTTGCTGGGGTTCCTGGATGGCTCAGTCGGTTGAGCATCCGACTTTGGCTCAGGTCATGATCTTGCGGCTTGTGAGTTCGAGCCCCACATCCGTCTCTGTGCTGACAGCTCAGAGCCTGGAGCCTGCTTTGGATTCTGTGTCTCCCTCTGTCTGCCCCTTCCCCAGTTCATGCTCTGTCTCTGTCTCTCTGTCTCTCTCTCTCAAAAATAAATTAACATTTAGAAAAAAAAAAAAAGAGTAACTTGCCAACATGATGCCCCATTTTCTTACATAACCACAAGAAGTTTCAAGATTGGAGAACTAACATTTTAAAAAAAAAAAAAAACACTGTTATTTGGGGCACCTGGTGGCTCATTCGGTTAAGTGTCTGATTCTTAGTTTTGGCTCAGGTAATGATCTCATGCTTTGTGGGTTCAAGCCCTGCTCAAAATAAATAAACTTTAAAAATGAATGAATGAATAAATAAGTAAAGTGTTTAAAAAACACCTCATCAGAGACCTTAATGAAATTTTATCCATTGTTCCAGTGTCTCATAGAAAAAGACAATTGAACTTAGTTGAGTTCAGTATTTGTTTTGCTCAACCTATATTTAATTAGTTTATAATTTTATTTAAATCCACGCTAATTAACATATAGTGCAATAATGGTTTCAGGAGCAGAATTTAGTGATTCATCACTTATATCTAACACCCAGGGTTCATCCCAACAAGTGCCCTCCTTAATGCTCATCACCCATTTTAGCCCATCCGCCCCCACCTCCCCTCTAGCAACCCTCAGTTCTCTGTATTTAAGAGTCTCTTATGATTTGCCTCCCTCTCTGTTTTTATCTTGTTTTTCCTTCCTTTCCCCAATGTTCATCTGTTTTGTTTCTTAAATTCCACGTGAGTGAAATCACATGACATTTATCTTTCTCTGACTGACTTATTTTGCTTAGCATAATACACCCTAGTTCCATCCATGTTGATGAACCTTTCTTTAAGATATTCTTTATAAAGGGCTTTGAATGTTATTGGGAAATAACATTAATAAGGTTAAGTGAAAATAAAGTTAGTATAAACTGATAGGAATAAATCGCTAATTCAGTAGAAGGAAAATGAATACTTGATCCTTTGCTCACTTATGTAATGTTTTGGGGGCTTTGTTCCATAGGAAGAGGCGACACAGCACATCCCCTAGCCCATCTCGAAGTAGCAGTGGTAGACGAGTGAAATCCCCTTCACCCAAATCGGAGCGATCAGAGCGTTCAGAAAGATCTCATAAAGAGAGCTCACGGTCCAGGTCATCTCACAAAGATTCTCCTAGAGATGTTAGCAAAAAGGCCAAAAGGTAAATGCAGTTAATTTTTTGGTAATATTTCAAATGCCGGTTTCCTTGTCATTTTACCAGCTTTTGAAAATAATTTGGCTGGCAGCCATTTTTTTAAAGGGTGTTAGAAAACCAGAGAAGTATACTTTCATTTTAGATTATTCCTTCCCACCTCCCCACCCCAGTCTCATGACTTAAAGCATAAGAAGGCTTCCAACAAGTAAAGACCAGCCAAGAATTTTAAACATTACATCCAGTGTTCTCTGTGGACTAGGGATAGCTGCTTTACTTTTCATTTTGTTCTTCAGTTTCTGTAGAATATTCTTTGATTTTGTCAAGGCTGAAAGAAAAATACATTACCCCCTTCCTCCTGCCCCTGCATCTTATTAGCAAGTTCTTGGGTAGAGACTTGTGGAATTAAATACCATTCTTCAGTGTGTAGTTTTAGTGTGTTACATACTTCTTTTCCTTGTAGTTCTAGAAAAATGGTTAAGAAATGTTTTATTCATCTGCTGTTACATAGTGGAATTTTCCTGTGAACTAAAACTGCTTTATGTCCTAAAACTTTATCATTGTAACCATTTTTAGTAAATTCTTTATGAAAGAGATATGTTTCTCCTTTTCTAAGTGGTACTTGCATATATAAAGTATATTTATTAGTTTTGGTAATCTTCATGAACTGCACGTACAGAATTATGGTGTCTTAAATGATTTCCTTAACGATATGCAGTAGTTGGTGCTTTTCCTTCAAGAAGATAGGCTGCAGAGCTGCTATGCTTTAAAAATTGTGTGAATGATTTTAGATGCCATTTTGAACTTTATCTTGTAGATTTAGAGGTTCAGACTTTGGGGGTATATTAGTAACCTGGGGAGCTTGTTAAAAATGCAAATTCCCAGTCATTACCTCTTGGGATTTTGATTAAATAGAACAGTGGTGGGGCTCAAGATTTTGTCTTCGTAAGCAAGCGCACCACTGATAATCATGGGTGCTGCACACCGAAGGTGCAAACTTGTGTGTATGTGTGTTTCTGTAAAGTAGGCAAAGTGTAAATTTGGGAAGTTTACAACCTGTTTTATTTCTGACTTTGTGCTCTGTTAAAGATGATTTTAGGTAATTGAAGGATGGTCCATTTTGATCACATGAGTACTTTGATAAATTGTTTTCATTTGTTTCCACAGATCACCATCTGGTTCCAGGACACCTAAAAGGTCTAGGCGATCACGGTCTAGATCCCCTAAAAAGTCAGGGAAGAAATCCAGATCTCAGTCCCGATCTCCACACAGGTCTCATAAAAAGTCAAAGAAAAACAAACACTGACATAAATCTTTAAGATGCTGTCACTTATTGGAAATGCAATTTTGTTTTGTGCCTGAATGGTCTGTTTTTTTAAAAAAAAAAAAAAACAAAAAATCAAATGAAAGAGCATTCCTGGATTTTTTGTTTATTTGTTTGTGAATGCATGTGTAAACTCATGAGTAACTACATCTGTAGACCTGTCATTGTTTTATATTGTATAAATTACTTTCATTGTGGCTGTTTCTCAAGATGAAATTTTTATTGTGCTAATGAATTTCATCAGAAATGTGTATAATGGATCTGCTGGCAGTAGTAGTATTTTGTTTTAGGATGTTGTGACTTAGCAAAAATAATACAGATGTCTTCCCCCCTTTTGTAGCTTTGACAATTTGAATTAGATTTCAAATAAAATCTGAACAGAAAACTATAATGTTGTTTTTTTGCCCCATTGGTGACATCAAGTCCCTTAAAGTCCTACTGAGTTTAGCACTTCTGTTGTGTTTCTTATACTTAATGCACTTTATAAGCTCCATTGTTCAAGTAGCTAAAGTTTTATATTTACTAAGATGACTGAAAATTAAGGGACCTGAGACTCCTATTTGGTAGGCTTGCCAACCAACTTCGATGAGGTTATCTTGGATAATACTAGTACCCAGAGATCAAAAGACTAGGTAAAGGTGGCATGGTCTTTTTTGTTAATGGAATGCCTGGCTACAATATTTTTTCTTTTTTCAAAGAAGCAATACGATTTCAGTATACTCAGCCTATGTCCTGAGCAACTACTTATTTTTAGGGGAAAATTAAATCTCCATCTTTTGACTCATCTTCTATCATGAAAGAAGTTTATTTATAAAAGAAATTTTCTAACAAGAGTTGGCCGTCGAAGTTTTTTGTATGATAAATGCCCTTTTATATAGCCCTCTGTAGATTACCTTTCAAACGCTTGTATTCATGTATTTCTACAAAGTTCTGTTTAAAGCACCTTAGTTTTTTGTTTTGTTTTTTTAAGAATTGAATTTTAGGTTTAGCTTTAGGTAAAATTTAAAAGTAAAATAGTTTTCAGGAAACTTAACATCCAATAGTTTGTAAATTCATTGTGCAAAGTTGATTTAAGCAATTTGCAGAGTTAAAATCTATATACAATGGGAATAATTGCTGCAGTATGAGGAAGAAATAAGGAAACTTGTGTAATGTTGATCATAATATTGCTATAAATATGTAATAAAGGGTTATGTAGACTTGAACTGACACTACTACAATTTGCGAATTTTTCAGTGTTTTATTTAGACACTTTATGCAGTGGTTTGATATTTTCCCCCCTTCATAGAGTAGAAAACTGTTCTAATAATGGATTGTTTTGAGTTAGATTTTAAAACTGTATTTTCCAGTTGTTTTACTTACTGTTGCCTAGTTATAAAATAAGCTATACCAGTGGTTTGAGGAGTAGGTATATTAGCTGAGAGTGAGGTATGCTGTTTCCAAACTGGGCAACCTTAAAATACAGCTTTAGAAAAGATCCAATCAGTTTGTTTTACTTAATGGTTCTTGTCCACATGCAATATTGCTTGAAAGTTACTCCCTTACTGTTCACTTCACTCTTTTGTTTGTCCATAATGTTAGGGAATGTTAATTCCTAAATGTTGCTCAGAATAATTAAACATGAACATTTGGTGCTGGTTTTTAAAAACCTACAAATATAGCCATTTTAAAAGCAACACATTTTTTCTCCTCTGTTCATTGCCTGGGAAAAGGGAAATTTATATATTGCTTTTTTCTGCAAATATAACAATAATGTTGAGTTGCTAGTGATTTGGGCATTCCATTATTAGTTGGTATCTAGTATAGTTTTATAAGTAATTGGTCAGGTTATGATTTTCCCAGCCAAGTTACAAGGAGTGTTTATTTTTTTCTCTTTAAAAAAAAAAAATACCCTGGGGAAGGAGGAGTGAGTAGAAATTGTTACGTCAGTTTGGGGTGCTTATTTGTAGTAGTTTTCCTACTGCAATGGAAGTTTGCAGTCCCTTTAATTTGGATCCAGATACAGCAAATATTCTTTTGGGTGTGTTGGGGGAGGGGATTGCTTAGGCTTGATAGAATATGTATTCTGTAAGTTTGCTAAATGTGTGTATTAGATTGGATTGGATTTTTTTTTCCTGGAATTGCAAATGGTATTGTTACATAGGTTATTTTCAATTTTACTTAATGAGAAAATATCTAGAGTAAGCCTGTTTAATTCTTCATGGATTCTATGAAAGTTTAATAGGATCATAAATTGGTAAATTCTTAGCGGGGGAGATAGTTTACCATTTTTTAAATAGCATATTATTCATCTGTTTCCTATCTAAAGAACACTCTTCATTAGACAGCAAAATTTCCACAGGTTAACTAAAATGTTTGTAAGGTGGCTTTCTATACAAGTTACAGGAAATACACTGTTCCCGCTCTGTAATAGATGGTTATGATGCTCTGTCATAGCTACAAGTAAGAGTTACCTACTCTTTTTATAAAGAAGATCCTACTCTTCTTATAAAGGCTTAATCTCTTTACCTTCGATCCTAATAACATTTATACACGGGGATTTCTTACCAGTTTAATACCATTTAATCTCCTTCTCCTACCCTGAGAGAGAAAACACAAATAAATGGTGGTCTGTTTCTTACCAAAGAGAGACCTATGATTGAAAAGGATCATGTTTGTGAATCTTTTCTTTGACATTGTATTTCCTTATTACCATTAGCAAGCATATGGGCATTTCTAAACTATAAATGTTGAGAAGTTAGAGATTAAAGACTAAAACAACAAAAAGCTCTTTTATGATGCTTAGAACGTTTTTGGCTTTTCTGCTAAAGTTTGCAGAGATTACGCTGACCTAATTTTTCTTTGTTACAGACCATTCGTGAGCTAACCCTGAGATTTTTATCCCAATTAAAGAATCTTAGAAGAAGTACTTGCTTATGACTTCTGTATTTTATCCCTAAAATTTAATATTCTTGAAAATATTTTTAAGAAGTTCCAATTGATTTAAGTATATTAGACATGTTCTCTACACATTTGCCTTCATGATCATATAGATTGTGAAAAGTTTTATGGCCATAATAGTCTATCATTATGATTATTAAAAAATGAGAACAAATAAATCGCTGTATTGCCAAAGTGACCTCGGCTATTCTGATGACCACATCAGTGTGATTTCTTCAACAGAGAAGGTTGTTTTAAAAATAAATAGGAACGCTATTCTAAGACTGTACATTTACAAAATAAGAGCTTTTTTTCTTTGTTGTTTTCCTCTTTCACTTTAATGGAAAAACTAATTACAGGAAATTCAGCACAGATACTAATGAAGACACTAGTACAAGTTTAAAAGAACACGTGACTAAAAACTCACAAAGTGCTTGATTTCTTCATATTTCACATGTAGATTTTAGGCAAATTTTAGGGGGTATTTCATTTCTTGTCATTTTGCTTTTTTTCTTTATTTTTGTTGTCAGCTTCCCAGGACTCAGAAAATACACAAATACAAATCCCAGGGGAAGTGTTGTGATGCTAGACTAAAAGGTGGGAATGTGCTGCTGTTCAGAGTGAGCCATGTTCCATTGTTGAAAATTCAACGCCTCAGTGTTTATTCAGTACCACCTCATGGAGCTTCAGTGTAAATGGGTTATGTGTATAACTGATTATTTATATAGTTTTGTAGATCTATAGATAAAATGCCCTCATTCATTTTCACATGTAATTGTGCTTGGAATATTTGTTTTATCCTTTTACTTCAACAGGCTCTTGTACGTTACATCTCTGCTGATTTGAAATATCAGGAAAGACAATTTTTCAGGAATGAGAATAATCTAGTTGAAATCAGCTCAGCTGAAATATTTTATAGCAAGACCTTTTCTTTTGGGTGAACTGATTCCATAATTTAGTTACTCTTGATGTAAGGATTAAGTTTATTGTGGAGCTGCTTTCCAGACTGTCACTTTATAGTTTTTCTACATAAAGATTATATAGTTGCAAAGGTTGTGGAATTTCCCTTTGTTGTTGTTTTTTGACTTTTAATTACTTTAATAAAAAAACATTGTTTTCATAGCAAACTTTAGCCTGTTCATGTAATTTTCTCCATGTAGTTTTTCTAATGCAAGCTCAGTAAACCATAGCTGGTTTTCAGCAGCTTTCTTTCAAGTGAAATAAGTGATGTGTCACATTTATCAGTTGTAGCTAAAATGTTACATCTTACATGTTTAAACTATAATAAAATATTTTTATGATAGATGATTCTCTTGATTAGGAAATTTTATTGTTCCCCTTGCTTTGAAGAGTTATTTTGTTCATTTTATTTCACGGGGGAAAGGTTTCAAACATACAAAATTGTAGAATGAACATCCCAAGTATCACCTTGTTAGTATGTATCTCTGACTGAATGTTTTGTTTTTAAAACAATGTAGTCACAATATCATTATTACACTAAAAATAATCCATTGGTTTCTTTTAAGACTTAACAATGTTTTAATTGTGGTAAAATACTCATAACAAAATTTACCATCTTAACTATTTTTAGGTGTATAATCCAGTCGTGTTCAGTGTATGCACATTGTGCAAGCAGTCTCCATAACTTCATTTTACAAAATTGAAAATCGAACAATTAACTCCTCATGTCCTCCCCATCCCCTATTTTCTTTTTATTTCTGGGAGTATCACTAACTACTCCAGATACCTCGAATAAGTGGAATCATACAGTATTTGTCTTTCTGTGACTGGCATAATTCACTTAGTATAATGTCCTCAAGGTTCATCCATGTGGTAGCTTGTGCATTGGTTCTTTTTTTAAAACCTACTTTTTCTTTAAAGTTTCTCTGTTTCCTTACAGAATTTGAAAAGGATTTTCCCCAAATGGCACATTAGCATTTTCTATTTTGAGTAAAAACTTCAAAAGAAAACAAGTAATACCAAGTATATATGCCAGCTATTTCCATATCACTTTCTTTACCATTTTTACCACTTTTTGTGCTGTGTTCTCTTTAATGGTTATGTATAATTTCACATCAACATTTCATAGCATGGGGTACAAAGTATGCTTTCAAAGCAAGCCATGTGATTTTGAAATTGTAGTGTATTAATAGTAATTACCATACTCAAATGCTTTTTTTTTTTTTTTTTTTTTCCTTCTTACTGCCTGCTGAAAAGGAAACTAAAACTTTGGCATGTAGTAAACGCAGTTTTTGGATTGGATATTCATTTGCCACAAAGGAAAGAAGAAAAACTCTATTCTCGTTTCTTTTATTTGGCCCTAAGAAAATGCAGAGCTTCAAACTGTTTACAGTAAGGAACTTGCTTTTTGATTTTTAAATGAGATGTGGCAAGGCCTAGTGTGGAAGGGGAGGAAGAGCCTGGGCTGTGGAGTCCTATTTGGACTGGAATTCCCAGCTATTCACCATTACTAGCTGTGTGATATTTCGGAATCTAATTTTCTCACAAAATGGGTACTGACCTTGGGTGTTTATTGTAAACGTGAAATCACATGTAAATCACTGACACATAGTTATACAGTGGTATTTAAAATTAATAACCGTATTTGAAAACTAATGATGGGAACATCTTTTAACTAAAAATAGAGTTATACTGTAATTCCATAGCACTGTAATACGTTTTATAAACTTACATTGGGGATATACATTGCTTTATTGCAAACTGAATATCCGTATATATTCTGTCCCAGTCTTACAGGTGGCATTTAATTCTTAATATTTTTATTTTTATTTTATTTTTCTCTGTTACAGCAGCTTTTTTTTAGTTTAACTTTCTTTTTTATTTAAAAAAATTTTTTTTTTCAACGTTTATTTATTTTGGGGACAGAGAGAGACAGAGCATGAACGGGGGAGGGGCAGAGAGAGAGGGAGACACAGAATCGGAAATAGGCTCCAGGCTCTGAGCCATCAGCCCAGAGCCCGACGCGGGGCTCGAACTCGCGGACCGCGAGATCGTGACCTGGCTGAAGTCGGACGCTTAACCGACTGCGCCACCCAGGCACCCCTAATTTAACTTTTTAAATTTACATCCAAGTTAGTTAGCTAGCACATGGTGCACAATGATTTCAGTAGATTTCTTAATGCCCCTTACCCATTAAGCCAATTCCCCCTCCTACAACCCCTCCAGTAACCCTCTGTTTGTTCTTCGTGTTTAAGAGTCTCTTATGTTTTGTCCGCCTCCTTGTTTTTATATTATTTTTGCTTCCCTGTCCTTATGCTCACCTGTTCTGTGTCTTAAAGTCCTCATGTGAGTGAAGTCACAGGATATTTGTCTTTCTCTGACTAATTTTGCATAGCATAATACCCTCTAGTTCCATCCACCTAGTTGCAAATGGTAAGATTTCATTCTTTTTAATTGCCCAATACTACTCCATTAGGTATATATACCACATCTCTTTATCCATTCATCCATCAATGGACATTTGGGCTCTTTGCATACTTTGGCTACTGTTGATAGTGCTGTTATAAACATGGGGGTGCATGTGCCCCTTCAAAACAGCATACCTGTATCTCTTGGATAAATGCCTAGTAGTGCAATTGCTGGGTCATAGGGTAGTTCTATTTTTAATTTTTTGAGGAAGCTCCATACTGTTTTCCACAGTGACTGCACCAGCTTGCATTCCCACCAGCAATGCAAAAGAGATCCTCTTTGTCCACATCCTTACCAACACCTGTTGTTGCCTGAGTTGTTAATGTTAGCTATTCTGACAGGTGTGAGGTGGTATCTCTTTGTGGTTTTGATTTGTATTTCCCTGATGAGTGATGCTGCACATTTTTTCATGTGTCAGTTGGCCATCTGAATGTCTCCTTTGGAGAAGTGTCTATTCATGTCTTTTGCCCATTTTTTCACTGGATTACTTGTTTTTTGGGTGTTGAGTTTGATAAGTTCTTTACAGATTTTGGATACTAACCCTTTATCTAATTTGTCGTTTACAAATATCTTCTCCCATTATGTCAGTTGCCTTTTAGTTTTCCTGATTGTTTCCTTCACTGTGCAGAAGCTTTTTATTTTGATGAGGTCCCAATAGTTCATTTTTGCTTTTGTTTCCCTTTCCTCTGGAGATGTGTTGAGTAAGAAGTTGCTGTGGCCAAGATCAAAGAGTTTTTTGCCTGCTTTCTCCTTGAGGATTTTGATGGCTTCCTGTCTTACATTGAGGTGTTAATCCATTTTGAGTTTATTTTTGTGTATGGTGTAAGAAAGTGGTCCAGTTTCATTCTTCTGCATGTTGCTGTCCAGTTTTCCCAGCACCCCTTGCTGAAGAGACTCTTCATTCCATTGGGTAGTCTTTCCTGCTTTGTCAAAGATTAGTTGGCCATATGTTTGCGGGTCCATTTCTGGGTTCTCTATTCTGTTCCATTGATCTGAGTATCTGTTTTTGTGCCAGTACCATATTGTCTTGCTGATTACAGCTTTTTTTTTTTAATTTTTTAAATTTTTAATTTTTTTTTTTTAACGTTTATTTATTTTTGAGACAGAGAGAGACAGAACATGAACGGGGGAGGGTCAGAGAGAGGGAGACTCAGAATCTGAAACAGGCTCCAGGCTCTGAGCTATCAGCACAGAGCCCGACACGGGGCTGGAATTCACTGACCGTGAGATCACAACCTGAGCCGAAGTCGGACGCTTAACCGACTGAGCCACCCAGGCGCCCCAGATTACAGCTTTGTAGTACAGTTTGAAGTCCGGGATTGTGATACCTTCCGCTTTGGTTTTCTTTTTTCAAGATTGCTTTGGCTATTCGGGGTCTTTTCTGGTTCCATACAAATTTTAGGATTGTTTGTTCTAGCTCTGTGAAGAATGCTGGTGTTACTTGGATAGGGATTGCATTGAATACGTAGATTGCTTTGGATACTATTGACATTTTAACAGTATTTGTTCTTCCTATCCAGGTGCATGGAATATTTTTCCACTTTTTTGTGTCTTCAATTTCTTTTATAAGCTTTCTAAAGTTTTCAGTGTATAGATTTTTCACCTCTTTGGTTAGATTTATTCCTGGATATCTTATGGTTTTTGGTGCAATTGTAAATGGGATCGATTCCTTGATTTCTCTTTCTGTGGCTTCATTGTTGGTGTATAGGAATGCAACTGATT
Source organism: Prionailurus viverrinus (assembly GCF_022837055.1). Classification (NCBI taxonomy): domain Eukaryota; kingdom Metazoa; phylum Chordata; class Mammalia; order Carnivora; family Felidae; genus Prionailurus; species Prionailurus viverrinus. The sequence continues at coordinate 38,179,764 of NC_062569.1, forward strand.
TCTGTGCATTGATTTTATGTCCTACAACTTTGCTGAATTCATGACTCAGTTCTAGCAGGTTTTTTTTGTGGAATCTTTTGGAGTTTCCATATAGACTTGTCGTGTCATCTGTGAAGAGTGAAAGTTTGACCTCATCCTGGCTGATTTGGATGCCTTTTATTTCTTTGTGTTGTCAGATTGCAGAGGCTAAGACTTCCAATACTATGTTGAATAATGTGGCAGAAGAGTGGACATCCCTGTCTTGTTCCTGACCTTAGGGGAAAGCTCTCAGTTTTTCCCCATTGAGGATGATATTGGTGTTGGGTCATTCATATATGGCTTTTATGATCTTGAGGTATGCTCCTTCTATCCCTACTTTCTTGAGGGTTTTTATCAAGAAAGGATGCTGTATTTTGTCAAGTGCTTTCTCTGCATCTACTGAGAGGATCATATGGTTCTTGTCCTTTCTTTTATTGATGTGGCGAATCACACTGATTGTTTTGCAGATACTGAAGCAGCCCTGCATCCCAGGTATAAATCCCACTTCGTTGTGGTGAAATAATTTTTTTAATGTATTGTTGGATCCGGTTGGTTAATATCTTATTGAGGATTTTTGCATCCATGTTCATCAGGGAAATTGGTCTATAGTTCTCCTTTTTAGTGGGGTCTCTGTCTGGTTTTGGAATCAAGGTAATGCTGGCTTCATAGAAAGAGTTTGGAAGTTTTCTTTCCATTTCTATTTTTTGGAACAGCTTCAAGAGAATAGGTGTTAAGTCTTCCTGAAATATTTGGTAGAATTCCCCTGAAAAGCCACCTGGCCCTGGACTCTTGCTTTTTGGGAGATTTTTGATTACTAATTCAATTTCCTTACTGGTTATGGGTCTGTTCAAATTTTCTATTTCTTCCTGTTTCAGTTTTGGTAGTGTATGTGTTTCTAGGAATTTTTCCATTTCTTCCAGATTGCCCATTTTGTTGGCATATAATTGCTCATAATATTCTCTTATTATTGTTTTTACTTCTGCTGTGTTGGTTGTGATCTCTTCTCTTTCATTCTTGATTTTATTTATTTGGGTCCTTTCCTTTTTCTTTTTGATCACACTGACTAGTGACTTATCAATTTTGTTAATTCTTTCAAAGAACCAGCTTCTGGTTTCATTGATCTGTTTGTTTTTTTTTTTTATGATTTCAATAGCATTAATTTCTGCTCTACTCTTTATTACTTTTTGTCTTCTGGTTTTGGGTTTTATTTGCTATTCTTTTACCAGCTCCTTAAGGCATAAGGTTAGGTTGTGTATCAGATCTTTCTTCCTTCTTCAGGAAGGCCTGAATTGGTATATACTTTCCTCTTAAGACCTCCTTTGCTGCGTCCCAGAGGTTTTGGGTTGTGGTGTTATCATTTTCATTGGCTTCCATGAACTTTTTAATTTCCTCTTTAACTTTTTGGTTAGCCCATTCATTCTTTAGTAGGATGTTCTTCAGTCTCCAAGTATTTGTTACCTTTCCAAATTTTTTCTTGTGGTTGATTTTGAGTTTCATAGCGTTGTGGTCTGAAAATATGCACGGTAAGATCTCGACCTTTTTGTACTCATTGAGGGCTGATTTGTGTCCCAGTATGTGGCCTGTTCTGGAGAACGTACCATGTGCACTGGAGAAGAATGTATATTCTGCTGCTTTAGGGTGAAATGTTCTGAATATATCTGTTAAGTCCATCTGGTCCAGTGTGTCATTCAAAGCCATTGTTTCCTTGTTGATTAGTTGATTAGATGATCTGTCCATTGCTGTGAGTGGGGTGTTGAAGTCCCCTACTATTATGGTATTAGTACTGATGAGTTTCTTTATGTTTGTGATTGATTTACATATTTGGGTGCTGTCACATTTGGTGCATAAATGTTTACAATTGTTAGGTCTTCTTGGTAGATAGACCCCTTAATTATGATACAATGCCCTTCTTCATCTCGTTAACAGTCTTTATTTTAAAGTCTAGATTGTCAGATATAAGTATGGCTACTTGGCTTTTTTTGTTGGCCGTTAGCATGATAGATGGTTCTCCATCCCCTTACTTTCAATCTGAAGTTGTCTTTAGGTCTAAAGTGGGTCTCTTGTAAACAGCATATCGATGGATCTCGTTTTCTTATCCATTCTGTTACCCTAGGTCTTTTGATAGGAGCATTGAGTCCATTGACGATTAAAGTAAGTACTAAAAGATACGAATTTATTGCCATTATGTTGCTTGCAGAGTTGGAGTTTCTGGTGGTATTTCTCTTCCTTTCTAGTCTTTGTTGCTTTTGGTCTTTATTTGTTTGTTTGTTTTTTTCTTTCATCTTTTCTCCCCTCAGAGAGTCCCCCTTAAAATTTCTTGCAGGGTTGGTTTAGTGATCAGAAACTCCTTTAATTTTTGTTTGTCTGGGAAACTTTTTCTCTCTCCTTCTATTTTGAATGACAGCCTTGCTGGATAAAGAATTCTTGGTTACATATTTTTTCTGATTCAGCACATTGAATATATCCTGCCACTCCTTTCTGGCCTGCCAAGTTTCTGTGCATGGGTCTGCTGCAAACCTGATCTGTCTTCCCTTGTAGGTTAGGGACTCTTTTTCCCTTGCTGCTTTCATGATTCTCTCCTTGCCTGAGTATTTTGTGAATTTGACTATGATATGCCTTGTTGATGGTCAGTTTTTGTTGAATCTAATGGGGGTCCTCTGTGCTTCCTGGATTTTGATGTCTGTGTCTTTCCCCACGTTAGGAAAGTTTTTTGCTATGATTTATTCACATAACCCTCTACCCCTATTTCTCTCTCTTCCTCTTCTGGGACTCCTATGATTCTGATGTTCCTTTTTAATGAGTCACTGATTTCTCTAATTCTTAAATCGTGCTCTTTTGCCTTCATCTCCCTCTTTTTTTGTGCTTCATTATTCTCTATAAGTTTGTCCTCTATATTGCTGATTGTTTGTTCTGCCTCATCCATCCTTGCTGCCGCGGCATCCATCCGTGATTGCAGCTCAGTTATAGCATTTTTAATTTCATTCTATTTTTTACTTCTTTTATCTCTGCAGAAAGGGATTCTAATCTATTTTCAACTCCAGCTAGTATTCTTATTATCGTGATTCTAAATTCTGGTTCAGACATCTTGCTTGTATCTGTGTTGGTTACGTCCCTGGCTGTCATTTCTTCCTGCTCTTTCTTTTGGGGTGAATTCCTTCGTTTCGTCATTTTGAAGGGAGAGAAGGAATTAATGAGGTAAAAAAATTAAAATTAAAATTAAAAAAATACTAAAATTAAAAAATTAAAACACACACACACATAAATGATGCTAGATCCTAGGTGTGTTTTGGTCTGGGTGTTGAAAGGGGCTTGATAGATTACAGAAAAAAGAGGAAAGAAAAAAAGGAAATTGTCTGAAAATTCGAAAAAATGAGTACACCGAAGTAGAATAAAATGAAATGATGGAAGTAAAATAGTATTTGAAAAAATTTACACAAAAGTAAAAAAAATATATAGTAGAAAAATATTTAAAAATATTTTTTTTATTAAAAAAAATTTTTTTTCAACGTTTTTATTTATTTTTGGGACAGAGAGAGACAGAGCATGAACGGGGGAGGGGCAGAGAGAGAGGGAGACACAGAATCGGAAACAGGCTCCAGGCTCTGAGCCATCAGCCCAGAGCCTGATGCGGGGCTCGAACTCACAGACCGCGAGATCGTGACCTGGCTGAAGCCGGACGCTTAACCGACTGCGCCACCCAGGTGCCCCAAAAATATTTTTAATACAAATTGAAAATAAAAATGAATTTTTTATCTTTCTGTATTCATGAAAACAAAAAGAAACACAAAAGAGAAAAAAAGAAAATAAAAGAAAAACTGAATATATGGACTGGCAAACAGATTGAAATATGACTGAAATTACTTCGTTTTCCCCTAGAAGTCAAACTGTGAAACGCTTTATAGTCCATAAACTAAGCAGGTGGAGAGACTTGTGTTCCTGAAGAGCAAGGTTAGCCCTGTTGGGTGGGGCTTAGTGTAATGGCTCCATTCTCCACTAGGTGGCGCTGCCTAGCTTATTGGGGTTGATTATTGTGGTGCTCGTTGGTGTGTGTGCGCACGCGCGTCCGCGCGCACGGCGAAAATGGAGTCATCCAGCTGTTCAAACTCTAATATCGGAACTCTGTTCTTCCCAATCAGCAATCGCGTACCAGTCCTTTGTCTTCGGCTTCCGTCCACTCCCCGCTTTTACACTGTGACCAGGCGCCAGGCAGAACCTCCCTCCTGAGTTTTATCTCAGATGTGGCTGTTTTTCCTGACCCCTTATTTCTGAGGGACTATGGCTTTGACCCGTTCTGTCCCTCTGCTGGAAATGACCGGGTGCTGGCTGCGCCCAGGAACGTTTGCGAGACTATGCTGCTGCTGATGCCCAGAGCCTGAGGCTGGGTGCCAGCCTGCCCCAGAAGAAGTTTATGCGGTCATGTAGCAGCAGCGTTTCAGGGATTATGGAAAATCACAACACGCATCTGGCACCAGCACCCTTAACGACCTTGTTCCAGCACCAGTGCATGTGGTTGTTCTCCCGGGTCCACTGGGGCCTTTGTCTTTGGGGGAATCACAGCCTCTACCAGCTGTCCTCCCAGCAGGGGAACTGGCTCTCCCCGTGGCCCCAAGACCTCCAGACTTCACTCTGCTCCTGGGGATTCACCCTTGTCACCAGAGCACCGCCAGGTATTGAGCTATGGAGTTTCAGACTCTGTGATCCCCCTATTTATAGAGTCTTAATGGAATTTAAACCCTCTTCCTTCTCCTTTCTCCCTTTTTTGTTCAGTCCCTGCGGCTGTTTCCGCTTTTCCACTTTCTCTCAGCTGCTTTTGGGGGGGGGGTGTGCTTTTCCCATTTCCCCACTTCCCCCCATCTCAATCCTCTCTCTGCACGCAAAAACAGCTCCTTGCCCTCTGTGGCTTCTCTCTCCCCCAGCTCACATCTCCATGCCGAGTACCTGCTGAATTGTGTGATTCAGGTGGTGCAGATTGTCGTGTTAATCCTCAGATCAGTTTTCTAGGTGTGCAGGATGGTTTAGTGTTGGTCTGGCTGTGTTTCATGGATGGGAGACACACAAAAAACTTCCATGCTGTTCTGCCATGTTGGCTCCTCCCACCTTAATATTTTTATTAACTAGATTTTTAAAAATAGTTTTTATTAGTTGTCATTTATTATTGTAGAGTTCCATGACAAAAGTTTCTGAGAGAAAGCCCATAAAGGAACATTTAATTGTGAACAACTTAAATAGGGTATATGGTGAAGGAACATAGAGAACAGTATGAAATATGATGAAGCACTAGAATTTTTGCCCAAGTTCAAAGTAAAAAAAAAAAAAAATCACATTAACAGAACTGAGCTGCAATGTGGGAATTTTTACAAGATGAATGGACAGAGAAGAGTATCCTGAGAGAAGACTAAGGTTAGTGATATGAGGAGAATTGAACTCTTGTATTTTGTGTATATGTGTATGTTACAGTTGGTATTTTCAGATTATGCAGAAATAAGTAATGTACCCTAAAAATACCCTTTAGACTGGAGAGCTGAAATGATAAAGAATTTGGAAAGGAAATGACACTTTAAATTCTGCTCAGAAATAATGGCTTTGTAGTAATGTCCTCAGGACATTTGTAAAACTCTTCAGAGTTCTTGCGACTTACACAAACATGAAGCCGGAAGAGCAAAACTTTGATTCAAAACACTATTTGATCCTCCATAAAGCGGAAGCATTGAAATTGAAAAGAATAAGCACCTCACTATATGTTGGCTACCTTAGCAGCTAAATAGTCCTATTCCATGAAGTGCTATTAGATGATTTTTCTTGTTTCAGCATATTTTGTTTTATGGCATTGCAATAGCCAACGGGTGTGAGCGGTTTATTAAGAGCATTTAGGAAAATGAGTTTCAGATGGTTTTTGGCCATGCTAGCATTGTAGTAAAAGATCTGTCAAACTGTTCACTTACTTCTGGAAAAGTAAACTATTTGGGTCTAACATAGGTCTTCCTCACAGGGTATAGTGAGGTATCAAAACTCAAATGGTGATCTAAGTAGATTTTTTATCTATATTCTCCAATCACAACATTCAGCTAATGTGAATGTCAACTCTAAATTTCAAAATCACGTATTATGTGTACCCTCAGGTGCTATTTCATCGGGTGCTTAGCCACAATTTCTTATACATCCCATCTTATTTTAAGAATGTGTCCTCCCTAGAAAGATCTACAGCATGTTCAGCTCTGTGCCAAGTACTGTATATGTGTAAGTGCCACCAAGCAGAAATATCACTCATCAAGTACTTCTTAAGAGGCATCAACTTCTAAAAATACTGGTTTAATTCTGCATTGATCTCTCTAAAAGCATGTTTTATTTTACTTAAATAGCAGGTGTATGTTAGAGAAAGTCTTTAAGCAGGGAATGATCTGTTTACCTGTTTGTTCTCCTGACTCAATGTAGAAATTGTCAAAACCTCTCAGAATATCCTTTATTTGCATATACTTTGTAATGAAACCTAGTATATTCTTAACTTTGTTGTATAATAAAGCCATGACTTACAATGTATGAAGGAGAGAAAGTTTTGGTGCTGAGATAAACAATTACTCTGTCTACTATATATTTCAGAGCTTATAATACTATTAGTGCTAAGGCACAGAATTCACCTATCTAGATCTGTTTAGAACAGTTTATCATCTTATATGGCACATACACTGATAATTGTCCTATCCAGTGAAGAGTGCAAATGATTCTCTTTAAGCGCCGTAGCCTATCACAGTGGAATTCAAAGTACTGAGCTACACAGATCACCACCTCCTCATAGCTTTGCTTGAACCTCATACATCCTTATATAACTTGGATTGTAGAAAAAAAAAAAAAACCTTCAAGCTATTTTTAGTGCCTGAGTACACTAATGCCTACACCTCTTTGTGTCCTTACATGCACCCATTGGGGGTCCAAAGGTCCTTGACTTTGCAAAGCTTCTTGTGTCTGTGTGGCAGATGGTTTACCTCTATTGAAACAGGACCACCCCCCCCCCCATTTAAAAAAAAAAAAAAACAACATTTTATTTTGAGAGAGAGAGAACGCTAGCAGGGGAGGGACAGAGGAGAGAGAGAATCCCAAGCAGGCTCTTTAGGGCTTGAACTCATGAGCTGTGAGATCATGACCTGAGCAAAAGTCAAGAGTAAAATGCTTAACCAACTGAGCCGCCTAGGTGCCCCAGAAACAGAACATTTTGATGAAAATGGAGGAGAATATAATATGCTTTTGGCAGAAATAGAGGACTTCCCCTGCCCTCCTTACCTCCTCTGATTGACCTCCCCACTTTCTCTGAAGCTTTTAGTTCTTTCCTTGCAGAATGTGTTGCAGACAACAAAGTAAATATGATAACATGCCTGATTTGGGCTAAAGTGACTTCTCTCTGATTAATTTGTACAGATCCTTACCTTTGACCAAACCACTGCCCAATGCAAGAAGAAAGACTGGAGCAAGGGCATGAAATATTAGATGTAATCACTTCCATAATCTCCTGTATGAATGTGTCCAGTTGTCAAACCTTAGGACCTTAGAGCTCTTTGGATATTTTGGGTAGAATATGATTTCTAAAAATGAATTTCTAACCTTGATCATCTTTTTTTTATTTTTTAATTTTTTTAAATTTTTTATGTTTATTTATTTTTGAGGGACAGAGACAGTGGATGAGCAGGGGAGGGACAGTCTGAGGGTAAGACACAGAATCTGAAGCAGGCTCCAGGCTCTGAGCTGTCAGCACATAGCCCCATGTGGGGCTTGAACCCACAAACCATGAGACCATGACCCGAGCTGAAGTCGGACGCTCAACCAATTGAGCCACACAGGCGCCCCTAACCTTGATCATATTTAATAAATCTAGATTATTTCCTAGAGGGCTTGACAGGCACAAAGTTCACAGAAGGTGAGTGCTTCCTGGAAAACCTAGTTCTTTGTATTGTGTGACCCAGCAGGACTTGGCCAGCCATACAACATAATAACTGGACTCCAAAGACTCCTTTCAGGCTACCGTCATTGCATAGCATGGGTTCTGATCACTTTCCAGCTGTGTGGCCTTGGTCAAGATGCTTAACCAGGGCATTTTGAGCCCATTTCCTCATCTGCATCATGAGTATGCCATCCAGGTTACAGGGGTCATCAACACACTGAGCATTTACTATGCACCAGGCACTGTTCTAGGTCCTGGGCATATAAGGTGATGAATAGCACAGACAAGGTCTTTTGGAATTTACATACTAGTGGGAGAGTCAGACCAAAAAGAAAAAAAAAAAATCAAGATAATTTCAGATGGTAAAATGGACTGAAAAACACAGTGGTGAGATAGAAAGTGGGTGAGAGGTACTTTCATAGATAGGGTAGTCAAAGAGGGCCTCCCAATGGCACTAACATTGGGAGCTGAGCTGAATAATAGCATGGAGCTAGCTATGTGAAGATAAGGCACTGAGTGCTCTGGGCCAAGGGAGCTGCCAGTATGGAACTTTTAAGCGGGAACAATGTTGGTGTGTTGAGGAATGGAAAAGCACTTGAGGAAAGCAGTCAGCGTGGCTTGAGGGCAGTGAGGAAAGGAAGGTGTGTCATGAGATGAGGTTCAGTAGAACTGGACAGTTTAAGCAAGGGGGTGACCTGATGTCGTTTCAGAAGCTCACTCTGGTCACTGAGCAGGGAGAATGGGAGAGGAGCTAGGGGAGAAGCAGGGAGACCAGTTAGGAGGTTCTTGGCTGTGGAGATTAAATGGTCTTATAAGTAAAGTATCCAGCATCGCCCCAAGCAAACAGCAGCTCCCTGATAAATAATTCAGCCTCTCCTCTCATCATGTTCTTGGATCTTGTGATTTCTTTTCCCCCAACAGAGGCTCAGTATTCACCGTAAGATTAACTTCACTTGGCCTCTCTTAAACCAAGCTGGCTACATCACGACAGAGCATCCCTGTCGCTCTCGGGCTGGTAGATGAGGAACTGATAAATTGTGAAGATTGCATAAGCATTCCTTCATATATTCGGTGTGCTGCTGGCCACTGCTCCTGCTACCTACTGCCCTGCACAGTGAAACTAGGTGTTACTTAGAAAAAAAGAGTCATGTGGTCAAGTAAATTGGAAACACTAGGCTAATAGGCTTTTTCAGCAGAACTTCTCATAAAGGACTGAGACTATGTACTCTGTATCCCCAGGCAGGAGACATTATGTCATATTTCCCCAACTTATCTGATCTCAGAAGGCTAAAGTTCTACTGGAAAGACTCTGGAAAACACTTTCAAGCTGTAATTGGGCAACTATTTTTCAGAGTCTGATGATCTGATTAATGGGTTAGTTAGATGTGTCAGTGTCCTTTGGCACAAACAACAGAGGACATCTCTAGCGAAGTTAAGCAAAAAGGAATTCAGTGGAAGCCTATGGAATCTCTGAGAATTGACAGTGTAGCTGGTGAGCCAAATGTGGGAATCAGCAGGACAGAAGAAAGCAGTGGGCTGAGGGAGCCAGAATCCAGCGGTGGGCAATCTGGCCAGGCTACCCACCCAGACGATCACAGCTCCAGTGTTCTGCAGCTGCTTGGTCTTTCAGTTGGAGGTGTACATTCCAGGAAGGGAGCACCACGTGGACCTTGCTTTGCAGGTTATCAACTTTTAGAAAATATGACTTTAGTGGCCACAAACAATCCTTTACTGTAGTTTGCCAAGGTCCTGTTGTTAGAAACTTGAGTTGTTGCTTTTTCTTTTCTCAGTAATGCTGTGATGAATATCACTATGTATAATACTTTTGTTTTCATTCCTTCAAAAATTTTTTGGATTATTCTCAGATATGGAATTATTGGGTCAGAGAACATAAACACTTTAAAGCTCATATTGCCAACTGTCTTTCCAAAAATGTACCATTATAGAGTTTCTGTGATGTGGGGGATGGGTATGTCACCACACCTTTGCCAACACTGGGAGTTTGTGACATACTACTTTAAAAAGAAATTCAAATTGGATGAAATTACTTGCTCCCAGCTGGGGAGATTTCTGGAATCTATAAAACAGAGGGTGATTTTGGCAGGCTATATAGATGAGTGAGGTAACTAGTCTAGTCATCTGAAGAAATGTGTGGGTCTAAAGCAATCCTACTTGCATCAACCATACTGAGTGATAGCTATGTCCTTAGATCCACACTGATTTCCTCTGACAGGTCAGGCAAAAGGCCAAAGACTCCCAGTATGAATCTATCGATTATAGCTTTTAGTTTTTTAAAAAAAAATCACTATTTTTATACTATGTTTAGAAGAGAGAAATTATTTAATAACTCAAATGTAAGTTTTTTGGGTGATGTTAGCTGTTTTCATTTATTTACATGTGATTTTTCAGGTTAGTTTTTCACGTGTGTAAGTGTATGAGTGTGGTCCTGTGTTGCGTGATGAGGATTGGGGGTGATAGAGAGGAGTATATTTCTGGTACATTAAAAGATCAAGCCAAGCAATGCTGTCTCCTTCCACCCGCCCTCCCCCCGCCCCCCAAACAAGGGACACCTAGATGGGTATCTTTTTTTTCCCTACTATATCTTGATATATTTAGTTAGGGGAAACCTTCTCCTCCCTGATGATTTTTGAGATGGAATGCTGTAAAGTCTTCCTGTACTAAGAGTTAAAAAATTGGACCTGCATGTTCTTATTCTCCAAATCTTATCTTGTGTTTGATTAGAACAGTAGCAATATTGAACATCCATTATGGTAGCAAGGTAGGGGAGTGAGACATATCTCCCCTAAACTTCCTACCCTACATCATCAGGGGTGATGAGATGTCTCCAGCTTCTGCGCCAGCGAGAACCCAGCACTTTTGGTGTGGGTTTGCCCCTTTAACAACAGAGGTCAGATTAGGAGTGAACCTCCCTTAAGCCTCTGTCCCCCAACAGCAAAGGTCAAGAAGAAGTCCTCATTTTGGGGTCAGTTGGTTAAGTGTCTGACTCTTGATCTTGGCTCAAGTCATGGTCTCATGTTTGGTGAGATCGAGCCCCAAGTTGGGCTCTGTGCTGACAGCATGGAGCCTGCTTGGGATTCTCTGTCTCCCTCTCTCCCTGACCCTCTTCTGAACACTCTCTCTCTCTCAAAATAAATAAATATACATTAAAAAAAAGAAGTCCTCATATTAAACAGTGGTCAGGAGAAGACCACAGACACCTCTCCTTTCTCTCCTCACAACTTCTCACAACCACTCCTACCATTATTTTTCCTTAACCTGCCAAGACTGAATTTATCCAATTCCTTATCCCAGGTTAGGTCAGCTATCATGAGAAGCCCCAGACTCCTATGCCACCTCTAACATTTAATACCTGTCAGGCTGAATATCTCCCTTTCTGTTCAGGATTCACAGTCCAACGGAAGCAATATTCCCTATGTCCTCAACCTCCGTTCTGAATGTTCTGTTGCCATCTGGTTTCCATTTAGAAAAGAGGTTGAAGATAGAGGGGATTTTGCAACTACTGGACCGCGAATCCTGAAGGACAGCAAGGGAAAATTTGTGATCTCCATGTATAATCTCATTCGGAAATAACATTGGAGATCTTAAGTTTGTGTTCCTATGTGCAGGTGTGGCTCAAAAGTCCCCCCTCCATTTTTGTGATAGACACTGAGATCTCATGGATAACCCCCTGGGACTATGATTTCAAAGAGATAAAAGATCCTAGACAACTCCCAGAGTGCCTTCTGAACACAATGTGTTCAAACCAGGCCAAAACATCATGCTGCCCAAGAGGGTAGCACATTCTGGATCTAGGGTATTTGTATTCAAGAGGCTACCTATCATCTTGGAAAGGATCTTGGGCAAGATTTAAGAAACTTGGGTTCTTCCATGAATTAGTTATGTGAGCTTGGGCAAGAAATGTACTGTCATTGTGCCTCAGTTTCCTTATGAGTTAAATCACTGTTTCCTAGACACTAGTCCACAGACCAGCTACATCAGAATCACATGGGGGCTCTCAGAACTCAGATGCCAGGTTCTTGTATCTGAGATCCTGGTGCAGCAAGTCTGGGGTAGGGCCTAGGACCTGATATATATGTACTTTTTTTTAATTATGGAAATTTCAAACCTATGCAAAAGTAGAGAAGGTAGTATAATGAACCCTCTTGAATATATCACCCAGCTTTAACAATTATCCTTTAATTAATTATATGTGTTTTAGTAGGTTTCTCTACAAGATACAGACTTTAAAATATTCACAATACCATTTTACACCAGAAAATATAACAGTAGTCTTTTAATATTATCAAAACTCTTGTCAATGTTCACAAATCCACAATTGTCTGATGAAAAATGGTTCCTTTTTGTTTGTTTGAATTGAAATCCAAATAAGGATCGTACAATATCATTGGTTCATATACCTCTTAAGTAACTTTTAATCCATTGGTGTTCCTCAATTTAATTTTTTTCTCCTTTAAACCTTTTGTTGAAAAAAAAACTGGGTTGTTTGTCCTGAAGACTTTCCCATAGTCTGGATTTTGCTGATTGCATCCTTACCTCCCATGTTTATTTTCTGTAAAACAGAAATTTGACCTAGAGGTTTGATCTGACTTAGGTTCAAAAGTTTTGGCAAGAATACTTCATAAGAGGTACTGTGCATTTTCATTAGGGTCACATAATGTCTGGTTGTGTCTCTTTTTGTAACATTAGCAGCCATTTATGGTCATTGCCTGTGTCCATTAATTCATTATGGTTGCAAATGATGATATCCTAACCCCAGCATTCCTTTTTCACTTATTAGGTGGAATAATACAGAGAAACTTGCCCTCATCTACTACTTACTGATTTCACAGTACAGTTCAGTAGGAAACATACCCTAAATTCTTTCATTTTCCAGTTTTCAAAGTCATTTTGATGCTGAGATATTACTATGATCCTCCAAAGTGAGCATTGAAGTTTCATTATTATTTTTAGTACCATTCTAACCTCGTGGATTTTTAACATATTTGATGTGCTCTGGTCTACTGCAATTCTTATTCTTAGAATTCCTCTCTTTGGCCAGTGGCAGCTTCTACAAGTTTTCTCTTGAGTTCTTTGGACACATGGCATTGGTCTTTGATAGTTTCCTTGTTTTCTGAAAATGACAAGTTCTCCAGGCTCATCTTGTACATTATTTACTCCAGACTTAAAATATTGCTCAAGCTTTAGTGGAATTCATATTGTGAAGACTCTTCAGTTAATTCTGATGGGCAGCCAAGTTTGGGAACCACTGGGCTAAATCTGAGTTTCCTTTCAACTCCAAAACACTGCTTTGTTTTATTTTTTCTTATTAAAGTAGCAAAAATTTATTTGGAATGATTTTTAAATATTTATATGAAATAAACATATATTTTGACAACCGATATTCTTAGCTGCACTTTCAAATGTATCTCTCCTGAAATATCTTCATACACTTTGACCCAGAAATGCCACTTTTGGAAATCTGATCTAAGGAAATAATTTTAAAAATGGAAAATGCATTCATCAAAGCTTTATTTGCAAACTGTAAAAAGTTAGACATAGCTCAAACATCCAAAAATAGGAGAGTAGTTAGGTAGATTGCAGAGAATTTACTGGAAGGGATATCATGAGGCCATTAAATGATGCCTAGGAGGACTATGCAGCCAGATGCAAAATTGTATTTATGACATTATGTTAAAATATGCATATGAAAGTGTTTAAAATGGAATATGCCAAAATGATAGCAGTTGGTTAGTAACCTAATGGGTGATTTCTCTCTACCCTCCCCCTTTTCCGATTTTTTCCCCCAAATTAGTTATACATGTATTTGGAAATTCTACAAGTCTGTGATATTACATGATTGACTGACATGCATTCCCTTGTCATTTAGAAACAACAGGTTTAGGGAAAAGGAGCACAAAACGTAAGATAGAACCCAGAGTTTGGGGCGTTATCTGGGGAGTGGTGGGGGAGATATGAGCACCAGGCTGAGAAGGGCCAGGGTTGGGGGGGTGACAGTGGACACGACAGTGCCCCCCCTTTAGTCTTACCTGATCATTGTCTTCATTAAGCTCACAAATGGTTCACCTATGAGCATGAGGAATCTTTAAAAGCTCTTTAGTCTCCCTGTTGACCATCTCTGGCATGTCCTCATTGAGAGCACTGTGGATAGTTTTCACACCAAGGGCTTCGAAGAACGTGGCTTGATGGTGAGGATGACTGTCCATCCTGTATGGACAGTCTGTCCAACATGACTGTCCAACATGACTGGCATGTTGAGGAATTTGGCTTCAATATATTCAGGTAACCAAGGGAGTATCCATCAAAGTTTGTTTGGGGCTTGCCCTCTTCATTGCTTGGCCTTCTGACAAGCTCCTTTAGGTTGTATGTATTGATAGGTGAGGCATATTTTCTCAACTCCTACCTCCCCAGCACCTGGAAGGTCCTGCCCTGGCTTTCTCTCTCTTGACAGGAGGTGGAAGCTGAGGGTGAGGAAGCAGATAAGCACCGGCTAACCAGGCTTCTTTCACCCCCATCTCTTGACATCTACTCACGGGCACTTATCAGTACTTCCCCCGCCTGGGAGAGGAGACCTTGTGAGGGAAAAGGTGGAAAGGCAGGTAGGAGCCACATTACAGAGGACTTGGAGGGCTGGGCTGAGAAATTTAGATTTTCTCCTTTAGAAATTACAGGGGTTTTTGAGCAAGGGAGTGACGCCATCTGACCTATAATTCAAGAGAACCACTCTGGCAGCTGTGTAGGAGAGGTTGGCATGAGGTAAAATCATTGGGAGGGCAGCCAAAACCACACAGGTCAGGTGAAGAAAGGCCACAGGAGCTTGAACAGAGGTGGCAGCGGCAGGAAGGATGGATTTACCTACCCATGAAAAAGATTCTGTCGCCTTTTCCTCCTTAGCACACAGCACACTTGTATTTGTCCCATTGCCACTGTAACGAATTGCCACAAACTAGGTGGCTTAAAACAATACAAACTGGTTCTCTTGTAATCCGGGATGTCAGAAGGGTGTTGGCAGGGCTTTGTTCCATCTGCGGGTTTCTGGGGAGAATGTATTTACTTGCCTTTTCCAGCTCCTAGAGGCCACCTGTGTTCCTTGGCTTGGGCTCCTCCCTCAATCTTCAAGGACATCACTCCAAGCTGCTTGCACCCTTGCAGCCCCTTTTCCGACTTTGGCCCTCTGCCTCTCTCTTATGAGGACACTGGGATTACATTGGTCCCACCCACATAATCCAGGACAGCCTCCTCATCTCAGGATTCTTAATGACATCTGCAAAGTCCTTTTTGGCTAGGAACATATAACACAAGTTCTAGGGACATCTTTGGGGGCCATTCTTCTGTCTGCCACACTGCTCATGCTGGTCTCCCACACGGTTAAAAGAGTTATGAAGCCAAATTCTGGCCAATGGAATGTGACCAGAGAAATATGATTTTTACTCTTCCCTCCCAGGCCTGGCCCATAAAATCTCCCTTGTAGTCCTCATGCTCTGTCCCTTTCCCTGCACTGGGGACACAAAGGAGGGCAGAGTCAGAAGGTGGAAGCACCTGGGACCCTCGAGGATGAACCAGAATGCTGTCTGCCACTGGAACATCCATAATGAGCGGAGTGAAAAATAAACCTCTGTGTTAAGCCACCAAACTTGGGAGTTTGTTGTTAGCTAGCATTGCTTACCCTAGTATCTCAACTAAACTGATTATTGTTTGAGACTGAGAGTGAGGAACAGGATGGTTTAGAGCCTCAGGAAGTGGGCAGGCTGGAGGCTATTAGTCAAGATACAAATTCAACTTGGAAATAAGAATAAATAAGAATCCATTACCTCAGAGTAAAAACGAAGTAAGGCAATAGATCTAAAGATGTTTCATAAATGCTTCTCTTTTCTATATTTTTATTAGGCTTTCACAGAAGCCCGTTCTGGGGAGGACTGAATATATTTAGATGAGCAGATTCATTTGTGGTCTTGCTTTGATCAGATACCTGAGAGGCTTCATAGCAACAGGGATGGAGAGTTACAGGAATGGGCCATGTCCCAGTGCAGGAGGGACAGGGCTGGAAAGACAAGGGGCTGGGGGAGAGATAGTAGCCCTGACCGGTGGTCAAGGTTTCTGGCTGAGACCAGTTTTGGTGGAAGTCTTAAGCATTTTTTTTGTTCTACGTATACTTAGAAGTAATAAAAGAAATAATAAAACATTTTAAAATTTAAAGTGAATATGCTATAAAGTGAACATTTCCAGTGGTAATGGCTAACAACTTGTTTAGATTACCTGGGTGTTTCTCTATTCATGCGCTAACACACACACACACACACACACACACACACACACACACACACACACTTTCAACTTCCTTTTTATACTTGGTATATCTTGAATAGACTTCCTAATCATTACCTATAAATATTCCTTATGCTGTAACTATTATTGATAGACATTAAGTTGTTTCCATTTTTTTCTGATTACAAATACTGTCTCAGTGAACATCCTTTGAGCACTTTAAGAGCACTTTACAGAGTCTATCCACTGGAGGACAAATAAATTCCTGGGAGTGGAATTGCTGTATTAAAGAGTAAGAATATTTTATAATTTTTTAAAAGTTTATTTATTTATTTTTGAAAGAGAGAGCACAAGTAAAGGAGGGGCAGAGGGAGAGAAGGAGAGAGGATCCCAAGCAGGCTCCACGCTGGCAGTGCAGACCCCCATGTGGGGCTTGAACCCACAAACCGTGAGATCATGAGCTGGGTTGAGATCAAGAGCCAGATGCTTAAGCAACTGAGCCACCCAGGTGCCCCAGGAATCTTTCATAATCTTGACAGGGATTTAAATTTCCCTCCAAACATATACCAATGCCCTCGTTTTGAGGGACTGAAGCTGTGGAGTCAAGGAGGTGGGGTCTGGTGCAGAGGAAGGATGGATTCTTGTGTGAAGACATGATGAGGACAGGAGGGTGGGGTGAGCAAGAGTCATAACTCTCTGGTCTCAATAGTGCGGGGCCAAAGACAAGGCCTTGGGAAGAAAGGCACATGCTGAGCTTAATGCTCTCTTGTCAGTGTATTAACACTATTATTATTAAGTCTTACTACTATTTCAGCAAAGGGCCCCAAATTTCCATTTTCCATTAGACCCCACAAATTATGTAGCCGGTTCCCACAGGGAGAAAACTTGTCCTTGTGGTGAGGGAGTTGCTGCCTGGGTAGCACTTGGCCCTGAAATCGAAGGGAACAGGCCTGGCGCCAGTCCAGGGAGATCTGGACCTCTGAGGAGAGGGGTCACAGGGGCCTGAAAGCCAGGGGCCTGAAGAGCAGCTGGATTGGGGCATCCATGAGAGCCTGTATTCACTGGCTCCCTTAGAGTGTCCTAAAGCAGTGCCCCATTTTGTATCTCCAGTGATCCTAGAGTGTGGTCCCCATAGCAGCAGCAGCAGCTCTGGGAACTGGTTAGAAATGCAGATTCTTGGCCCCCCTCTCCCCCCGAGCCCCAAACATCAGCACAGCCAGAAATTCTGGTGGGGCCCAGCAATCTGTGCTTCAGCCAGTCTTCCAGGTGATTCTGACAGGTGCTCAAGTCTGAGAACGGCTGTCTAAACCAACTCTGAATCCACAGGAGACCTCTCAGAGTTGTTTTCCAGAAGAGTGTACACCATCTGGCCTCTCGAGGGCAGAAGTGAGCCCTAAGAGAGAAGACCCTGGAGCCTGCCGGTTTCCTTGCCCAGGCTAGGGCTTCTTCCTCCTGTTTCAGCTTGACAGAAATGCTTTGGACCATTATAAGTCTCTTGGGGGTGTTAACTTGCTTTTTCTCCCTCTCCATCATGAATATAATCTATTGGGCGAATAAAATGCCACGCAGGCTTCATTTCTGTGGTCCCCTGGTGGATCCAGCATATAATCTATAATAAGTCCTCCTCACCTTGGGGGATAAAAGAAAGCTTGGCAAAGATGGATATCCTAAAAGACTTATTAATGATGTGAGTTCTGTTTTGAAGAAGCTAAAAGTCACCGTGTTAGCAAATGCTTTATGATCATAGTTTGGACTCCTGGAAGTCACACATATCTAGGTAAACATCTTTATCAGGGAAGGGCCCTCTTGGGATGCACAGAATATGAGAATATTAGAATTGGAAAGGGCAGCTAGAGATGGTAATAAAGCTGTATCTTATCTAGCAATAATATTGAAAAATGCTAACAAATTGTTTAAACACCCTGAAGAGTCGGTTCTTTGTGCTGTGGCCAGTAGAATGGGTTGTGGATACACTGTAGAATGGATATTACAGGGACCTGTTGGGCACTGTGGTTGAGTCCAGGTCTACACCACTGTCCTCCACTTCCCTGCAGTCTGGGGCTAGAAAGGGACGAAGCCACTTGAACTTGCAGTGGCTGAAACTCAAAGTGCATACACTTTGGAACAATGCAAAGGAAATGCTCATCTCTGATTGAGTGTCCTGGATGAGGGGCATGGCAGCCTGAGGGCAAACCTGGGGTGCCCAATGTCCCCTACCCTGGGAGCTGGATGGAGCATCCCAGCCCTTCCCCGCCCCACCCTCCCCCAATCCTGAACCTAACCTGTGGGACCCAGATCTGTCTGGTCACTTCTGTGCTGTAGGGAGGGATCAGAGCTGGTATTTGTGAGTGCCTCTGCATTTGGGCTTGCCCTTTGGAAGGGCGAAAGGATGAACGAACTCAGCCTCAAGAGCTGGAGAGCAGTCATCCTCTACCTGCCCTCTGAGGCCATATAAGCGGCATTTGGTTCTGTGGAGACAGCAGAAGGCTGCAGGTCTCCCTTATGTGCACCCAGACTTTGACATTCTCTTGGTAGCACCTTCCCCTAAAAGGAATCTCTGTGTTTGCCTTAGGCCAGCTGGCTGCAGCCAGAGCTGTGCCTGTTGGAGACATGCCGAGGGCGGCCTGGTGACAGACTGATTCATAGAATTTTCTCTAAGCTGCAGGTGTGAAAAGAAGATGGGTTTAGGGTGTCATAACTGATGAAAAGGCTCAGTGGAATAGAATTGACTTTCCAAGTCATTGACACCGGCAGGAAAATGTTAACTCATCCAAGCCGCTTGTTCTGGTCTGATACCCCGGAGTCCCCGGAGGCTCTGCTCTTTCCCATGGTGGCCGCCCAGGGGCTGACTGTTGTTCATCTTCTCCAGCATGTTTGCAGTGAGAGGGGACACGATGCTGTTGGCTGGATTTGCAAACAAGAGTGTGTGATATTCTCTAAAGGGTGTGGCGCCCTGACTTTATAGGATTAAAAAGTAAGTCTTAATGCAGGAGTATTCATCAGATGCTCTGCATTCAATTTTCTTTTTTCTTTTCCCTTGTAAGTGACCTTTTGTTCTAAGAATGGGCTTCTGACTAGCAGGGTTTCCTTGTGTTGGCTGCTTTTTCTCTTTCTGGGCTCATTCTTCGTGACATGATTACCATGTCCCTAGCCTCTATGTTGGATGCTACGATTGGAGGTTACACTGGTGAGAAGAAAAAGGCTCAAATAGATGAATTCTTAGGAGACCAAGGTCTTGTATTTATCTCGTTGCTTGAAAAAGATACAGAGTAGGGAAACACACAGAAGCTGTGACACACAGGTGGAATTATGGCTACATGGAATGCTTTTCAAAGCGTTAGATGGCATTGTTAGGTCTGTGAAGAAACTCTTCTCCTGGGAGGCTCCATAAATTCTGAAATCCAGTCAGGGCGCTGTGCAGGCTGGATTTCCACTCATTGCCTGAAGGAACTGGAATTTGTGTATGGAACAGCATTTCCGTACAGTCTTCTCATTCTCTCTCTCTCTCTCTCTCTCTCTCTCTCTCTCTCTCTCTCTCTCTCTCCTGGCTTTGAAATTTGCATTCCTTTTAGTAAAATTCGTTGGTTCCAAAACATGTACACATACTTGTTTGTCCATGCCACTTAATCCCTAAGAAATTCGGAATTTTACAAGCTTTTCTTATTAAGAATTCAGTGAAACAGAAGCTGGTATTGGCAGCTCCCTATTTTAGGTGAGAAACTGAGGCACATTTGAGGTCTGGCACCTTGTGCAACCACTGTGTCCCCACATTCCTGATTTGGTACTGAAAGAGTCAGGGTTCTTAGCTGCATGAGGTCACAAGCCTGGATGCTTCATGTAGAGTCTGGGAATGCATGTGTTAGCCCTTTTGGCTTCTCTATGGGGATGGAGTCATGCTGGGGAAGTTTCCAAATTTAGGAAAGGGATTTGATTGCCAGTGAAGTGTCTGTTCATATCTTTTGCTCATTTCTTTATTGAGTTGATAACTCATCAAAACATTCTTTCTGGGATGCCGCGTGGCTCAGTTGGTTGAGCATCCAACTCTTGATTTCAGCTCAGGTCATGATTCCAGGGCCGTGGGATCGAGCCCCCTGTTGGGCTCCATGCTGAGTGTGGAGCCTGCTTATGATCCTCTCTCTCTCTCTCTCTCTCTGCCTCTCTCCCTGGCTTATGCACTCTGTCTCTAAAATTGAATTAAATTAAATTAAAATAAGTTAAAAAAAATTAAAACATTCTTTCTGAAAAGCCCTTCTTTAACATCTGTATTTGGGAAAAGTCTGGGAAACAATAAAACGCTTAGAAGCTGAGAACTGGCTTATCCCCAAACCATAAATTTAAAATTAAATGTATTTATTTCTCAGACTAAAATACTTATTGTTAGCAGTGTATTATATAGGGTTATTTGGGAATGTTTGGTGGGCAGAATTAATAAGGAGCCCTGGGATGCTTTGATCTCTCATTTTTATAGCTATCAGGCATATGACCAGAGCTGAATGTTTAAAATAATTAAACAAGTGAAGAAAAAAAGCGTATTTGTTGTGTTTTTGATTATCAGAAAAGGTAATTCCCTAAAGCCATAACCTCAGAAAACCTAGGAACAATTTATTTTGAGCCCATTATTTGAATATCTTAGTTCTTCCATAACTATAATAAGACATTTAACCCAGAGTGCATTGATCTGCTAGAATTTCATACCACTTGCTTTAAATTGTACAATCCATTCTTCCTACCACATCTATTAACATGTATTGAACACTCAGTACAACCTATCATTTAGGAGATGTAGAAAGACCTAATCTTGAAGCATTTACCAATTAGGAGAAGTGGATCTGTTCCCTGTGAGAGCACTGCATTTAGCTACTACATTTCGTGAAGGAGCAGGGCTGCTTAACCTCCCAACCTCCGGGGAAGTCAGGCAAGGACACTTCACCACCTGATTTCTGACTTGATGATCTTGATGGTCAGGATATTTCACAGGCCTTGCTAAGATTTACATCTTGGGATCTCCCTGCTGCCTGGGTCCACACCTTTCTGGGGCTCCATTTTCTCCTCTATATAGATCCTTTCCAGAGGTACACATACTTGACACATACCTGTAACACATACCTGCCAGTCACAGGGCAGTGGCCTCTGTCAGCAAATTTTATGAGAAAGGGGAAGGAGTTCTCCAGACCTTACCTCCACAGACCAATGCAAACCAAGGGAAATCTTGGAGAGCTCCTAGATCAAGAAAACAAAATCCAAAGACCCTTAGGGAGAGTTGAGGCATCTGGGTAGAGTGGCGTTCTGCTAGATTTAGAACAGTTCTATGGTCCAATAGCAGGTAAAAGCTTTCATTTACTTTGGTGATAAGGTTTCTTGTGGAAATCATGTAGACTGGCATGCAGGGATCCAGGACTAACACTGTGTAAAGAATTGATCCCTATGATCTAAAGTCTGAGTGTTAAGACTGAGTTTATGGAATTGACGTGTTCCAAGACTAGGAGTCCTGAGGACTCACAAGAAACACTTACTCTCCCCTCTTGTCTTTGGTCCCGTACAGCCTCTCTCTCCTTTCACTTCTCCCCATAGAAGGGGGAGGGGGGGAGGAAAATGTTCTCATTTTGCTAAAGGCTTTTTCTAGAACCTCTTCACCTCAATCCTTAAAACCTTTGAGATGGTATGGAGCCAAGGACTGCAATTTTGGAGCCCCTCTTTTGAGTCTATGTGGATGGCGTAGTACTAATGTGTGACATGTGGGAATACCTGACACCTATTGATTTGTTTGTGGCCATGTGGAGCTTTGACCACAACAGAGCCTGAAAGAGGCTCACCTTAACAGCCTGGTGTGTGTGTGTGTGTGTGTGTGTGTGTGTGTGTGTGTGTGTTCTTCCTCCTCATCATTACGTCTCCCAACTTGTTATAAGGATATAAAAAACAAACAAAACTGGCACGCCTGGGTGGCTCAGTTGGTTAAGCATTCGACTTAGGCTCAGGTCCTGATCTCATGGTTTGTGAGTTCTAGCCCTGTGTTGGGCTCTGTGCTGACAGCTTGGAGCCTGAAGCCTGCTTTGGATTCTGTATCTCCCTCTCTCTCTGCCCCCCCCCCCACTCGTGCTGTCTCTCTCCCTCTCTCTCAAAAAAAAAACATTAAAAAAATTAAAACCCCAATACTCATAAAAGAAAGTAGGTGGAGCTGAGAAGGGGTGATGGAAAAAGAAAAATACATATAAATATGGAGGGTGGCTAAAAACCACACATTTTACTATCAGTGGGCCAGCAGTTGGTTTAGAGCTTTCTAGTCGATCTAGGAGAAGCCCAGCTGGTCTTAGATTACGAGCCAGAAGGAATTTCTTTTGGGCCAAGTTAATCAGTAGATAACAATGATTAAAGTACTTTTAATCCATTTAAATCAGATTTACTTTTAAAAGCCAGACAATTTGGGGGTGGCTAGGTGGCTCAGTTGGTTGGGCATCTTGGTTTCTGCTCAGGTCATGATCCCAGGGTCATGGGATCAAGCCCCGAGTTGGGCTGAGCATGGAGCCTACTTGGCATTCTCTCTCTCTCTCCTCTCTCTTTGTCCCTCTCCCCCACTCATGCTCTCTTTCTCTAAAAAAATAAATAAATGAAAATAAAAGCTATACAGTTTTAGTGCTATCAATATCCTTTGCCCACCCTTCCTCCTAAAAAGCTCCAACATCAAACAAGTTAATGAGATAAAAATCCCTGAAAGGAACCAAATCTGATTAAAAGACACAACATTATTTCTACCTTCAGTGAGAAGCTGGGAAAATACTCTTCCCACGAATAATGTGGCAGAGTCAGTTTTCAGTGAAGAAGGAAATGAGCAGAGAGCGGTCTTTGGGTGTGGCAGCATCCACTGTATAGTTGCACCTGAGCCAATAGCTATGAGGTGAGCAAGAGACCCAAGTAGGCCCATGGGAATTCCCTTCCTGGGGATTTGACTCACAGCATGACTTAGAGGCTGAAGATGCTTGGTTGTCATTCACTCTGATGTGGGTGTCTGGATGGGGCTTGAGTCCAGTTTCCTGGATATCCCACCCCTGACAAGACCTACTGGTCCAGTCCTTTGTGAGACTCTTCACATCCCCGCCCTCTGATGACCCCAAAGATTCCAATAAAATATATTTTAATTTATGGTGGTCAGACTCAGTTCCTATTTCTTGCAACCCAAGTATTCTGACATACTGTCAATATGGCTCCAGAGTGAAATACAGTCAGTGGGATCATTTGAGGTGGTACCAAGGAGCATTTAGAATTTTCAGTTATGTAATTATTTTATTGCATATTGGGGAAAATGGTAAACAGCACATCAAACCCACAATGTTATGGGTATTACTGCTTAGAGTGAGCATACAATTATTTAGGTCAGGAAGTGAGTTGTTCTAAAGACAAGCACTAAGTGATAGCATAGGTGTCCATGGCTATGGGAAACAAAATTCTCAAAGGTAGTGTCTGAATCGCTGGTGGAGGCCATGGGACCTGTCACATTTTTTCAGGAAAGGGGACACCATATCTGTGTTCTGAAAAGTTCCCTCTGTGCCATTGTGGTGGCAGAGAGAGGAGAGGCCAGAGACAGCGAGAAGTCTTGTACCAAGGGCCCAGGGAGAGGGCCCCAGGGGTAGCAGCACACATGGCCAAGTGGGGTTGGAGAGGAGGGGCTGAGAAACACTTTGAGACCACCATGTGATCCTTCATCTCCCCTCTTCCTGGTTGCAGGTAGAGAGGTCAGCTGAGACAGACCTCTCTTTCCCCCCTTTTTTCCTCCCCTTGTCATTTCAGTGTGCCCTAACCACCCCCATCCCCAACTCAGACCTGTCTGGCTTCCAGGGCTGCTTGTCTCCAACAAAGGGATGAAGGTAGATCATAACTCCAATTCTGCAACCTCTCAGCTGAGGCTCAGGTCATCAGGAGGGCCCCCTAGATGCTTTCTGCTGTTTCTCCCGTTTGCCACTCTCTAAGCTTAGGCTCCACGATTAAGGTGGGAAAACTGCCAGCATCTCAGTTATCTCATCTAAAAAATAGGGATGCTAATAATAACACCTACTTCATAGGATCAGATGGATATTGAGTAACACATTCATTGAGAATATTTAGACAGTTGCAAAGTAAGTGTGCCATACATGTTAGGTATTCCCATGAAGATTTCTAGTGTCCATTTAGACAGTAGTACTTGGAAATCCAGAACCACCACTGGGAACACTTTTTGTCTTACAATAACTACAGAGGACACTCAGATGTTTTCCCTCACTCCCAACTAAAAGACAACACTGTATTTTTCTACCAAAAATTCTTTTTTTTAAAGTTTGTTTATTTTGAGAGAGAGAGAGAGAGAACACAGTGGGGAGAGGGGTAGAGAGAGAGAGGGAGAGAGAGAATCCCAAGCAGGCTCCATGCTGTCAATGCAGAGCCCGATGTAGGACTTGATCTCATGAACCATGAGATCATGACCTGAGCCGAATTCAAGAGTTGGACGCTTAACTGAGCAAGCCACCCAGGCACCCCTCTAATAGCAATTCTAACATTGAATTTGTTCTCTCACCACATGTAGACCCACTGTCAAGGGAGTTACTGAGATTTTTAAAAAATTTTCCGATGGATGATCTGAACCATATGACTTTCTCCCCAGCTCCAGGTTGCAGCTACCTTCTGATACCATAAGTCTGGGTTGGGGAGCAACGGGTATACCTTCAGCTTTTGGGCCAGGACTTCTGTTCCAGGGCTGAGAGTTTAAAGGCCTTGAAACTGTCTGACACCAGAGAGAGAAAGAACCTTGCTTATAATGTAGCAAGACAATACATTTTTATTGCTGTTTTACAAAGATGCCGAGGTTTTAATGGTGATCTGAAGAGAGAAACAGTTTCTAATGATTTTAGCAAAAGAAACATGGAAAAGGGACTTCTGATTTTGTTTGCTAAGATCCTAGAAGTCACAGGAGTTTCAGATTTCCTTAGGGCTTCTCCTTAGTCTCCAGCTCTCTCATCCAACCCCATTAAATATATATATATATATATACACACAAACACACACACACACACACACACACACACACACACACACACACATATATATGTATATATATATACACACATATATAAGGATATATATACACATATATATGTAAATATATATACATATATATGTAAATATATATATACATGTATATATATGTCATTGTCATCATCACCATCGTCAAGCTTTTGAAGAACTTACCATTCAGAAGGATAGAAAGAGGAAACATTGCACATTTTTCCTTAATATTGGCATGAAATATTTGTTTTGGAGCTGTAGGTTTATAAATTAGTCTAAAAGTGTGTGTGTGTGTGTGTGTGTGTGTGTGTGTGTGTGTGAGCATGTTTAGAGTTCTCATACAGACAGCTACTCATTTTTTCTCTTAAGAGAAAAAAAGGAAAAAGTATCTTTAACATTCAGCTAAATAAAGTTCTTTAAAGATTAGTGGATTTTGAAATCTGGTGAAAGCCATGAAGCTATTCAATTCAGTATGTTCTTACTAACTGCATGAAGAGCAAAAAAATGGAATTAAAAATCTCCCTCAACCACCAGGGCCCATCCCCAGAGGTAACCACCGTCAATAGTTTCTATCATAAATTCTTCTGGCACTTACTGTCATCACTTTATGTAATATGCTCATCCCCCTATTTCTTGATTTATTATTTTTAAATGGAATCTTTTAACTTCCTGCCATCTGGAAAGAAGGCTTTAGCTCATTCATGTTTCTGTCCACCTCCTGCTCTCCACACTGGCTACCTGCTGCCTATAATTTTAACTACTTCTTCTAGTGGTTGCCTACATCAGCCAAGAGAATCCCTACAGATGACCCACTTACTCCTCCTTCCATCTTTTCTTGTCTCTCTCTGACCTCTTTCACTACCTCCCATCGTATGCTTGTTACAGTTACAATGTCACTGTTTGACACCTTCTGCATTCTGTTCATATCAGTACAGATCTTCCTCCACTCAGGATGGGGTTACATCCCGATAAACCCAGGGCAAATTGCAAATACCATTAAGTAGAAAATGCATTTAATACTCCTAATCTACCAAATATCATAGCTTAGCCTAGCCGACCCTAAACGTGCTCAGAACCCTTGTGTCAGCGTACCATTGGGCAAAATCATCTAACACAAAGCCTATTTTATAATACAGTGTTGAACGTCTCACTAATTTATTGAATACTGTACTGAAAGTGAGAAACAGGGTGGTTGTTGGGGAACACAATGGTTGTTTGTGTATCACTTGGTCACTCTTGAGATGGTGTGGCTGCCTGGGAGCTGTGGCTGCTGCTCAGCAACACGAGAGGGGACCGCACCACATATTGCTGGCCTGGGAGGAGATCCAAATTCAAAATCTGAAGTATGGTTTCTACTGAAAAGTGTATCATTTTCACACCATCATAAAGTCAAAAGGTCCTAAGTTGAACCATTGTGAGTCTGGACCATCTCTATATAACTAAGGCTCCCATCCTGTCTTTAGGTTAATTCTAAAAACTGAAAACCTATTAACAGCATTTACAATAATGTCAGTAGGTAGGTGTTGGTCATTGTAGAGCCAACTATGATTTGAGCCATATAGTTGAAATTGTAATCCTTTTTTTTTAACGTTTATTTATTTATTTTTGAGACAGAGAGAGACAGAGCATGAACGGGGGAGGGTCAGAAAGAGGGAGACACAGAATCTGAAACAGGCTTCAGGCTCTGAGCTGTCAGCACAGAGCCCGATGCGGGGCTCAAACTCACGGACCGCGAGATCATGACCTGAGCCGAAGTTGGCCGCCTAACCGACTGAGCCACCCAGGCGCCCCTGTAATCCTTTTTTTAAGGTTTGTTTATTTATTTATTTTAAGAGAGAGAGAGAGAGAGAGAGAGAGAGAGAGAGAGAGAGAGAGAGAGAGAGAATGCAGCAGGGAAGGGTTAGAGAGAGGGGGAGACAGAGAATCCCCAGGCTCTGCATTATTGGTGTGGCTCGAAGTCACAAACCATGAGATCATGACCTGAGCTGAAATCAAGAGTCGGTCACTCAATCAACTGAGTCACTCAAGTGCCCTGTAATCCTTTTTTTTTTTTTAAATCTTTGCTCATCGAAAAATTTTGTAAGCATCTCATCCCAGTGGATTTTCCCTTAAATTTTCCTACTTTCCTTCACCTCTATGAGATCAGTATTGCCTAATATAGATTTATTTTGCTTCATCTAATCTTGCTTTAGTTTTTTCCTATAGGGTATGTGTGTGATAAATCTTTTGGTAATTGTTTGGTACTTACTTTACTGGAAATATTTTTTTTTTGATTGGGAATATTTTTCTTTTACTCTAATGTTTGATTCAATTTGTGAGGGCATAAAATTCTTCGTAGAAATTGACTTTTTTTTAATTTAATTTTTTATTTTTTAAAATTTACATCCAAGTTAGTTAGCATATAGTGCAACAATGATTTCAGGAGTAGATTCCTCAGTGCCCCTTACCCATTGAGCCCATCTGCCCTCCCACAACCCCTCCAGTAACCCTCCATTTGTTCTCCATATTTAAGACTCTCTTATGTTTTTGTCCCCCTCTCTGTTTTTATATTGCTTTTGTTTACCTTCCTTTATGTTCATCTGTTTTGTCTCTTAAAGTCCACATATGAGTGAAGTCACATGATTTTTGTCTTTCTCTGACTAATTTCACATAGCATAATCCCCTTCAGTTCCATCCACATAGTTGCGAATGGCAAGATTTCATTCTTTTTGATTGCTGAGTAATACTCCATTGTGTGTGTGTGTGTGTGTGTGTGTGTGTGTGTGTGTGTGTATACCACATCTTCTTTATCCATTCATCCATCGATGGACATTTGGGCTCTTTCCATACTGTGGCTATTGTTGATAGTGCTGCTATAAACATGGGGGTGCATGTGTCTCTTTGAAACAGCACATCTGTATCCCTTAGATGAATGCCTAGTACTGCAATTGCTGGATTGTAGGGTAGTTCTGTTTTTAGTTTTTTGAGGAACCTCCATACTATTTTCCAGAGTGGCTGCACCAGCTTGCATTCCCACCAACAATGCAAAAGAGATCCTCTTTCTTTGCATCCTCGCCAACATCTGTTGTTGCCTGAGTTGTTAATGTTAGGGAAACTGATTTTTCGACTATTAAATATATTGCACGACTGTCCTCAGAATCCAATGTTGCTTAAGGAAAGTCTGATTTTTGTTCCTTTTTGGTAATCTCATTTTTTTTTTTCCTGGAAGCTTTTAAGATTTTTCTCTTTATCCTTGGGGTCAGGAGATGTTAGCAGAATATGTCTTGATGAGGATCATTTTCTTTAATCTTGTTTGGAACTTGGTGAGCCCTTTTGGTCTGAAAAGTCACATCTTTCTTCAGTTCAGGGACATCTTTTTTTTTAATGTTTATTTTTGAAAGAGAGAGAGAGAGAGAGAGAGAGAGAGAGAGAGAGAGAGAGAGAACATGAGTGGGGGAAGGGCAGAGAGAGGGGGAGACACAGAATCTGAAGCAGGCTCCAGGCTCCAAGCTGCCAGCACAGAGCCTGATGCAGGGTTCGAACTCACAAACCGTGATTCATGACCTGAACTAAAGTCAGATGCTTAACTGGCTGAGCCACCCAGACATCCCAGAGTCATCTTCTTTTAATATAATTTTGGTTATTTTTTCTCTTCAGCTATGAGTGTACACTCTTACTGGAATTACTGTTAGATGTAAGTCAAACTGCCTGAATATATTCTCCTTCTCCACTCTTCTGTCGTATTTTCTATTTCTTTGCCTTTTTACTCTGTATATTCTGGGAGGGTCTGACTTTGCCTTTAAAATCATCAACTCATTCTTCTATCTTTCCCTCTCTTCCTTCATTTTTTATATCGATGATTACATTTTTTAATTAATCAAAATCTTTGCATTTTTTTTTTTCAAATTAACCATTTTCCATAGCCCCCAGCAGCTGACATGAATTTCCTTTGGAGGTGTGTGGGTCTGAGTTTTCCCGGAGCAGGAGCCTGGTGCTTTTGTCTAAGTGGGTGGGGCACGTTGAAAGGCCCACCGTGTATGTATGTTGCCAAGTCAAGTTGGCGGGTGGCCGTGGGACACGCACACTTGCCCGCATCAGGAGGTCTCCTCTTTGGGTGGAGTGCTTCAGTGTGGCGGGCTTGCTGTGGCTCCGTATCCTCAGTGCCTTCCTTCTCTGCAACCCCGTGATTTGCTCCAGGACAGTCCTTTGTGTCTGGTGGAACCTGCTACCTCTCCAGGCCTCCCTTGGACAGACATGCACCCTACACTTTTGTCTACTATCTGGCGGTGCCTTTTTCTCTGCTCTGTCTCCCTCAGTCCCAGGCCATTTGTCAGGGATTCCTTAAGACTTCCGTCTGCTGATGCCACCTTTCCTGGTGGCTGGGGAGGGAGATGAGATAGCCCTGGGCCCTCAGCCCAGGCAACACCAGGAGCCAGAAGCTGCAAAGTTTTTATCTTGAGTTGTTCAAAATTCTGCTCTAAAAGCCCCCCACATGGAATGCACAAAGAATCTATCAAGTTTATCTGTATGCTAGATTTCTGAGGTAGCTAATATGCCTTGCGTCTGTATGCCCAATTAGCAACAAGAAGATGAGTTCCTGCACATTCTTTGGTTAATTAGATTGGCTATGAAATCACTCATTTGATGACCACCCTAATGAAGCTAATAAAAGCCTCTTCTGAAGCAGTCTATTCTTCGTACCTTAAGTACTGTACCTCGCTCAGCTACGCTGTCTATTTTCACGCTCCGTTGATTTCATTAGATACAAAATAAAATCACTACCTATTAAAATTGCATTAAAGTACTAACTTAAACTGACAAAGGCTTAGAAACTTAGAGCCTGAGCTGTTGTTCGGCCTCCTGTATATGGGAAATTCCTGCATTAGGCAGACAGTGGATTGGGCATGGTCCCGTGCTTTATCACCTAAACATTCTGCATTTCCCCAGGCTGGGTGGGGAGCCAGGAGTGCAAGCTGCCAATGAAATTACTTGGTTTCTCATCAATCAGTGATTCAACAGCATTTTAATGGTTCAGTGGTTATTTTCTGATTTCCAGAATCAGATGCAGCAAATGTGATGATGAGAAGAGAGACACTTTTTACATGGCCAGCGTAGTGCCTTCAGAAAAGATCCCCCATGGAGACATTTTCACTGTTGATGGTTTGGAGCTGCTAATGCAGAGGCCAAGGCCAGTAGAATGGCTATATACTTCCAGCATCACATGTAATCAGTGTTACCTGATTTTTAAAAAACAAAATTATTAAAAAAACCCAACCTTGGTTCTTATAAAAATAGGAACAGATAGCTTCCCAAAACCAATATGTGACCTGACTATATCCAGGGAGAGTGAGGCAGAATGGGAATCTGGGGGCAGGTTTTGGAAGTACGTAGCTGACAGGTGCACAAAGAAAAAGGTATTGGCTGAGAAAAGAACTCTGTTCCTGGCCCAGATCTGGGTTAACTTGTGACCTTCAGCGCGTTACTTTGTGGACTTCAGCTTCCTCATCTGTAAAATGAGGCTGTCATGCCATATATTACTATTGCTCTCACCAACCAATTCAGTGTGTGTGTGTGTGTGTGTGTGTGTGTGTGTGTGCGCGCGCGCGTACATGCATGCGCATATGCGTGTTGGTGCAAGCCTGTGTGTGAGATTTTTAAAAACTGCCCTCCAAAAAATGGCCCCTCTCCAAATTGAGTGCCACTGTTCTAATCCAAGCTTCCTGCTGCTGCCAGGTAATGTTCCCTTTGGGCCCCACATTAAGAATTTTGTTCTGATCACTTTGAGACTGTAGTTCTGATAGCTTCTGAATCTGTGCTCAGGAGAATGGGATGGTTTGTGCTCACAGGCTTCAGAGGAGGGAAAACTCTGCCATTTCTTTCCTTCCATCTTCCCACACTTCCTCACCCCCTCTATGGACTCTTATTAGCTGACCCCTGAGGTCGGGTCCTCAAGGCAGGAATCCAGAAGGTGACAGGACACTGTCCCTGATGCACATACTGAGATCCTAGCACTTGCACAGCAGCTTTCTAGGTGCCACAGCATTCTAAAGAAAGTGTCATGTAGATGAAGAGTATGACACAAAGATGTAAGGAAAAACTGACATAAAAATCAGTTTATTAACTACTTGCTCTGTATAAGGCATTGTGCAAAATCCCTAAATAATTGTCTTGAATCCTTACAACAGTCTAGTAAAGTAAACATTATTCTCCCATATTACAGATGAGAACACTGAGACCCAAGTGGTTAAGTAATTTGCCTAGGGCCTCAGAGCTCCTTAAGTGGCTGATCCAGGACTGGAGATATGCAGAGCTCCCTGCCACATGGCCAGACAAGGAAGAATCATGGAGCAGACTGCTTTTTGGACTGTGGGTTGTAAACCATTAATGGGATATGAAAATCAGTGTGAAATCAGGGTTTACGAACAGCATGAAGAAAACAGAACAGACTAGAGAGTATCAATTACATCTCATGTTTTGTGAATTATGTATGAGTGTGTACATGGTTATAACGTAAAATCAGTTTCCTGTGTTGTGATAAGAAATAGTTCTAAAACTCTGGCTTGGAGAAGTTAATGAATGAGAGGCAGTGAGAAGGGCTCTGCTTTGGGGAGCCTAGGCTTTTCCCTCCAGAAATCGACCATGACCTGGTTTTGTCATTTTATTTTATTTTTTTTAATTTTTTTTTCAACGTTTATTTATTTTTGGGACAGAGAGAGACAGAGCATGAACAGGGGAGGAGCAGAGAGAGAGGGAGACACAGAATCGGAAACAGGCTCCAGGCTCTGAGCCATCAGCCCAGAGCCTGACGTGGGGCTCGAACTCACGGACCACGAGATCGTGACCTGGCTGAAGTCGGACGCTTAACCGACTACGCCACCCAGGCGCCCCGGTTTTGTCATTTTAAACACCCTCTTTACATCCTGATCTCCTTTCCTCATGGTTCTTTCCAGCTCTGAAATTCAGTGATTGTTTGAGAAGCACAGACAATTTGTGTCCTAGGAATTTAGGGGACGACAAGGTTGCTGGCACTGAGGAGCTTCATGGGGATGTTGTCGCCTGAATGGAGAGAGGAGGCTGGTGTTTCTGGGCAGGGGGACCAGCCTGAGCAAAAGCATGGAAGTGGACTCCAGGGGTACAGGAGTAGAGGGGTAACTCACAGGTGGGGTGGGAATGCAGCACTTCCCATGCTGGGCTGAAGAGGCTGGGCAAGGTCTTGTTGGCCGTGGGGAGTGAATGAAATCTTTGGGTCAGAAGAATGGGTTGATACAAGTACATTGAATTCTGGAGTTGCAAATTCCTCAGACGCCAGTCAGATCCCATGAGAGAATGCAGTGGACCAGGTGGGGACTCGGGAGCTATCCATCTCATGGCCCCTCTGAGGGGCAGCCACCAATGATCTCTGGAAGATCATCTTACAAGATTCAGGTCCAGTGTTGCTAAAATTCAGATTTTTCAACAGAAATCTGAATTTTTAAAATTATTTATTTATTTGGAGAGAGAGGGAATGTGAGCAGGGGAGGGGCAGAGAGAGAGAGAGAGAGAGAGAGAGAGAGAGACAGGGAGAATCCTAAGCAGGCTCCGTGCAGTCTGCACAAAGCCTGAGGAGGGGCTCAGACCCACAAACTGTGAGACCATGACCTGAGCTGAAGCTGGACGCTTAACCCGAAGTCAGATGCTTAACTGACTGAGCCACCCAGGCGCCCCCAGAAATCTGAATTTTTATGTGAAACTCCTGAATTGTAATGTAGGTAACTAAAAGACAAGACTGCTGTAACAAATACACTTCAAGATGCAGTGCCTTTAAGAAGATGGACCGTGGTTGGTTTGGGGGGGCCAGCTGTGCTCCACCTGGTCACTGAGGGACCAACGCTCCCTCCATCTTGTGCTGCCCCGCTTTACGGTATTTTACGCTGGGTCACAGGCTTGTCCCTGCTTCAGTGGCTATTTGCAGTTGAGGCCAACCTCAGAGTAGCTGGCGGCTGGGGGAAGTCTGCCAGCCACACTCCCTATAGCTGGGTGGCAAGTCCTTCCACAAACAGGTATTTGGGCAGAGCGTCTCCATATTTACCACATGCCATGATCCACCATGGCAGTGAATGTATTTCTGTAACACTATTTGTTAAGTTACATAGACTTTGATAATGCCAATATATTGTATCATATGGGGACACACACATCTGATTCCTCATTTTGGGACTTTTAGACTGTTTCTTATATTTGAAATTAGAAACAATGTCATAATGAACATTCTTAACTAAAACTTTAGACACATCCTCATTATTTTTAATGCTCGAGTTTCTAAAGTAAGATGTCAGTCAGAGAGTGTGTATTGATCTTTCTGCCTCCGATCTCATTTCCTCCCTCCCTCACTCCTACTTTCCTTTCTTCCTTCCTTTGTCCTTTCCTGGATTTGTCTTCCTTCATTCTCCTTTTATTTACTTTTATCTTATAAAATACACCATGCCTAAGGAACGTACATGGATGTACATTATAATTAATATGGAAAAGACGAATACTCATACCACCAAGTCAAGAAATACAATGTCACGAGTCTCCCTAAAGCACTTCCATATGCCTTCTCCACAGAGGACCCCATCTGACTTTTGTGGAAGGCAGTTCCTTGATTTTTAAATAACATAATTTTGTCACCTATGTATATACTATGGTGTAATTTCACCTGCTCTTGGACAGGTATTATAGTATTATATGGTATAGTATTACAAATAATGTAGGCCTTGCTCCTTTTACTCAGAAGTGTATATAAGATTCATCATGTTTTTATATATACTCTGGTTCATCTCTTTTCATTTAATATTCCATTGTTGGACAATGCAACTTATTTGTCTCTTTTGGTGTTTTGGATTTTATAAACAGTGTTGTTTTGAAGACTCTGGTCTCCTGGTGCCCATGTCCACAGATTCTTCAGCACATAGGCCCTGTGAGTAGAATTGCTGGGTCACAAGGTTGAGCATTTCAAGTTTAGTAGATAATGCCAAGACGTTTTTCATACAGTATCAATAATTGGTGATTTTCACTAGCAGTAGATGAGACTTCCACTCCTTACCAACAGTTGATGTTGCCAGATTTTTTTATTTCTTTAGCAATTTGGTGTTGTGTTTCATTGTGGTTTGTGGTTTAAAAAAATTTTTTTAATGTTTATTTATTTTTGAGAGAGAGAGAGAGGAGAGAGAGACAGAGTGTGAGCTGGGGAGGGGCAGAGAGACTGGGAGACACAGAATCTGAAGCAGTTCTGGCTCCAAGCTGTCGGTATAGATCCTGACACGGGGCTTGAACTCACAAACCATGAGATCAGTTTCATTGTGGTTTTTAATCGCATCTCCTTGATTACTAATGAGACCGAGCACCTTTTCATGTATATTAGTAATTTCAATTTATTCCTTTGTGAAGAGCCTAAATAAAATCTTCTGGAGTTTTTTTCTATTAGGTTACCTGCCTTTTTCTTACTGATCTGTGGAAAGTCTTTGTCATGTGGTTAGAAGTCCTTTGTCACTTATGTGTGTTGCCATATCTTCTCCCATTCCATTTGGTTTTTACTTTATGTTCTTTTTTGATGAACAGAAGCCCTTATTTTTTTAAAAAAAATTTTAATGTTTATTCATTTTTGAGAGACACAGAGAGTGAATGGGGGAAGGGCAGAGAGAGAGAGGGAGGCACAGAATCCAAAACAGGATCCAAAACAGGATCCAGGCACTGAGCTGTCAGTGCAGAGCCCAGTGTGGGGCTTGAACTCATGTACTGTGAGTTCATGACCTGAGCCAAAGTCATATGCTTAACCAACTGAGCCACCCAGGCACTCACAGAAGCCCCTATTTTTAATGTAGTTACATACATATATTTTTTTTTTCTTTCATGGTTAGGGCTTTTGTGTTACATTCCACCACCACCCCCCCCCCCCCCCCCCACTGAGATCATTAAGCTGTTCTACATTATTTCTAAAAACATTATTGTGTTTACCTTTAACATTCAGAATTGTAATTGAGCTGGACTTGAGTTTTATATATAGTATGAGGTAAGTGTCTTTCCATTGTCATTTTTTCCCCATATGAACATCCACTTGTCCAAGCATCATTTATTGAAAGACTATCTCTGTCTTATCCTTTTGCAATGGCAGCTTGTCACAACTCAGGGTCCATAAATGCATGAGTCTGTGATGGAGTCTGTGATGGTCTATTCTGGTCCATGGTCTATTTTTCTGTCCCTGTACTAATATCATACTGTCTTCATAATGAGAGATTTCTACCAAGTTTTTAATATCTGTAAGAGGAAGTCTTCCTATTTGTTCTCCTCTGAGCTTTCGTTGGCTTTTTCTTGACCCTCCACATTATATATCCATCAACTTTTGTAGTTAGCGGGGGTGTTGATCTGAATAACCACAATTGTTATTAGCAGAAGCAGTACTTTCTGGATAGAACATTTGAATTTGGATTTAGACATGTCACAGAGATACGTCACTCTGCAAAAGGTGAGATACTAATGTACACTCCCACAAGTGGGTCATAACAAGATTTGGAATGAAAAAAATGCTATCTATAAGGTTTGAGATTTAATTTGGGTGGGGATATAGTGTTGACATCATGCCTCTTGTAGCTGCTCAAAAGGTCTGTGCTGAATATATGAATCTTTTGGATGATAAAAATGCCACGTGTAAAGACAAGCAGTATGGGTTTTCCCTTATCATTGAAACTGCATGTGTGGTACCCATGTTTGAAAATGATTGATTATATACTATCCTGAAAAGAAGGCCTAGAGACACTTACAGGCAAAGTGAGTGTTTTAAAAAAAACCCTTTGTTACCTAATAACCTTAACGGCAAGAACAAACTATGTGTATGTATATAGTTTACAGAAGCATTCAGAGGACATTGCAGATCTTGGGTGCGTGGAATTGGCTAGCACCTTTGCAGTGCTCTTGAGCCAGCAATGAAAATATTTACCATTGAGTTAATCAGGAAATAGCATGACGAGGTTGTTCAGTGAGCTGGATCCAGGGCTGCAGGTTGAGTGAGACTGCTTTAGGTGCACGGGCATAATCATAAACCCTTAGCAACAGGGAAGCTGGCAACTAAAGGGTTAATATTAGACACCCACTCCTGAACCCAAATCCAAACATAAAAACCAACCCATGGCTCCAATAAACTGTGTGGTTCATGACCTAACATAGATGAAAGGGGTGATGGGGCACACAAGATGGAAAGTGTAATAAACAAACAAACACACAAGCAAAAAAGCCTCCGTTAATGAGCATTCTGACCACGATCAAATCACATGCAAATTGGGAGCTGTCTATTTGAATTGTGTAATTGGAACTCATCACATGGGGGAAGAAATTCATAGGGTAGAATTTGGATTGTACTAGGGAGACACTGAACTGAACCACTAAAGGTTAATGGAGCAGTTAAGCTGAGGAAAGTTGCAAAATCAATTTTACAGCCAGGATGTTTGTACATTCTTTCATTCATTCACTCAACAAATATTTGCTCAGTGTGCTCAGTGTACTCCATATGCAAAGCACTCATGCTAAGTCCTAAAGCAGTTTTAAAGATGGGCATGACAGTAGTATAAAACGTTCACACTGATTTCTTTAAGTGGCAACATGTCTGCCTTTGAGTTGTTATGTTTCCCACAAATTATGGTCTTTGTCTTAAGAAACTTACTTTCTGGGACGTTTCTGAAAGACTGGAACCCTACCATTCATGGTATGTCAGATAGTTTTCTTTATTTTGTTTTATTTGAGAGAGAGAGAGAGAGAGGGAGAGAGAGAGAGAGAGAGAGAGAGAGAGAGAGAGAGAGAGAGAGACGCAGGGAGGGAGAGGGGCAGAGGAAAAAGAGAATCTTAAGCAGGCTCCACACTCAGTGCAGAGCCCAATATGGGGCTTGATTCCATGACCCTGGGATAATGACCTGAGCCAAAATCAAGAGTCGGTGCCCAATAGTTTTCAGAAGAATGAAGGATGATTTTTAATTTTAGTCTGGGATTGGTCTGTCTTTAACACTTGTTAATACTTGCTAATCTTCCTCTCCTTTAAAAACAAAACAAAACAGAGATCACGTCTAAACCTTTTATAGGTGATAATCTAACTAGAATTTAATAATTTTCTTTTGGTTTTTGGTTACCTTTCAGTTTTGGAACATGATGGTTTTCCATACCATTTTTATTTATATAATTTTTATTTAAAATAAACACAGGTCAGGTCTGGAGCAAGGAGTCAGATGAAAGAAAATAGTGGATAAATAATAGAACAATATGTGCATGTGGCAAGAAAGAGGGGAAGTAGCAGTGGAAAGAGCGGAATTTGGGAACCTTACGAGGAGAAGTGAGGCGTGCTTTGCTCAGCTAACTCAGTGGTTCAAGCAGGAGCTGCAGAACATGCTAGGCATTGGCTGCCTCTTCCTTCTGTGGTAATTATGGAAGCTCCCAGAAGGAGGCTTTTCTGCCTGTCTTTCTGTGGATGGAGACTGACATTGGAGCAAGGGGCCTTCCAAGTGGGGAAATGACTGTGGAAGCCTGAGAGTCAAGGTGTGTGCTACAGTTGACGGTGGTGCCCCAACTGAAGTATGCATCAGAATCAGCAGGAGGGCTTTTCCAGGTACTGTTGGAAATGCTGGAGGTAATATCCAGTGACTGGGGGAAGGGGAGTGTTTAAACCTCACCTGGAGAAGGTTGTTGAAGGCCATGTGAGAAGGCCTGTGAATCTGGAGAATAAACACAGAACTGGCGGTCTGGCCGCTGAGCTTGGAATGTGCATCCTTTTGTGGTTATGGACTTGCAGTACCACCAGGTGCTTCTGTTTCCTCAGTTCTTCATGGCAGTCAGTGACTAAACTCTGTTTTAGCACATTTATGTATCTCTCCCGTTGCCCATGAGACCTCCTTGCATATTAGCCCCAGTTGGGTGGCACTTTTGTGGGAGAGATTGGGAGGAGAATGCTTGGATGTGGGAGGACGGAGAGATCTTCTGATCTGGATTCTCTGTTCTTGCTTTGTATCGAAGCTGAGTACAGGGTTAGGCTTTCAGTAATCCTTGGGGGACACCATGAAGTCAGGAAGCTAAAATTCTACTGGACCTAGTTATTCATGGGCAAAATTAGTGCCTCATTTCCAGTCCTCTTGAAATATCTATCCTTCTCTGGTGAGCGATTATAAGGATGAGCATCTGTAAATTGCTTTGAAAGTGAACCATGGTTGTGCCAGGAGATGACATTATCTACCTTCTCTTGATGGCAAGAAACAGCAATGTGGGGAGTCTTGTAGGTAAATAAAGACTTTTTGAATCAGGAGGAATCATGGGATTAAACTAAATGTGAGCCCCAAATGCACGAAGTGCATATTCAGCACTTTGCCTTGAACTACCAGATGGATAATAATCTGTTAGGGGATATTCTGTGTGGGTTATTTAAAAGGATATAAAAGATTGCTGACCCAGACTGGGACTGTATGCAAGCTGTGGGCTCATCTGCAGCGATTGTACACATATTTCTAAGGGTTTCCAGCAAAACATAAGTAAACAATTGCCTGCCTGAGTGATACGGGAATTTCATAAGGGCCATAAACACCCAAGCTGATGGCCAACATGGTTGGACAAATCCAGCTGTTTACAGAAACAAGGCCATTCAGCCAAAGCATACCAAATGGCACCATCTTTCATGGGTTCTTTTCCAACATGCCATGCCAAGCAGAAGGGTAAAATCTGAGACATGGATGCCTAAGCATTCTGACCGGGTGACACCAGCAAAAATGCTGCAAACACGTGAAGATGTCGTGGCCTTCACATCATTATGGACAGAATTAAACAAGCCAGGGATCCAAAAGCCTCCAGAGAAGTGCCATGCATATTAATTGAGAACAATTAATTTTCACTGGAGAGGCCTTCTTTCTGTCATTAGTGACTGTTATTCCCACTTTGTCGGCACTGCTATTCTGTCAAACCCGATATTATGTGTTATGATGCTGCACATCCAATCTTCATTCTCTAGGTTCAGAGTCCAGGCCATGGCAATGGCTGAACATTGGTTTTCCATAATGGGTGTTAAGGGATGAACTGAACCAGTAGGGCTAAAGCCCAACAGTCTCTTATGTTCTGTGCAGAGGCGATTTGGGGAAAAAACCCAAAATATCCACCATTAAAATAACAGTGGAAAAATAAATTTGAATGAACCCAGGTGTTTGTCATAAAAATCACAGCAAATATCTCAGTACAATAAATTCCTAATTTCTTATGTTTTCCTGGAATTTCATCAAGTTGATTAGATCCTGAAATAAATGACAAATGGGGCATTGGCTGGAAATGAAGAAAGCAATGCATTTTCATATAAAGGCTAGGAGTTTAGATATATATTGGATTGGAATTTGACCTATGGCATTAAAATGCAGATTGTCTCCCAAAAACTGTAAGTGGGACACAGACCTGCAGATGAGACTTTTTTGCATAATAAGTTGTGTCCTAACAATGAAATCTTGCATAAAAATAGACAGCTAACAAGGCAAAGGAAAAGAAACAGTTCAACAAATCAACAAAACATTTTGTGCTCTAGAAATGAGTGTGACAGAAACCGAGCTCAAGCCGAAAGGTTGCTCCTTTGAAGTGAGTCAAACCACATGTTGTGTCGTGACTGAGAAAAGAGGAATCTGAAGAAGGACAAGGATATATCATCTGAAAACTAATGAGATGTTACATTTTGAGCCAAAGTTGCATCCAACTTTTTAGCATGTAACTAGGCAAGATCTGAGCCAGAGGATAAAGAGTTGACATAAAACTTTGGGGATTCAGAACTCAGACACTACCACAGAAAAGGAAAGGGGGAAAGGACAATCTATAGAGCTGAGAAGATGCAGAATGGAACAATCCAGGCTGAGAACTACTTTCTATCTCCAATTTTTCCCTCTGAGGGATTTGCTATCTTGTGACTGCCAAAACAATGCATGTATGAGACCATACATTCCACTTTGTTCACCAATACATCTTAGAAATTATGCAGCATACATTAAGCACAGAGGTCACCTAAGGACAGTTGCTGTTTCTGCATAACAGTTTGTCTATAAGTTACAAGAATAGAGAGATAGCATTGCCTAGAATGGAATCTGCTTTTGTGTGTGGCACCGTGTACCGTGAGACTCATGACATGCCCCAAACACTCATTCTTCTGCAGAAAGAACCGATGTCACAGTATGTTGCTATTGTAATTAAGTGCTGCCACGATTTCTTTTTCTTTCTGTTTAATGCAAGCAAAGGAGGTATTTCTGTTGCTTTCGGCAAATACGAAAGTTGAGAGTAATGGACTAGTTCTGGGAATTGTGAGCATTATTTTACTTATTTTTGTGCTAAGAACAAAATATTCTCATATGGTTGTGCAAGTTGTGTACTGCACAAAGGCTCCAGCATCTGCTCATTAGCTGTGAACCCTGACGAGGGGCTGTACCTGGGGGCAGGGAAGGGGGTAGGGAGGCATCTCTTTTTAATTTGCACTGCTCCAGGAGAATCCTCTATGAACCACCTGGTAATCTTATGTAGCCCAGAGGCGGGAATGGAGGGGACCCGTCCACCCACCTGCATGGCCCTGAGTAATTTATTGTAGGTGTTTACCCATCATTAAACATCAAAGTGGCTGCTACTTTGCTTCCTACACTCTAATGTGTGGACCAGTCACACAGGAATCTTGCTAAACTGCAGACACTGATGCAAGATGTCTTGAGCCTGAGATTTTGCATTCTAACAAGCTCTCAAGTGACCTCGTTCAGCTGATCCACTGACCACACTTTGGGTAGCAAGGCCCAGGGGACATCAAGGCCATCAAGACACACAGGTCAACTCCAGCTGTGATGGGCTCCATCCTCCCTGCTGTTTGAATACTTCTCCCCATCTTTCTGCACCCTTCCAATGTCAACCAGAACCCTTCCTGCCTGAAAAGAAGCCCTCACCAAACCAAATCCCCAAATATCCCTAACAAAAGAGGAGGAAAGAAAGTGATAGGACATCCTTCTTTCTTGTAGATCCTAAGTTCTTTCAACTTGCTTCATTCCTCCCTTAAGAGAAAAGACCCTTCATGTGGGGTGGGGGCAGGAATTACTAAGGGCTCCATGCCATGCTCTGTGCTTTACCTCTGAACCCTCCCTGGCCTTTTCTGTCTATTCTAGGAGACAGATATTATTATCCCATTTACAGATGGGAAACTGAAGCTCAAAGAGATTTCATATCTTGTCTAAGAACATTGAACTTGTAAGTAAACTTGTAGGGAATTAAATCCAGAGCTGATTCCAAATTCTGTACATGGGCCACTATCTGTTTTTAAATCTCAAAGAACTTAATTCTTTCTGTTAATAAAGAGACGGTTTTCCAATTGACCGCCTATTATCAGATACTGTGGTACATGAGGTAGAAGTCACATTGAAGGCATGAGGGTGTTACAGCAGACATACCTTTATTTGTTTTTAAACAGAATTCTATTAGTGCAGAGGCGTGTGGATGTCCCATGGAATTTCTGCCAATGTGATGTTATCTCTTCATCCTCATGACTGTTGATTTGGGTGACTGGTTAATTGTTTTTAAAGCATTTCTGATCAGGGACTGAAACTTCAGTGTCAAAGCTTCTCATCTTTTCAAATGTCATATTTCAAAATACTCTTGAGAGTTATCTCTCCTGACTGATCAGGATGGATGGGGGCGGGGGGGGGGGCAGAGATGGGCCTAGATGGTCCACAGAGAGGGGGATGGCTGCCTCTCAGCAGATACAGGGAGGCCTGGCCTCTGAGCATCTGTTAGGGTACAGACCTTCTGTGGAGAGAACAGGCTTACTCCAAGGAGGAATTCCTGTGAACTGGAGCTCCACACTGGGGATGAGGGGCAATAATCAGAGCAAAGCACTCTGCATACTCCCAGCTTCAACCCTATTCAGTGTGTTCATAACTCACAAGTCCTGACCAACTGAGGGAGAAAGCCAGGGAAATGAAATGATTTTCAAAGCGCTTCAAGACCACTGTCTAGCTGAGGATAGCAGAAGACACAGCTTTTACTGCCACTGGGCGATGTTTGGCATGGAGATGTGGAAAGAGATGACAGAAGCCGGGTCTCTTGTTTCCAGGTAATAGTTTCTCTAAGAAGCCTTGTCCTAGAAGTTATTCATCCTTACATGCTTCAGCATGATAAATAGCTTCATTCAACACGCTGAGATGACCCAGCAGCCTAGCGCATCAGAGGGGTAGATGTAGCCCACACTAAATTGCCTTTAGTGAACTGAGCATTGACATTATGCCATTGGATTGCATTGACTGGCCTTATAAGAACCAGCACTTTCTGCCCCAACTCTATAGTTGTTTTTATTGTAGATTACAGAGACACATTTAAGGACTTAGTCTACTTTCTATACTGCATAATTCTTTTATGAGGACCCACAGCAAATCGACCAATATGTATTTATTGAACACTTACATGCCAGATACTATGCTAGTATTGGGAAAAGAGTAGTAAACAAAGAAATCACATAAATGAGGCTTACAATAGAAGGAAGATACAAATTTTTTTCTTAGTTTTCTGTGTCAGGTAAGGCTGTTGGTCTCCTGACCAGTTTTCTTTCTTTACACTGGCTACTGGGAAGCTCAGAACCAATTTTTTTTTTTTTTTGGCTCACCTCTAATAATTAAATAAGACCTCATGGAATGAATCGCTA
Organism: Prionailurus viverrinus; assembly: GCF_022837055.1. NCBI lineage: Eukaryota > Metazoa > Chordata > Mammalia > Carnivora > Felidae > Prionailurus > Prionailurus viverrinus. The sequence continues at coordinate 38,222,684 of NC_062569.1, forward strand.
TATAGAAGCACACCCTTGGCTTCATGTTATTTTCCATTTGATCACTTTTCTTGTATTTATCTTTGTGGGCAATCTCATATCCCTACTATCTCTCTCTCTCTCTCTCTCTTATAGGGGGCTGTAATTAAATAATAATCAAAGAGCCCAGCAGGTCCTTGGAAGCAGAGGTCAGGAAATACTGATGATTAGATGTGGTTTCTGAGAGTAAATCTGACTAAAAAGGCATGCTAATTAGTGTGATAGCAGTCCTGGCTGTGTGGCTGAGGGGGGCAGGGATTACAAGTTCGCAGCCCAGCCAGTGTTGGTGATAAATAAGGCCAGGGGAAGGTGTGAGTGGTGAGGTCACTGATGCCCATGTGGGGGCTGGGCTGCATGGAGATCCTATGATCACTGCCTGGCTAGATACTGGAATGTAAAGGTGGGAACTCAGAAGAGAAAGCACTGCTTTAAGGGCAGGTGGAGAATAAGGCACAAAGATGAAGCATGAATGAAACCAAAGCTGCAATTAGGCAGTAAGCCATCATGTTGATTAGGAGTTTTTGGTTGTAAGTAACAAAAATGGACTCTGACAAACTTAATGGGGAAGAGGGAGAATTTGTGGATGCATTTGGAGTAGCTCACAGGATCTAAAAAATAAATCTCCCAGGTTAATAGGCTTAAAGACAGGGCCCCTCTGAAAGGTTAATGGAGCATCTCTCTAGGGCCCCACTGATGGGAGGAGGAGGCTGCAACTGTTTTCTGTTTTTCAGTCTGTCTGATGAAGATTCAGACTGTCTGGCATGTACAAGGAGTTCAGTACACATTGAATGAATGAATGGAACTTTCATGAAGAGAACACTTAACTTGCTAAGTCTGGGTCCCACATATGCCCCTTGGGAGGAGAAGAGGAGTACTTTGGCCAAAGTTCCCATCAAAGCCACAGTCAATGGGGCGGGGTGGTTCAGACACTGTGCCTGAAGAGAGGAAGAACAGAAGGGCAGGCCAACCCCAGAAGGATGCCTGTTGCAGGCAGCAGAGAAATGGCTGGTGGACTAGTTGTGGCAGGGGGACATCTCCTTGTCCAGTTAGCTTGTCCCTAATGTCTGGTAGGAAAAACTGTGCAAAGAGACTCCAAGGCTTTGTTCCCAATCTTCTGTCTTTATTCCCACACTCAGTTAGATGTGTCTTGCTAGTATTTATTTAAGAGTTTTGTGTGTATATTAACCAACGCAAAGGACCTATTTCCTCCTCTGAAATCCTCCTCTAGTTATCATCCCCTTAGAATGAGTTGGGGTAAGTATTCACTCTTCTTCTGTTCTCTGGAAGAGTTTGTATAAGATAGGAATTATTTACCCCTTGAAAGTCTGGTAGAAAGCCTGATAAAGCCCTCTGGGCCTGTTGTTTTTCTTATGGAAAGATTTTAAATGACTACTTCATTTCCTTATAATCATAAGACTGTACAGGCTATTTCTTTGTTTGACAATTAAGGCAAGTTTTTTTTTTCTTCTTGGAACAACCATTTCATTAAAAAATTTTAAGTAAATTAAGTAGAGCGTTTATCTCTGGAGGTTTTTGGGTTCTGTAAAGGGCTCGTGAGTATTCATTATCTTATTTAAAATCATACGAAATAGAAGAGAGCCGCCCTTGGACTGATGATGGTGTGTTTTAAATCAAGGATTATGATTAATCCAATTCTGTGCATTTAAGTTGCACTGAAAATGCGTATTTGTTGCAAATATGAGTGAGCCAATCTGTCTTGGTGTCCAGGGGTGAATCTGGCAGGCCCCCAGTGACACTGACAAGCTTGGCTGGAAATTGTCCAGATACCCTTGACTTACATTTTTTTTCCAAATCCTGATCATGGAGGAAGGTCTTGGAATATTTTGATGCCATGGGCTGGGGTACTGGGCTGACAGCACCCCGGAATGTTAGGCCTCTATTTGTCAGGGATTAGGCAAAGGTCACAGCCAATGTCCAACAGCGTTCCTTTTCCCCATCACAGGGGTCCGAGAAGAGATACTGAAGGAGCATCCTGGAAAAGACTCTGAATTGCAATGAACTAAACAGTGAGCCGAAATTAAGGACAGCCTATGGCATGACTGGCTCCTCTGCCAGTGAAATTATTAGGTGACTTATTATATGTCTGGGTCATTACCATGCTAGAAGAATAAGTGGATTCAAATGAAAAGAATTTCTGAACAAATGTGGGAAGAAAGGCATTGTTAGCAAGTCTTTGGATGTCATGACTTGTGACAAAGTTTGGAATTAATAATGACACCATGCAAAATGGTAAAATTTTTGCCAGCAAGGAGAGGGTGGAGATGCCGGAACCTGTAAATTTATGCCAGCTGAGCACTGGCTGTGGGGGCGTGTGGCAAATGGATTTACTATTTTGCTGACTCTAGTGAAGTGTTAGAAAATTGCAACAAAATTTTTCCTATGCAAACAATTGTTTAAAAAAGGGTCTTCCCTCAAATAACTGCAATTCATGGTGCTTTCTGAGTAACCACAAACCCAGAGACTAAATTAAAAATACTAGAAATTATTTTTCTTGGAATCATGCTGAATATGAAAATGGAGATTTTCTTTCCTCCACAACGCCCTCTCTCTTTAATCAGGCTTTCAGTGAGCCAATATAACTTATTTATTTTTATGGGGAAAAGGTAGAGGGAAGAAGGGACAGGGACTTTTGAGACAGCAGCGGAAGAGAAGTGGGTGGGTCCAGAAATGGAGAGATGAGAAGTCACACAATTAAACTCTACCGCCTTCCTCTGTAAACAGGGATTAAGGGCGTCTGTCCTGACCCGTTCCGAGAGGGGATGCTTGCTACTTGAGAAAGCTGCACACAAAACTCTACTCTGTCCTAGAAATGCCTCATCCTTACACTTTATCAGAACGACAGGGGGAAAAGTTATTTGAACTCACTCAGGGCGTTATGGATTTTTCTGGAAAACGGGGGAAAGTCAAGTTCTTTGAACATTTTCCTATCCTGAAAACCCATGTGAATTAGGTCACTTTTCAAGAGTCCTTGCACTCCTGAGATTCTATAAAACTCACTGAAGAATAATGGCGCAAACAGCAACATTTTAAATTTAGAAGAGTCCTTTGGCTGAGAGAGGCTACCCAAAATAGCACAAATGTAATTTTGCAGTAACTGTCAAACTTCCAAAAACTTCATCGGGCAAGAGGTAACAGAACACCTCCAGCAGAGCCGCGCTCTGTTTACCCGCAGCCCGTGAGCTTCAAGACTCCTAGTGATTCGCTGCTGCTCAGGCAAGGCCTCCAGTAGGGTTCGACCATCTGGGCATCTAACACCCAATCACCGCTGAATTACTGGAGGCTATTTTAAGTGTCCCCATTTTACGGATGCAATTGAGGGTATGGCTTAGTCGTCTCTCTTACTCGCAGGAGCGAGCGATTTTTCGTCTTTTTGAAAAGAAAGCAACTCAAAATGACTTCTTACTTCCAACGACCGTGTTTCCTTTAGTCGAATCATTTGAGCTCCTCTGTAAAAGCAAGAAGCAAGGCAAGTTGGTGTGTGTGTGTGTGTGTTTTAAACTGCAAACTACAACAACAAAGAGGCACTACTCCCCGACCCTCCACCACCCCGGTTCCCGAGGATGTCAGTCACCCTGGAAGCGTCACCAAGAGAGGAGGTCGGGAGAGCATTTTCGGGGGGCGGCCCGAGCGGCCCTGCCCGTAGGTGGAGTAAAGCGGGAGGCAAGACGCCCCGCCTGTACACTCCTCCCGAAAACTGATGCGTCTTCTTTGACCCGGGGGTCAGAAAGATTTATTACTTCCTCAGTGAGGGAGAAACCCCAGACCAGCTGGAACGCGTGAGCCGGGAGTAGAAAGCCTGCAAGCGGCGCTCGGCGTCCTCGGAGCGCTCCCGGGAGCGGCTGTGTCCCCGGTTCCCGGAGGAGCCGGGCGGTGCAGACGCCGAGGGAAGAGCAGAGTGGGCGGCCGCTGAGGGATTTCTGTTCAAACTTTATCACCAACTCTTTCTGAGAGCAAAAATATGCGGCTGAGCCTGGCAGCGGCAAGGAGACTCCCAAGTTTCTCAGAGCCCCCGACGCCCGATCGCTCCGAACCCCGCGCTCGCGCCCAGGCTTTATGCGCACGGATTGTTACGGCCTCTGCCGTGCGGCTGGCGGCCCGGGCTGCGTCGCCGTGAATCGAGTCCCGCATCTCCAGCCCCCAAGGCGGCGGCGGCAGGAGCCCGACTCTGGGAGGAGGGCGGGCGCGGGACGGGCGGAGGAGGAGGGCAGCGCGGCGAAGGGGAGGAGCCGCAGCGACAGACGGCGGCGCGCACCAACCCGGCGCCGGCTGGCAGGAGCCGCGCAGAGGCTGGCCCGAGCGTGTTGCAGCCGCTCGGCGTAGGGGGAGTCGGGTAGCAGCATCCTCCCGGGCGCCGCTTTCGCGCGGCGGCGGCAGCGGCGGGGGCTTTCTCTGCCCGGATACCTCTTTGGCCAGAACTGGTCGGTGCCCGGGGGCGGGCCGACAAGGGAGCGCTGCAGACTCGGACCCCTTGGCCGATTGTTGTGTGTGTAGGGTCCTCCCCGGCCAGTCGGAGGCTGCGGAGCGGCGGGTGCTGCCGGCAATGCCGGCCCGGGCATCCTCCGAGTGATGGAAGAAGCAGCTGCTGCCGCTGCAGGGTCGCGCTGCGCCCCATCCACCGCCGCCAGAGAGATGGGAAGGTTCAGGGCGCGGAGGCCGAGAGCGAGAAAGGCGGAGCCGCTTTGCCGGGAGCTGGGTCCTGTATAAGCCCCCTCCCCCAGCCGGCTTCGCCCCCCAAAGCAAGGAAGGAAGCTGCGGTCTCGAGAGGGCGGCGGAGACGCCGCTGGAGCTGGGCACGCCGGGCTCAGCGGAGCGCAGGGCAGGGTTCCAGGCCCGGTGAAAGTTTCCCTTCCCAAGCCGCAGGGCGCCTGCCGCCCGGAAACTGCCCAGGGCTTGCGCTGCTGAGTCCCGCGGACCCCTCTGAGGCGCGGGGACTCCCGGGGAAGACAGAGAAACCGAGGAACGAGTGACAGCAGGACAGACCGCCCGGCCGTGAACCCGGGCGGCTCTGGGGTGCGCCCGCGGCTCCAGGTGAGCGGGGGAGCCTGGCAGACCCGAGGGTGGGCGTTACTTAGGTGGAGGAGGCGGATGGGGAGGAGGATTGGGGCGCATCGGCTTACTCTGCTTCCCCTCGCAGGTCTTTCTCGGAGCCGCTGCCATGGGAGAGCCAGCTTTGGGCGTCGGGGACCAGCCGCCGCTGCTGCCGCGCCTGCCTCGGAGCCGCGGCCCCAGTCCCCGCGCCCGAAGTCGGCCCGCTGCGTCCCCCTCTCGGGCTGCAGGGCCGCCTCCGCCGCGCCGCCGGCCCCGGCTGTGCCTGTGATGAGCCGCAGCCCGCTGCGAGCCCTGCCCCCGGGCGCGCTCCCCCGGTTGCTCCCGGCCGCGCCTGCCGCCGCGCCGCGCGCCCTGCTCCCGCCGTGGCCCCGGCGCCCGGGCCGTCGTTGGCCCGCGTCCCCGCTCGGAATGAAGGTGTTCCGCAGGAAGGCGCTGGTGCTGTGCGCGGGCTACGCGCTGCTGCTGGTGCTCACCATGCTCAACCTCCTGGACTACAAGTGGCACAAGGAGCCGCTGCAGCAGTGCAGCCCCGACGGGCAGCTGGGTGCCGCGGCAGGGGCGGCTGGCGGCGGCTGGGGGCGCCCGGGGCCGCCGCCAGCAGTGCCGCCCCGCGTACACACCCGCCTGGACCCCCGTACGCCGTACCGCCCTCCCGCCGCCGCCGCAGCAGCCGCCGCTGCCGCCGCCGTCGTTGGGGCGGCCCCCGCCGCCTCAGGAGGGGCGGCGGGGGCCGTAGCCCCTCCCCGCAATGGCAGTCGGGGCACCGGGGGTAGCGGAGAGAAGCGGCAGTTGGTGTATGTGTTCACCACGTGGCGCTCGGGCTCATCTTTCTTCGGTGAGCTCTTCAACCAGAACCCCGAGGTGTTCTTTCTGTACGAGCCAGTGTGGCACGTGTGGCAAAAACTGTACCCAGGGGACGCTGTTTCCCTGCAAGGGGCTGCGCGGGACATGCTGAGCGCTCTGTATCGCTGCGACCTCTCCGTCTTCCAGCTGTACAGCCCCGCGGGCAGCGGGGGGCGCAACCTCACCACGCTGGGTATTTTTGGTGCGGCCACCAACAAAGTGGTGTGCTCCTCGCCACTCTGCCCCGCCTACCGCAAGGAGGTCGTGGGGCTGGTGGACGATCGTGTGTGCAAGAAGTGCCCACCGCAGCGCCTGGCGCGCTTTGAGGAGGAGTGCCGCAAGTATCGCACGCTGGTCATCAAGGGCGTGCGTGTCTTCGACGTGGCCGTGTTGGCGCCGCTGCTGCGCGACCCTGCCCTGGACCTCAAGGTCATCCACCTAGTGCGCGATCCTCGTGCTGTGGCCAGCTCACGCATCCGCTCGCGCCACGGTCTCATCCGCGAGAGCCTGCAGGTGGTGCGCAGCCGGGACCCGAGAGCCCACCGCATGCCGTTCCTGGAGGCCGCTGGCCACAAGCTCGGTGTCAAGAAGGAGGGTGTGGGCGGCCCGGCAGACTACCACGCGCTTGGCGCTATGGAGGTCATCTGCAACAGCATGGCCAAGACACTGCAGACGGCCCTGCAGCCCCCGGACTGGCTGCAAGGCCACTACCTGGTGGTGCGGTACGAGGACCTGGTGGGAGACCCCGTCAAGACCCTACGGAGGGTGTACGACTTTGTGGGGCTGCTAGTGAGCCCCGAAATGGAACAGTTTGCCCTCAACATGACCAGTGGCTCAGGCTCCTCCTCTAAGCCTTTTGTGGTGTCCGCTCGCAACGCCACGCAGGCCGCCAACGCCTGGCGGACGGCCCTCACCTTCCAGCAGATCAAACAGGTGGAGGAGTTTTGCTACCAGCCCATGGCCGTGCTGGGCTATGAGCGGGTCAATAGCCCCGAAGAGGTCAAAGACCTCAGTAAGACCCTGCTCCGGAAGCCCCGGCTCTGAGAGGGTTTCCTGGGAGACTTGATTCCTTGTAGAGACACCCACGGGAGGATTGTGGTGTATTTAAACAAAAACAGCCCAGACCCAAACTGAGGAAGCCCACGTATTCTATTATAGATATATAATATAAATAACCACACAGGCACTTGCTGTCAATGTTTTGAGTCATTGAATTTCAAGGAACAGCCACAATACACACACGTCTCAGAAAAGGCAAGACTTGAAAGCTCTGACCAGCTCCCCTACTCTCCTCTCCCCTACCTTTTTTCTCCCTTCCTTTTTCTCCCAGTTCTTACCCTCTCTCCTACCTGCCTTGTGTTTTGAAGTGGGATGTTGATTAAATCAAGGTCCAGTAACTTAAATCTTGTTTACAAAATTTTCGTCGCATCTGTGAACACATAAAAGAGTCATTTGGATGTGGGGTGGGGTGGGGTGGAGAAAGGGGAAGTTGTCCAGGAGCACAAAGCTCCGTTGGACAAACCAAGGAGGCATTCTTCTAAAAGTAGACTTGTGTAAAAGGCAAAGGTTATAAAGTGAGTATTAATAAAAAAAGGTAATAAATAATATTCTTTTTAATATCTGCCTCCATTACTTTGGATTTACCTGTGCTACTTGTCCTGTGTAGCTTCGGACGGAATTTGCTTCCCCTCCCCCCACCCCATTTTCCCAGTCTGTTTCCTAGAAAACTGCTAGGACGGGTGGCAGCAGCTTCTGACTCCTTGATAAGAACCTTGGAGTTGTTTTCTCACACGTAAATCACAGCCTGTCAGGTGCCCAGGAATGGGAACAAACCTTGAAATTCTAAAGGCAAAAACCAAGCAAGGCACTGGAGGAGAAGGCCCACTCTACTTTCCTGTTCCACTGTGGGCACAGAAAGGAAGAAGCAACCCGTGAGGATTTGACGGCATTCGGTTTTGATTATTGTTGGGTTAAGACTGGGGAAACTTGATGCAGAGACGTGTTTTGGTGCTGAGGTTAGTTCAGAAAAAGGATTTTGTTTTTTGACGAAAAGTGTGTAATTAAATTTTCTGAGGATTAAAACATAGACCTCGAAAATTAGTGTGAACACAGTGTTGACAATGGTAGCAACTTCTTTAGAAAAATGAAAGAAGTATGTGTGTCTGGAGTGTTTTTCTGCCTGTGACATAGTACATGGAGGCATTTGAAAAGGGGAAGTTTTTATCTGAGAACCATAAGGGTACGCACAGGCTTTTCCTTTTCTTTCTTGCTTCCTATTTAAATTAGTGCAAACAATATGAATTTATAATGGCTTACTTGGGATGCCCATGAGGCTACATTGCTTTTCCTTACTGTGTTTCCTAAAAGTAAAATTGCAAAGAAGCTATAACATGTTGCAGACAGTATAAGGCTTCAGCCAAGAGCTTCTTTTAGATATGAAAATGAATTATGGGAAAGAGGAAATGAAATGAATTATGAGTAAGTGTGTTGGATTTTGAGATTTGGTATTTTCCAGGGAGAAAACCATTCCAATTTTCCTGCAATGGTAATGGTGTTGCTGCTGTTCTGAGCCCATTTATACTGAAACATTCTGCAGAATGTCATATTACAATAAGAAGTTATGAAGCCTGAATAGGAACAAGAGACAGTGTAGTTCTATGTTTCATTAAATACGGTACAAGTTCAATATCATCATGACTTTATTTTCTATAATTTATTGTGAAATCTCTGCAGGCCAAGCTGTGTTGGTTAAATGCTGAGGATTTTAAGGAAAATATGATGAAAAATAATACATACATGGGAAATATTCAACACAAGATGATTCTTAAGTATAATTTTCATTACAAGGTGAAATCTCACCACGCTGTTAAGCATTCAAGATAAAGAAGCACAGAAGTTAAAAAGAAAAGTTGTATTTAGCAGTGGATTTTATAACACATTCTAGAATGATTAGTTCCTGACTTACTAAAATAGTTTATAGTGTTGTGTTTATTAAACCAGATTGTAGCTATAACATATCGATCCTGTTTTCTATGGTGTTTTCATGGTAGCGCCTATGCTGAAGTATCATGGAATATTTGCAATAGCTTTAATTTAAGAAGACTTTAAAATTAAATGAACAAAATTAATATGAATGTGGGATGACTATAGATGACACAGGTTTAACAGGAAATCAAGACAGCATCATTAAAAAGCAACCATTCTGAATAAAATAACCACTTAAAAACAAATTTCATACGGCATGAGAATCAGCTATCGCTTAATCACATTAGAATTCATGCTTGGTTTTTGAGTGAAGGAGTTTTAAACAGTTGAATTCATTCTCCTCTCAGTATATCTAAGGACTTTGTGTTGAAGTGGAAATATGCTGTTTTTGGATTTTGTATTAAAAAAAATATTAGATGCTGTGTAGAGCCTTTGCAGCCTGCAGAGCATTGTGGCCTCTGCTCAGATGAAATTTTAAGCGTAAACACAGAACATTTGTCCCCTGTGCTGTGTCTGAACGTGGTTTCCGCCCGAAATACCCTTGTTTTGTAGCGATGCATTCTCTCCACTCTGCCACTCTGTAATTTGAAAGGTGAATTGTCGCTCCTGGAGATTTGTTCCTAGCTGCATTCTAGGAAAGCAAGACAAGTGTAGTTCCCACTAACGGCCGACATAGTCATATCAGTGGCATCCAGCTTCCACGGGTTTGAGAAGGAGAGATGCATTTTTTGGTGTTAATAAGCTTCTGTCAGCCCCTGGTGCAAGCAGACCTGTGTCCCAACAAATTGCAACAGAACCTGTGACGATTTCTGAGGCAGCAAACGTAAAAGAGATCCTTTCACATTTCCCAACCTGGCAGGATATCCATCAGCAGGAGGAAATATTCTTCAGAGCAGGTTATCTGAGTGATTTTTATTTTCAGATTCTGCTTAGCTGATAGCACGCCTGACTTACTCCTTTGACTTTGGAATGCCTTTGTTAATTAGAAAGCTCTATTTAGAAAATGTAGTCTACCCAGTGCATTTAGTCAACAAATATGAGTTTAGAACAAGGCAGCGGCACTGGCTGGGTGCTTGAATTTCAGGGAGCTCAGAGGCACTCAAAGACCTCATTCAGGCTGACCTGTGGGCACCTTGCAGGCAGGGACTGGGGTAAATCCTGTACCCTTCAGTGTCCATAGAGTGAGTACTTGACAAACACTTGCTAAGTACCTCCACGAAATCTAGAACTATCAAAATTTGGAAGTCCTCAGAAGGGCAAGAGCGGAAGAATGTGTTACCTGTTTGGAGAAACTGCCAAGCTGTTCACCAAAGTTTGCTGAAGGAAAGGGGGCCTTAGGCTCCTATGTTGATGTGGGGAATGGGCAATAGGAACATCTTCAGGATTTCCAGGGTGACTGTGCATAGGCTAGTATTTCCCACAGATGAAATAGAAACAAAAACTCAGAATTTCTGAATGTGGACAAGTAAAAATTTCCAAATGAGGAATTTGATGTTTATTCTTTGTTTTCCCAATTGCATTAACAAGATAAAGGCAGAACTCAAAACATCCCTGCAGAAGAAATGAACTCTCTGAGGGAGAGCTATGAGGTTGTTCATTATTGCAGAAGCCATGTAATATTTATTTATTATTTTGAGTGCTTTGGATGTGCAGTTTAAAGGACTTTGAGGTGGATTTCACCCAGGCATAGGAATAGTTACTTTCAGGAAGTTTGGCCTATTGTGGATGCTGAATGAGACAATGGCTGCCTGTTCCCATGCATCTCTGCCTGGCCGTGGCCAGTTCTGTCCAGGATTTCTGTTGCACACAGTATAGTTGCGGTTGGATTATGCTGTCGGTTTGAAATTAATGTGAATCTGAGTGAGGCTGTTAATTAACATTCCTTGGGTCTGAGCAATGAAATAAAGATCATGTTTGAAACCTCGTCTCTAGAGATGACTTCAGAAAGACCAAGAGGGAAATAAAAAGGCATGTCTTATCTGTAGTTGCGAATAAGGATGAGGTGTCACTTTACCACCCTCCCCCAACTTTCTTCCCTCCCCACACATGACACCCATGCGCGTCTGCACATGCATTTGAGTTCCTGTGTTGTCTTCAGTCTGGAAAAGAGAACGTTTTGACACCAGCTAACAGGTATGTGGGGAGGGGTACTTTCGATTTCAGGCGAAATTGGGAGAGTGAGTGGCCAATGATTCTATCAGAACCTATGACTGTTCTGTGTCAGGATCCAGTGTGGACATGTAGAAAATGACAACTGCAAAGTGAGGAATGGCTTGAACTGTGTAATGGGCTGTCTTGAGGTAAATGCACACGTTACAGACCCCTCTTGTCATTCACCTTGAGGAGGGCCCCTTCAAATCTGTCACGGCGAAGAACATAATTTGTTCATGTCCTTCCCCCCCTTTCTGGACTTGAGCTGCTACTTTTGCGGTTCAAATGCATGCCACTGAGCCGGCTCGGGTACAGGCTCTCGTACGAGTGTTTAATAATTTAAATTACAGGGCTTGACTTTTATTACATCTGATGCAATTCTGCACACCCTTAATCAAAGTATGCTGAGGAAATTGTTAAATTCTGAATAACACATTAAGCTTATAGAATGGGAAACTTTATGAACCAGTGCTTGGATGTGGTATTGTTTGTAAACTTGAAGGGGCCTTGAGGGAGTAGGAGCCTATCTTATACTTGGCAGGATGGTAAAGGATGATCAAGTGTGGCTAAGGCCAAAGCTTAACTTTTGGTTGAACCAGTTACTTGTAATCAGAGATCAAAAAGTGTTTGGGGACTGCTTGAACTTGCAGGTTTGTGATAGTCACCCTGCCAAGTGAATGGCGGTGAAAATGATCACCAAAGTGGCTCCCATCCCAAAGTGCATAGGCAGGGCTTGGCAGAAATTCACCTTGAAGCAGTTAATCCTCTAGACAGGACCAGCTAAATAATTTGTGGAGCGCAGTACAGAATGAAAGTGTGGAACCCCTTGTTAAAAAAAATTATGAAGCATTTCAGTTGAGCAACAGCAAAGAGTTAAACCAAGCGTGGTGTCCTTCTGCCTGCGAGGCCTGCAAACTGCACAGGCTGTGTGCCGTGGAGGCAGTCCTGCATCGGATGCAGGGGCTGAAATGCCTGACTATAGGAGAGAGCAAATAATGGTGGCATTCAAGTTCCTGGGAAATCAGTGCAAAGGTAGAAGCTATTGTGTGCAACTATAATTAAAGCAAAGACATACCAGTGAGACAAATGTACTTTGCATGATGGAATTCTAAGGAGGTGGAAGTGCACATGACAAATAATCCTTAGTAACTGCAGCCAGTGATTGACAAGGCCTTCTGAGTCATCAGTTGGGCTTGAGGGCACTTGGGACTGAGTGTTCTGAGGACTGGTTGGACAGAGACAGCCTATGCTGTTGCAGGAATCCTCACAAGAACAGGATAGACGTCTTCCAGGAGGACGGAGAGCACACTCTCCTTGTCCTCAGCAAGTGGATCCTGGTGCGTGCCGCTAATGATAAAGTTACCTTCCTTCTGGAACTACTGTGGGGCTCTGCGTTTGCTTCTTGTGTAATAGAGAGGGAAAGTCTATGTATGGAAGAGCAAAAGGTCAAGTGACAATAAACTCAAGGAGTAAAGGTGCAAGATGTACTAAGCCGACTGGTGTGTCTCTTCATTGTGCTAAGTATAGTTGGCTCGGTCTATTTTTATTGCAGGTGTGATATGTCCCATTTTCCTCCAGGTAGCAGTTCTCCACCCTCTTTCCCTGTCTCCTGCCTCCCATTTCTTCTCTGCTTTGTGGATTCCTACTCATTAGTGAAGATCCTGGATCCTTCGGAAGGTTTCATTTATTGGCCCTGCTCCAAGATGCAGAACTGTCTTTCTGTTCCCTACTTCGCCTTGTTCCTTTTGCATTGATCTACTGGTGTCAGTCACTGCAGATTGAGCTTCTTTGTTCACAGCCTCCTTCCTTTCCTAGTCTGGGCGCTTCAGGAAGGGTGGGACTGGATCCATGTGTGTGTGTATCTCCCCCACGCTGAAGCAGTGTCGCGCTCACAGGTCTTTAATAAGTGAGTGATAAATAAAAGATGTAGCCCAAGAAGACATTTGCTGAAGAGCCTTTAGAGTTAGTATGCTACATTCCATAGTGTCTTGGGCTTTGTATGTGTGGCAGACAGGAGCTGAGAAAGAAGGCGAATGAATGTGGACGAAAGGAATACCAAATAATGCCTTCCATATTAATGCCCGCCCCCCCCCCCCGCAAGAAAAGTAACAAATGAACTTCAGTTAAACAGAAATGATGCAAGTTTTTAAGAGCCCAGTAGGAAAATGTATTATTGTAAAGGAGGCAGAGGCTGTGTATTTGTTTTTCACACATGGATCTCACCTCCACTGTGATTCTCTTTCAACCTCTCTGGGGACTAGAAATTTTCAAGAAGCAACATGGAGGTCTAAATATTACATTTCCATTTTCAGGTGTCCCAGTTACTCTGGCAAACTCTTCTTCTCTCTAGGGCTGAATGAGCTCCTGGGAGGAATTAAAATATTTGATGTTCTTATATTGGTGCTCAGTATCTTTAGATGAAGGGCGGTATTACGTTACTCTTTTTTAAAAGAAAAATATAAATGAAACACATTTTCTTTCTGAAATAATGGCCCTCACATTTATAGTTTTTAGTCCTGTTATTTAACCAGCCCTACTTGCTGGTGAGACCAGTAACCTTCCCAGGACGTGAGTTCCAAGTGCACTTTATTTAGGGTAAGTCTCAGTTGCACATAGTTTTTCATTTGTATTTCCACATTTCCCAAGTGACTTCTTGATGTGCTGTGCTCTTTATAACTTGCTATCACCGTTTTAATTTCACTTTCAAGTGCCCTAAGTGGCAGTAATGATGGTAATAATCATAATACTATCATTTACCCTTTGTAAATCATTTGTTTTGTGCTGGTCACTGTGCAAAGCACTTTGAATTATGATCCTATTTTATTCTCGCAACAATCCTATGGATAAGTGTTATTATTGTCCCCATTTTACAGAAGAACAATTTAGGTTTAGATGGGTAATTTTCCAAAGATCCCATAGCTAGGACGTGGCAAAGCCTCTTTCTTTTTGCTTGGTAGATCAGAGATCACACTGTTTCCATTAAGGGATACCAACAAGGCAGCAAATCTTTTTGTCCCAGCCAAGTGCTTTCTGAGAAATTCTTGAATGCTTGTTTCTGAATGCTTGAGGCATGATGCCTTCAGCCAAAGAGGAGGTGTTACCTATATCTTTAGAGATGCATTTTTATGCAGCAGGAAGAAAAAGGCCACTGTTGGTTTGAGTGCTGTTGGATGAAATTCCTCTTGGAATGACCCCTGTTAGGCAAACAAGTCACGGGCCATTTGGGTGGTGGGAAGAAGCTCTTTGTGACACCTGGACAGGAAATTTGGGAGTTGGGAGAAAGAGAGTGAAAGGAGAGGGGAGTGGTAAAGGGAGGAATAACAGGGGACAAGTAATAGGACAGGGGGCTCAGGATGCTGGGGCCCAAGGAGGGGACACTGACATGGTGCTCCCCAGAAGAGAATGGCCAGTGGCAGGAAGACTGATGTTCAGCTGGGCATTGTTTGCCCTACTGAGCTGCACTATAGTTGCCTTTGTTACCCAAACCTCCAGTAAAGGCTGTTACATGCCTCACATTGGGTGGGTGGTGCTTTGCAGGTGGAAGGGATCAGAGTAGTGTCAGCTAGGAAGACATGGAACAAGAAACCAGGAGAGGTGAAATGCATTGAAGCAAATGCAAATTCTGTAGTTGACCTTGGAACTGTTGGCTTAGCCCTTGAGTCCCTGGGGGAGTTTGAGAGGGAGGGGAATTTCTCTCCTACTGTGAGCTGGGGCTTCCAGGCAATCTTATTTGAATTATAAAGGACAAGGTAGCCTGAGCGAAGCTCAAGGAGGGGGCTTGTCAGCAGGCTTATATTTGTTCCAGGGTTAGGAACTCACTGGGCAAGTGGAGACCTAGCAAAGTCAGGAAGTGTTGGTATGTCATAAAAACTGAAGTGACAGAGTCAGCTCAGGCATTTGCAAGTATCAAGTGAGGTGCAGAAAGGCTGTGAGATGTACTCTGTGTCCCTAGTTTAGAGGAGGAGCACAAACTAGAAATCCCAGCTCCTGATTCCCTGTTGGAGTCTCTGACATTTTCTCATCCTAGGACTTTTTATTTTCTTGGTTCCTACCAGTCAGTCTTTTGGCCACTCCAGTATTGCTCAATGTCTCTATACTATGTCTGGGGATCAGAAGAGTGCCCTTTGGGATTCTGGTTAAGCTTTAGTAAGAGATGAGGTTGAAACCAAAGCAGACAGCTGAGTTTCTGTTCTGGGTGGTCTGAAAATGTCATTCTGTTGGGCATCTGTCAAGGTTTTTTGGTTGCAAATCTGACTCAATTACAATGAGAAAAATAAGTAATGAACTGGAAAGGTTGTGGGGAGCCACAGAATTGAAGAATAGCTAAGGAGCAATGCTGGACACCTTGCTTTCTTCTCTTCCCAGCCCTGCCCTCCCTTCCCCTCTCTCCCTTTACCTTCCCCTGTCCTCTCTTTTTCTCAAACTCTCCTTCTCTTCTCTTCTCTTCTCTTCTCTTCTCTTCTCTTCTCTTCTCTTCTCTTCTCTTCTTTTCTCTTCCCTTCCCTTCCCTTCCCTTCCCTTCCCTTCCCTTCTCTCCCTCCCTGCCTCCTTCCTTCCTTCCTTCCTTTCTTTTTTCCTCTCTTCCTCCCACCATCTCTCTCTCCCTCTCTCCCTTCATCCCTCCCTCCTTCCCTCCTTTCTTTGCCTTGTTTCACACATTCAAAATTCAAAGTGCTGGATGAGAGAGTTGCATTGGCTGAGGTTGGGTCAGGTATCTGTTCCTTGGCACCTGAGCAGAACACCTTGCCACCAGTGGGTGCCACCAGTCCCACCCACCAGCATTGATGTGGGGAAGTAGTTTCCCCGTAACAAAATCAGAATGCAATTATAAAAAGTAGGGGGATGAATGCCAGGTGGCCTTAAACTAATAAATATCTTTTATATTCATTTACACACTAATTATTTTCCTGTTATCTTGAATAATTGGAGGCTATTTAGAGTCCACTGCACACAAGGTGGTTAACTCCGCATTGTTATGTTAAAATGAGACAGAGATGTGCCTCATTAGTTAATTGGGCCACCATGCCTGTTGGACATAAAGAAGATCATCCACTTATTTACCCTTAAGTAATGTGGATGAGGGAGACTCCAGATGGAATGAGTGTGGTGAAATTCATGTAAATGCCATATTTTGTGACGTGTTTTCCTTCAGGTTTTAATAGTAATGCCACCCTATACTGCCATAATGCTTTGTAATCTGCCAAGGATGGCAGATATTACCGGTTTCCCACCCACTAACCATTCTTGTGTCTTACTCCCAGAACCTTACTTTTGTTCAAGGAGGCAGTATGCTCAGCTAAAAATATTTCCCAGTCTCCTTGGTAGGTAGGAATGATCATGTGATAGTCAATGAGTTGTAAATGGAAATCTGCTCGGGGTTTTGGGGCAAGTGTTATGTTTCTGAGAGAGACAGTTTTTTGTTTTTTGTTTTTCTTGCCTGTTTTGTTTTCTTCCTCCCTCCTTCCCTCCCTCCCCTTCTTTCTATCTTTCCTGCAGATTGAGTCTGGAAGTGGGGCCTCTATTTCAGAACTGAAAGGCAGCCACGAAGGTAAAAGCAGCTTGCAGAAAGACCGAAGCTGGGGACACTGAAGCTGGGGATACTGATGACATTGTTGAGCCACTGCATAGCCTTGGACAACCAGCCTTCAAAATGTCCTGTGATGTGGGAAAAATAAACACCTAATTGTTTAAACTGTTGCTGCCAATTTTAATTGGCATAATCTTAATGAATACACCAAATACTTTCACTAAGGCAGATATAAGATTACGATCCACTTTTATAGGAGAAGAACCTGGTAGTCAGGCTGAGTTGTTTGCTCAAGGTCTCAAAGTGTAGGAAGTGACAATTTTGATGTTCAAATTAGTGCTCTTTTCACTCAGCCAGGGGCATTCAGCTGGGTGTGGAACTGTTCCTGCAATCTGGCTGGGGGCGGGGGGTGGTGGGGGGGTTGTGGATTGGGGGCCGTGTGTGTGTGTGTGTGTGTGTGTGTGTGTGTGTGTGTGTGTGTTTTGCCATGACTGGGGAGTAATGCTGAATGTTTTGCTATGCACAGGACAGGCCTATGTAATGAACAATTGTTCTGCTAGAAATGCCGAGTGGTTCCATTGAAAAACACTGAGCTAAATTAAGCCAAAGAGAATTATGTACTTACTGACTCAAAATCAAGAATAAGGCTGGTTCATAATGATATTCAATAAATGTTAAATGATAATGATATCACTATTGTCATAGCATCATTATCATTGCTATTCTGGGATTTGTGGCTATCATGAATTTAAAAGTTGCATGTTTCTCTAGCTACATTCTGCTGTTTTAGGTGAGATGTGGAGAAGATCGCTGACTGGACGATGGGTAATGGATAGGGAAAAATAGGAGAAATACTGGCTTGAGACTGTCAATGAGATCAAAGATTTGAGATTTTCTGTAAATAAAAATAAAATCAAATGATATAAATAATTCCGGCAGAATAAAATATAGAACGTTGGTCAGGAATTCTTGAAAACTACATGTCTGCAGTTGTTACTAGTCAAGGGCTAAGGTATTTGGTAATTGTGTTGGATTGGAGGGGGAGATGTTGAGAAGCTGAAGGGCTGAGATGTCAGATGGGTTTCCAACACAAATACTGAAGTCACGGATAATGGTGGTGGAGACCATGGTGGACAGGAGGTCATGGATCTGGGTGCTCAAATCTTGCAGGTATCTCTGGTTTCTTTCTTTCTTTTTTTAAATTAATTAATTAGTTTAGTTTTTAATTTATATCCAAGTTAGTGTATAGTGCAACAATGATTTCAGGAGTGTATTCCTTAATGCCCCTTACCCATTTAGCCCATCCCCCTTCCCACATCCCCTCCAGCAACCCTCTATTCTCCATATTTAAGAATCTCTTATGTTTTGTCTCCCTCCCTGTTTTTATATTATTTTTGTTCCCCTTCCCTTATGCTCATCTGTTTTGTACCTTAAATTCCTCATATGAGTGAAGTCATATGATTTTTGTCTTTCTTTGACTGACTAATTTTTCTTAGCATAATAACTTCCAGTTCCATCCACATAGTGGCAAATGGCTTAGATTTCATTCTTTTTGATTGCCAAGTAATAGTCCATTGCTTGAATAGTCCACTCATCCATCGATGGACATTTGGGCTCTTTCCATGCTTTGGCTATTGTCGATAACACTGCTATAAACATTGGGGTGCATGTGTCCCTTCGAAACAGCACACCTGTATCCCTTGGATAAATACCTAGTAGGGCAATTGCTGGGTTGGAGGGTAGTTCTATTTTTAATTTTTTGAGGAACCTCCATACTGTTTTCCAGAGTGTCTGCACCAGCTTTCATTGCCACCAGCAGTGCAAAAGAGATCCTCTTTCTCCGCATCCTCGCCAACATCTGTTGTTGCCTGAGTGGTTAAGGTTAGCCATTCTGACAGGTGTGAGGTGGTATCTCATTGTGGTTTTGATTTGTATTTCCCTGATGATGAGTGATGTTGAGCATTTTTTCATGTGTTGGTTGGCCATCTGGATGTCTTCTTTGGAAAAGTGTCTATTCATGTCTTTTTCCCATTTCTTCACTGGATTACTTGTTTTTTGGGTGCTGAGTTTGATAGCAGGTATACCTGGTTTCTGAAGATGACACTGTCTTTGCCCACTGCTTGTTTGGTCTCATCACATTCCAATGCACAAACCAGCATCTGCATGTTTGTGCCTTGTGGAAACTTCTGTTCTGGTTCACACAAATGCCTTTTTCCTTTGATCACAAATTAGCACTCGCCTGCATAATATTTATACTGGCTTTAAAATATGATGTGTTTCAATCTAGTCTACAGTCCAACTTAATCCTAATCTCAGGAGCAATTTAACCACACTTTTTGTTTCTTGTCCCCTGCACAGAAAGTAGTGTAATGAAATATTTCTGGAGTGACTGAATCACACCACAGCTGAGGCAGAGGTGGGGCAGTATTGTGTCAAAGGCCTCCAAAGCCAATCAGTGCCCAGTCCTTTCCAAACTTTGTGTGCTTTGCACTGTGGCTGGTCCATCTGCCTCCCTCCACATGGTTGTTGATAGTATTTATCAAGTGTCAGTGCTTTTCTCCATGCTTTCACTGTCCCCTGTTTGTGCTTCTATCATGTATTTGGAGTGGTGACTGTGGGCTTTTGGCTCCTCAGCATCCAACCCTTGATTTTCTTTTGGGAATCCATGTGTCCTGCTCTCTTGGTACACGGGGTTCTGCTGGAGCTGACTCTACCCCAAACTCCAGGGTTTGCCAGGAGCAAAGTCCGACTTCTTAGGACACAGTGATTGGTTAAGGGCTGAACACGTGACCCAATTAGGACCAATAAGATACCTTGAATTTTTCCTGAGACATCTGGGATTGGCAGGCACTCTTATTAAGAGAGGGCATATGGGAGGTTCAGTCGGTTAAGTGTGGGACTTCAGCTCAGGTCATGATGTCACTCTTGGTGAGGCGAGCCCTGTATCTGACTCTGTGCTGACAGCTCAGAGCTTGCTTCAGATTCTCTGTCTTTCTGTCTCTTTTTCTCTCTCTGTCCCCTACCCTGGCTCTCTCTCTCAAAAATAAACATTAAAAAAATTAAGTAATTAAAAAAGAGAGAGAGAGAGAGGACATATGGACTGGCCAACGCATGTTGCCTCCAGGAGAAAGAAGTCAAACCACAGAAAGCAGAGCAAAGAGATGGGGAGAGAGAGAAACCACGTATTGGAGGAGAAAGGGGAACTAGGTATTGGTGACATCATTTTAGCCCTGCTTTGAAGTGGACCTGAAGTTGGCCTTACCAGGGTTTTGCAAATACAGGAGTCAATTACATTCCCTTTTTGACTTGAGCCATTTTGGATGAGCTTTTTCTTTCTTGTAATACAAAGAATCTCAATGAATACTGAATTTACCCGGGGTGTTATAAGCTGTCTCTCCTATTACATGGCCCGTCCCTCTAAGGCAGGGCCCTTGTCTTATCATCTTTGTGTTTTCTGTAGAAGGCACAGTGCTTGGCACCTGGGATGCCTCCAAATTATGTTTATTTAATTGTGAATGGAATGATCTTGAGCTCACTTTACAACTTTGCTGCTCAAAGTGGGGTCCTCAGACCCAGTCAACAGCACCAGTGCCTCATTATCCTGCCATATGGAGTCTGCATTTTAATAGGATCCCCACGCAATCAATGTGCATGTTAAGGTTTGGGAAGGGCTGCCCTGCAGACCTATAGACAACTTCGGTTTGCAAACATCCAGCCCGGAGTAGCTGTACACACGAAGCAGCACCTCTGCCAATTCTGGCTGCATTTCAGTCCTCTTCAGTGGGCATCTTGCCCACGGGGCTCCATAAACGTATAGATAAAGATGCTCAGAAAGCCAGCAGTGGCATCCGCAGCTGGTCCAGTCCCACAGGGTGAGGGAAGTGAACGACCCTCATGGCTTCCCCATAGATGCCTGGATCCCTCCCTGGCACCACGTCCTGGCAGCCTGCCAAGAGACTGAGCATTTGTTTATTTATGAATATGTTAACAACCCACTAGATTCTTTTTGGTTTGGGGAGCCTGGAGAAGGCTAATTGAAACCTGAATTCTGTCACAGTCTAGGGAATACCACACATTAAAATGAATTCTGGGCTCCCATCCTGCAGCATTTTAGCCATGAGGCTGACTCAAGAATGTGATTTTTAGAAGTCTTTTTGAGCATACATTATCAGGAGAGGTAAAGGCAAACGAGCATCATGTAAATAGAAAAGACGAGGATCACTCTCATTTCTTATCTTCAGGTGGTGGGAAAGTTTGGTTGCCACACCCCTAAAAATCGAACGTTTGCCATAAAGGACAATGTTGATTCCTGCCCCCACCCCACGACTTCTGCTCACTCCATTTGCGAATACATTTTACCATAGGAGTTTTACACCCAGCCGTAACACATGAAGTCTGAACCAGTTTAGAAAAACAGAGTCTCGGGGCGCCTGGGTGGCTCAGTCGGTTAAGCGTCCGACTTCGGCCCGGGTCACAATCTCGCGGTCCGTGAGTTCGAGCCCCGCGTCAGGCTCTGTGCTGACTGCTCAGAGCCTGGAGCCTGTTTCTGATTCTGTGTCTCCCTCTCTCTCTGCCCCTCCCCCATTCATGCTCTGTCTCTCTCTGTCTCAAAAATAAATAAACGTTAAAAAAAAAATTTAAAAAAAGAAAAACAGAGTCTCATGGAAGGATCATATTTGCATGTATTTATACATATGTACATGTGACCTAAATGATCTGCACAATGTTTGAATAACACAGGGCAGAAGGAATGAGTCATTTCTCTTCTGTAACTTAAGAATTTGTTTAAAAATGACTGTTAGGAGACTTGAAGCTGGGGGCAGAAGAGGGACACACTCACGTCCTCTAACTGCGGTTTGCTGTCCTGCAAGTGGGACTTGGACTGACTCAGCATTGTCCCCACGGGGACGTGGTTCTGGCGTGGCCATTGGCAATTGCTCTTCCAGGCTTCTCAAAACACCTGAAGTAATTCAGAACTTTGGCCATCATTTCTTCCAGCCTCCAGTCCACAACTGTGTGTCAGTTGTGGATCAGCTCTGTGGGTTGCAGTCATTTTCTGATGATACTGTTAGAGGACTTCTGTGAGCTCTTAATTGTTAATAGGTTGTGACCTTACCACTCTGATAAAAATATCCCAGTGTGGGATACTTGCATTTTAATATCCAGCATGTTACTCATCCTTTGTTTCTAAGTGTCTTCATGTACACAAGTTTTGACAACCAACATAGTTTGCAATTCCAGTAAGTGGGAGAAAGCAAAACCACACTGACGAAACAAGACACATAGTGGAGCACATTCGACTAGGGGTAGCCTGGAGAAGCATTCCTTGGGCAAGAATTCTGTACAGCCAGCCAAGCTGACTCTCACCAGCAAAGGCTCAGGACAGCCCTGAGTGTAGGGCAAAGTCAAGAGGGTGGCAATACATGGTTCTGTATACATTGTATCCCTCTATCTGTGTAGATAGTATGGATTTTAAAGGAAACAATTTCATAGACAAATAGCGTTTTAACATATCAGAGCTGAAAAAGGTGGGGCTAAACACCCCACTTTGGGCTTGAGTGCACCTAACAGGTGGTATCTAATCTAACAGGTCCCTAACCTAACAGCTGGTGCAGATAATGCCTTCTTCCTCCAGAACAGATGCCAGCCCTGTTAGATTTGCCAAGCTAGTGGTTGGTTAACTTTTCAAAAGCAGTTTATATTTGCAAAGAATGGGTACAAAAGATTCTTCTTCCTTTGACTTCAGGAATTACTATCAGAGGATGATAACCATTTGCCTACCTTGATTGAGGGTACTGTTCTAGCCACTGTGCTGTGAATATATTTAATCCTCGCTGTGACCCTCTGAGGCAGCCACTACTCGTATCCGTTTACAGATGTGGCTGAAAGAGGTGGAGATGGGGCGCCTGGGTGACTCTTGATTTCAGCTCAGGTCATGATCCTGCGGTTCATGAGTTCGAGCCCCACATCGGGCCCTGTGCTGACAGCATGGAGCCTGCTTGTGGTTCTCTCTCTTCCTCTCTCTCTCTGCCCCTCCTCCAACTGGCTTGCGTGCTTAAAAGAGGTGGAGTGACCTGCCGGGTGTTGCACATTTATAATCACAGGGCCATTGGCCTCAGCCCAGAGCCCAAGCCTTACTAGTCAAATTCCCGC
This sequence comes from Prionailurus viverrinus, assembly GCF_022837055.1. Classification (NCBI taxonomy): domain Eukaryota; kingdom Metazoa; phylum Chordata; class Mammalia; order Carnivora; family Felidae; genus Prionailurus; species Prionailurus viverrinus. Next base: position 38,245,431 of record NC_062569.1, read on the forward strand.
CCCCCCCCCCCCCCCCCCCCCCGTTAAAGTGTTTGTAATTGTTCTCATCTCAGACTAACATGGCTACCTTCTGTCAAGTTAAAACCCTAGACTAGGCCTGACTGTTTGCCAACAAGAGGAAAACATCACACAACTCCTTCCTCACCTGGGCATAATGACTGAGGAATTTTTGTTTTTCATTTTTTCAGGTTTTATTTTTTTAAGAAAACTTTTAAATTTTATATAAAACTATCTAATCCAGAGTCCCAATTAGGATCCAATTTCTGATTTGAATCATCATCATGTATTACCCATATTTTGAATTGAATGAATGGTTTTAATGCGAAGTCCAATCTGGGTGCACGAGGAGAGCAATTATTTCTGTTTTGGTGTTATATAGAGTCAGCCAACATGAAATGATTTAGGAGGACTTATTTATGTGTTTTCTTAATCAGAATTGCAAGCAGGGGACCTCAGTGACCTCACTGTTAATAAAGATGCACATGTAAAACATAGTCACACGTGGATATTGGTTTTTTCGGGATTGGGTCCTCAAGGCATTATGAAGATATCGTATGATGTTCTGAGTAGGCTGAAAAGAAAATCCATGGGGTGCCTGGGCGGCTCAGTTGGTTAAGTGTCCGATTTCAGCTCAGGTCATGATCTCATGGTTCGTGAGTTTGAGTTCAGTGCTGACAGCTCAGAGCCTGGAGCCTGCTTCAGATTCTATGTCTCCCTATCTCCCTGTCCCTCCCTCTACTCACACTCTGTCTCTCTCTTAAGACTAAATAAACATTAAAAAAAAAAAAAAAAGAACAGGAAAGAAAATCCACAGTATTGTGTGCTTAAAAATAAGGATAAAGACATTATGTGTGTATGTATGTATGTGTATGTATGTGTGTGTATGTGCATGTATGTGTGTATATATGTAGGTGTGTGTGTGTCTGTGTGTATATGTGTATGTGTGTGTGTGTGTGTGACAACCACTAATGTTTCATGTCGTAGCTCTGTGCTCGCTGACACAGGAGGCAGCTGCAGAGCACAGATTTAGTTATCCAGAAAATACACACAAATCACTCTGGACCAGTAAACAACCAGTAAGAGGCAAAAAGTCAGGGACTGACTAAAAGTGATGTTATCAACTGATAACATCACAGACTAGTTTGGGCAAAGGACCCAGAATGATCCATGCTTTTTTACTTTGTCATGAAAGAGTTCTTGGATTCCCTTTAACTTTCCCTGAATATTCAGAGAAACATTGTATCTTTGCTTTCTTTTTCCAGGTGGTGGTCTCTGATAAAAAGATACTGTCCTTTCATTGTCTGGGGACCATGCTAAAAACCCTGTTTTATTACTGATTTTATATAGTTGGCAAGAAAGTTAGGTGAGATGAAACTCCTAGCAGAGCACAACACTTTGAGTGCTTGATGGTCTGATATTGAAGGAATGCTTCCTTAAACAAAAGCAAACGCTCAATCTTGACAGTTATGTTTAAAACTATGATTTGGAAGTGAGGGAAGGGTGAGGCAGGAATTCTCAACACAGTAATAGTGAGTTAGGATTAAGTTTAAAATTAGGTTTCATTGAGGGGCACCTGAGTGGCTCAGTCAGTTAAGCGTCTGACTTCGGGTCAGTCATGATCTCCCGGTTTGTGAGTTCAAGCCCTGCTTCAGGCTCTGTGCTGACAGCTCAGAGCCTGGAGCCTGCTTCGGATTCTGTGTCTCCCTCTCTCTCTGCCCCTCTCCTGCTTGTGCTCCCTGTCTCTCTCTCTTAAAAATAAATAGATATAAAAAAAAATTAGGTGTCGTTGATACAGCATCTTTAGCAATGGTAACTTCTCTTTGTTCTTCCATCTGAGCTTGGTATTTTTCTCTCTTCCCCTTTATTGAAAACTTGGGCAACAAAACAGCCTAAAACCACTCCTTTGCCTCCCTTCCTCAAACAAACAAAACTAACCCAGGATCCACAAACATATATTTAAGACTCTGACTTGGAACTCACGGAAATGGTATTAAGCAAGGAAATTTAGTGTTTTGGTTGAAATGCCCCTTCTCCTTGGCTCATATACTTTTGCTTACAGCTTGCAGGGCTCTGAAAGAATTCATCTGGAAAAAAAAAATCAAAGGCTTTTAACATTAAACAGCCTTTTCATGTTCATAAGCCATCTGTGCTGTGACTTCAACCAGCATAGTCTCGATGTTGCCACACTAAGTCTCCTTGCCCAGGAAGTGAGCATGTGCTGTCTCGAGTCCAAAGACAGTCCCCAGTCCAGCTGATTTCACTTAGGGAGGCATTGGCGACGGGTCTCTGTCCTACTCCAGCTCAGTCGGATGTAAACATAAGTGAGGAATATGACAGGCATCCCCAGGGTCCTGTGGAGCCCACAGCATCTGGATTCCCTTCTCTCTTAAGCAGTGGGTCTGATTTCACTCATACGTTCTCTACAACCTGCCTGGGTCTGGGGTGGGTTGGTCATATTTATGCCAAGAATATTTTTCCATGGGGCAAAACAACAGTAGCTTGAAAATTGCCATGTCGATTCTCAAAAGTATGTACTTAATAATTCAGCAGAAATTTAAAGATTTGTAAGGTGCAAGGGACACAGGTGGTCATATTCTCTCTCCTCATGGAGTGTATCCTGGAGAAGGAGAGACAGACACTGCCAGTGTAGGACAAGTGCCGGGAGGAAGGAAAACTTCGTTGGATGGAGGAAGAGCTAATCCATACTGGGTGGTGGTGGTGGTGTTGCTCAGGAAGGTTTCAAAGAGGAAGTAATGCCTCTCCAGGGGTCTGAGAGGCAAAATAGGAATTCTCTGGAGGGGTGGGGTTAAGGCCAGGTTAGGGTATCTGGCAGAGGGAGCAGAGCCTGGGAGAAGAGTGGTGGGGTTGGCGTCGGAGAATGTGAATGATGAGCTGGAGAGACAGGCAGGACTGCTGGTTGCTTCCCAACAGCATTATCCCTCCACCTATCCTCTTCATCAGAACCACCATGTTTTATGGAAGCACCCAGTATAAAGACTACATTTCCCTGCCCCCTTTGCAGGGGTGTGGTCCCTGTCTAAGTTCTGTGAGGAGGAAATAGAGTGATGTGTATATCCTCTTGGCTGTGCCCTTAAAGAGTGTGCCCTTCCTCCTTGCCTTTCCTGCTTCCTGAGGGCTGGAATGTGGATGAGATCAGAAATGTTCTGGGGATGGCCCTGCCCTAAGAAAGGGTCTGGGACCTTACAGTCATGGACTGCTCATGCTCAGATGGTTATATGAAAGAAAAATAAACTTCTGTCTTATTTAAGTTACTGGTAATTGGGGTTTCTCTTATAGCAGCTATATTTATGTTCATAACAATTCAAGAGGTAAGGGGCCAGATGTTTCTTTCCTCCATCTGAATAGCATGCTCACTGAGTGCCTCTTCTCTGGAGGACTGTGTGACAGGCTGGGGTTATAGTGGTGACTGGGCTGGGTGGAGTGCCCACTCCCATGCAGCTAGAGTCTAGTGGGCCAGTGTGTAGGGCTTTGTAAGCAAAAGAATAATAATGATGATGATGAAAAAGATGATGATGATTAGAGCAGCTGACATTTATCAAGAGCTTTCTCTTGGCTACACATCATGTGGAGTACTTGTCACATTACTTCATGTAGTACTTACAGCAGCCCAGTGACTTAACTACTTTTGTGTCCCCATTTTATAGAAGAAGAATGAAGAGATTAAGTAATTCGTCTCAAGTCCCATGAAGAAGTTTATTCTTCATTTTTTATTTTATTATATTATTTCTTAATTTATTTTGAGAGAGAGAGAGAGAGAGAGAGACAGAGAGAGGGAGGGAGAGAATCTCAACCAAGCAGGCTCTGTGCTGTCAGCTCATGAACCGTGAGATCATGACCTGAGCTGAAATCAAGAGTTGGACACTTAACCCACCGAGCCACTGAGGCCACCCAAGAAGTTTGTTCTCCATTTTCTCAGCAGCTGGAAGCAGGGTGGGGTCGAAAACACCTGTGGGTATAAGTAGGTAGGCGTGGCCAAAAATGGGCTAAGGTTAGTGTAGGGTTTGTTTGAACTTTTGCACTTTCAGGTCACTGCTGCCACCTGTTGTTGGCTGACTTCTTAGTTCTCTGACAGACCACACAGTCTGGTTTCTACAAAGCTGGTTCTAATCACACCCTGCCCCCTCCTTGCTAACTCCAGCCACTCCCCAACCAGAACCGTCAGAAACGTTTTATTTTTTTAATGCTTGATTTTGAAATAATTTCAGATTTACAAAATATCGCAGGAATAGTACAGAAGACGTTTGGAGCCCCTTCACCCAGATTCCTCACATGTTAACGAATCTCACACACACACAGCTGCAGTGAAATGATAAAAATCAGAAATTGAACATTGATGTGATACTGTTGTATAACCTAGAGACCTTATTCACATTTCTCCCATTGTCCATCTAACATCCCTTTTCTGGTCCAGGATCCTGAGGTTAACATGTTGTGTTTAGTTGTTACGGCTCCTTAGTTTCCTTTAATTTGTGACAACTTGCTCCTCAGTCGTTGTACTTCATGACCTTGATGTTTTTTAAGAGTATTGGCCAGTTATTTTGTGGAATGTCCCTTAAATAGGGTTTGTCCAGTTTTCATGATGATTAAGTTCACATTATGCTTTTTTGACAAGAACGCCACAGAAATGATATTGTGTTCTTGTGCAACATATCAGGAGGCACATGAGATTGACCTGTTCCATAACTGGTGACATTAACTTTGATAGCTTGGCTAAGGTGACGACTGACAGATCTTTCCAATGGGCAGTTACTATTTTCCCCTTTGCAATTAATAAGGACTTTATGGAAGATATTCTGAGACCTGTGTAAATATCTTGTTTCTTATGGCATATGTCAAATGGTAATTCAGATAGGAGCTTTCCATTCCCTCTCATTTATTTGTTTAGTCAATTATTTACATTGGTATGGGTTAATGAATTTTGTTTTATTCTATGGGCAATTACCTATTACTACCACTGTTTATCTTATTGCTATAATTGTCCCACATTTGGTCAATTGGTTTCTGTGTCATTTTGACATATCCCCATCATTTTTTGAGCATGTCTTACTTTTGCTCTAAATGTAGAGCTTGAACTCACGACCCCAAGATCAAGAGTCACATACTCTACTGACTGAACCAGCCAGGCACCTCTGAGCATGTCTTACTTTTTGGCATCATAAGATGACCTAGCCTCACCTTTTATTTTTTCTTCCCTGGGCTGGAATCAGCCATTTCTCCAAGGTTCCTCTTTATTGAAGAATGCTGCTTAGAAATTAAGATCTGGGTGCTAGATCTGGTCATAAACCAGAATAATTTAAGCCTCAATGCAAAGGGGCTTGGCTGTGTGTTGCCATTTTTCATTCTTTCCTGCTCAGTCACTTCTTTATCATCCACTTATTTTTGACCTGTGAGGTGTCATAATATAAGCTATTGTTCTGATAGTTACAGAAATATCAGTGTAGATATTTATTTTTATTTACTATGTTTCAGCAAATATTTATGGAACACTTACTATTCTAACAATTCATCTTTTTACTTGTGAGCACCAAAATTTATTGCTACTATAGCCAAAAAGAGAGCAGATTACGGATAATCTAAGTCTGATCATATACTTATGCTTTGGTGTGAATAGATTGTATCTATTTAACTCCTTATCAGTTGGTTAACTTGAACCATTTGCTCAAGCTACTGTTCAATTTAGTGGAGCAAAGTCATCTTGACTAGCTGTTTGGCATTGTTAGATACTAATTAACTAACACATTTTTCATTTTTTTAAAACAATTGTGCTGTGGTGTAGATATGACGTTGGCTAGAAATTCAATTTCCCAGTTTGTAATGCATTTGTCAAAATGGTTGAATCATATCAAACCTCAGCGTAGCTGATATGCTGGAACACCTATTTCCCTGAAGGATATCAGAGAATTATATACGTAGTCAACAGGTAATTTATGAACTCCAAGGCCAAATATCCCAGTGCAAAAGCTAATCTATTCTGTTTTGGTGAAGGATGTCTCTATTTCATTTGCTATGGATTCCTCATCAAATTCACTCTATCGCTCAAACAAGAGTGCAGCGAGCAAACCCTCAGAACATGATTTAATCATGTTGATTTAGTCCACAATTTCCCACATGGGTAATGCAGTTAGAGCAATCATATAAATCAAAACACCTGATTCTTCTCTAGAAAGTCAAAGACTTTTCTACATTGTACTTGATGTATCTGGTGCCAAATGATAGATTAAGAAGGAAAGATGCAAGATTTGAAGAGAGAAGTTAGAAGGGATTCTATATATTCTTTTTATAAAAATGCATTTTTGGGGCGCCTGGGTGGCGCAGTCGGTTAAGCGTCCGACTTCAGCCAGGTCACGATCTCGCCGTCTGTGAGTTCGAGCCCCGCGTCGGGCTCTGGGCTGATGGCTCGGAGCCTGGAGCCTGTTTCCATTCTGTGTCTCCGTCTCTCTCTGCCCCTCCCCCGTTCATGCTCTGTCTCTCTCTGTCCCAAAAATAAATAAACGTTGAAAAAAAAAATTTTAATAAAAATGCATTTTTGTTGTTGCTGTTGCCAGAGCCAGTCCCCCCAAAACTTGAGCAGTTCCTGGTATGATCACACATGGGTTGTCATTGTAAAAGTCATCGCTGTTCAAGATATGCATCTGAGTATAGGATGTTTACCAGACTTGATGATGGCACTGTCCTTGCAAAGAGAAGAAGATCCCCAACCGTCTTGGAAAGGTCATCCAGATATCTCTACTACTTCCTAGGTGCCTCAAGAGACTAGTTCAACAGAAGGTGTTTCATCTGAGTAGTTCTTCCCTTATCATTGTTTTCTGAAAAACTAAGGTCCATTCAACCTCCATCCTAGCCTCTCAAGACATAATATGGCACCATTTTGAAGCCACTTGGGAGCATCATTTCTTCATCCAGAGCTCCTGATGTAGAAATAGTCAATGTCTCTCTTCTCAGCACACAGAGACTCATCTTCCTGCTGCCCAGCTGATAATCCTCGATTTCAATTCTCCTTCGCAGACTATCCCTAACAGCAGGTATTGTTGTCATCATGAGAACTGTGGGACAGAGGAAAACTCATGACTGACCCAGATCAGCCAACTTGGCAACAGAGTATGTTATCCCTCAGTATTTGTTAAAAACCTAACAAACGGCCTGGTGTTTGCCAAACACCTTTTCAGCATCCCCATTCTCCCCACTCTATCCCAGGCCTTTTGATTCTGTGTGTTGTCGCTGCTGGTAATTGCCATAGAGGGTTCAGAGGGAGTTCTGTAAACTAGTTCTTGCACCCAGAAAACAGCAATTATATTTTCCTACTCTCTTGGGATTCTGTATTGATCCCCTATTACTACATTCATTCCTTCAATAAGGTGGTCATTTTCTGTATGAGAATGTTCTACCTGTTCTACCTTGGAGAGATAGGCCAATCTGTTTAAGAAATGCTGCAGTGAGAAGATTTGACCTAACATGACTTGCTTTGATGGTGAAAGAAAGAGAACATAGTGCAGACTCACCCCAGGGCCTTTGCACTCGCAGTACCTTCAGTTTGGAATGTTATTTCCTGAGATCTTTGCATGGCTGTTCCTCTCTTGCCATTCAGGTCTCAGCTTAAATATGCTTTCCTCAGAGAGACTCCCCTTACCACACAGGCACTCTCTTTCCTGTCTTCCAGTTTTATTTTCTTCATAGCACTTATCATCTGATATCATTTTGTTGGTTGATTTGTTTACTTGACACCCAGGGGCTAGAATGGGAACCCCTTGAAAGCAGTGACCTTGTCTGTTCTGGTTGTGAGCATATCCCCAGAGTTTAGAACAGGCAAGGTGAAATCTCTCTTATAACAGGTCCGGGACACCTGTGTCAGCTCATAGGTAGAGCTATCAACGTCACCCAGAAGAAACAAGTCCTTGCACCTCCTTCATTGGTATGCTGTGTCTCAGGTATATCACCAAATTGTAACTCCGCCTGCTCCCGTAGCTGTCTGTCTCTTGGAATTTCATGATTATGATTGCCTTCTTTGTAGAGATTAGAAAAGATGGATTTTGGTGGCAAGTGAGGAGTCATTTGCCTCTTACTTACTTCCAAGCCTTCTTCCCCAGATGAAAATTACATAAATTAAGCGGTTGTGGTGTCCAAGCCAGCGAGCTGTCAACTGTGTGTGGAGTATAGTTCACATTGTAAGTCATTTCATAAGCAGGGGTGCAGATAGGATTTGCTTCGCCATGACATTTGGGGCTGGCTGCTGCTTCTGAGGGGCCGAGGGGAGACTGTGCCACCAGGCCACCTGACCGTGCGCGCCAGGACTGAGTCCTGCCGTCTGATGTCTCTCCCCTAGCTCGCCTCTCCCCACGCCAATTAATATTACGAAAGGGCAATGTTTATGCAAAACCACATGCCGAGAGGCCTTTTGCTCCTAATTTAAACTATTAAAATGCCATTAAGAATTGCACAGCACATTTCGGCACTGTTTTCCTTCATTATTTCTTGTTGAAGAACAACCATGTGGAAAGGAATGCATTTTGTTTCTGTGCAAAGTGGAGCTCATTTTTTCAGGAGGGTTTATGGTTCCCATTGGTGGAATTCATCTCCCCAGACCCAACCCCTCTATCCGGACATAGAGTTGGCAGATACGATTTCTGTCAGTGAAAATAAGCACAGTTCATACAAACATACCAAGGCATTTATTTTAAACATTTGGCTGAATAAAACATTGTGGCCACTGCACTGGAGACAACCTTCGTTTCAACCATGGAATGTTTTGGAGGCCATGATATTTCTATTGTTTGCTTGTTCCTTTTCGATAAAGCATCAACATTGATTGTACCATGGCTAATACCTCATCAGAAGTTACATCTGCTGCTCAGAGGCAAAACTGGTTATCGGAAGACCAGTTCATATGTCATGGGAAACTTTTCGTGAATATATAGTCTACCTGCAGGGCTTGTTATTTTTGAAATTTTTGCCCAATTTACATTTTTTTGGAGATTAAAACACACTCAGTTTGATCCCAGCTTTGACCTTTTAAATTGCTACAAGTTAATCTTTGGCTAAAAGCATGGAGAGCGGGAGTAATTATATTTTGTGAAAGAAGCAGGTTATGTGCACAGAGGGTGACCGCAGTTATGGTAATGTGTCTCTTAGACAACGTTTCGTTGCTAGAAATGGTATAAACAAAGAAAAACAGTATTTTCATGCATTTTTATTGAAAAAGTGTACTTAGATTCTAGATGGTTGCTTTGCAAACAAGCTGCTCCTGGGTATTTTCCTTCGCCTTGCTTTTCTCCATGAGCGATGGTGTTCCTTGGCAAACATTGCCCACGGACTGCCATGACATGGGGTGGGGATGCTTCCTGGCTCACGCATGCTGAGTGATTCATTTGGGGGAGCCAGTGTGGTTCAGTCTGAAGTCTGAGTCCCCTTAGGCAATGTCCTGTTGACCTTTGAAGAAAGAGTAGTTTTTGCTTTTTGCCTCCTCTGCCCTGTTAACCTCCCACAGCTGGCCACAGAAGTGGCTCCTCTGGGCCCCTCTACTTCCTGCCGGAAGGGACAGAAAAAATAGTGGAACTTGTTCAGTGCCAACATTATCAGCATTATGGTCAAGGCTTGGCATCCATGAACTTTTCTAGCCCTCACGCACCCCCCCCCCCCCCGAGGATGTACCATCTAACCCCATTTTATTGGTGGGAGAAACTGAAGTTATTCACCTGGGAGGTGGCAGAGATGGGAGTTGGATCCAGGAGTCAGACTCCAGAGCCCTTGGAAGGCTCTAAACCATCACAACAGGTGGCCTGCCATCTAAAGGGCCCAGAAGTCCTTCAATCATACCATTTGCTTGACTGAGGAAATGAGCTGAAATTCTAGAAATCTCCAAGCTCCAATGTCTAGGGGAATACATTTTACACAGAGAGCCTGATGCTGTTGTCTCTGTGGGGACAAGTACCACCAAGGCTTCACATAATGAGATCTTGTGAGTTGGGACTCAACACAGGTAGATACAATGTCCTCCAAAGTCAAAATCTAAGCCAGATTGGCTTATTCCAAAGAGCTTATTCCAACATGTTCTGTTCCTCTTTCTCCTTGTCCTCTATATCCTGTGCTGGACAATGAAGCTCCTCTTAGAAATGGAGGAAAAGCACAGGGTTTAGTGTCATCCATTGGAAGTTCAAGCCTGGGCTGTACTGACAACAAAATAAATGACCTCAATTTACTCAATTTACTCAAACTCTCGACTCTTGACTTCCTCCTTTGTAAAATGGAGATAATTACAACCTCATCGTCATCTCCAGGGATGCACCAGTCTTTATCCTTTGAGTATTGGTTTGATCTTTGGAATAAAGCCAAAAAAAAAAAACCTTTGCAGGAAGGAGCTGTGAATAGGTGGGCTCTCTGGGAGTAGCTGTGCAGAGAAGATGAGACTGCCCTGCCATGATGCTTCTTTCCTCAGGTGACCTGTGAACTGACTCTGAGGTAATTTCAGAAATGGCGTCCTCTTGGCACAATTGTGGGAAGAAGAGTAGCACCTTCCTCCCGTTGGGATGGAAAAGTTCAGTTTGCTAAACTCACTTGTGGATCATATGATGCCTTATGGATCTTTATTTCCTTAGAGACCATGGTTGAATGTTTACCGCTTCATAAATTTTCTTTGCGAGGACCTCAGGCCTGGGTAGGTACTTAATTCTTTCACAAAATGGTGAAACCTGGTGAGTGGGAATAGCCATCTTCCACTTATTCTTTATGGCACAAACTTAGACAATTAATTGAAACTCTTGAAGCTTCTGTTTCTCAACTAAAAAATGGGACATTGTTGTGTCTTTGCAGGATTGTTGAAAGGATTAGAAATAATGTATGAAAAGCATTAGCACACTGCTGGTGTGAAGTAGGTACTCAATAAATTATATGTGCCATCACTGAAATTCCTTGAGCAGAAAAGGATAATCATATTCACAGCTGGCTTTAAAATGTATGTTACTTCCAACAAACTATGGCTCTCCCAAGTATTTAAGGACCTTAATACTGGTTTTAATACACATTTACCAGTACCTATGTTTGTGCCCAATTAATGAAGTATTAGTGGAGATCTGGGGTCACCTCAAGTGTGGGGAAAGCGACAACAGAGAAGGGAGAAAAAACCCTGCAGAACTGAATGAGGTCCCCATGTTACTGTGTTGGCCACGATGGACAGGTGCTGCTATAGCCCAGCCTGCTCTGTTGTGGAGCCACGATGTGGAGGCAGAATAGGGTAGTGGCTAACATCATGGCTCTGCAGTCACCATCTGGCTTTCAATCTCAGTTCTGCCGTTTACTGTGCAACCTTAACCTCTCTGAGCTGCAGTGTTCTCATCTGAAAAATGGGATGACAGCATTTACTTTATAGGCTTATATAAAGTTTAAATGAATTAGTATATGTAGAGCACTTAAAATCATGTCTAGGCATACTCAGTAAATGTTTGCTTCCAGATTATTGCACTGACACTTATTGAGCACCTCCTCTATGCTAGGCACTGCTCTAGGTACAGGAGAGAGTATGGGCAGAGTGCGTGCCCTCATGGAGCTCTTAGACAAGTAAGCAACATAGACTAGAAGCACTGTGAGGGAAAGTGAAGGAGAGCAAGGAAATACCTCATGAGTTAGGGAGGGTGCCCAGGGAAGGCCTCTCTGAGAGGAAGACATTTGACATGAAGATGATGGATGCCTGGTGAGTTTAGAGCCTATATGAAGAGTTGAAGGTAGAGAAACACTAACTTTCAAGAGGGTTTCAGAGCTGTGACGTGGTCCTGTGGTCAGGAACTCCCTGAGAGATATTATGTTGTTCCATAACCCCATGAGCCGGCAGTGGCCTCACAGCAGGGTCATCCACACAGAGTGGAGTGCATTCAACCAGGAATTCTCCGGAAGATGCCACAATGCACAGTGGCAGCCCATGCCCTCCCCGTCAGAGGGCTCATTGTCTTCGGGAGGTGTAGATGGAGGAAATGGCACCCAGAGAGAGACCATGGCTGAGAGACTTTGACTCTCCAGGTCACTCCATAGCTGATAACAGTTCCAACGTGAGCAGCCCTCCGGCCTGGTGTCGCCCCCTAGCGACCAAGAGCCTCTCTGGGGAGCCCTGGCTGCGGGACCTGGGCCCAGAGAGGCTTCTGTCTCCTCTCTCCATCACCCACCCTCTGCCCTCGCTGTCCTCTCTTCCCTCCACCTCTGCCTGGAAATGCCCAGAGCTGGCAGCAGTAGAGGTGGGGATTCAGGAATTCTGACAATATGACCCGAAGATCCACGTGATCCATGCCCCCTCTCTTAACAGCAGCAATTATAAAGGCAGACTTTCATTAAGCAGCTTAGGGGCTTTTAATGGAATTGGAAATTGGGTAATTATGAAAACAATCACAAATGGAAGATTCTATGCAGCTGAGCAGAAAACTAAATCAAATGCACGTCTCACACCAGGTAATTCCAACGTGCTTAGACCCACTTTATAGATGTGGAAAAGTGAGCTATTAAGACTACTCCATATCCAAACTTTTCAGCATTATACATTTGTACATTAATATAAAACGCAAGTGTTCTTCACATCTGAACTCAGCAGATTACAATACTTGCACTAAATGACAGACCTGCTAATTATCTGGGCTCGTGCTTGTGGTTGTGCAAGATACACTTAGCCCAACTGTTGCGGTGGCCCTGCTGGTTGCCTATCCAACGTATACTTTCATTTTTACCAGGATGGTAATTTTGATAGGGGTTGGTGATATGTCCAGTAAAATGCACACCTCTCAGACTCCCTTGCTGCTATGAGTGGCTATGCGAATGTCATGATGACACTCATTGCTTACACTGAGTTGTAAGCAACACGCTGCTAAGTGATTTTTGGGAAAACGTGCTTTCCGGATGCAAATTCTTCCCGTTTCTATTTCTTTATCTCTTTCCTGCCGGAATGTAGATGTGATGATTGAAGGTACTGCAGCTATTTTGGAACCATGAGGCAACAAGCATGAGGGATAGAAGGCTTGTGGGGCAGAAAGAAGAAAAGAACCTGGGATCCTGATGCCGGTGTTACCTTTCTGAGCTATTGCTAGGCTGCTGACCCTCCGGACTGCTTCTCGAAGAAGACCTATAAATCCTTATGTATTTAAGTCCTTGGTAGTCAGGTTTTCTGTTGTTTGCAGCTGCCCACATTTCTAACTGGCACAAATAGCTTCCATAACAATGGGCTAGCAGACATAAATAAATTTCCCCTTTCTGAAATGGGCACTAGATTTCGTGTGAAAACAGAGGGCATATGAATGGATAATGGAAACAGTAGATAGTCTAGTTCTCTGCAGGAGAATTGGCCTATCTAGCTATTGCTTTGTATTAAATTATGGCATCTGGCCTCCTATGTCTTTTGTTCCTTAAAAAAAATTTAAATGGAAGCATTCCTTTGTGAAGACACTGACAGGCCACTGGGTTTCCAGATCTGGCTGGGCTTCGTTCTGTTCCTGTTTAGCCTGATTTCTTGTCCTGGCTCTTTTCTTCTTGGCTCCATTTACGGCACAAATACTGATCTCCCTGCAGTTGTGATTTCAGAGTTCTTGCCCTTTCATGTTGACCAGGAGTGACTTGATGTAGAGCCAAAAGAAGGGCCAGGGAGACACCAGCCTTGGTCCCATTTGCTTTTCTTGGCCCTTTAGAAAAAAATTCAACAACATTCCTAGTTAATTGTATCTTCTCTCCCTTTTATTTTGGTCCCTGGTCCACTGGATGAGAAAGAGGAATGTGGTTTTAGGCAAGGGGCTTCCAGTGTGCAGTTACAGTTTGGAGTCTGGTGCTCCCCCTCACTCCTCCGTGTGGCTTAGTAAAAGCAAGAGAGTGCTGGAAACAACATTTGCACGTTCCTTCAAGCCATCGGCACACAGGGGACTCTGATGCATGCCAAGATGTGGCCTAGCCTCCAGACCCTTCTTTGTTTGTGTCCACATCTGCCCAGGGATTTCCCAGAGAGAAAAAAATTCACATACTTCCTTTCTCAGAGTGCTGAGGGTCATGTAGAGAGCCTGGGGTGAAAAGCAGAAGTGAGCATGGCATTTATGGACTGTTCTTATATGTGGGAAATAATCACCCTCTGAGCCCTTCCTTTTCCAGCAAACATATAATTGCATCCCAAATCGAGACGTGCCAATACCACATACCTGCGAATGCCAAAACTGGTAAAAAAGATTAAAATGAAATGGGCGTCTCCCAAGAGGCTTTGCTCTCCTGTGTGCTCTGGCAACTACCACCTGCTGCAGGCTGGCTCCTCATCCAAACTCCTTGTTGTGCAAAAGAGGTGTTTTGTTTTGTTTTGCTTTGTCCTACTGTCTCATTTCATTTCCCTTACCCCTTTGTCCTTGTGTTATTTATGGGACAAGGCTGAGGAGTGAGTTGCTGAGGCACTTTTCAGCATATGCTTCATAAGTTTTATGAACCTCAATTGGATTTGCTTTTTTGTCTCCATGTCTAGGCTGAATAACTTCTTTCTGGAATATAACCTATCAGCCTGCTAAAGGCAATGAGTACAACGCCCCTCCCACCGCCCGGTGCCGCCCCGAACCTTCCCAGCCAGCCAGCCTAGACTCTTTCCAATCATTTGCTTCATTTCCTGATGCGATGGGACACCTGAAATGGGGCACACAGCTTCAGCTGTGGCCTGTGGGACAGGCCATCAGTCACCTCCCCTGCTCCTCGGCTCAATAAATAGACGTCTCATGGATGCTGTTAACTGATGCCCTTTTCAGAAGTGAGGCTCTCTTTTCTCTGTGGGACCTTCTTCCTTCATGCGGTTTGTAAAGTGCTAAGCTAACTCGAAGTGCTCAAAAGTCAGAAGCAAATGAATTTGCTAGACCTAGGCACTTGAATAGGAAGGTGGGGTCTCAGATCAATAATCAGGCAAATTTTTCAGTCAAGTGTGGCTGACACCTATCACTGTCAGCCTTCTCAGCATCAGAGCATCCTTCTTACTGGAGACTCATCTTTCCTTGAGGAGTCTTAGAGAGGGGGAGGACCCAGATGCCCTCAATAAAACCAATGAGGGTGACAGATACTCCTTGTTTGCTTGGCAAATAAGACACTTCCTCTGAACTTGGAATTTTCAGGGAGTGATGCAGAGGATGAAGAGGCCATTGGAGATAAGTTGTAGCAGGTGGAGTGGGGTGGCCTTGGCTCTGGTTGGGGCCAGCCTGACAGCACCCTGCCTGGATCGGAGCTTGTCTGTGTTCCTGGGATGCCCGGCTTCCCCTCTTCTATTTTCCAAGCCTAGATCTCCAGTCTTCCCAATGACTCAGCATGCCCCTATTCTTTCAATATGTTGCTTTTCATACAGCCTAACTGGCATCCAACGGAAACATGAACTCTCCCACCCCTCTGCCCACCTCACAAGCCACTAGAGAAAACTCAGGAGACACTGGCTTGACCTTCCATTTCGGTCATTGTTTTTACTGGAGATGGACCACAGTTCATTTTTTATCCAAGAGGAATGACCCTACTCACCCACCCCTATCATGATCTGAATTAAGGCCAGGCTTGTTTGCTTTATTTCATTTTAGGGAGAAGTTCAGAGAAGGTGACCAATGACTGGTGTTTTTAGCACACAGGTAGTGCACCAATGCGTGCTTTTCATAAAAGGTTCAAAGAATGCCAGAATATTTAGAGGAAAACACCATAGCCTTCTCAGCCGGTGCCCCAATCGCTCTTGCTTCCTCCTGTCCCACATGGCAGGAATGGTGAACACTGCTTTGCATTTGTTTGGTCCGTATACCTTAAAACACAGAATTGGGACATACTATGAGTTTTGCTTTGTTACTTGTTTTTTCAGATAATAACTTGTCTGGGATATCTTTTTTAAAAAAATGTTTATTTGTTTACTTTTGAGAGAGAGAGAGAGAGAGAGAGGCAGAGAATCCCAAGCCTGATGTGGGTCTTGAACTCACGAACCATGAGATCATGGCCTGAGCCGAAACCAAGAGTCAGATGCTTAACCAACTGAGCCACCCAGGAGCCCCTCGGATATCTTTTTATAAAGTTTCCATATATTCTCTTAACATACACACACACACACACACACACACACACACACAATATTCTATATCATACTTTATTTACCCTTTCCCATTTAGGAGTTTCTAATTTTTCACTAGTAGAAAAAAAATGCTCCCATGAACAGTCTTGTGTATTTATCTTTGTGTTCATATGTAAATATCTTTTCCAGAATAGATTTTTCTGGAATTGAATTTTTTCTACAATGGCATTCCTGGCTCAAACATTATATATATTTAGTTTTGATAGGTGCCATCCAACAGCTTTCCAAAAAGGCTCCACTGATTTGCGGTGCCTCTTATAGAACAGCCCAGAGCTCAGTCCTTTAGCTCTTTCAGATTCTATAGGCGCTTAATTCTCTCTCCACTTAACATTGCCACAGTGGTTTTGATTTCCTGCAACAGAATCCTGCCTGAGATCCCATGCTATGATCACACGTCTCCTCTGCTTTAAACACTTCTGTGGCTACCAAATACAGTTCAAACTAAAACATTATATGCTTCCCTTGAGCCCCACTTTTACTCATGGCCCAGTCACAGCTTCTCTTGCCTCTGGCATCAAGAACAGCTCAGCCCGCCTTTCAGGTTCCCCAGAATCCGACTCCATTCCCTCATTAGTCAATATGGTTTTGCTGTTTTCCTACAACTCACCCTGTGCTCTCGATGTTTTGAATGAGTGTATCTCCTACTGGTCTGCTTTAATCTGCAAGGTGGAAATAAATACCTGGCACCCACTCAGAGGGACTCCTGTCTTTAGGCTTTTGCTTTTTCCCTCTAGGCTCAATTGTCGTTCCCAGCTTTCCCTTATCTGTGCACACCACTCAGGACAATCCCATCCTCTTGAAAACTGCCAGGAGGATGATGCTTGCTTTTGTGTGGGTTCTGCTCTGGTGCACAACCCCTCCCCCCCCCCCAACCCCACCAATTGAACTCAACATTCGATTGTATCAGGGTGTAAAGCTGTTCTTTGGTAATTGGTGCACACATGTGTATGTTTTGTCTCAGTTTAGATGGTAAGGCCTCCATGTAAAAGCTACCGCATCTTGTTTTCCTTTTGTATTCCAAAATGTTCAAAACAAGAGAAAAGAAAGGATTTTTACTGACTACCAATTATGGATAAAATGCTTTCTTTGCATGACCTCATTCAATTTCCACAATAACCCTGGAAAGATATTTTTACCTTTTGGAGATATGAAGCAACTTTCCCCAGGCAAATTCCCCAAATTTAAATTTAGATCTGTCTCACCACAGCGCCATAGTGCTCCTAAATCTGTTGCCTGACCAAGTGCCCCTTAGTTTTTTATACTTCTGGGGAGGGGGAGGGATGGTGACTCCTACTATGAGTAACCAATTCATGGAACATGAAAATGGGCCTTCTTTGTCTAGATAGTGTTTCAGGATTTTCAAAGTATTTACTCTGTGTGCTTTTATTTTCTTCCAGATATTTAAAAAACTTTTTATTTTGAGATAATTTACTTACAAGGAAGTTGCCACAACAGCACAGGAAATTCTCCAGTATACCCTTTACGAAGCTCTTCCTAATGTTAAACCCTTATATAAATATAATTACAATAACTAAGAAATTAACATTGGCCCAGTGTTAGTAATTACGGATGATGGTAGAATTTTTCCAGTTTTCCTACCGATGTTCTGTTCCAGAATCCAATCCAGGAAGCCACATTGCATATAAGCATCATGTCTCCTCGGCCCCCTCCGTTCTAGGACAGTTCCTCAGTCTTTCCTTGCTTTTCATGACTTTGATAGTTTTGAAGAATACTGATCAGGTATTTTGTAGAATGCTCTTCAATTTGGGTTTGTCTGGATTTCTCAGGATTATATGAGTTATGGATTTGGGGGAGGAATACCACAGAAGTGACTCGTCTGCCCTTCTCAGTGGATCAGATCAGGTGGTATGTGCCATCATAGTATCACTAGCAATGTTGGCCCTCATCAGTTGGCATGGGTGATTTCTCTGCTGTAAAATAACCATTTCTTACCTTTAAATGAATAAATACTTATTTGGGGAGAGGATAATAGTTTGAGATTATGGAAATATCTTGTTTCTTCCTACATTTTCTCCACTAATTTCAATATCTCTCTGTGGGTTATGCCTCCAAAAGGTGTTACTGTGGTGTTCTAATAGTGATTTTCTATTTTTCTCATTCCATCCACATTTATAAATTGGAATTCTTGTGTAAGGAAGTGTTGTACTTTTTCTCCTATGTATGTATGTATGTATATATGTATGTATGTATGTATGTATTCAATTGTTTGTTTACCCACTGTGGACTCAGGGATATTTACTTTATTTTTTGGGTTATAATCCAATAGGATTGCCATTTATTTTATTGCCCAGATTGCTCTAGCTTCAGTCATTGGGAGCTCTTTCAGGTTGAACCCTGTGCCTTTTAACATGTTTCTTTTTTCTTATTTTTAATAATGTCTTCTTTTTTATAGTCATCTTTTTGCTTTTTACCACCATGAGACACTTCCAATTCCTCTTGGATTTTTCCTGCTTCAGCCCTGGGGTCAACTATTTCTCCAAGGAGCACTGGTTCCTTTCATTGGAGTGTGGTATTAGAAACCAAGATCAGGGCACTAGGTGTATTTGCTACTGGGCTATTACTACTTCTAGGCTCTCTCAGTGGACAGACTGAGTTAGAACACACATGTGTGTATCTTTACATATCTATCTATCTATCTATCTATCTATCATCTATCTATCTATCATCTGTTTATATGTTATCTATCATCATCTACCTATTGCCTAAAATAACCATGAGACTTGATATCAAAGCCAAAGACTATGATATCAGAACAGTGGGACAATGAGGAGTTATTGTTTAATGGGTACAGAGTTTCAGTTTGGGACAATGGAAAAGTTGTGGAGATGGCTAGTGGCAATGGTTGCACCACAATGTGAATGTACTTAAGGACACTGACTTACCCATCTAAAAAGGGTTAAAATATTAAGATTTTATGTTACATATATTTGATCACAATAAAAAAAAGTAGCCATAAGTTCACGCTGCTCCCTCCCATACCCATAAAGCCCTGCAGGGTTTCTACTAGCTTTCCTCTTGCCTTATTTGTAACTTCTTTCTCTAACAGTAAGAAACTTGGTTCTCATTACCCACAATATATTTTCTTTTATGTTCCGTACTGGCATACATATAAAGTAATTTCAGAATTGTTAACCAATACCCTTGTGAGAAATAAATTTACCAACTAGAGTACAGTGTTTATGTACTTTCTTTTTTGTCCCTAGCCTTAGAGTACCCAGTCAAGATACTGTTTTCCAAAGTTACTTAGCTCAGTTCCTTTCCTCCTCACCCTCTTCGATGTGGTCATGTCACTCATTTGTAATACACTTGGATTCATTTGTCACAAGTGCTTGCTTGATGGCCAATGAGATAATGCATGCAAAGTGCCTAATGCACTACCTGGCATGAAACAGAGTCTTGAGAAATATGAGCTGAACCTGAATTTGTGGCAGTGATTAGTGCTGTCCATCAGCTTCATTACTCCAGCCCTACGAAATGTCAAAAGAGCTTGCATCAGGTTTCAAGGGCCATTCTTGTCTGTGACTCAGAACCAGGGTAACCAGCCCACAAAAATTGAGTCAGAAGAGCTGCCCTCATTAACATCGTGCTTTACACGGCTGAGCTGCTTCTCCCAGGACGGTAAGTCTGTAGGTTTAAATGATGAGTAACAGTGAAAGGTGTGAATTATGCAAGGGATAGAAGACTCCACGAGTGTAAAACTATACAGAAACACAACAGAATGTCTCAAAACAGCCCTCATTTCACCTCTCATTCACTTTTCCATATCGGCCAGTCACCTCTTTATCTCGGCAGAGGAATCTCAGAGATTCCAGTCTCCCCTTGGTCAGCTGGAGATGAAGTTAGGATTTTATAGTTGCAGGCAACAGGAACCAGCTAACTTGAGCAGAACAGGAATGTGTGGGAGGATATATGGTGGATGACAGGACTGAAGAGAAACCTGCTGGACCTTGCTTCAGAACAACAGGGACTCAGAAACTCTGGGAAGCTTGGTGGCAGGAGCCAATTGTCAGTGTGCCCAGGTCATGGCTGCCAGAATGAACCAATTGCAGAATTCTCTCTGCGTCTTTCCACTCAAGACTCGATTTAGGGGAGGGTTCCATGGATCTAGCCTGGGTCACATGCCCACTCCTGGCTTGAGGGAAGGCAGAGAACCTTGCATAGAGACCCACTAATGGGGACAAGGTGGTAGATGGCAGGCAGCAGATGTCCACTACTTTCTGGGATGTACGCATCTTCCTTCCATCTGTTGTGAGATCTAAGTTAATTTACCAATAAAAAAAAATCAAAGAAATAAGCTCCTTTTCTGCACATTCCCTACATGTATTTACTTAAATTTTAAATAGTTACATCCCCACTGCCAGGGCAGGTGTGAATTAGGCTGTGACATGTGGTTGGCTCTGCTATTGTCCAAGTGGTTAGTGTTCTAGGCCATCCTTCAGGTCAGTGCGAAGTTCATGGTCAGGGCAGGTCACTCGGACTTCTATCCAGCTTCTTTTGAGACAGCCCTTTACTGTGGAGTTTGGGTATTGGTTTGAAGCCCTTGGAGTTTCCCTGATTTCACATTGTATGAAATCCTCAAATAAAATCCAAAAAGAAGTTACGTTGGGTGTGCAAGTCAATTTAATACAACATCAAGTTTAAAAGCATGGAAATTTGGAATTAGAAAGACTGGAATTCTGGGGCGCCTGGGTGGCTCAATCAGTTAAATGTCCCACTGTTGGTTTCGGCTCAGGTCATGATCTCAGGGTTCATGAGTTCAAGCCCTGCATCAGGCTCTGCACTGACGGCATGGAGTCTGCTTGGGATTCTCTCTCTCCATCTCTCCCTGCCCTTCCCCTGCTCTCTCTCTCTCTCTCTCTCTCTCTCTTTCAATAAATGTTTTTTTTTTTTTAAAGAAAGACTGGAATTCAAATTCTGATGTGACCGCTCATCTTCTGTGTGTTCTTTGGTGGTATCAACTTCCTTAGGGCTCAGTTTCCCCTTCTGTAAAATGTACAAAGAGTCTAGATGGTAAAGATACAAGCAATGGGATGAGACCCTTGAGTTGATTCTCCAGTCCACACTCAATAGCTGCATGACCATGGGAAAGTCACTTGATGTCTTTCACATCTTTTCTTATCTGTAAAATAGAAATAATGGTAGTGCTTCCCTCCAAGGCTTGATCTGAGAACTAAATGAAATAATTTACAGAAGTCACCAATGTTATTACTGGCACAGAGTTTTCTTGAAGATTAAATTCCTGTAGGTGAGGTCCGAGGTGTAGGGCCTGCCCTACCGTGGTAAACCTTCAATAATGGTGACCATTGATACTGCGTGTCTTAGTGGCTGTTTGTGAATTTTCTGTGCTTCCTTCTATTTGTGTGGGTAATTGAGTTTCTGTGTATGTACCTATATTTTCAGCAAATTGCCTTATATCTGGTGAGAGACTTGCTGTTGCTGTTTTTATCTTCAGAGAATTCTAAAAGATTGCAAAGACCCGAGGAGGCTTTGGAAAACTGTTTAATAAACTGATTTGACTCAACACTCTAACTTCCTCTTGAGTTACTGAGGTGGTGAGACTCATCCTTAACTGCAAGTTTCTATTTGTAGAGCTCTAAAGGTAGAGCTGAAAATATATTCTAAATGTAGTCAAATATAGATGAAGAAAACAACAGGCAGTCCTATTTCAAAAAGTCTGAATTCTTTGTCCCCAGTTTCCTGGAGATTTGCTGAATTCTCTACTTAACTTTGTGGAGTCTGAAATGTCTGACTGTGTCCCAATATTAGGGGAGGTCCACAGATCCCATGGAAGGGGCTTTAAAGCTAAATTTCTTGCTGGCTTCTGCATGAAGAGTGTTTTCCTTTCTACGACCTAGATTTCATATCTTTATCACGAGTTCTCCTATTCTGCTTTTCCATTCCTTTTGAATTCTTGGACACTGCCCTTCTGTCTTCATGATTTATCACCTCTCTGTTTCTCTAGAGGCTGCCCGATTTCTTCCCTGGAGACCTCAGTGTCTGTCACAGTCATCCCGTGATTTCATGCTGACAATGTTCTTGGGATGGAAACCACTCCATCAACTCCTCTAAGGGACAGGCTGTTCTGAAAAATTAATTTAACTTCTCAGTAACCACATCACCCCTGGATCAGCCCCAGACCCGTGGCTTCTCTGACTCCCAGACACCCCTGCCTATGAGGGGGCTGCTTTTTAGTTGGGTTTCTTGGTGCCCTTTGAGTTTCCAGCGTGGGCCTCTGGGGACTACAGCTCCGCTCAATAACCTGGCATGTTCTTGTGAGATGTGCCTTTTAAATTCTTCAAAACAACTTTCTCAGGATGGCTCCCAAGCCCCTCCATCCCACAGTGACCATGATTCAGTCTTCAATCCCTTTTGTGATTCCTTTGCATCTAGTAGCACAGACAAGAGTCACATTTATGACAAAGCTATGGTTTTGGGGGGACTTTGAAGGGGGTTGCACTATTACTTTCAAAGTCTCCCTTTATTTAATTGCTAATTTCCCATTTCTTAATTTCCAAGTTCTACATAGGTGAGTTCTCCCACTACAACTGTGAATTTTGCAAGATAAGTTCAGGGTTAGACTTCTATCCGGGATCTCTCTGAATAGTAAACTGTGAATGGGCTTTGGGAAAGAAATGTGTTGTGGTGAAAAGTCATTGTATTCATCAAAATATTAAGAACCTTAGTTTTGCTTATGAATTTTTTGGGGCATTCAGAAAACTTTTGAAATGAATTCGTGTTTAATTTCAAAGCCCATCATTCTTTTGCTAATCTGTAGCATCATCACTCGCTTACTTAACTGGAGGCATAAATAACTCGGGAGGGAGACTTGGGGAGTGAGCCAATGAGGAGTCTTCCCTGCTGCCTCTTCTGAATCTCTGCATGTGAGGTGTGAGGGCAGCGACACCATTTGTGTCTGGGTGAACTGAAGCAGGATCTGGTGACATCATATGAAATTCAAAGTGTCTTGAACAAGGTAGGACGGGCACAGGGCTCCACTTTTCAAATGAAGTCATTTTTCCACTTTGGGAAAGTACTTATGGAGCACTTACTATATACCCAACATCGTGCTTGGCAATATAGGAGGCATAATCAAATTAAAGACCTGGCTTCTGCTAACTTCAAAACACTATCGGTGGAAAGACGGGCACCTGGGTGGCTCAGTCGGTTAAGCATCCAACTCTTGATCTCGGCTCAGGTCATGATTTCCTGGTTTGTGGGATCGAGCTCTGTGTCGGGCTCTTTGCTAACAGTGCAGAGCCTGCTTGGGGTTCTCTCTCTCTCCCTCTTCCTCTGCCCCTCCCCCACTCTCTCTCTCTCTCTCTCTCTCTCTCTCTCTCAATAAGTAAACTTAAACAATATTGTTGGAAAAAGAGGTACAGATTTTGGGAACTGACATAGATATCAATTAGAAAATGGTGCACATCAGTAGAACAACCACCATGAGTGTAATTAAATTCATACGCTAAGTGCAACTGGAGTTTACAAACGTGAGAGAGAAGAAGATTACAGCTGTTGGGAGGTCTTCCTGGGGGAAGTGGGCTTTGAGTGGGTCTTTGAAGGAAGGAGGCTATATCTGCTGGTGTCCAGATATGTTGCCTTATAGACAGGCAGAAATGGGTATGAATCACATGCCTCATTTCAGAGGTTGTGTGACATTGGGTAAGTTATCTCATCTTTCTGAGCTTCAGTTTCCTAATCTGTAAAATACAGAAAACACATCACAGTGTTATGAAGATTATATATGATAACATGGTAATTGATGGAGGGGCAAAGTTGTTTCAATGGGAGAAAAGAAAAACTTTTCAACAAATGGTGCTGGAAAAATGGATATCCATATGGGGAGAAAATGAGCTTAGGCCCCTACAATGATTCATGTATAAAAGTTAATTTGAGATGGTTGATAAATGCAATACATAAAATCAGATCCACAAATCTAAAAGAAAGCATAGGAGACTATCTTAGTCACCTTGAGGGTAGGCAAAGACTTCTATGTCAGGACATGGAGAGCACTTACCATAAAAGATAAATTCATAAATTAGACTATATCAGAATTAAGAATTTCTACTTTTTGAAAGATAGTGTTAAGAAAATAAAGACAAGACACAGACTGGGAGAAAATATTTATAATACATATACCTGACAAAATACATATCCAGAAAATAGCAAGCACTCTTACAACTCAACAATAAGAAGACAACTCAATAAAAACATGGGCAAAAGGTTTGAACAGAACATTCAAAAAAGAAGATATATAGGTAATAAATACATGAAGAAGACAATCAATATTTTTACCCATTCAGAAGAAGCAGTGTAAAGCCAGAATAAGATACCACTAGATATCTATTAAAATGAGTAAAATTAAAACAAGTATAATACCAAGTTGTAGAAGAACTGCAACATTCACACTCTGCTGAGGAATTTAAGTGCATAACACCACGGAGAATGTTTGCCAGTTTCTTACAAAGTTAAACGTACATGTATGCTATGACTTAGCAATTAAACGTATAGATATTTATCCAAGAGATGTTGAAACTTATGTCCACACATACAAAAAAAAGATTTGTGCAAGAATGTTCAGAGCAGTCTCATTCATAACAGCCAGAAATTAGAAACCTACATGTTCATCACTATGAAAAGATAAGAAAACTAGGGGATATCCATTGTAATTGAATACTACTCAGCAATAAGAACAATGACTAACACATAACAACATGGGTAAACCTCATTATGCTGAGTGAAAGAAATCAGACACAAAGGAGTATTTACAGCATGATTCCATTTATGCTAAATTCTATAACAGACAAGATGAATCTATAGTAATAGAAATCAAACAATTGTTGTTTTTGTGGGAGGGAACTGAATGGAAAGTGGCACAAAGGAATGTTGTAGGATGATGGACATGATCTCTATCTCTACTGGACTTATGGTTACACAAATGTGTATAATTGTCAAAACTCATTGTATAATCATCAAAACTCTAATGTATGGAATTGTTGAATCATTATATTGTATACTTGAAACTAATACAACATTTTATGTTAGTTATACTTCAATGAAAAATAAACATTAAAATACCCTAATTGAGCTGAACATTTAAGACCTGTGCATTTTACTGTATGCAAATTATTCCTAAATACAAAAGGACAGCATGGTAAAGTGCTCAGTATGTGGTAATTCTCAGGAATGGTGGCTATGAGTATTACAGGTGTGGACAACAATATCAGGGGTTTTAGTTTTGATCTCCTGCCCAATAAGCCAGTGGCTTGGTCAGCCATCTGCTTTGCCAGCAGGGTCTTGTGGGACTCAGATGAAACTCTTGGCAGATGCTAGAATGTTCTTACTGTACCCATAAAAATGCACCTGAATTCTGTGTGAACACAGATACTCCTTCTCTCTCCTCAATGCTCTCTCTCTCTCTCTCTCTCACAAACACAAAATTATAGACCTTCCTTCCTTCTTTCCTTCCTTTCTTCCTTCCTTCCGTCCCTCCCTTCCATTCCTTTCTTCTTTTCTTCCTTCCTTCCTTCCTTCCTTCCTTCCTTCTTTCTTTCTTTCTTTCCTTCCCTTCCTTCCTTCTTTCCTTCCTTCCTTCCTTCCTTCCTTCCTTCCTTCCTTCCCTCCTATCATCTATCATCTTTATGCCACCTCATTTCAAAGTCATTTTAATGTGGATTATAAAATACATGTCAGGGGCACCTGGGTGACTCAGTCGGTTGAGCGTCCAACTTTGCCTCAGGTCATGATCTCATGATCTGTGAGTTTGAGCCCTGCGTGGGACTCTGTGCTGACAGCTCAGAGCCCGGAGCCTGCTTCAGATTCTGTGTCTCCCTCTCTCTCTCTGCCCCTCCCCCACTCGTGCTGTGTCTGTCTCTCTCTGTCAAAAATAAATAAACGTTAAAAAAAAATTTAAAAATACATGTCAGCCACTGGATAAATGGTGTAGGAAATAAATGTAAAACCAAAGCCACAAAGACATAGACACCATTTGGTCCTGAACCCCTGCTAGAAGCAGGTTGCAGATAGATTTGACTCTAAGCTTCCTAGTCAGAACAACAAGAAGAGAAACATGATTAGTTACTAAACAGCCCACAGAGCAGATTAACTTGATCATAAAGCAGCGTCTTGGGCTGAGGTCTGTTGTTCAGAGCCCCAGGTTTCCAATTTGTTTGCCTGAGTGGTGGATTAGTGGTGAGGGGAGAAGGAACCAGAGTTTTTCACTCTTGGCTCAATTTTCCTGGCACGGAGACGCTCAGAGTTTCCTTTTGGAAGTGAGTGGAGCTGGGGCACTCCCTGCAGTGGAGACAGCATGATTTGTATTCCTAGTCTCTGTGGTCATCGTCTGTGTGCTCAGCCTGTCCTCACTGCACAGTTCATCCTCACGCTGTTTTTCTGTGATTTCAGTTTTGATGTTGACACCTTTTCTCGAGTTAAATTCTGGCAAGACAAACTTGTTGCTGAATGGTGCATCCCAGCAGTGGTCCCTTTCATTCATCTTGGCTGTGTTTCTTTGATTACGGTAGACTTCTATTTTTCCTTCCCCTTCTCAGAGTCATTTTAGACTTTAAAACCTCTTAGGGCTTTGGCTGGAGCTATCAAGTGCATGGATACAGGCATATTTTTTAGATGGAGAGCACTCTTCCATTGACCCTCTTAAGAATGAGCTTCCTAAGTGGGGGCAGTCATTGGTCTTGCAATAGAGTACAATCCATCTTCCTCTTGTCCTAAAATGTTACTACCCCTAAGAATCTGCCATTTGGTAGCTTGAAATGAGATTTTCAGGCTGGCCTCTGGACTTAAATCTTGATTTCCAAGAATGGGGAGCTTGTAAGTGTCAAGCCACCAGACTGGGTGTTGGGGGATATAGATTTTAGGTTAACTTCTGGGGCTGATGTTAGGCAGGTGACATAACCTTTCCAGAGCTGCTTTCCTCAAAGTGCAGTGGAGGAAATAGGCTCAGAAAGTTGTTCTAAAGGTCAAGTAAGATATAACTCTTGAAAGTGCTTTGAAAATCTGAGTGTTTTAAATTCTCAGTCTGGGGGTGCCTGGGTGGCTCTAATGTACTGGTTAAGCATCCAACTTTGGCTCAGGTCATGATCTCACGGTTTGTGAGTTCGAGCCCTGCGTTGGGCTCTGTGCTGACAACTCAGAGCCTGGAGTTTGCTTTGGATTCTGTCTGTCTGTCTCTCTCTGTCTCTCTGCCCCTCCCCCACTAGTGCTCTGTCTCTCAAAAATAAAAAATGTAAAAAAAAAATTAAATAAAAAAAAAAATTCTCAGTCTGCAAGGGAGAGGAAAAGAAGGAAATATATTTTCACCAGGATTGAATTTGCAGGTTGTATTCAGCGCCTTGGCAGGAGGACAAAAGAATTAGGAAGCATATTTCCTGTCCTGAAGAGTTTTAGAGTTTGAAGAATGTACATAAAATGCAAACCATTTACTCTTGAAACTCTGTCTGAAGTCTTTTTTTTTTTTTTTGTCTGAAGATTTGGGGGCCAGACTTGTTTCTTTTTGTTTCCTTCTTTAAATACTTAACTTCTTCCTCCTGACATTGATATTTAGGTATCATAAGAATATCTCTTACTTCTCTTGAGAGGTATGTTTCAGATAATGAGAGTTTCATAATGCATCATGTTTCTCTTATTGCTTTGGCTACCAGGAACCTCAAGGCTACAATTATTGCTTAATCTAAATAACCATGATATCCAATGTGCTTGAGCCATTTCCTTTTGCTTCCTCTTTTTCTTACCTGATGTCTTATTTTTCTTTTGCATTTGAATAGTCTTACTGAATATCTCTCTGCTGGTGCAAGTTGTTGCAGATTTTTTTTGGAATTAGAAATAATTTATATAAATTAATTTGGAAGTATAAAGAATGCCAATACATAACAACACCTAACAAACACTGTTCTATGAGAAAAATGCATTCTGAGTTCTAATTCAACATCTTTCCTCCAGTCTTAGTGGTTGAAGAGCAGCCTGTCTTGAATTCTAAAGCAGCTCTAACAGCCAATGGCCACCATTGAAGAAATTAAGTACCAGGTGTGAGGCACTGACCACTTGAGAATTCTCTAGATTGGTGGAGGAACAGGACAAGCTTCAGGCCAATTCTTTCTCAGCAGCTCTTAAAAGGGTCTGCTCAAGCAGATCTCCTTCCTGGTCCCCATTTGCACATTTACATATAGTCAGTGCTTGATACTCAGAATATTTTTCTCATACTTTAACATGCTTGTGAAGGGCGCCTGGGTGGCTCAGTCGGTTAAGCGTCCGACTTAGCTCAGGTCATGATCTCGCGGTCTGTGAGTTCAAGCCCCGCATCGGGCTCTGTGCTGACAGCTCAGAGCCTGGAGCCTCTTTCGGATTCTGTGTCTCCCTCTCTCTCTGACCCTCCCCCGTTCATGCTCTGTCTCTCTCTGTCTCAAAAATAAATAAATGTTAAAAAAAAATTAAAAAAAAAACCATGCTTGTGAGTCCCCTGGACATCTTGTTAAAATGCAGGTTCTGATTCAGTATTTGTTGGATGGGGCATGAAAGTCTGCATTTTGAATGAGTTCTCAGGTGATACTGATACTGTTAGTCTGGGGAACATGCTTTGAGTATCGAGGACTTAGAAGTCATTTAAACCTGATCTGTTGAATGGGCAAATCTGACTTGTGTATGAAACATACTTCCTAACATTAGAACTGGCTATATTGCTAGACATGCTTTCTTTTAAGAATCCTAATTCTTCATAGTTCCTAGTTTTTATCAGTTGAGCATCTTCTGTTAGAAATTTATTATCTCTTCCACCTCTTGGTGAGTTTCTTCTCTCTTCCTTCACCTCCTGACCCACATCACACTCTGAAGTCCATACCTAAAGAAAATATGTTGTGAGCTGTAGTGTCACTGGATAAAGGTTTAGGCTCTCTGGTCTCAGGGGTAGACTGGCTTGTACTTTTTTCTCAGAACTGGGGGTCCTGCAGGGCCTCGCACCTAGTCGGTCCTTCTTAGATGTTTGTTGCTTGATTGGCCTGTGATTCTAAATATTTTTGATAACTGAGGAGAAAAGATCAACAGAAAAATTTATCAACATCTCTCTGCCCATCAAAAGCAGAGGCTAATGCACACTGCATTGGTTTCAGAAATTACCGGGAAGATGATGGCCCTACTCTGCAAAATTAGGGATGATGATGGGCATTGGTGTCCATGTACTGGTTGCATTTGCTCAGGTTTTCAGACAGCTCCTATAATGCTGGTTCACTTCACATCAGGCCACAGAGACCAAAGGTATTCACAAACCAGTGGCTAGAAAACTCTACAAAGTATGCTGTGGAGGCTGCATGTATGAGCATCTATGCCACATGCTGTCTGCCATATTCCTTCTCCATTCTTGATTCTCCATCACCTTCCTCCTTGCCTCAGTCAGAGAGGTGAATCAGGGTTGCCAAGTGACATCTCAGAACTTATACATCTGCATAAACGCACATTTTTCTACTGAGTTCCTCACCTTGGAATAAACTTGTAGTTGCCCCAGTAAAGGAAGGGTTCCATTCATGTTGCAAAACATCAGTCATGCTGTGTATCAAAACAAATTTTTTATTGGCTATGCTTAAAGCATCCAAGTTTGTTCATAGAATATATGAAAAATAAATTAGGATGTATTAAGGAGTTACTGTTTAATAATTTAATTCTCACTGATTTGCATTGATATGATTTTGTGAGTGGAAGAAGAATGTTTTGTTACAATTAGTGAGTGGTAAGTCGCATACACATCAGATATTGAATGGCACTTCTGCTATCTTGAAAAATTTAGCTAAAGTCCCAAAACCAATAATTGGATAATAATTCCTAAGGAGTTGCTGCTAGACATGTTCCTGCAGCACCTTTAATGAAGTGGCCACACCAGCCCAGTGATCTTCAGCCTAATAACCACCTGCAGCCTACATGAGGAGAACACTCGAAGTTCAAGGGGGATCATTAAGGAAATGAATCACGGGTCTTTGGCTTTTCCTTACAAGCCTGGGGCAGGGGTGGGTCCTCCAGGGCACCAACAATGTATCACAAAAGCATCAATGAGGGAGAACGTAAGTCCACTTTGTACCGTCTCCTTTTTCCCTGCTCTTACACTGGAAGAGAGATGGGTAGAGATGGAGAAGGTGTGGAAGGGCAGGGAAGTACAGACCACTCTCCACCCACATGCAGATCAGGACTAAGGTGGAAGAGAGGGTGATCAAGTTGTTCAGGGAGAGGTGGTTATGATCAATATTGTGATTGAGATTGGACCAAGCCAGAGAGAGCCTTGATTATCAAAATGAGGCTTGTTCTTAGACATGGCAGTGATTGCAAAGTTATGAGATCTGTCAAGTGTGGTCAAGGGATAGAAAAGGGAGATCTGACAGGGCAGGTGTGAAGGCAGTGGCTGAGGAAAACAAAGCTGTTTCCCTTTTCTTTTTTAATTTTTAAAAAGTTATTTATTTATTTATTTATTTAAATTTTATTTAAATCCAAGTTCGTTAACATAGACTATAATAATGGTTTCAGAAGTAGAATTTAGTGGCTCATAAGCTGTTTCCTATTTGAACCCCACTTGATCCAGGCCAGTCAAAGCCGGTGTTTCACATAAGCCTGGGTGCACCTAAGGGAGTACATCATGTCAGTGATCATTGTCTGTCCTGGGTGTTTCAGGGAAGAAAGGGTAGAGAACCTGTGAGTTATACTTTATATTTTAGCCTCAAGAAATACCATCCTGGTGCTCAAGGGGTGAGGCCCTGTCCCATTCCTTGTAGGGTATTGAGGCTGCATTCCTTGTAGATATTATCTCATTTGGCTTCTATTTCTTTGGATTAACAAACACCTTTTTTTTGCCTTTAAAAAGTTTTTAATTGAAATATAAATATTTCAGGTGGCACAGTCAGCACAATATTTCTGGGTGGCTCAGTTGGTTAAAGTGTCCAACTCTTGATTTCGGCTCAGGTATGATCTCACAGTTTGTGAATTTGAGCCCCACATCAGGCTCTCTGCTGACAGTGCAGAGCCTGCTTGGGATTCTCTCTTTCCCTCTCTTCCCCTATTCCACTGGTGCTCTCTCTGTGTCTTTCAAAATAAATAAATAAACTTAAAAAAAGAAGAAATATAAATATCTCTAGGAGGGCAGCACCTGAAGTAGTATTAGTCAGTGACTTTGGTGGAATGTCTGATGGGATCAATTCCCCATCCCTGCTCAGGAACCTTCAGTGGCTCCCCAAGGCCTGTGTAATTGAGCCTGAACAATCTAGCCTGGCAC
Organism: Prionailurus viverrinus; assembly: GCF_022837055.1. Taxonomy (NCBI): domain Eukaryota; kingdom Metazoa; phylum Chordata; class Mammalia; order Carnivora; family Felidae; genus Prionailurus; species Prionailurus viverrinus. Next base: position 38,276,801 of record NC_062569.1, read on the forward strand.
ACAGTCCCTCCAGGAACTGGTTTCAGACTGCTCTTCTGGATTGGATTCCTAAATCCTCCCATCTTTTAACATACAGTGCATACAGTGTGCTCTTGGTTTTGGGGGTAGATTCCCTTGATTCATCGCTTCCATACAACACCCAGTGCTCATCCCAACCTCATATTGAATCTAATGAGACCTCTTCTCCCTCAAGAGTCATCCAGGTTCCTTCCCCTGCTGATCACATGGCAATTCTCAGAGGAGTTCCTTGTAAATCCTATGTGTTAAGGAACTGACTGATGAATACTCCCTTCCTATCTACCATGCAGCTCTTAGTGGAAGACAAATCTTTAAAAAGTTTTCTGTATCCAGAGGCACTTGGGTGGCTCAGTCAGTTAAGCATCCAACTCTTGAGGTCGGCTTAAATGATGATCTCAGGGTTCTTGGGATGGAGCCCCCACGTGTGGCTCTGCAGTGAAAGCACAGACCTTGCTTGGGATTCTCTCTCTCTCTGGCCCTCCCCCACTTGCTCTCTTTCTCAAAATAAATAAGTAAACATTAAAAATTTTCTGTATCTGTAGATTTATTGTTTACATCATCCTATAGTGTTGTCTGTACACAAAGTCCTTAACTATATTGTCTTGCTATTTTTAGTTAGTTTCTTTAATAACTTGTCTTTTATTTGCTTCAGAGCTCATCTCTACCATTGCTTCCTTGCTTCTTGTCACATGAGGCAGTTGAACACGTAGGAAGAAGTCGGTGATTGTTAATTGTTTTACTCTCTAATTAGACCCACTATGGAGTAGATACTACAGGGTATTGGTTTTTAGGGGTGTAGGAAAGTAATTTGGGACAGTCATTTCTAAAGACCAAATGTGTAAATATTAACTGAGTTTGCCTCTCTCTAGTCCTCAGGGGACTTGAAGCAGATCAACAGACTTTTCAAGAAATAAACCACAAGTAGCTGAAAAACACCAAAGTTCAAACTGCATCCGGTATAAGTCTGTGAGAGAGTTTCTGCAGCAGAAGGAAGTTTGTTGTTCTTGACCTGAACCTTAGTATTCTATGATACTTTTGGGGCTGCAAAAATGCTTCTAATCTCACTGACAAAGTTACGTTCTTATCCATAAATCATATCTGGAATTAGAGGAACTGACTGACTGATAGAGAAAAATTTCCCCAGTGACAGTAGACAATGTATGTGTGTGTATATATATATATGTATTTAAATAAGTGTAATTGGTTACTATTATGAAAATATTATTTCAGTTTTAAGTGGTGTTTTTCTGAATTTGATGTGTATTATTTTAAAAATACGATACAGACATAGCTTTTAAACCACCCCCCATCCCATGCCTCTGACATTATTCATACTGAAGCTTTCAACCAGCCAACTTGGAAAGCACTTTCAACTACAACTCACATCATTAGTGTTTTTGCTGTCTAAGCAGAAAAAATTGGGATGCAGCTTAGCAAAGGCTGAGGAAAACATAAAAGAAGAAGGGTAATAGATCTGTTTCTCAAATAGTTTTCCTGTGTAATGAGCAGCCTAATGATGTTTTTCAATTAATATATTTTCATTTATCTCAAGATGAGAAACCCAAGAATATTTTGTTAGGATAATCTGTATTTACCAAGATGTGTGCACTTTGGAGTCATTGGTCTTTACTCAGCTCTTGCTCTGCCAGACTTCCCCTTCTGGGCCCTCACAGCTTGGTGTCAGCTCCTGATCTTGCTTCTGGGCTCCAGGCTGGACTTTCCAACTCCCTGATAAACATTTGAGAGAAGTCTGGTTGATATTTGTAACTAAACAGGCTAAGGTAACCTTACAATATATCCCCTAGCAATATTTGCATTTATGCCATTGACATCTCTCTGCACACCTGAATCACCTTCGACTTATTTTTTTGGTTTCCTGTAATCAGTGGCAGCCAATTCCTGTTGATTCAGACTTTAAAATATTTAGAGAGCACTTTCTCAGGTTTCTATTTCTATTTCTGCTGTCCTAGTTCAGGTCACATCCTCTTGTGCTTGCCTAGGTCATGGCAACTAATGATGGTCTAATTGATCTCATGAGCTACTGTGATTCTCTCTCAAAAACACACTTCATGTTACCCCCACAGTGCTCTTCTTAAGGAATTACTTAGATGATGCCCTTCTCCTGCTACAAGCCTTGTGGTGGATCCCCACTGCAGACTGAATCTGCCTCTTTTTTTTTCCTTTTAATGATTTTTAAATTTATTTTTGAAAGAGAGAGATAGAGCATGAGCAGGGGAGGAGCAGAGAGAGAGGGAGACACAGAATCTGAAGCAGTCTCCAGGCTCAGAGCTGTCAGCACAGAGCCCAATATAGGTCTTGAACCCACAAACCATGAGATCATGACCTGAGTGGAAGTCCGACGCTTCACCAACTGAGCCACCCAGACACCCTGACTGAATCTGTTCCTAATCTAACTTTCCAGCTTCATTTTCTGTAACTCCCTCCCATCTCCCTGCTCTGAACTGCAAGCAAACAGCTCACTATTGTTCAACGAGATACTTACTCACGTTCACCCCTGTTCTTTGCTTGGGTTGTTTTCACCCCTAGATCCTCCAGCAAGACAACATACACTGTCCTGCAACTTCCCCTAGTCCCTCACCCCTGCCTGTCCCAAGCATTACTCTTTTTTTCAGGTTGAGAAACACAATCTTTCCTGGTAGGTTTTATGGAGACCATGTTTACATTTCTGTCTCTTCTGCACATCAACTTGAGCTCCTGGAAAGTAGGGACTGTGTTTTATTTTATTTTATTTTTAAAAAATCATTATTATTATTATTATTATTATTATTATTTTTAAGATTCAACTTAGTTACATTATTAAGTGCTCAGTGAATCCTTCTTGTTGATAAATGAATTGTTGCCCTCTTTATGAATCTTTATCTGATCCCTGGAAGCAAGATTATTCTCTTCTTTATGTAACTATACTAATTTGTATATACCTCCAAGGTTTTTCTCTTTGCATTTGGTTTTTAATGATGTGGGTTAATATGTTTTTCTTTGTATTTATCCTGCTTGGGGCTTGAGGGACTTTCTGAATCTGTGGCTTGACGTATTCTGTCAGCTTTGGAAAATTCTTGGTCATTATTTCTTCAAATATTGGTCTGCCTCCCTTTTTTTCCTGCTTCTCTTTGGGACTCTACGTGCATATAATTCTGCTGGGCCTCCTGTGTTCCTTTCTGTATTTTACATCCCCCTTCTCAGTGCTTCACTCTGGATAATTCCCACTCTTCTATCTTCCAGATTACTAGTCCCTTTTCCAGCTGTGTCTAATCTTCTATCAAATCTATTTGTTGAGTTCTCAATTTCTGATATGAGTTTTATAATTTATTTGTGATTCTTTTTTATAGATTATAATTATTTTACTTTTTATTTTCATTAATCTATACATCATAGGGGTTTTAAAGTATTTAAATAACTCCTTAAATCTCTGGAGGGTCTGTTTCTATTGTCTTTTTTTTTTTGTGCCTCTTTTTCATCTCTTTTGGATATCTGGTAACATTTTATTAAATTCTGGACAGGTATATGAAAAACCACAGAGGTTATAGATGGTACTTTCTTCCTCCAGCACCGAGATGCTGCGGGCAGCTCTGCTCAGCTTCCCGTGGTCTTAGAGGCCATTGTCTACCTCTTCATAGCTGCTCCTTCTGAACCAGCAAATGCCACGAGGGGAAATGCTGCTCTGATTGTTGGGTTCCTCCCTCTGGGGTCCCTTCTTTTCCTAGATCTGGGCCCTTTAATTCCTGGTTATCTTGCTGGCCCTGAACTCCAAGTTTTGTCTCCATATTTCTGTGAGAAAATGAAAGTGCTGCTTAGCTCTTTTGCCCCTTAGCAGTTGCGTTCTGCTTGGCTTCTCTGCCTTTCTGTATGTGCCATGCCCTGAGGAGATACGAGGTATGGAATGCTGGGCTCACCTCAGTGAGTTTCTCTTTTCTCTGGGCTCCTGGCCATACAAAGCCTGACTTTCCTGAAAATTCCCAGTGTCTTCAAACAGATGTATCACACTTTTGTAGCTTGTTCAGTGGGATGATTGCTCTGCTATATGATAGTCTGCTATAGCTGAAAGCAGGACTCTATGTTCTATTACAGCACTTTCTTCTACTATAAATTTCTAGGTGTGTTTCTTTCCCTCATTTATAAGTTACTTGAGAGCAGGAACCACATCTTATTCCATTTATCTCTGGTAAAATGCCAATTCATTCATTAATTCTTTCGATAGTATTTTTTGAGCACCCACTATGGGCTAAGTGTGGAAAGATTCATCAGTGAATAAAACAGACAAGGTCTCAGCCTGTAGTCCTTGTAGTGGAGCTTATTTGCTAGTGGGAGAGAAGGCACACGAACAAAAAAAATGCAAAAATACCAAATAGTAACATGTGTTAGTGTAATATTAAATTAGAATGCTGGAATGGAAGGCGGGTGGCCACTTAAAGCACTCTCTACGTGGGTCATCATTAGGTTGAGGTCTAAATGACAAAAAAAAAAAAAAAATCAGGCATGAAGAGCCCTGGAGTAGATCCAGGTATAGGGAGGAACAATGGCAAGGGACCTGGGGTGTTTGCTAAAGTGGATTAATGTGTGAGATTCTAAATTCAAAATGTCAATGTAAGCTTTTTTTTTTTCTTAAGAGAACATTACTTTATACGTCTTGAAATGGCTTCTAATTATAAGTTGTAAATGTATCTGAGGTACTTCAGTCATTTAGGAATCTTGAATATTACTTATGGCTCCTGGAAGAACCAAGACATCTATAACAGGCATACTTCACTGCAGGAGGGTCCCTTGCCTGGCAGGGTGGCAAAGCTGAATGGAAACAATAACTGATTTTTCCTTATCTTTGAGGCTATCTGAATTTGAAATATGCTATTTTTGTTTAACAATCATATTAATAATTATTTATATATGGGGCGCCTGGGTGGCTCAGTCAGTTAAGCGTCCGACTTCGGCTCAGGTCATGATCTCGCGGTCCGTGAGTTCGAGCCCCACGTTGGGCTCTGTGCTGACCTCTCAGAGCCTGGAGCCTGTTTCAGATTCTGTGTCTCCCTCTCTCTCTGACCCTCCCCCATTCATGCTCTGTCTCTCTCTGTCTCAAAAATAAATAAACGTTAAAAAAATTATTATTTACATAAAACAATTATATTTTTATCAGGGCTCTGTATCAGTCAGGAACTTAGCAACCAACAAATTCCGATTCATATAGTTCAAGAGACTGCAAATAAGAGGCTGCTTACAGGGGTGTAGACAGGGCGAAGGGAACAAGCAGGGATGGTGAGGGATTAGCAATGGTGGGAGCCAATACTGTCCTAGGCCTGAAGGGACAAGGGGTGTTACAAAGTCCATTACTTCAGTCCAGTGCAAGCTGAAGTCAGGGAAGGGTGTAGCTCAAAAAATATGGCCCAGAGCAGGAAAGGAGCAGGAAAGAAATACCCTGTCTTCTCTTTCCTTCTGCCTCATCTTGAGGTGCCTCCTTTGGCCAAACCCACCCAAGAGCCAGCTGGCAGTGGAGCCTGGTTGATGCAATGCGGCCCGCAGGAGTTGGTCCCCAGAGCTCAGAGCTGCATGGACAAAGGCCAAGGATGGACCCAGGGTGAGGAAGAAAGTAAGCCACAATGCACACATCCTCACTTTTGAAATAACAAGCAATAATAGGTCTGAAGAGAGTTTGTAGGTTTCTTTTGGAGCTCCAGCCTCACTAGGACCTGTGTGATACAAAGTGCCTTTCCCCAGCTAAGGATAGAGAACCTGAGGGGTTTTCAGTCATGTCTTTAAACATAGGAAATTATTTGAAAAGAAGTTGAAATCAGCTCGGGGGACTCTGAGAATGGAATTCGCAGTGGAGTTTTTAAGGCTTGTTTTAAGGCCAAGTCTTGTGTTTGTGCTTGTGGGAGAAAGGGATAGACCAGGAAAGAGTAGGTATGAAGGTGCAGGATTGGGGGTCTGGGAAGAAGAGCCCTGTGGCTGACATGGATTTCTCAATGTATAATCATTGATACCCCCAGAAATTCTTGAAATCTAATCATATGCTGAAAATGTGTTTGCTAATGAAAGGTTCTTGACATTGATACAAGCATGGTTTTATGACGCACAAATACTTACATTTTCAATTCAGCAATTTAAAGTAGCCAAAATCTTCAACTGTCATTGCTCGACATATACAAAACGCCCGTGCATACTTGTCTGTGTATTCTCCTACATAAAATATCAATGCTCCCAGGCTCAGATACTTGGTGGATTTAGGCTAAGTCATATTTAGACCACATCTGATATTTTGTCTAAAACTTCCCGAACTGAACAACCTCTTATTCTACATCCAAATATTGTGTAATATTTCAGTCAATAATTTTTTGTTAATGTCGAACTTAGATTTCCATTGTTTCTCTTTCACGTGGAAAATAGAACAGTTTCTAGATGGGGAAGGGCATGGGATATATCTTATTGGATCAAAGGGTATGCATACCGTTTTGTTCTTGAGCACTTGAAATGATTTATGTCACATATTCCCTTCCAAAAGCTTAGTATTTGCCATTCTAACTATTTTATAAATTGTTAACTCATTAAATTTCAAGCATTTCTGTGAAGTAGGTACTATTATTATTATGATGCTCATTACACATATGCGGGAGCTGAGAATGGTGGCATGGAGGGGTTAAGTACCTAACACAAGGCTGCACGGTTAATAAATGGAATTAAAACTGAGATTTAAACAGGAAATCTGGCTCCACAGTCTGTGGCCTGCACTGCTATGCCAGGCTGTCTGCATTCAACGGTGGCTTGAGTTTTATGATAATTCCACTATTGTAGGGTTGAGATTTCCATATTATGAATCGAAGTGTGTACCAAACATTTAAACCAACATTTTCAAAAGCACCCAGTACATCAGCCCTCACATTAAAAATACTGCTAATTAGAATATTACCATAGCATTTAAATACAGAGAACAAACTGAGGGTTTCTGGAGGGGAGGTGGGTAGGGAGATGGGCTGAATGGGTGAGGGATATTAAGAAGGGCACTTGTTGAGATGAGCACTGGGTGTTAATATGTAAGTGATGAATCACTGGGTTCTACTCCTGAAAGCAATACCATGCTGTATGTTAACAAACTTGAATTTAAATAAATAAATTAAAAAAAAAAGGATATTACCAAAATAGAATCCATTAATGTTTCTTTGGGCCAATAAAAGGAAAAGATTTAACAAGCATTCCTTAAAATTCACTGCAGGAATGCCGCTATAGGATGTCCCCCGTAGAAAGGTTTCTCTCAACGAGTAAGTTTGGAGAACATCATGTGTTATATCCATGTATTTGAGATTCACGACCCACATAGTAAAAGTTCAATGAAGTCCTCACTAAACACACCTGTTTAACTTTTTTTTAGCCCAGAATTTACCAAGTTAAGTTGACAAAAATTATTTTTTCACAAAACACTTATTATCAGACCACAGGGCCAGTGTTGTACAATTTTGAGCTGGTCCCTTAAAATTAAAGCCTTGGCTCTGAGATTTCTTGAAGGCAAACAAAAAGTGGGGAGGGACTGAAGAAAATGACCAGCAAGCGAAATGATTCAGGCTGGCATCTTTGTGTCTGCACTGTCCAAATTCTCCTGTTAAGGTCTACAACAATCTGCTAAAAGGGTATTTCCTATCACTGAATAGCGTCGTCTGTTGGATTTCTTTCTGATCTGAGGCAGCTCTTGATGCAAATTTGGGAAGAGTAGCGGTGAATCTCACTTGCCTTTCCTGTGTGTGCTGTAGATATCTCCTCAAATAGCCTTGCTTTGTTTGACATTTTAGAGTGATTTCTGAATGTTCAAAAAGGGCAGATTCTAAATCCAGATCTGGTGAGAAATGCTGTTACTTATCTGAGAAGAGCAGCAATGGAGTGCACACACAGATGTGAAAGGAGATCTTTTTAAAACAGAAATAAGAGAGGAGAGAGATAGAGAAGAACTTGATGTAGGAATTTGATATTACTGAAGGCCCTGCAGTTATGGTAGGCACCTCATGCTGTAATTTCTCTTCATTTGGGCTGGGATTCCCAGCCACATTCTAAGAATATGGTTAAGAACATTGTATTCTCTGTACTGTAACTCTCTCTCTCTCTCTCACTCTCGCTTTCTCTCGATTTCTCAACACCAGTCAGGTTTGGGCTTATTGTATTTTTGGACAACTCGTTCTGACTCTAGCTTTGTCCTCTCTTCCCATGTCTTCCCCATGGTAGTGACCCCTCCCCCCCATCTTTTGGTCCCTCTGGACAAGTCAACCCTCCCCAGGGCAAGATGGAGAACAACTTCGCTTTCTTACAGTCATCATTGCTTCTCCTGTTTCTCCCCATCAACTGGCTCCCAAGGCCCAGGACTATCGGGAACCACTGTTGTGTGGACCCTCAACGCTGCGCTTCTATTTTCCATTAGTCTTGGGCCTGCGCCGGCAGGGAGAAAACTGCTCTCTGGAAGTAAACTTGTGACCTGTGCAAAATGAATTCACTTTTCGATGGCACCAGAGGACCATTTAGTAAATTACTTTCATTGTACAGAATACCACCCTGGTGTCCTGGAAGATGGAATTGGTGTCACATGGGTGAGCTATTTTCTCCCTGAGAAAAAGTATACTTCCATAAAGGGCTCTGGCAGGTGTGTGATGAGTCTGGTCGGGGGACGGTGGGAGGGGGGTCTGGCAGGACAGAGCAAGCATGGCGATAGAGTTTGGTCCCTAACACTTCTAGAAGTGGGTCAGGAGGGTTTTCTGGGGACACTAAAACTAATTCTTCACTGCAGTTTGTGGCAGTAACATTGACTAATGGAAACAACAACAATGGCAACAAGTGTTTACTTAGCTCCTGTCAAAGTCTGGCACAGTGGAAGATACTTCACACATATTATGTCACTTAATTCAGCAAAAACAGTAAGAGATAGGTATTTTGATATCACTGTTTCATGGAAATGAGACTTTAGAGAATTTAAGCCTCATATTAAGGTCAGGCACATAGAATGTGTTGACATGAGAGTACAAATTCATTCATTCATTCAACAAATATTTATGTTATGAGACCCTTCTTGGTGCCAGGGATATAGCAGGCAACAAACCCCCCCAAATGAGAATATAGTATATTAGACAATGAAAAGTGTAATGGAGAAAAATAAAGCAGGATAAGGAGATGGAAAGCCTTTGTGTGGATGACTGTTCTATTTTATGTGAGCAGGGGTCAAGGAAGTTGTCTCTGATAAGTTGACATTTAAGTAGAATTGAAAGGAAGGCAGAAGTGAGTCACGTACATACTTCAGAGACCAGGAAACAGTAGGAGCAAGGGCCCTGTGATGAAAATGTGCTTGGCGTGGGCAAGGACAGGAGATCAATGTGACTGGAGCAGAAAGGGGGAGGGGCAGGGGTAAGAAATGAGGGTAAATGCCCTTATCAAAGAGACCTCCGAGAGCTTCCTTGCCTCTTTTGCCACGTGAGTACACAGTGAGGACTGCGGCTATCTACAAACCAAGAAGTAATCTTTCATCAGACACTGAATCTATTGGTGCCTTCATCTGGGATTTCCCAGCCTCCAGAACTGCGAGAGAGTTTTTTTTTTTAATTTTAATTTTTTAATGTTTATTATATGGGAGAGAGAGAGAGAGAGAGAGAGAGAGAGTACTCAAGCAGGGGGAGGGGCAGAGAGACAGAGACAGAATCTGAAGCAGGCTTCAGTCTCTGAGCTGTTAGTACAGAGCCTGATGTGGGGCTCGAACTCACGAACCATGAGATCATGACCTGAGCTGAAGTTGGACACTTAACCGACTGAGCTACCCAGGATCCCCAGAGAAATAAATGTTTTTAAGCCACCCAGTCTATGGTATTTTTGTTAGAGGAGCTCGAATGGCCTAATTCACACTATAAAGGCTAGTAAGGGTTCTTCCTTTTGCCGTGGGAGATGTCAAGCCCCTGGTACTCTTTAATTGCCCAGAGTCAGGAGGCCCAGCCTCTATGCCCCAGGAGAGGATAGTCACCCTTTGGGGTTCCATGAATGGATCACAGATGGATGCTGTAATTCTTCACTCTTCCAGCTAGGTATAGAGGAGAACAATACCCCTTTCACCTTCACCATCTCTGTGCTTTTTGAAACTTGCATGGGGAAGTGAGTTGCCCAGCAGAACAACTCTGAGGAGGCCCCTGCCACCCTCTAGACCCACATACCACTTTGAGTCACAAGAATGGACAAATGGCTTCGGGTTTTCCCACATTTCTTCCTGAGAGGTTTCCTGGGACATCTCCATGCTGAATATGTCGTGAATATATTTTCTTTAATCCTTAATCGCCATCTGATAAGCCCTCCCTGAATGTTCCCCTATCCCCACGCTACTCTGTACATGCTGAAATCTGACCCTTCTTCCATTTCTCTTCATCTGTCCAACCCTGCCTCTATGCCCTTTGGAGCTCTTGGTTGTCATTCTGTCATCAGCACACACATTCTCATCCTCTTCCCTGGATGTGCCCTTTACCCTCTCACTCCAGCTGGACCCTGGCTCTCTCTGAGGACACTGCTTCTTCTGCAGTCTTCTCAAGGAGAGACTTTTGATTTCATACCCCATGGACCTTAAAGCCTGGAAAAAAGGGCAAGTCTCTTCCTGACTTGCCTTTGCTACTTCTAATTAATCATTGCTCTTGCTTCCAACTTCAAAGCTTTCAGCCCCTTTGAAGCACATCATCTGATGTTACCACCTGCTACCCCACCTTGTTGTCATTCACTGACCTTAGTCCTTGTGCCTCCAGCACCTGCTTTGCTGTCTTTATCTCTACTGCCAACGATAATGATAGTGACAGCGCTCACTGAGTTTTCTCTCTTCTCCTGGAACTCTTCTAAACACCCCAAAAGCTTTATCTTATTTAATTCCTTTAATGCTATGAGATAGGTATTGTTACCACCCTCATTGTATAGATGAGCAAACTGAAGTGCAGAGAGTAATACACTTTGCCTAACATCACACACAGTTAGTGACAGAGTCAGGACTGGAAATGCAGGCTGGCTCCTGAGCGTGCGCACTTACACACTATATTAAGCTGTTTCCTTGTCAATGTTCTTGGCAAACTTAACAGCTATGCAGTTGACCCGTTTGACACCCTGGCCTCTCCGCTCCTTGATCTCCTTGGTTCCTCTACTCTACCACAACTACCCACACCTACAGTCACATCCATGGCCTTGTCATCAGTGATAACAGCATTACCTCAAAATGTTGATTTTGAGTTTTGCACTCTTTGTGTCTTTCTAACCCTCTACAGTAGTAGTCCCAATTCAGAAATCCCTCAACCTTGGGAAAGCCTCAATTCCAACAAATGGTATTAATATATCCCGTACCCCCTGCCCCAAATCTTCATATCCTTTCAGTGGAGTATGGCAACAAGTTGAGGGAGCACTTCCTGATTTATCTAAGGCTGTATAACAAATCACCACAGAGCTTAGTGGCTCAAGACAGCAAACTTTATTTGCTCACAATTCTGCAGGCCAGAAATTTGAGCAACACTTGACTCGATGGCTCTTCTGTTCCATGTGGCTTCAGCTGGAGATCCTCATGAGGCTGGAGTCAGATGACAGCTGAGATTGGAGTGTCCACGACGGCCTATCTCAGGTCTGGAACCTCGGTGGTGATGGCTGGGATCTCTCTCTTGCTCTCTCTCACTCACTCTCAGTTCATGCAGGGCTGCCTCCAGGGTCTGTCTTGGGCTTCCTTACATGACAGCTGGATGGCAAGAGTGAGTATTTTAATTGGCAAAGCTCGAAGCTGCAGAAACTTTGCACACAGCACACAACACTTTGGCTGCATTCTCTTAGTCAAAACAAAATATACAGTGAGCCCCAATCCAAAGGGAGGGGAAATAGACTCCACCTCTTGGTGGGTGAGTGGCAGGATCATACCGCAAAAGAGCATGTGCATGGGGGGTATTGTTGTAGCCGTCTTTGGAAATACATTTTAACCGTGACATAGCACTTCAATTTCCTGTCTCATCCTCTCCCCTTTCCTCCTTGCCTGACAATATTCCTGACCTGGTCAAACCCAACTATCAATCCACTCCATGCTTGCATTTGAGTAGATGAATGTTTCTGGAGAAAACTCATGCAACTTTCTGAATTTTTAATAGAAACGTTCTAACTTTCTAACTTTGCTTCCAACCAGCTGGCCTTCTTTCAAATTTGCATGCCATGCTCCTTCCAGTCTCTGGCCCCTGAATGTGACACTCCCCCAAACATTTGCATGGCTGTTGTCAACCATTCACATCTCATCTCCTCCCAGAGGCCTCTGAACACCTTAGTCAGGAAGATTTCACTTGCCCTCTTGTAGACACCCCATATCACATTACTTCATTTTTTCATAGCAGTCACCCTCTAAAATTTGCTTATTCATCAAATGGTTTCTGTGTTTACTGTTAATTTCTTCACCAGAATGCTAGATTTTTGAGGGCAAGACTTTATCTTGTGATTCATAGAGTCTAGACAAGGCCTAGCACAGAGTATGTTCTCTGTGGATATTTATTAACTCGCTGAACCAATGCTTTTTGATTTACTGAATCATATAAGTAATTCAAGCATATGAGAAAAATGTCAAATAACATCAAGGCATAACATAAAAAGTAAAATTATCCTTCTGCCTTCTCCAGGTCCTGCTCCTAAAAAGTAAGTTGGTTTGGGAAGTTGTGGAATTTAGCACATGAACATCATCCCTCTCTCTCCTCTTTTTTTTTGAAAGTTATATTGTTGTTTAGAATGTCTTATTTTGTTTCCCTTTATAACTATATACCTTCTTTTGGTTATACTTTATCACTATTTCTTGGGTCCCCTTTATGTAATAAGAGAAAAGGTACCATAGCCTCTCCCTTCCCCTAGTCTCTATCCCCTCCCCTCAACATGGGTTATTACTGTTACATGATCAAGGTTTATTACATTTATATTCTGATCTGTAACTATAATTACGTCTTCTGTGCTTTTACGATAGGTTAGTTTCTTAAAATCAAAAACCATTAAATGGCAATTGGAAATTATAATTATGTAAATATTATTCAGTGGAGAACCAAGTAGTTTGATTAGAGTTGTAGAGAAAGAAAAATAATCCTAAATTACCAAACTTATGGCACTCAAAGGAGAAAAGACCCAATCTTCAAGGTCAAATGAGTTCTCTGTTTTCCACTTCATATTACTTTACTTGCTAAAATCATGCTGCAGTTTAATTTGCTTTGATTTGACATATGACATTTCTTGACAGCTTTCTTTATCTTTTCTAAAATCTCTAATTGCCTCTCTTTTTTTCTTGTTGATATGAATATTATAATAATAAAATAAATCTTTTATAGCAGTTACTCAAGGTCAGGCACTAAATACTGTGCATGCATTATTTCACTTAATACCCACAATGACCCTAGGAAGTAGAAATTATTTTTATACCCATTTTTAAACCAGAAAAGTGAGCCAAGGGGAATTTAAGTAATTGCTCAAGGTCACATACTTAGTTTGTAATTTGAACCAAGCAGTCTGATTTTGGAGATGGAGACTTCAATCACGTGATTTATTTATCTAATTAGTAGGTATATCAAGCTTCTATAATTACACTGTTGTCGAAATAAATCGATTTTTTTAATTGATGGCCTTTACGGGGTGCAGGGGGCATTCCCAACTTCCTGTTTCAGTGTGAGTTTTAGGTTTTAGTATTGCTGCATAGCCGTCATCTTGACATTTTTTTTGTTGCACTTCTGGTTTGATCCACACATCTTCCTGTTTCTTTCGTTTCATTTAAATTTTTGCTGGCATACATATAAGTCTTTCAGAAAGTGTAACTAGAAAGCCAGATTTCTGAATCCTTGCATGTTTAAAAAGTTTTCGCACTTGATTGATGGTTTGCTTAGCTATAGAATTTAGGTTGAAAATAATCTACCAGAACTTTGCTGGGATTGTGCCACTATCTCCCAGGATCCAGAATAATTGATGAGAAGTCTGATGCCCATTCTTTTGTAGATATTTCCCCCATCCCCCCCTTAAGGTTTTTGTTCTTCTCTTTAACTTTGATGTTTCAAAATTTCATAATAATATGTTTAGGTGTGGGCCTTTTTGTTCAGTAATTGGTGCATCCAAGACTTGTGTTAGCTTCTGCTCTAGGAAATTTTCTTCAATGATTTATTTAATTTTCTTCCTTCCAGTTCTTATTTTTTTCTCTCCTGGAACTCCTGTGGGATTGGTGGTGGAATTCCTAGATGGAAGTTAGAGCTACCATTTTGCTTAAGTTTTTCTCCTCTTTTCCTTTAAAAATTTCCTCCTTTCCTTTCTTCTTTCTTCCTTCTTTTAAATCTCAATCTTTTCTGTGACTTTGTCTTCTGGCCCTTCTATTGATTTTTCTTTTGACAATTATGTACTTAATTTCCAAAGCATTGCAGTTGTTCTCTGTACTATGTTCAAGTATCCTGTTCAATTTTGATGGATACAGTCTCTTTTCAAACCTGTACATGCACTTTAGTAATCAGTTCCTTTGTTTACCTTCGAGATTTTTCATGCTGTTGGTTTTCTCAAAATGTTTGCTGAGACTTGGTGGCTTGTTCCTGTTTGTAATAGAAAGATTAGATTTTTAAATGTGGGCCACTAAGGTAAATTCCTTTTGGAGCCAAGGAGATCTCTTTTTACAGCAGATATCACCATCCTTCTTTTCCAAAAAGATGTCTCTGGGCTATTCATACTCTGGGAGCAGTTCACACTGCTTGCTCCCCATATATAACCTGGTATATTTTTATCCAACTAAAACCAGAATAAAGTGAGTGCCATGGGAAGGCTTAGGGAGAAAGAAGGGGAGTCTGTCTTATAGGTGGTGGTTCTGCCACGGGTTAGTATTTTAAGTGGCTGATTGTGTACAATGGAACCCTAGAAGGTTTTTGTTTTTGTTTTATTATTATTGTTATTGTTATTATTTTATTTATTTATTTTTTTTAGCAAGAGCAGGGGAGGGGGCAGAGGAGAGAGAGAATCTTTTTTTTTTTTTTTTTAATTTTTTTTCAACGTTTATTTCTTTTTGGGACAGAGAGAGACAGAGCATGAACGGGGGAGGGGCAGAGAGAGAGGGAGACACAGAATCGGAAACAGGCTCCAGGCTCTGAGCCATCAGCCCAGAGCCTGACGCGGGGCTCGAACTCACGGACCGCGAGATCGTGACCTGGCTGAAGTCGGACGCTTAACCGACTGCGCCACCCAGGCGCCCCGAGAGAGAGAATCTTAAGCAAGCTCCATGCCCAGTGTGGAGCCTCATATGGGGCTTGGTCCCACGACCATGAGATCATGACCTGAGCTGAAATCAAGAGTCAGATGCTTAACTGACTGAGCCACCCCGGAGTCCCTGTTTTTGTTTTTTTAAAATGAAGACTTTATTTTTGTAGAGCAGTTTAAGGTTCATAGTGAATTGAGAGGAAGGTACAGAGGTTTCCCTTATACCCCCTTCTTCCACACACGCATAGCCTCCCCCACAATGGATATTCCACAACAGAGGGGTACATTTGTTACAACTGATGAACCTACACTGACACATCCTGATTACCCCAAGTCTATAGTTTACATTAAGGTTCACTCTTGATGTACAAACGTATGATGACATGTATCCATTACTATATTATGCAAAGCATTTTCATTGCTCAAAAAGTCCTCTGTGAACTTCCTGTTGCCCCTTCCCTCTCCCTGCCCCCAACCCCTGGCAACCATGGATCTTTTTATTGTCTCCATAGTTTTGCCTTTTCTAAAATGTCATATCCAGAATGTCATATTATTGGAATCATATAGTATGCAGCCTTTTCAGATTTGCTTCTTTCACTTAGTAATATGCATTTAAGTTTTCTCTCCAAGTCCTGATAGTTCACTTCTTTTTATTGCTAAATAATATTCCTTTGTCTGGATGGACCACAGTTTATTTATCCATTCATCTACTGAAGGACATCTTGGTTGCATCCAATTTAAAGTGTTTTTTAATGGTGGTGAGTTTTTTGTCCTTGTCTCAAAACCCATTGATCAGAACTATCTCCTCCAGCCCCGCATTATCTTACAAAGTCACTGCCCCACTGTAACCACTGGCAACACAGCCAACTTCCAGGACTCAGAATATAGAGCAACTGATTAAATCTCTGTTGTCTAAGAAGGGGCTCGGCAGGTTACCCTTGGGCCAGCCCTGGCCTCTTCCTAACTTCTTATTTCGTGCCTATTTTACCACGAATATATCTTTTTTTCCCTCGTGAATATGAGATCATTGTGAAAATTCGAAAAGTTCTGAAGTTGGAATATTAACTATCACTCAATATTATACCACTCAGTAAACAGGTGAAAAGGTAAGTAGCACATGATGTATACAGTTTTTAGTTGACTTAAAAAATTTTATAGCTCGTATTTTTTTGGTAAGTTTATTTATTTTTGAGAGAGACAGAGACAGTGTGAGTGGGGGGAGGGGCAGAGAGAGAGAGAGAGAGAGAGGGAATCCCAAGTGCCGTCAGCACAGAGCCGGATGCAGGGCTCAAACTGACGAAACTGTGAGATCATGACTTGAGCTGAAACCAAAAGTCGGATCCCTAACCAACTGAGTCACTCAGGCACCCCTATAGCTCGTGTTTTTAAACATTCTTCAAAACATGATCCCTGATTGTTGCATGGTATTTATCACATGGGTATACTACAGTTCAATTTTTCTCTACTTTTGAAGTTTGGGATATTTCTAGGTTTTTTTTTTTTTATCATGAATGCTACTATGAGAAATAAACTCATTCATAAAGTTTTGCTTTGTTTTGTTTTCACACATTTCTTAGTTCCTTGGATTAATTCTTAGAATGCAGGTAATAGACAAAAGTGTTTCAACACATTCTAGAGCTTTTGTTACATACTGCCCAATTGTCATCTGATGGTGAAAAATGGCTATACTTTTTGCTAGTATGTAAAAATTCCCTTTTGACTGAACTAACATCTAAACTTGATATCGTTTTAAAAAAAAGAGAGACTGGGGAAACAAAGATTTTCTATCAGTATGACAGGAGAAAATATTTTTAGGCGTTTTTTTCTCTTGCATTTTTAAAAAATCCTTAGTGAGATTAAATATGTCTGGTATCCCATTTGCATCTCTTCTTTAGCAATTTTTCCTTTCAGATCTTTTGACTTTTATTGTGCTAGTGTGCTTCTCTTTTATTAATTTATTTGTAAGCCTTTTATAAATTAAGAATTTTTCACACATTTATATGGACGTATGCATATCTATATCTACAAAATCAAACAATTTACTTAAATATTGTTTATTTAAATCTTGCTATTGTTGCGTTTCTAAAGCAGGGGTGAGATGTGAGCCCTCCATGGAAGGGTTGGGCCTCCTCTCGGAGGCACAGAGCCCACAGAGCGGTCAGCGCTGTTACCATTTTGCAAAGCTCCAGGGAAGCAAAACAAAAGAAACAGGGCAGCTTTGAAGGTCCCTGCCAAACTCTTTAGAGCAACAGGATTAGGAGGAAAATGAGGCTTCTAAGAGCATGACTAAACATTTAATACCCCCTCGGAACCCACAAAACAAAAACACAATCATCTTCATCTCACAATTAGAAAGAAATCATGAAGGACAGTGGCTTTGCTGATCTCCTTAAATGCATTATAAACCTTAGATGGAAATTTTTTTTTTGCAACAAAGTGGCCAAAGCTTTATGGCCAGCACAGGATAACTCAGAGCGAATCTTCAGGTACCCAAGACTTTTCATCCCTAGAAACATGGGGCTTAATTTCTACATCATACGTGGTTTTAGTCTGCATAAATTTACTACTGCTTTTGAAATAATTCAATTTCAAGAACAATGGAAGCTTGAACCCACTTTGGTGGTGGCCATTAATAGCTCTTGTTTGATGAATAATTCTGAAAACTCTTTTTTTCTCGTCACAAAAAATGAACTGGTGATGCATATGCTAGCATTAAGAAAGAGCTTAATATATTGGCAGATAAAAACACAGCACACACTGAAGGAATGTATTATGGACATAAGCCATAAAAATGTTTTTAATTTCTTTTGGTGTTAAGATACAGCGTAAGAAACTAGTCAATTTCTGGAGAGTCACTTGAGGCAATTTGCATATAGAATGTTTATGGCAGATGTGACTGAATAAATGGAGCCAGTTCCTGTGAATGTTGCCTCCCATCTTTGTCCCGGCTACCAGCATCTGGAAATTGTGGCCATGCTGCATTAAGAAAAATGATTACAGGGATCGAAGACAATATTAGGTCTTCCCCACAAAGTTTATATGATTTTAACTGAATTTGCAGCTAACTGATGTAGTACTATTAGAGGTTTCTGTGAAGTGAGCAACTTAAGGAACTCTTTCAACAGAAAGAGAAATAAATATTTTTCTCCCAGTCCCAAAAACTTTTTTCTTTTCTTTCCTTTCCTTTCTTTTCCTTTCCTTTCCTTTCCTCCCCTCCCCTCCCCTCCCCTCCTCTCTCTCCTCTCCTCTCCTCTCCTCCTCTCCTCTCCTCTCCTCTCCTCTCTTCCCCTCCCCTCCCCTCTCCCTCCCTTTTTCTCTTCTCTTCTCTTCTTTTTTTCAATGGTGTAACATGAATTCACCCTGTTTGTACGCACTGACATCCTTTTGCATTTCATCCTGGAAGAGAGCTTACTGCAAAGTCTTCTTTACCGCCAGATTCTGGGGAAGCATTTATTTACGTACCAAGGGAGGGGCACTTCATGTGGATAAAAAGTGATGAAAAGGCTATGAAAATGACACCACTGAAAGAGAGGATCATTCGCCAAATTACAAAACGCAACAGACAATTTTCTTTGACTCCATTCCAGATGTGAGAAACAGGTAACGTAAGGCAATCATCCTGCCAACAGGACCGGTTTCCTTGGGGGCCCTGGCAGAGACAAGGAGGAGCACAGTGAGTGCCACAGATTGTAGCTCATCATGGACTTCTCAGCCCAGATGCAATGGTGAAAATAGATAGGCTCCACTTTCTGTTTGGTTACCTTCAGGGGTCAGGTCCCAGTGCATGTCAAGAGCTCTGCTGGCCGGCCTCTTTCCCAGCCACCCTCCGCTGGCTCCAGGGTCTTCTCAAGAGCAAATGTCACCAGCTCAGGTTGGCCTTCCGTGACCTGCCCATTTAAGTTACATCTCACAGTCACAGACACTCATGGCCTCCTGTGGTGTTCCTTCATGGCTCCCACCGTCATCTGTAAATGCTCATTCAATTGTGTGCTTTCCGGTTTCTCCCGTCAGGCTGTGGTCAGGGCTCTCTGCTGCTCCCCTGCACCTGTAGAAAAGGTGCCCAGTAAACCTTGGTGGCAAACGTGGGAGATTTGTGGTTTTCTGAGGGCGACTGGTGTCCATTCTCCTGCCTTGTCCAGGCAAAATTCTCCAACAGCTTGATTTCCATCTGTTTCCTTTTTCACTTTCTCTTTCCTTTTCTCTGTCCTCCCCCCCTTCCCCCTGTTCATTTGTAACAACTTTATTGGTTTCCTTGTTTTTTTCTCCTGTGTTTCTCTAGAAGGAAGCAGATGGGTAGAGGATTTCAGATGAATACTGAATATCACATCCCCATTGATGAGATCATTTCAGAATATTCTAAAATTATTCTTCATGGTTCCATGGCCGGGGAGAAAATATCCCTGGGTTTTTGAGAGTCAGGATGCTGCTGCTGCCAGGTTTAAATCATTATTAAAGAGACAAAGGCTCACCAGGATAAAGCTGCTGGAAAGTTTTCTTCAGCAGTAGAGTATATTCAATAAATACCACTCACCTGGAGGTGTGCTGGGTGAGAGCTCCTTCTTTTGTGTGTATGTATATAGTTACTTGTTACTGTACCTAAATGCCACATCTGGGGGGAGCTTACTTTTCTTTAGAACTTTAAGATAGCATCCACCCCGGGACTACCAATAGGAGATGGCTTGGTCCTGGAAAGAATTTTTAAAAAATTTTTTAATGTTTATGTTTGAGAGAGAGAAGGAGAGGGGGAGAGAGAGAGAGAGAGAGAGAGAGAGAGGGAGAGACAGAGTGCAATCAGGGGAGGGGCAGAGAGAGAGGGAGACACAGAATCCAAAGCAGGCTCCAGGTTCCGAGCTGTCGGCACAGAGCCCGATGGGGGGCTCAAACACATGAACTGTGAGATCATGACCTGAGCCATAGTCGGACGCTCAACCGACTGAGCCACTGAGGTGCCCCTGGAAAGAATATTTAAAAAAAAATTTTTTTTTTTGCATTTATTTATTTTTGAGAGACAGAGTGAGACAGAGCACGAGCAGGGGAGGGGCAGAGAGAGAGGGAGACACAGAATCCAAAGCAGGCTCCAGGCTCCAAGCTGTCAGCAGAGCCCGCTGCGGGGCTCGAACGCATGAACCATGAGATCATGACCCGCGCCGAAGTCGGTCGCTCAACCGACTAAGCCACCAAGGCGCCCCTGGAAAAATATTTTTAATGGTACGATATTAATGGCCTGAAATTTCCCACCCCTCCTCTTATAAAAGCAATGTGGGCAACTGTGTCAGAAGGGCGATGTCATGCCTTGAGACATGAGAATATGACACGTGTTCCAGGTAGTAGTGCCTACTTGCCACATTTGATCATCTCACTCTTTACTCTCTGGAAAATAAAGGACACATGGGCTTGGCTCCTTTAGAGAAGCAATCTGAACTTTGTAAGGATTAAGCCCATCAGTTGGGTGCTGAGCCATCTCTAGCTGAGTCGTTGGATTCAAAGAGCAAGCAGACCCAGCCATGTTACCTGAAAGGTAAACACCCTCCCTGCCCAGCGGTGTCCACGACAGTTTGACTCAGGTCAACTGCCTCTTTCTCTCACCTTCAGCTCAGCCCGGGAAAGGCTGCCCTGGTGCAAAGCTCTAGAAAGGCTCAACATCTCATGCAGGCAGGCAGATCTGTCAGTAACCTAGCAACGTGGCAACAAAAGCATCCTCATGCTGTTCAGCTTTTCAAATAATGAAATGATAGTCACAACATTTTGCATTTAAACTGCACTGTCTCCAAGGATCTTAAAATCTGTTGTGAATAGAAAAAAGGAGTCCCAGGAACTTGCTCCTCCTGGGATGGCTAGCTCCATTTTACAGATGGCTAAGGCAGGGCAAACAGAGCATGGAGGTCCATTTCACATGAGTGGGAGAACTAGCTGGGCATCCTACAGAAAGGACTTCTAACCAATAGAAAAAAACTGAAGAAAAGGAGCTGTAAACCAGCCCATTTTTTCTCATTAAACTTTACAACTCCTACGGAGCAGAGAATATGTTGATCATATATTTTGAAAAGTCCCAGCTTTACTGATTGCTAAATTATAGATGAGATCAATGGGTAGGTGGTCTTACAGCCACACTGCTGAATAGAGAATCAGCTCTAGGAAAAGTTTGCAAGACATGGTTAGTTTTCTAAGAATGTGATTATACCGTGATTGTTTTCTCAAGATGTAGTTCATTTCTGATCTGAAGGCAGATACTGTTGTTTGTCTCTGCCTTCTTTTTTGTTAGCAATGGTGGTTTGAAAAACATCGCTACAAATTTTTTGATATTCCTTCCAGTGAGAGATAGGGTCTTTGTAATCTCCTCTGAGTCTGGGTGGGTTTATGACTGATCCAACCAACAGAGTATTGTAGAAGTTATGCTATATAGCTTCCTAGGCTGAATCCTATAAGGTAATACAGTTTCTTCCTTATTCACTGACATTGGGAGCCCCAGGAGGCCATGTAAGGAGTCTGACTACCGTGAGGCTGGCACGCTGTGTAGAAATCCAAAGCACTGTCAGGCTATGTGTAGGTACTCTAGTTAACCATCCCAGCTGAGCTCAGCCTTTGAGTCATTCCCACCCAGGCACCAGACATGTGAGTGAAGAAGTCTCTAGATAATCATTCTGCCCTCCGCCCACCGCCCATTCATTCTAAAGGTCCCACCTGAATCCTCCAACATCGTGAAACAGATACTAGCTATCCTTTCTGTGCCGTTTTCCAAATTATCTGCAAGAATCATTAAATCATTGTTTGATGCCACTAAGTTTTGTAACCAAACCCATTTGTACGCCCAATGTGTGGTGCGGTCAGTCACTGAGACATCGAGTATGCATCAAGGAAAGGGTTTATTTGAGAGATGGCCAACCAACCAGGGCAAGGCAAGCCTCAAATCCACCTCCCCAAGGGTCGGGGTTGTATTTATTTAAGGGTGACTGCTCAGGATGTCACGGGGGATGTAGGCTGAATGCAATATGCTTATTAGATATAGGGACAAAGGAGTGTGTCCTCCTTTCTGAGCGTGAGCAGTCAGGAATCCTGTCTCTTCATGGGACATGTGTTCATTAAATGGCAGCATACACATGACAAACAGGGGAACATCCCAGGTGTGTCCTCACAGAGGTTACTTTCGTTTCCTCTTCTGTGCATCTGCAAGAATTCTTCCCAGCCTGATCTAGTCTTAACTAGTCTCATTGGTGGTCCGTAGGCTTCTGCAAGACAATCTCGTAAATCAGTCAGATCAGCCAGTGTTTCCTCAGGGTAGGATGGTAAAGCATTTGTTAATGTGTTGGTTTCAGTTTAAGGACATTTCTTGACTAGCAACAATAACTAGAACACTAACAAAACCCCAGTGGTTCACCCTCCTCTGCATATTTGTGTTCTGGAGGAGAGGCTGTGGCCCTTTCTCAACTGCTAAGGATGAATATTTATTTGTCTAAGAGAATTATGGTCATTTCGTTTCTTTTACTACATGTTTAGATTGAGTATGGCCCAGAGATTCAATCCTGGCCAATAAGGAGAGTGGAGAAGTTTGCTGGGGCTCTGCTCTCAGGACATTTCCCCTTCTTCTCAATGAGATTTGCAGGGCAGAGTGGTTCTCAGTGCTACCTTTGGGTGCTGTTGTCTGTACATGATGCCTACTCCTGTGCTACCCATCCTGGGACTAGGAGGAGAGCCAAGAGCCCACGAGGATGAGCCACACACTGAAGGTGATAGGTCAAAGAGACAAGGATGGAGAAGCTATGTCCTTGGTTAAGCACCACATTGGTGATGCTCGATCCTGGAACCACCACCACCACCATTTCCTCATTGTTTAAGCCTGTGTGTGTTGGGCCTTCTGAGACCCGCAGCCAAAGCTTCCTAGTAGCTCCCTGATATTTCAGAGCATAGGTTTTGGTCCTAAAGCTCTAGGTTCAAATCTCAACTCTGTCACTTACTTGCTGTGAAACTTTCAGTTGTTCTAACTCTGTTTCTTCATCTGTAAAATGAGGATAAACACGTTTTCATCACTGAATTTTTATGAAGATATAATGATTCACTCAGTAAATACTTATCGAGTGCCTGACTCCCAGATCAAAGAGGCAGAGAAATTCTTTCCAAAGACGGCCTGCTTCGAATCCCCCTCATCGACAGAGCCTCGTCGCCTTTTTTTTTCTTGCACTGTCTTTTATTTCTCTATGAACACATCCAACTACTCTTTTCTTGTTTTCTTCCTCCCTAATATTCATGGCCTGTCAATGAAGATCATGCTTAAGAGCGGTCTTGATGTCCACTCACACCTGCAGCTGAGAGACGTGGTTGAGGGGTTCTTTCCTGTGTGGCTGGAAGCATCACACATGCTACGTGCTGCCTTGCCCCTGTTTATCCCGAGGAATTGCCCCGTCTCACATTTTAGCTCTCTGGGCCTGGTTGGAATTCTGTCTGCCTGGCTGCCTAGGCAGCCCTTCAACCCTGAGTGAGGTCTTCAAGTGCTGTTGTCAAGCCCCTGGGGGAGAGAAACAAGTCACGTCCGCCCAGCCTGGCTCTGGGCTGCTGGGCCCCGGAGAACTGCAGCCGTAGAGCCATCGTGTCATGAGTGATGGGCCATGACCTCTCAGCTGTGCAGAACCTCCCCTCCAAAAATGCACATGCGTCCCTTTCCTTTTTCTGTGCACTTGCATCTGCTCACGGAGGCATCTCCCTGGAGCTCAGGATGCTGCATGGTTTTTAGGGTTTTTATGGGCTTGTCAGTTCCAAGTGCTTCTTGCAGTCTTGCAAAGGAAACCTGGTAAATCACCACGGGTGGCCAAATACTGTGGCCAGAACTGGCATTTGGCGGGGTTTCTGAGGAGGAGGCCACTGGCCGTTCAATCCTTACAATTTGTGAGGGGGTGTGGTGGTCTCATTAGGAAGGGAGCAGGCAAGTAGTTGCCTTTTGGGGTCCTACCTCTCATCCCGACTTTTTTACCTCCTTCTTTTGGTTATAGAGAAAACACCTCGCCTCTTAAGTCAGACAGATCTAGATTTGAAAGTTGAACTTGCTGATTAGACACTGTTTGTTCTTAGGTAAGTTACTTAACCTCTCTGAGTCTGTTTTTTTTTTTTTTGAAAAAAGATAATGCTTAACTCATAGGGTTGTTGGAAGGATTAGATGAGCTCACTATGCCTAGCGTAGTGCTCAAGAAATGTCTCATTTTAGATGTCCTCTTTGAAAACACAAGTGCACATCGAGGATTCCTATAATACAATAAGTGCTTATCAATGAGCACTCCCTCATCACTTAATGATAATTAAAGCAAGGATCAACAGGAGTTAAGTAGAGAGGGTCAAAGGAGAGAGACAGAATCTCGTAGGAAATGGGTGATAGTACCAAAGACATTGATTTTCTCACCTTGCGGCTTTCCCTGGAGTTGGGCCTTTTAGGGGAAATGACTATATATATATGTATATATATATATATATATATTTTTAAATTAGTTCTAAGGTATATACTTTTTTCACAGTTTAACATCTCTGAATTTTGAATTCATCTGACAGTTTGTGGCATTTATAATTACAACTTTTTAAATGATACATGAAGTAAGCTATAATTGAGGGCATCTTAGTTTTGATGAATATGGTAATACTTTTTGTAAACAACAATAGTGCCAGGGATCTGGGGCTTTCACTGGGATCTCTTAGAACTGCACCTCCAGACAAAGTAGCCACTATCACCATGTGGATTTTCAGAACTTGAAATGTGGTGAGTCCCCCCACCGTGACATGGTGTAGTGCAAAACACTTACCAGATTCTGAAGATGTAGTATGGAAAAAAATAATGCTAAAATATCTCCTGAACACTTTTTTTTACTGATTACATGTCAAAATAATTATACTTTGGATATAGTGGGTTAACTAAACTACATGACTAAAATTGATTTCATCTTTTTACTTTTTTAAATGAAATTTTTAAAAATGTTTACTCATGGGGCGCCTGGGTGGCGCAGTCGGTTAAGTGTCCGACTTCAGCCAGGTCACGATCTCGCGGTCCGTGAGTTTGAGCCCCGCGTCGGGCTCTGGGCTGATGGCTCAGAGCCTGGAGCCTGTTTCCGATTCTGTGTCTCCCTCTCTTTCTGCCCCTCCCCCGTTCATGCTCTGTCTCTCTCTTTCCCAAAAATAATTAAACGTTGAAAAAAAAATTAAAAAAAAATGTTTACTCATTTTTGAGAGAGGGAGGGAGAAAGAGAGAGAGCATGAGCAGGGGAGGGGCAGAGAGAGAGGGAGACACAGAATCTGAGGCAGGCTCCAGGCTCTGAGCTGTCAGCACAGAGCCTGACACGTGGCTCAGACTTACAAATCTTTGAGATCATGGCCTGAGTGGAAGTTGGCTGCTTAAATGACTGAGCCACCCAGGCACCTCTCATCTTTTTACTTTTTTAAAGTGGCTACTAGAAAGTTTAAATTCCCACGTGCGGCTCGCATTACATTTCTCCTGGACAGCATTACTTTGGAAAAAGATCAGACATTGTCTGTTGTGACCACCCTATAGATGCTGGATGGACTATAGCCCCAAATTTGGTTCAGATTATAGCATATATCAAAAGGATAGGAAAAGGCTTATTATCACATAATGATGCTTTTTAGGGGAGGGTGGAGTGGATCCCAGGCAGGTCCAAAGATGGCTGGAGAGAGGAGGGAAAGGAGACTGGTTAGAGGATGGGACTGAGGTGGGCGTTCCCACCCCCAGAGATTTGTCTGACCTAAAACTCCCTCAAGGGAACACCTGGGCTCCCCCCCCCCCCCCAGCTTTCCCAGATGTGGCACAGAAAGGGAAGATGAAAGGGGAAGGTCAAAAGTGTCAGTTCCAAGCGCTGATAATAAACGAGTCATTAGCTAATCCTGCACCCTCATTTTACCAGTGAAGACTCAGACGTAGAAAGGGGAGGTGACTTGCCTGATGTCACACAGCCAGCTAGTGGCAGTGCTTGTCACTGGGGAGACCAGAGATGTTTTCCCTTCTGTTTCACGGCTCCTCTTGGAAAGCTACCTTGGAGGACAAGAGAATCCTTTGTCCAGGGATGGTCTCCATGTTTTGTGGCTCTGTTGGGAAGGAGGAGAGGCTGAAGGGTAGTGGTCAGGCGTGGCAACAGCCCCCAGGGACTCTCTTGCCAGGGCAGAGGGAGGCCAATTTGGCTGATGTTTGCTGACAGGCTGGCTCAGGAAAATGATTTGAAAAGTTAATACTAACTCACCATAGAATGAAAAGGAAATCAAGAATCCTGAAAAAAACAAACAAAAACCAAAAAACCCCAAACACAAATAAATCCATGAGGATGGAGTGGGCATTGTGTGTACACTTTTTCTCAACATTAAAGTGGCTTTGAATCAGACCAGGAAGCCCTCACACCTACATTTTTCTTGAGGATTAAAAACTTCCAAGAGAGGTTACTAGTCCGGGGACAGAGGTCTCCCCTTGCAGGTGCACGGCTTAAATGCTTTGCAAAGAAAAGAAAATAAACTCATCGGGATTTGTTTGAAAACTTCCAGGAGAGTTGTCTTGACTGTACAGCATGAATTTTGGAAGCCCAGGTACTTAAAAACACACTTGTGAAGAGACTGATTTTAAAATCTGAAACTTTGCCTAGTTCTTGGCTTCCCTGAAGGGCCTAGTGGCACTTCAGTGTTTTCTGTTGATTGTAGCATACACAAATGCAACTGCATTTGTTTTGACTTGTCTGATTTTCTTCCATCCGGGAAGTAGAGCAGACTTCTCTTGGAAATGACATGGGGTAAAGTCTCAAATAATTACCAATTCCAGCTGACACTTGGTGGGACCCTGGAGCATGCTTCTATCTGCTACCTTCTTGAAAGAATATAGGATAGAAGAAATTGATTGAGAACCAGGCAAAGAGCTCCTTGTAGATTGCGGCCAGTCAAGAGAATTTCAAGAATATTTGCACGTCGAGTCAGCCCACAGTTGCCTGGTGAGTGGGACGTGATGGATATAAACAGGTAAAAGCTGTGGTCAATACCCAATTAACTATATTTAGCTTTGAAATGTCTTTTGTTTGGTACTGTCTTCTGAATATGAGGGATTTTATGGTTGAAACAATACCCACCTATACCAAGTATATATTCTGTGCCAAACCTGGGGTAAAGTGATTTCACACTGGGGATAGCCTCTCTATTGACTCTATGATTTACTGTCTGAGGGGCTCTTTTCCTTGGAGAGGAACATTCACTACTATCTATCTTTTTACTGATGCTCAATTTGTTAATTTTTTAGATTTTATGAAACAGTAGACAGCTCTTTAATAATTAAACAGTTAGTACTCCTCAGAATATTTGTACCTACTTACCATGACTAATCAGTCAAAATTTAGGAGTTTGATATTTTCCCTCTCAAACTCAGAAACTTATTTGATTAAACTATTTTAAACAGTTAACTTTCCCAAGTCCAAGGTATCAGAGTCTTTTAAATGCTCTAAAAACCTTAAGAAGGAGATAACACATGTGGAATACTATGAAGATTGCATACCTTATTCTTGCAATTACAGTACAGATTCCAATGTTTTATTGTTTCTATCCATACCTGTACCCTCATTATCACTCTAATTTCTTATGCCTTCCCAAGGTAGCAGTAATTTTACCAGAGAAACTTACATGGCAGAATAAACCAGCAGAATTTTGGGTCTGGGCATGGTACCCATTTTCCAAGTTCAGGATGCTTTAAACCAGAGTCTGGTCAGTGGCCCTGACTGTGTCTGCTTTTTTTTTTTCTTTAATTGTTAAAAAAGTTTTGAGAGAGAGAGAGAGACAGAGCAGGAGTGGGGGAGGAGCAGAGAGAGAGGGAGACACAGAATCTGAAGCAGGCTCTAGGCTCCACGCTGTCAGCACAGAGCCTGACGTGGGGTTCGAACTCACGAACTGTGAGATCATGACCTGAGCCGAAGTTGGACGCTCAACTGACTGAGCCACCCAGGCACCCCTGCATCTGCTTTTTAATTTGTTTCTCTCACTAATCATTAGATTGTAGGATTTTAAGGCTTTCAGACTTTTGATGTATGCTGTTTTTTTCACTGTCGTGGTGTATATTGGCCTGGCCAAGTCTTTAAGTAAACATGGAAATATAGTTACAATTTCCTAACATTTCATTATTATTAATAAGTGCATGGAGATGGTTAGCTTCATGTTGTACGTTCTCCTCTTTGGGCTACAAGGTGGATGCTGAGATATATACCTTCTAGGTCCCTCCCTGAGGACTCAGGCACTCATTCCCCCAGAGGGCAGGCATGTTGCCCGCTGATGGCTCATAGCAAGGTCCACCCTCAGAAACTGACCTTAGACAAAGGCAGATGCCTTTCTCCAAGGACAGGTTGACGTGGTGGTGCAAATGTCTGAGCCCCTTGCCTCAGTATGGGATATGTCTGAAAAGCCATTCCACTTTGAGAGCTCCCCACGGGATCGGCTTAGACTTTGGCTGCCACCGCATCACATTTCAACACTCCCCTCTGCCCCTTCCTGCCCACTTGCTTTCAGCAGTTGTTCCCAACAGGACACCCCAATAAACTTCCATCTCAAAGTTTGTTTCCGTGAAGCCCATCTGTGAAGGTTGGTGCCAGGTGTAGTCCTAGGAAATAGGATCTGGGTGATGATGCCACCAACCAAGTGGCAGTGAGGACCCCATCACCGGTTGTGGCCCCCTGGTGTGCGATATGGTGCAATTGCTAAAATATGGTGGACTGAGATGGGATACTGGCAGAGTGGAATTTACCAGCAGATGAAATATTTCAGTATTTGAGAGGTCAGGAAAACTAAACATTTTTAGCATTATGAAATTGGATGGTAGTTGGTTGGGGGTACCAAGGCACTGAGAAAATGAAAGACTGAGGGTGATTAATCACCAATTTAAGGTGAAGTGTGAAACGCAGAGGGCCTCCTTGGCAGCACATAAAGAGACTCTCATTTCCTGTAGCCAAAGGGCAGAAAATGCTCAGCATTAGGTTTAGGACTTAATTATAAGGGTGATGGACCTCCAGAAGAGGTTGAATTCTCAAACTTGGTAAGTCTGCTACCCCAAGGTCAGGGTCCTGATGAGAAAGGTGTGGGACTCTGAGACTTGAGATGGGGTCATCTGGGTTAATGTACTTGAAAATTTTAATTCCTACAGTCCCCTGAACCCTCTAGGCCTGTGGAATGGCCACAGTTCTCACTAATAAAGGCTAGTTCACCGTTTTCTTGAAGACAAGACAGAGGTACTCATCCTGGCACCCTCCAAGATCTATCTGTATCTCTTCCTGAGACCAACGACTAGAGTTGAGTCACAATGTAACCTGGCCAGAGAAGTGCTGGGCCTGTAAGGGAAAAAAGGAAGTAGCAGTCCTTAGTGAATATGTGGTATCCTGATGGGGAAGAGCTGGGTGGGATGCCGGATCGAGTGGTGGTGAAGGGAAATAGAAAGTTGCCTAAAGGAGAGTTTACTGATATAGGGACACTCTCACAGGACACATAATCTGACACCTTGGAAAGAACCTTGGGGGATGGTGCCGATGTGCTGCTGGCACATTGCTCTTATAAGTTTGAAGAAAGTAATGGTCTATGCTAACTGAAGGAGAAATGCCACAACTGTGTAGCAGATGGTAGAGGGATCAAAGAGTCAGAGAAGTGAATGTGCTAGAGATAATATACTAAGTAAGGGTAAAACAAAACAAAACAAAACAACATTCCCCCCCCCCCCCCCCCACCAAACAACCAACTGCATTCCAAGGGAAAGCCAGAAGAATCATCCACTTCACACACACACACACACACACACACACAAACACGGCAATGAGCTGGCAAGAAGGACGTTCACATCATTGAGAAGTTTGGAGGTGTTGGTGTTCTGCAGGTGCCAGGGCTGATAGCAGACAATGCTGTTAGAGCAATGAGTTCAGCAGTGAGGCTGCTAGGATTCAGGTGCTGGCACTCAACTATCAGGAAAAAGTGGAGCACCATCTTCATAATTAATGGCAAGGTCAAGGTGGCAGCTGGAAACCTTGACCCACCGAGAGCTGGAGAGATGGTTAGTAAAATACAGTATCCCTACAGGTGAGAGAGAGTGGTAGCCATCAAAGGATTGCTCCATCCATGCAACCAAAAGGTATCGAGGATAGATTATCAGGAGTTTGAGGGAACTACTCCAGTAAAAATTCATGATGTCTCGGGTCCAGTTTCCAGACCTGAGACAGTTTTGGACTCGAAACCTGTTTACTGAAGGAGAGGCAGAGTAATCAGGAGGAAGAAATCTGCAACACCATGGCAGGTGAATATGGTGATAATTCCTCTGGGTAATAATTCATCCAAGGGCCTCCAGTGGTTTTCTCAGCCAACTGTGCACTGGATAAGGGGGCATACCGAAACATTTCAGATACTTTTGGCCGCAGAGTCTGAATTGATGTTAATACCTGGGATCCCTCCCTCTTAGACAGTCCAGGCCCAATTCACAGTATACACTGGGCTCATCCAGAGGTCATTTTCCTGGAACAGACATACTTGGTAGTTTGCAGAAGTGTCATACTTGTTCCTTAGCCTCTAAGCTAAGAGATAGTGCGGTGGAAAAAGCCAAGTGGAAGCCTTTGGAGCTGCTGTCCTCCAAATGACCAAATAGACAGTAACTCTGGTGACCTTCAATGAACTATGCCTCCCAATGTTTACACCTTTGTGTAGTCCCCTCCAACATTGACTCTGAACTTGGGAAAATGGATATGAGTAGGCATGGTACAAGCAAAGGCTTAATAAGAGGTTGCACAGAGGGGCTTGTCCTGGAATGCTTGCTCTTAGAATCCGGCTGCCATATGGAGAAGCTCTAGGTAGCTGCATGATGAGACTACATGGGAAGAGAGGCTCCAGTCTGCCAGCCATCTCTGCCAAGGTGCCAGCCATGTGAGTGTGGTTATCTTGACATTCCAGTTCCAGCCGCCATCTGACTGCATTTGCATGAGAGGCTCCAAGCAAGAACAACAGAAGAATGATCCAATTAAGCCCCTGAATCATGCTAAATAATAAAATAGTTGCTGTATTAAGCCACCACATTTTGTGGTAATTTTGTTATTCAGCAACGAGTAAACATAAAGAATATAATGGGGAATGGCGGAGGTTAGTATAACTGATAAAGACCTAAAGCCTCTCAAAGTGCAGAATTTTGAGTGGTGCATTTACTTGTATACTCTCATGGGAGGACAAGTGGTTCAAGGTGAGAATATGAATGAACTCTAGGCGCTTGTGAATGGGTTGACTGGTTGGTCAGAGGCCTGGCAGGAGAAAGATCAGAATGCTGGGGGTAGGAAGGCCTGGGAAAGAGACATGTGGATGGATCTATGGGAGTGGCCACAAAGTGCATCCTGTGAATACTGGAGAACATTTTATTTCCCTGTTCTCACTGGTTCACTTCCATGCTGTATGTGGGAAGTACCATTCTTAAATTTAATGTTGCTCTCATTTCCTGATCTTGTTTTTGTCCTGGCTTATACCTTCCTAGGAGCAGGTAAACCATTTATGTCTAAGATGGAAATGACTTTCCTGGTAGCGGGTCTGAGTGTGGTGAGAAAACCCCAAACCTCCCTTCCTATGGGCTGGGGTAGTGTTCAGATGATTACGCAATACATTTTCTGATGTATTGGTTCGAATGCTAAGGTTTGCACATATTGTTGACAAGACTGCTGCAGCCATTATAATCAATCCTTAACTGTGAAATCTGAACCTTTAATCTAGGAAACATATCCAGAGATGGCCACGGCAGTTCGTATTATTTGAGGTAGAATATCTTATCCTTCCTTTATTAAGAGACTTGAGTAGGTACTTGATGTTGTCTTTAACTGGATTAGGTACTTGGCTGTCTTCCCAGTCCACAATAACATGCTTTCTTAGAGAAGTACACCTTCATTCCCACGGATGCGGTTCTGGAAGCCAGGTTTGTGCTACCTGACGCCTGCCTCTCTGGTCACAGCGGTTTGGACCAGAGGGGGGCACCTGACCCAAGTTGAACCAACCAGACTTTTCTCCTGGGGACTTGGAATTGAGAGTATGGCCCAGGCAGTTTGTGCTGGTCTTTTGCTGAGAGAGGACAGAATCTCCGGAGCTGGGGCACACTCACCTTCTGCTCACACGTGCATGGGGAAGCATTAAAGGCTTGTCTTCAGAGGGAAAAGAGAAACAGATGTTAACAGCTCCAGAGAGCTTTCTTCTTTTGGGGCTTTCACCCTTTTCTGATCCTACCTTTCTTTTGCCTTCTGAGATACTCCTATCTCTTTATAAAGCCTCCTCCTCCCTTTAAGCTAACTTGAGTTATTTTCTGTTACTTACAACCGAAGAGACTTAATCAACAGAGGCCCTTTTGCCTGAACATTCTGCTGGTGCCTGCACATTGCTGCACAGCTCTTCCTGTCTCCTTCTTCCCCTCTCTCTCCATCCTGCCTCCACTCTCTTTTTGTTTTTGCTTTTAATTCTTCCCCCCAACACTGCATTATGATTGTAAATTAAGGTTACAGAGGATCCCTGTTCCAACCCAAAGCCATTTTCTTGCCAGGAATCCCAGAGCTACAAACCCTCAGCTTTGAAGGGTAAATTAAGCTGAAGGGTATACCTCTCAGAATATAGTTCACAATCTCTTATCTAAAGAAAATATGCAAGGTCATTGTCTTCCCTAAAGGCAGCCTCCTCCTAGTTAAGTACCTATGTCTGGTTCTGTTTGTGTGATCACCAACAGCTCCTTTCAGTGAGAAAGAATAACAGGCACCCAGCAGACAAGGGAAGACAAGAGGGTGTTGTGGCCTTTTACATGAGTTTTTTCATCTTTCTTTATGATTGTTTAATATAAAAGAAGAGAGACTTCATAGTCCCTCCACCTGTCAGTCAAGGAAAATCAAAATGTGACTCATTTGTTTAAATATATTTGATAAGTTTCCTCCAAATTCAAGTACTCTTGCTTGTGTGGCAGAGGGAAAACAACAGAAATCTAGAAATAACAATGATTTTCAGAAATAGGGGAGTGGTTGGATAACTATAACATAGCCACCTTTCAGAAAATTGAGTATTTATTTAAAAAAAAAAGATTCAGAGCAGCATGTATAATAGTAAGAGCTCTATCTGGGGCAAAGGCTGCTAGTTCCTACCACCATCCTCCAAATAAGTCTACCCCTTTCTGAGACTTTTTAGCTTGGACACATAGTTGCCCAGGGGAAGACTACACTTCCCGGCTTCCCTTGCAGCAAAGTATAGCCCTGTGACCAAGTCCTGGTTAATAAGAAGTGAGGGGATGTTAGGTGGCCAACTTCTGTGTTGTTCTGAAAAGAAGGAAGGGGGTGGGAAAGATCCTTTTTTCCCCTCTTTCCTCCACCGTATTTCCTGGAATGTGGCCATTTTCTGGAATGTGGCTATTTCCTGGAATGTGGCTATTTCCTGGAATGTGGTTAACAGGCCATGTGGATGAATGATTCTGCTTGGGGAGGACAGACAACAAGATAGAAAAGGCTTGAATGCCTGGCTCACTGTGTGCAGCAGAGTTCCAGAAGGCCCCTGGACCATCTACCTAGGGACTCTGAAGGCAGGAAGAAATGTCTGTCTTCTTAATTTGGATCTGTTATCTGCAGCCAGACTTATAGCCCAATTAATATCTAAGTAGGAAAAGAAATTCAGTTGTAATGTGCACAGCATGATGTCATTTAAAAGTGTGAGTGAAAGACTCTACCTTGTACACAGATGCATATATGCTTGTAAATGTTTAAATGATTATAAAGAAAGGTGGGAAAGTAAGTGACCAAGCTTCTAACTTTGATTTCCTAAGAGGTGGGGTGGGGAGAAAGTATTTAAACTTTTCTTTAACATCTTTTTTTTTTTTTACTTATAACAAAAAAAATTTTTTTAATCTACAGAAGAAATTATTTCAAGTTTTCCTGAAATTAGCATAGCTAATGCGGAAGTATTTATTTAAACCATGCAGTTGAAGGCTTTTGTGGTAAAAGCTCAGGGTCAGAAGCCCAGCCTGTCCTTCTGCCATGGTAGGGCACTCTATCTGAGTGAGAGATTTATGGTTGTGGGTCATTCTTACAAACTTGTTTCTAGGTAGAGGTGCTGCCAGCTCTTTTTATGTATTCGAAAAGGGGAAATGTTGTGTTTTGTATACAGTTGTCTCTCGATTTGCTGCCACTGTGGAGCACTTAGAGGAAGAGATGGACAGAATGAGTGAGGAAAATAATTAAGCTGTGGAAAGTCATGTCCCTAGTAACTTCTAACCAGCTGACCACATGGTCAAAGCTCAGAGTGAGAAGGGGAGTCAGATAGCCCTGAGTTACTGCCTACAACGTACCTACAACAAGTAGTGAGATTTATACATTTGCTGATATGGGCTCAGTTGGAAATGAAAATTGGGAAATCACACGCGTTAGAGTCAGTAACCAACAGCAAAAGCTTTCAAATACCTTTTCCAAGCATTTGTTTAAAAAAAAGAATTGTTTTTTTTTGTATTCCACCAAATCTCCCTATTTCTCTAAGTGTGAATGCCACAAGAATACATACAGTTTGACAAAGTTGAAACTCTGCTATTTATTGAGCATAGGAGCTAATTAAATTTTTCCACTTGGGGGACCTAGGTGCCTCAGTCGGTTAAGTGGCTAACTTCAGCTCGGATCTTGATCTCATGGTTCATGAGTGTAAGCCCCACATTGGGCTCTCTGCTGTCAGTCTGGAGCCTGCTTTGGATCCTCTGTTCTTCTCTCTCTCTCGCCTCTCTCCACTCTCTATTTCTCAAAAATAAATAAACATTAAAAAAAAATTTTTTTCCCATTTGACCAAGGACAGAGAAACCAAGGGTTTTTCATCCCTTGGTAAAGTGGAAAAAAAAATCAGTGAAAACAGAAGGGTGTGATGTACATACATTTGGAAAGGCATCTTTTCCAGGACGAAAATGAAGACTATCAAAAAAGTACTAAATAAATTCCAAATGGCATAAACTTAAAAGGCATAAAATTCTTAATTAGACATAGGTGAAGGTTACCTGGCATAGTAGGAAGAACATGGACTTTGGAATCAGGTAGGTGTGTATTCAAATCATTGATTTTACACTTATATCAGTGTCATAAGATATTAAAATAGAACACTTTTGGTGAGGCTTCAAGACCATGGGATTAACTTATATTCAAGGTGAGGAGACCATCGTGATGACCTGCAATAAAGTGTTTGAAACCAGTTTTGGGTCCCTTATCCCCTCAGCCATCAAGGGTTTAAAAAGGTTGAATAGAGATTTAAAAAAGATTTTTGTTTGGAAGGGTGGAGCACTTCTCTTTTACCTCAAGCCTGGGGAGAAGGTCTTCAATGGAACCACCAGTGAGTTCGATGTTTGTCCCAATGAACCAACGTCTGAGTCATGCCTGAGACAGCAGAAAGGTAGACTGCTGTGGCTTTGCTTTGCTGAGAGAGGAGTGAAAAGATATTGCTGCAAAGAAGGGGAATTTCACTCCCAAGTTGTCTGGCACAAAGAATATATGTTTTCTTTTCACCAGGTATTGTTCAGGGCTATTAGAAGACTGGGGAGGGTTGTCTTCGATACCAATCAAGAAGACTGCCTTGAAGGGCAAGGTGACCCGAACAGAGAGTGGTGTTGGGTATCACTGGACCAAGTTTGATGGGAGAAACCAGGGTTGGCGGGGGGGGGGTCCTCTGAAGAACCCACAAAAGTGCTCCTCAGAAGAAAGAGTCAGTTGTATACAGCTGCCAGTCCTAGGAAGCACTGGTGTCAGGTGCACTAATGGTGGCAGGTGGGGTATAATTGCTAAAGAAGACTCAAGGTCACCAATGTCAGTGCTGACAAATCTATAGTTTATTGCAAGAGGGGATAAAATATAGCACCAGCATTAAAGCAGATATATACATTTCAGCCACAGGTTGTGTCACAGTAAGGAATCAGGAGAGACCAGGAGCAAGCTCTAACTGTCTTCCTTCTGTAAAGGCCATGGCAAGATGCGCTAACTCTCTCAGAGAGGAACCACTGTTGTATGCACAGAATACATAGGAATCGGGGAGCCCAAAGTAGTCTCAACCAGAGTTTCTTTTCTTTTTTTTGTGTTTTTTTTATTTTCACTTTTTAAAATTTACATCAGTTAGCATATAGTGCAACAATGATTTCAGGAGTAGATTCCTTAGTGCGCCTTACCCATTTAGCCCATCCTCCCTCCCTCAACCTCTCCAGTAACCCTCTGTTTGTTCTCCATATTTAAGAGCCTCTTATGTTTTGTCCCCTTCCCTGTTTTTATATTATTTCTGCTTATCTTCCCTATGTTCACCTGTTTTGTATCTTAAAGTCCTCATATGGGTGAAGTCATATGATAGTTGTCTTTCTCTTACTAATTTCGCTTAGCATAATACCCTCTAGTTCCATCCACATAGTTGCAAATGGCAAGATTTCATTCTTTTTGATTGCTGAGTAATACTCCATTGTATATATATACCACATCTTCTTTATCCATTCATCCATCGATGGACATTTGGGCTCTTTCCATACTGTGGCTATTGTTGATAGTGCTGCTATAAACATGGGGGTGCATGTGTCTCTTTGAAACAGCACATCTGTATCCCTTGGATAAATGCCTGGTAGTGCAATTGCTGGGTCATAGGGTGGTTCTATTTTTAATTTTTTGAGGAACCTCCATACTGTTTTCCAGAGTGGCTGCACCAGCTTGCATTCCCACCAACAATGCAGAAGAGATCCTCTTTCTCCGCATCCTTGCCAACATCTGTTGTTGCCTGAATTGTTAATGTTAGCCATTCTGACTGGTGTGAGATGGTAGCTCATTATGGTTTTGATTTGTATTTCCCTGATGATGAGTGATGCTGTGCATTTTTTCATGTGTTGTTTGGCCATCTGAATGTCTTCTTTGGAGAAGTGTCTATTCATGTCTGTTGCCCGTTTCTTCACCAGATTATTTGTTTTTTGGGTGTTGAGTTTGATAAGTTCTTTATAGATTTTGGATACTAACCCTTTATCTGATATGTCATTTGCAAATATCTTCTCCCATTCTGTCGGTTGCCTTTTAGTTTTGCTGATTGTTTCCTTCGCTGTGCAGAAGCTTTTTATTTTGATGAGGTCCCAATAGTTGATTTTTTCTTTTGTTTCCCTTGCCTCTGGAGATGTGTTGAGTAAGAAGTTGCTGTGGCCAAGATCAAAGAGGTTTTTGCCTGCTTTCTCCTCGAGGATTTTGATGGCTTCCTGTCTTACATTTAGGTCTTTAATCCATTTTGAGTTTATCTTTGCGTCTGGTGTAAGAAAGTGGTCCAGGTTCATTCTTCTGCATGTCGCTGTCCAGTTTTCTCAGCGCCACTTGCTGAAGAGACTGTCTTTATTCCATTGGATATTCTTCCCTGCTTTGTCAAAGATTAGTTGGCCATACATTTGTGGGTCCATTTCTGGGTTCTCTCTTCCGTTCCATTGATCTGAGTGTCTGTTTTTGTACCAGTACCATACTGTCTTCATGATTACAGCTTTGTAGTATAGCTTGAAGTCTGGGATTGTGATGCCTCCTGCTTTGGTTTTCTTTTTCAAGATTGCTTTGGCTATTCGGTCGGCCAGAGTTTCTTATACTCTGCTGGTCATGTAGGTATATTTTTGGTATGCAACCAGCTCCAATGGCTGAGACTTTTGGGGGTCTCACTAAGGCCAGATGCAAATCATCAACCTCATTCTTATTAAACAATGCTGACAAGTTGGTACCAACCAGCCCAAAACTTGGACACATGGCTATAAAGTGACTATTAACTGTGCCTTGACCAGGATTCAATGCCATGCTGGTGTACATTTCTTTTTTGAGTAAAACAGCTCAGGTGTGTTCCAGGCTTGCTGGAATTAATCTTTGTAGTGCACCAACTCATGACAGTCCCTGTGTAGTAAGAATGTTTCCACTGCTCACTCTCCCTGCACACTAAGCCTAGAAGAGGTAGAGAATAGTGGAGGAGAACAGAAGCCCAAGATGAAGAAATAGAAAGAGTTGATCACACCTATTTCCTTCTCAAAGCATGTCTGTCTAAGGGACAGGTAAAAGAGTTCATTCTAAATGGAGTTGAATATTACAACTATTACCTAGGACTAGATATTTTAATTATTGAACTGAGAACATTTTCATGACTACAAGTACCTAAAACGCTTTTTTTTTTAAATTGGTGACGATTGACCATAAACCCATGAGACTTGCCTTAAATTTCATCTTGTGGGCAGGGGAAAAAATTAGCCCCTCAGAATGGGTTTGAATAAGTAGGAGGAGAAAATGATCAAGCCATTTGTTATTATATCACATGAGTTTGGTTCTTTTAACATATTGGTTATATGGGAATATCAGGGGTGCCTGAGTGGCTCAGTCGGTTAAGCCTCCAACTTTGGCTCAGGTCATGATCTCACGGTTCATGAGTTCGAGCCCCACTTCGGGCTCTGGGCTGACAGCTCAGAGCCTGGAGCCCGCTTCGGATTCTGTGTCTCCCTCTCTCTGTCTGCCCCTCTGCTGCTTGCACTCTGTCTCTTGCATTGTCTCAAAAATAAGTAAACATTAAAAAGTTTTTAAAAAAATATGGGAATATCAAAGGTAAAATTGGACAAGTGCTAAGGAATGTCCAAGAAAAATAAATAATCAAATAGATACGTATTTCCCACTCCAAACCCAACTAGAGACAAGGAGTGGAGTCTTTTTGCTTTCCTTATGAAGCAGAAGGTTTACTTACATCATTTGGTTTTGTGATGAAGATAAAGGGATTAAGGTACCAGTTTTGAGTTTGAGAGCTTGGTTTGCAGGATTAAGAGGTATCTGGAACCGCTGGGAAGGTTGCAGGGTTGGTGTGTGAAACTGCTCTTCTAGGCTGTTAAGGCATGTGACCAGAAGCAAAATGAAAGTGCCTTTTCCCTGCCTTCCCCCCTTCCCTGCTTTGGGGTTGGTTTGATTGGGTTCCGTGACTGGATTCTGGTCATCTGATGAGGGCAGAAGTGGTATGCCACTTGCAGACCTGGCTCTTAAAAACCAAGTGGATGCTCCAGATTTCTCTTTCTCTGCTGCTGTGATGTTTAAAGGTAATGCTTTCTAGATGGAGACAGGACAGAGGAAGTTTTCCTGACCTGTTCAGGGCTTTGTGGGAGCAAGTTCAGCCATAGATATGTTGGGTTAAACCATAGGTTAAATTATCCTGACTAATACATGGGAAAAGAACTGTGAAGAAAGGAAGGAGCGGGTACGTGAAGCAGTTTTCACAGACAGAGGTCTAAAGGTGGAATCAATATTTCTTTTAGATCAATATTTGTTGAAGAGAACAGGGAATAAGGAAAGAAGAAATGACACAAAATAACTCTATCTCGTGGTTGCATTAAAAAAACTTAAAATATATACAGAAATGTACAAACATCATACAGTTTTCACAAACTGAATGTGCCTGGCATGTGAATACAAACAACCCCAAACATCCAGAGCATTACCAGGATCCCAGAAGCTTTCCTCCTGGACCTTCTCAGTCACAAGCTCGCAGGAGCACCTGCAGGCCTGACCTCTAATGCTGTGGCTGCACCTTGACCTCCACTTCATCATGTGACCTGAAAAGGATCTCCCTGCCCCAGCCTACTTAAGTTTCCATATTACCCAGAAACTCTAGGCTTCTTGAAATTTCTTAATTTTCTAGTTTTCATAACTACTAGAAAAAAATAAAGACAATGGGGAATTGAATGAAAAAATTATCAAACTGATTTTAATTCTTGGTGGACTTTAGTTTAATTAATATCAGTTTAATTTTCTTCAAATGAGTATTATACATTTTTGTATGTCCATACAAACTTAAAAAATTAGCTATATATGTTACAAAAAGGATACCTTTTTACATTTTATTTCTTCTTCTTATTTTTTAAATGCTTATTTATTTTTTGAGAGAGTGAGTGTGAGTAGGGGAGGGACAGAGAAAGAGGGATACAGAGAATCCAAAGCAGGCTCCACATTGTCAGCACTGAGTCTGATGTGGGGCTCGAACCCATGAGCTATGGGATCATGACCTGAGCCAAAGTCAGACGCTCAACGGACTGAGCCACCTAGGCACCCTTCCTTATTATATTTTAAAAGAGATTTTACAACGTAAGTTGTATAGTCGTAATCCAGTATAATTAAAAATAAATACTGGTGAAAACAAAACAACACAAGAAAGCAAATACTGGAGAGTAACCAAAATATTGCTACATGGAGAATAAGAATAAACAGAAAATACTTGGTGCAATCAAAAGTAAAAACTGTAATTTACAATCTATGTACAAGCAAAAAAATAGCTTTATACTTAGACCTCATTTCAAAAGCTGTTCTCATAGAAAAAGTCACAGCCTCAAGTATCTTCATTAATACAGAAGGACTAAAAATATACATATTACCTCTCTTTAAAAAGGGGGAACCCCCCCCCAATTAACCTAAATAAACCAGGAAGTGAGGATTACCATATTTCATGGTTTCTAAGACCCATTTTATTTTTTCTTTCGACATCTCGGAAATCAGAGTGCGTCCTCAATTTCTGTTGACCATGTAGCAGGGTGACCTTGTTATTGCTCGTGCATGTAAGAATTTGGCTGTTCTTTCTGGTAGCATGATGGCAATCCCTTGGTGTCTCAGTCAAAAAACCATTTAAACACTATTTGAGGAAGGGATATGAATACTGTTTCATGACTGAAATATTTTGAATGACACTTCCAGTAACAGAGAACTACAGCAAAACTTGTAGAAC
Organism: Prionailurus viverrinus; assembly: GCF_022837055.1. Taxonomy (NCBI): domain Eukaryota; kingdom Metazoa; phylum Chordata; class Mammalia; order Carnivora; family Felidae; genus Prionailurus; species Prionailurus viverrinus. Next base: position 38,317,763 of record NC_062569.1, read on the forward strand.
AAGTATTAGCGATTTGGGAGATCACTCTTAAAAAATGCAGTGTCATCAGCACAGAGGACAGTATCGTATGGGAAAATGGTAACATTAATGAGTGAGTGGATAGTGATTTAAAAGAGTTGGGTTCTCGGGGAGAAGACATCTTAGAAATCTCTTAAGCAATTCTGTATTTTCCTTTTATGGATACACAAGAGAAATATGATTAAAATTTATGCCTCATGAGTTTCAAAAACTCTTCCAATAAGTATGAAATAATATTCTAAGTGATAAGAAGGCCTTATGTCCTAAATTATGTGAAAGTGTTTTATTTTTCTTAGTGGTGTCCAAAATAATGATGAAATGTGGTAACACAGCCAATAGAAAATGAAAAGAGTAGAATGTACAAATAAATATAAAAACTAGATTTTTGGGCGCCTGTGTAGCTCAGTCAGTTAAGTGTCAGACTTTGGCTCAGTCATGATCTCAATGGTTTGTGAGTTTGAGTCCCGCATCGGGCTCTGTGCTGACAGCTCAGTGCCTGGAGCCTGCTTCGGATTCTGTGTCTCCCTCTCTCTCTCTGCCCCTCCCTCACTCATGCGCTGTCTCTCTCTCTCAAGAATAACAAACATTAAAAAAAATTAAAAAGACTAGATTTTTGAAAAGATTAATAATGTCTACATAAACTCTTCATGAGCCTGATTAAGAAAAAAAGTGTGAGAGCAAAAATATATAAGATCAGGAGTAAGAAAAGAGACAGGGTTACAGACAATGCAGATTAAAACGGTAAGAGAATGGCATATGCAACTCATCAGCAAACAATGTGAAAATCAAGAAAAGGGGCTGGTGAACTTTTTCTACAGAAGGCTAGGCAGTAAATATTTTGGGCTTTCCAAGTGAAGAGGTAAATCAAGGGTATTATGTAGGTATTTAAATAACCATTTAAAAATTTATAAACCATTCTTAGCTCAAAGACTGTAGAAAAATAGATGGCGGGCCAGATTTGGCCCATGAACATTATTTGCTGACCTGAACTAGAAGAAAATGATGATTTCCCAGACAAATACAATTTCCAAATACGACCCAAAAAAGATTGGGTAATTTGAACAGAACAATTATTGTGGAAGAAATTAGAACAACACTTAAAGATCTACTAATATAAAAGACACCAGGGTCGGATGATTTCAACAGTTGAAAAATATTTAACCTTTAAAGAACAATAATGCCAAGGTTATTTCTGACCATAGAAAACTGTTACAGATCATACATAGAAAAGAGATGGAAATCTCCCAAATTCATTTAGTGAAGTCACCATAGTGGTAATATCAAACTCAGTTTTTTAAAAATTTTATTTATTTTTTATTTAAAAAAATTTTTAATGTTTATTTACTTTTGAGAGAGAGAAAGAGAGAGCGTGAGTTAGGGAGGCGCAGAGAGAGAGAGGGAGACACAGAATCTGAAGCAGGTTCCAGGCTCTGAGTTGTCAGCACAGAGCCCCATGCAGGACTCCAACCTATGAACCGTGAGATCATGACCTGAGCCGAAGTGTGATGCTTAACCAACTGAGCCACCCAGGCACCCACAAACTCAGTTGTTGCGCAGCTAGTATGCAAAACATATAGACAAACAGTACTTACAGATATAGCTGAGAAAATAAAAAATGAAATATTAGCAAAAGAATACAGCAAAGTATCAAATGAATGGCATATTTCAACCAAGTAGGAAAGGCAAGGGTAGTTAGATATCAGGAAATCTATCAGTATAATTTATCAGATCAACAAATTAAGAGGAAAATCATGTGATCAGAGCAATAGATGCTAAAAGGACATTTTCTAAAGAGTATTTTAAAAGAGTTTCAAAAAAAGAAAAAAAACCCACCAAAAACCAAAAAAACAAAACAAACCGGCAGTTATTCCTACAAAAACACTCTAAATAAATGGCAATAAAAGGAGGCTTTTATCATTTAGTTATGATTAAGACTATTTTTCAAACCAAAATAGGAAATGGGGCACCTGGGTGGCTCAGTTGGTTAAACGTCTGACTCTTGATTTCAGCTCAGGTCATGATCTCAGGGTTCAAGAGATCAAGCCCTGTGTGGGGCTGCCTGCTGAGTGTGGAGCCTGCTTGGGATGCTCTCTCTCCCTCTCTCTGCCCCTCCCCATGCTTGGACTCTCTGAAAACAAACAAAAAAAATAAACATTTAGAATTATATTTCTAAAAAACAGAAACAAAACAAAAACAAAACAGGAAACATCATTCTAAGTCCTGAAATGATAAAGGCAAGTCAATGAAATTCAGAAACAAGATGCCAAATCTTACCTTTATTATTGAATATTATTTTGGAAATTGTATTGGATGTACTAAGATAAAACAAGATGTTTAAATATTGGAGACAAAAGAACTAAATTGATCATATTATTTCAAACCTAAAAAACCAAGAAATTCTAGTTTTAAAAATTTCTAGAACAAATAAGAGCATTTGGTAATGCTGGACACAAGCTTTTTTTTATTCCAGAAATAAGAACCTAGAAATGGAAATGAGAAAACATTCTGTTTATAACACTAACAAAAAATTTAAAATATGGATAAGAGAAGGACAGAATCTATGTACATGGAATAAATGACAATGTGAGATGGAAGGATATAAATTAGCTGAATAAATGAAAAAACACATCATGTTCTTGGATGGAAGAGTTAGTATCATATAAAATCAATTATGTCACTATTAATATATCAGTGCAATTCGAATTAGAATTCCAATGAAGGCTTTTGGGAGGAAAATTGATTACAATGATCTTAAATTTCATATGGAGGAAAAAAGTGCCTATGAATAGCCAGTAAAAGTGTAAAGGGAAGCAGAGCAAGGCAGCATCTATTTTACTAGGTATTAAAACACGAAAAAGCCACCATAATAAATCAATATGATACAAGCAACGGGACAGCTGTATAGATCAGAGCACAGATGGACAATTCAGAAATAGATCCTATTTTAAATGAGAATTTTATATATGAAAATGTGGTATTTCGACATAGTGGAAGAAGAGAGATTTATTTAATAAATAACATGAGCACAACAGGCTATCTGTCTGGAAGAAAATTAAAGAGGACTCTCATCTAGTATCATTTATAAAAATAAATTCCAAATAGGTTAAAGGAATGAGGTTTGTAGGGTCTCTTTAAACTGATGGATCTCACTGTTGGAAATCATGCTTTGGCTACCCCATCTCTGTCGCCCTGTCCAAAATCCTCTCAGGATGAAGGGAAGCTGGGGGCTGAGGTGGGGCCTCTGTTGCAGCTGCCTTGCTGCGAGGGAGCTTGGAGGTGAGGCTTTAGACACGACAAGGAGAACAGATATTGAGTTGGAGCTAGTGTGTCTGTCCACTTAAGAAAGCCAGTTGGGCGGGGGGGGGGGGGGGGGGGGGGGAGGAGAGAGAGAGAGAGAGAGAGAGAGAGAGCGCGCGCAAGAGAGTGTTAGTTTATGTTGGTGTGTGTAACCCTCCAAGCTTTCTAGAATAGCTTTTACACAGGAAGAAAAAAAATGTAATTACTGCTGCCTCTTTCTTCATACTTCATACTTTCCTCATACTTCATACTTACTTCATACTTCATACTGCCTCATACTTCATACTTCATACTTTCTTCATACTGCTGCCTCATACTTCATACTTCATACTTCATACAATGAAAGCCAGAAAAGTAAGCAGAAGGCTGACTGCTTTCTTCACTCATTAAAAAAAATTTTTTTTTAATGTTTATTTTTGAAGGAGAGTGAGAGAGGGGTGGGGAGGAGAGAGAGGGAGACACAGAATCTGAAGCAGGCTCCAGGCTCTGAGCTGTTAGCACACAGCTTGGTGTGGGACTCGAACTCAACAACTGTGAGATCATGACCTGAGCCGAAACCAAAAGTTGCACGCTTAACCGACTGAGCCACTGAGGCACCCCTCTTCACTCATTTTTAAGGGACACCAAAGACAGGTGTGGGGGTCATTCAGCATTTCCCCAGCAGCCTTCAGAGGAGGACCCTTGGGTAGGGGTGCTTGGAAGTGAGCATTTAAGGCCCAGTGGATAATTGCTCTTGAAGGAAATCCTATTCCCAGTGCTTCTGGCATCCTGGCCTGAGAGACAGCCAGGCACAGAGGTCACCTTAGAAAAGCAGTGGGCTTAGGGAGGAGAGAGGACAAGAGGCTGCCTGAGCAACACCGCCAGGGAGAGGCCGGTTGTGGCCCCTGATGACAAGAGGGAGGAAAGGAGTTCTCTGCTGCGCTGGCCAGGGATGTGAAGGACATTTAAGCTTGGAGCCCAAGGTGAAGCACTGTTGTAGCCACAGCTATCGTCTGAAGGACTTGGAGGGGCTGGGGGGGGACAGGGATAGGAGGGGTCCCCAGATTCCAGATAACTCTACCCTAGGCCAGAGAGGTGTTTATGTAAGGGCTGGTACGTGAACACAGAGACAAAGCACATTTAGCACTGTCGGGGTTCTCTGCCAAAGCCAGTGCCTGGGTGGGGCCCCTGTCCCCAGGTAGTGACAGAGAGGCAGAGCATGAACAGCACAGCCCCTTGTCTCTGGCTCTCACCTACCATGCCAGCTTGGAGAACTTCCCAAATATGAAGTGGTCAGGGCTAGAGGCCCCCAGGAATGGTATCAGAAGGAAGGAATGGTTTTGGGCTTGAATCCCAAGTGACCTGCTCTCTAACTGGCTATCTGGTCATGGGCAGATGGCCAGGTACTCTGAGCCTTGGTTTCATTGCTGTTAACATGAGAACTAAGGGACACGATGGGGCTGTCAGGAGGTTCAACAGAAATGAATTAGATAGCACTTTGCATAGTCTGCCATAAAGTAGGCACTTAGTAAGAATTTTCTTCATTCTCTCTGAGGAAGCAATCGTGGCCTCCCATGGTATGATGGAGGCCTCTCTTTAGTCAGGTCTCCTGGCCCTGCCTCAGAAGGGTGGGGTGAGTGTGGTTTAGTGAGCTGTTTCAAGGTATATTGTTATCTGCTGGTTTATCTAACTTGTTTGCTATTGCACCCCTTTGTCTAGAATAGTGCCTGGCACATGGTGGATGGTCAATACAAGTGTTCAATGAGCGAATTAATTTGTTTCTTTTATCATTGGGCTACTTTGAATGAAACCCTAGAAATTCCATAATTTTCACCCAGACCATTTTTGTCGCCTGAGGATCTATCTTCCTTTCAGTTAGTTTTTCACAAAGAACTGACACTTTCTTTTTTAAAAAATGTTTTATTTATTTTTGAGAGAGAGCGAGAGACCACAAGCAGGGGAGGAGCAGGGAGAGACGAGAGAGAGAGAGAGGGAGAGAGAAAGAAAGAGACAGAGGATATGAAGTGGGCTCTGTGCTGACGGGAGCAAGCCCAATGCGGGGCTCAAACTTATGAACTGTGAGATCATGACCTGAGTTAATGGATGCTCAGTCGACTGAGCCACCCAGGCACCCCAGAACTGACACTTTCTATGGTCAGTACCAGGTCTCAGATCTCACAAAACATTACATGTATTAATATATACCCCAACTAAAGTCTGCATTAAAAAATAAATATTTTACTGGTATATTAATAAAAAGATTTCTGCCTGATGTTTTAGAAATTACTGGCTACTGGAAACATACTTAATTTACTAGGATTTCTTTGCAATCATTATGCCTACTCAGGAGTTTTTGCAAGGTGAGCAAAACTCACTTACAAGTGGTTTTTTGATGTGATGAAATTTTTATGAATGCTAGACTCAACAATTAATGAGGTTAAAATAATATTGTATTTTGGCAATAAACATTTATTTATTTATATTTTGCTGGTTTCTTTTCATATTTGGGAGCCCGTGATTTTACATTCTGGCCTCAAACATTTTTGTAGATCTCTGAAGAACTTACAGGACAGAGGCCCTGGACCTAGAGTGCCTGATGGAGAAGATGGTCTCATAGGATCATAGACTCTGCACATTTGTAACTTATCAGGAGTGGGTCTAGGTGCTGTCTGAAAGAGGCAAAGGACATTTTAGGAGATTGTCTTTTAGCTCTGGCCTCCATTCCATTCAGCCCTGATTCTCCTTTTAATGTCTCATCCCCCCTACCCGCCCCATCTTCTTTTGGTTTTCATTCTCTGCACTCATTGAAACCTGTCAGTTGCATCACCTGCCCTCAAGGCCACAATTCCTGGCTAATTGGGCACAATGATCTGCATTATTTTTTTTTTTACTTTTTTTTTTTTTAACTTATTTTTGAGACAGGGAGAGACAGAGCATGAACAGGGGAGGGTCAGAGAGAGGGAGACACAGAATCTGAAACAGGCTCCAGGCTCTGAGTTGTCAGCACAGAGCCTGACGCGGGGCTCGAACTCACGGACCGCGAGATCATGACCTGAGCCGAAGTCGGCCACTTAACCAACTGAGCCACCCAGGTGCCCCAATGATCTGCATTATTAAATAGTTGCAGTGCTGGGCTAAGTCATTCATTTTTATACTCCTTCACAAAGGAGGGTTAGCAAATGTGAGTTGAAGGTAAGAAATGGTGGATGGGTTCTTTGCAGTAACTAGAAGGCATCTTCCCTTCCCAGGTAACGTGGCTAGTTACAAGGCCTTCTGGTGAAGGTGCTCCTGTATAGAAATTCCTTCAGTGTCTCTCCTCCAGTTTTGTCCCTATTCAGAGAGTGGACAATGGAATGAGGGGGAGAGGAATGAAGATCACACATCTGAGATCTGATTATACAACTGCCTTTTTCAGTCTTGCCACTCAGATTATGCTTTGAGGATAAGTAGCATCTGTATCACCTGGGGGCTTGTTTGAAATACAGAACCCCAGGCTCCACCACAGGCCTGCTGAGTCAGAAGCTGCATTTGAACAGTCTCTAGGTAAGTTTGTGTGAACATTAAGGTTTGAGAAGCCCTGTACCAGACATCATCACCTGGATGTCCCTTAAGTACTCAGTGTCCACTAGTATGAATCGAACCTGCTCATCTGCCCCCACAACTTGTCTTGCTCCTGACGTTTCTTTCTTTATCTGGCTTTATGGGGTATCTTAAATATAATTTCATCATAGGACTTGTGTATTGTGTATTATGTTTTATTTTTACTGCATTCTCCCTGTTATATTATAAGCTTCTTGAAGACAGGTATTAAGTCTATTCAGTTTCTATCACCAGCAACTTTCAGTGAGACTGAAGCAAGCATTGACTTCTCTATACCTCAGTTTCCTCATCTGTAAAGTGCAGGGTCTTCATCTCAAAGAGTCCTTCCAACCCTAACATTCTGTGATTCCATGATGTGCCTAAAAGAATCAGAAGTGCGAGGTTGAAGCACCTTGAAAGCCACCTAACTCAACAACTTCCTTTCCCTATCTAACGTCCCATGATACTCTTGCTAAAAGTAAACCCCTCAGCCACATCTGCCTCAAGTGATGGTCCAGCGTAAGCATAGCCATCTCTAGTAACAGAGAATTTAGGACCTCTGCATCAGTATATTCTATTTTCAGAAGACTCTACATTTTTAGAAACGTATTCTTATATTTTTGACACTTCATAGTTAAACTAAAAGAGAATGGATATTGGGATAAGATAGAACTGGTCTCCAGTTCCATGAGAGCCACTAACTAACCGTGTAAGTTGGACAGACTCTAAGATGACTTTGTGACCTCTGCCTTCTGGTGTTCATGTCCCTGTGTAATTCTCTTCCCCTGAGTATAGGTGAGTCCTGTGACTTAGTTCTAGCCAATAGAATACAGTAGAATTACACTATGTGGCAAAGGTGATGTCACTCCCACAATTATATAAGATTCCATGTCCCTAACAGACTGTCTTGCTATCTCCAACGCTGGCTTTGAAGAAGCAAGCTGTCATTAATTTTATAGCCACAAGGAAACAAATTCTGCCATCAGCCTGAGGGAAATTGGAAGGGGAAACTTCTCCAGTCGAGCCTCTAGATGAGAACCCACCTCTGACTGACACCTTGATTTCAGCTTTGCAGTGGACCCAGTAGGCCTTTCTTGGCCTCTTGACTCTCAGAAGCTGTGCAATAATAAATATGTGTTGCTTTAAGCTGTTATTCATATTTCAAGAAGTGTGGAAGGGAGGGAGGTATCATGGCAGTAGTAGTGAGGTAGTGGTGGATCAATTATGTGACTTTGGGTGCAAGTGATAGAAGATTCAACTACTGACAGTGGATTGAATAATAAAGATGTTTAATATCCCATATAAGCAGTGAAACTAGACAGAAACCAGTCTTTAGGCTTGCTTAAGAAAGTAGTTCAGTGATGTCATCAAGGATTTATGCTGTCTCCATCTTCTGTCTCTGTCATCTTCAGTGTGTGTCTTTGTCTCTCAGTTGCTTCCTCATGGTTGCAAGATGGCTGCAGTAGTTCCAGGCATCACCAAGTCCAGCGATGGAAAAGACACCTTATTTTTTCCTTCTCATGCATCTTTGTTTTTAAGATCCCACCTTCCCTCTTCCCTTCCTTCATATCTCATTGGCCGAAACTGTACTACATGCCACCCCTAAAATAACCAATGGGAAAGAAAAGAGACCATCATGTTGTGATTGGTTAATGAAAATTCTCTGGGGTAGAGGAGAACCAGGTCTCCTCTGAAGTACAAGTCTCCCTAATCCTTGAATCAACTCAGGGTTCTGTTAGCAGGGGAAATAGGGTATGAGATGGCAACTGATGACATCTGCGATAGGGTGTGTGATGCCTTTGGGTACTGAGGCCTAGCTCTGTTTCAAATCCAAGTCTGAAAGTGGCTACCATTTCTTGGATGTAGACTGACCCTTTACAAATTCTCAAGCACTTTAACGGGTAGCTGTGGGTTTTATTGGTTGAAAGTTATTCTGGACATACTAGATTTCATCAGACCTAAGAAACCACACAGTATAAGATTCACCATTATTTTATGAACTTCTAAGATTAAAAAAGTGGTTTTAAACTCTGACATAATGTCCTAGAAGTAGTTGTATGTGGCCCTTGCATCTGTAACACTAGCCCTTTGCTACCCTGAAATTTCTTTCATCTCTTCCAAGGGATTCTGCTGTTACTACTGCTTTCAGTTGCATTGTTGGTGTGGGGCAAATATAACTGCTTCATTTCTCGTGGATTTCTTCTTTTTTTAGGTCTTGAAAGCAGTTGGTTGCTGCTTTGGGAGAAAGTATGGAATTGCAGTTGTTCCTATAACAACAAATATTTGCTTCACAAATGTCAATTTACACCCCACTCCTCTGTTTCTTTATGCACACACAATAGCTCATTATTTGAATGCCAAAATGTAGGATAATCTTTTGAGAGACTTTTAAATGGCATTGAACCTCAACACCCGTCCTTGCAACCACATATTGAACTCAGCTGAAATTCAGATGACAATATAAACAGCTGTGACCAAGTTTGCCATGCAGAGGCAATGACAACTATACCATGATTGCCTTGATTCTGAGGCACATTTTGATTTGAAAGATGTTAAAACGTGGGAGGAAAAAGGCATGTCTTAGAATGGATGAAATATGGTACATCTAAATAGTGCAATAGTCTTTGGCTTAATCAAAACTATTGATGGCTTCATGTTCCTCATTAACGTCCAAGAGAGTGCAGGCTCTGCAATATACTAAAAATGCAGGGAAAAGCTGGTCAGTCGTGGCTTGAATGGTTCTAATTACATCGGAGAGATGTGGAGCAAGGCTCTTTGCTGAGCTGGCTGTTCAACATGAGTGGTCACCACCGGTGCTTATGATTTTCTCATTGCTAATTGGACAAATGCTTGTGTCGCCTGTCACTTCCTGAATCTGTTTTCTGCTTCACTGCACTCTTCACTAAGGCAATAAGATACTGCTAGAAATGAAGAGGAGTATGTGTGCACGGACACACACACACACACACACGCACACACAAGAGTGACAGAGACAGATGAGAGAGACAGAGAAAGAGACAGAGAGAGGAGCTTGCCAGTCTTGAGTTTAGTGAAGAAAATCACTCGCTGTAAAAGGTTGGTTCCTGAAATGCTGAGATCCAGTCAGCCATGTGAAATCAGAGAGAAACCACAGCCCTTAGTGGGACTCTGTGGATGGGGCTTCTGGGCATAGTCTCCCTCAAGGGCCCTCTCTCGAGATGAGTGTGGGCTCCTGCTGTGCCTGCATCCGAACGCTGCAAATCCTGGAAAACAAAACCAGGTTCAAGACCAGACTGCCCTGCGTGCAGATACAGGTTTCCAGAGGAAAAACAAAGAAAGAAGAAAAAAAAAAGTGTGAGAACCATCTTATCTGATGTCAAACAAGTGAACAGCACTTTCTTTTTTGATGGTTTGCTGCAGAAAAGAACACTTTTTTTGGCAAAACTCCACTCTGCCTTGAAGTTGGCTGTTCTTCAGAATCCTGGTCCCTGGCCCACCCACCCTGCATGACTATTTGCTGCGTTGCACGAACTATACTAAAATGGCAGCATGTGCTTGTCAGATGCAGGAAGGGAGGACTGGAGTCACAAACATCTCTCTGATCCCCATGGTCCCCTTTTGTCCCCAGCACAGGCAAGTTGAGGCTGAGGCAGTTGGTGATGTGATTTTAGTAAACCCCATCTTTCTTCATGCTTCTAGCCCTGAAATCATTGCCTATTCTTCTAACGTTTGTGCTTTTTAAATTTTACCTCTTGCCTTGGTAGAGTGGAGGAAAAGAAAACTTCTTTCTTTTTTGCGAATAGTGTGTGGTATTAGACCACCACACATTAGTGAGAGGTTCGAATCTGATAGAATGAGGTTCAAAACCTGGCGCCTTCACACACTGATGTATTACCCAGGGTGAGATTGTTAACCTCTATAAATCCAGGCCTGCTTATCTGAAAAATGAAGGTCATAATGCGAAACACCTCCCTGATTGTTTGAGGATGAAATGAGATCCCTCATGCACAGTCATGGCTGCCTGGCACCTGCTAAATGTCCGAGAAATGGTAGCCAACACTGCTATGTTCCGTTTATGCATTTTGAGGGGGTTTAAGTTCATTATTAGCCTTTACCAATTCCATTACTGTCAACCCCTATGTTCCCAAAGGGAGGATCTGGCCCCTGACCTTGTTTGGTTCTCACAACACTCTTTCTGTGGGCGATTGATTGCACCTCCCTCCATCTTGTGTCTTCTAGTTCTCTGTTTCTCCTGTTGGTCAAGCCTCTCTTCCCAGCCCCAGATGTCCCCAGTCTCCGGCTGGCAAGACCCAGCTTGCAACTAATACTGAAACTGAACTCAGTGTCTTCTCCCCAAATGTGCTTTTCCTCTGAGGTTTCTCTCTCACACTGGCTCCCAGGCGCCCCACACAGAACTGCAGCTCATCCCAGCCCCACTTTCTCTCTGACTCTTCACTTCCAGGGATTCACCAACACTCCTCTGCCCCCTATGCTCCGTCCCCTCATTCCTGTCCCAGTGCCCGTGGACTTCTGTAGTTTTACTGTAATAAGCATTCCTAACAGGTCTCGTTTCCATTTTCTCCATCTACCAATCCATCCTTCCCTCTGTTGCTCTTATCTATTTACATTCCTCTTTAAAAACCTTTTGTGGTTCCACGTCATCCTCAGTGTAAAATCCAAACTCCTTAACAGGGCCTGCAAAACCCTTCCTGATTTGATCCACCCCTCTTGTTCCTACAAAGGGACTTTTCCCTTTGTTTTCAAATTCCTCACACTCCAGCCATATGGGAATTCTTGGAACACTCTTCCTTTTTTTTTTTTTTTAAGTTTATTTATTTATTTTGAGAGAGAGACAGAGACTGTGTGTGCATGCTTGTCTGAGAGCAGGGGAGAGCCAGAGGGAGAGAGAATCTTAAGCAGGCTCCATCCAAGCCCAGCACAGAGCCCGACATGGGGCTTGACCCCATGAACCCTGAGATCATGACCTGAGCTGAAACTAAGAATCGGACACTTAGACTCAGACACCCAGGGACCCCTTGAATACTTTTTCTGATCAATGGGAATCTCCTGAACTTTGCATAAATTCTTCCCTCAGTCTGGAATGCAATCTTCCTAATTTTTTCTTTGGGTTATTAATTTCATTGGGTGATTCATTTCAGCTCAGTTGACTCCCATAAAGCCCTTCCTGACTGTACTCTCAAATATGGGTTAGGTTCCCTTCCATTGCACTTCATTCCTTATGCATTCCTTGATCGTAACTCTTACCACACTCCTTAAATGAAGGGAATTTATTTTTAAGCTCTGTATCCACCATACTTAGCATTAAGCCTAGCACATGATAGAAATACAGTATGTTTTCTGAAAGAGTGAATAGAAGAAGGAAGGAAGGAATAGATCATTTTGATGGTAATAAATCTAGAAAGTACACGGTCCTCTGAGACTCGATGCAACATCTCAGTACTTGCCACAGCAGACTTTATATTGGGATATAAATTGCCTGTGTTCCCTCTCAGTTGTCTGCACATGAACAGAACCCCACTGTGCTCTCCAGAATCAAATACCATTACCTTCTAGGGCTAGGTTCCAGGCATGGGAGGAATGAATCAGCCGGCTTGCAAGTTCTGTCCTTCCGACAATGGAGGTCACATAAAGAGTTTAAGTCCACCTTCTCAGCCACTTGACCTAGGAGTACTGAAGACTGAGAGAATAAATGCCAAGATGCATCAGTACATCAGTCCTGATTCCGGCCTTTCTCATTGGATACTGTTCAGTTTTTATTTTCAAGCGGCCTTCTAATGGTTAATAACCTCTTCCGTCTCACTTTCTATCATTATTTCCTGTTTCTCTGTAACAAAAGAGAGATTTTGACAACACATGAATATATCTGTAGATCTGGGGTGCTCTTTCAAAGCTTGTGGGTTTTTATGTTTTTCATCAGATTGTCGAGACTTCTGAATCTCTAATTTACCCTGAATGTATGCCAGTTCTGAGCGGCTCTGATCAACTTAATTTTCAAAGCGTTTATCTTCCACACACGGAAGGGGTTTGAACAGTTCCTTTACTGGTCTGTGCACTTTTGGTACTTTTCTCCCTTATTTCTGGGAATAGTGGACTAAAGGACTAGGGAGCCGGCAAAGTTGGAATTTATTAGGAGGACTTGCCCCTCTCTAGATCATTAACAACTTATATGAAAAAGAAGTCATTAAACGAAAAACTTCCTGGTTTTTTTGTTGTTGTTGTTCAGCCATTATAGATCAAAAGCTGATTTCAGATGAGGGCTAATGCCTTTTATTTCTATATAAAGGATCTTTGAAGGGCCAAGAAGGCCATGCCCATTCCTCAAGCGGGTAAACTTGACAAGGGAGGTTACTAGATTGATCCAAGGTCACACAGCAAGTTAAGTGTCAGAGTCTGGGAAGAATAAACACCCAGGCCCTGACATGCTGTCACTGCAAAATTTTGCCAAGTGTACCCTAATGGTCTGATATTTTATAGCTTAGGTGACAAACTTCCTTTATCAGTCACTGTCTTCCTTTGTGACTAGACATTTTTTTTTTTTTTCTCATAAGCCCAGGAGATTTGGCCTCCTTTAAAGCTGACCTCAGGATCCTTTAATTCACAAGCTTGTCATCCCCAGGTACTCAAGACACAATGAATGGGACACACAGTTCCTAGGAGACTTGCAGACATCTTTTCCCAGGTGACACCAGCCTGCGGACGAATCAGAAATGATGTCCTGGACTGATGCCCTGAGAATCCCAGCATCCTCCCTGCTGTGTAGTTCTTGGCTGCATGTTTAAAAGACAATCCCAGAACGTAGGCCCCAACCTCAGAGATTTGTATTTAATTGGTTTGGGATGAGGCTCAGGCATGGTTATTTAAAAAAGAAATCTCTTTGAATGATTTTAATGTATGACCAGGGTTAAGAACCAATATTCTTGTCTACCTTGCTGATTTGATGCAGAATCACTTCATCCTTAAAAGCAGGCTTTGTAGAGCCATGGCCAAACAGGTCAGAACTTCACTCTATTTTTAATTTAAGCCACATTTACTATACTCTGCAGATGCTGAAGAAAGCTGGCTTATCCTAGCGAGTCACAGGCTAATGATATAACTTCTCTGTAAGGCGGCCCAGACAAATGAAGCAAACTCAATCTCTCATCTTCTAAAGCAGCTGGATGGGTAGAGCGTGAATGGAACAGGCTGGCATGCCTCTGGAGTGAGGAAAATTGTGTCTCTTGAACCTGTCAGAAGTTCTTGAAATAAAGCAGTGGATAAAAGGGACCAGTGGCTATAATTTATTTAGTTTTTTTTTTTTTTTTTTTCAGAAGCCTTTGATAAGTTCTTCTTAAGAAGAACTTACAGCTTGTTCTGGTAACTGGGGAGCTTGTAACTGGGGAGGAAACTAGAAAACTGCCAGGGATTGAGGACTGATCAGGAGATGAGACAGCCCAAATTAGGAACAAATGGCCATTTTTCAGTGTAGCCAACTTTGGCAGGGAACTGCACGGTGATCTGATCAACAAACCTTGTGAGTTTTACGGTTCTTTTTTGTTTTCATTACCCAATTTCATAGAACCCTTTGAGAAACAAGGCTCCTTAAGCAAATGGGGTTAATAAACCAGCTTTCTGCCCTCCTTCTTGTCCATGATGGCTTGTCCAAAACAGAGCAGCAAGGTTGGGTGGCTATTTGCCTGGCTTTAACCTCAGTTCTTGGTTTATATTATGAAAATGTAAGATCTTCTAAAATGTTGTAAAGAAAATGAATCATAGTCATTCTAGAGACTGTCTTGAAAGGCTAATGTAATGGGTTGTGGTAATCACTTGATGATAAGCAGATAGGGCTAGAGCTCTAAGAGGGTGAGTTACTTAGACTTTACACACCAGTTCCTCCCATTTTTAGGGCCTGCTACACTGGCCTGGAGACCTCCTGTTGCCCAGGTAACCGAGGCCTTCTTATCTTGGATCCCGTGGAAGATTTTGCTTCTCTACCATCTACTCCTGCCTTTTCAAAAAATCTTAGCACTGTGTTTTTGTTGTTGTTGTTGCTGTTGTTGATAAACTACTTATCACTCACTCAATTCATGGAATTCAGGTGGGACCTGTTACTAACCTGCCTGCCTAACATCCATATATCTTAGCTCCAAGGTGGATATGTCCCCTTGGCCTGGCCAGTTAGCACCCTCCATCCCTTTGTCCTCAGCGACTGAGTGTTGGTCACCTTGCTCAAGTTGGTCTAATGAACTCTGGCCAAGGGATTTTCTTGGGAGCTATTGAGAAAGAAGTTCCTTCTGTCTGTTGCATTTGTGAAGCTGGTTACCAAGGGTCACCATGAAGAGCCAAGAGATGGAACATGACACATTTCCTGACAATGTCTTTTGAGTATCTGGATCCAGTCATATTTACCAGATATGCCCACTGGACTTTTATGTTATATTAGTCAACAAATACCCCCTCCAATGTGTCTTTCCTCCAGCTGGTTAAAGCTGTGTCTCTTTCATTCATACAATCCTTTCCTTAGAGGTTCCTAGTGAATACTTTCCTATACACACTAGTGTCCCATCCAATTAAAATGAATCTGTCTCATCTCCTTGGGGCAGTTGTGCATGGTGAGCTCACCTAAGAAATGAGTCTGTGCTCCTGAGCCATTGGGAAGGGAATGTCGGGGGAGGGGGTTGTCTCAGGAAAAAGTTGATATTCTCCAGTTTTCTGGAGCCAACAGTTCTTCTTTTTTGGTGAACCCAACAGAATAGATATGAGGAAGGAGGGGTTAGGAATGAATCGTTACTGATTGAGTTCTCTGTGCTGGGTATGGTGTCAGCCGCTTCACACACATTACCTCAATTCTTATACAGATCTTATGTATATTAGTATCCCTGTTTTACAGATCAGAAAATAATATCAATAGCAATAATAGCTACTATTTATTGAGTGCTATGTTCTTTTTTTAATTTTATTTTTAATTAAAAAAAATTTACATCCAAATTAGTTAGCATATAGTGCAACAATGATTTCAGGGATAGATTCCTTAGTGCCCCTTACCCATTTAGCCCATCCCATTGCCCACAACCCCTCCAGTAACCCCCTGTTTGCTCTCCATATTTAAGAGCCTCTTATGTTTTGTCCCCCTCCCTGTTTTTATATTATTTTTGCTTCCCTTCCCTTATGTTCATCTGTTTTGTCTCTTAAAGTCCTCATGTGAGTGAAGTCAAATGATATTTGTCTTTCTCTGACTAATTTCACTTAGCATAATACCCTCTAGTTCCATCCACATAGTTGCAAATGGCAAGATTTCATTCTTTTTGATTGCCAAGTAATACTCCATTGTATATATATGCCACATCTTCTTTATCCATTCATCCATTGATGGACATTTGGGCTCTTTCCATACTTTGGCTACTGTTGATAGTGCTGCTATAAACATGGGGGTGCATGTGTCCCTTTGAAACAGCATACCTGTATCCCTTGGATAAATGCCTAGTAGTGCAATTGCTGGGTCGTAGGGTGGTTCTATTTTTAATTTTTTGAGGAACCTCCATACTGTTTTCCAGAGTGGCTGCACCAGCTTGCATTCCCACCAACAATGCAAAAGAGATCCTCTTTCTCTGCATCCCTGCCAACATCTATTGTTGCCTGAATTGTTAATGTTAGCCATTCTGACAGGTTTAAGGTGGTATCTTATTATGGTTTTGATTTGTATTTCCCTGATGATGAGTGATGAGCATTTTCTCATGTGTCGGTTGGCCATCTGGATGCCTTCTTTGGAGAAGTGTCTATTCATGTCTTTTGCCCATTTCTTCACTGGGTTATTTGTTTTTTGGGTGTTGAGTTTGATAAGTTCTTTATAGATTTTGGATGCTAACCCTTTGTCTGATATGTCATTTGCAAATATCTTCTCCCATTCTGTCGGTTGCCTTTTAGTTCTGCTGATTGTTTCCTTCGCTGTGCAGAAGCTTTTTATTTTGATGAGGTCCCAATAGTTGATTTTTGCCTTTGTTTCCCTTGCCTCTGGAGATGTGTTGAGTAAGAAGTTGCTGTGGCCAAGATCAAAGAAGTTTTTGCCTGCTTTCTCCTCGAGGATTTTGATGGCTTCCTATCTTACATTGAGGTCTTTCATCCATTTTGAGTTTATCTTTGTGTCTGGTGTAAGAAAGTGGTCCAGGTTCATTCTTCTGCATGTCGCTGTCTAGTTTTCCCAGAACCACTTGCTGAAGAGACTGTCTTTATTCCATTGGATATTCTTCCCTGCTTTGTCAAAGATTAGTCAGCCATACATTTGTGGGTCCATTTCTGAGTTCTCTAGTCTGTTTCATTGATCTGAGTGTCTGTTCTTGTGCCAGTACCATACTGTCTTGATGATTATAGCTTTGTAGTACAGCTTGAAGTCAGATTGTGATGCCTCCTGCTTTGGTTTCCTTTTTCAAGATTGCTTTGGCTATTCAGGGTCTTTTCTGGTTCCATACAAATTTTAGGATTATTCTAGCTCTGTGAAGAATGCTGGTGTTACTTGGATAGGGATTGCATTGAATACGTAGATTGCTTTGGGTAGTATTGACATCTTAACAATATTTGTTCTTCCTACCCAGGAGCATGGAATCTTTTTCCATTTTTGTTTGTGTCTTCTTCAATTTCTTTCATAAGCTTTCTATAGTTTTCAGTGTATAGAATTCTCACCTCTTCGGTTAGAGTTATTCCTAGGTATTGTATGGTTTTTTGTGCAACTGTAAATGGGATCAATTCCATGATTTCTCTTTCTGTCGCTTCATTGTTGGTTTATAGGAATGCAAACAATTTCTGTGCGTTGATTTTATATCCTGCAACTTTGTTGAATTCATGAATCAATTCTAGCAGTTTTTTGTGGAATATTTTCGGTTTTCCATATAGAGTATTATGTCATCTGTGAAGAGTGAAAGTTTGACCTCCTCCTGGCCATTTTGGATGCCTTTTATTTCTTTGTGTTGTCTGATTGTAGAGGCTAAGACTTCCAATACTATGTTGAATAACAGTGGTGAGAGTGGACATCCCTGTCTTGTTCCTGACCTTAGGGGGAAACCTCTCAGTTTTTCCCCATTGAGGATGATATTGGTGTTGGGTTGTTCATATATGGCTTTTATGATCGTGAGGTATGCTCCTTCTATCCCTCCTTTCTGAGGCTTTTTATCAAGAAAGGATGGTGTATTTTGTCAAATTCTTTCTCTGCATCTATTGAGAAGATCATATGGTTCTTGTCCTTTCTTTTATTGATGTGATGGATCATGTTAATTGTTTTTGTGGATATTGAAGCAGCCCTGCATCCCAGGTGTAAACCCCACTTAGTCGTGGTGAATAATTTTTTTAATGTATTGTTGGATCCGGTTGGCTAATATCTTGTTGAGGATATTTGCATCTATGTTCATCAGGGAAATTGGTCTATAGTTCTCTTTTTTAGTGGGGTCTCTGCGTGGTTTTGGAATCAAAGTAATGCTGGCTTCATAGAAAGAGTTTGGAAGTTTTCCTTCCATTTGTATATTTTGGAACACCTTCAAGAGAATGGGTGTTAACTCTTCCTTAAATATTTGGTAGAATTCCCCTGGAAAGCCATCTGGCCCTGGACTCTTGTTTTTTGGGAGATTTTTGATTATTAATTCAATTTACTTACTGGTTATGGTTCAAAATTTCTATTTCTTCCTGTTTGAGTTTTGGTAGTGTATGTGTTTCTAGGAATTTGTCAATTTCTTCCAGATTGCCCATTTTATTGGCATATAATTGCTCATAATATTCTCTTATTTTTGTTTTTATTTCTGCTGTGTTGGTTGTGATCTCTCCTCTTTCATTCTTGATTTTATTTATTTGGGTCTTTCCCTTTTTCCTTTTGATCAAACTGTTAACTCTTTCAAAGAACCAGCTTCTGGTTTCATTGACCTGTTCTACCGGTTTGTTTGTTTGTTTGTTTTTTGGTTTTGATAGCTTTAATTTCTGCTCTAATCTTTATTATTTCCTGTCTTCTGTTGGTTTTATTTGCTGTTATTTTTCCAGCTCCTTAAGGCATAAGGTTAGGTTGTGTATGTGAGATCTTTCTTCCTTCTTTAGGGAGGCCTGGATTGCTATATACTTTCCTCTTATGACCGCCTTTCCTATGTCCCAGAGGTTTTGGGTTGTGGTGTTATCATGTTCATTGGTTTCCATATACTTTTTAATTTCCTCTTTAACTTCTTGGTTAGCCCATTCATTCTTTAGTAGGATGTTCTTCAGTCTCCAAGTATTTGTTACCTTTCCAAATTTTTTCTTGTGGTTGATTTTGAGTTTCATAGCGTTGTGATCTGAAAATATGCATGGTATGATCTCGACCTTTTAGTACTCATTGAGGGCTGATTTGTGTCCCAGTGTATGGTCTATTCTGGAGAATGTTCCATGTGCACTGGATAAGAATGTATATTCTGCTGCTTTAGGATGAAATGTTCTGAATATATCTGTTAAGTCCATCTGGTCCAGTGTGTCATTCAAAGCCATTGTTTCCTTGTTGGTTTTTTGATTACATGATCTCTTCATTGCTGTGAGTGGGGTGTTGAAGTCTCCTACTATTATGGCATTACTATTGATGAGTTTCTTTATGTTTGTGATTAATTGATTTACATATTTGGGTGCTGTCACATTTGGTGCATAAACGTTTCCAATTGTTAGGTCTTCTTGGTGGATAGACCCTTTGATTATGATATAATGCCCTTCTGCATCTCTTGATACAGTCTTTATTTTAAAGTCTAGATTGTCTGACTTTCTAATGTCAGAGTATGGCTGCTCTGGTTTTCTTTTGTTGACCATTAGCATGATAGATGGTTCTCCATCCCCTTACTTTCAACCTGAAGGTGTCTTTAGGTCTCAAGTGGGTCTCTTGTAAATAGCATATCGATGGATCTCGTTTTCTTATCCATTCTGTTACCCCATGTCTTTTGTTTGGAGCATTGAGTCCATTGATGTTTAGAGTGAGTACTGAAAGATATGAATTTATTGCCATTATGATTCTTGTAGAGTTGGAATTTCTGGGGTCTCTGGTCCTTTCTAATCTTTGTTGCTTTTGGTATTTATTTATTTATTTATTTATGTATTTATTTATTTATTTATATTTTAATCTTTTCTCCCCTCAGAGAGTCCCCCTCAAAATTTCTTGCAGGGCTGCTTTAGTGGTCACAAACTCCTTTAATTTTTGTTTATCTGGGAAACTTTTTATCTCTCTTTCTATTTTGAATGACAGCCTTGCTGGAGAAAGAATTCTTGGCTGCATATTTTTCTGATTCAGCACACTGAATATATCCTGCCACTCCTTTCTGGTCTGCCAAGTTTCTGTGCATGGGTCTGCTGCAAACCTGATCTGTCTTCCCTTGTAGGTTAGGGACTTTTTTTCCCTTGCTGCTTTCATGATTCTCTCCTTGCCTAAGTATTTTGTGAATTTGACTATGATATGCCTTGTTGATGGTCAGTTTTTGTTGAATCTAATGGGGGTCCTCTGTGCTTCCTGGATTTTGATGTCTGTGTCTTTCCCCAGGTTAGGAAAGTTTTCTGTTATGATTTGTTCACATAACCCTTCTACCTGTATTTCTCTCTCTTCCTTTTCTGGGACCTCTATGATTCTGATGTTGTTCCTTTTTAATGAGTTTTGATTTCTGTAATTCTTAAATCATGCTCTTTTGCCTTAATCTCCCTCTTTTTCTCTGCTTCATTATTCTCCATAAGTTTGTCCTCTATACTGCTGATTGTTCTGCCTCATCCATCCTTGCCGCTGCTGCATCCATCCGTGATTGCATCTCAGTTATAGCATTTTTAATATCATTCTGGTTATTTTTTACTTCTTTTATCTCTGCAGAAAGGGATTCTAATCTATTTCCAACTCCAGCTAGTATTCTTATTTTCATGATTCTGAATTCTGGTTCAGACATCTTGCTTGTATCTGTGTTGGTTAAATCCCTGGCTGTCATTTCTTCGTGCTCTTTTTTTTTTTGGGTGAATTCCTTCATTCTGTCATTTTGAAGGGAGAAAAGGAATTAATGAAGTAGAAAAACTGAAATTAAAAAAATTAAAATTAAAAAAATATTATAATTAAAAAATTAAACACACACACACATCAAATAAATGATGCTAGATCCTAGATGTGTTTTGGTCTGGGTGTTGAAAGTGGTTTGACAGATTAGAGAAAAAAAGGGGGGAAGGAAAAAAAAAAGGAAACGTTTGAGAATTTGAAAAATGAATACACTGAAGTAGACTTAAATGAGATGATGGGAGTAAAATAGAATTTGAAAAAATATACATAAAAGTAAAGGATATAGTAGAAAAATATTAAAGAAAAATATTTTTAATAAAAATTAAAAATAAATATGAATTTTTCTGTATTCAAGAAAAAGAGAAGAAATGAAAAAGAGAAAAAAGATAAAAAAAGAAAATCGTTTGAAAATTTGAAAAAGTGAATACAGTGTAGTAGACTAAAATAAAATGATGCAAGCAAAACAGAATTTGAAAAAATTTACATAAAACCAAAAAATATAGTAAAAAATTTAAAGAAAAACATTTTCAATAGAAATTGAAAGTAAAAATGAAGTTTTTCTCTTTCTGCATTCAAGAAAAAGAAAAGAAACGAAAAAGAGAAAAAAGAAAAAAGAAAGGAAAAAATGGAAATTGTTTTAAAATTTGAAAAGGTGAATACACTGAAGTAGATTTAAAATTATGGAAGTAAAATAGAATTTGAAAAAATTTACACAAAAGTAAAAAATATAGTAATAAAAATTAAAGAAAAATATTTTAAATAAAAATTGAAAGTATATATGAAAAATGAATTAATTTAAATAAAAATAAGATGAATTTTTTCTCTTGCTGTATTCAAGAAAAAGAAAGAAATGTAAAAGAGGAAAAAAAAGAAAGAAAATTGAATAGCTGGCCTGCTAACTGATTGAAGTAGGACTGAAATTACTTCGTTTCCCCTAGAAGTCAGGTTATGAAGCGCTTCATAGTCTGTAAACTAAGTAGGCGGTGAGACTTGTGTTCTTGAAGAGCGAGGTTGGCTCAGGTGGGCGGGGCTCAGTGTAACGGCCCTCCTCTCCACTAGATGGCGCTGCTAGCCATTGGGGGTGGATTGTTGCAGCGCTCGTAGGTCCATATGCGCCTGCGCAGGAGCGGTGAAAATGCGCCACCCAGCTACCCAGTCTGTTTTCCCCAATCAGCAATCATGCGCCTGTCCTCTGTCTTCAGCTTTTGTCCACTCCTCGCGTTTTCACTCTTTGTGACCAGACCCCAGGCAGTACCTCTCTCCTGAGTTTTGTCTCAGATGCGGCTACTTTCCCCGGCCACTCACTTCTGAAGGACTGCGGCTTTGACCTGTTCCACCCCTCTGCGGGAGGGTCTCACCGAGCAATGGCCGAATGAGCAATGGCTGAACGTCGGCTGCACCCAGGAGTTTTTGCTGGACCTTGCTGCTGTTGGTGCCCCGAGACTGCAGCCAGGTGCCTGCCCGCCCCAGAAAAAGTTCGTGAGATAGTGTAGCAGCAGCTTTTCAGGGATTATGGAAAATCACAACACACATCTGGCACCAGGCTTCACCCTTAAGGACCTTGTTCCAGCACCAGCGAATGTGGCCGCTTTCTGGGGTCTGCGGGGACCAGGTGGCTTCAACAGTCTCTACCAAATGTCCTTCCAGCAGTGAAACCGCTTTTCCCTGTGTGGCCTGAGAACCTCCCAGACCCCACTCTGTTCCTGGGGATTCGTCCTTCCCACCAGAGCACCGTGAGGTATGGAGCTGCGGAGTTGCAGCCTTTGCGCTCCCCTTGTTTACAGTCTTAATGGAATTTAAACCCTCTCCTTTCTCCTTTCTCCCTTTTTAGTTTAGTCCCTGCGGCGGTTTCCAATTTTCTGCTTTCTCTCCAACTGCTTCGGGGGAGGGATGCCTTTCCCGTATTCTCCCCCCACCATCTGTCTCCGTCCTCTCTCCGCCCGCAAAAGCACCTCCCTTCCTGTGGCTTCTCGCTCCCCAAGTTCGCCTCTCTGCGCCGCATACCTGCTGAATTCTGTGGTTCAGGTTGTGCAGATTGTCGTGTTAATCCTCCAATCAGTTTTCTAGATGTGCAGGATGGTTTAGTGTTGGTCTGACTGTACTTCACGGACGCGAGACACACAAAAAACTTCCATGCTGTTCCGCCATCTTGGCTCTTTGAGTGCTATGTTCTAATGTTGACTACAATTCTACTCTATCCATTAGAATCATAATAACCTGCAAGGTAGAGATTATAATCTATATTTTATAGATGATGAAACCAAGGTTCAGAAAAGTTAAGTTCACCATTATGCAGCTAAATGAGGAGAAATCTGCATTCAGGCAGACCTAATTTGAAAGCCAAGCTTGTTGTGAAACAGATCTTCATTAATAGGTTTGTGATGGGTCTGATCAGGTATATATTTAGGACTAAGGAGGGCCCTCAGCATGCCTGATATTGGAAGGGAAGAACAGTCAATAGGAATAAATCACATATGGTGCTGCCCACCTTGGGCCCTGGCATAGTGACCACCAGTTTTAGTTGGGACCTCTGGTCAGGTTACTTGCTTAACAAGATCTAAAGGAGATCTCCAATAAAAAGGAAAAAAAATGGGGAGTGCCTGCATGGCTCAGTCAGTTAAGTGTCTGACTCTCGATTTCGGCTCAGGTCATTATCTCATAATTCATGGGTTTGAGTCCTGCGTTGGGCTCTGTGTTGACATGGCAAAGCCTGCTTGGGATTCTCTTTCTCCCTCTCTCTCTGCATCTTGCCTGCATGCGTGTGCGTGCTCTCTCTTAAGATAAATAAATAAACATTAAAGAAAAATAAAGGGAGTTCTTTACCCAGGACTTTAGAAAGACAACAAGAAGGAATAATTAAGACCACAATGTAGATCACAGCTCTCATCCAGCCTATATGTTGTAAAATAAACCCACACAGATCCAACACATACTGGATGCTCCTTATATTTGAGCATCTGGTGTTAATTACTAGTTGATAAAATGTGGAGCTGGCTGGGATTAGGGGTTGTTTGCCAGGGCCTATTAGTATTCTTCCCTTATGTTGTGCCAGTCCTGTTGATCTGTGCTAATGTCCTGTGGTGATTTGTGTCCCACATTGGTCCATGCCAGCCCACTTCAGATGTGTACTCTTCTTTTTGGGTCAGAGTCGAGATCCAAGTTACAAAGTGTTCTTTTTTAGAACGCACCCCCTTGGAGCACAGTGTTAAAGGTTTATCAATTGCATTTTGGTTGTGCCATGTACTCCTGTTCCAATTGTTAAATTTATTAAACAAAAAGGTCACTAGACTGAGGTGTCTCTAATGCTATGGCTGCCTAATGTAAGCAAACCAAAATCTAAGCCTGTAAATGCTTCAAGATTATAAAATCGAAATGCTAAAGATGACCAATTACAGCCAACTAGGCTTTAAGCTGTAGCCAGTCAAATACTTTCTTGGTTTTCATACCTTCTCCTTATAGGTCTTTTCTCTTAGCACTTATCAGCAGAGTGCTCTTAACCACTTCTGGTTTGGGGTGGCTCAGTAGAATACATTTTTGTTCAAATAAAATAAAATTTAATATGTCGCATTTTATCTTTTAGCTGTATGCTAAAATATGGCTGTATGCTTATGGTACACTGAAAATGGCTGCCAGAGATGTTCATGTTCTAGTCCCTGAAACCTGTGAATATGTCACCTTACATGGTGAAAGGTACTTTGCAGATGTGATTAAGTTCAGGATTTTGAGAGGGGGAGATTATCCGGATTATCCAAGTGGACCCAATGTAATTACAAGGTCTTTATAAGAGGGAGGATCAGGAGGATCAGGCGGCTCAGCGTCAGTAGAAGGAAATACGATAGCGGAAGCAAGGAAGTGGTGATGAGCCCTGCTCTGCAACAGCCTCCAGAAGCAGAAAAAGGCAAGCGGCCTCTCCCCATGAGCCTCCAGGAGGAGCTTCTCTCCTGACACCTGGACTTTAGACCATTGGGCCTGATTTGAATTTCTGACCTCTAGCACTGCAAGATAATAAATGTGTGTTGTCGTAAGCAACTAAATTTGTGGTGATTTGTGACAGCAGCAATGCTCCAGACCAAAGCTTAGATGTTGGAAGGATTTTTTTTTTCCCTCCAGCAAATGCCTTCTGCCAATATCTGCCACATGGTACTTTAGTGATGTGCTTATGAAGGTGTACACATGACTTCCCCCGATCCTCCTAGATGGGTTTCGTGGGTTCCTCTGGCTTTAAGAGGGAAAAGAGTAACTTCTGATTTGTGTGCATCCTGAAAAACATCCCCCCTCCTTGGCAAGGCCCTTATTCTCCACTTACTTCCTGTGTCCCACTAGCATTCGGTCCCCTTGCCACAGCAGCAGCCAGTAAAAACTGTCTACTTGCTCTGTCACTGGTTTTACTGTGATAGAACCGTGCGTGTCAGTTAACTAATACAAAATTAACCATTTAATTCACACTTTGATGTTGTAATTTGAAGACTGCAGTGGAATGCCAGTTTCCACTGGGTTACTGAGGGACTTGAGGATGGTGACTGCATCCCTGGACTGGACTCAGCTGGATAGGAGGATGACTCAACTTGGAATAGCACTTATGGGCTGTGTGAGCCAGTTAAACTCAGAAGATACTGGGGACTAAACTTGTTTTTATCCATCCATCTTCCCTTTAGTAGGGAACAATGATCATCAGAAGCTTGCTTAGCATCTACGAAGTCACCGCAAAGGGAAGTGTTAATATATGAAAGTTTTGAGGATATTTAATTCAGGAGAGCTGTTTAAAAGCAGGGAATTAAAAAAAATGCTTGGTGAAGTCTAATATGTGAAAGTATCAAGGGAGAGCTATTCTGGGTGCGTCAGGGTGGGAGTTCCTCCTCTGTGGTGGCCCCTGAAGGTCCTTGGAGAGCCACCGTGTTCCTGCCACGGAGAGGCCTGGTACATCAGCCCTGTGTCATGGCAGAATACACCTTGTTGATGCCAGCTGTGGAATCTCTCCCATCCAGACTGATGGGGCAAGACAAATGCTCCATGATGGGGTCTCTGAGCTTCCCCCTGTGTGCTCCAGGCCAACCACACCCCCTTGTGTGCCAGAGTCTGTTCTTAAACTGGGTACAATACAATTGATTAGGATTTATTTTTCTAAATTACAATTACAGTTCAGTTTTGTTTCTTTGAAATAACACCCTGGTTCCCTTGATTGGTGTTTTGAATGTTCCCAATCTCTTCAGTCATACATTTACAATCTTTTGGCTTATTTCTACAGATGGCTAAATTCATGCATTATGTATGGGTTTTACAGGTGGTGTCTCAGAGGGCAAATTTATTCCTGAATATTTGTTGAGTATTATGGTCACTCTTTGTGCCACATAGGTGGTGATGGTCTCAGTTTGAGTGGAGCTGTCTACTCTCCTCATGGGAAGCCCGCTCACTAGCGCGGCAAAGAATGCCTGTGAGGGGGTTGGACAGAGAACATGTTTCCTTCTTTCCCCCCAAATTTCTGAATGGGGAGGGTATCCTAAGTGTGGAAGTTGGATTAGAACTGTCAAAAGTGTATAAACTCAGCTTTAAAGCTTGAGAACCTCAAGTCATGGTTCTCTTTGTTCTACAATAATGCAAAATGCCTGTGTTTGTCACCAGTCTAGAACAGAATGACAGTTTGAACAATCAGGCAGAAACAACTTGACTGATAATGACACTTCAGTCCCAGCATCCCTATCTTCACTGAGACTGTGCTAACTCAGCTCTGCTTGGTTTAGGACTCATAGCTTTACTCTCCTTTAATGAATTAGTATCTCAGTTGAGGTTGGTTGTGACTTCTTTCTTATAATTGTGTCTAATTAACATCGAAGTCAAAACAATAGCTTTCTTCCCCCGCATCCTTCAGCGGCTTATATAGGAGCTTCTGGTCTTCCTCTCTGCTCTAGCTTTCTCTCACTGCTGCCAACTCAGCCCTCACCCAGCTCTGAATTTCTGTGAAAGTTGGAAGAGGGGGGACGATGACCCTGGCGCATACCAATCATATGCTTCCTGTCCTCTCCACCCCCAACACTTCCGTCACATGCCAGCCATATGGTTCAACTATTGTCCTGTCTCCAGGGGCATCAATATTTTTGTTCAGAGACCCTCAGGCCCCACCTCATCTCCACAGAGGGCTTTCTCATGTTACACAGCTGTGCTATGTGTCTTCATCACTTGAACTTGACCCACTAATGCCGCTCTCCAGGGGATCCACACAGTGTGGGAGATGCATCACTGAGATAATTACATGCGATGGAGAAAAGTGTATCCCTCAGAGCAGGAACTCTTTTGAGGTTAAAGCCACCATAAGTGCTTGTGAAAGTGCTGATGCCTGGAGAGAAAGAGCTCATAATTGCCATGTGGTTCCAGGCCACCCGAGAAAGCCAAGCCTAGTGGGTACTGGAGGGAGGATGTGTCACTGTAACAAGTGTGATGGCTAGAGGTCGTCTTAATTGAGCTGCTAAATGGAGTTGTGTGTGTTTTTTCCTTTTTAATGTGGATGGGTCACAGTTTTTATGGCTGCACTTGTTTCATCTTTCTTATAACTGGCTTGGCTTTATTGGCACAGCTGGGTGTTGTGGACTGAAAATTATTAGGAGTAATTACTTTTCCCTTCAAATGGAAAGCCTTCTTTACCTCTTCCTAGGTTATCTGTCAAAAGTACTTAGTATAACCTGACCTGTGGTAGGTGACTGAATCGGATTTGCTTGCAGCTTCTTGGCATGTGTTTCTCAAAACGTTAGCATATGATGATACTAGCAGGCATTTGATACATTTACGGGCCACCATTTTCATAGGAAAAAAAAAAGATGTAACACAATTTTTAACAAAGTAAAATGAAAACTGCCTTCAGAATTGAAAACAACAGTTTTGTTTCTGTGAGAGACACGATAGAGTTTACCATCCTTCACTAATGAATCCATATGTGTATACAGACCCTATAATCTTTGTCCGGTGGTGGAGAGTCTGAGCCACAGATGAATTTCTCTATCTAGCCTATTGCTTTTTAGTTTGCATTTCTCCCAAATTTTAAAAATCTGAATTCATAATATGTCTTCGGTAATGGAGGGACATGTAGGGTGTCTCTGTCAGATAGTTCTGGGTATCTGAATATAAACCCCAAATTACTGAGTGCTTTCTCGTTATTGTCTTGGTGCCCAGAAGCCCCTCTTTCAATTAGTATGTCTGACTGTGGAAATAGAAATGTTTCAACAAGGAAGGTGATAGTGAGTGGAGACCTTATTTATTTTTTGGCTGTATTTGTAAGTCTTCTCCATATTCTTTTGTAGCATTTAGATATGGCTTTTAAAGTACTTATTTGGGGCGCCTGGGTGGCGCAGTCAGTTAAGTGTCCCACTTCAGCCAGGTCAGGATCTCGCGGTCCGTGAGTTCGAGCCCCGCGTCAGGCTCTGGGCTGATGGCTCAGAGCCTGGAGCCTGTTTCCGATTCTGTGTCTCCCTCTCTCTCTGCCCCTCCCCCGTTCATGCTCTGTCTCTCTCTGTCCCAAAAATAAAAATAAATAAACGTTGAAAAAAAAATTAAAAAAAAATAAAGTACTTATTAAATATTTGTTGAATAAATAAAGGTCAAGAGGTATATTAGTGACCACTGAGGTTCTCTCTGAATAATGCAGTGTGTGGATGGACATTTTTATTTGCCTCTCAAAGGGCTCCCTGGGTACCCTAACCCATATTTTGTCAGTATGACCCTAACACACTTTTCTAGTCTACCCGATGAGGCATGAAACAATCATTGTCAAAATGGAAGTCTTTTCTGTAGCAAGGGCTTTAAGTAACAAAGGAAATGAAAAGTTAGAGGGCATTTCATTTATTTATCTCACATAAGCCAAGAGTTGATTTATACTTGATTCGTAGGTGGTATTGTCCACCTGAAACGTGAAATACCAACTAACAAACATACATGATCATAAAGGCTTTTCACCTTGAAAATTGTGGGCTAAAGTTTACTTTTGTTTCCCCTGTAAGCATATTTATAATGAAACTGGTTTAACAAACATTTTGACAAAAGCATAGCCTGACCCATTTTGCTGTTAGGCATTCAACTTTGAATGAGGTGCCTGTGGCTTATGACTCTTCTTCAACTTTGGGCCAGATCTATCAATTTTGTACAGGAATATATTATTTTGTACTTGTTTTGGACAGATTCAAGGGTCTTATTACAGAAAAGAATAGCTCTTTGAGCTCTAAGGATGAAGGGAAAGCTTTTTACCCTCCTCTGACAAGTTTCGTACCAAATGATGTCCTGCAAGGGGTCAGCGGTGAGGTGATCGCTGCTGAGCCACAGCCCATGTTCTCACTCGAGTCTTGTTTGATACCTATGTGCATACCATTTTGAATCATAGTGTTTCCATT
Source organism: Prionailurus viverrinus (assembly GCF_022837055.1). NCBI lineage: Eukaryota > Metazoa > Chordata > Mammalia > Carnivora > Felidae > Prionailurus > Prionailurus viverrinus. Next base: position 38,346,998 of record NC_062569.1, read on the forward strand.
ACTGTTTCTGTTTCTGCTTTAACACTCCATTGAACTCCTTTTGAATCACTGATCCATTTTTATGAATTGTGATGACATGATACTAACAACCAAAATGCATATTTGTCTAATGTAGAGACTTATGCCCAAATAAGGAGTAAACATGTTATTCCAGATAAGCTGCATCCTGTTAACTGAAGACTAGCTAACTGGAGAGCTGCTGGGGCAAACTACCCAATACGATGCTCATCTGTCATGGACCGACTTTAAAAGTAGAAGGATTTTTGTGAAAGATCACAGTTAATATTACATTTAAAGTGAGTGATCTGGCTGTGAAATAAATGGTTCTGTCCCTTTATTTTTAAAACTGCCAACCTGCCTGTACACCCCTTGAAAGATAGTTAAAGACCACCTGTTAACCAAGTCCCAAGCCTGAGAAACACAGCTCTGGCCTCAGCTACTCAAAGTGTGGTCCAGGGACCAGCAGGTCAGCATCACCCAAGAGCTGGCTAGAAATGCAGAAGCTTGGGTCCTGACCCAGACCTTCAGAATCAGAATCTGTGTTTTAATAAGGCCCTCATGGCATTCAAATGCACATTAAAGTCTGAGAAGCTATTCTAGACCTCTCTTTCTAAGATGGATGTCAGGAGGGTGTATTTACCCTCTTAATAAAGAACGGCAGCATCGCAGCCTTTAAGGATGTCAATCCACACCCACTGAATTGTCAATTGAAGAGGAACAGAATATGCCACCCCCAGAATGTGCCACTTTGGCCATATGGATCATTTTGAGTGGAAAACTCTGGGCTCGTCAGACTCAAGAAGAGCTTTTTACCTCCCTCTTAACTGCCTAAAGAATTGACATAGCCTCCTCTTGCTCCCCACCCCCCCCCCCAAGAGAACTACCACCAGAGATAACTTTTTACATCACAAGGACATTTCTGTATGGCATAGAAAAGTTTATCAACATTTGCTCTTCCCATCTTGCTGTGAATTGTCTTCCTTCCCTTTGAAGCCCCAGAGACACTACCCCCTTCTCCTTAGCTCAGGATGGTGTATCAGCCTCAATGACCTGACTGCCAGGGAGTCTCATATTTTTATGGGGCTCCTGTATGTACAGAATTTGTTTTTCTCTTGTTAATCTGTCTTATGTCAATTTAATTATTAGATCATCCAAAGAACCTAGAAGGGAAGAATGAAAATGTTTTTCGCCTCTATGCAATCCCTGACTGACCCAATAATCATCTCTTCATTTCTGGCTGGTGCATACTGTGGGGTAAGGGGGGTGCATGGGTGGCTCTTGGTCAAGGTTTCACCAGGGAAAGGATGCACTTGGATACCCATAGCCAAAGTTGACTGAGCCAAGGTTGGGCCAAATTCTGATGCAGTTCTCATCTTTGGAGCCAGTGTTATGAAAAGGAGCAATTTGAAGTGATTTGGCAGATGATGTTGCATGGTCACGGGGGCTTGGAGGGAGCAGTTATTTTTTCCTCTTTTGTTCAGGCAGCAGCTGTGGCTCCCTATAAATGATGTCCCAAATGTGTTGTATGCCAGGGATTTAGAACTTGATGATTCACAGGTTTTGTGAGTTGGTGCTTTTGTAGCTGGACAGTGGTCTCAGAAATACATGTAGTTATAGTCTGAGGGTTGAGAATTGGCATCCTCAGCACCTCTCAGTTACTTTCTAGCCAATGAGCTCCTTCTTGCTCAAGGAAATGTGATACCACTGGACAGGCCCTCTGCCCCTCCTGACACAGCTTCCTCCCATCCTTCTTTTTCGTTAGATTGTCCTCACCACGTTCCTAGCTTTTGCAGCCAATTCTAACCACCACTTCCTCTAGGAAGCCTTTGATGACTTTCTGCAACTGGATCATGTCTTTCCTTCCTAGAAAGTCTTTGTAATCTAGTGGTTCTCAACCTTGGCTGCAAATTTGAGTCACCTTGGAAGCTTCACGAACTCTTGTTGTTCAGGCCAAAGCCCAGACCAATGAAATCAGAACCACTGGGCTTGAGACTCAGGCACCAGTAGATTGTAAATCTCTCCCAGTCAGTCCAGTGTGAAGCTAGAGTGGAGGAGCAGGACCATAATTCTTTTTCCTTTAAAGTTCCTCTTTAAATTTTTATTTAACTTTTTTTTAAGTAGGCTTCACACCCAACACAGACCCTAACACAGGGCTTGAAATCACGACTCTGAGATCAAGGCCTGAGTTTAGATCAAGAGTCAGATGCTTTACAGGTGTGCTGTGTCGAAGGGACACATGCACCCTAATGTTTATAGCGGCACTATCCACAATAGCCAAAGTATGGAAAGAGCCCAAATGTCCATCGACGGATGAATGGATAAAGAGATGTGGTATATACATATATACAATGGAGTGTTACTCAGCAATCAAAAGGAATGAAATCTTGCCATTTATAACTACATAGATGGAACTAGAGGGTATTATGCTAAGTGAAATTTCTCAGTCAGAGAAAGGCAAAAATCGTATGACTTCACTCATATGAGGACTTTACGAGACAAAACAGATGAACAAAAGGGAAGCAAAAACAATATAAAAACAAGGAGGGGGACAAAACATAAGAGACTCTTAAATATGGAGGACAAACAGAGGGTTACTGGAGGAGGGGGGATGGGCTAAAAGGGGAAGGGGCACTAAAGAATCTACTCCTGAAATCATTGTTGCACTATATGCTAACTTACTTAGATGTGAATTAAAAAAATAAATTAAAAAGATGAATAGAGTCAGATGCTTAACTGACTGAGCCACTTAGGCGCTCCCTCTCCCCTTTTTAAGGTTCTTCTTAAACCTCATTCTGCTATGGATCATACAAGAGACCACTGTTTTCACTTTATTCCTGTGCCCAGATTAGAAGCTCCCAGAAATCAGGGGGAGAGTTTTCTCATCTCTGTGTCCCTTGATAGCATCTAGCACATAGCTCAGTGAACTTGTACATTGTTTCTCCTGCTAGTCATTCACCCTGCCTTGGGTGACCACTGACCCTGATCAGAGAGGGTGTGGGTACTGTGGTTCCTGTGGTCATCATCACTTACATTTCTGGATTCAAGGATTGGAGGTGGGGAAGTCAGATATGTGTGTGCTGAGATATGCCAAAAGTTCTGGTATTCCAGGACCTTTATCCATTAAACAAAGAATTATATTCTGCTAGAAAAAATGTGCTTAAAGGTGTAGATGACTAGACTTCTTTCTGTCTGCTCAGAGTCATCTCTGAGATCCTCATTTGAGTCATCTTTGCAGCATAACAAACTAGTGGCTTAAAACCACAGTAAACATTTACTGTCTTACATAGTCTCTGTGGACCAGGAATCTGAGAGTGGCTTAATTGGGGCGGGGTTCTGGCTTAGGGTTTCTCATGAAGTTGCAGTCAAGTTGTCAACTAGAGCTTTGGTCATATGAAGGCCCGAATGGGGTGAAGGATTCACTTCTAAGGTGGCTCATGCATATGACTGACAAGTTGGTGCTGATTGTTGGCAAGAGGCCTCAATTCCTTGCCACATGTTCTCCACAGGACTACTTGAGTGTCTTTAGAACATGGTAATTTATTTCCCCTCAGAGTGTTCTAAGAGAACAAGGCATAAGCTGAAATGTCTTCTTTAATTATGTACTATTATGTCCACAATATCATATTGGATATACAGGTCAATGTGGGTGGGGACAACACAAAGGACTTTGCTTTTTCTTTAGGCAGGAGCAGTCATTTAAATGATTCTGCTTGATCCTGTATAGGATGAGCATATGATTTAGGCTGGCCAACTGGATAACTCTATCCCTTGGGTGAATATTATTGGTGTAAAGGTGGGCATGTGTAGACACAAACTAGGCCAACCACTGTCATTCCTAGGATTTTGCTAGAGCATTTGAGAGAAAAGATGTCCTCTTGGTTTGGAGCTGCTGGCAGACATCTTTGCAGCTGCTGGCAGACATCTTTGCAGCTGTTGGTCCTGGTGAGAACAAGGCAAAAATGGAGAAGACCAGAGTAAGGAGAGAGAGAGAAAGGAAGCATGTTGATGGCCTGGTTTGTGCCCCAATATTTAGCTAACTTCCTCTCCTGGGCTTCTAAGTTATACAAGTGAAGACATTTTTTCTTCAGCTAGATTGACCTAGATTGTGACCTCTTGGTACCAAATCAGTTCCGACTAATCCAGGGTCTGGAAGCCTGGGGCCTCCCAGCTTGTTCTGGTTCACTCTGCCCTTTATGTGGTCATTCTCCAGTCTCTGGTCTCTCTACTGCTTTTTTAAAATTATTAAATATTTTATTTATTTTTGAGAGAGAGAGAGAGAGAGAGAGAGAGAGACAGAGAGAGACAGAGAGAGACAGAGCATGAGTGGGGGAGGGGCAGAGAAAGAGGGAGAGACACAGAATTCGAAGCAGGCTCCAGGCTCTGAGCTGTCAGCACAGAGCCGGATGCAGGACTCAAACTCATGAACGGTGAGATCATGACTTGGGCTGAAGTCAGATGTTTAACCAACTGAGCCACCCAGGTGCCCCTGGTCTTTCCACTGTAAACCCCAGGAAGCTGAGGTGTATTTGTGTAGTCTCCTGTCTCCAGTGTTGGGGCATCAAAGGTTCCTAGTGCATACTGACAGACTTGTGCTAATTCCTTCTGCAGCCTGGTATATGGGAAATAATCATGATCTTTGAAGCTATACAGTTCTGGATTCAAAACTCTCATCTGCCCTTAATCAACTGTGTGATCTTAGGCAAAGGGCTTACCATCTCTGTCTCCAAGGTCCCTGCACATAAAGCAGGGCTTGAAACGTGATGTTCCCAGGGCTCTCATGAGGATGAAATGAGATATCACACATGGAAAAGTGAGGCCCATATCAAAGGGCCATTTTTTTCTTTTTTCCTTCTAGACATAGTGCCAGGTACAATAGAGCCCTACCTAGCCAGGATTTAATTCAGTTCAGTTCTGTTAAATTAGCATATCCTGAATGCTTGCATCTGCAAGATGATGAGTGGACAATGAGGTTTCAGAAGAGTGACCTGGTAATTTTGCTTAACTGAGGGCTGAGTTTCACCGTATGATCGCATTGCCTTAGGCCACGTTATGAAGTAGAGGGTATTTGAATCTGATCTCTTGCACTAAATCCTTGCTGAAGCACTCCCCTCCCACTGACCAGGATGGGGAGTATTAGGGAGGATGCTGGCATTCAGAGAAGCTGATCCCTGTGGTGTGGTTCAGATGGTCCATTCCCCTCCTTCACCTACAGGCTGGCTTGTTGGAGCTCCCCTCTCCTCCCCATTCATCGCTAAAACTAATCAATCTGTGTGATGAGGTGAGCCAAGATGTCTCTGAATTGATGTGCTTCCTGGACTCTATCATTGCTCATCTGTTCCATCTTTATTTATCCCATTAATGATGCTGACATTGGCAATTCCTAACCTTGATTATCAGCAGTACATTGTAAGGGTTTAATAAATGTTTGTCAAACTGAATGAATGACAGGTTGATGGACAATATTTGGGAGATATATGGAACCTTCCGCAGGTAAGTTTCTTACTCCTTGCAACCTCCCCCACACCTAGTCTAACAGCTGCCCTGCTCTGAATAACAAACATCTGAAAGCTTCTTTGCTAATCTCACAAGTACTTTAAGATTTTGCTTCAGGGCCATCTTATGAACATTAGTTATCCTTGAACTGTGGTACAGATGGAGAAGGGGTAGGAGACCAGATCAACACTCTGAGTAAATCAGAATATAGCAGGTAATGTATATTTTAGAAACAAATCCCTAAAGTGCTCCTTTCAAACACATTTGAATTCAGCAAATAATCTGCCTGTTTCCTTAATTTTGTGTGAGCATTCCTCTTACAACCTTTGTCCTTCTGTTCCAGTCAAGAGGGAGATGGAGAGGGAGGGGAGGGAGATTAGATGAGGGAAGTAAAATCTCAGCTCAGGGCAGACCTTCAGAATGGGCAGTGTGGAGGTCTCTGGTATGAGCTGAAACTACAGTTCAAAGGCAGAATTTCTCCTTCTTCCCAGAAGCCTCAATTCTGCTCTTACAGCCTTTCAGTGGATTCAATCAGGCACACCCAGATTATCTAACATAATCTCCTTTACTTAAAGTCAACCAATTATGAATGTTAATTATACCTACAACACACACATGCATAGCAACACCTAGATTAGTATTTGATTGAATAATTGGGGATTATATGCCAGCCAAGTAGACAGGTGAAATTGGCCATTACAGTTGAGGAGAGGTTGGGCAGTTGTATAAGGCCAAAAACACAGTAACAGTAGAAATCAACATTTTTTCTGCATCTAACCCTTGTCCCACGGGAATGCCAGATCTCCCTATAAGGGATTCTCCAAGGTTTATTTCACAGGTGCATACTCTGTCCACCCACTGGATTTTGCACTCCTCAGTTCTCCATTCTGTTCCCTCTTTCTTCTTCTTGTCAGTGGTTTACCCAGGATTTGAATGAAAATAATCTGTGATCCCTTTTGAAGAAAAATATGCTCATCCATGCAGAGATTCTGGCATCGTCTTTTCGTGGGGAGGGCATATTGGAATTTCTTTGCAGGAGTTAGAGAAAGGTGAGGAAGTTGTGGCATTTGAAAAACTCTTTGGTAAAGCTGTGATGCAAACCTCATCCTTCCAAATACACATCTTTAGGCTAGACCTTTTCCTTAAACTTCAGATCTGTGTAAACAACATCTGGACATTTCCATGCAGCTCTCCCTAAGAACCTCAGGCTCAACATGTCCAGAGTTGAATCTGTTGGCTTTTCCCCAAATCTGTTCCTCTTCCCAATACCCTCAATGACTGGAACCATCCACCTGCCGTCATGTAAGCCTTAAACTTGGGGTCATTCTGGGCTCTTCCAGCTTCCTCACTTTCCATGTCCAATCAGTTACCAACATTGTAGATTCTAGCTCTGAAACTTACCTGGAACCTCTCCTTTAGTCCATTCTTCCTGATTCTGCCTTATTTAAGTTTCTCATCATCTCTCTCCTGGGCTATTGAAATAGCCTCTTGACTGGGCTATTATGCCTTCTCTAGGCTTACTTGTACTCCATCTCCCCACAATCTATGTAATTATCTTTCCTGTTTAAAATATTTCAATAGCTCCCCATTCTCACAGGATCATGGCTCAGACTCCTTAGTTTGATCCGTACCTCCAGAATTATCTCTTATACTCCCATTCCTATATGGTAGCCTATATGGTAGCCATGTGGACTAAATTATATGTAGTTCCTCTAATGTGCCAGGCTGCCTCACACCCCTTCGTCCATGCTGTTCCTTTTAACTGGCAGGTTCTTCCCATATTCTAGTGATCAGTCTTACCTCCTGCCCCACAGACCAGCACCAATCATATCTGCTTGGCGAAACCCTCTCATCTTTCAAGATCTCACATGTAACTTCTTCTTTAAAGCCTTTCTTGACCATGCCCCCTCCCACACCCCCATCTTGAAGCCACTTTCAGAACTGACCATACATGAATATGGTATCATTATAAAAATTAAAAATAAGGTGGATAAACCAAAGGCTCTCTTGATTCAGCCCTTGTAATTGCACTCCCCTCTTGGTTATCAGTCTGTCATGGATCTTTCCAGACTGTTTTTCACTAACAATTTTTTTTTTTTTTAAATTTTTTTTTTCAACGTTTATTTATTTTTGGGACAGAGAGAGACAGAGCATGAACGGGGGAGGGGCAGAGAGAGAGGGAGACACAGAATCGGAAACAGGCTCCAGGCTCTGAGCCATCAGCCCAGAGCCCGACGCGGGGCTCGAACTCATGGACCGCGAGATCGTGACCTGGCTGAAGTCGGACGCTTAACCGACTGCGCCACCCAGGCGCCCCTACACTAACAATTTATCTTGGAAATATTTCCATGTGAGTGCATGCATATGGACCCATTCTACACAGAGTAATTGCTGCAGATAATTCCCTAGTATGAGAATATTGTGGTTCCCTTATGCTATTGATGGATATTCTCCTCCCCAATATTTTGCAATAACAGTGCCACAATGAATATCATTTTGTCTGCTTCTTTATGCATAAATGCTAAGTATTTGTTTTCTACACAGATGCCTAGAAGTAGAAGTCTGGATAGAAGGTATACATATTTGATTCTGCATATTCTTTCCATATTTTTATGTCTGGTTGAATGTTTTAATTTTTCATGCATTGGTAAGAGTTCTTTGTGTATTTTGAACAATAATCCTTAGTCTGATATACACATAGACGCACACACAAACGGAAGTATGTGCGCATGTGTGTGTGTGTATTTCTCCAAGTTTGTTTCAAATTTTGCTTATTGTCTTTGTCATAAGAAATTTTGTGTTTTTATGCAAATTTATCACTTTTTGTTTTGGGTTTGTGTCTTTCTCATGAAAACTGTTCATATGCCAAGGTTATTTACATATTCTTTTTTAATTTTGTTATCCTATAGGTTTTTTTTTTAACACTTAGCTGTTTAAATTACTTGCAATTTAGTTTTTTATGTTGTAGGGTATTACCTGATATTTTTCTTTTTCCAAATTGAAAGTCAATTTGTCTGCATTACTTACTGTGTAATAGCCCATTTATTCTCAGCCCAAATTTAAATGCCATTTTTTAGTAACTAAATTTCTAACTATATTCATGAACCTGCTTCTGTACTTTGTAGTAGATTTTCTTGACCTCTTTCCTTATTTCTAGGTCATTACCACACAGTTTTGGCTACCGTAGCTTTATTGTATGTTTTGGTATCTTATAAGGAACCTATCATTTTTTAGCAGTCTGTCTTCTCCTACCAGATGTTTGATGGATGGGACGGAGTCATATTTGTCTTTGAATTTTAAGGACTTTTTATGTAGTTTTCATCCATGTTTGTTGGATGGTGCAAATGAATAAACCCAGAAGCTATTGGTACTATTGATGCTACACTTTATATTCTCAAGGTCTCAAAGATCATCGTGAAAAATAACAAATTTTTTAGTTTTTATTCCACTTCCTATTATAGTTCAGTACTTCGATGAGTTATTCATAGGACTCTTATTATTATTTAATTTGTTTTTGAATAAATAATTCGTCCATAGTGTACAAAACCCCACAGGCACAAAAGTGATAAATTAAGTCTCCCCTCAGTTCTTAAGAGGAAATTATACTACCAATTTCTTCTTTAACCTTCCAAAATGACAGCATACCATCTACTCTGTTCTGCACTTTGCTATTTTCATTTAACAATACATCCTAGAGATCATTCCATACCAGTACATGTGATACTGTCTCATGAGATGGCTGTGCTGTGTTTTATTTAACCAGCAATTCAGTTGTTCCAATAAATATCCTTTGTATGTATAATATTCTCAAATATCTAGAAGTTCTGCACATGAAATTGGTGGGTCGAATGGTATTTGAATTTTCAGCTTTGATTTATACCATTAAATTGCTCTCCAAACAGTTTCTAGAAACTTCATGAATGAAGACCTTAATGGCACTTCCCATCAGGCTTCTGACTTGCTCAGGCATGTACTGAGTACCACGGGGATACTACAGAGGGTCTAGCTGGGAGACTGACAGTGAGTGGAACTCTGTGTGTGTGTGTGTGTGTGTGTGTGTGTGTGTGTGTGTGATGTATACTTAGTAAGAAGCTCAAGGAAAAACCATAAATCAATTAATTAATTAGAGTCCTGTTTAAAGCTCTAATAATGAGTGCAAGCATTAGTGGTTTGAATAAAGCTCCTTTGCCTTTATTATTCATTAGAAACTGGCAGTAAATAATAGGTTTGAATTTCACAGTCCTCATGCTGCTAATCAAAGCACAGAGATCTTAAGATCATAAATTATTATCCCTCACAACAGGACAATAAAGGAAATTTGGTTTTATGAATTGCTAACTGGGACACTGGCTAGCGTCTCTCTGGGTCTTGGGCTGATTCAGAGGGAAGGAGACTGGTAATCACATCTTGAAACTGGAACACTGTCTTATAGATCAGGTGGGGCACAATTTCCTCAAACTCATGATATTTTACTTACCTGGAGTCAGGGGGACGAGTGGTCTGACCCAGATTAAACAGCCCCTTATTCTCCTTGTTGGCCGTGGTTCATGATGGTCAGCTGGAAAGGGTATTTTTCTAAGCAGGAAGAAGGCTTTCCTGTGGGCAGGAGGCTGTTTTTGCTGTGCCCTCTTAGGGAGTTGGTGCTGGGTTTAGATTGCGTGCCTTCCTCTCCCCACTTCTTCTCATTTCCATCTCATGTCATTTTTCTCTCTACTCCTGCCTCCACTAATGTTAGTCTGTTTTGAGAGGATCTTCTCTTTCCCTGGTGTGTCTTTCTCCACACAAAGCAGCAAAACACCAGGTTCTTATCTCTTCTTTTCATAGGATGAGGACAGAAAGAAGATGAATCCTTATCTTCTGACTTGCCTTTTTATTCCTCCCCCCATTTTTGAGGCTTTTCACGATTGTGTGTGTATGAAAGTGTGAAAGGAGGAGGCTGTTCCACTCTGCCTGCCTTAGCTCTCCCTTCTCTGGCTGGCACACCCTCCCAGCCCACCAGTGTTCTCTTCTTTCTTTCAGTGGCTTGTGTGCCAGTCCCCATGGCTTTTCCTGGGCCACAGGACCCTTGCATCTCCCTTACATTACCTTTCAGTGCCTACTTCACCTGGCATTTCAAGTATAAAGGCTTAGAACTACCAATTAGCATGAGCAGAGAAAATGTCTTTATCTATCATGTATCTATCTATCTATCTATCATCTATCTACCATCTATAATCTATCTATTTTAGGGGGAGAGAGAGAGAGAGAGAGAAAGAGAAAGAACACTAGAAAGTGAGCATGTGAGTGGGAGAGGGGCAGAGGAAGAGAGACAGAATCTCAAGCAGGTTCCACATTCAGTGCACAGCCTGTTAGAGGGCTCAATCCCATGACCCTGGGATCATGACCTGAGCCAAAATCAAGAGTCAGAAGCTAAGCTGACTGAGCCACCAGGTGCCCGAAAATGTCTTTAAATAAAGCATTGGCCAACACAATCATACTTTATGACAAAAGTTTATTAGGATTAGGTCAAATAGAAAACTTCATGCTTTGCCATTTGCATATTTACCCGGAATGACCAGATTATACTTAGCTGAGTATAAAACAGTTTGTGCCCCTGGATCCTACTGTTTGGAAGAAAATCAATATATGTAGCAGTGTGTCTGACACCACCATGGTTAATAGCCTAACAACTGGTTAGCAAAGCATATGCTATTTTTAAGCTTTGGGCCTGAGGAAGACATCATTCCCTACCTCCTTCAGAAACAGACCCATCATAGCCTGGGCACCTAAGACTAGAGCCTGCTTTTTTGGAGTCTAATATTAACATCTGTATTTCAAGAGAAGCTAGGCTTGAGGTATCTTTATGGCTTAAAAGGCACAGATCATGCAGCTGAATTAAAAGCTATTGTGTCGGTCTGTCTGTCATGGGCTATGAGCCATATCTTGTAAGAGGAGTCCCCAGGCTGCATCCTTGAGTCTTCAGTATGGTCTATGCATCATCGGCTCTGCTCCTCTAGCTTCTGCTCTTGCTAATCAGCTGTGGGTGTTGGGTCTGGAAGACGGGTTGGGACTCCTGCACTGTCTCCTGCCACGTGGAGAACAACCTGTGCTGTGGAATCTCATTACTCAGCGTACAGAGGGGACCTGCCACAGGGCTAAGGAGTGACTCAAATGCAAGCAAGGACGGGGAGCCTTGTTCTTCAGGTAAAATATAGTATGGAGAAAAGAAAACCGCTCTTCCTGGAAGGGTCCTACCAAGTTAGAAAACGGAGCTGCATTTAGCGCAGGGTACACCCAGCTGGAACTAACCCTTTGATTCATTCCATGGGAGAAGCAGCTTGACAAGAATGCCCATGAGAATAGTGGGTCACCACACGGCACGGCTTCTGTGAGGCCATCAGCAGTGGTATCGATCCCTTGTCTGGGCTTTGCAAATAGCCCTGAGGTCATTAAGGGCACGTGGGAGTCTAGGTCTTTATAATATACAAATAATCAGGTACTAAATAACTTGGCATAACCTCCAGCTTAGGAGCCAGATGTTTTGCTCAGAAACTTTTTTCCTTATTTTTAACCTCTCCCTAATGAAGGGAATGAAATCCAAAATTGAAGCGAAGGCCTGGAGAGCTGCCTACTGAACGGAAACCCCTCAGACACAAAGGTATCTGTTCCTCCCTTAGCAGCAGCGAGACTCCTGACTCCCTCGCTTCTCTGCCCTTCCCACCCCACCCAAGTCGCTAATAAAAATGGTTGCTGTCAAAAACTTAAATTCAGTTGCATAATAGAGAGGGGTGATAATAAATTCTCATTTCTTTAGGCACCAGAGGATACTTGTGACAAGGTTTTGATTCTCTTCAATTTGTGCTCTTACTGCATTTTCCAGCTTCTATTCCCCATGCTGCCTCCCCAGCTTGGCTTGTATCTCTCAGTGAGCCTGGCATTACTTGTGATTACGTCTGCACTGTTCACCACTAATTCAGCTGGGACTGACCCGGAGTCTGCTCGAGCTTGAGTTCGTAGCCTCCTAGGCCGAGATCCCCCTCGTAAATGTTGTCTTTGCTTGGAGTCTGCGGTGAAGCTTTCTGGTCCAGACCCAGCCCTGCAGGAGGACTGCAGGGTGAGGTGGCTTGCTCCTGGTAACTCATGGCCAGTTCGTCCTGATTCACAATGCATTCTACATCTTCCTCTTTTAGCTGCTCCTGGATTTTGGGAAGAGAGAGAAGTCACTTCATGATGAAGAAAGCAAGAGCAGTCTGACAGTGTTAGAAAGTAGGGTGTTTGTTTTCCTTTCTTAATGGCCCTGTCTTGCCTTGGCTGAGGTACCTGCTGCAGGCAGGTGTCGCGTTTCCATGTCTGTGGGCATGGTGGAGCATTTCCCCTGGAAGACCTGGAGGCATAACACAGCCATATGGGGCCTCCAGGCCTAACGTGAGAATTGGTAGAGAGGGCGTGCTAACCGAGTGCCTCCTTGGGTTAAGGGAGTTAAAATAAAATTCAGTGGATTTCTTGAACTGGTACATAACTAGGTTGAGAGGAGTCAGGAGTTAGGAGAATCTTGGCACCTCAGAGTACGGAATGATTCTCAGTGTTGGTTTTGGAACACTCCTGCCTATCACGAAATTCTCAAAAGGCAGTTTCTGTTACATTTTATTTGAAAAGTGTGTCCTCACAGCATGCTTCTTGGGATGGGTATCACAAAGCTAAAAATGGTTGGAAGTCACCATAGTAGATAATGGCAGAAACTAACTGGATCTGACCAACATAGTTTTCCTCAGACAGAGCTTTCCTTGAAGGAAAGAATAAGATTTCAACTCTTCCTTCATTGGCTTTGGGAAGACCATACAAAATCACTCATAGAATGAGCCCTGGCTAGGTGACTGAGGTCAGTGGTTTCCAACGTTAGGCCGTTGAATCCCTTGGAAGGCTCATGGAAGCATAGATACTGGGCCCCAAGCTCAGAGTTCTGAGGTGTGGGGGGGGGTGCTGATAATTTGTATTTCTAGCAAGTTCCCAAGTGATACTGAGGCTGCTGGTCTGGGGACACACTTTGAGAACCACTGCCTTAGGCCATTGTGTCCTGAGCACATCTGAGACACATTTTTCTCTGTTTATGCAAGGGAGTGCATAAACCTCCAGCTGGACAACCTCCAGGGGCGCCACACACTCCAAGGCTTTGCTCCTCTCCAATCCCTGATGCTGGTTTGTTTGTAATGATTCTAATTGCTTTTCAGCCTTTTTTATTCCACTCCCTTGAGCTATAAAGCACAGGCCTAATATTCAAAACCTCAAAACACAGCAGTTTGTGAGGACATGTTACTTCTTTTATGTTTTCTAAATTCATTTTATGGTTAAAAATATTGATTTAAAAAAATTGTATTCTTAAAAGAAGAATGAGCCCACATAAGCAACATCTGAAAGGAAAAGAGAAATGCTTCTTGGTGCAGTGAATTTTAAAACGCTTCCTCGTCAAGCTGGGAAGTAATAGCCCTGAGGTTCCTGGGCTCATCGGTATTCACCAAGCCCGGCCCACTCCGGGCAGTTACTCACCCCATAGGCCTGCGGACTGGTGAGCAGCCGGGAAATTGGCCCGCACCATTCAGGTAACGTGGTGGTCAACGGAGGACCAGAGTGGGTTAAAATTGGTTTCAGATATCTGTAAGGCCTGTTAAGGAATACTTGCCAAAAGGAAGTTAGAATTTAGTTTCTCACACAGCACAAACCTTTGCATGCAGTGAAAGAGACAGTTATGTTCACCTTTAAATCCCCTACTCCCTCATTTAGGAGGCAATTTGGCCTGCAAAAATTGCTGTTTATAATCTTTGCTCCACACACTTTTCCAGCCCTCCTGGAGGTCTTTAATCATGAAGAAATGGGGACTGGGCCAGCCAACATCAGAGAGAGGGGTGAAATGTTCCTCTTCTCCTCCCCTCCCCCCACCAATGTCTCATCTGCTTAGAGAATGCATTCTTAAGAATTATCTTAAAACAATAGCATAAAAGATTGTGTTTTCTTAAAACAGCACACATAGCTTAAACCGCCAGTAATTTTCACAAAGAAGCAAGAGGTATTTCATAAAATGTTCAGTCACTTTAGGACTGGGTAGTGAACATTGATTGTTTTCCAAAATACTTTATTTTCACTATTCAACACAGGCACTTTATACTTCATACATCAATGCGCTTCTATACAAAATTATGTAAATAAGCTGGTGCCAAGTTCATTCTATTGTCTAGCACCTGTCTTTCTTATCTCTTCATCCCAAAGTGCTCTAACAAGTTAAAAGAAAACCCTGTTCATCTAAAGCTGTTATATTTCCCTCCAATCTAGCAATAGTGAAACCCCTAGAGGCTGCCTCAGGTTGCCTTATTATTTCTTTTTTTTGCTCAAAGGAAAGTAGTGGAATTATTTCCCCATTCCATCAGACACAACTTTTAAGCTTTATATTATTTCCTCTGCTGGAGAATATTTCACCTCATCAACTTTCTGAAAAGCTATAATAAATAGAGAAAAGGAAAAAATGGAAAGCGGTTAACTTCGTTTGGCTTGTGAAAATCTGAAGTCATCCCCAGGCACTAAGGATGTGAGAGGACCTTGGAGATGGCTCTCCTGGAACCCATCTATATCTGGACACCACTCTGTCCTTCCTGTGATGCCCGAGCATGTGACAGCAGAGGGAGATGCAGCCTACAGGGGCCAGGAATCTTGTTGCCTCTGGCTTCAAATCTTTCCCCATCAAAGTGGTGATGAAACAGGAGATACTCATGAACACAGTCTAGTTATGATGTAAGGAGAGCTGCTTAAGAGCATCTATAATTCCAACTGAAAATGGAAAACTTGGCAATTCCTTTCACACGGGCAGCTGTTGTGCTCAGTGAAGGACCAGGGAAGATGTCAAAGTTCAGAGCCTGGCATTCCCTGTAACATTTTTTGAGTATGTCTGTGACTCTGGAAAGCCTGTGATGGTCTTCCATTAATTTTCATTACAAATTGTTATTTCCTTCATTGTATGGATGAATGAATGGAAGCCTAGAGATATAATGATATTAAGTAATCCAAAAGCTCCCATTGCTATTTGAATCTGCCACCATCATCACTAGCAAAAGATAAATGATCAGGGCAGAATCATGCATGTGACCAGCTGGTTCTCTAGAGAGAAACACTTCCAGACCTCATCCCTGCTGACGAGCTGTAGACCTTCTCACATAGGGGCATGTGAGGATACATGGTCTTATTAGGGTTTATGGTGTGAACAGGTGAGCAAAAAATACTTTTGTAGGGAGGTGAGATGGGTAAGACAGATGTATAACTGTAATGTAAATCAGGGAAAATCCAGCCAATTTTATTTCAAGATGGAAAAGTGACAGTAAGTATGCAACATTTTTAGAGATGTCATATTAAAAACAAAAACAAAGGGGCGTCTGGGTGGCTCAGTCGGTTGAGCGGCTGACTTCGGCTCAGGTCATGATCTCATGGTCCGTGAGTTTGAGCCCTGCGTCGGGCTCTGTGCTGACAGCTTGGAGCCTGGAGCCTGTTTCGGATTCTGTGTCTCCCTCTCTTGACCCTCCCCCGTTCATGCTCTGTCTCTCTCTGTCTCAAAAATAAATAAACATTTAAAAAAAATTTAAAAACAAAAACAAACCTGAAGAGATTTGTCAAGGCTTTAATTGTTTCAGAGAGGCCTGGGCAACTTTCTCTATTTGAGGTTCTCAGAATATTGAAAAATTAAATTATATAACACCAAAATAATGTTACAAAAGTAAGGCACAAATTTAGAATTGTGTAATGGACATTTTCTTGTTTTAATCCTGATGAGGTATCTCTTTAAGTCTATGTGTAATGTTACTGGAGCTAACACTTAGAGGCGAGATTTTAGCTTTTTTGAATGTGAGGCCTGGACCTCAGGGGGTACCATTTGGCCTCTTTTGGATAGGTTCTGGGATTTTTGACTCTCAACGCCTTGGCATAACTGTCGTCTCTGCCACTTTTTGACTGTGTGAACTGTGGTCTAGTTATTTACCTCTGTGAGCCTCAAGTATTGTTGTGAATATTAATGAGAAACAACATTATGCAAAAATGTTTTTAAACTCTATGTGCTATTCACATGCTATTTATTTTGTTTTAAATAATTATTTTCTAAGCAATGCTTCTGAGAAACTTTTGTCTTGATCATTGTTCAGATAATAGTGGGGAGATGGAACTGAGGGTAGAGAGGAGAAAATGGCACTCCAGGCATTTGGTGTGGCCTTGGGGGTCACAGGCTAGTTAGCAGGTGGGACATTTAAGGTACCCCTACATCAAAAATGGCTATTTGGGTCAAATTTTGTTGTATAGGCAGCTAGTGTGAGGTGGTAGGTGACAGGTGGGCAGAATTTATTGATGTATGACTCTTTTAGGAAACTGATGATGTTGCTTTTGCTGCTCTGATGTCTCAGTAGCTGTGAGTTCAAAGGAACGAGGCATACCCTGTGTGGCAGTGAGCGGAATGTGCAAAGCACCACCCCTAGCCATGTTGCACGTGCAGCAGAATCTATGTCAAACATCTCGGTTTGCCCAGTGCTTATCATATATCCTGTGCTCAGTGGATGTTTGTTGAATTTCTGATATAGGAAACTATTCTGGGGTGGTATGAGTGATGGAAGTAGATCCTGGGTAACTGTGACAAGAGAAGATGAAGGGGGCAGATAATAGCCAACGAACGAGGTTTTTCTGAGGATAAGAGGCTAAGAAAGGTTACGTTGAAGATGGACCTCTTGGGCCTGAGTTATTAGACTGAGGGGACCATGAAAAAAGACTGGTAATGGCATGAACTGAAGTGGTTAAAAAATAATCTGGTTTCTTACTCATTCATTTGCTCCTTCATACACTCACATGTTTTTGTTTTATGTGCCAAACTGGTGAGGCATCCACATAAGGACATGGACAATTAATTGCATTATAAAATGGAAAGCTCCCTGGTGTCCACACTGTGGTTTCCTTGAGGGCAGGCCTGCTCTGTTCACCTGGATACAGTGCTTCGCACATTTTAGATGTTCAAGAAATAGCTGTTGAATTAATGAAGACAACAGGCTCAGAGAGAGGAAAAGAATTGCTCAATGGAACCCCGGGCAGATAGTTAATGGCAGCGCTGGGCCTGTGATCAAGGACATTTCCATCACACGGGGCATCTTTCTTCTGCTACAGAGACACTGAATGACAGGTCTCATCTGATTGGACAGCTGATTTGGAATTGAGGAATCCATGATTTTCCGAGTTCTTTATTGCTGAGCACTGTCTGGAAAGTGGCTGGATCTCCAGGGTTACCTTAATTATTAAAGAGTAAGAAAACTCTTCTGATCTACAAAAAAAACCCATGCTGCTGATTTCGCAAAATGTGTTATTTTTTTCATCAAGTTCTAGTATATGTTTGGGGAGGGAGATTCCCTGTTGGGTATTTTTGGTACAGCTAGTTTTGCTTCTCTAATAAGCTAGAAATGTATCGAGATGAAATGTGAAGCTCTGGGGGGAAGAAAACAATGACTTTTCCCATCTAAAGGGCATAGGTTTGGGAATAGCAGTTTGGTTCAGGACATGTAAGTAAAAGCTGGAATTCCATCCAGAGTTAACACACGTGCAACAAGGAAGACAATTAACAGATGCCCTTTTCTTTTTTGGCCTGAGCTATCAGAAGGTCCAGAGCTAAATTTAATGCTTAACTGAACTAACATCTAAAATACCTGGCAACACTGATTTTTTTCTCTTTTTTGTTTGTTTGTTTTTAATTATTTTAAATCCTCATGTTTTACCCATTGTAAGTTGCCAAAACTAATGAGTGTACAGCCTACTCATATGCTTCATATGACCTGGTCTTACCTAGACTAGTGAGATGCAAAACCCCAAGCAAAGATGCAGCTCTACAAATGAGTATCTTCCCCTTTGAGGAGACTAAGACCCATTGCCCCCTACCATGGACTGAATGTCTGCATTCTTCCCAAATCCATATGTTGAAGTCCTAACCTTCAATGTGATTGTTTTTGGAGATGTTCTTTGGGAAGTAATTAGGGTTAGGTGAGGTCATGGGGGTGGCCTCCATGATGGGATTACTGCCCTTATAAGAAGAAATACCAGCGTTTATTTGCTCTCACTCTAAATGTCCACAAAGAAGAGGTCATGTGAGCCTAAGTGAGATGGTGACCATCTGCAAGCCCAGAAGAGAGTTCTTACCAGAACCTAATCATGCTGGCACCCTGATCTCAGACTTCTAGCCTCTAGAACTGTGAGAAAATAAATGTCTGTTGTGTAAGCCACCCAGTCTATGGTATGTTGTTATGACAGCCTGGGCAGACTAACACACTCCCTCTCTCTGGACCTCTTTAAAAATCTCTGAGAGTCCTGAAGACCTATGTTCTATCCTGGCTTTCTCTAAACTTGCCTCATCATGAAGATCATCTTGGACATTTGTTAAGAATTCAGATATCCCAGGGGCACCTGGATGGCTCATTCGGTTAAGGGTCCGACTTTGGTTCAGGTCATGATCTCACAGTTTGTGAGTTCGACCCCTGCATCAGGCTTTGTGCTGACAGCTCAGAGCCTAGAGTCTGTTTTGGATTCTGTGTCTCCCTCTCTTTCTGTTCCTCCCCAACTCATTCTCTCTCTCTCTCTCTCTCTCAAAAATAAATAAACATTAAAAAAAATTTAAGAGTTCAGGTTTCCAAGTCCTGCCCTGGAGATTCTGATTTGGCAGGTCTAGGAAGTGGCCTGGGACTCTGTATTTTACAGACAGTCTATATTTTAAGCGCCCCAGATGACTGGTGATTAGGCAAGGTTGGAACACGATTCTCTCTGGAGTGTTACCCTCCATAGGAGATTCAAATTTTAAATAGGA
The DNA here is from genome assembly GCF_022837055.1 of Prionailurus viverrinus. Lineage (NCBI taxonomy): Eukaryota > Metazoa > Chordata > Mammalia > Carnivora > Felidae > Prionailurus > Prionailurus viverrinus. The sequence goes on from NC_062569.1 coordinate 38,366,328, forward strand.
AGAAAAAGAACATAGTGTCTTACATCTACAAAGCCATCATTTTTAGGGTGAAGATAGTTATGAGGTAAGCCCATTTGGCCCAGAACCCAGGCCTATCTAATGTAATGACCTTTGCCATTTGTTCCATCTTGTCTGGGGGATGGGTCGGATAGTTGGCTCAAAAAGATGAAGCCTTGATGATGTTACACCTGAGATTGAATTAATGAAGTGTCATGTCTGAGCTTGTGTAGGAAGACTTTGTGTATATTGGGAGCATTTGCATGTGCTTGTATGTATAAGTTTGACAAATGGTCTTGCTATCTGAATAAAATACTCATCACTGCACAGCTGTGTCAAGAACAAAAGCGCATTTAGCTCTCTATAGGCTTTTCAAGAATATACTCTGTGCTCTTTCATTTATAAAACATTTCCATATGTCTTATTTTCTCCTTACAACTGTAGGTAGGAGCTATAGTCCCATTTTACAGATCAAGAAATGTATAAACAGATGGCTTTTCAATTCTCTTCTAATCTATTCTTACCTCCTTTTCCAGGGTGCATTTAGCTTCCAGTTCTGGCTTGCCATCAGATAGTCAGGGATCAATGAGGTGGGTGGGGAAAGATAAGTACATCCTGTAGTGGAAGCCAACCTTGCCCTCTAAGCCCATACATGCCAGCAGAAAACCAGGTCCCACTTACTATTGACTTTCTGAGTCCCACACTGTTATTTGAGTCCCACACAGCATCCATGAACAAAGCCAGTAGAGGATACACAAAATTTTACATATCCTATCACTCTTTGCTTCTAATATACAAATTACACCCCTTCTGCTTTGTTTCCCAGGAAATATGGCCTAACAAATTGACTGTGTTTTCCTTCTTTCCTTTGCATATATCACATTTCACAATTGAACACTCACTGTCTTGCCATTTTGGGTGAGTCTGCGATGAGCCATTCTGCAGAGAGCTGGCTGGAGGTTCAGGTTGGAGGAAGGCTCTAAGAGCCCAAAAAAGAAGCCTTCTTCTTTGAGCTATTTCATCTCTCTGTTCTCTCTACCTCGAGGGAGGACTTCCAATTTTGTACCAGGCACTTTCAGAGAACATAGGAGTAAGATCCTGTCTTTGCAAGCAGTCACTCTATTTCAAGAACAAGCTATCAAGATGGCACCTTCTACTAGGCTATTCATGAAGTTATGGTTTTAAAATAAGGAAAAGGCAGAAACCCTCTTTCTCTACACAGATGAACATATACTTCTTTGGTTGACAATTCTAACCTTTACCATCTTAAAGGAAATTGCTCTAGACAACTGCTGGGGCAGAAAGAAAGCAGCAAATGCTAGAATAAACACCTGATGCATAAGCAGAATTGCCTGCAGGAAGCCAGCAAGGAGTGACCGTATCCCCCTTCGGCCTGGTCTCTAAGCTCTGCTACTCATATGTCTAATCGGTGAATGGCTCTCCTTTCAAGGCCAAGCTGGTATGTCCCTTTCTCCCAGCAACTTTCTCAGACATGCCATGCTGAGCTGCTTCAGTTCCATGGCTGTTCTGTAGCAATGTGTATCTATCTCTCTGGTAGCATTTATCACATTGTCTGGAAGTTAATTGTTTACATCTCCATCTTCCTCTAAGCTCCTTGAGGGCAGGAACTTTATTATTATTTAACAAAATATTTATATTGTAGAATGGAAAAGGGATACATCAAACCTCACCAATCCAATATATAGCCTAATGGATCATTATAAAGCAAGGAAATCACCCAGACCAGGAAACAGAATTTTGTTACCCAGACCTGAGGCCCCTTCCAGGTATCTCATCCTAATGCAAACTCCATTCTCTCCCCACAAAGAACTACAATCCTGATTTGTACACTAATCACTTCCTTGAGCTTTTTTTCCCCTTTAATGTTTATTTATTTTTGAGAGAGAGGGAGAGACAGAGCATGAGCAGGGGAGGGGCAGAGAGAGAGGGAGGCAGAGAATCCAAAGTAGGCTCCAGGCTCTGAGCTGTCAGCACAGAGCCCGATGTGGGACTCGAACTCACGAACCGCGAGATCATGACCTGAGCTGAAGTCAGACACTCAGCCGACTGAGCCACCCAGGCGCCCCATTAAATGTGTTATTTCTTTTAATCTGTAGATTCCTCCTCCACCCTTTTAACTTCTCTAAAATTTATCTGCTGAAGAACCTAGGCAATTTGACCTGTGGGCTTCCCATAGTCTGAATTTTGCTGATTGCAAACTCAGGTGCTGCCCAGCATGTTCCTCTGCCATTGGTACTTCCTGTAAGTTCCTAGCTGGATCCAGAGATTGGATTCAGATTCTCTTCCATCCCGTTGGCAAGACTGAGAAAGGCACCTCATATCTGGTTGTGCCTCTTTGTGTGATTTGAGCAGCCTCTAATGTGTAATGCCTATATCTATTTGCTCACTGGGGATTGCAAATAGTGAAATTCTAATTATATATTTTTTATTATTTTATTAGTAGAATTCTTTTATAAAGAGACATTTTTCATTTATTCTATTGAGATATTCAGTGAATAGTCAAAATAGGAAAGACAAGATAAATGCTTGATTTATTCCATCTATTTATCAGTTTTCCAGATGTTTGGTTATCATCCTCTGAAAAGGACTGATTCTTTGTTTAAATATCATTATAAAGTAATGAATTTAAATGAATTTGATTGCAATTATTATCATTGTTGAAATGCAAACTGACCCATAGTTGGTCAATGGGAGTCTTTTCAAACTGACTCCTGAGTCCTATTGACATGATGCCAGTATCTTTGATAGCTTCTTTCTCATCTGTATGACAACTTGTTCTAGGCTCATCTTGAACATTGCTTGTTTCTTACCTCAAACCAACCATTTCTCCAAAATTCTCTGATTTCTTTTAGTGAGAAATGGTATTTTAACAGCAAAATCTGGGTGCCAAGGGTTACAATTTATAGTGAGGTACTGTTAAGTGTTCAACAACTGACTCTTTTTTTTTTTTTAAAGCTAGATTTGTAGCATTTCCCAGTTTCCATGGTATAAACACTCCCATTATGGCTGATTTCAATATGTCAACATGAAGTCCCTGAATGTGGAGTTGGGACAAGATGTATACAATCTGTTCTCACCAGTTAGTGCAGACCAGCTTCAACATGCCACTGGTTATATATCTCATGAGTTACTATGGATACGTCCAATTCAAGTTCAAGATTCAAGTTCTGATTCTCAAGGACATAAGGAATGGTAGAATTAGAATAGTCCATAATTACTCATTTGTTTTATCCTTTATTAAATATATAGTAGTCTCAGAATAATAATACTGATAGAACCACCATAAAAATTACATGATACTTTAAAAAACTTCTGCATATCCTCCCTATATTCTAACCTCTCATTTTAAAAAAAAACCCTATTGTGCAACTATATGTAGTTATACTATATCTACATTGTCAGATCATATAGCCATTACATCCTACACCCTCTCTCTTAGCTCTTGTTTAGTCCTAGCTCCCTGGGTAACTATATACTTAATGCTCACCTTCCTGCCTTATGTCAATGTTTTTCTAGTCATTTTGATTGTTTGAAGCTTGTTTTTTATTAGATTCCTCAGGAAGAACTCATGGAAAAATTCTTGAGTTCTTGAATACTGATACCAAATTGTGCCTTTTATATTTTGAAACTCTGTTTTTCTGGAAACAAAATGATTGGCTTATCACTTTCCTTATTTGATTATCTTGCATATGTTTCTAGTTTTGTTTTTTTTTTGACATAAGTAGTTGCTACTGAAAAACATAATGCAAATACAATTTTCTTTTCTTTATAAACCACATGGGCTTTTTTTCTAGATGCCAAAAAGACATTTTATTTAAAGTTCACTAATTTTAGTAAATTTTTTCTGATGTTGGTTGTTCTAGGTTGATAGTCTCAGGTACATGGTGTGATCTTTAAAATGGGTAGTTCCAAATGTTTTAAATATGTTGTATTTCAGCAAAGTTCTCCTGCATTAATACTTGTTCTGTTTCTTTGCTTTGCTTTTTTTTCCTCAGAGACTCCTATTTTCTGGATGTTTAATCTTTGGCTATCTTCAATATTTGTCACTTTCCCTTGAATCCTTTTTATCTTTTTCTTCATTTCTGTTTGATGTAAAATTTTTTTCTTTCCTTTAGCCTACTATTAAGGTATTATCTGTTGTGTTTATTTACTTTTTTATTTCTTCTAATTTACTATTCATTTCTGATATGAGCTTTTTCTTCATTTTAAATTACTTTCAGGGTTTTTTTCTAATTCTGATTCATGTTGTTCCTTTATGTCATCATTTTCTTACTGTTTTAACTTGTTTTATTGTAGCATATTATAGTTTTGACCTAGTTGTGGCATGTCCCTCTGGCATGCTTTGACTGTCAATAGGGATATTATTCTGTTATCTCCTTTTTTTCTTACAATAACTCTCTATGGGATTTGAGTTCTGTACTTTTCTGTTGTTGTTTTTTTTAATCTAAAATTAGTTTTCCTTAACTTATAGAAGGAGGCACTATTCAGGAAAGCTTTTTCAACTTCATAGGGCTCTCTCCTCTGTTGTTTTTATATAGTGGTAAGCATGAGATTTTCTCATCTGTTTTCCTCCTCAGCTGATCTGGACCTTGTCTTTCCTTCGTCACTATTGTCTTTGTCCAGCTCAATTTTGATTTTACTCCGGGTAGCTACTCTTGAGTGCAGGACCCTGATCTTGAAGGGCACCCTGGTGGATCCATTTTGAGAGCTCCTGACTGCTCCAGCCCTTCAGTCCTTCTTACTGGGACCTTTCATTTACTCCTGGTAGAGAGGGTAATACCCCCACCCCCACCCCCACTCCCACTCCAGTTTCAGAGATGTTTATCAAATTAGCCCAACTACCCTCTTCAGGAAATACTATTGACTATTTAGGAGTTCTTCTGTTTTCAGGTCCATCACATACTACCCTAATTGCTTCCTTTTCCCCCCTTCACAGACACTTGTGTTAATGGTGGTTTGTCTCTACTCACTTGTAACTTGGGCTTTGTGAGAAAACTTGTTTTCTCAAAACTAGTTTTGATTTGAATGTGTCCATGGATTTTTGGTTTTATTATCTAATTATTCTGCCTATTTTTATGTAGGCATTTGGAGGGATTGAAAGACTGCTGTTGATGCTTCCCAGAATGGAGAAGTGGTTCTTCACCTTCCTGGCCTTGGACTGAGAGCTTTGAAAATTTGCCCACATGCTCATCATTTGCATACAATTTCACATGACATTTCAAAGTGTTCCCAGAGGTCTTGAAATGCATCCATGCTCCCCTAGAGGTCCTGAGCTAGGAAACTCTGGTCAGGAGCAATTAAGTATTAAGAATGAGGACAGACTAAAGGCTGATAAAGTGGGGTACTTTTTACACTATTTGTATTGGAAGTTGGTTTTCTCAGTGATATCTCTAAGATCTACCTATCAAATGTTAAGATAATTCTATTTGGTTCTTTGGTTCCAGACAGACAATCCAGAGACAGAAAAAGGGCAGTGGAGTTTGTGGAAAGTTTAAAGGAAAGACAAGAGTGGTAGGATGCTGAAGCAACCAACATAAGTAGGGCAAGTGGACATCAGATAAACAAGGGGAATGTTGGAATCATGAGGCTGGAGATAAACCTGAGAGCTCATTTGATCCACAGTCTTAGTTCTTAATAGAAAAGAAAGTCTAAACCTGGGGTTTTCTCCAAGTGTGGTTACTTGACCATTTGCACTGGAATTTCCTATTTTGCTTGTAAAAATGCAGATTCCCAGGTCCTTGACTATGACCTGCTTGGGTGGGAGTTCTACTAATCTGCATTTTACCAATCCCCTAAAAACCACTGGTCTAAGTGATGCAGAGAAGAATGGCATCTGGTCTCATGAAGGACTCTGGATGTGGAGGTGCCACATTTATGAACTGCATAGTATAATAATAATAATAATAATAATAATAATAATATTTATATCACCTTTACTCTATTATTGTTTTTTTCTCCTACTATTGTGTCCTCAAGAATTTTCTCTTTGGACACAGGAGATCAACAGATTTCCAGTGATTTTTTCTGACTATCACATGCATTTGAAATCCACTGTGCCACACGGAATGCTACATTTGGCTCAAGTTGTTTTGAGAGAAAGAGTTCTGGAGTAAAATGTTGCTGCTATTCACATGGAATAGGTCTTGGCTTTTAGTGGCCTCTGGTTAAAGGAACTGCCACCCAGATCCAGACCCCCTCTGTCAGCTCACGATGATTAGACAACAGACCTTTATGGGTCACCTCCCTGGTGGTGTGTCAGAGAACTGGGCTTTGGGAAGTAATTCTACTCCAGCATTCCAAGTCTTCATTCTGGTTTGGAGGGAAATTTCTACTTGATTTCTTCCTCCAGCATTGATTGCATATGGTTTTATGAATGCTGGAGCCTCAGCTGGCTACCCCAGGATTCACATTTAAGACATAGGTGGCCAGCCCCGCCCTAGCCCTCTCTCAAGTCCCAGAAGAGTGTGTGTCTGAGGGGGACTGGTCTCCATGTAAGCATGGACAGGGATTCCTTGGGAATGCATAACTGTTCTCATCTTCTACCCCTGGGGAAATAGGAATAGTCCATTCTGTATCGGCAAGTGGAGCCTATGGGTCAGGACTCTCGAGCATGAAGTTAAAGTAAAAACTACCTTCAATACTTTCATGGAAAGGGAGATAGCAGACACCAAATACAGATGGCTGAGGTTCTGGCTGCTGTGATTGTTTCTCAATTCGAGCAAAAGTCTCCAACTCTTTATGCCTTGATTTTCTCATTTCTAATAAGACACATGGTGGTATGTTAGGTGTTGGTTGGGTAACTATTTAGCGATTGCAATTACCTTGTGTATTTGTTTCCCAGGACTGCCATAGCAAAATACCACAAACCACGTGGCTTAAACAACAGAAATGTATTGTTTCACAGTTCTGGAGGCTGGAGGTCTGAGATCAAGGTATTGGCAGGCTTGGTGCTGTCTGAGGGCTCCGTCCCATGCCTCTCTCCCTGGTTAGGGCCAGCAATTCTTGGTGCTTGTTGGCTTGTAGATGCGTTACTCCCATCTCTAACTTCATCTTCCCATGTTGTTTTCCCTGTCACTTCTCATGATTAAAGTTTTCTTATAAGCAAACTGGACCCATCCCATTCCAGTATGACTTCACCTTAATTAATTACATCTACAATGAACCTATTTCCAAATTAGGTTACATTTCAAGGTACTAGGGGTTAGGACTTCAATATATCTTTTTTTTTAGGAGTAATTTGGCCCATAACATCCTGCTTCTTCTGAAAAATCCCAAGTCTTCGGTTCATTTTTAATTTTTTTCATAGTAGTTAAAAAGACAGGCTGGGTGTGAATCATAGCTTTGCTACTTACTATCTATGAGTGGGAAAATTTCCTAAACTCTTTGAGCCTCATTTTTGTCATCCCTAAAATGAAAATAGCTTACAATAGTGACCTCACAGGGAAGAAGATTAAGTGAGATGAAAATAGATACAATTTTTAGCACAGTTTAGGGCACATAATAAGCACTCAATAAATATTAGTTAACATTATTATTATTCTTTCACTGTATCCCTTAAGGAGTTTTGTGAGTATTAGAAACATATTTCAAACATCCCCAAGTCAATTTACTCATGAAACACCCACCACATATCCTGCAGAGTTCATAATATTTCTTGTGCTGGCTGCTGGAGCCCTGAGACAAATATTGCAAACTTTCTCTCAGAAGATTCCCTTCTATTCTTGGAGCAGTGCCCCCACACAGGGTGCCCAGGGAGGCATTGCTCGTTGTTTCCTGACAGCAGGATTTCTGTGGAGCATTTACATTGTGAGGGTCCTCATAGGACCCAAACAGGACAGGAATGACCTGTCTGTAAGAATGAGGCGCTTGCTCAGAATGTGCTTGCTTTAAGATCACCTTAGAGCACCTCTTTCTCATCATCACATTTGTTTCTCTGGGCCATGGTTGTCCTTGAGGCCATTCTAACCTTCCAATACTCTAAGGACACCTTCTCTGACCTTTTAGCAAACTCAGTAGAATGCATGCCCTGTGGCTCTTTGAGGAAGACAAAACCTTTTCTTTCTCTTTCCCTCCCTCTACCATCCCTACCCCAGAAATGCTGGCTGCTGTAACCCACTGAGTTTGTTATAGGTATGGGCATCAGGGTATGTGACATTAGGTTATTTTTGAGCTATAAAATGAAGCCCGTTCAGGAGACATTAGAAGCTTTATTTCCTTTGACTGAGGAGATACAAGAGGAGAGCTCTTTGTTGTTACAGGGTCACGTGTCATAAATAATCTCATTCCCCTCTCCAGGCACATTTTTCTCTCAGATGCAATCACTTTCAATTTTTTTTTTCTTTACCTCCACCCCCTACCTGGAAATACATTTTACAATTGCCACTCAGTACATGCCCTAACATCTGCTCAATCATACATATATAACACTAAAAATACTTCTACGATGCACTTGGATCTATTCCTATTCCCTATCCAATCCTATCCCCTACCCTATTCTATCTTACCCCATTCCATTCCACCTGTCTTCTGTTATGCTTATACTAGATACGGCTAGTGTGCACCAATATCCAATCCTCCTCCTTTTTCAGGTGCCTGAAGTAGGTATATCAGCTTCCTTGAAGGAGGGGTGGGGGTAGCTATATGACTAATTTTACCCAATGTGTATGGTTCTAAGTGACTAGTGTCACTTTTACATGGAAACATAGACTGAAGACCTCTATTTCGATTAAGCCCTAATTCTGTAGGGCCTGCATGCAACCTTGTTGACTTCTTCCCTGCTACCATGACCCAAGGAGGCCTCAGGCTGAGATAGTGGAGCCACAGATCAAAGCTGCTTGGATCACTGAATTGTCATGTGGAGGATAGTGGCTGTAAAGAGTCATCCACATCCTTTGTGGCCTTTACGTGAGAGAGAAATAAACTGCTTGATGGGCCACTGAGATTTGGGAAATGTTTGTTACCATGGTATAGTCTATCCTGTTCTGACTAATACACTGCTTCTCTTCCATTTCATTTGTTGTTTAGAAATGCTGGTTCCAACCCGTTATGGGTAGCCTCGTACAGTTTGCAAATCATTTTCCCAAAGCATCTGCCACATCGATAACCCCAAAATAGAGACGGAGAGAGGGCTCTCCATAGTGGAGGGAGAACATAGACGACCACTGTCTGTCCTCAGGGTCCTAATTTCTGGAGTTGGTGGACTTCAGGAATAAGGGCTAAGTGGTTGTGTGACTAGGGTCCTAGAGAGTTAGGTTATAGTTGCTTCGGTGGGGGATGCACCAGAGACTAGGTCCAAAGGTGACTGAGTAATGGACTTACCTTTTCTGTGTGATTTTGCCTTTGAGATGTACATGACTCCAGACTCAGGTCTCATATTCTTGACACTTGAACTTCATTGCCCTCTGTTGATCTCATCCCACTTACTTTTCCAACCTTATTCCCCACACTCTTTCACAAACCTTAGCTCCTGATAAATAAAATAAAGCAACAATTCCCATTTATGTATCACTATGTTTCTGGGCCTTTGCATATGCTGTTCCCTCCATTTGAACAACTTTTCTTTTCAGCTGGCATTTGGAAATCTTAAATCCGTTCTGACACAGCTCAACTGTCACTGCCTCTGAAATCCCATTTATCTTTTATTTACATCCCTTCTAGCATTTACCATTCTCTCCCCTATGGTTATTATCGTTCTCCTCCAATCTCATCTTGAGCTAAGCTGCTTCTCTTTTAGTTTTTTCACAAAAGTCCATCCAGATAAAAGGGTTCCTATGAACAATAACCACAGTACATACCCCAAATTAGAAAATCCACTGACTTAAAAAAACAACAATAACAAAACAAGGTTGATTTACTAAGGTTGACATGGAAGGCCTTTCTAGGCTGCCACAGTTCCCATATCCACCAAATACTTTATAGATTTTTATCTTTGAATGTTCTACTTCCACTACTGAGGATGTCCTTCCTTACTTTGTCTTTCAGGGAGACCTGTTTATTCTTTAAATCCTGTGGAATAGATTCCTAGTATTTGCCTAGCCAATATCCAGTCTCCCTTTCCTCCTTACAACAGAAGGAGGTTCTATTTCCTCAGCAGATTGAATGGCAAGTGAAATGGAAAAAGTTTGTTGGGTAGAATTTCTAGAGAAGCTCCTTAAAGACAGCATCAAATTTGATGTTTCTCCATTCTTGCCTGGAACTTAAATGAGCTGTCTGGAGTTCCAGCAGCCATATAGAATCTATAAGGTACACTTGGGGCAGAAGCTGTATACTCAGGACTATAAAGGAGAAAGACAGAAGGACCAGAGAAATACTGATGACATCATGGAAATCTATCACCAGCTTTATATTGTCTAATGCTTCTTTTACATGAGATGAAAACTTCTATTTTGATTAAGCCATGGTTATTTAGATTTTTCTGTTATATGCAGCCAAACACAGTCCTAATGGGCATACAGCTCAATGCAAATAGTTCCTCTTTGTATCTATCCCTGTATTTTAACTAGAGGATTTTTTCACTGGGGCTCCCACAGGCTTTCACTCAGACCTCTCTGATTACATTGATGATAATATATCAGGATTTTTTGACTATACATCTCCTCTCCTGTTAGACTGTGAGCTCCTTGAGGGAGGAACATTTTCTCATTCCTTTTTGTATCTGCAGTGATTAATGCCCCATAAACAGAAATGAGCCTTCCTAATCGATGTTTACTGAATTTTACTGAGACTTGAAAAGCCTTTAAGGTTTTCCGTTAACATGTAAATTATTTTGGGAAAGGTATTATCTAAAGCCTAAACTTTATTTGGGATTTAGTTGGCAAGAAATAAAGTCATGGGAAATGACACTGGATGGGAGTCCTAGGGATGGGGTGAGAGAGATGAGTAGGGTTGGACTGGCCCCTGGAAGGAAAGGTGGGAAAAACTGCAGCCAGAGATTCCAGTCTGCCTGGATCTCTCAAGGCGGCTCTCCTTTGCTGTTACGTTTTCCAGTATACAAAACCTCACTCCCCTGGAAAGCCCTGAGAGGAGACGGCCTGCCTTAGGAATGCTTTACATTACCCCTCCTGCCTCTCTGAAAGGCAAAGCTTCTCTCCTGAGACTGGGTATCACAGATAACTGGCTCCTTGGGCATACTTGCAAGTCCCTTCTGTGTGCCCCAACCCTGTCCCTTTGGTCCTCCTGAACCACTTTGGAAGGGTCCGTCACTCTTGAGTTGCAAGATTAAATGAATGCATGTTTGGATAAGATGCTTTTGGGCCCTAGATCAAAGTCTTCACTGTTCAGGGTCTAGACCTCTTTCAGAGCAAGTATAAAACCTGCCTTCCCCTTCTAGTGAATTATGGGTGCAAAAGGAAAGAAGTACTGCCCATATCTGCCATATCAATACATCTTCTCAGGAGCGGAGCTCAGATGGCATACTCAGAAACCAATGTACTGAGAAAATGGAAAGACGTACTTTCTATTAAAACCACTCAGAAATTTTATTGGCCTGGACAAATATGATCCTTTGGCTAGGAAAACCCACTGGAGAGCAAGTTAAACTATGTCTCATAATATGGTTATTCTCCCCTTGTAAAAATAATAAAAAGTTTTGGTAGGTTTGTTCTGTGTGTTTGTGTGTCTACTTTAACAAACAGTTCCAGGCCCCCCCCGCCTTTTTTTTTTTGTAAGTCACAGATCTGGACGTATGCCAAACTGGTGGCAGGAGCTGTCCCGCTTGCCACAGAAAAGGAAGAGAAAGCACTGAGTCGTTATACAATCTCACTCTCCTAAATCAAACCTTCCATTTGCCATGATTATTTACCATTGCTTTGTAATTGTGAGCAGACAGCTGAGTGGAGCTGGAAGTCTATTCATTCTTTAAAGTGACATAAAGTGGCACTTGGAGTCCCAAATGATAATTGTTCTTTTCTCCTTGTTAATATCTAACCGCTGCTAGGAGTTCTGTGCAAGATTCATTTAATGCCAGCTCCAGAAATTTCTGTGGGATTTGGCTCTTGGCCTCTTTTTGAAACCCAATTTGAAATCACCCTGAGGAACTGGGAAGGCTGAATTGATTGTGACCTTCAGTCAGAATTCCTCTCTAAATATTTTAGCAGTATGGAGAGTTTTCCCTCATTTACATTCCTCTGCTACTCAGTAGTGGTCATGGGTAGGAAGTATTGGCCGTTTCTCAGAAATGCGATTACTTTGAGGGCATTTCCAGCTCAACCTGAATCTTAGGAATCAGAATCTGGTAAGGAAACTAGGTCTTTGGAGATTTCCATCTTAGTGTTTAGACAAAAATTTGAAGCCTATGAAAACCACTCTGCAATGGTGGACGGGTCCTTGCTTTCAGGGCTTCCCCCACCCCACACTGAAGTGATCATTTGTGGGTGAGCTGCCAAACCTACTAAAACTTTCTGTTGATCACATGAGTGAGATACAGACAGTCACATCCTTTGGCTGTATGTGAGGTTTCAAATATCCTTGCAATCCCTGCTGATTAACTACAAAAAGGGATAAGAAAATAAATATATGCTGATATTAATGGGCCTTTCTTTTTTTTCAAGCTTTTATTTATTTTTGAGAGAGACAGAGCGTGCGAATGCGGGAGGGGTGAAGACAGAAGGAGACAGAGAATCCCAAGCAGGCCCCACGCTGCCAGCACAGAGCCTGATGCAGGGCATGAAACCAAGAGTCGGACGCTCAACTGATTGAGCCACCCAGGTGCTCCTCAATGGGCCTTTCTATAGCATAGAGGAGTTCCTGCTATTCTTACCTCCTGATTTCAAATTCTATGTAACATAGTTGAGTTTCTGACCTGAGCTAGAATAAAAAGCAGTAAATTTACCCCTCTTTGACCCTCTGGCTCAGAATTGCAGTGTTAATGGTGTCTAGCATTTATTAAACACTAAGTATGTTGAAAGTTCTGTGTTAAGCACTTTACATGAATGATCTCCTTTAATCCTAGGGGGTACCTCTTTCATTATTCCCATTTTATGGGTGAGGAAACTGAGGCACAGGGAGACAAAGGAGCCATCCCATGGCCACACAGCTAGGTAGTGGTAAAGCCAGGAGGTGAACTCAGGCTGCTGTACTGCCAGATTGACTCTCTATCTCTTTGATTCTGGAGCTCAATGGACTTGAAAAGAGTCATGAGAGGTGACTCGTAGGAGGTCTTAGAAAAGACCTGCACTTTTCTGAATTCTCTGAGGCTTCTTCGGCACCATTCGCACCTGAGGCCATCACGCCAATAGGTGACTGTAGCCCAGAAACTTTGTACCAAGACTCACGGGCTTGGGTTGGGAGAATTGCCCACCATTTGGTATTTGCCATGAGAGAATTTCCTGGAGATTTCCATTTGCAAAGGTTGGATTTTAAAATTTTGTCCCATGTATCACTGGTTGTTTGAGGAAAAGGAAAGGAAAATAGGGATGCTGTAGAAGAGGAACTGAGGTCTCTCACCATCCCCAGTTTCTCTTATAGTTTTGAGTTTCCATTCATAAGCAGTAGTGTTTCAAGCATTTTAGGAATTGGATACACAGTTGAGAGAGTATGAGATGTGGCTTGTAGCCCAGAACCCAGGAGAGTTTTGAATATAGAGGTTAGTAATGCAAGCAGAACTGAAAGATTCTTTTCTCTTTCATCCAACAAAAGAGAGGTCAAGGGCTTTCAAAAATTGGTGACTGTGGAAGCTTGGAGAATTTTCATATTACACATGCCATCTGCTGACTGAATAACAGTTATAATTTTCTCCTAATTGAATTTCTTTTTTTGTTGCCAATTTTAAGAGTGTTTGCAAAGAAAGTTGTGTGTGTACTCTGGAGGTGGTCATGGTAGAGAAGGCGTGAGGGTCTCAATAAACCTTCCTAGCACCTGCCTGAGAGCTAAGGCAAGGCCCTGGGCCCGTGTGCACGGCACTGCTAGACATAGAAGCTCTGTGACCTTCTTGAGAATTAGGAGGAAGCCAAGCCAAGCGTTCCAGGACTCTTTCTGTTGATTTCTGTGGGGCTGCGGGACTCCTGACACCATTCAGAGCCCTCTGAGTAAATCTAAAATTTTGAAAGGAAGCTAAGGCATTGTCAGTACAGGCCGTGCCCAAGGTCCCCACTGATCACTGAAGTTTACCACTTGGTAACATCCCCTCCAGCTCCCAAACTTCCTTTCAGCTGGGGACTCACAGAGTGTTCTTGCTCAGGGTAAGGTTATATTGTTTTGCAGTGTGGAGTGATATTCTTTATCTCCCATTGGTATTTCCCAGTTTAGGGATGCAGTTCTAGATTTAAGTGGAGCTGGAAAGCCACCACAGCAGATTTCAGTGACTGCATATAACCATCAGAATGGTATCTTCTGGTGTCCCCCCGCCCCCCCCCCCCCCCATCAGGAGGCAAATAACTCAGATTAACTCCAAACTCTTCAGAATCAAACTACATAGTGTCTGACAGACTGTGAAACCCGGGGCCAGTGCAGGTCACCTTTGAGTCATTATAACCCACATCATTAGAAGTCTTAAAGCAAAATGTGGCTCCCCTATTTCTGGACCTCACAAGGTGTGGGTCACCATCTCCATCTCTCAGGTCCTTCTCTGTCCTGTTAGCTGGGCTGGCGTGAGATGGGGATAATTGCTGGCAAGCAGGGAAGGCCCTAGAACTCACAGCAAGGTAGCTCTCAATGGGCAGTTGGTGTTGACTCGGAAGAGGTGGCAAGGCTGACATTTCTTCTTTGGTGCTTGACCTTTGACTTGGCCAGCTCATACTTCGGGCACAAAATTTTTCTTTGCCAATTTAGGAGACTGCTAATAAAGCAAACTGATTTATTTGAGGACTCAAAAAATAGCCTTTCAAGGGGCAGACATCAAAGGGTGCTACAGATTGAGAGGAAAAATTCTTTCACCCCTTCTTTATACTCTGGGAGTTCTTTTCCTGTGCTTCCCATTGCTAGCTTCTGGTGTGAGTTTTGTGTTTCATTTTTATGATTCACAGGTTCCTGAAGTTGAAAGAACCTGGAGCAGATTGTCCATTGTTTTGAGTTATCCTTGCAAATTTTCTCTCTTGGCCTACACAATGAAGGAACTGACTCTATAGCTATTCCCTCAGGGTTTGGAATAATTCCCATTGCTGCTATTCCTACAGGCGAGTACAATCATTTCCTCATTTTCTGCTCAGCACCTTGTCCCTCAGTGGTAATGGAATAATAGTGAGTTTATAGAATCATTGCATTTATGGACCTTTGCACTTTAATTAGAAATGGCCTGGGTTAAGAGAATTGCATGACGTGGACCCCAAAGGGGATTTTAGAGATTAAAACATTCCAAGAGAAAACAATTTGGGTTTTCCAGGAGGGCTCAAAATTATATGAAGTGCTTACTTTTAAGTATAACTAGGATGGTGTTCACAAGTAGATTTTTGCCTGTACCAAAAAAATGCCTTTTTGGAAGAAAAACAAATTTAGGCTTTTGATCGATTTGTTTTTATTCAGAAAATCTGAAATGGAATTAATTTTATGTGTGGAGAACTGGTCATTGCTTCTACTGTGGACAGTACTACAATAGGAAAAAAAGGAACATTTCCTTCTGAAGAGAATTGTAGTGAATTGAGAACTAAAGAGCTTATGGAAAATAGCTTTCAAATGATTATTTTTGTTTGCTTAAATGCTTGATTATGATGATTGTAATTCCAGCTATACACAGAGAGAGCATGGACTAAAAAGCTAAGCCTAGACTCCCATTATGACAAAACCCAAAGAACACATCACACTTTATAAAATCCAAATGCCCACAGGTTTCCTGGGTCTGCTGAGTGAAATAGAAATACACAGTTCAGGTCCTACTGATGTGCATTTTCAGGGCCAGGAATTCTTTCCAGGTGTCCTTTAAAAGATGTTCTTGGCCCTGGGTCACTGTAACAACTTAAGAAATGAGACCTGAATTTGAAATTTTCTTGCTTGCATGCAAAGGTCGGCCCTCTGGATTCCGACAGGAAGCCTCTGGGGTGGGGGTGGGGGGTGAGTAATACATCTGCAGATGGCTCAGGGTTCCAGACAATAAGCTCATTCCAGTCCCTGAACCAGACAGTTTTGAGTGAGATGATTTCATCACTGCTCTAGACGGGATGCCTCCTGCTACTGCGTCACTGCTGAGCAGAGTCCTGTTGCCAGTGACGTTCCATGAAGCAATTCTTGTTCTTTGTGTGGAAAGAGTAGAATCATTACACACATGCAGTCATTTTAACTTCTCAGACCATAACCCACATGACTAATACCAATAAACTTTGAGCCAAGAGCCTAAAGCCACAATGGCCAGACAATCAAGTAGAGAATTTTAAATGACTTTGGAAGATCCAAGGGCTGTCATGGCAATTTAAAGCTCTGATCCTTTCTGGCCAAAAGCAAACCAAATACCCTTGCTTCTGCCCTCATCCAACTTGCATCATGCCCCCAGAGATGGCGAGGATGTGGTTGCAAGAGAACTGCCACTGCTGGTGGAAGGCTCAGAGGTCTGGTAAATGGCTTGGAGAGCGTTCCATTGTCAGAATGTGAGCCTGCCTCAGCCTGAAGAAGGACTAGGGCCATTTGATAGCTGCTGGTCTGCTCAGCTGGGTTGTCAGTGGTAGCACAGGCTGGAGGCAGAGGGTTCTGTATGAAGGGTGGGTGGAGGGATGCTTCTACACCTGCTCTGTTGTAGGGCCAAACAGAAGAGCTTGGTGTTGGAGGCTTAATTTTACTGCCTCCCAAACAACAGCAGCCAGTGATATGTCGTGCCAGTAACAAGGCTGCTCTGGTACCCTTTGACTTGGCTTTTTGTTTTATTCAGTTTCAAAAATGTTTCTGAATAGTTTTAAAAAACGTTCCTTTGTCTTCACCCTATCAGCTCTGAAGCTCTGGAAAAAAAGGCCAAGACACAGCAAGGGCACCTCACATTTGTTCTGACCAAAATTGACTTCCTTGTCTCCATCTCCCCAAGACCTGTTCTTCCCCCCATGCTCCCTGTCTCATTAAAAGCTCCATCATGCACTGTCATGCTCAAGCTCAAGCATGGGTCTGACCTTCAACTCTGTTTTCTCACTTCTACATCACAATTGATCAATCAGTTACCAGGTTCTGTCTATTCCACCTGCCAAAGACTTTCCTGTCTGTCCGTCCATCTGTCCGTCCATCTATCCATCCATCCATCCATCCACTTCTCTCTAGCCCACAACTTGCTGCTGTTACCCAGGCTGCCAGCACCTCTCTTCTCAGTGGCTGCAACAGTCTCCTCACTGGTATTGGGGTTCTTCTGAGCAGCCCCAGCTCACTGCCTGCCTCCATTCGCAGCCAGAGTGGTTCTTCTGCAATGTTGACTAGATTATGGTACTTCCTTACCTACAACCCTACTGAAAGCTTCCCATGGCCCTGAGGAGTCTAAACTGGACCCTTTGAGACCCATCTCCTGCCTCTTGAAATGTAATTGCACGTGCTGAGTCCTGTCTTCTCTTATTCTTTGCACTTCTGTTTCCTCCACCTGAGTGCTGAGTCTTCCACTGTCCCTGGCTAGTTCTTCCTCCTCAGTTACTCAGGACTCATCTCAGGTGTCAAGGCCTCTGAGAAGCTCACTGTGACTCTCCCTCCTCTGGACTTCTACATCCTGAACCCACTATAACTAGGGGGGCTGTGTAATCTATTGTCAAAGCTAGGACACTCATGGGAGTAAAAGGGGGCACCTGTACATATTATGCATGGACAACAGGTGTAAATTGGGACTGACCCAGGCAAACCAGGATGTATGGTCACCCTGATTATGGCATTTATCACACCTTCAAATTGCCTGTCAGCTGGTCAGTCCTCCCCTCCCCCTACCAGGTAGTCTGCAAGTTCTCAGATGACAGAGAATACCCAGTTTCAATGTAGTTACTTCCATAAAAGGTTCTCAGTACATATATTTTTTTGTTAAACAAATGAGCGAAGGGACAAATATGGCTGAAACAAGTTGGAGTCTAGTCACCCGGTCCCAGTCTCCAGAGTCGGATGGGAAAACATTAGTCCTCAAACCCTGCTGGCAGGCCTGGATGTCTAATGGAGCTAGATATTCTCTGTTTCCTCTCTGAAGAAGTCTTCAGCCATCACAAATTGCATAGAGAGGGGGTGTACTAGTTTACCTTGATAACACCCCCCAAATTCTGAATTCTAAGGCACATCTAGCTGAAACGAAGCAGATGGGTTGGGTCCCAAAGTATGTTTCATGGCAGATTAAGCACCTTATGATGTTAAGACACATTACATGTTAAATGGATTCTGGGTCTAAATAAGTCACGAAATGAAGCACATCTCTTTATGGCTGAGACCCTTCTACACTGTAAAGTAAGCAGTGTTTCTCAAATTTAGATAGGACCTATCCTCCTTACCTCTTCTCTCTCCTAGACTTCTGTCTCCTAGACTCCTAGACCCACTTTGGGAATTAATAAAATCATATTGCCCACACATCTTTAGGCAGGTGAAGCTTTGAGTCCCTCAGGGTAAGGGCTGTGCTTTATTTATGTCTTCCCATTGCCTAGACTGGGACCTGACACATAATCAATGCTCAAAAAATGTTTGTTGCATGTGGACTAGAATGCCATGGATTCAACTGAGGACACAAGAGCTTGGGGTTGAGGGAATCCGGGTAACCCTGCCCTGCAGCATCACAGGTACCTTAGCAATAGGGAGGGTGCTGACTTGCCTAAAGATGACCAGTGAGGCTGGTGGAGCTTATCTTTCACTCCCTGTCACCCTCCTTTTGAGCAGTGCCCTCCTTGGCCTCACACCCTGTTTCCATCACACCCTCCCAGCGTCCACTCCCACAGGATTTGACTGTCAGTGTCTGTTCACCAAAATGCTAAGTTGATGAGGCTTAGTCTTACTTGGTGATGTTTGCTTACATGGTTCCTGCTGACTAACACTCTCCTGGTCTCAAAGCGATGCAGCTTGTGTGGCAGAAGCCCAGGTGGCAGGGCTTACATTGAGCAGGACCTCGCCCCCTCTACTACACATTATATTTCTCACTGGACTCACTTGTGAGGCTGTCCTCGATGGTGTACCAAAGCCTGGTGTTCTCTCCAGCACTGGAAGGAAACCTTATGGGTCAGCATTCAGAAAGGAAAAGGCTGAGGATCTTGGCTTTGAGACATCAGAAAAGAAAAGCACAAACTAACTTAAAACTACCCAGTAATGGAGAGAAAAATACAGCAATCACAAGTTCACAAGTGCAACCCAGCTCCCACAGCACAGGTTTAAAAAGTCTCTCTTGAAGAGGTTTTTTTGCAGTGTAACTTTGATTTTTTTTTCTTTTGAGATACTATTCCTTCTTTCAAATTTATTATTTATTGCAGAATGAAAAAATTCCATGAAGCTACAAGCCTCTTTTTCCACTTTCCTTTCTGAAAGGGGGAAAAAAAATCAAGAAATGCCACAGTGAAATTTTGTAGTTGAGCCAATATGAGCTGCAAAGCGAGTCCAGCTGAAGAGACTGTCACCCGCACCTCTGCTCTGAGCCAGGGAGGGTAGGGCTTGAGGGGACTCTCACATAGGTTCCTTTGCTCTCACAAACAAGGGTCATCCTCTGGGCTCCTTCCTGGCCTAACCTGCTACTCCAACTGGAACAGCAGGCAAGAGCCAGGAGTTTCAAAGCAGCAGAAGCCCCTCCATTGAGCACACGGAGAACACAGAGCCAGAGGCCTTCTGTTTGGCTTAGAATCCCCTGTACAAGGCCCTGGCATGGTGCTTGGCTGCCATGGAATAAATAAGGATGATATGTAGCCTTGTCACTTTAGGTTAGATTTTACCTCTGATTAAGTTCAGTCTCGGCTGACTTTGCTATCACATGGATTGGAAGCACTTTGGATTTCAGGGCAGTTTGGATTTCTGAACTACTGGTGACAACTGGTAGACTTACACTGTCATTTCCATGTATAGCTGAGTAAACCAGATCAGAAAGGTTAGGGAATTTGGCTTAATGCCTTCATCTGTGACTGGAACCCAACTTGGCCTAGTTCCAGAGCCCATGTGCTTTCTGCTGTATCCTGCCTCCTCCTGGCCACACGAAGATCCTCTGTTTGTGCTTTCCTGTGTTTGTGGAGCAGCCCTTGTAGCTGGAGGACATCCTAGAGCTGTAAGATGAGGGGTGTGGATTAGATGATCTTGAAGGTTCTTCCTGACCTCACATTTTGTGACGAAGCAAATGTATGTTCCACTGTCTCAAATGGGGTTCGCACCTAAGTAAACACCTAGGAAGAGAAATCTGTCCCCTTCAGGATCCTTTTCCCAAATTGCAAGACCCTGGTGCCTTTTGGACCAAGTGGCATATGTGAGTCCCCAGATCCCTCTGTGCTTGAGGTCACTGCTCTGGCTACAGCAAAGGTGATCTTAACTGAGACAGGAGCCTGGGGCTGGTTAATGTTACATCTCCTGGGGGACAAAATAGAAGCCACTAACCACATTATAGGCCCCAGAGCTGTAATTAGAGCTCTGATTTCTTTCTTTCTTTTATGGTTTTTTTTTTGGAGGGGTTGGAGGACCCCCCCCCCCCCCCATTAAATTGGTGAATGCGTGGGTATGCATTTCTCTTCTCATCTTTCTTTATTTTGGAGTGTGTTTAAGGATACATATTATGTGCATTCCTCTCCCCATATATCTCTATGCTTATATCAATTCATAAATAAAATATATAGCTGCTTGGCTAAAATGTATCACTTGTCTGCAAGATTCCTCCTGCAGGTTAATGTCTCCTGCCAGGGGAGCTGCCCCGGTTTGCATTGACTTTCAATGACCTACTTGTATGCACTGGTTCAGGCAGAGTTTAACAAGTGGCCAGGCAGATATGTGTATCTGCACGTATTCCTCATTCTTATAGTTGTTTTAGTATTATTTGACTTCATTCTGCCAAAAATCAATAGTATGTGCATAAAGTTAGCTTTGCCATCACACCTTTAGATAGGAAAAGGGTCATGAATAGATATTTTTAGAAATGGCTGAGAAGGGGAGGCTAATTCATGCTGTTTATCATTCTATGGCTGTTCTGTTATTGGCATAATTGACATTTTCCTGATAATTGCCTTCAGTATCCTCAGTGCTTATGGGAAAAAGGATCTTCAAGATGGAATCCACCTGAGGACTGGGCATCGTGCAAGTTCGCTTTCTGTTGTTGAATGTGATCTGAGACTGAGGTTGGTGGTTGTGAATTTTAGTAGGTTAGTGTCAATCACGAGAGCTTATCTGAGTCATATTTGGCCTGGAATTGTAAATTCCTGAACAATGTGACACTCGAGCACTGGGCAGTCTCAGAATTGGAAGTTGGTTTAATCCCCATAATCAGATTTTAAAATATGATTCCTACAGTATTTACTCATACTGAAGAATTTTATCTTTTAGCAAAAGTCAATGTCTTAAATTTCTCTGTTACCCTTGCAGGAGGTATTTATTGTTCACATCAAGCATTCAACTGGGACCAAAGTAAAAAAAAAAAAAAAGAAAAGAAAAATTTTATAAACTTATTTGCTTATACACATGTGTAAAAACAAACAGAACAAATAAGATGGGATGATAAAACATAAATTCCTATAAAATATTGTAGAATACACTCAGCCAAGTCAAGTTCTTGGTGTATTGAGAATAATTGTTTCTTGTAAACTAAATCACAAAGTTGGATAAAGAAATCAATGGACTATTATTTATATTTCATTTAATCTAGATGCTTTAATAATGTCTATTTGGCCAAATACAGTATTGATTTTTCATTGCTGTGGGATTCACTTAACCTCAGGTAAAACTAAAAAAAAACTAAACCCAAATTGCCTACCTTCTCTTGTAATTGTTGGTGTTTACAGTGGGAAAGAACACGCTGAATGTAGGCAACTGATGGAGGAAGGGGGAAAGAATGTAGGAGTTTGGTTTTCTGCCTGCTTTCAACTGGCAAATGCCTATAGTAGGTGTGAGATAATAGAAAATATGTACGCTGGTCTCTGTCTCCTCCCCACTCCCCACTGGGCTCCTGACCCAGGGCTCCTGATACTTGGTATCTTCCTAAGTGATCAGAGTTCTAGGAGTACCACTTGTCCTAATATTTGTCTTTGCCCTGGCCCTGACCCAGGGCTCCTAAAACTCTTGTAAATTCCTAAGTGATAAGAGCACTAGGAACATTTCTTGTTCTAATGAGGCAACTCTGGGTAGGCTCCCTGATGGGGGCTGGTCACCAGAAAGACCAAGCCATGATTAGAAGCTTGGAATTTTCAGCTCTACCCTTCACTCTCCAGAGTGGGGAGAGGGGCTCAAAATGGAGCTAATAATTGGTCATGTCTATGTGAGGTAGCCTCCATAAAATCCCAATAGCAGGGGGTTTGGAGAGCTTCCAAGTTGGTGAACACATCCACATGGGGAGGGTGACGTACCCCAGCTCCACGGGAACAAAAGCTTCTGTGCTCGGGTTCTGTGCTCCAAGAACTTGCCCTATGTACCTTTCATCTGTATATTCATCTGTATCCTTTACCAAAACCTTTAACAAACTGGTAAACCTATGTTAAGTGTTTTCCTGAGTTCTGTGAACCTTTCTAGCAAATGCATTGAACCTGAGGAGGGGTCATTGGAATCTCTGATCTGTAGCTGGTTGGTCAGAAACGTGGGTGACTGCTTGGACTTGTGACTGGTGTCTGAAGGTGGGGGGCAGTCTTGTGGGACTGAGCCCTTCCCTGTGGGATCTGATGCTATCTCTGGGTACATAGTGTCATTCTAACTGTGGATATCCAGCTGGTGTCTGAGACTTGCTTGTTGTTGTGGAAAAACCACCACTCATGTGGTGACCAGAAGTATGAGAAGTGGTGTGCTATGTGAGTAGTAAAATGGGCTCACAAGAATGAAACACAGTAGGGAAGAACTGGGTTTTTCCCACTCAGGAAAGAAAACAATCTGGGTTTTTCCTCTAGAGTCAGGTAAGCCTCACATCCTTACAGTGCATTTTCCAAGCTTGACAAGGCAAGACTATTGCCCAACAAGGTACTTAGTAAGTGTGTGACAAGGAAGCAGAGAAATCTAGTGGAGGAGTCTGCATCAGATAAAATTAGAAATTCCAGCTTCTATTTTACATGAACTTTATAAGGAAATTGGCTGGATTCTAAATGGGCTGTCCAAATACTAAAAGAAAAGAAATTCAGAGACAAGGCTGGGTGGATGGGAGAAGGATGGGCAGTAGCAATCGTGAAGGCCTTGACCAACAGGCCTTATATACTATAACTTCTAATAATTGCCTTATTTTATTATTTTTAAATTTTATTTGAGAGGCAGAGAGAGAGAGAGAGAGAGAGAGAGAGAGAGAGAGAGAACGTGAGCAGGGGAGAGGGGCAGAGGGAGAGAGAATCTCAAGCAGGCTCCACACTCAGGGTGGAGCTCTACGTGGGGGGCTCGATCCTACTACCTTGGGATCATGACCTGAGCCAAAATCAAGAGTTGAATGCTCAACCCACTGAGCCACCCAGGCACCCCTAATAATTTTCTTAATTAATTCTTATGGATTTGTAATTTACATGCAATGTTTCCATTTTGCACATGAAGAAATTGGGTGCTCAGAGCAGTTAAGTTACTTGTGTAAGGTCACACAGCTCCTATTTAGCAGGACTGGATTCCAGCCTTTGTGGGACAACACGCTATGCTCTTTCTGCACATGGCCCATGTGGGAAATGGAATTATGTCTAAAATAACATTATCATTAAGATTATTATTTACAATTTCAGTTTGTGCTTATGACTTGTAACATTTTCATCTGCACGGTAGAGGAGCTGACCAGAAGATCACTGAGGTCCTACGTATGCCAAAATTTAATGATTTGATATTATTGGTTTAGAAAAAGCTTGAGATTACCTCTGGCACTCCAGGAGCTGAATTTGGTTTGCAGATAGGTTTTGTTTTTCCTGTTGATGGAACAGGCAAACGTCTGATGTTTAAGATTTTTTTGAGCTAACATTAAAACAAACAAACGCTTATCTAAAAATCTGACTTCCAGCTTTTCTTGAACAATCAGAAGATCTGGCAGTTGAGTCTGCACTCCTGAAAGGTAACAATCCCTTGCTTCTGAGTCCCAGCTGTTCACTTTAGATGTTGTCTGTAATTCTCCACTTTGCCATAGCCCCCACCAACCCGATGAAGCCACATGTCGATTGCTTTTACTTTTTACCCCCCTCAAATCTGGTAGCTCCCCTTATCTGTACTGCCTGCCTTGTCCCTGTAGGCACCTTTAGGTGGGTTTCATGATACAGGGAACAGTAGCAGCTCGAAGAGTACAGACTTGCATTCAAGAAACTACCATGTCACTGATCAGTTCTGTGATCTCCGGCTAGTCCATTAACCATTCTGAACCTCAGATTCCTCTTCTGTTGTGTGGGAATGATGAATGATTTGGGGAAGGTTAAATAAAATAGTCCATGATATTATGCTCTATATATGTTAACTGACCCTTAGGCAGTCTTGAAAACCTTCTTTAAAGAAATTCTGCTTCCCCCTACCACTCCACAGAGGATGCTATAACAGACAATGTAGCCACAACCTCTCATATCCATCTTCACAGCTAACCTAGCCACCTATACCCTTTTCTAGACCATTTCCCCCTCCCTTTCATGCTTTCTTTAGCCAAGTGATTTTTGATTGTGCTTCAGACCATTTCCAACACTATTATAATTACATAGCAACATCTTTTCATAATGTGAAGAGGAACAATTGAGCAAAATTTGCAAGGGCTCCTGTCCTCCACCCCCAACACTCCTTCACGCAGCTGCTGTTGGCACCTTTCTTTCCCTACTGAGAAGTGAGGCCCCTGCGCTTTCAGGCATTTGGCTACTACTGTGGGGTTGTTCCATTGTCACTCCGGTTTCAAGGGCCTGAAATAATATGGCATTGCCCATCATGTCTGAATCACTTTTTTCTTGATTTTAATCGAGTGTCAGCTATGGTGGTGGTACATGCACTTGGAATGGGGAATGAGGAGTGGACCCTGGAGTCCCAATAGTGGCAAGTAAATAGTAACCTTTGGGCTTTGAAAACCTTTGGTTTTCAAAGAGTCCCAGGCCTGACTCAGCCTCAAACAAGAGGGAACGCGGTCCGTGGGGGCCTTTACAGAAGTAACCTGCATTTCGGCAAAAGCATGAAGTTCAATCAAAATTACTCAGAGTGGAGAATGGCTTTCTCCTTGCATGAATGAGAAAGGTGAGACACAACTTTTGTTTTGCCTGCTGAGTTCTCTGAGTTCTCTCTCTTTATCTGTTTGGACCAAGTGTTGAAGCCTCATCGCAGGGTTCAGGTTAACCACTGTGTGTCCACCTTGTGGATGAACACGACTAGAAAGTGGGTGTTTAGAGCTTGTGCTGGGCAGGTGCTGGGCAAACAGGGAAGGGAGTCTGTATGGATTTACAGCCCAACGCTGGTCCTTCCCCAGGTGTCTGTTTGCTTCTGTGCTTGAGTTAGTGTCCTTTTTGCTCTACTTATTGGATTATAGCTCTGAGCCTTGTTGCATTTCGTAGCAGGAACATGAGCTCTTACTGGGGAGGTGGAGAGGATGTGGCTCACTAGCACTATCTTGGTGTGTTTCTTTCTCTTGGGGATTCATTTCCCAAGTTCAGGATGTGGCAAAGAGCTTCCCTGGTCTTCTGAAGAGCCAAACTCAAGGCTGCTAGCAGGGCATTGGCAACAGAGGACCTGCTGCCTTGGGACAGATACTGCCAGTTAGGAATAAATTTCTTTTCTTTTTAAAAAAAAATTAATGTTTATTTATTTTTGAGAGAGAGACAGAGGGAGAGAAAGAGAGAGAAAACACAAGTAGGGGAAGGGCAGAGAGAGGGAGACAGAATCCTAAGCAGGCTCCAGGTTCTGAAGTATCATTACAGAGCCCGAAGTGGGGCTTGAACCCACAAACCGTGAGATCGTGACCTGAGCCGAAGTAGGAGCTCAATGACTGAGCCACCCAGGTGTCCTGAGGAATAAATTTCTAAGTGTTTCAGGGTGCTCAAGCACGGCTGAATGAATTCCTTGGCTGGTTTATTCTTACACTTTGAGAGCAGCTTCCATAGTGCAGTGAAAACACAGAATGCAGGAAAATGCTGTTAAGTTAGGCATCCTGGGGGCTCTGAGTAGATGGATCCATTTTGGGAGCTTGCTCTGAGAAATTTGGAAACCAATCATTGCAGGTAGTGCGTGTGTCCTAAACTCTTTACCTTTCTTGCTGGAGGGCAAGGAATACAGGAGCATGGGCGGTGAGACAAACCCTGGGGCTGCCATTGCTACTTTATAATCTTAGGCAAATCACTTCATCTCTCTGAGCCTCAGTTTCCCTATTTTTTAGACAGGGATCACTGCATTCATTGAGATGATGCATGCTTGCATCACTGTATGCCTGATGCTTAGCACACAGTATGTGTTCAAGGAATGTCAGTTTCATTCTCCGTTTCCGATGGCCATGTATTTGCTGTCCTAGCAGAAAGTGGGTTGAAGGCATGGAAAGAGTGTTTAATATTTTATCTGTTATCCATCATTTACTTTGTCTTTTCTAAAGCATTACAGCTCTTTTCTGAGAGGTAAAGAAGGCCCTAAGAAGATTAAATCAGCATG